>NC_140379.1:18262500-19627500 GCF_054491055.1 Hypomesus nipponensis | reverse complement strand
CGAGAGAGAGAGAGACCACCTTGCGTTGTCAAATACCACATCTGGATATGGATAAGTAGCCTATGGTTGTCAACTTATTTCGTACGGGCATACCAGCCTGGCAATGCCCGATCTCGTGTGATCTCGGAAGCCAAGCAGGGTCGGGCCTGGTTAGTACTTGGATGGGAGACCGCCTGGGAATACCAGGTGCTGTATGCTCTTTGCTCATTCACTTAGAAACTGAAATGTTGCAATATGCACAAGTAGTCCTTCATGAAAGGGGCTGGAAACTGTTTTCATTTTGACACGAGAGAGAGAGAGAGAGAGAGAGAGAGACCGCCTTGCATTGTTAATTGCCAAATCTGTATATGGATAAGTAGCCTATGGTTGTCAACATATTTCGTATGGCCAAACCAGCCTGGCAACGCCCGATCTCGTCTGATCTCGGAAGCTAAGCAGGGTCGGGCCTGGTTAGTACTTGGATGGGAGACCGCCTGCGAATACCATGTCGTCAACATATGCTCTTGTATGCTCTTTTGCTCATTCACTTAGAAACTGAAATCTTGCAATATGCACAAGTAGTCCTTCATGAAAGGGGCTGGAAGCTGTTTTCATTTTGACACGAGAGAGAGAGAGAGAGACCACCTTGCATTGTTAATTGCCAAATCTTTATATGGATAAGTAGCCTAAGGTTGTCAACATATTTCGTACGGCCAAACCAGCCTGGCAACGCCCGATCTCGTCTGATCTTGGAAGCTAAGCAGGGTCGGGCCTGGTTAGTACTTGGATGGGAGACCGCCTGGGAATACCAGGTGCTGTATGCTCTTTTGCTCATTCACTTAGAAACCGAAAATTTGCAATATGCACAAGTAGTCCTTCATGAAAGGGGCTGGAAGCTGTTTTCATTTTGACACGAGAGAGAGCGAAAGAGACCACCTTGCATTGTCAAATGCCAAATCTGTATATGGATAAGTAGCCTATGGTTGTCAACTTATTTCGTACGGCCATACCAGCCTGGCAACGTCTGATCTCAGAAGCTAAGCAGGGTCGGGCCTGGTTAGTACTTGGATGGGAGACCGCCTGGGAATACCATGTTGTCAACATATGCTCTTGTATGCTCTTTTGCTCATTCACTTAGAAACTGAAATCTTGCAATATGCACAAGTAGTCCTTCATGAAAGGGAATGGAAACTGTTTTCATTTTGACACGAGAGAGAGAGAGACCACCTTGCGTTGTCAAATACCAAATCTGGATATGGATAAGTAGCCTATGGTTGTCAACTTATTTCGTACGGGCATACCAGCCTGGCAATGCCCGATCTCGTGTGATCTCGGAAGCCAAGCAGGGTCGGGCCTGGTTAGTACTTGGATGGGAGACCGCCTGGGAATACCAGGTGCTGTATGCTCTTTTGCTCATTCACTTAGAAACTGAAATGTTGCAATATGCACAAGTAGTCCTTCATGATAGGGGCTGGAAACTGTTTTCATTTTGACACGAGAGAGAGAGAGAGAGAGAGAGAGAGACCGCCTTGCATTGTTAATTGCCAAATCTGTATATGGATAAGTAGCCTATGGTTGTCAACATATTTCGTATGGCCAAACCAGCCTGGCAACGCCCAATCTCGTCTGATCTCGGAAGCTAAGCAGGGTCGGGCCTGGTTAGTACTTGGATGGGAGACCGCCTGCGAATACCATGTCGTCAACATATGCTCTTGTATGCTCTTTTGCTCATTCACTTAGAAACTGAAATCTTGCAATATGCACAAGTAGTCCTTCATGAAAGGGGCTGGAAGCTGTTTTCATTTTGACACGAGAGAGAGAGAGAGAGACCACCTTGCATTGTTAATTGCCAAATCTGTATATGGATAAGTAGCCTAAGGTTGTCAACATATTTCGTACGGCCAAACCAGCCTTGCAACGCCCGATCTCGTCTGATCTTGGAAGCTAAGCAGGGTCGGGCCTGGTTAGTACTTGGATGGGAGACCGCCTGGGAATACCAGGTGCTGTATGCTCTTTTGCTCATTCACTTAGAAACCGAAATTTTGCAATATGCACAAGTAGTCCTTCATGAAAGGGGCTGGAAGCTGTTTTCATTTTGACACGAGAGAGAGCGAAAGAGACCACCTTGCATTGTCAAATGCCAAATCTGTATATGGATAAGTAGCCTATGGTTGTCAACTTATTTCGTACGGCCATACCAGCCTGGCAACGTCTGATCTCAGAAGCTAAGCAGGGTCGGGCCTGGTTAGTACTTGGATGGCAGACCGCCTGGGAATACCATGTTGTCAACATATGCTCTTGTATGCTCTTTTGCTCATTCACTTAGAAACTGAAATCTTGCAATATGCACAAGTAGTCCTTCATGAAAGGGAATGGAAACTGTTTTCATTTTGACACGAGAGAGAGAGAGACCACCTTGCGTTGTCAAATACCAAATCTGGATATGGATAAGTAGCCTATGGTTGTCAACATATTTCGTATGGCCAAACCAGCCTGGCAACGCCCAATCTCGTCTGATCTCGGAAGCTAAGCAGGGTCGGGCCTGGTTAGTACTTGGATGGGAGACCGCCTGCGAATACCATGTCGTCAACATATGCTCTTGTATGCTCTTTTGCTCATTCACTTAGAAACTGAAATCTTGCAATATGCACAAGTAGTCCTTCATGAAAGGGGCTGGAAGCTGTTTTCATTTTGACACGAGAGAGAGAGAGAGAGACCACCTTGCATTGTTAATTGCCAAATCTGTATATGGATAAGTAGCCTAAGGTTGTCAACATATTTCGTACGGCCAAACCAGCCTTGCAACGCCCGATCTCGTCTGATCTTGGAAGCTAAGCAGGGTCGGGCCTGGTTAGTACTTGGATGGGAGACCGCCTGGGAATACCAGGTGCTGTATGCTCTTTTGCTCATTCACTTAGAAACCGAAATTTTGCAATATGCACAAGTAGTCCTTCATGAAAGGGGCTGGAAGCTGTTTTCATTTTGACACGAGAGAGAGCGAAAGAGACCACCTTGCATTGTCAAATGCCAAATCTGTATATGGATAAGTAGCCTATGGTTGTCAACTTATTTCGTACGGCCATACCAGCCTGGCAACGTCTGATCTCAGAAGCTAAGCAGGGTCGGGCCTGGTTAGTACTTGGATGGGAGACCGCCTGGGAATACCATGTTGTCAACATATGCTCTTGTATGCTCTTTTGCTCATTCACTTAGAAACTGAAATCTTGCAATATGCACAAGTAGTCCTTCATGAAAGGGAATGGAAACTGTTTTCATTTTGACACGAGAGAGAGAGAGACCACCTTGCGTTGTCAAATACCAAATCTGGATATGGATAAGTAGCCTATGGTTGTCAACTTATTTCGTACGGGCATACCAGCCTGGCAATGCCCGATCTCGTGTGATCTCGGAAGCCAAGCAGGGTCGGGCCTGGTTAGTACTTGGATGGGAGACCGCCTGGGAATACCAGGTGCTGTATGCTCTTTTGCTCATTCACTTAGAAACTGAAATGTTGCAATATGCACAAGTAGTCCTTCATGAAAGGGGCTGGAAACTGTTTTCATTTTGACACGAGAGAGAGAGAGAGAGAGAGAGACCGCCTTGCATTGTTAATTGCCAAATCTGTATATGGATAAGTAGCCTATGGTTGTCAACATATTTCGTATGGCCAAACCAGCCTGGCAACGCCCGATCTCGTCTGATCTCGGAAGCTAAGCAGGGTCGGGCCTGGTTAGTACTTGGATGGGAGACCGCCTGGGAATACCATGTCGTCAACATATGCTCTTGTATGCTCTTTTGCTCATTCACTTAGAAACTGAAATCTTGCAATATGCACAAGTAGTCCTTCATGAAAGGGGCTGGAAGCTGTTTTCATTTTGACACGAGAGAGAGAGAGAGAGAGAGAGAGAGACCACCTTGCATTGTTAGTTGCCAAATCTGTATATGGATAAGTAGCCTATGGTTGTCAACATATTTCGTACGGCCAAACCAGCCTGGCAACGCCCGATCTCGTCTGATCTTGGAAGCTAAGCAGGGTCGGGCCTGGTTAGTACTTGGATGGGAGACCGCCTGGGAATACCAGGTGCTGTATGCTCTTTTGCTCATTCACTTAGAAACCGAAATTTTGCAATATACACAAGTAGTCCTTCATGAAAGGGGCTGGAAGCTGTTTTCATTTTGACACAAGAGAGAGCGAAAGAGACCACCTTGCATTGTCAAATGCCAAATCTGTATATGGATAAGTAGCCTATGGTTGTCAACTTATTTCGTACGGCCATACCAGCCTGGCAACGCCCGATCTCGTCTGATCTCAGAAGCTAAGCAGGGTCGGGCCTGGTTAGTACTTGGATGGGAGACCGCCTGGGAATACCATGTCGTCAACATATGCTCTTGTATGCTCTTTTGCTCATTCACTTAGAAACTGAAATCTTGCAATATCCACAAGTAGTCCTTCATGAAAGGGGCTGGAAACTGTTTTCATTTTGACACGAGAGAGAGAGAGAGAGAGAGGGAGAGAGAGAGAGACCACCTTGCATTGTCAACTGCCAAATCTGTATATGGATAAGTAGCCTATGGTTGTCAACGTATTTCTTACGGCCAAACCAGCCTGGCAATGCCCGATCTCGTCTGATCTCGGAAGCTAAGCAGGGTCGGGCCTGGTTAGTACTTGGATGGGAGACCGCCTGGGAATACCAGGTGCTGTTTGCTCTTTTGCTCATTCACTTAGAAACTGAAATCTTGCAATATACACAAGTAGTCCTTCATGAAAGGGGCTGGAAGCTGTTTTCATTTTGACACGAGAGAGAGAGAGAGAGAGAGAGAGACCACCTTGCATTGTTAATTGCCAAATCTGTATATGGATAAGTAGCCTATGGTTGTCAACATATTTCGTACGGCCAAACCAGCCTGGCAACGCCCGATCTCGTCTGATCTTGGAAGCTAAGCAGGGTCGGGCCTGGTTAGTACTTGGAAGGGAGACCGCCTGGGAATACCAGGTGCTGTATGCTCTTTTGCTCATTCACTTGGAAACCGAAATTTTGCAATATGCACAAGTAGTCCTTCATGAAAGGGGCTGGAAGCTGTTTTCATTTTGACACGAGAGAGAGCGAAAGAGACCACCTTGCATTGTCAAATGCCAAATCTGTATATGGATAAGTAGCCTATGGTTGTCAACTTATTTCGTACGGCCATACCAGCCTGGCAACGTCCGATCTCGTCTGATCTCAGAAGCTAAGCAGGGTCGGGCCTGGTTAGTACTTGGATGGGAGACCGCCTGGGAATACCATGTTGTCAACATATGCTCTTGTATGCTCATTCACTTAGAAACTGAAATCTTGCAATATGCACAAGTAGTCCTTCATGAAAGGGGCTGGAACTGTTTTCATTTTGACACGAGAGAGAGAGAGAGAGAGAGAGAGAGAGAGACCACCTTGCATTGTCAACTGCCAAATCTGTATATGGATAAGTAGCCTATGGTTGTCAACGCATTTCGTACGGCCAAACCAGCCTGGCAACGCCCAATCTCGTCTGATCTCGGAAGGTAAGCAGGGTCGGGCCTGGTTAGTACTTGGATGGGAGACCGCCTGGGAATACCATGTCGTCAACATATGCTCTTGTATGCTCTTTTGCTCATTCACTTAGAAACTGAAATCTTGCAATATGCACAAGTAGTCCTTCATGAAAGGGGCTGGAAGCTGTTTTCATTTTGACACCAGAGAGAGAGAGAGAGAGAGACCACCTTGCATTGTCAATTGCCAAATCTGTATATGGATAAGTAGCCTATGGTTGTCAACTTATTTCGTACGGCCATACCAGCCTGGCAAAGCCCGATCTCGTCTGATCTCGGAAGCTAAGCAGGGTCGGGCCTGGGTAGTACTTAGATCGGAGACCGCCTGGGAATACCAGGTGCTGTATGCTCTTTTGCTCATTCACTTAGAAACTGAAATCTTGCAATATGCACAAGTAGTCCTTCATGAAAGGGAATGGAAACTGTTTTCATTTTGACACGAGAGAGAGAGACCACCTTGCGTTGTCAAATACCAAATCTGGATATGGATAAGTAGCCTATGGTTGTCAACTTATTTCGTACAGGCATACCAGCCTGGCAATGCCCGATCTCGTGTGATCTCGGAAGCCAAGCAGGGTCGGGCCTGGTTAGTACTTGGATGGGAGACCGCCTGGGAATACCAGGTGCTGTATGCTCTTTTGCTCATTCACTTAGAAACTGAAATGTTGCAATATGCACAAGTAGTCCTTCATGAAAGGGGCTGGAAACTGTTTTCATTTTGACACGAGAGAGAGAGAGAGAGAGAGAGAGACCACCTTGCATTGTTAATTGCCAAATCTGTATATGGATAAGTAGCCTATGGTTGTCAACATATTTCGTATGGCCAAACCAGCCTGGCAACGCCCGATCACGTCTGATCTCGGAAGCTAAGCAGGGTCGGGCCTGTTTAGTACTTGGATGGGAGACCGCCTGGGAATACCATGTCGTCAACATATGCTCTTGTATGCTCTTTTGCTCATTCACTTAGAAACTGAAATCTTGCAATATGCACAAGTAGTCCATCATGAAAGGGGCTGGAAGCTGTTTTCATTTTGACACGAGAGAGAGAGAGAGAGAGAGACCACCTTGCATTGTTAATTGCCAAATCTGTATATGGATAAGTAGCCTATGGTTGTCAACATATTTCGTACGGCCAAACCAGCCTCGCAACGCCCGATCTCGTCTGATCTTGGAAGCTAAGCAGGGTCGGGCCTGGTTAGTACTTGGATGGGAGACCGCCTGGGAATACCAGGTGCTGTATGCTCTTTTGCTCATTCACTTAGAAACCGAAATTTTGCAATATGCACAAGTAGTCCTTCATGAAAGGGGCTGGAAGCTGTTTTCATTTTGACACGAGAGAGAGAGAGAGAGAGAGAGAGAGAGAGAGAGAGAGAGAGGGAGAGAGAGAGAGACCACCTTGCATTGTCAACTGCCAAATCTGTATATGGATAAGTAGCCTATGGTTGTCAACGTATTTCTTACGGCCAAACCAGCCTGAAAATGCCCGATCTCGTCTGATCTCGGAAGCTAAGCAGGGTCGGGCCTGGTTAGTACTTGGATGGGAGACCGCCTGGGAATACCAGGTGCTGTTTGCTCTTTTGCTCATTCACTTAGAAACTGAAATCTTGCAATATGCACAAGTAGTCCTTCATGAAAGGGGCTGGAAGCTGTTTTCATTTTGACACGAGAGAGAGAGAGAGAGAGAGAGAGAGAGAGAGAGAGAGAGAGAGACCACCTTGCATTGTCAATTGCCAAATCTGTATATGGATAAGTAGCCTATGGTTGTCAACATATTTCGTACGGCCAAACCAGCCTGGCAACGCCCAATCTCATCTGATCTCGGAAGGTAAGCAGGGTCGGGCCTGGTTAGTACTTGGATGGGAGACCGCCTGGGAATACCATGTCGTCAACATATGCTTTTGTATGCTCTTTTGCTCATTCACTTAGAAACTGAAATCTTGCAATATGCACAAGTAGTCCTTCATGAAAGGGGCTGGAAGCTGTTTTCATTTTGACACGAGAGAGAGAGAGAGAGAGACCACCTTGCATTGTTAATTGCCAAATCTGTATATGGATAAGTAGCCTATGGTTGTCAACATATTTCGTACGGCCAAACCAGCCTGGCAACGCCCGATCTCGTCTGATCTCGGAAGCTAAGCAGGGTCGGGCCTGGTTAGTACTTGGATGGGAGACCGCCTGGGAATACCAGGTGCTGTTTGCTCTTTTGCTCATTCACTTAGAAACTGAAATCTTGCAATATGCACAAGTAGTCCTTCATGAAAGGGGCTGGAAGCTGTTTTCATTTTGACACCAGAGAGAGAGAGAGAGAGAGAGACCACCTTGCATTGTCAATTGCCAAATCTGTATATGGATAAGTAGCCTATGGTTGTCAACTTGTTTCGTATGGCCATACCAGCCTGGCAAAGCCCGATCTCGTCTGATCTCGGAAGCTAAGCAGGGTCGGGCCTGGTTAGTACTTGGATGGGAGACCGCCTGGGAATACCAGGTGCTGTATGCTCTTTTGCTCATTCACTTAGAAACTGAAATCTTGCAATATGCACAAGTAGTCCTTCATGAAAGGGAATGGAAACTGTTTTCATTTTGACACGAGAGAGAGAGAGAGAGAGAGAGAGACCACCTTGCGTTGTCAAATACCAAATCTGGATATGGATAAGTTTACAAAGTTTGGCATGTAACCTCTGTCTGAATGGTTTTCTCCATGTTTTAATTGTCATAACATGTTTCTGTGGCTGTTTATACATGGTAAAGGGGTTTTGTGAAGATGTTTAGCCATTAGATTCCGTTTTTGAGACTTTCCTTTTTTTATTGCTCTAAAGTGCTTTTCAGCCATAATAGCGTTTTCAATGCATTTACAAAGTTTGGTATGTAACTTCTGTCTGAATGGTTTTCTCGATGTTTTAAGTGTCATAACATGTTTCTGTGGCTGTTTATACATGGTAAGGGGGTTTTGTGACGATGTTTAGCCGTTAGATTCCGTTTTTGAGACTTTCCTTTTGTTATTGCTCTAAAGTGCTTTTCAGCCATAATAACGTTTTCAATGCATTTACAAAGTTTGGCATGTAACTTCTGTCTGAATGGTTTTCTCGATGTTATAAGTGTTATAACATGTTTCTGTGGCTGTTTATTCATGGGAAAGGGGTTTTGTGAAGATATTTAGCCATTAGATTCCGTTTTTGAGACTTTCCTTCATTTATTGCTCTAAAGTGCTTTTCAGCTCCTGAATAGTGTTTTCAATGCATTTACAATGTTTGGCATGTAACCTCTGTCTGAATGGTTTTCTCGATGTTTTAAGTGTCATAACATGTTTCTGTGGCTGTTTATACATGGTAAAGGGGTTTTGTGACGATGTTTAGCCATTAAATTCCGTTTTTGAGACTTTCCTTTTTTTATTGCTCTAAAGTGCTTTTCAGCTCCTGAATAGCGTTTTCAATGCATTTAAAAAATTTGGTAAGTAACTTCTGTCTGACTGGTTTTCTCGATGTTTTAAGTGTTATAACATGTTTCTGTGGCTGTTTATTCATGGGAAAGGGGTTTTGTGAAGATGTTTAGCCATTAGATTTCGTTTTTGAGACTTTCCTTCATTTATTGCTCTAAAGTGCTTTTCAGCTCCTGAATAGCGTTTTCAATGCATTTACAAAGTTTGGCATGTAACCTCTGTCTGAATGGTTTTCTCCATGTTTTAAGTGTCATAACATGTTTCTGTGGCTGTTTATACATGGTAAAGGGGTTTTGTGAAGATGTTTAGCCATAAGATTCCGTTTTTGAGACTTTCCTTTTTTTATTGCTCTAAAGTGCTTTTCAGCCATAATAGCGTTTTCAATGCATTTACAAAGTTTGGCATGTAACTTCTGTCTGAATGGTTTTCTCCATGTTGTAAGTGTCATAACATGTTTCTGTGGCTGTTTATACATGGTAAAGGGGTTTTGTGAAGATGTTTAGCCATTAGATTCCGTTTTTGAGACTTTCCTTTTTTTATTGCTCTAAAGTGCTTTTCAGCTCCTGAATAGCGTTTTCAATGCATTTACAAAGTTTGGCATGTAACTTCTGTCTGAATGGTTTTCTCGATGTTTTAAGTGTTATAACATGTTTCTGTGGCTGTTTATTCATGGGAAAGGGGTTTTGTGAAGATATTTAGCCATTAGATTCCGTTTTTGAGACTTTCCTTCATTTATTGCTCTAAAGTGCTTTTCAGCTCTTGAATAGCGTTTTCAATGCATTTACAAAGTTTGGCATGTAACCTCTGTCTGAATGGTTTTCTCCATGTTTTAAGTGTCATAACATGTTTCTGTGGCTGTTTATACATGGTAAAGGGGTTTTGTGAAGAATTTTTGCCATAAGATTCCGTTTTTGAGACTTTCGTTTTTTTATTGCTCTAAAGTGCTTTTCAGCCATAATAGCGTTTTCAATGCATTTACAAAGTTTGGCATGTAACCTCTGTCTGAATGGTTTTCTCCATGTTTTAAGTGTCATAACATGTTTCTGTGGCTGTTTATACATGGTAAAGGGTTTTTTTGGAGATGTTTAGCCATTAGATTCCGTTTTCGAGACTTTCCTTTTTTTATCGCTCTAAAGTGCTTTTCAGCTATAATAGCGTTTTCAATAAATTTACAAAGTTTGGTATGTAACTTCTGTCTGAATGGTTTTCTCGATGTTTTAAGTGTCATAACATGTTTTTGTGGCTGTTTATACATGGTAAAGGGGTTTTGTGACAATGTTTAGCCATTAAATTCCGTTTTTGAGACTTTCCTTTTTTTATTGCTCTAAAGTGCTTTTCAGCTCCTGAATAGCGTTTTCAATGCATTTACAAAATTTGGTAAGTAACTTCTGTCTGACTGGTTTTCTCGATGTTTTAAGTGTTATAACATGTTTCTGTGGCTGTTTATTCATGGGAAAGGGGTTTTGTGAAGATATTTAGCCATTAGATTTCGTTTTTGAGACTTTCCTTCATTTATTGCTCTAAAGTGCTTTTCAGCTCCTGAATAGCGTTTTCAATGCATTTACAAAGTTTGGCATGTAACCTCTGTCTGAATGGTTTTCTCCATGTTTTAAGTGTCATAACATGTTTCTGTGGCTGTTTATACATGGTAAAGGGGTTTTGTGAAGATGTTTAGCCATAAGATTCCGTTTTTGAGACTTTCCTTTTTTTATTGCTCTAAAGTGCTTTTCAGCCATAATAGCGTTTTCAATGCATTTACAATGTTTGGCATGTAACCTCTGTCTGAATGGTTTTCTCGATGTTTTAAGTGTCATAACATGTTTCTGTGGCTGTTTATACATGGTAAAGGGGTTTTGTGAAGATGTTTAGCCATTAGATTCCGTTTTTGAGACTTTCCTTTTTTTATTGCTCTAAAGTGCTTTTCAGCCATAATAGCGTTTTCAATGCATTTACAAAGTTTGGCATGTAACTTCTGTCTGAATGGTTTTCTCGATGTTTTAAGTGTCAAAACATGTTTCTGTGGCTGTTTATACATGGTAAAGGGGTTTTGTGAAGATGTTTAGCCATTAGATTCCGTTTTTGAGACTTTCCTTTTGTTATTGCTCTAAAGTGCTTTTCAGCCATAATAGCGTTTTCAATGCATTTACAAAGTTTGGCATGTAACTTCTGTCTGAATGGTTTTCTCGATGTTATAAGTGTTATAACATGTTTCTGTGGCTGTTTATTCATGGGAAAGGGGTTTTGTGAAGATATTTAGCCATTAGATTCCGTTTTTGAGACTTTCCTTTATTTATTGCTCTAAAGTGCTTTTCAGCTCCTGAATAGTGTTTTCAATGCATTTACAATGTTTGGCATGTAACTTCTGTCTGAATGGTTTTCTCGATGTTTTAAGTGTTATAACATGTTTCTGTGGCTGTTTATTCATGGGAAAGGGGTTTTGTGAAGATATTTAGCCATTAGATTCCGTTTTTGAGACTTTCCTTTATTTATTGCTCTAAAGTGCTTTTCAGCTCCTGAATAGTGTTTTCAATGCATTTACAATGTTTGGCATGTAACTTCTGTCTGAATGGTTTTCTCGATGTTTTAAGTGTCATAACACGTTTCTGTGGCTGTTAATATATGGTAAAGGGGTTTTGTGAAGATGTTTAGTCTTTAGATTACGTTTTTGAGACTTTCCTTTTTTTATTGCTCTAAAGTGCTTTTCAGCTCCTGAATAGCGTTTTCAATACATTTACAAAGTTTGGCATGTAACTTCTGTCTGAATGGTTTTCTCAATGTTTTAAGTGTTATAACATGTTTCTGTGGCTGTTTTTACATGGGAAAAGGGTTTTGTAAAGATGTTTAGCCATTAGATTCTGTTTTTGAGACTTTCCTTTTTTGATTGCTCTCAAGTGCTTTTCAGCTCCTGAATAGCGTTTTCAATGCATTTACAAAGTTTGGCATGTAACTTCTGTCTGAATGGTTTTCTCGATGTTTTAAGTGTCATAACACGTTTCTGTGGCTGTTAATATATGGTAAAGGGGTTTTGTGAAGATGTTTAGTTTTTAGATTACGTTTTTGAGACTTTCCTTTTTTTATTGCTCTAAAGTGCTTTTCAGCTCCTGAATAGCGTTTTCAATACATTTACAAAGTTTGGCATGTAACTTCTGTCTGAATGGTTTTCTCGATGTTATAAGTGTTATAACATGTTTCTGTGGCTGTTTATTCATGGGAAAGGGGTTTTGTGAAGATATTTAGCCATTAGATTCCGTTTTTGAGACTTTCCTTTATTTATTGCTCTAAAGTGCTTTTCAGCTCCTGAATAGTGTTTTCAATGCATTTACAATGTTTGGCATGTAACTTCTGTCTGAATGGTTTTCTCGATGTTTTAAGTGTTATAACATGTTTCTGTGGCTGTTTATTCATGGGAAAGGGGTTTTGTGAAGATATTTAGCCATTAGATTCCGTTTTTGAGACTTTCCTTTATTTATTGCTTTAAAGTGCTTTTCAGCCATAATAGCGTTTTCAATGCATTTACAAAGTTTGGCATGTAACTTCTGTCTGAATGGTTTTCTCAATGTTTTAAGTGTTATAACATGTTTCTGTGGCTGTTTTTACATGGGAAAAGGGTTTTGTAAAGATGTTTAGCCATTAGATTCTGTTTTTGAGACTTTCCTTTTTTTATTGCTCTCAAGTGCTTTTCAGCTCCTGAATAGCGTTTTCAATGCATTTACAAAGTTTGGCATGTAACTTCTGTCTGAATGGTTTTCTCGATGTTTTAAGTGTCATAACACGTTTCTGTGGCTGTTAATATATGGTAAAGGGGTTTTGTGAAGATGTTTAGTCTTTAGATTACGTTTTTGAGACTTTCCTTTTTTTATTGCTCTAAAGTGCTTTTCAGCTCCTGAATAGCGTTTTCAATACATTTACAAAGTTTGGCATGTAACTTCTGTCTGAATGGTTTTCTCGATGTTATAAGTGTTATAACATGTTTCTGTGGCTGTTTATTCATGGGAAAGGGGTTTTGTGAAGATATTTAGCCATTAGATTCCGTTTTTGAGACTTTCCTTTATTTATTGCTCTAAAGTGCTTTTCAGCTCCTGAATAGTGTTTTCAATGCATTTACAATGTTTGGCATGTAACTTCTGTCTGAATGGTTTTCTCGATGTTTTAAGTGTTATAACATGTTTCTGTGGCTGTTTATTCATGGGAAAGGGGTTTTGTGAAGATATTTAGCCATTAGATTCCGTTTTTGAGACTTTCCTTTATTTATTGCTTTAAAGTGCTTTTCAGCCATAATAGCGTTTTCAATGCATTTACAAAGTTTGGCATGTAACTTCTGTCTGAATGGTTTTCTCAATGTTTTAAGTGTTATAACATGTTTCTGTGGCTGTTTTTACATGGGAAAAGGGTTTTGTAAAGATGTTTAGCCATTAGATTCTGTTTTTGAGACTTTCCTTTTTTTATTGCTCTCAAGTGCTTTTCAGCTCCTGAATAGCGTTTTCAATGCATTTACAAAGTTTGGCATGTAACTTCTGTCTGAATGGTTTTCTCGATGTTTTAAGTGTCATAACACGTTTCTGTGGCTGTTAATATATGGTAAAGGGGTTTTGTGAAGATGTTTAGTCTTTAGATTACGTTTTTGAGACTTTCCTTTTTTTATTGCTCTAAAGTGCTTTTCAGCTCCTGAATAGCGTTTTCAATACATTTACAAAGTTTGGCATGTAACTTCTGTCTGAATGGTTTTCTCGATGTTATAAGTGTTATAACATGTTTCTGTGGCTGTTTATTCATGGGAAAGGGGTTTTGTGAAGATATTTAGCCATTAGATTCCGTTTTTGAGACTTTCCTTTATTTATTGCTCTAAAGTGCTTTTCAGCTCCTGAATAGTGTTTTCAATGCATTTACAATGTTTGGCATGTAACTTCTGTCTGAATGGTTTTCTCGATGTTTTAAGTGTTATAACATGTTTCTGTGGCTGTTTATTCATGGGAAAGGGGTTTTGTGAAGATATTTAGCCATTAGATTCCGTTTTTGAGACTTTCCTTTATTTATTGCTTTAAAGTGCTTTTCAGCCATAATAGCGTTTTCAATGCATTTACAAAGTTTGGTATGTAACTTCTGTCTGAATGGTTTTCTCAATGTTTTAAGTGTTATAACATGTTTCTGTGGCTGTTTTTACATGGGAAAAGGGTTTTGTAAAGATGTTTAGCCATTAGATTCTGTTTTTGAGACTTTCCTTTTTTTATTGCTCTCAAGTGCTTTTCAGCTCCTGAATAGCGTTTTCAATGCATTTACAAAGTTTGGCATGTAACTTCTGTCTGAATGGTTTTCTCGATGTTTTAAGTGTCATAACACGTTTCTGTGGCTGTTAATATATGGTAAAGGGGTTTTGTGAAGATGTTTAGTCTTTAGATTACGTTTTTGAGACTTTCCTTTTTTTATTGCTCTAAAGTGCTTTTCAGCTCCTGAATAGCGTTTTCAATACATTTACAAAGTTTGCACGTAACTTTTGTCTGAATGGTTTTCTCGATGTTTTAAGTGTTATAACAAGTTTCTGTGGCTGTTTATACATGGGAAAGGGGTTTTGTGAAGATATTTAGCCATTAGATTCCGTTTTTGAGACTTTCCTTTTTTTATTGCTCTAAAGTGCTTTTCAGCTCCTGAATAGCGTTTTCAATGCAGTTACAAAGTTTGGCATGTAACTTCTGACTGAAGGGTTTTCTCGATGTTTTAAGTGTCGTAACACGTTTCTGTGGCAGTTAATACACGGGGAAGGGGTTTTTGTGCAGATGTTTAGCCATTAGATTCCAATTTTGAGACTTCCTTTTTTTATTGCTCTAAAGTGCTTTTCAGCTCTTGAATGGCGTTTTCAGTGCATTTACAAAGTTTGGCATATAACTTCTGACTTAAATGTTTTCTCGATGTTTTAAGTGTCATAACATGTTTCTGTGGCTCTTTATACATGGTAAAGGGGTTTTGTGAAGCTGTTTAGCCATTATATTCCGTTTTTGAGACTTTCCTTTTTTTATTGCTCTAAAGTGCTTTTCAGCTCCTGAATAGCGTTTTCAAGGCATTTACAAAGTTTGGCATTTAACTTCTGTCTGAATGGTTTTCTCGATGTTTTAAGTGTCATAACACGTTTCTGTGGCTGTTTATACATGGTAAAGGGGTTTTGTGAAGATATTTAGCCATTAGATTCCGTTTTTGAGACTTTCCTTTTTTTATTGCTCTGAAGTGCTTTTCAGCTCCTGAATAGCGTTTTCAAAGCATTTACAAAGTTTGGCATGTAACTTCTGTGTGAATGGTTTTCTCGATGTTTTAAGTGTCATAACACGTTTCTGTGGCTCTTTATACATGGGAAAGGGGTTTTGTGAAGATGTTTAGCCATTAGATTCCGTTTTTGAGACTTTCCTTTTTTTTATTGCTCTAAAGTGCTTTTCAGCTCCTGAATAGCGTTTTAAATGCATTTACAAAGTTTGGTATGTAACTTCTGTCTGATTGGTTTTTTCGATGTTTTAAGTGTCATAACACGTTTATGTGGCAGTTAATACACGGGGAAGGGGTTTTTTGAAGACGTTTAGTCATTAGAATCCGTTTTTGAGACTTTCCTTTTTTTATTGCTCTAAAGTGCTTTTCAGCTCCTGAATGGCGTTTTCAATGCATTTACAAAGTTTGGCACATAACTTCTGTCTGAATGGTTTTCTTGATGTTTTATGTGCCATAACACGTTTATGTGGCTGTTAATACATGGAAAGGGGTTTGTAAAGACGTTTAGCCAATATATTCCGTTTTTGAGACTTTCCTTTTTTTATTGCTCTAAAGTGATTTTCAGCTCCTGAATAGCGTTTTCAATGCATTTACAAAGTTTGGCATGTAACTTCTGTATGAATGGTTTTCTCGATGTTTTAAGTGTCATAACACGTTTCTGTGGCTGCTTATACATGGTAAAGGGGTTTTGTGAAGATGTTTAGCCATTAGATTCCGTTTTTGAGACTTTCCTTTTTTTATTGCTCTAAAGTGCTTCATAGCTCCTGAATAGCGTTTTCAAGGCATTTACAAAGTTTGGTATGTAACTTCTGTCTGATTGGTTTTTTCGATGTTTTAAGTGTCATAACACGTTTGTGTGGCTCTTTTTACATGGGAAAGGGGGTTTTGTGAAGATGTTTAGCCATTAGATTCCGTTTTTGAGACTTTCCTTTTTTTATTGCTCTAAAGTGCTTTTCAGCTCCTGAATAGCGTTTTCAATGCATTTACAAAGTTTGGCATGTAACTTCTGTCTGATTGGTTTTCTCGATGTTTTAAGTGTCATAACACGTTTCTGTGGCTCTTTATACATGGGAAAGGGGTTTTGTGAAGATGTTTAGCCATTAGATTCCGTTTTTGAGACTTTCCTTTTTTTATTGCTCTAAAGTGCTTTTCAGCTCCTGAATAGAATTTCAATGCATTTACAAAGTTTGGCACGTAACTTCTGTCTGAATGATTTTCTCGATGTTTTAAGTGTTATAACATGTTTCAGTGGCTATTAATACATGGGAAAGGGGTTTTGTGAAGATGTTTAGCCATTAGATTCCGTTTTTGAGACTTTCCTTTTTTTATTGCTCTAGAGTGCTTTTCAGCTCCTGAATAGCGTTTTCAATGCAGTTACAAAGTTTGGTATGTAACTTCTGACTGAAGGGTTTTCTCGATGTTTTAAGTGTCGTAACACGTTTCTGTGGCAGTTAATACACGGGAAGGGGTTTTTGTGAAGATGTTTAGCCATTAGATTCCAATTTTGAGACTTCCTTTTTTTATTGCTCTAAAGTGCTTTTCAGCTCTTGAATGGCGTTTTCAGTCCATTTACAAAGTTTGGCATATAACTTCTGACTTAAAGGTTTTCTCGATGTTTTAAGTGTCATAACATGTTTCTGTGGCTCTTTATACATGGGAAATGGGTTTTGTGAAGCTGTTTAGCCATTAGATTCCGTTTTTGAGAATTTCCTTTTTTTATTGCTCCAAAGTGCTTTTCAGCTCCTGAATAGCGTTTTCAATGCATTTACAAAGTTTGGCATGTAACTTCTGTATTAATGGTTTTCTCGATGTTTTAAGTGTCATAACACGTTTCTGTGGCTGCTTATACATGGTAAAGGGGTTTTGTGAAGATGTTTAGCCATTAGATTCCGTTTTTGAGACTTTCCTTTTTTTATTGCTCTAAAGTGCTTCATAGCTCCTGAATAGCGTTTTCAAGGCATTTACAAAGTTTGGTATGTAACTTCTGTCTTATTGGTTTTTTCGATGTTTTAAGTGTCATAACACGTTTGTGTGGCTCTTTTTACATGGGAAAGGGGGTTTTGTGAAGATGTTTAGCCATTAGATTCCGTTTTTGAGACTTTCCTTTTTTTATTGCTCTAAAGTGCTTTTCAGCTCCTGAATAGCGTTTTCAATGCATTTACAAAGTTTGGCATGTAACTTCTGTCTGATTGGTTTTCTCGATGTTTTAAGTGTCATAACACGTTCCTGTGGCTCTTTATACATGGGAAAGGGGTTTTGTGAAGATGTTTAGCCATTAGATTCCGTTTTTGAGACTTTCCTTTTTTTATTGCTCTAAAGTGCTTCATAGCTCCTGAATAGCGTTTTCAAGGCATTTACAAAGTTTGGTATGTAACTTCTGTCTGATTGGTTTTTTCGATGTTTTAAGTGTCATAACACGTTTGTGTGGCTCTTTTTACATGGGAAAGGGGGTTTTGTGAAGATGTTTAGCCATTAGATTCCGTTTTTGAGACTTTCCTTTTTTTATTGCTCTAAAGTGCTTTTCAGCTCCTGAATAGCGTTTTCAATGCATTTACAAAGTTTGGCATGTAACTTCTGTCTGATTGGTTTTCTCGATGTTTTAAGTGTCATAACACGTTTCTGTGGCTCTTTATACATGGGAAAGGGGTTTTGTGAAGATGTTTAGCCATTAGATTCCGTTTTTGAGACTTTCCTTTTTTTATTGCTCTAAAGTGCTTTTCAGCTCCTGAATAGAATTTCAATGCATTTACAAAGTTTGGCACGTAACTTCTGTCTGAATGATTTTCTCGATGTTTTAAGTGTTATAACATGTTTCAGTGGCTATTAATACATGGGAAAGGGGTTTTGTGAAGATGTTTAGCCATTAGATTCCGTTTTTGAGACTTTCCTTTTTTTATTGCTCTAGAGTGCTTTTCAGCTCCTGAATAGCGTTTTCAATGCAGTTACAAAGTTTGGTATGTAACTTCTGACTGAAGGGTTTTCTCGATGTTTAAGTGTCGTAACACGTTTCTGTGGCAGTTAATACACGGGAAGGGGTTTTTGTGAAGATGTTTAGCCATTAGATTCCAATTTTGAGACTTCCTTTTTTTATTGCTCTAAAGTGCTTTTCAGCTCTTGAATGGCGTTTTCAGTCCATTTACAAAGTTTGGCATATAACTTCTGACTTAAAGGTTTTCTCGATGTTTTAAGTGTCATAACATGTTTCTGTGGCTCTTTATACATGGGAAATGGGTTTTGTGAAGCTGTTTAGCCATTAGATTCCGTTTTTGAGACTTTCCTTTTTTTATTGCTCTAAAGTGCTTTTCAGCTCCTGAATAGAATTTCAATGCATTTACAAAGTTTGGCACGTAACTTCTGTCTGAATGATTTTCTCGATGTTTTAAGTGTTATAACATGTTTCAGTGGCTATTAATACATGGGAAAGGGGTTTTGTGAAGATGTTTAGCCATTAGATTCCGTTTTTGAGACTTTCCTTTTTTTATTGCTCTAGAGTGCTTTTCAGCTCCTGAATAGCGTTTTCAATGCAGTTACAAAGTTTGGTATGTAACTTCTGACTGAAGGGTTTTCTCGATGTTTTAAGTGTCGTAACACGTTTCTGTGGCAGTTAATACACGGGAAGGGGTTTTTGTGAAGATGTTTAGCCATTAGATTCCAATTTTGAGACTTCCTTTTTTTATTGCTCTAAAGTGCTTTTCAGCTCTTGAATGGCGTTTTCAGTCCATTTACAAAGTTTGGCATATAACTTCTGACTTAAAGGTTTTCTCGATGTTTTAAGTGTCATAACATGTTTCTGTGGCTCTTTATACATGGGAAATGGGTTTTGTGAAGCTGTTTAGCCATTAGATTCCGTTTTTGAGACTTTCCTTTTTTTATTGCTCCAAAGTGCTTTTCAGCTCCTGAATAGCGTTTTCAATGCATTTACAAAGTTTGGCATGTAACTTCTGTATTAATGGTTTTCTCGATGTTTTAAGTGTCATAACACGTTTCTGTGGCTGCTTATACATGGTAAAGGGGTTTTGTGAAGATGTTTAGCCATTAGATTCCGTTTTTGAGACTTTCCTTTTTTTATTGCTCTAAAGTGCTTCATAGCTCCTGAATAGCGTTTTCAAGGCATTTACAAAGTTTGGTATGTAACTTCTGTCTTATTGGTTTTTTCGATGTTTTAAGTGTCATAACACGTTTGTGTGGCTCTTTTTACATGGGAAAGGGGGTTTTGTGAAGATGTTTAGCCATTAGATTCCGTTTTTGAGACTTTCCTTTTTTTATTGCTCTAAAGTGCTTTTCAGCTCCTGAATAGCGTTTTCAATGCATTTACAAAGTTTGGCATGTAACTTCTGTCTGATTGGTTTTCTCGATGTTTTAAGTGTCATAACACGTTTCTGTGGCTCTTTATACATGGGAAAGGGGTTTTGTGAAGATGTTTAGCCATTAGATTCCGTTTTTGAGACTTTCCTTTTTTTATTGCTCTAAAGTGCTTTTCAGCTCCTGAATAGAATTTCAATGCATTTACAAAGTTTGGCACGTAACTTCTGTCTGAATGATTTTCTCGATGTTTTAAGTGTTATAACATGTTTCAGTGGCTATTAATACATGGGAAAGGGGTTTTGTGAAGATGTTTAGCCATTAGATTCCGTTTTTGAAACTTTCCTTTTTTTATTGCTCTAGAGTGCTTTTCAGCTCCTGAATAGCGTTTTCAATGCAGTTACAAAGTTTGGTATGTAACTTCTGACTGAAGGGTTTTCTCGATGTTTTAAGTGTCGTAACACGTTTCTGTGGCAGTTAATACACGGGAAGGGGTTTTTGTGAAGATGTTTAGCCATTAGATTCCAATTTTGAGACTTCCTTTTTTTATTGCTCTAAAGTGCTTTTCAGCTCTTGAATGGCGTTTTCAGTCCATTTACAAAGTTTGGCATATAACTTCTGACTTAAAGGTTTTCTCGATGTTTTAAGTGTCATAACATGTTTCTGTGGCTCTTTATACATGGGAAATGGGTTTTGTGAAGCTGTTTAGCCATTAGATTCCGTTTTTGAGACTTTCCTTTTTTTATTGCTCTAAAGTGCTTTTCAGCTCCTGAATAGCGTTTTCAATGCATTTACAAAGTTTGGCATTTAACTTCTGTCTGAATGGTTTTCTCGATGTTTTAAGTGTCATAACATGTTTCTGTGGCTGTTTATACATGGTAAAGGGGTTTTGTGAAGATGTTTAGGCATTAGATTCCGTTTTTGAGACTTTCCTTTTTTTATTGCTCTAAAGTGCTTTTCAGCTCCTGAATAGCTTTTTCAAGGCATTTACAAAGTTTGGTATTTAACTTCTGTCTGATTGGTTTTTTCGATGTTTTAAGTGTCATAACACGTTTCTGTGGCTCTTTATACATGGGAAAGGGGTTTTGTGAAGATGTTTAGCCATTAGATTCCGTTTTTGAGACTTTCCTTTTTTTATTAATCTAAAGTGCTTTTCAGCTCCTGAATAGCGTTTTCAATGCAGTTACAAAGTTTGGCATGTAACTTCTGACTGAATGATTTTCTCGATGTTTTAAGTGTCGTAACATGTTTCAGTGGCTGTTAATATATGGTAAAGGGGTTTTGTGAAGATGTTTAGCCATTAGATTCCGTTTTTGAGACTTTCCTTTTTTTCTTGCTCTAAAGTGCTTTTCAGCTCCTGAATAGCGTTTTCAATGCAGTTACAAAGTTTGGCATGTAACTTCTGACTGAAGGGTTTTCTCGATGTTTTAAGTGTTATAACATGTTTCTGTGGCTCTTTATACATGGGAAATGGGTTTTGTGAAGCTGTTTAGCCATTAGATTCCGTTTTTGAGACTTTCCTTTTTTTATTGCTCCAAAGTGCTTTTCAGCTCCTGAATAGCGTTTTCAATGCATTTACAAAGTTTGGCATGTAACTTCTGTATTAATGGTTTTCTCGATGTTTTAAGTGTCATAACACGTTTCTGTGGCTCTTTTTACATGGGAAAGGGGGTTTTGTGAAGATGTTTAGCCATTAGATTCCGTTTTTGAGACTTTCCTTTTTTTATTGCTCTAAAGTGCTTTTCAGCTCCTGAATAGCGTTTTCAATGCATTTACAAAGTTTGGCATGTAACTTCTGTCTGATTGGTTTTCTCGATGTTTTAAGTGTCATAACACGTTTCTGTGGCTGCTTATACATGGTAAAGGGGTTTTGTGAAGATGTTTAGCCATTAGATTCCGTTTTTGAGACTTTCCTTTTTTTATTGCTCTAAAGTGCTTCATAGCTCCTGAATAGCGTTTTCAAGGCATTTACAAAGTTTGGTATGTAACTTCTGACTGAAGGGTTTTCTCGATGTTTTAAGTGTTATAACATGTTTCTGTGGCTCTTTATACATGGGAAATGGGTTTTGTGAAGCTGTTTAGCCATTAGATTCCGTTTTTGAGACTTTCCTTTTTTTATTGCTCCAAAGTGCTTTTCAGCTCCTGAATAGCGTTTTCAATGCATTTACAAAGTTTGGCATGTAACTTCTGTATTAATGGTTTTCTCGATGTTTTAAGTGTCATAACACGTTTCTGTGGCTGCTTATACATGGTAAAGGGGTTTTGTGAAGATGTTTAGCCATTAGATTCCGTTTTTGAGACTTTCCTTTTTTTATTGCTCTAAAGTGCTTCATAGCTCCTGAATAGCGTTTTCAAGGCATTTACAAAGTTTGGTATGTAACTTCTGTCTTATTGGTTTTTTCGATGTTTTAAGTGTCATAACACGTTTGTGTGGCTCTTTTTACATGGGAAAGGGGGTTTTGTGAAGATGTTTAGCCATTAGATTCCGTTTTTGAGACTTTCCTTTTTTTATTGCTCTAAAGTGCTTTTCAGCTCCTGAATAGCGTTTTCA
Organism: Hypomesus nipponensis; assembly: GCF_054491055.1. Classification (NCBI taxonomy): domain Eukaryota; kingdom Metazoa; phylum Chordata; class Actinopteri; order Osmeriformes; family Osmeridae; genus Hypomesus; species Hypomesus nipponensis. Next base: position 19,605,417 of record NC_140379.1, on the reverse strand, counting down.
ATGCATTTACAAAGTTTGGCATGTAACTTCTGTCTGATTGGTTTTCTCGATGTTTTAAGTGTCATAACACGTTCCTGTGGCTCTTTATACATGGGAAAGGGGTTTTGTGAAGATGTTTAGCCATTAGATTCCGTTTTTGAGACTTTCCTTTTTTTATTGCTCTAAAGTGCTTCATAGCTCCTGAATAGCGTTTTCAAGGCATTTACAAAGTTTGGTATGTAACTTCTGTCTGATTGGTTTTTTCGATGTTTTAAGTGTCATAACACGTTTGTGTGGCTCTTTTTACATGGGAAAGGGGGTTTTGTGAAGATGTTTAGCCATTAGATTCCGTTTTTGAGACTTTCCTTTTTTTATCGCTCTAAAGTGCTTTTCAGCTCCTGAATAGCGTTTTCAATGCATTTACAAAGTTTGGCATGTAACTTCTGTCTGATTGGTTTTCTCGATGTTTTAAGTGTCATAACACGTTTCTGTGGCTCTTTATACATGGGAAAGGGGTTTTGTGAAGATGTTTAGCCATTAGATTCCGTTTTTGAGACTTTCCTTTTTTTATTGCTCTAAAGTGCTTTTCAGCTCCTGAATAGAATTTCAATGCATTTACAAAGTTTGGCACGTAACTTCTGTCTGAATGATTTTCTCGATGTTTTAAGTGTTATAACATGTTTGTGTGGCTCTTTTTACATGGGAAAGGGGGTTTTGTGAAGATGTTTAGCCATTAGATTCCGTTTTTGAGACTTTCCTTTTTTTATTGCTCTAAAGTGCTTTTCAGCTCCTGAATAGCGTTTTCAATGCATTTACAAAGTTTGGCATGTATCTTCTGTCTGATTGGTTTTCTCGATGTTTTAAGTGTCATAACACGTTTCTGTGGCTCTTTATACATGGGAAAGGGGTTTTGTGAAGATGTTTAGCCATTAGATTCCGTTTTTGAGACTTTCCTTTTTTTATTGCTCTAAAGTGCTTTTCAGCTCCTGAATAGAATTTCAATGCATTTACAAAGTTTGGCACGTAACTTCTGTCTGAATGATTTTCTCGATGTTTTAAGTGTTATAACATGTTTCAGTGGCTATTAATACATGGGAAAGGGGTTTTGTGAAGATGTTTAGCCATTAGATTCCGTTTTTGAAACTTTCCTTTTTTTATTGCTCTAGAGTGCTTTTCAGCTCCTGAATAGCGTTTTCAATGCAGTTACAAAGTTTGGTATGTAACTTCTGACTGAAGGGTTTTCTCGATGTTTTAAGTGTCGTAACACGTTTCTGTGGCAGTTAATACACGGGAAGGGGTTTTTGTGAAGATGTTTAGCCATTAGATTCCAATTTTGAGACTTCCTTTTTTTATTGCTCTAAAGTGCTTTTCAGCTCTTGAATGGCGTTTTCAGTCCATTTACAAAGTTTGGCATATAACTTCTGACTTAAAGGTTTTCTCGATGTTTTAAGTGTCGTAACATGTTTCTGTGGCTCTTTATACATGGGAAATGGGTTTTGTGAAGCTGTTTAGCCATTAGATTCCGTTTTTGAGACTTTCCTTTTTTTATTGCTCTAAAGTGCTTTTCAGCTCCTGAATAGCGTTTTCAATGCATTTACAAAGTTTGGCATTTAACTTCTGTCTGAATGGTTTTCTCGATGTTTTAAGTGTCATAACATGTTTCTGTGGCTGTTTATACATGGTAAAGGGGTTTTGTGAAGATGTTTAGGCATTAGATTCCGTTTTTGAGACTTTCCTTTTTTTATTGCTCTAAAGTGCTTTTCAGCTCCTGAATAGCTTTTTCAAGGCATTTACAAAGTTTGGTATTTAACTTCTGTCTGATTGGTTTTTTCGATGTTTTAAGTGTCATAACACGTTTCTGTGGCTCTTTATACATGGGAAAGGGGTTTTGTGAAGATGTTTAGCCATTAGATTCCGTTTTTGAGACTTTCCTTTTTTTATTAATCTAAAGTGCTTTTCAGCTCCTGAATAGCGTTTTCAATGCAGTTACAAAGTTTGGCATGTAACTTCTGACTGAATGATTTTCTCGATGTTTTAAGTGTCGTAACATGTTTCAGTGGCTGTTAATATATGGTAAAGGGGTTTTGTGAAGATGTTTAGCCATTAGATTCCGTTTTTGAGACTTTCCTTTTTTTCTTGCTCTAAAGTGCTTTTCAGCTCCTGAATAGCGTTTTCAATGCAGTTACAAAGTTTGGCATGTAACTTCTGACTGAAGGGTTTTCTCGATGTTTTAAGTGTCGTAACACGTTTCTGTGACAGTTAATACACGGGGAAGGGGTTTTTGTGCAGATGTTTAGCCATTAGATTCCAATTTTGAGACTTCCTTTTTTTATTGCTCTAAAGTGCTTTTCAGCTCTTGAATGGCGTTTTCAGTGCATTTACAAAGTTTGGCATGTAACTTCTGTGTGAATGGTTTTCTCGATGTTTTAAGTGTCAAAACACGTTTCTGTGGCTCTTTATACATTGGAAAGGGGTTTTGTGAAGATGTTTAGCCATTAGATTCCGTTTTTGAGACTTTCCTTTTTTTATTGCTCTAAAGTGCTTCATAGCTCCTGAATAGCGTTTTCAAGGCATTTACAAAGTTTGGTATGTAACTTCTGTCTTATTGGTTTTTTCGATGTTTTAAGTGTCATAACACGTTTGTGTGGCTCTTTTTACATGGGAAAGGGGGTTTTGTGAAGATGTTTAGCCATTAGATTCCGTTTTTGAGACTTTCCTTTTTTTATTGCTCTAAAGTGCTTTTCAGCTCCTGAATAGCGTTTTCAATGCATTTACAAAGTTTGGCATGTAACTTCTGTCTGATTGGTTTTCTCGATGTTTTAAGTGTCATAACACGTTTCTGTGGCTCTTTATACATGGGAAAGGGGTTTTGTGAAGATGTTTAGCCATTAGATTCCGTTTTTGAGACTTTCCTTTTTTTATTGCTCTAAAGTGCTTTTCAGCTCCTGAATAGAATTTCAATGCATTTACAAAGTTTGGCACGTAACTTCTGTCTGAATGATTTTCTCGATGTTTTAAGTGTTATAACATGTTTGTGTGGCTCTTTTTACATGGGAAAGGGGGTTTTGTGAAGATGTTTAGCCATTAGATTCCGTTTTTGAGACTTTCCTTTTTTTATTGCTCTAAAGTGCTTTTCAGCTCCTGAATAGCGTTTTCAATGCATTTACAAAGTTTGGCATGTAACTTCTGTCTGATTGGTTTTCTCGATGTTTTAAGTGTCATAACACGTTTCTGTGGCTCTTTATACATGGGAAAGGGGTTTTGTGAAGATGTTTAGCCATTAGATTCCGTTTTTGAGACTTTCCTTTTTTTATTGCTCTAAAGTGCTTTTCAGCTCCTGAATAGAATTTCAATGCATTTACAAAGTTTGGCACGTAACTTCTGTCTGAATGATTTTCTCGATGTTTTAAGTGTTATAACATGTTTCAGTGGCTATTAATACATGGGAAAGGGGTTTTGTGAAGATGTTTAGCCATTAGATTCCGTTTTTGAAACTTTCCTTTTTTTATTGCTCTAAAGTGCTTTTCAGCTCCTGAATAGAATTTCAATGCATTTACAAAGTTTGGCACGTAACTTCTGTCTGAATGATTTTCTCGATGTTTTAAGTGTTATAACATGTTTCAGTGGCTATTAATACATGGGAAAGGGGTTTTGTGAAGATGTTTAGCCATTAGATTCCGTTTTTGAAACTTTCCTTTTTTTATTGCTCTAGAGTGCTTTTCAGCTCCTGAATAGCGTTTTCAATGCAGTTACAAAGTTTGGTATGTAACTTCTGACTGAAGGGTTTTCTCGATGTTTTAAGTGTCGTAACACGTTTCTGTGGCAGTTAATACACGGGAAGGGGTTTTTGTGAAGATGTTTAGCCATTAGATTCCAATTTTGAGACTTCCTTTTTTTATTGCTCTAAAGTGCTTTTCAGCTCTTGAATGGCGTTTTCAGTCCATTTACAAAGTTTGGCATATAACTTCTGACTTAAAGGTTTTCTCGATGTTTTAAGTGTCGTAACATGTTTCTGTGGCTCTTTATACATGGGAAATGGGTTTTGTGAAGCTGTTTAGCCATTAGATTCCGTTTTTGAGACTTTCCTTTTTTTATTGCTCTAAAGTGCTTTTCAGCTCCTGAATAGCGTTTTCAATGCATTTACAAAGTTTGGCATTTAACTTCTGTCTGAATGGTTTTCTCGATGTTTTAAGTGTCATAACATGTTTCTGTGGCTGTTTATACATGGTAAAGGGGTTTTGTGAAGATGTTTAGGCATTAGATTCCGTTTTTGAGACTTTCCTTTTTTTATTGCTCTAAAGTGCTTTTCAGCTCCTGAATAGCTTTTTCAAGGCATTTACAAAGTTTGGTATTTAACTTCTGTCTGATTGGTTTTTTCGATGTTTTAAGTGTCATAACACGTTTCTGTGGCTCTTTATACATGGGAAAGGGGTTTTGTGAAGATGTTTAGCCATTAGATTCCGTTTTTGAGACTTTCCTTTTTTTATTAATCTAAAGTGCTTTTCAGCTCCTGAATAGCGTTTTCAATGCAGTTACAAAGTTTGGCATGTAACTTCTGACTGAATGATTTTCTCGATGTTTTAAGTGTCGTAACATGTTTCAGTGGCTGTTAATATATGGTAAAGGGGTTTTGTGAAGATGTTTAGCCATTAGATTCCGTTTTTGAGACTTTCCTTTTTTTCTTGCTCTAAAGTGCTTTTCAGCTCCTGAATAGCGTTTTCAATGCAGTTACAAAGTTTGGCATGTAACTTCTGACTGAAGGGTTTTCTCGATGTTTTAAGTGTCGTAACACGTTTCTGTGACAGTTAATACACGGGGAAGGGGTTTTTGTGCAGATGTTTAGCCATTAGATTCCAATTTTGAGACTTCCTTTTTTTATTGCTCTAAAGTGCTTTTCAGCTCTTGAATGGCGTTTTCAGTGCATTTACAAAGTTTGGCATGTAACTTCTGTGTGAATGGTTTTCTCGATGTTTTAAGTGTCAAAACACGTTTCTGTGGCTCTTTATACATTGGAAAGGGGTTTTGTGAAGATGTTTAGCCATTAGATTCCGTTTTTGAGACTTTCCTTTTTTTATTGCTCTAAAGTGCTTCATAGCTCCTGAATAGCGTTTTCAAGGCATTTACAAAGTTTGGTATGTAACTTCTGTCTTATTGGTTTTTTCGATGTTTTAAGTGTCATAACACGTTTGTGTGGCTCTTTTTACATGGGAAAGGGGGTTTTGTGAAGATGTTTAGCCATTAGATTCCGTTTTTGAGACTTTCCTTTTTTTATTGCTCTAAAGTGCTTTTCAGCTCCTGAATAGCGTTTTCAATGCATTTACAAAGTTTGGCATGTAACTTCTGTCTGATTGGTTTTCTCGATGTTTTAAGTGTCATAACACGTTTCTGTGGCTCTTTATACATGGGAAAGGGGTTTTGTGAAGATGTTTAGCCATTAGATTCCGTTTTTGAGACTTTCCTTTTTTTATTGCTCTAAAGTGCTTTTCAGCTCCTGAATAGAATTTCAATGCATTTACAAAGTTTGGCACGTAACTTCTGTCTGAATGATTTTCTCGATGTTTTAAGTGTTATAACATGTTTGTGTGGCTCTTTTTACATGGGAAAGGGGGTTTTGTGAAGATGTTTAGCCATTAGATTCCGTTTTTGAGACTTTCCTTTTTTTATTGCTCTAAAGTGCTTTTCAGCTCCTGAATAGCGTTTTCAATGCATTTACAAAGTTTGGCATGTAACTTCTGTCTGATTGGTTTTCTCGATGTTTTAAGTGTCATAACACGTTTCTGTGGCTCTTTATACATGGGAAAGGGGTTTTGTGAAGATGTTTAGCCATTAGATTCCGTTTTTGAGACTTTCCTTTTTTTATTGCTCTAAAGTGCTTTTCAGCTCCTGAATAGAATTTCAATGCATTTACAAAGTTTGGCACGTAACTTCTGTCTGAATGATTTTCTCGATGTTTTAAGTGTTATAACATGTTTCAGTGGCTATTAATACATGGGAAAGGGGTTTTGTGAAGATGTTTAGCCATTAGATTCCGTTTTTGAAACTTTCCTTTTTTTATTGCTCTAAAGTGCTTTTCAGCTCCTGAATAGCGTTTTCAATGCAGTTACAAAGTTTGGTATGTAACTTCTGACTGAAGGGTTTTCTCGATGTTTTAAGTATCGTAACACGTTTCTGTGGCAGTTAATACACGGGAAGGGGTTTTTGTGAAGATGTTTAGCCATTAGATTCCAATTTTGAGACTTCCTTTTTTTATTGCTCTAAAGTGCTTTTCAGCTCTTGAATGGCGTTTTCAGTCCATTTACAAAGTTTGGCATATAACTTCTGACTTAAAGGTTTTCTCGATGTTTTAAGTGTCGTAACATGTTTCTGTGGCTCTTTATACATGGGAAATGGGTTTTGTGAAGCTGTTTAGCCATTAGATTCCGTTTTTGAGACTTTCCTTTTTTTATTGCTCTAAAGTGCTTTTCAGCTCCTGAATAGCGTTTTCAATGCATTTACAAAGTTTGGCATTTAACTTCTGTCTGAATGGTTTTCTCGATGTTTTAAGTGTCATAACATGTTTCTGTGGCTGTTTATACATGGTAAAGGGGTTTTGTGAAGATGTTTAGGCATTAGATTCCGTTTTTGAGACTTTCCTTTTTTTATTGCTCTAAAGTGCTTTTCAGCTCCTGAATAGCTTTTTCAAGGCATTTACAAAGTTTGGTATTTAACTTCTGTCTGATTGGTTTTTTCGATGTTTTAAGTGTCATAACACGTTTCTGTGGCTCTTTATACATGGGAAAGGGGTTTTGTGAAGATGTTTAGCCATTAGATTCCGTTTTTGAGACTTTCCTTTTTTTATTAATCTAAAGTGCTTTTCAGCTCCTGAATAGCGTTTTCAATGCAGTTACAAAGTTTGGCATGTAACTTCTGACTGAATGATTTTCTCGATGTTTTAAGTGTCGTAACATGTTTCAGTGGCTGTTAATATATGGTAAAGGGGTTTTGTGAAGATGTTTAGCCATTAGATTCCGTTTTTGAGACTTTCCTTTTTTTCTTGCTCTAAAGTGCTTTTCAGCTCCTGAATAGCGTTTTCAATGCAGTTACAAAGTTTGGCATGTAACTTCTGACTGAAGGGTTTTCTCGATGTTTTAAGTGTCGTAACACGTTTCTGTGACAGTTAATACACGGGGAAGGGGTTTTTGTGCAGATGTTTAGCCATTAGATTCCAATTTTGAGACTTCCTTTTTTTATTGCTCTAAAGTGCTTTTCAGCTCTTGAATGGCGTTTTCAGTGCATTTACAAAGTTTGGCATGTAACTTCTGTGTGAATGGTTTTCTCGATGTTTTAAGTGTCAAAACACGTTTCTGTGGCTCTTTATACATGGGAAAGGGGTTTTGTGAAGATGTTTAGCCATTAGATTCCGTTTTTGAGACTTTCCTTTTTTTATTGCTCTAAAGTGCTTCATAGCTCCTGAATAGCGTTTTCAAGGCATTTACAAAGTTTGGTATGTAACTTCTGTCTTATTGGTTTTTTCGATGTTTTAAGTGTCATAACATGTTTCTGTGGCTCTTTATACATGGGAAATGGGTTTTGTGAAGATGTTTAGCCATTAGATTCCGTTTTTGAGACTTTCCTTTTTTTATTGCTCTAAAGTGCTTTTCAGCTCCTGAATAGAATTTCAATGCATTTACAAAGTTTGGCACGTAACTTCTGTCTGAATGATTTTCTCGATGTTTTAAGTGTTATAACATGTTTGTGTGGCTCTTTTTACATGGGAAAGGGGGTTTTGTGAAGATGTTTAGCCATTAGATTCCGTTTTTGAGACTTTCCTTTTTTTATTGCTCTAAAGTGCTTTTCAGCTCCTGAATAGCGTTTTCAATGCATTTACAAAGTTTGGCATGTAACTTCTGTCTGATTGGTTTTCTCGATGTTTTAAGTGTCATAACACGTTTCTGTGGCTCTTTATACATGGGAAAGGGGTTTTGTGAAGATGTTTAGCCATTAGATTCCGTTTTTGAGACTTTCCTTTTTTTATTGCTCTAAAGTGCTTTTCAGCTCCTGAATAGAATTTCAATGCATTTACAAAGTTTGGCACGTAACTTCTGTCTGAATGATTTTCTCGATGTTTTAAGTGTTATAACATGTTTCAGTGGCTATTAATACATGGGAAAGGGGTTTTGTGAAGATGTTTAGCCATTAGATTCCGTTTTTGAAACTTTCCTTTTTTTATTGCTCTAGAGTGCTTTTCAGCTCCTGAATAGCGTTTTCAATGCAGTTACAAAGTTTGGTATGTAACTTCTGACTGAAGGGTTTTCTCGATGTTTTAAGTGCCGTAACACGTTTCTGTGGCAGTTAATACACGGGAAGGGGTTTTTGTGAAGATGTTTAGCCATTAGATTCCAATTTTGAGACTTCCTTTTTTTATTGCTCTAAAGTGCTTTTCAGCTCTTGAATGGCGTTTTCAGTCCATTTACAAAGTTTGGCATATAACTTCTGACTTAAAGGTTTTCTCGATGTTTTAAGTGTCATAACATGTTTCTGTGGCTCTTTATACATGGGAAATGGGTTTTGTGAAGCTGTTTAGCCATTAGATTCCGTTTTTGAGACTTTCCTTTTTTTATTGCTCTAAAGTGCTTTTCAGCTCCTGAATAGCGTTTTCAATGCATTTACAAAGTTTGGCATTTAACTTCTGTCTGAATGGTTTTCTCGATGTTTTAAGTGTCATAACATGTTTCTGTGGCTGTTTATACATGGTAAAGGGGTTTTGTGAAGATGTTTAGGCATTAGATTCCGTTTTTGAGACTTTCCTTTTTTTATTGCTCTAAAGTGCTTTTCAGCTCCTGAATAGCTTTTTCAAGGCATTTACAAAGTTTGGTATTTAACTTCTGTCTGATTGGTTTTTTCGATGTTTTAAGTGTCATAACACGTTTCTGTGGCTCTTTATACATGGGAAAGGGGTTTTGTGAAGATGTTTAGCCATTAGATTCCGTTTTTGAGACTTTCCTTTTTTTATTAATCTAAAGTGCTTTTCAGCTCCTGAATAGCGTTTTCAATGCAGTTACAAAGTTTGGCATGTAACTTCTGACTGAATGATTTTCTCGATGTTTTAAGTGTCGTAACATGTTTCAGTGGCTGTTAATATATGGTAAAGGGGTTTTGTGAAGATGTTTAGCCATTAGATTCCGTTTTTGAGACTTTCCTTTTTTTCTTGCTCTAAAGTGCTTTTCAGCTCCTGAATAGCGTTTTCAATGCAGTTACAAAGTTTGGCATGTAACTTCTGACTGAAGGGTTTTCTCGATGTTTTAAGTGTCGTAACACGTTTCTGTGACAGTTAATACACGGGGAAGGGGTTTTTGTGCAGATGTTTAGCCATTAGATTCCAATTTTGAGACTTCCTTTTTTTATTGCTCTAAAGTGCTTTTCAGCTCTTGAATGGCGTTTTCAGTGCATTTACAAAGTTTGGCATGTAACTTCTGTGTGAATGGTTTTCTCGATGTTTTAAGTGTCAAAACACGTTTCTGTGGCTCTTTATACATGGGAAAGGGGTTTTGTGAAGCTGTTTAGCCATTAGATTCCGTTTTTGAGACTTTCCTTTTTTTATTGCTCTAAAGTGCTTTTCAGCTCCTGAATAGCGTTTTCAATGCATTTACAAAGTTTGGCATTTAACTTCTGTCTGAATGGTTTTCTCGATGTTTTAAGTGTCATAACACGTTTCTGTGGCTGTTTATACATGGTCAAGGGGTTTTGTGAAGATGTTTAGCCATTAGATTCCGTTTTTGAGACTTTCCTTTTTTTATTGCTCTGAAGTGCTTTTCAGCTCCTGAATAGCGTTTTCAATGCATTTACAAAGTTTGGTATGTAACTTCTGTCTGATTGGTTTTTTCGATGTTTTAAGTGTCATAACACGTTTCTGTGGCTCTTTATACATGGGAATGGGGTTTTGTGAAGATGTTTAGCCATTAGATTCCGTTTTTGAGACTTTCCTTTTTTTTATTGCTCTAAAGTGCTTTTCAGCTCCTGAATAGCGTTTTAAATGCATTTACAAAGTTTGGTATGTAACTTCTGTCTGATTGGTTTTCTCGATGTTTTAAGTGTCGTAACACGTTTATGTGGCAGTTAATACACGGGGAAGGGGTTTTGTGAAGACGTTTAGTCATTAGAATCCGTTTTTGAGACTTTCCTTTTTTTATTGCTCTAAAGTGCTTTTCAGCTCCTGAATGGCGTTTTCAATGCATTTACAAAGTTTGGCACGTAACTTCTGTCTGAATGGTTTTCTTGATGTTTTATGTGCCATAACACGTTTATGTGGCTGTTAATACATGGAAAGGGGTTTGTAAAGACGTTTAGCCAATATATTCCGTTTTTGAGACTTTCCTTTTTTTCTTGCTCTAAAGTGCTTTTCAGCTCCTGAATAGCGTTTTCAATGCAGTTACAAAGTTTGGCATGTAACTTCTGACTGAAGGGTTTTCTCGATGTTTTAAGTGTCGTAACACGTTTCTGTGACAGTTAATACACGGGGAAGGGGTTTTTGTGCAGATGTTTAGCCATTAGATTCCAATTTTGAGACTTCCTTTTTTTATTGCTCTAAAGTGCTTTTCAGCTCTTGAATGGCGTTTTCAGTGCATTTACAAAGTTTGGTATGTAACTTCTGTCTGATTGGTTTTTTCGATGTTTTAAGTGTCATAACACGTTTCTGTGGCTCTTTATACATGGGAATGGGGTTTTGTGAAGATGTTTAGCCATTAGATTCCGTTTTTGAGACTTTCCTTTTTTTTATTGCTCTAAAGTGCTTTTCAGCTCCTGAATAGCGTTTTAAATGCATTTACAAAGTTTGGTATGTAACTTCTGTCTGATTGGTTTTCTCGATGTTTTAAGTGTCAAAACACGTTTATGTGGCAGTTAATACACGGGGAAGGGGTTTTGTGAAGACGTTTAGTCATTAGAATCCGTTTTTGAGACTTTCCTTTTTTTATTGCTCTAAAGTGCTTTTCAGCTCCTGAATGGCGTTTTCAATGCATTTACAAAGTTTGGCACATAACTTCTGTCTGAATGGTTTTCTTGATGTTTTATGTGCCATAACACGTTTATGTGGCTGTTAATACATGGAAAGGGGTAAGTAAAGACGTTTAGCCAATATATTCCGTTTTTGAGACTTTCCTTTTTTTATTGCTCTAAAGTGCTTTTCAGCTCCTGAATAGCGTTTTCAATGCATTTACAAAGTTTGGCATGGTACTTCTGTCTGAATGGTTTTCTCAATGTTTTTAGTGTCAAACACATTTGTGTGGCTGTTAATACATGGTAAAGGGGTTTTGTGAAGATGTTTAGCCATTAGATTCCGTTTTTGAGACTTTCCTTTTTTTTACTGCTCTAAAGTGCTTTTCAGCTCCTGAATAGCGTTTTAAATGCATTTACAAAGTTTTGTATGTAAGTTCTGTCTGATTGGTTTTCTCGATGTTTTAAGTGTCATAACACGTTTCTGTGGCAGTTAATACACGGGGAAGGGGTTTTGTGAAGACGTTTAGTCATTAGATTCAGTTTTTAAGACTTTCCTTTTTTTATTGCTCTCAAGTGCTTTTCAGCTCCTGAAAAGCGTTTTCAATGCATTTACAAAGTTTGGCATTTAACTTCTGACTGAGGTTTTTTTTCGATGTTTTAAGTATTATACCATGTTTCTGTTGCTGTTAATATATGGAAAAGGGGTTTTGTGAAGATTTTTTGCCATTAGATTCCAATTTTGAGACTTCTTTTTTCTATTGCTCTAAAGTGCTTCATAGCTCTTGAAGGGCGTTTTCAGTGCATTTACAAAGTTTGGCATATTACTTCTGACTTAAATGTTTTCTCGATGTTTTAAGTGTCATAAAATGTTTCTGTGGCTGTTTATACATGGTAAAGGTTTTTTTTGAAGATGTTTAGCCATTAGATTCCGTTTTTGAGACTTTCCTTTTTGTATTTCTCAAAGGTGCTTTTCAGCTCCTGAATAGCTTTTTCACTGCATTTACAAAGTTTGGCATGTAACTTCTGTCTGAATGGTTTTCTCTATGTTTTAAGTGTCATAACATGTTTCTGTGGCTGTTTATACATGGGAAAGGGGTTTTGTGAAGATGTTTAGTCCTTAGATTCCGTTTTTGAGACTTTCCTTTTTTTATTTTGCGTTAAAGTGCTTTTCAGCTCTTGAATAGCGTTTTCAATACACTTACAAAGTTTCGCATTTAACTTCTGTCCAAATGGTTTTCTCGATGTTTTAAGTGTCATAACACGTTTCTGTGGCTGTTTATACATGGTAAAGGGGTTTTGTGAAGCTGTTTAGCCATTATATTCCGTTTTTGAGACTTTCCTTTTTTTATTGCTCTAAAGTGCTTTTCAGCTCCTGAATAGCGTTTTCAAGGCATTTACAAAGTTTGGCATTTAACTTCTATCTGAATGGTTTACTCGATGTTTTAAGTGTCATAACACGTTTCTGTGGCTGTTTATACATGGTAAAGGGGTTTTGTGAAGATGTTTAGCCATTAGATTCCGTTTTTGAGACTTTCCTTTTTTTATTGCTCTAAAGTGCTTTTCAGCTCCTGAATAGCGTTTTCAATGCATTTACAAAGTTTGGTATGTAACTTCTGTCTGATTGGTTTTCTCGATGTTTTAAGTGTCGTAACACGTTTCTGTGGCTGTTTATACATGGTAAAGGGGTTTTGTGAAGATGTTTAGCCATTAGATTCCGTTTTTGAGACTTTCCTTTTTTTATTGCTCTAAAGTGCTTTTCAGCTCTTGAATGGCGTTTTCAGTGCATTTACAAAGTTTGGCATATAACTTCTGACTTAAATGTTTTCTCGATGTTATAAGTGTTATAACATGTTTCTGTGGCTGTTTATACATGGTAAAGGTTTTTTTTGAAGATGTTTAGCCATTAGATTCCGTTTTTGAGACTTTCCTTTTTGTATTTCTCAAAGGTGCTTTTCAGCTCCTGAATAGCTTTTTCACTGCATTTACAAAGTTTGGCATGTAACTTCTGTCTGAATGGTTTTCTCTATGTTTTAAGTGTCATAACATGTTTCTGTGGCTGTTTATACATGGGAAAGGGGTTTTGTGAAGATGTTTAGTCCTTAGATTCCGTTTTTGAGACTTTCCTTTTTTTATTTTGCGTTAAAGTGCTTTTCAGCTCTTGAATAGCGTTTTCAATACACTTACAAAGTTTCGCATTTAACTTCTGTCCGAATGGTTTTCTCGATGTTTTAAGTGTCATAACACGTTTCTGTGGCTGTTTATACATGGTAAAGGGGTTTTGTGAAGCTGTTTAGCCATTATATTCCGTTTTTGAGACTTTCCTGTTTTTATTGCTCTAAAGTGCTTTTCAGCTCCTGAATAGCGTTTTCAAGGCATTTACAAAGTTTGGCATTTTACTTCTGTCTGAATGGTTTACTCGATGTTTTAAGTGTCATAACACGTTTCTGTGGCTGTTTATACATGGTAAAGGGGTTTTGTGAAGATGTTTAGCCATTAGATTCCGTTTTTGAGACTTTCCTTTTTTTATTGCTCTAAAGTGCTTTTCAGCTCCTGAATAGCGTTTTCAATGCATTTACAAAGTTTGGTATGTAACTTCTGTCTGATTGGTTTTCTCGATGTTTTAAGTGTCATAACACGTTTCTGTGGCTGTTTATTCATGGGAAAGGGGTTTTGTGAAGATATTTAGCCATTAGATTCCGTTTTTGAGACTTTCCTTTTTTTCTTGCTCTAAAGTGCTTTTCAGCTCCTGAATAGCGTTTTCAATGCATTTACAAAGTTTGACATGTAACTTCTGTCTGAATGGTTTTCTCGATGTTTTAAGTGTCGTAACACGTGTCTGTGGCAGTTAATACACGGGGAAGGGGTTTTTGTGAAGATGTTTAGCCATTAGATTCCAATTTTTAGACTTCCTTTTTTTATTGCTCTAAAGTGCTTTTCAGCTCTTGAATGGCGTTTTCAGTGCATTTACAAAGTTTGGCATATAACTTCTCACTTAAATTTTTTCTCGATGTTTTAAGTGTCATAACATGTTTCTGTGGCTCTTTATACATGGTAAAGGGGCTTTGTGAAGCTGTTTAGCCATTAGATTCCGTTTTTGAGACTTTCCTTTTTTTATTGCTCTAAAGTGCTTTTCAGCTCCTGAATAGCGTTTTCAATGCATTTACAAAGTTTGGCATTTAACTTCTGTCTGAATGGTTTTCTCGATGTTTTAAGTGTCATAACACGTTTCTGTGGCTGTTTATACATGGTAAAGGGGTTTTGTGAAGATGTTTAGCCATTAGATTCCGTTTTTGAGACTTTCCTTTTTTTATTGCTCTGAAGTGCTTTTCAGCTCCTGAATAGCGTTTTCAATGCATTTACAAAGTTTGGTATGTAACTTCTGTCTGATTGGTTTTTTCGATGTTTTAAGTGTCATAACACGTTTCTGTGGCTGTTTATTCATGGGAAAGGGGTTTTGTGAAGATATTTAGCCATTAGATTCCGTTTTTGAGACTTTCCTTTTTTTCTTGCTCTAAAGTGCTTTTCAGCTCCTGAATAGCGTTTTCAATGCATTTACAAAGTTTGACATGTAACTTCTGTCTGAATGGTTTTCTCGATGTTTTAAGTGTCGTAACACGTGTCTGTGGCAGTTAATACACGGGGAAGGGGTTTTTGTGAAGATGTTTAGCCATTAGATTCCAATTTTTAGACTTCCTTTTTTTATTGCTCTAAAGTGCTTTTCAGCTCTTGAATGGCGTTTTCAGTGCATTTACAAAGTTTGGCATATAACTTCTCACTTAAATTTTTTCTCGATGTTTTAAGTGTCATAACATGTTTCTGTGGCTCTTTATACATGGTAAAGGGGCTTTGTGAAGCTGTTTAGCCATTAGATTCCGTTTTTGAGACTTTCCTTTTTTTATTGCTCTAAAGTGCTTTTCAGCTCCTGAATAGCGTTTTCAATGCATTTACAAAGTTTGGCATTTAACTTCTGTCTGAATGGTTTTCTCGATGTTTTAAGTGTCATAACACGTTTCTGTGGCTGTTTATACATGGTAAAGGGGTTTTGTGAAGATGTTTAGCCATTAGATTCCGTTTTTGAGACTTTCCTTTTTTTATTGCTCTGAAGTGCTTTTCAGCTCCTGAATAGCGTTTTCAATGCATTTACAAAGTTTGGTATGTAACTTCTGTCTGATTGGTTTTTTCGATGTTTTAAGTGTCATAACACGTTTCTGTGGCTCTTTATACATGGGAATGGGGTTTTGTGAAGATGTTTAGCCATTAGATTCCGTTTTTGAGACTTTCCTTTTTTTTATTGCTCTAAAGTGCTTTTCAGCTCCTGAATAGCGTTTTAAATGCATTTACAAAGTTTGGTATGTAACTTCTGTCTGATTGGTTTTCTCGATGTTTTAAGTGTCATAACACGTTTATGTGGCAGTTAATACACGGGGAAGGGGTTTTGTGAAGACGTTTAGTCATTAGAATCCGTTTTTGAGACTTTCCTTTTTTTATTGCTCTAAAGTGCTTTTCAGCTCCTGAATGGCGTTTTCAATGCATTTACAAAGTTTGGCACATAACTTCTGTCTGAATGGTTTTCTTGATGTTTTATGTGCCATAACACGTTTATGTGGCTGTTAATACATGGAAAGGGGTTTGTAAAGACGTTTAGCCAATATATTCCGTTTTTGAGACTTTCCTTTTTTTCTTGCTCTAAAGTGCTTTTCAGCTCCTGAATAGCGTTTTCAATGCAGTTACAAAGTTTGGCATGTAACTTCTGACTGAAGGGTTTTCTCGATGTTTTAAGTGTCGTAACACGTTTCTGTGACAGTTAATACACGGGGAAGGGGTTTTTGTGCAGATGTTTAGCCATTAGATTCCAATTTTGAGACTTCCTTTTTTTATTGCTCTAAAGTGCTTTTCAGCTCTTGAATGGCGTTTTCAGTGCATTTACAAAGTTTGGTATGTAACTTCTGTCTGATTGGTTTTTTCGATGTTTTAAGTGTCATAACACGTTTCTGTGGCTCTTTTTACATGGGAAAGGGGGTTTTGTGAAGATGTTTAGCCATTAGATTCCGTTTTTGAGACTTTCCTTTTTTTATTGCTCTAAAGTGCTTTTCAGCTCCTGAATAGCGTTTTCAATGCATTTACAAAGTTTGGCATGTAACTTCTGTCTGATTGGTTTTCTCGATGTTTTAAGTGTCATAACACGTTTCTGTGGCTCTTCATACATGGGAAAGGGGTTTTGTGAAGATGTTTAGCCATTAGATTCCGTTTTTGAGACTTTCCTTTTTTTATTGCTCTAAAGTGCTTTTCAGCTCCTGAATAGAATTTCAATGCATTTACAAAGTTTGGCACGTAACTTCTGTCTGAATGATTTTCTCGATGTTTTAAGTGTTATAACATGTTTCAGTGGCTATTAATACATGGGAAAGGGGTTTTGTGAAGATGTTTAGCCATTAGATTCCGTTTTTGAAACTTTCCTTTTTTTATTGCTCTAGAGTGCTTTTCAGATCCTGAATAGCGTTTTCAATGCAGTTACAAAGTTTGGTATGTAACTTCTGACTGAAGGGTTTTCTCGATGTTTTAAGTGTCGTAACACGTTTCTGTGGCAGTTAATACACGGGAAGGGGTTTTTGTGAAGATGTTTAGCCATTAGATTCCAATTTTGAGACTTCCTTTTTTTATTGCTCTAAAGTGCTTTTCAGCTCCTGAATGGCGTTTTCAATGCATTTACAAAGTTTGGCACATAACTTCTGTCTGAATGGTTTTCTTGATGTTTTATGTGCCATAACACGTTTATGTGGCTGTTAATACATGGAAAGGGGTTTGTAAAGACGTTTAGCCAATATATTCCGTTTTTGAGACTTTCCTTTTTTTCTTGCTCTAAAGTGCTTTTCAGCTCCTGAATAGCGTTTTCAATGCAGTTACAAAGTTTGGCATGTAACTTCTGACTGAAGGGTTTTCTCGATGTTTTAAGTGTCGTAACACGTTTCTGTGACAGTTAATACACGGGGAAGGGGTTTTTGTGCAGATGTTTAGCCATTAGATTCCAATTTTGAGACTTCCTTTTTTTATTGCTCTAAAGTGCTTTTCAGCTCTTGAATGGCGTTTTCAGTGCATTTACAAAGTTTGGTATGTAACTTCTGTCTGATTGGTTTTTTCGATGTTTTAAGTGTCATAACACGTTTCTGTGGCTCTTTTTACATGGGAAAGGGGGTTTTGTGAAGATGTTTAGCCATTAGATTCCGTTTTTGAGACTTTCCTTTTTTTATTGCTCTAAAGTGCTTTTCAGCTCCTGAATAGCGTTTTCAATGCATTTACAAAGTTTGGCATGTAACTTCTGTCTGATTGGTTTTCTCGATGTTTTAAGTGTCATAACACGTTTCTGTGGCTCTTCATACATGGGAAAGGGGTTTTGTGAAGATGTTTAGCCATTAGATTCCGTTTTTGAGACTTTCCTTTTTTTATTGCTCTAAAGTGCTTTTCAGCTCCTGAATAGAATTTCAATGCATTTACAAAGTTTGGCACGTAACTTCTGTCTGAATGATTTTCTCGATGTTTTAAGTGTTATAACATGTTTCAGTGGCTATTAATACATGGGAAAGGGGTTTTGTGAAGATGTTTAGCCATTAGATTCCGTTTTTGAAACTTTCCTTTTTTTATTGCTCTAGAGTGCTTTTCAGATCCTGAATAGCGTTTTCAATGCAGTTACAAAGTTTGGTATGTAACTTCTGACTGAAGGGTTTTCTCGATGTTTTAAGTGTCGTAACACGTTTCTGTGGCAGTTAATACACGGGAAGGGGTTTTTGTGAAGATGTTTAGCCATTAGATTCCAATTTTGAGACTTCCTTTTTTTATTGCTCTAAAGTGCTTTTCAGCTCCTGAATGGCGTTTTCAATGCATTTACAAAGTTTGGCACATAACTTCTGTCTGAATGGTTTTCTTGATGTTTTATGTGCCATAACACGTTTATGTGGCTGTTAATACATGGAAAGGGGTTTGTAAAGACGTTTAGCCAATATATTCCGTTTTTGAGACTTTCCTTTTTTTCTTGCTCTAAAGTGCTTTTCAGCTCCTGAATAGCGTTTTCAATGCAGTTACAAAGTTTGGCATGTAACTTCTGACTGAAGGGTTTTCTCGATGTTTTAAGTGTCGTAACACGTTTCTGTGACAGTTAATACACGGGGAAGGGGTTTTTGTGCAGATGTTTAGCCATTAGATTCCAATTTTGAGACTTCCTTTTTTTATTGCTCTAAAGTGCTTTTCAGCTCTTGAATGGCGTTTTCAGTGCATTTACAAAGTTTGGTATGTAACTTCTGTCTGATTGGTTTTTTCGATGTTTTAAGTGTCATAACACGTTTCTGTGGCTCTTTTTACATGGGAAAGGGGGTTTTGTGAAGATGTTTAGCCATTAGATTCCGTTTTTGAGACTTTCCTTTTTTTATTGCTCTAAAGTGCTTTTCAGCTCCTGAATAGCGTTTTCAATGCATTTACAAAGTTTGGCATGTAACTTCTGTCTGATTGGTTTTCTCGATGTTTTAAGTGTCATAACACGTTTCTGTGGCTCTTTATACATGGGAAAGGGGTTTTGTGAAGATGTTTAGCCATTAGATTCCGTTTTTGAGACTTTCCTTTTTTTATTGCTCTAAAGTGCTTTTCAGCTCCTGAATAGAATTTCAATGCATTTACAAAGTTTGGCACGTAACTTCTGTCTGAATGATTTTCTCGATGTTTTAAGTGTTATAACATGTTTCAGTGGCTATTAATACATGGGAAAGGGGTTTTGTGAAGATGTTTAGCCATTAGATTCCGTTTTTGAAACTTTCCTTTTTTTATTGCTCTAGAGTGCTTTTCAGCTCCTGAATAGCGTTTTCAATGCAGTTACAAAGTTTGGTATGTAACTTCTGACTGAAGGGTTTTCTCGATGTTTTAAGTGTCGTAACACGTTTCTGTGGCAGTTAATACACGGGAAGGGGTTTTTGTGAAGATGTTTAGCCATTAGATTCCGTTTTTGAGACTTTCCTTTTTTTATTGCTCTAAAGTGCTTTTCAGCTCCTGAATAGAATTTCAATGCATTTACAAAGTTTGGCACGTAACTTCTGTCTGAATGATTTTCTCGATGTTTTAAGTGTTATAACATGTTTCAGTGGCTATTAATACATGGGAAAGGGGTTTTGTGAAGATGTTTAGCCATTAGATTCCGTTTTTGAAACTTTCCTTTTTTTATTGCTCTAGAGTGCTTTTCAGCTCCTGAATAGCGTTTTCAATGCAGTTACAAAGTTTGGTATGTAACTTCTGACTGAAGGGTTTTCTCGATGTTTTAAGTGTCGTAACACGTTTCTGTGGCAGTTAATACACGGGAAGGGGTTTTTGTGAAGATGTTTAGCCATTAGATTCCAATTTTGAGACTTCCTTTTTTTATTGCTCTAAAGTGCTTTTCAGCTCTTGAATGGCGTTTTCAGTCCATTTACAAAGTTTGGCATATAACTTCTGACTTAAAGGTTTTCTCGATGTTTTAAGTGTCATAACATGTTTCTGTGGCTCTTTATACATGGGAAATGGGTTTTGTGAAGCTGTTTAGCCATTAGATTCCGTTTTTGAGACTTTCCTTTTTTTATTGCTCTAAAGTGCTTTTCAGCTCCTGAATAGCGTTTTCAATGCATTTACAAAGTTTGGCATTTAACTTCTGTCTGAATGGTTTTCTCGATGTTTTAAGTGTCATAACATGTTTCTGTGGCTGTTTATACATGGTAAAGGGGTTTTGTGAAGATGTTTAGGCATTAGATTCCGTTTTTGAGACTTTCCTTTTTTTATTGCTCTAAAGTGCTTTTCAGCTCCTGAATAGCGTTTTCAATGCATTTACAAAGTTTGGCATGTAACTTCTGTCTGATTGGTTTTCTCGATGTTTTAAGTGTCATAACACGTTTCTGTGGCTCTTTATACATGGGAAAGGGGTTTTGTGAAGATGTTTAGCCATTAGATTCCGTTTTTGAGACTTTCCTTTTTTTATTGCTCTAAAGTGCTTTTCAGCTCCTGAATAGAATTTCAATGCATTTACAAAGTTTGGCACGTAACTTCTGTCTGAATGATTTTCTCGATGTTTTAAGTGTTATAACATGTTTCAGTGGCTATTAATACATGGGAAAGGGGTTTTGTGAAGATGTTTAGCCATTAGATTCCGTTTTTGAAACTTTCCTTTTTTTATTGCTCTAGAGTGCTTTTCAGCTCCTGAATAGCGTTTTCAATGCAGTTACAAAGTTTGGTATGTAACTTCTGACTGAAGGGTTTTCTCGATGTTTTAAGTGTCGTAACACGTTTCTGTGGCAGTTAATACACGGGAAGGGGTTTTTGTGAAGATGTTTAGCCATTAGATTCCGTTTTTGAGACTTTCCTTTTTTTATTGCTCTAAAGTGCTTTTCAGCTCCTGAATAGAATTTCAATGCATTTACAAAGTTTGGCACGTAACTTCTGTCTGAATGATTTTCTCGATGTTTTAAGTGTTATAACATGTTTCAGTGGCTATTAATACATGGGAAAGGGGTTTTGTGAAGATGTTTAGCCATTAGATTCCGTTTTTGAAACTTTCCTTTTTTTATTGCTCTAGAGTGCTTTTCAGCTCCTGAATAGCGTTTTCAATGCAGTTACAAAGTTTGGTATGTAACTTCTGACTGAAGGGTTTTCTCGATGTTTTAAGTGTCGTAACACGTTTCTGTGGCAGTTAATACACGGGAAGGGGTTTTTGTGAAGATGTTTAGCCATTAGATTCCAATTTTGAGACTTCCTTTTTTTATTGCTCTAAAGTGCTTTTCAGCTCTTGAATGGCGTTTTCAGTCCATTTACAAAGTTTGGCATATAACTTCTGACTTAAAGGTTTTCTCGATGTTTTAAGTGTCATAACATGTTTCTGTGGCTCTTTATACATGGGAAATGGGTTTTGTGAAGCTGTTTAGCCATTAGATTCCGTTTTTGAGACTTTCCTTTTTTTATTGCTCTAAAGTGCTTTTCAGCTCCTGAATAGCGTTTTCAATGCATTTACAAAGTTTGGCATTTAACTTCTGTCTGAATGGTTTTCTCGATGTTTTAAGTGTCATAACATGTTTCTGTGGCTGTTTATACATGGTAAAGGGGTTTTGTGAAGATGTTTAGGCATTAGATTCCGTTTTTGAGACTTTCCTTTTTTTATTGCTCTAAAGTGCTTTTCAGCTCCTGAATAGCGTTTTCAATGCATTTACAAAGTTTGGCATGTAACTTCTGTCTGATTGGTTTTCTCGATGTTTTAAGTGTCATAACACGTTTCTGTGGCTCTTTATACATGGGAAAGGGGTTTTGTGAAGATGTTTAGCCATTAGATTCCGTTTTTGAGACTTTCCTTTTTTTATTGCTCTAAAGTGCTTTTCAGCTCCTGAATAGAATTTCAATGCATTTACAAAGTTTGGCACGTAACTTCTGTCTGAATGATTTTCTCGATGTTTTAAGTGTTATAACATGTTTCAGTGGCTATTAATACATGGGAAAGGGGTTTTGTGAAGATGTTTAGCCATTAGATTCCGTTTTTGAAACTTTCCTTTTTTTATTGCTCTAGAGTGCTTTTCAGCTCCTGAATAGCGTTTTCAATGCAGTTACAAAGTTTGGTATGTAACTTCTGACTGAAGGGTTTTCTCGATGTTTTAAGTGTCGTAACACGTTTCTGTGGCAGTTAATACACGGGAAGGGGTTTTTGTGAAGATGTTTAGCCATTAGATTCCGTTTTTGAGACTTTCCTTTTTTTATTGCTCTAAAGTGCTTTTCAGCTCCTGAATAGAATTTCAATGCATTTACAAAGTTTGGCACGTAACTTCTGTCTGAATGATTTTCTCGATGTTTTAAGTGTTATAACATGTTTCAGTGGCTATTAATACATGGGAAAGGGGTTTTGTGAAGATGTTTAGCCATTAGATTCCGTTTTTGAAACTTTCCTTTTTTTATTGCTCTAGAGTGCTTTTCAGCTCCTGAATAGCGTTTTCAATGCAGTTACAAAGTTTGGTATGTAACTTCTGACTGAAGGGTTTTCTCGATGTTTTAAGTGTCGTAACACGTTTCTGTGGCAGTTAATACACGGGAAGGGGTTTTTGTGAAGATGTTTAGCCATTAGATTCCAATTTTGAGACTTCCTTTTTTTATTGCTCTAAAGTGCTTTTCAGCTCTTGAATGGCGTTTTCAGTCCATTTACAAAGTTTGGCATATAACTTCTGACTTAAAGGTTTTCTCGATGTTTTAAGTGTCATAACATGTTTCTGTGGCTCTTTATACATGGGAAATGGGTTTTGTGAAGCTGTTTAGCCATTAGATTCCGTTTTTGAGACTTTCCTTTTTTTATTGCTCTAAAGTGCTTTTCAGCTCCTGAATAGCGTTTTCAATGCATTTACAAAGTTTGGCATTTAACTTCTGTCTGAATGGTTTTCTCGATGTTTTAAGTGTCATAACATGTTTCTGTGGCTGTTTATACATGGTAAAGGGGTTTTGTGAAGATGTTTAGGCATTAGATTCCGTTTTTGAGACTTTCCTTTTTTTATTGCTCTAAAGTGCTTTTCAGCTCCTGAATAGCTTTTTCAAGGCATTTACAAAGTTTGGTATTTAACTTCTGTCTGATTGGTTTTTTCGATGTTTTAAGTGTCATAACACGTTTCTGTGGCTCTTTATACATGGGAAAGGGGTTTTGTGAAGATGTTTAGCCATTAGATTCCGTTTTTGAGACTTTCCTTTTTTTATTAATCTAAAGTGCTTTTCAGCTCCTGAATAGCGTTTTCAATGCAGTTACAAAGTTTGGCATGTAACTTCTGACTGAATGATTTTCTCGATGTTTTAAGTGTCGTAACATGTTTCAGTGGCTGTTAATATATGGTAAAGGGGTTTTGTGAAGATGTTTAGCCATTAGATTCCGTTTTTGAGACTTTCCTTTTTTTCTTGCTCTAAAGTGCTTTTCAGCTCCTGAATAGCGTTTTCAATGCAGTTACAAAGTTTGGCATGTAACTTCTGACTGAAGGGTTTTCTCGATGTTTTAAGTGTCGTAACACGTTTCTGTGACAGTTAATACACGGGGAAGGGGTTTTTGTGCAGATGTTTAGCCATTAGATTCCAATTTTGAGACTTCCTTTTTTTATTGCTCTAAAGTGCTTTTCAGCTCCTGAATAGAATTTCAATGCATTTACAAAGTTTGGCACGTAACTTCTGTCTGAATGATTTTCTCGATGTTTTAAGTGTTATAACATGTTTCAGTGGCTATTAATACATGGGAAAGGGGTTTTGTGAAGATGTTTAGCCATTAGATTCCGTTTTTGAAACTTTCCTTTTTTTATTGCTCTAGAGTGCTTTTCAGATCCTGAATAGCGTTTTCAATGCAGTTACAAAGTTTGGTATGTAACTTCTGACTGAAGGGTTTTCTCGATGTTTTAAGTGTCGTAACACGTTTCTGTGGCAGTTAATACACGGGAAGGGGTTTTTGTGAAGATGTTTAGCCATTAGATTCCAATTTTGAGACTTCCTTTTTTTATTGCTCTAAAGTGCTTTTCAGCTCCTGAATGGCGTTTTCAATGCATTTACAAAGTTTGGCACATAACTTCTGTCTGAATGGTTTTCTTGATGTTTTATGTGCCATAACACGTTTATGTGGCTGTTAATACATGGAAAGGGGTTTGTAAAGACGTTTAGCCAATATATTCCGTTTTTGAGACTTTCCTTTTTTTCTTGCTCTAAAGTGCTTTTCAGCTCCTGAATAGCGTTTTCAATGCAGTTACAAAGTTTGGCATGTAACTTCTGACTGAAGGGTTTTCTCGATGTTTTAAGTGTCGTAACACGTTTCTGTGACAGTTAATACACGGGGAAGGGGTTTTTGTGCAGATGTTTAGCCATTAGATTCCAATTTTGAGACTTCCTTTTTTTATTGCTCTAAAGTGCTTTTCAGCTCTTGAATGGCGTTTTCAGTGCATTTACAAAGTTTGGTATGTAACTTCTGTCTGATTGGTTTTTTCGATGTTTTAAGTGTCATAACACGTTTCTGTGGCTCTTTTTACATGGGAAAGGGGGTTTTGTGAAGATGTTTAGCCATTAGATTCCGTTTTTGAGACTTTCCTTTTTTTATTGCTCTAAAGTGCTTTTCAGCTCCTGAATAGCGTTTTCAATGCATTTACAAAGTTTGGCATGTAACTTCTGTCTGATTGGTTTTCTCGATGTTTTAAGTGTCATAACACGTTTCTGTGGCTCTTCATACATGGGAAAGGGGTTTTGTGAAGATGTTTAGCCATTAGATTCCGTTTTTGAGACTTTCCTTTTTTTATTGCTCTAAAGTGCTTTTCAGCTCCTGAATAGAATTTCAATGCATTTACAAAGTTTGGCACGTAACTTCTGTCTGAATGATTTTCTCGATGTTTTAAGTGTTATAACATGTTTCAGTGGCTATTAATACATGGGAAAGGGGTTTTGTGAAGATGTTTAGCCATTAGATTCCGTTTTTGAAACTTTCCTTTTTTTATTGCTCTAGAGTGCTTTTCAGATCCTGAATAGCGTTTTCAATGCAGTTACAAAGTTTGGTATGTAACTTCTGACTGAAGGGTTTTCTCGATGTTTTAAGTGTCGTAACACGTTTCTGTGGCAGTTAATACACGGGAAGGGGTTTTTGTGAAGATGTTTAGCCATTAGATTCCAATTTTGAGACTTCCTTTTTTTATTGCTCTAAAGTGCTTTTCAGCTCCTGAATGGCGTTTTCAATGCATTTACAAAGTTTGGCACATAACTTCTGTCTGAATGGTTTTCTTGATGTTTTATGTGCCATAACACGTTTATGTGGCTGTTAATACATGGAAAGGGGTTTGTAAAGACGTTTAGCCAATATATTCCGTTTTTGAGACTTTCCTTTTTTTCTTGCTCTAAAGTGCTTTTCAGCTCCTGAATAGCGTTTTCAATGCAGTTACAAAGTTTGGCATGTAACTTCTGACTGAAGGGTTTTCTCGATGTTTTAAGTGTCGTAACACGTTTCTGTGACAGTTAATACACGGGGAAGGGGTTTTTGTGCAGATGTTTAGCCATTAGATTCCAATTTTGAGACTTCCTTTTTTTATTGCTCTAAAGTGCTTTTCAAATCTTGAATGGCGTTTTCAGTGCATTTACAAAGTTTGGTATGTAACTTCTGTCTGATTGGTTTTTTCGATGTTTTAAGTGTCATAACACGTTTCTGTGGCTCTTTTTACATGGGAAAGGGGGTTTTGTGAAGATGTTTAGCCATTAGATTCCGTTTTTGAGACTTTCCTTTTTTTATTGCTCTAAAGTGCTTTTCAGCTCCTGAATAGCGTTTTCAATGCATTTACAAAGTTTGGCATGTAACTTCTGTCTGATTGGTTTTCTCGATGTTTTAAGTGTCATAACACGTTTCTGTGGCTCTTTATACATGGGAAAGGGGTTTTGTGAAGATGTTTAGCCATTAGATTCCGTTTTTGAGACTTTCCTTTTTTTATTGCTCTAAAGTGCTTTTCAGCTCCTGAATAGAATTTCAATGCATTTACAAAGTTTGGCACGTAACTTCTGTCTGAATGATTTTCTCGATGTTTTAAGTGTTATAACATGTTTCAGTGGCTATTAATACATGGGAAAGGGGTTTTGTGAAGATGTTTAGCCATTAGATTCCGTTTTTGAAACTTTCCTTTTTTTATTGCTCTAGAGTGCTTTTCAGCTCCTGAATAGCGTTTTCAATGCAGTTACAAAGTTTGGTATGTAACTTCTGACTGAAGGGTTTTCTCGATGTTTTAAGTGTCGTAACACGTTTCTGTGGCAGTTAATACACGGGAAGGGGTTTTTGTGAAGATGTTTAGCCATTAGATTCCGTTTTTGAGACTTTCCTTTTTTTATTGCTCTAAAGTGCTTTTCAGCTCCTGAATAGAATTTCAATGCATTTACAAAGTTTGGCACGTAACTTCTGTCTGAATGATTTTCTCGATGTTTTAAGTGTTATAACATGTTTCAGTGGCTATTAATACATGGGAAAGGGGTTTTGTGAAGATGTTTAGCCATTAGATTCCGTTTTTGAAACTTTCCTTTTTTTATTGCTCTAGAGTGCTTTTCAGCTCCTGAATAGCGTTTTCAATGCAGTTACAAAGTTTGGTATGTAACTTCTGACTGAAGGGTTTTCTCGATGTTTTAAGTGTCGTAACACGTTTCTGTGGCAGTTAATACACGGGAAGGGGTTTTTGTGAAGATGTTTAGCCATTAGATTCCAATTTTGAGACTTCCTTTTTTTATTGCTCTAAAGTGCTTTTCAGCTCTTGAATGGCGTTTTCAGTCCATTTACAAAGTTTGGCATATAACTTCTGACTTAAAGGTTTTCTCGATGTTTTAAGTGTCATAACATGTTTCTGTGGCTCTTTATACATGGGAAATGGGTTTTGTGAAGCTGTTTAGCCATTAGATTCCGTTTTTGAGACTTTCCTTTTTTTATTGCTCTAAAGTGCTTTTCAGCTCCTGAATAGCGTTTTCAATGCATTTACAAAGTTTGGCATTTAACTTCTGTCTGAATGGTTTTCTCGATGTTTTAAGTGTCATAACATGTTTCTGTGGCTGTTTATACATGGTAAAGGGGTTTTGTGAAGATGTTTAGGCATTAGATTCCGTTTTTGAGACTTTCCTTTTTTTATTGCTCTAAAGTGCTTTTCAGCTCCTGAATAGCGTTTTCAATGCATTTACAAAGTTTGGCATGTAACTTCTGTCTGATTGGTTTTCTCGATGTTTTAAGTGTCATAACACGTTTCTGTGGCTCTTTATACATGGGAAAGGGGTTTTGTGAAGATGTTTAGCCATTAGATTCCGTTTTTGAGACTTTCCTTTTTTTATTGCTCTAAAGTGCTTTTCAGCTCCTGAATAGAATTTCAATGCATTTACAAAGTTTGGCACGTAACTTCTGTCTGAATGATTTTCTCGATGTTTTAAGTGTTATAACATGTTTCAGTGGCTATTAATACATGGGAAAGGGGTTTTGTGAAGATGTTTAGCCATTAGATTCCGTTTTTGAAACTTTCCTTTTTTTATTGCTCTAGAGTGCTTTTCAGCTCCTGAATAGCGTTTTCAATGCAGTTACAAAGTTTGGTATGTAACTTCTGACTGAAGGGTTTTCTCGATGTTTTAAGTGTCGTAACACGTTTCTGTGGCAGTTAATACACGGGAAGGGGTTTTTGTGAAGATGTTTAGCCATTAGATTCCGTTTTTGAGACTTTCCTTTTTTTATTGCTCTAAAGTGCTTTTCAGCTCCTGAATAGAATTTCAATGCATTTACAAAGTTTGGCACGTAACTTCTGTCTGAATGATTTTCTCGATGTTTTAAGTGTTATAACATGTTTCAGTGGCTATTAATACATGGGAAAGGGGTTTTGTGAAGATGTTTAGCCATTAGATTCCGTTTTTGAAACTTTCCTTTTTTTATTGCTCTAGAGTGCTTTTCAGCTCCTGAATAGCGTTTTCAATGCAGTTACAAAGTTTGGTATGTAACTTCTGACTGAAGGGTTTTCTCGATGTTTTAAGTGTCGTAACACGTTTCTGTGGCAGTTAATACACGGGAAGGGGTTTTTGTGAAGATGTTTAGCCATTAGATTCCAATTTTGAGACTTCCTTTTTTTATTGCTCTAAAGTGCTTTTCAGCTCTTGAATGGCGTTTTCAGTCCATTTACAAAGTTTGGCATATAACTTCTGACTTAAAGGTTTTCTCGATGTTTTAAGTGTCATAACATGTTTCTGTGGCTCTTTATACATGGGAAATGGGTTTTGTGAAGCTGTTTAGCCATTAGATTCCGTTTTTGAGACTTTCCTTTTTTTATTGCTCTAAAGTGCTTTTCAGCTCCTGAATAGCGTTTTCAATGCATTTACAAAGTTTGGCATTTAACTTCTGTCTGAATGGTTTTTTCGATGTTTTAAGTGTCATAACATGTTTCTGTGGCTGTTTATACATGGTAAAGGGGTTTTGTGAAGATGTTTAGGCATTAGATTCCGTTTTTGAGACTTTCCTTTTTTTATTGCTCTAAAGTGCTTTTCAGCTCCTGAATAGCTTTTTCAAGGCATTTACAAAGTTTGGTATTTAACTTCTGTCTGATTGGTTTTTTCGATGTTTTAAGTGTCATAACACGTTTCTGTGGCTCTTTATACATGGGAAAGGGGTTTTGTGAAGATGTTTAGCCATTAGATTCCGTTTTTGAGACTTTCCTTTTTTTATTAATCTAAAGTGCTTTTCAGCTCCTGAATAGCGTTTTCAATGCAGTTACAAAGTTTGGCATGTAACTTCTGACTGAATGATTTTCTCGATGTTTTAAGTGTCGTAACATGTTTCAGTGGCTGTTAATATATGGTAAAGGGGTTTTGTGAAGATGTTTAGCCATTAGATTCCGTTTTTGAGACTTTCCTTTTTTTCTTGCTCTAAAGTGCTTTTCAGCTCCTGAATAGCGTTTTCAATGCAGTTACAAAGTTTGGCATGTAACTTCTGACTGAAGGGTTTTCTCGATGTTTTAAGTGTCGTAACACGTTTCTGTGACAGTTAATACACGGGGAAGGGGTTTTTGTGCAGATGTTTAGCCATTAGATTCCAATTTTGAGACTTCCTTTTTTTATTGCTCTAAAGTGCTTTTCAGCTCTTGAATGGCGTTTTCAGTGCATTTACAAAGTTTGGCATGTAACTTCTGTGTGAATGGTTTTCTCGATGTTTTAAGTGTCAAAACACGTTTCTGTGGCTCTTTATACATGGGAAAGGGGTTTTGTGAAGATGTTTAGCCATTAGATTCCGTTTTTGAGACTTTCCTTTTTTTATTGCTCTAAAGTGCTTTTCAGCTCCTGAATAGCGTTTTCAATGCATTTACAAAGTTTGGTATGTAACTTCTGTCTGATTGGTTTTTTCGATGTTTTAAGTGTCATAACACGTTTCTGTGGCTCTTTATACATGGGAATGGGGTTTTGTGAAGATGTTTAGCCATTAGATTCCGTTTTTGAGACTTTCCTTTTTTTTATTGCTCTAAAGTGCTTTTCAGCTCCTGAATAGCGTTTTAAATGCATTTACAAAGTTTGGTATGTAACTTCTGTCTGATTGGTTTTCTCGATGTTTTAAGTGTCATAACACGTTTATGTGGCAGTTAATACACGGGGAAGGGGTTTTGTGAAGACGTTTAGTCATTAGAATCCGTTTTTGAGACTTTCCTTTTTTTATTGCTCTAAAGTGCTTTTCAGCTCCTGAATGGCGTTTTCAATGCAGTTACAAAGTTTGGCATGTAACTTCTGACTGAAGGGTTTTCTCGATGTTTTAAGTGTCGTAACACGTTTCTGTGACAGTTAATACACGGGGAAGGGGTTTTTGTGCAGATGTTTAGCCATTAGATTCCAATTTTGAGACTTCCTTTTTTTATTGCTCTAAAGTGCTTTTCAGCTCTTGAATGGCGTTTTCAGTCCATTTACAAAGTTTGGCATATAACTTCTGACTTAAAGGTTTTCTCGATGTTTTAAGTGTCATAACATGTTTCTGTGGCTCTTTATACATGGGAAATGGGTTTTGTGAAGCTGTTTAGCCATTAGATTCCGTTTTTGAGACTTTCCTTTTTTTATTGCTCTAAAGTGCTTTTCAGCTCCTGAATAGCGTTTTCAATGCATTTACAAAGTTTGGCATTTAACTTCTGTCTGAATGGTTTTCTCGATGTTTTAAGTGTCATAACATGTTTCTGTGGCTGTTTATACATGGTAAAGGGGTTTTGTGAAGATGTTTAGGCATTAGATTCCGTTTTTGAGACTTTCCTTTTTTTATTGCTCTAAAGTGCTTTTCAGCTCCTGAATAGCGTTTTCAATGCATTTACAAAGTTTGGCATGTAACTTCTGTCTGATTGGTTTTCTCGATGTTTTAAGTGTCATAACACGTTTCTGTGGCTCTTTATACATGGGAAAGGGGTTTTGTGAAGATGTTTAGCCATTAGATTCCGTTTTTGAGACTTTCCTTTTTTTATTGCTCTAAAGTGCTTTTCAGCTCCTGAATAGAATTTCAATGCATTTACAAAGTTTGGCACGTAACTTCTGTCTGAATGATTTTCTCGATGTTTTAAGTGTTATAACATGTTTCAGTGGCTATTAATACATGGGAAAGGGGTTTTGTGAAGATGTTTAGCCATTAGATTCCGTTTTTGAAACTTTCCTTTTTTTATTGCTCTAGAGTGCTTTTCAGCTCCTGAATAGCGTTTTCAATGCAGTTACAAAGTTTGGTATGTAACTTCTGACTGAAGGGTTTTCTCGATGTTTTAAGTGTCGTAACACGTTTCTGTGGCAGTTAATACACGGGAAGGGGTTTTTGTGAAGATGTTTAGCCATTAGATTCCGTTTTTGAGACTTTCCTTTTTTTATTGCTCTAAAGTGCTTTTCAGCTCCTGAATAGAATTTCAATGCATTTACAAAGTTTGGCACGTAACTTCTGTCTGAATGATTTTCTCGATGTTTTAAGTGTTATAACATGTTTCAGTGGCTATTAATACATGGGAAAGGGGTTTTGTGAAGATGTTTAGCCATTAGATTCCGTTTTTGAAACTTTCCTTTTTTTATTGCTCTAGAGTGCTTTTCAGCTCCTGAATAGCGTTTTCAATGCAGTTACAAAGTTTGGTATGTAACTTCTGACTGAAGGGTTTTCTCGATGTTTTAAGTGTCGTAACACGTTTCTGTGGCAGTTAATACACGGGAAGGGGTTTTTGTGAAGATGTTTAGCCATTAGATTCCAATTTTGAGACTTCCTTTTTTTATTGCTCTAAAGTGCTTTTCAGCTCTTGAATGGCGTTTTCAGTCCATTTACAAAGTTTGGCATATAACTTCTGACTTAAAGGTTTTCTCGATGTTTTAAGTGTCATAACATGTTTCTGTGGCTCTTTATACATGGGAAATGGGTTTTGTGAAGCTGTTTAGCCATTAGATTCCGTTTTTGAGACTTTCCTTTTTTTATTGCTCTAAAGTGCTTTTCAGCTCCTGAATAGCGTTTTCAATGCATTTACAAAGTTTGGCATTTAACTTCTGTCTGAATGGTTTTTTCGATGTTTTAAGTGTCATAACATGTTTCTGTGGCTGTTTATACATGGTAAAGGGGTTTTGTGAAGATGTTTAGGCATTAGATTCCGTTTTTGAGACTTTCCTTTTTTTATTGCTCTAAAGTGCTTTTCAGCTCCTGAATAGCTTTTTCAAGGCATTTACAAAGTTTGGTATTTAACTTCTGTCTGATTGGTTTTTTCGATGTTTTAAGTGTCATAACACGTTTCTGTGGCTCTTTATACATGGGAAAGGGGTTTTGTGAAGATGTTTAGCCATTAGATTCCGTTTTTGAGACTTTCCTTTTTTTATTAATCTAAAGTGCTTTTCAGCTCCTGAATAGCGTTTTCAATGCAGTTACAAAGTTTGGCATGTAACTTCTGACTGAATGATTTTCTCGATGTTTTAAGTGTCGTAACATGTTTCAGTGGCTGTTAATATATGGTAAAGGGGTTTTGTGAAGATGTTTAGCCATTAGATTCCGTTTTTGAGACTTTCCTTTTTTTCTTGCTCTAAAGTGCTTTTCAGCTCCTGAATAGCGTTTTCAATGCAGTTACAAAGTTTGGCATGTAACTTCTGACTGAAGGGTTTTCTCGATGTTTTAAGTGTCGTAACACGTTTCTGTGACAGTTAATACACGGGGAAGGGGTTTTTGTGCAGATGTTTAGCCATTAGATTCCAATTTTGAGACTTCCTTTTTTTATTGCTCTAAAGTGCTTTTCAGCTCTTGAATGGCGTTTTCAGTGCATTTACAAAGTTTGGCATGTAACTTCTGTGTGAATGGTTTTCTCGATGTTTTAAGTGTCAAAACACGTTTCTGTGGCTCTTTATACATGGGAAAGGGGTTTTGTGAAGATGTTTAGCCATTAGATTCCGTTTTTGAGACTTTCCTTTTTTTATTGCTCTAAAGTGCTTTTCAGCTCCTGAATAGCGTTTTCAATGCATTTACAAAGTTTGGTATGTAACTTCTGTCTGATTGGTTTTTTCGATGTTTTAAGTGTCATAACACGTTTCTGTGGCTCTTTATACATGGGAATGGGGTTTTGTGAAGATGTTTAGCCATTAGATTCCGTTTTTGAGACTTTCCTTTTTTTTATTGCTCTAAAGTGCTTTTCAGCTCCTGAATAGCGTTTTAAATGCATTTACAAAGTTTGGTATGTAACTTCTGTCTGATTGGTTTTCTCGATGTTTTAAGTGTCATAACACGTTTATGTGGCAGTTAATACACGGGGAAGGGGTTTTGTGAAGACGTTTAGTCATTAGAATCCGTTTTTGAGACTTTCCTTTTTTTATTGCTCTAAAGTGCTTTTCAGCTCCTGAATGGCGTTTTCAATGCAGTTACAAAGTTTGGCATGTAACTTCTGACTGAAGGGTTTTCTCGATGTTTTAAGTGTCGTAACACGTTTCTGTGACAGTTAATACACGGGGAAGGGGTTTTTGTGCAGATGTTTAGCCATTAGATTCCAATTTTGAGACTTCCTTTTTTTATTGCTCTAAAGTGCTTTTCAGCTCTTGAATGGCGTTTTCAGTGCATTTACAAAGTTTGGCATGTAACTTCTGTGTGAATGGTTTTCTCGATGTTTTAAGTGTCAAAACACGTTTCTGTGGCTCTTTATACATGGGAAAGGGGTTTTGTGAAGATGTTTAGCCATTAGATTCCGTTTTTGAGACTTTCCTTTTTTTATTGCTCTAAAGTGCTTTTCAGCTCCTGAATAGCGTTTTCAATGCATTTACAAAGTTTGGCATTTAACTTCTGTCTGAATGGTTTTCTCGATGTTTTAAGTGTCATAACACGTTTCTGTGGCTGTTTATTCATGGTAAAGGGGTTTTGTGAAGATGTTTAGCCATTAGATTCCGTTTTTGAGACTTTCCTTTTTTTATTGCTCTGAAGTGCTTTTCAGCTCCTGAATAGCGTTTTCAATGCATTTACAAAGTTTGGTATGTAACTTCTGTCTGATTGGTTTTTTCGATGTTTTAAGTGTCATAACACGTTTCTGTGGCTCTTTATACATGGGAATGGGGTTTTGTGAAGATGTTTAGCCATTAGATTCCGTTTTTGAGACTTTCCTTTTTTTTATTGCTCTAAAGTGCTTTTCAGCTCCTGAATAGCGTTTTCAATGCAGTTACAAAGTTTGGCATGTAACTTCTGACTGATTGGTTTTCTCGATGTTTTAAGTGTCATAACACGTTTATGTGGCAGTTAATACACGGGGAAGGGGTTTTGTGAAGACGTTTAGTCATTAGAATCCGTTTTTGAGACTTTCCTTTTTTTATTGCTCTAAAGTGCTTTTCAGCTCCTGAATGGCGTTTTCAATGCATTTACAAAGTTTGGCACATAACTTCTGTCTGAATGGTTTTCTTGATGTTTTATGTGCCATAACACGTTTATGTGGCTGTTAATACATGGAAAGGGGTTTGTAAAGACGTTTAGCCAATATATTCCGTTTTTGAGACTTTCCTTTTTTTCTTGCTCTAAAGTGCTTTTCAGCTCCTGAATAGCGTTTTCAATGCAGTTACAAAGTTTGGCATGTAACTTCTGACTGAAGGGTTTTCTCGATGTTTTAAGTGTCGTAACACGTTTCTGTGACAGTTAATACACGGGGAAGGGGTTTTTGTGCAGATGTTTAGCCATTAGATTCCAATTTTGAGACTTCCTTTTTTTATTGCTCTAAAGTGCTTTTCAGCTCTTGAATGGCGTTTTCAGTGCATTTACAAAGTTTGGTATGTAACTTCTGTCTGATTGGTTTTTTCGATGTTTTAAGTGTCATAACACGTTTCTGTGGCTCTTTATACATGGGAATGGGGTTTTGTGAAGATGTTTAGCCATTAGATCCCGTTTTTGAGACTTTCCTTTTTTTATTGCTCTAAAGTGCTTTTCAGCTCCTGAATAGCGTTTTAAATGCATTTACAAAGTTTGGTATGTAACTTCTGTCTGATTGGTTTTCTCGATGTTTTAAGTGTCAAAACACGTTTATGTGGCAGTTAATACACGGGGAAGGGGTTTTGTGAAGACGTTTAGTCATTAGAATCCGTTTTTGAGACTTTCCTTTTTTTATTGCTCTAAAGTGCTTTTCAGCTCCTGAATGGCGTTTTCAATGCATTTACAAAGTTTGGCACATAACTTCTGTCTGAATGGTTTTCTTGATGTTTTATGTGCCATAACACGTTTATGTGGCTGTTAATACATGGAAAGGGGTAAGTAAAGACGTTTAGCCAATATATTCCGTTTTTGAGACTTTCCTTTTTTTATTGCTCTAAAGTGCTTTTCAGCTCCTGAATAGCGTTTTCAATGCATTTACAAAGTTTGGCATGGTACTTCTGTCTGAATGGTTTTCTCAATGTTTTTAGTGTCAAACACATTTGTGTGGCTGTTAATACATGGTAAAGGGGTTTTGTGAAGATGTTTAGCCATTAGATTCCGTTTTTGAGACTTTCCTTTTTTTTATTGCTCTAAAGTGCTTTTCAGCTCCTGAATAGCGTTTTAAATGCATTTACAAAGTTTTGTATGTAAGTTCTGTCTGATTGGTTTTCTCGATGTTTTAAGTGTCATAACACGTTTCTGTGGCAGTTAATACACGGGGAAGGGGTTTTGTGAAGACGTTTAGTCATTAGATTCAGTTTTTAAGACTTTCCTTTTTTTATTGCTCTCAAGTGCTTTTCAGCTCCTGAAAAGCGTTTTCAATGCATTTACAAAGTTTGGCATTTAACTTCTGACTGAGGTTTTTTTTCGATGTTTTAAGTATTATACCATGTTTCTGTTGCTGTTAATATATGGAAAAGGGGTTTTGTGAAGATTTTTTGCCATTAGATTCCAATTTTGAGACTTCTTTTTTCTATTGCTCTAAAGTGCTTCATAGCTCTTGAAGGGCGTTTTCAGTGCATTTACAAAGTTTGGCATATAACTTCTGACTTAAATGTTTTCTCGATGTTTTAAGTGTCATAAAATGTTTCTGTGGCTGTTTATACATGGTAAAGGTTTTTTTTGAAGATGTTTAGCCATTAGATTCCGTTTTTGAGACTTTCCTTTTTGTATTTCTCAAAGGTGCTTTTCAGCTCCTGAATAGCTTTTTCACTGCATTTACAAAGTTTGGCATGTAACTTCTGTCTGAATGGTTTTCTCTATGTTTTAAGTGTCATAACATGTTTCTGTGGCTGTTTATACATGGGAAAGGGGTTTTGTGAAGATGTTTAGTCCTTAGATTCCGTTTTTGAGACTTTCCTTTTTTTATTTTGCGTTAAAGTGCTTTTCAGCTCTTGAATAGCGTTTTCAATACACTTACAAAGTTTCGCATTTAACTTCTGTCCAAATGGTTTTCTCGATGTTTTAAGTGTCATAACACGTTTCTGTGGCTGTTTATACATGGTAAAGGGGTTTTGTGAAGATGTTTAGCCATTAGATTCCGTTTTTGAGACTTTCCTTTTTTTATTGCTCTGAAGTGCTTTTCAGCTCCTGAATAGCGTTTTCAATGCATTTACAAAGTTTGGTATGTAACTTCTGTCTGATTGGTTTTTTCGATGTTTTAAGTGTCATAACACGTTTCTGTGGCTCTTTATACATGGGAATGGGGTTTTGTGAAGATGTTTAGCCATTAGATTCCGTTTTTGAGACTTTCCTTTTTTTTATTGCTCTAAAGTGCTTTTCAGCTCCTGAATAGCGTTTTAAATGCATTTACAAAGTTTGGTATGTAACTTCTGTCTGATTGGTTTTCTCGATGTTTTAAGTGTCATAACACGTTTATGTGGCAGTTAATACACGGGGAAGGGGTTTTGTGAAGACGTTTAGTCATTAGAATCCGTTTTTGAGACTTTCCTTTTTTTATTGCTCTAAAGTGCTTTTCAGCTCCTGAATGGCGTTTTCAATGCAGTTACAAAGTTTGGCATGTAACTTCTGACTGAAGGGTTTTCTCGATGTTTTAAGTGTCGTAACACGTTTCTGTGACAGTTAATACACGGGGAAGGGGTTTTTGTGCAGATGTTTAGCCATTAGATTCCAATTTTGAGACTTCCTTTTTTTATTGCTCTAAAGTGCTTTTCAGCTCTTGAATGGCGTTTTCAGTGCATTTACAAAGTTTGGCATATAACTTCTGTGTGAATGGTTTTCTCGATGTTTTAAGTGTCAAAACACGTTTCTGTGGCTCTTTATACATGGGAAAGGGGTTTTGTGAAGATGTTTAGCCATTAGATTCCGTTTTTGAGACTTTCCTTTTTTTATTGCTCTAAAGTGCTTTTCAGCTCCTGAATAGCGTTTTCAATGCATTTACAAAGTTTGGCATTTAACTTCTGTCTGAATGGTTTTCTCGATGTTTTAAGTGTCATAACACGTTTCTGTGGCTGTTTATACATGGTAAAGGGGTTTTGTGAAGATGTTT
Source organism: Hypomesus nipponensis (assembly GCF_054491055.1). Classification (NCBI taxonomy): domain Eukaryota; kingdom Metazoa; phylum Chordata; class Actinopteri; order Osmeriformes; family Osmeridae; genus Hypomesus; species Hypomesus nipponensis. Next base: position 19,569,073 of record NC_140379.1, on the reverse strand, counting down.
AGCCATTAGATTCCGTTTTTGAGACTTTCCTTTTTTTATTGCTCTGAAGTGCTTTTCAGCTCCTGAATAGCGTTTTCAATGCATTTACAAAGTTTGGTATGTAACTTCTGTCTGATTGGTTTTTTCGATGTTTTAAGTGTCATAACACGTTTCTGTGGCTCTTTATACATGGGAATGGGGTTTTGTGAAGATGTTTAGCCATTAGATTCCGTTTTTGAGACTTTCCTTTTTTTATTGCTCTAAAGTGCTTTTCAGCTCCTGAATAGCGTTTTAAATGCATTTACAAAGTTTGGTATGTAACTTCTGTCTGATTGGTTTTCTCGATGTTTTAAGTGTCATAACACGTTTATGTGGCTGTTAATACATGGAAAGGGGTAAGTAAAGACGTTTAGCCAATATATTCCGTTTTTGAGACTTTCCTTTTTTTATTGCTCTAAAGTGCTTTTCAGCTCCTGAATAGCGTTTTCAATGCATTTACAAAGTTTGGCATGGTACTTCTGTCTGAATGGTTTTCTCAATGTTTTTAGTGTCAAACACATTTGTGTGGCTGTTAATACATGGTAAAGGGGTTTTGTGAAGATGTTTAGCCATTAGATTCCGTTTTTGAGACTTTCCTTTTTTTTATTGCTCTAAAGTGCTTTTCAGCTCCTGAATAGCGTTTTAAATGCATTTACAAAGTTTTGTATGTAAGTTCTGTCTGATTGGTTTTCTCGATGTTTTAAGTGTCATAACACGTTTCTGTGGCAGTTAATACACGGGGAAGGGGTTTTGTGAAGACGTTTAGTCATTAGATTCAGTTTTTAAGACTTTCCTTTTTTTATTGCTCTCAAGTGCTTTTCAGCTCCTGAAAAGCGTTTTCAATGCATTTACAAAGTTTGGCATTTAACTTCTGACTGAGGTTTTTTTTCGATGTTTTAAGTATTATACCATGTTTCTGTTGCTGTTAATATATGGAAAAGGGGTTTTGTGAAGATTTTTTGCCATTAGATTCCAATTTTGAGACTTCTTTTTTCTATTGCTCTAAAGTGCTTCATAGCTCTTGAAGGGCGTTTTCAGTGCATTTACAAAGTTTGGCATATAACTTCTGACTTAAATGTTTTCTCGATGTTTTAAGTGTCATAAAATGTTTCTGTGGCTGTTTATACATGGTAAAGGTTTTTTTTGAAGATGTTTAGCCATTAGATTCCGTTTTTGAGACTTTCCTTTTTGTATTTCTCAAAGGTGCTTTTCAGCTCCTGAATAGCTTTTTCACTGCATTTACAAAGTTTGGCATGTAACTTCTGTCTGAATGGTTTTCTCTATGTTTTAAGTGTCATAACATGTTTCTGTGGCTGTTTATACATGGGAAAGGGGTTTTGTGAAGATGTTTAGTCCTTAGATTCCGTTTTTGAGACTTTCCTTTTTTTATTTTGCGTTAAAGTGCTTTTCAGCTCTTGAATAGCGTTTTCAATACACTTACAAAGTTTCGCATTTAACTTCTGTCCAAATGGTTTTCTCGATGTTTTAAGTGTCATAACACGTTTCTGTGGCTGTTTATACATGGTAAAGGGGTTTTGTGAAGCTGTTTAGCCATTATATTCCGTTTTTGAGACTTTCCTTTTTTTATTGCTCTAAAGTGCTTTTCAGCTCCTGAATAGCGTTTTCAAGGCATTTACAAAGTTTGGCATTTAACTTCTATCTGAATGGTTTACTCGATGTTTTAAGTGTCATAACACGTTTCTGTGGCTGTTTATACATGGTAAAGGGGTTTTGTGAAGATGTTTAGCCATTAGATTCCGTTTTTGAGACTTTCCTTTTTTTATTGCTCTAAAGTGCTTTTCAGCTCCTGAATAGCGTTTTCAATGCATTTACAAAGTTTGGTATGTAACTTCTGTCTGATTGGTTTTCTCGATGTTTTAAGTGTCGTAACACGTTTCTGTGGCTGTTTATACATGGTAAAGGGGTTATGTGAAGATGTTTAGCCATTAGATTCCGTTTTTGAGACTTTCCTTTTTTTATTGCTCTAAAGTGCTTTTCAGCTCTTGAATGGCGTTTTCAGTGCATTTACAAAGTTTGGCATATAACTTCTGACTTAAATGTTTTCTCGATGTTATAAGTGTTATAACATGTTTCTGTGGCTGTTTATACATGGTAAAGGTTTTTTTTGAAGATGTTTAGCCATTAGATTCCGTTTTTGAGACTTTCCTTTTTGTATTTCTCAAAGGTGCTTTTCAGCTCCTGAATAGCTTTTTCACTGCATTTACAAAGTTTGGCATGTAACTTCTGTCTGAATGGTTTTCTCTATGTTTTAAGTGTCATAACATGTTTCTGTGGCTGTTTATACATGGGAAAGGGGTTTTGTGAAGATGTTTAGTCCTTAGATTCCGTTTTTGAGACTTTCCTTTTTTTATTTTGCGTTAAAGTGCTTTTCAGCTCTTGAATAGCGTTTTCAATACACTTACAAAGTTTCGCATTTAACTTCTGTCCGAATGGTTTTCTCGATGTTTTAAGTGTCATAACACGTTTCTGTGGCTGTTTATACATGGTAAAGGGGTTTTGTGAAGCTGTTTAGCCATTATATTCCGTTTTTGAGACTTTCCTTTTTTTATTGCTCTAAAGTGCTTTTCAGCTCCTGAATAGCGTTTTCAAGGCATTTACAAAGTTTGGCATTTTACTTCTGTCTGAATGGTTTACTCGATGTTTTAAGTGTCATAACACGTTTCTGTGGCTGTTTATACATGGTAAAGGGGTTTTGTGAAGATGTTTAGCCATTAGATTCCGTTTTTGAGACTTTCCTTTTTTTATTGCTCTAAAGTGCTTTTCAGCTCCTGAATAGCGTTTTCAATGCATTTACAAAGTTTGGTATGTAACTTCTGTCTGATTGGTTTTCTCGATGTTTTAAGTGTCATAACACGTTTCTGTGGCTGTTTATTCATGGGAAAGGGGTTTTGTGAAGATATTTAGCCATTAGATTCCGTTTTTGAGACTTTCCTTTTTTTCTTGCTCTAAAGTGCTTTTCAGCTCCTGAATAGCGTTTTCAATGCATTTACAAAGTTTGACATGTAACTTCTGTCTGAATGGTTTTCTCGATGTTTTAAGTGTCGTAACACGTGTCTGTGGCAGTTAATACACGGGGAAGGGGTTTTTGTGAAGATGTTTAGCCATTAGATTCCAATTTTTAGACTTCCTTTTTTTATTGCTCTAAAGTGCTTTTCAGCTCTTGAATGGCGTTTTCAGTGCATTTACAAAGTTTGGCATATAACTTCTCACTTAAATTTTTTCTCGATGTTTTAAGTGTCATAACATGTTTCTGTGGCTCTTTATACATGGTAAAGGGGCTTTGTGAAGCTGTTTAGCCATTAGATTCCGTTTTTGAGACTTTCCTTTTTTTATTGCTCTAAAGTGCTTTTCAGCTCCTGAATAGCGTTTTCAATGCATTTACAAAGTTTGGCATTTAACTTCTGTCTGAATGGTTTTCTCGATGTTTTAAGTGTTATAACATGTTTCTGTGGCTGTTTATACATGGTAAAGGGGTTTTGTGAAGATTTTTTGCCATTGGATTCCGTTTTTGAGACTTTCCTTTTTTTATTGCTCTAAAGTGCTTTTCAGCTCCTGAATAGCGTTTTCAATGCATTTACAAAGTTTGGTATGTAACTTCTGTCTGAATGGTTTTCTCGATGTTTTAAGTGTTATAACATGTTTCTGTGGCTGTTAATACATGGGAAAGGGGTTTTGTGAAGATGTTTAGCCATTAGATTCCGTTTTTGAGACTTTCCTTTTTTTATTGCTTTAAAGTGCTTTTCAGCTCCTGAATAGCGTTTTCAAGGCATTTACAAAGTTTGGTATGTAACTTCTGTCTGATTGTTTTTTTCGATGTTTTAAGTGTCATAACACGTTTCTGTGGCTCTTTATACATGGGAAAGGGGTTTTGTGAAGATGTTTAGCCATTAGATTCCGTTTTTGAGACTTTCCTTTTTTTATTAATCTAAAGTGCTTTTCAGCTCCTGAATAGCATTTTCAATGCATTTACAAAGTTTGGTATGTAACTTCTGTCTGAATGATTTTCTCGATGTTTTAAGTGTCGTAACATGTTTCAGTGGCTGTTAATACATGGTAAAAGGGTTTTGTGAAGCTGTTTAGCCATTATATTCCGTTTTTGAGACTTTCCTTTTTTTATTGCTCTAAAGTGCTTTTCAGCTCCTGAATAGCGTTTTCAAGGCATTTACAAAGTTTGGCATTTAACTTCTGTCTGAATGGTTTTCTCGATGTTTTAAGTGTCATAACACGTTTCTGTGGCTGTTAATACATGGTAAAGGGGTTTTGTGAAGATATTTAGCCATTAGATTCCGTTTTTGAGACTTTCCTTTTTTTATTGCTCTGAAGTGCTTTTCAGCTCCTGAATAGCGTTTTCAATGCATTTACAAAGTTTGGCATGTAACTTCTGTGTGAATGGTTTTCTCGATGTTTTAAGTGTCATAACACGTTTCTGTGGCTCTTTATACATGGGAAAGGGGTTTTGTGAAGATGTTTAGCCATTAGATTCCGTTTTTGAGACTTTCCTTTTTTTCTTGCTCTAAAGTGCTTTTCAGCTCCTGAATAGCGTTTTCAATGCATTTACAAAGTTTGGCATTTAACTTCTGTCTGAATGGTTTTCTCGATGTTTTAAGTGTCATAACACGTTTCTGTGGCTGTTTATACATGGTAAAGGGGTTTTGTGAAGATGTTTAGCCATTAGATTCCGTTTTTGAGACTTTCCTTTTTTTATTGCTCTGAAGTGCTTTTCAGCTCCTGAATAGCGTTTTCAATGCATTTACAAAGTTTGGTATGTAACTTCTGTCTGATTGGTTTTTTCGATGTTTTAAGTGTCATAACACGTTTCTGTGGCTCTTTATACATGGGAATGGGGTTTTGTGAAGATGTTTAGCCATTAGATTCCGTTTTTGAGACTTTCCTTTTTTTTATTGCTCTAAAGTGCTTTTCAGCTCCTGAATAGCGTTTTAAATGCATTTACAAAGTTTGGTATGTAACTTCTGTCTGATTGGTTTTCTCGATGTTTTAAGTGTCATAACACGTTTATGTGGCAGTTAATACACGGGGAAGGGTTTTTTTGAAGACGTTTAGTCATTAGAATCCGTTTTTGAGACTTTCCTTTTTTTATTGCTCTAAAGTGCTTTTCAGCTCCTGAATGGCGTTTTCAATGCATTTACAAAGTTTGGCACATAACTTCTGTCTGAATGGTTTTCTTGATGTTTTATGTGCCATAACACGTTTATGTGGCTGTTAATACATGGAAAGGGGTTTGTAAAGACGTTTAGCCAATATATTCCGTTTTTGAGACTTTCCTTTTTTTATTGCTCTAAAGTGCTTTTCAGCTCCTGAATAGCGTTTTCAATGCATTTACAAAGTTTGGCATGGTACTTCTGTCTGAATGGTTTTCTCAATGTTTTTAGTGTCAAACACATTTGTGTGGCTGTTAATACATGGTAAAGGGGTTTTGTGAAGATGTTTAGCCATTAGATTCCGTTTTTGAGACTTTCCTTTTTTTTATTGCTCTAAAGTGCTTTTCAGCTCCTGAATAGCGTTTTAAATGCATTTACAAAGTTTTGTATGTAAGTTCTGTCTGATTGGTTTTCTCGATGTTTTAAGTGTCATAACACGTTTCTGTGTCAGTTAATACACGGGGAAGGGGTTTTGTGAAGACGTTTAGTCATTAGATTCAGTTTTTAAGACTTTCCTTTTTTTATTGCTCTCAAGTGCTTTTCAGCTCCTGAAAAGCGTTTTCAATGCATTTACAAAGTTTGGCATTTAACTTCTGACTGAGGTTTTTTTTCGATGTTTTAAGTATTATACCATGTTTCTGTCGCTGTTAATATATGGAAAAGGGGTTTTGTGAAGATTTTTTGCCATTAGATTCCAATTTTGAGACTTCCTTTTTCTATTGCTCTAAAGTGCTTCATAGCTCTTGAAGGGCGTTTTCAGTGCATTTACAAAGTTTGGCATATAACTTCTGACTTAAATGTTTTCTCGATGTTTTAAGTGTCATAACATGTTTCTGTGGCTGTTTATACATGGTAAAGGTTTTTTTTGAAGATGTTTAGCCATTAGATTCCGTTTTTGAGACTTTCCTTTTTGTATTTCTCAAAGGTGCTTTTCAGCTCCTGAATAGCTTTTTCACTGCATTTACAAAGTTTGGCATGTAACTTCTCTCTGAATGGTTTTCTCTATGTTTTAAGTGTCATAACATGTTTCTGTGGCTGTTTATACATGGGAAAGGGGTTTTGTGAAGATGTTTAGTCCTTAGATTCCGTTTTTGAGACTTTCCTTTTTTTATTTTGCGTTAAAGTGCTTTTCAGCTCTTGAATAGCGTTTTCAATACACTTACAAAGTTTCGCATTTAACTTCTGTCCGAATGGTTTTCTCGATGTTTTAAGTGTCATAACACGTTTCTGTGGCTGTTTATACATGGTAAAGGGGTTTTGTGAAGCTGTTTAGCCATTATATTCCGTTTTTGAGACTTTCCTTTTTTTATTGCTCTAAAGTGCTTTTCAGCTCCTGAATAGCGTTTTCAAGGCATTTACAAAGTTTGGCATTTAACTTCTGTCTGAATGGTTTTCTCGATGTTTTAAGTGTCATAACACGTTTCTGTGGCTGTTTATACATGGTAAAGGGGTTTTGTGAAGATGTTTAGCCATTAGATTCCGTTTTTGAGACTTTCCTTTTTTTATTGCTCTAAAGTGCTTTTCAGCTCCTGAATAGCGTTTTCAATGCATTTACAAAGTTTGGCATGTAACTTCTGTGTGAATGGTTTTCTCGATGTTTTAAGTGTCATAACACGTTTCTGTGGCTGTTTATACATGGTAAAGGGGTTTTGTGAAGATGTTTAGCCATTAGATTCCGTTTTTGAGACTTTCCTTTTTTTATTGCTCTAAAGTGCTTTTCAGCTCTTGAATGGCGTTTTCAGTGCATTTACAAAGTTTGGCATATAACTTCTGACTTAAATGTTTTCTCGATGTTATAAGTGTTATAACATGTTTCTGTGGCTGTTTATTCATGGGAAAGGGGTTTTGTGAAGATATTTAGCCATTAGATTCCGTTTTTGAGACTTTCCTTTTTTTCTTGCTCTAAAGTGCTTTTCAGCTCCTGAATAGCGTTTTCAATGCATTTACAAAGTTTGGCATTTAACTTCTGTCTGAATGGTTTTCTCGATGTTTTAAGTGTCGTAACACGTTTCTGTGGCTGTTTATACATGGTAAAGGGGTTTTGTGAAGATGTTTAGCCATTAGATTCCGTTTTTGAGACTTTCCTTTTTTTATTGCTCTAAAGTGCTTTTCAGCTCCTGAATAGCGTTTTCAAGGCATTTACAAAGTTTGGTATGTAACTTCTGTCTGGTTATTTCGATGTTTTAAGTGTCATAACACGTTTCTGTGGCTGTTTATACATGGTAAAGGGGTTTTGTGAAGATGTTTAGCCATTAGATTCCGTTTTTGAGACTTTCCTTTTTTTTATTGCTCTAAAGTGCTTTTCAGCTCCTGAATAGCGTTTTAAATGCATTTACAAAGTTTGGTATGTAACTTCTGTCTGATTGGTTTTCTCGATGTTTTAAGTGTCAAAACACGTTTATGTGGCAGTTAATACACGGGGAAGGGGTTTTGTGAAGACGTTTAGTCATTAGAATCCGTTTTTGAGACTTTCCTTTTTTTATTGCTCTAAAGTGCTTTTCAGCTCCTGAATAGCGTTTTCAATGCATTTACAAAGTTTGGCACATAACTTCTGTCTGAATGGTTTTCTTGATGTTTTATGTGCCATTACACGTTTATGTGGCTGTTAATACACGGAAAGGGGTTTGTAAAGACGTTTAGCCAATATATTCCGTTTTTGAGACTTTCCTTTTTTTATTGCTCTAAAGTGCTTTTCAGCTCCTGAACAGCGTTTTCAATGCATTTACAAAGTTTGGCATGGTACTTCTGTCTGAATGGTTTTCTCAATGTTTTTAGTGTCAAACACATTTGTGTGGCTGTTAATACATGGTAAAGGGGTTTTGTGAAGATGTTTAGCCATTAGATTCCGTTTTTGAGACTTTCCTTTTTTTATTGCTCTAAAGTGCTTTTCAGCTCCTGAATAGCGTTTTCAAGGCATTTACAAAGTTTGGTATGTAACTTCTGTCTGATTGGTTATTTCGATGTTTTAAGTGTCATAACACGTTTCTGTGGCTGTTTATACATGGTAAAGGGGTTTTGTGAAGATGTTTAGCCATTAGATTCCGTTTTTGAGACTTTCCTTTTTTTTATTGCTCTAAAGTGCTTTTCAGCTCCTGAATAGCGTTTTAAATGCATTTACAAAGTTTGGTATGTAACTTCTGTCTGATTGGTTTTCTCGATGTTTTAAGTGTCAAAACACGTTTATGTGGCAGTTAATACACGGGGAAGGGGTTTTGTGAAGACGTTTAGTCATTAGAATCCGTTTTTGAGACTTTCCTTTTTTTATTGCTCTAAAGTGCTTTTCAGCTCCTGAATAGCGTTTTCAATGCATTTACAAAGTTTGGCACATAACTTCTGTCTGAATGGTTTTCTTGATGTTTTATGTGCCATTACACGTTTATGTGGCTGTTAATACATGGAAAGGGGTTTGTAAAGACGTTTAGCCAATATCTTCCGTTTTCGAGACTTTCCTTTTTTTATTGCTCTAAAGTGCTTTTCAGCTCCTGAATAGCGTTTTCAATGCATTTACAAAGTTTGGCATGGTACTTCTGTCTGAATGGTTTTCTCAATGTTTTTAGTGTCAAACACATTTGTGTGGCTGTTAATACATGGTAAAGGGGTTTTGTGAAGATGTTTAGCCATTAGATTCCGTTTTTGAGACTTTCCTTTTTTTATTGCTCTAAAGTGCTTTTCAGCTCCTGAATAGCGTTTTCAATGCATTTACAAAGTTTGGCATGTAACTTCTGTCTGAATGGTTTTCTCGATGTTATAAGTGTTATAACATGTTTCTGTGGCTGTTTATTCATGGGAAAGGGGTTTTGTGAAGATATTTAGCCATTAGATTCCGTTTTTGAGACTTTCCTTTTTTTCTTGCTCTAAAGTGCTTTTCAGCTCCTGAATAGCGTTTTCAATGCATTTACAAAGTTTGGCATATAACTTCTGACTTAAATGTTTTCTCGATGTTTTAAGTGTCATAAAATGTTTCTGTGGCTGTTTATACATGGTAAAGGTTTTTTTTGAAGATGTTTAGCCATTAGATTCCGTTTTTGAGACTTTCCTTTTTGTATTTCTCCAAGGTGCTTTTCAGCTCCTGAATAGCTTTTTCACTGCATTTACAAAGTTTGGCATGTAACTTCTGTCTGAATGGTTTTCTCTATGTTTTAAGTGTCATAACATGTTTCTGTGGCTGTTTATACATGGGAAAGGGGTTTTGTGAAGATGTTTAGTCCTTAGATTCCGTTTTTGAGACTTTCCTTTTTTTATTTTGCGTTAAAGTGCTTTTCAGCTCTTGAATAGCGTTTTCAATACACTTACAAAGTTTCGCATTTAACTTCTGTCCAAATGGTTTTCTCGATGTTTTAAGTGTCATAACACGTTTCTGTGGCTGTTTATACATGGTAAAGGGGTTTTGTGAAGCTGTTTAGCCATTATATTCCGTTTTTGAGACTTTCCTTTTTTTATTGCTCTAAAGTGCTTTTCAGCTCCTGAATAGCGTTTTCAAGGCATTTACAAAGTTTGGCATTTAACTTCTATCTGAATGGTTTACTCGATGTTTTAAGTGTCATAACACGTTTCTGTGGCTGTTTATACATGGTAAAGGGGTTTTGTGAAGATGTTTAGCCATTAGATTCCGTTTTTGAGACTTTCCTTTTTTTATTGCTCTAAAGTGCTTTTCAGCTCCTGAATAGCGTTTTCAATGCATTTACAAAGTTTGGTATGTAACTTCTGTCTGATTGGTTTTCTCGATGTTTTAAGTGTCGTAACACGTTTCTGTGGCTGTTTATACATGGTAAAGGGGTTATGTGAAGATGTTTAGCCATTAGATTCCGTTTTTGAGACTTTCCTTTTTTTATTGCTCTAAAGTGCTTTTCAGCTCTTGAATGGCGTTTTCAGTGCATTTACAAAGTTTGGCATATAACTTCTGACTTAAATGTTTTCTCGATGTTATAAGTGTTATAACATGTTTCTGTGGCTGTTTATACATGGTAAAGGTTTTTTTTGAAGATGTTTAGCCATTAGATTCCGTTTTTGAGACTTTCCTTTTTGTATTTCTCAAAGGTGCTTTTCAGCTCCTGAATAGCTTTTTCACTGCATTTACAAAGTTTGGCATGTAACTTCTGTCTGAATGGTTTTCTCTATGTTTTAAGTGTCATAACATGTTTCTGTGGCTGTTTATACATGGGAAAGGGGTTTTGTGAAGATGTTTAGTCCTTAGATTCCGTTTTTGAGACTTTCCTTTTTTTATTTTGCGTTAAAGTGCTTTTCAGCTCTTGAATAGCGTTTTCAATACACTTACAAAGTTTCGCATTTAACTTCTGTCCGAATGGTTTTCTCGATGTTTTAAGTGTCATAACACGTTTCTGTGGCTGTTTATACATGGTAAAGGGGTTTTGTGAAGCTGTTTAGCCATTATATTCCGTTTTTGAGACTTTCCTTTTTTTATTGCTCTAAAGTGCTTTTCAGCTCCTGAATAGCGTTTTCAAGGCATTTACAAAGTTTGGCATTTTACTTCTGTCTGAATGGTTTACTCGATGTTTTAAGTGTCATAACACGTTTCTGTGGCTGTTTATACATGGTAAAGGGGTTTTGTGAAGATGTTTAGCAATTAGATTCCGTTTTTGAGACTTTCCTTTTTTTATTGCTCTAAAGTGCTTTTCAGCTCCTGAATAGCGTTTTCAATGCATTTACAAAGTTTGGTATGTAACTTCTGTCTGATTGGTTTTCTCGATGTTTTAAGTGTCATAACACGTTTCTGTGGCTGTTTATTCATGGGAAAGGGGTTTTGTGAAGATATTTAGCCATTAGATTCCGTTTTTGAGACTTTCCTTTTTTTCTTGCTCTAAAGTGCTTTTCAGCTCCTGAATAGCGTTTTCAATGCATTTACAAAGTTTGACATGTAACTTCTGTCTGAATGGTTTTCTCGATGTTTTAAGTGTCGTAACACGTGTCTGTGGCAGTTAATACACGGGGAAGGGGTTTTTGTGCAGATGTTTAGCCATTAGATTCCAATTTTGAGACTTCCTTTTTTTATTGCTCTAAAGTGCTTTTCAGCTCTTGAATGGCGTTTTCAGTGCATTTACAAAGTTTGGCATATAACTTCTGTGTGAATGGTTTTCTCGATGTTTTAAGTGTCAAAACACGTTTCTGTGGCTCTTTATACATGGGAAAGGGGTTTTGTGAAGATGTTTAGCCATTAGATTCCGTTTTTGAGACTTTCCTTTTTTTATTGCTCTAAAGTGCTTTTCAGCTCCTGAATAGCGTTTTCAATGCATTTACAAAGTTTGGCATTTAACTTCTGTCTGAATGGTTTTCTCGATGTTTTAAGTGTCATAACACGTTTCTGTGGCTGTTTATACATGGTAAAGGGGTTTTGTGAAGATGTTTAGCCATTAGATTTCGTTTTTGAGACTTTCCTTTTTTTATTGCTCTGAAGTGCTTTTCAGCTCCTGAATAGCGTTTTCAATGCATTTACAAAGTTTGGTATGTAACTTCTGTCTGATTGGTTTTTTCGATGTTTTAAGTGTCATAACACGTTTCTGTGGCTCTTTATACATGGGAATGGGGTTTTGTGAAGATGTTTAGCCATTAGATTCCGTTTTTGAGACTTTCCTTTTTTTTATTGCTCTAAAGTGCTTTTCAGCTCCTGAATAGCGTTTTAAATGCATTTACAAAGTTTGGTATGTAACTTCTGTCTGATTGGTTTTCTCGATGTTTTAAGTGTCATAACACGTTTATGTGGCTGTTAATACATGGAAAGGGGTAAGTAAAGACGTTTAGCCAATATATTCCGTTTTTGAGACTTTCCTTTTTTTATTGCTCTAAAGTGCTTTTCAGCTCCTGAATAGCGTTTTCAATGCATTTACAAAGTTTGGCATGGTACTTCTGTCTGAATGGTTTTCTCAATGTTTTTAGTGTCAAACACATTTGTGTGGCTGTTAATACATGGTAAAGGGGTTTTGTGAAGATGTTTAGCCATTAGATTCCGTTTTTGAGACTTTCCTTTTTTTTATTGCTCTAAAGTGCTTTTCAGCTCCTGAATAGCGTTTTAAATGCATTTACAAAGTTTTGTATGTAAGTTCTGTCTGATTGGTTTTCTCGATGTTTTAAGTGTCATAACACGTTTCTGTGGCAGTTAATACACGGGGAAGGGGTTTTGTGAAGACGTTTAGTCATTAGATTCAGTTTTTAAGACTTTCCTTTTTTTATTGCTCTCAAGTGCTTTTCAGCTCCTGAAAAGCGTTTTCAATGCATTTACAAAGTTTGGCATTTAACTTCTGACTGAGGTTTTTTTTCGATGTTTTAAGTATTATACCATGTTTCTGTTGCTGTTAATATATGGAAAAGGGGTTTTGTGAAGATTTTTTGCCATTAGATTCCAATTTTGAGACTTCTTTTTTCTATTGCTCTAAAGTGCTTCATAGCTCTTGAAGGGCGTTTTCAGTGCATTTACAAAGTTTGGCATATAACTTCTGACTTAAATGTTTTCTCGATGTTTTAAGTGTCATAAAATGTTTCTGTGGCTGTTTATACATGGTAAAGGTTTTTTTTGAAGATGTTTAGCCATTAGATTCCGTTTTTGAGACTTTCCTTTTTGTATTTCTCAAAGGTGCTTTTCAGCTCCTGAATAGCTTTTTCACTGCATTTACAAAGTTTGGCATGTAACTTCTGTCTGAATGGTTTTCTCTATGTTTTAAGTGTCATAACATGTTTCTGTGGCTGTTTATACATGGGAAAGGGGTTTTGTGAAGATGTTTAGTCCTTAGATTCCGTTTTTGAGACTTTCCTTTTTTTATTTTGCGTTAAAGTGCTTTTCAGCTCTTGAATAGCGTTTTCAATACACTTACAAAGTTTCGCATTTAACTTCTGTCCAAATGGTTTTCTCGATGTTTTAAGTGTCATAACACGTTTCTGTGGCTGTTTATACATGGTAAAGGGGTTTTGTGAAGCTGTTTAGCCATTATATTCCGTTTTTGAGACTTTCCTTTTTTTATTGCTCTAAAGTGCTTTTCAGCTCCTGAATAGCGTTTTCAAGGCATTTACAAAGTTTGGCATTTAACTTCTATCTGAATGGTTTACTCGATGTTTTAAGTGTCATAACACGTTTCTGTGGCTGTTTATACATGGTAAAGGGGTTTTGTGAAGATGTTTAGCCATTAGATTCCGTTTTTGAGACTTTCCTTTTTTTATTGCTCTAAAGTGCTTTTCAGCTCCTGAATAGCGTTTTCAATGCATTTACAAAGTTTGGTATGTAACTTCTGTCTGATTGGTTTTCTCGATGTTTTAAGTGTCGTAACACGTTTCTGTGGCTGTTTATACATGGTAAAGGGGTTATGTGAAGATGTTTAGCCATTAGATTCCGTTTTTGAGACTTTCCTTTTTTTATTGCTCTAAAGTGCTTTTCAGCTCTTGAATGGCGTTTTCAGTGCATTTACAAAGTTTGGCATATAACTTCTGACTTAAATGTTTTCTCGATGTTATAAGTGTTATAACATGTTTCTGTGGCTGTTTATACATGGTAAAGGTTTTTTTTGAAGATGTTTAGCCATTAGATTCCGTTTTTGAGACTTTCCTTTTTGTATTTCTCAAAGGTGCTTTTCAGCTCCTGAATAGCTTTTTCACTGCATTTACAAAGTTTGGCATGTAACTTCTGTCTGAATGGTTTTCTCTATGTTTTAAGTGTCATAACATGTTTCTGTGGCTGTTTATACATGGGAAAGGGGTTTTGTGAAGATGTTTAGTCCTTAGATTCCGTTTTTGAGACTTTCCTTTTTTTATTTTGCGTTAAAGTGCTTTTCAGCTCTTGAATAGCGTTTTCAATACACTTACAAAGTTTCGCATTTAACTTCTGTCCGAATGGTTTTCTCGATGTTTTAAGTGTCATAACACGTTTCTGTGGCTGTTTATACATGGTAAAGGGGTTTTGTGAAGCTGTTTAGCCATTATATTCCGTTTTTGAGACTTTCCTTTTTTTATTGCTCTAAAGTGCTTTTCAGCTCCTGAATAGCGTTTTCAAGGCATTTACAAAGTTTGGCATTTTACTTCTGTCTGAATGGTTTACTCGATGTTTTAAGTGTCATAACACGTTTCTGTGGCTGTTTATACATGGTAAAGGGGTTTTGTGAAGATGTTTAGCAATTAGATTCCGTTTTTGAGACTTTCCTTTTTTTATTGCTCTAAAGTGCTTTTCAGCTCCTGAATAGCGTTTTCAATGCATTTACAAAGTTTGGTATGTAACTTCTGTCTGATTGGTTTTCTCGATGTTTTAAGTGTCATAACACGTTTCTGTGGCTGTTTATTCATGGGAAAGGGGTTTTGTGAAGATATTTAGCCATTAGATTCCGTTTTTGAGACTTTCCTTTTTTTCTTGCTCTAAAGTGCTTTTCAGCTCCTGAATAGCGTTTTCAATGCATTTACAAAGTTTGACATGTAACTTCTGTCTGAATGGTTTTCTCGATGTTTTAAGTGTCGTAACACGTGTCTGTGGCAGTTAATACACGGGGAAGGGGTTTTTGTGCAGATGTTTAGCCATTAGATTCCAATTTTGAGACTTCCTTTTTTTATTGCTCTAAAGTGCTTTTCAGCTCTTGAATGGCGTTTTCAGTGCATTTACAAAGTTTGGCATATAACTTCTGTGTGAATGGTTTTCTCGATGTTTTAAGTGTCAAAACACGTTTCTGTGGCTCTTTATACATGGGAAAGGGGTTTTGTGAAGATGTTTAGCCATTAGATTCCGTTTTTGAGACTTTCCTTTTTTTATTGCTCTAAAGTGCTTTTCAGCTCCTGAATAGCGTTTTCAATGCATTTACAAAGTTTGGCATTTAACTTCTGTCTGAATGGTTTTCTCGATGTTTTAAGTGTCATAACACGTTTCTGTGGCTGTTTATACATGGTAAAGGGGTTTTGTGAAGATGTTTAGCCATTAGATTTCGTTTTTGAGACTTTCCTTTTTTTATTGCTCTGAAGTGCTTTTCAGCTCCTGAATAGCGTTTTCAATGCATTTACAAAGTTTGGTATGTAACTTCTGTCTGATTGGTTTTTTCGATGTTTTAAGTGTCATAACACGTTTCTGTGGCTCTTTATACATGGGAATGGGGTTTTGTGAAGATGTTTAGCCATTAGATTCCGTTTTTGAGACTTTCCTTTTTTTTATTGCTCTAAAGTGCTTTTCAGCTCCTGAATAGCGTTTTAAATGCATTTACAAAGTTTGGTATGTAACTTCTGTCTGATTGGTTTTCTCGATGTTTTAAGTGTCATAACACGTTTATGTGGCTGTTAATACATGGAAAGGGGTAAGTAAAGACGTTTAGCCAATATATTCCGTTTTTGAGACTTTCCTTTTTTTATTGCTCTAAAGTGCTTTTCAGCTCCTGAATAGCGTTTTCAATGCATTTACAAAGTTTGGTATGTAACTTCTGTCTGATTGGTTTTCTCGATGTTTTAAGTGTCATAACACGTTTATGTGGCTGTTAATACATGGAAAGGGGTAAGTAAAGACGTTTAGCCAATATATTCCGTTTTTGAGACTTTCCTTTTTTTATTGCTCTAAAGTGCTTTTCAGCTCCTGAATAGCGTTTTCAATGCATTTACAAAGTTTGGCATGGTACTTCTGTCTGAATGGTTTTCTCAATGTTTTTAGTGTCAAACACATTTGTGTGGCTGTTAATACATGGTAAAGGGGTTTTGTGAAGATGTTTAGCCATTAGATTCCGTTTTTGAGACTTTCCTTTTTTTTATTGCTCTAAAGTGCTTTTCAGCTCCTGAATAGCGTTTTAAATGCATTTACAAAGTTTTGTATGTAAGTTCTGTCTGATTGGTTTTCTCGATGTTTTAAGTGTCATAACACGTTTCTGTGGCAGTTAATACACGGGGAAGGGGTTTTGTGAAGACGTTTAGTCATTAGATTCAGTTTTTAAGACTTTCCTTTTTTTATTGCTCTCAAGTGCTTTTCAGCTCCTGAAAAGCGTTTTCAATGCATTTACAAAGTTTGGCATTTAACTTCTGACTGAGGTTTTTTTTCGATGTTTTAAGTATTATACCATGTTTCTGTTGCTGTTAATATATGGAAAAGGGGTTTTGTGAAGATTTTTTGCCATTAGATTCCAATTTTGAGACTTCTTTTTTCTATTGCTCTAAAGTGCTTCATAGCTCTTGAAGGGCGTTTTCAGTGCATTTACAAAGTTTGGCATATAACTTCTGACTTAAATGTTTTCTCGATGTTTTAAGTGTCATAAAATGTTTCTGTGGCTGTTTATACATGGTAAAGGTTTTTTTTGAAGATGTTTAGCCATTAGATTCCGTTTTTGAGACTTTCCTTTTTGTATTTCTCAAAGGTGCTTTTCAGCTCCTGAATAGCTTTTTCACTGCATTTACAAAGTTTGGCATGTAACTTCTGTCTGAATGGTTTTCTCTATGTTTTAAGTGTCATAACATGTTTCTGTGGCTGTTTATACATGGGAAAGGGGTTTTGTGAAGATGTTTAGTCCTTAGATTCCGTTTTTGAGACTTTCCTTTTTTTATTTTGCGTTAAAGTGCTTTTCAGCTCTTGAATAGCGTTTTCAATACACTTACAAAGTTTCGCATTTAACTTCTGTCCAAATGGTTTTCTCGATGTTTTAAGTGTCATAACACGTTTCTGTGGCTGTTTATACATGGTAAAGGGGTTTTGTGAAGCTGTTTAGCCATTATATTCCGTTTTTGAGACTTTCCTTTTTTTATTGCTCTAAAGTGCTTTTCAGCTCCTGAATAGCGTTTTCAAGGCATTTACAAAGTTTGGCATTTAACTTCTATCTGAATGGTTTACTCGATGTTTTAAGTGTCATAACACGTTTCTGTGGCTGTTTATACATGGTAAAGGGGTTTTGTGAAGATGTTTAGCCATTAGATTCCGTTTTTGAGACTTTCCTTTTTTTATTGCTCTAAAGTGCTTTTCAGCTCCTGAATAGCGTTTTCAATGCATTTACAAAGTTTGGTATGTAACTTCTGTCTGATTGGTTTTCTCGATGTTTTAAGTGTCGTAACACGTTTCTGTGGCTGTTTATACATGGTAAAGGGGTTATGTGAAGATGTTTAGCCATTAGATTCCGTTTTTGAGACTTTCCTTTTTTTATTGCTCTAAAGTGCTTTTCAGCTCTTGAATGGCGTTTTCAGTGCATTTACAAAGTTTGGCATATAACTTCTGACTTAAATGTTTTCTCGATGTTATAAGTGTTATAACATGTTTCTGTGGCTGTTTATACATGGTAAAGGTTTTTTTTGAAGATGTTTAGCCATTAGATTCCGTTTTTGAGACTTTCCTTTTTGTATTTCTCAAAGGTGCTTTTCAGCTCCTGAATAGCTTTTTCACTGCATTTACAAAGTTTGGCATGTAACTTCTGTCTGAATGGTTTTCTCTATGTTTTAAGTGTCATAACATGTTTCTGTGGCTGTTTATACATGGGAAAGGGGTTTTGTGAAGATGTTTAGTCCTTAGATTCCGTTTTTGAGACTTTCCTTTTTTTATTTTGCGTTAAAGTGCTTTTCAGCTCTTGAATAGCGTTTTCAATACACTTACAAAGTTTCGCATTTAACTTCTGTCCGAATGGTTTTCTCGATGTTTTAAGTGTCATAACACGTTTCTGTGGCTGTTTATACATGGTAAAGGGGTTTTGTGAAGCTGTTTAGCCATTATATTCCGTTTTTGAGACTTTCCTTTTTTTATTGCTCTAAAGTGCTTTTCAGCTCCTGAATAGCGTTTTCAAGGCATTTACAAAGTTTGGCATTTTACTTCTGTCTGAATGGTTTACTCGATGTTTTAAGTGTCATAACACGTTTCTGTGGCTGTTTATACATGGTAAAGGGGTTTTGTGAAGATGTTTAGCCATTAGATTCCGTTTTTGAGACTTTCCTTTTTTTATTGCTCTAAAGTGCTTTTCAGCTCCTGAATAGCGTTTTCAATGCATTTACAAAGTTTGGTATGTAACTTCTGTCTGATTGGTTTTCTCGATGTTTTAAGTGTCATAACACGTTTCTGTGGCTGTTTATTCATGGGAAAGGGGTTTTGTGAAGATATTTAGCCATTAGATTCCGTTTTTGAGACTTTCCTTTTTTTCTTGCTCTAAAGTGCTTTTCAGCTCCTGAATAGCGTTTTCAATGCATTTACAAAGTTTGACATGTAACTTCTGTCTGAATGGTTTTCTCGATGTTTTAAGTGTCGTAACACGTGTCTGTGGCAGTTAATACACGGGGAAGGGGTTTTTGTGAAGATGTTTAGCCATTAGATTCCAATTTTTAGACTTCCTTTTTTTATTGCTCTAAAGTGCTTTTCAGCTCTTGAATGGCGTTTTCAGTGCATTTACAAAGTTTGGCATATAACTTCTCACTTAAATTTTTTCTCGATGTTTTAAGTGTCATAACATGTTTCTGTGGCTCTTTATACATGGTAAAGGGGCTTTGTGAAGCTGTTTAGCCATTAGATTCCGTTTTTGAGACTTTCCTTTTTTTATTGCTCTAAAGTGCTTTTCAGCTCCTGAATAGCGTTTTCAATGCATTTACAAAGTTTGGCATTTAACTTCTGTCTGAATGGTTTTCTCGATGTTTTAAGTGTTATAACATGTTTCTGTGGCTGTTTATACATGGTAAAGGGGTTTTGTGAAGATTTTTTGCCATTGGATTCCGTTTTTGAGACTTTCCTTTTTTTATTGCTCTAAAGTGCTTTTCAGCTCCTGAATAGCGTTTTCAATGCATTTACAAAGTTTGGTATGTAACTTCTGTCTGAATGGTTTTCTCGATGTTTTAAGTGTTATAACATGTTTCTGTGGCTGTTAATACATGGGAAAGGGGTTTTGTGAAGATGTTTAGCCATTAGATTCCGTTTTTGAGACTTTCCTTTTTTTATTGCTTTAAAGTGCTTTTCAGCTCCTGAATAGCGTTTTCAAGGCATTTACAAAGTTTGGTATGTAACTTCTGTCTGATTGTTTTTTTCGATGTTTTAAGTGTCATAACACGTTTCTGTGGCTCTTTATACATGGGAAAGGGGTTTTGTGAAGATGTTTAGCCATTAGATTCCGTTTTTGAGACTTTCCTTTTTTTATTAATCTAAAGTGCTTTTCAGCTCCTGAATAGCATTTTCAATGCATTTACAAAGTTTGGTATGTAACTTCTGTCTGAATGATTTTCTCGATGTTTTAAGTGTCGTAACATGTTTCAGTGGCTGTTAATACATGGTAAAAGGGTTTTGTGAAGCTGTTTAGCCATTATATTCCGTTTTTGAGACTTTCCTTTTTTTATTGCTCTAAAGTGCTTTTCAGCTCCTGAATAGCGTTTTCAAGGCATTTACAAAGTTTGGCATTTAACTTCTGTCTGAATGGTTTTCTCGATGTTTTAAGTGTCATAACACGTTTCTGTGGCTGTTAATACATGGTAAAGGGGTTTTGTGAAGATATTTAGCCATTAGATTCCGTTTTTGAGACTTTCCTTTTTTTATTGCTCTGAAGTGCTTTTCAGCTCCTGAATAGCGTTTTCAATGCATTTACAAAGTTTGGCATGTAACTTCTGTGTGAATGGTTTTCTCGATGTTTTAAGTGTCATAACACGTTTCTGTGGCTCTTTATACATGGGAAAGGGGTTTTGTGAAGATGTTTAGCCATTAGATTCCGTTTTTGAGACTTTCCTTTTTTTCTTGCTCTAAAGTGCTTTTCAGCTCCTGAATAGCGTTTTCAATGCATTTACAAAGTTTGGCATTTAACTTCTGTCTGAATGGTTTTCTCGATGTTTTAAGTGTCATAACACGTTTCTGTGGCTGTTTATACATGGTAAAGGGGTTTTGTGAAGATGTTTAGCCATTAGATTCCGTTTTTGAGACTTTCCTTTTTTTATTGCTCTGAAGTGCTTTTCAGCTCCTGAATAGCGTTTTCAATGCATTTACAAAGTTTGGTATGTAACTTCTGTCTGATTGGTTTTTTCGATGTTTTAAGTGTCATAACACGTTTCTGTGGCTCTTTATACATGGGAATGGGGTTTTGTGAAGATGTTTAGCCATTAGATTCCGTTTTTGAGACTTTCCTTTTTTTTATTGCTCTAAAGTGCTTTTCAGCTCCTGAATAGCGTTTTAAATGCATTTACAAAGTTTGGTATGTAACTTCTGTCTGATTGGTTTTCTCGATGTTTTAAGTGTCATAACACGTTTATGTGGCAGTTAATACACGGGGAAGGGGTTTTTTGAAGACGTTTAGTCATTAGAATCCGTTTTTGAGACTTTCCTTTTTTTATTGCTCTAAAGTGCTTTTCAGCTCCTGAATGGCGTTTTCAATGCATTTACAAAGTTTGGCACATAACTTCTGTCTGAATGGTTTTCTTGATGTTTTATGTGCCATAACACGTTTATGTGGCTGTTAATACATGGAAAGGGGTTTGTAAAGACGTTTAGCCAATATATTCCGTTTTTGAGACTTTCCTTTTTTTATTGCTCTAAAGTGCTTTTCAGCTCCTGAATAGCGTTTTCAATGCATTTACAAAGTTTGGCATGGTACTTCTGTCTGAATGGTTTTCTCAATGTTTTTAGTGTCAAACACATTTGTGTGGCTGTTAATACATGGTAAAGGGGTTTTGTGAAGATGTTTAGCCATTAGATTCCGTTTTTGAGACTTTCCTTTTTTTTATTGCTCTAAAGTGCTTTTCAGCTCCTGAATAGCGTTTTAAATGCATTTACAAAGTTTTGTATGTAAGTTCTGTCTGATTGGTTTTCTCGATGTTTTAAGTGTCATAACACGTTTCTGTGTCAGTTAATACACGGGGAAGGGGTTTTGTGAAGACGTTTAGTCATTAGATTCAGTTTTTAAGACTTTCCTTTTTTTATTGCTCTCAAGTGCTTTTCAGCTCCTGAAAAGCGTTTTCAATGCATTTACAAAGTTTGGCATTTAACTTCTGACTGAGGTTTTTTTTCGATGTTTTAAGTATTATACCATGTTTCTGTCGCTGTTAATATATGGAAAAGGGGTTTTGTGAAGATTTTTTGCCATTAGATTCCAATTTTGAGACTTCCTTTTTCTATTGCTCTAAAGTGCTTCATAGCTCTTGAAGGGCGTTTTCAGTGCATTTACAAAGTTTGGCATATAACTTCTGACTTAAATGTTTTCTCGATGTTTTAAGTGTCATAACATGTTTCTGTGGCTGTTTATACATGGTAAAGGTTTTTTTTGAAGATGTTTAGCCATTAGATTCCGTTTTTGAGACTTTCCTTTTTGTATTTCTCAAAGGTGCTTTTCAGCTCCTGAATAGCTTTTTCACTGCATTTACAAAGTTTGGCATGTAACTTCTCTCTGAATGGTTTTCTCTATGTTTTAAGTGTCATAACATGTTTCTGTGGCTGTTTATACATGGGAAAGGGGTTTTGTGAAGATGTTTAGTCCTTAGATTCCGTTTTTGAGACTTTCCTTTTTTTATTTTGCGTTAAAGTGCTTTTCAGCTCTTGAATAGCGTTTTCAATACACTTACAAAGTTTCGCATTTAACTTCTGTCCGAATGGTTTTCTCGATGTTTTAAGTGTCATAACACGTTTCTGTGGCTGTTTATACATGGTAAAGGGGTTTTGTGAAGCTGTTTAGCCATTATATTCCGTTTTTGAGACTTTCCTTTTTTTATTGCTCTAAAGTGCTTTTCAGCTCCTGAATAGCGTTTTCAAGGCATTTACAAAGTTTGGCATTTAACTTCTGTCTGAATGGTTTTCTCGATGTTTTAAGTGTCATAACACGTTTCTGTGGCTGTTTATACATGGTAAAGGGGTTTTGTGAAGATGTTTAGCCATTAGATTCCGTTTTTGAGACTTTCCTTTTTTTATTGCTCTAAAGTGCTTTTCAGCTCCTGAATAGCGTTTTCAATGCATTTACAAAGTTTGGCATGTAACTTCTGTGTGAATGGTTTTCTCGATGTTTTAAGTGTCATAACACGTTTCTGTGGCTGTTTATACATGGTAAAGGGGTTTTGTGAAGATGTTTAGCCATTAGATTCCGTTTTTGAGACTTTCCTTTTTTTATTGCTCTAAAGTGCTTTTCAGCTCTTGAATGGCGTTTTCAGTGCATTTACAAAGTTTGGCATATAACTTCTGACTTAAATGTTTTCTCGATGTTATAAGTGTTATAACATGTTTCTGTGGCTGTTTATTCATGGGAAAGGGGTTTTGTGAAGATATTTAGCCATTAGATTCCGTTTTTGAGACTTTCCTTTTTTTCTTGCTCTAAAGTGCTTTTCAGCTCCTGAATAGCGTTTTCAATGCATTTACAAAGTTTGGCATTTAACTTCTGTCTGAATGGTTTTCTCGATGTTTTAAGTGTCGTAACACGTTTCTGTGGCTGTTTATACATGGTAAAGGGGTTTTGTGAAGATGTTTAGCCATTAGATTCCGTTTTTGAGACTTTCCTTTTTTTATTGCTCTAAAGTGCTTTTCAGCTCCTGAATAGCGTTTTCAAGGCATTTACAAAGTTTGGTATGTAACTTCTGTCTGGTTATTTCGATGTTTTAAGTGTCATAACACGTTTCTGTGGCTGTTTATACATGGTAAAGGGGTTTTGTGAAGATGTTTAGCCATTAGATTCCGTTTTTGAGACTTTCCTTTTTTTTATTGCTCTAAAGTGCTTTTCAGCTCCTGAATAGCGTTTTAAATGCATTTACAAAGTTTGGTATGTAACTTCTGTCTGATTGGTTTTCTCGATGTTTTAAGTGTCAAAACACGTTTATGTGGCAGTTAATACACGGGGAAGGGGTTTTGTGAAGACGTTTAGTCATTAGAATCCGTTTTTGAGACTTTCCTTTTTTTATTGCTCTAAAGTGCTTTTCAGCTCCTGAATAGCGTTTTCAATGCATTTACAAAGTTTGGCACATAACTTCTGTCTGAATGGTTTTCTTGATGTTTTATGTGCCATTACACGTTTATGTGGCTGTTAATACACGGAAAGGGGTTTGTAAAGACGTTTAGCCAATATATTCCGTTTTTGAGACTTTCCTTTTTTTATTGCTCTAAAGTGCTTTTCAGCTCCTGAACAGCGTTTTCAATGCATTTACAAAGTTTGGCATGGTACTTCTGTCTGAATGGTTTTCTCAATGTTTTTAGTGTCAAACACATTTGTGTGGCTGTTAATACATGGTAAAGGGGTTTTGTGAAGATGTTTAGCCATTAGATTCCGTTTTTGAGACTTTCCTTTTTTTATTGCTCTAAAGTGCTTTTCAGCTCCTGAATAGCGTTTTCAAGGCATTTACAAAGTTTGGTATGTAACTTCTGTCTGATTGGTTATTTCGATGTTTTAAGTGTCATAACACGTTTCTGTGGCTGTTTATACATGGTAAAGGGGTTTTGTGAAGATGTTTAGCCATTAGATTCCGTTTTTGAGACTTTCCTTTTTTTATTGCTCTAAAGTGCTTTTCAGCTCCTGAATAGCGTTTTAAATGCATTTACAAAGTTTGGTATGTAACTTCTGTCTGATTGGTTTTCTCGATGTTTTAAGTGTCAAAACACGTTTATGTGGCAGTTAATACACGGGGAAGGGGTTTTGTGAAGACGTTTAGTCATTAGAATCCGTTTTTGAGACTTTCCTTTTTTTATTGCTCTAAAGTGCTTTTCAGCTCCTGAATAGCGTTTTCAATGCATTTACAAAGTTTGGCACATAACTTCTGTCTGAATGGTTTTCTTGATGTTTTATGTGCCATTACACGTTTATGTGGCTGTTAATACATGGAAAGGGGTTTGTAAAGACGTTTAGCCAATATCTTCCGTTTTCGAGACTTTCCTTTTTTTATTGCTCTAAAGTGCTTTTCAGCTCCTGAATAGCGTTTTCAATGCATTTACAAAGTTTGGCATGGTACTTCTGTCTGAATGGTTTTCTCAATGTTTTTAGTGTCAAACACATTTGTGTGGCTGTTAATACATGGTAAAGGGGTTTTGTGAAGATGTTTAGCCATTAGATTCCGTTTTTGAGACTTTCCTTTTTTTATTGCTCTAAAGTGCTTTTCAGCTCCTGAATAGCGTTTTCAATGCATTTACAAAGTTTGGCATGTAACTTCTGTCTGAATGGTTTTCTCGATGTTATAAGTGTTATAACATGTTTCTGTGGCTGTTTATTCATGGGAAAGGGGTTTTGTGAAGATATTTAGCCATTAGATTCCGTTTTTGAGACTTTCCTTTTTTTCTTGCTCTAAAGTGCTTTTCAGCTCCTGAATAGCGTTTTCAATGCATTTACAAAGTTTGGCATATAACTTCTGACTTAAATGTTTTCTCGATGTTTTAAGTGTCATAAAATGTTTCTGTGGCTGTTTATACATGGTAAAGGTTTTTTTTGAAGATGTTTAGCCATTAGATTCCGTTTTTGAGACTTTCCTTTTTGTATTTCTCCAAGGTGCTTTTCAGCTCCTGAATAGCTTTTTCACTGCATTTACAAAGTTTGGCATGTAACTTCTGTCTGAATGGTTTTCTCTATGTTTTAAGTGTCATAACATGTTTCTGTGGCTGTTTATACATGGGAAAGGGGTTTTGTGAAGATGTTTAGTCCTTAGATTCCGTTTTTGAGACTTTCCTTTTTTTATTTTGCGTTAAAGTGCTTTTCAGCTCTTGAATAGCGTTTTCAATACACTTACAAAGTTTCGCATTTAACTTCTGTCCAAATGGTTTTCTCGATGTTTTAAGTGTCATAACACGTTTCTGTGGCTGTTTATACATGGTAAAGGGGTTTTGTGAAGCTGTTTAGCCATTATATTCCGTTTTTGAGACTTTCCTTTTTTTATTGCTCTAAAGTGCTTTTCAGCTCCTGAATAGCGTTTTCAAGGCATTTACAAAGTTTGGCATTTAACTTCTATCTGAATGGTTTACTCGATGTTTTAAGTGTCATAACACGTTTCTGTGGCTGTTTATACATGGTAAAGGGGTTTTGTGAAGATGTTTAGCCATTAGATTCCGTTTTTGAGACTTTCCTTTTTTTATTGCTCTAAAGTGCTTTTCAGCTCCTGAATAGCGTTTTCAATGCATTTACAAAGTTTGGTATGTAACTTCTGTCTGATTGGTTTTCTCGATGTTTTAAGTGTCGTAACACGTTTCTGTGGCTGTTTATACATGGTAAAGGGGTTATGTGAAGATGTTTAGCCATTAGATTCCGTTTTTGAGACTTTCCTTTTTTTATTGCTCTAAAGTGCTTTTCAGCTCTTGAATGGCGTTTTCAGTGCATTTACAAAGTTTGGCATATAACTTCTGACTTAAATGTTTTCTCGATGTTATAAGTGTTATAACATGTTTCTGTGGCTGTTTATACATGGTAAAGGTTTTTTTTGAAGATGTTTAGCCATTAGATTCCGTTTTTGAGACTTTCCTTTTTGTATTTCTCAAAGGTGCTTTTCAGCTCCTGAATAGCTTTTTCACTGCATTTACAAAGTTTGGCATGTAACTTCTGTCTGAATGGTTTTCTCTATGTTTTAAGTGTCATAACATGTTTCTGTGGCTGTTTATACATGGGAAAGGGGTTTTGTGAAGATGTTTAGTCCTTAGATTCCGTTTTTGAGACTTTCCTTTTTTTATTTTGCGTTAAAGTGCTTTTCAGCTCTTGAATAGCGTTTTCAATACACTTACAAAGTTTCGCATTTAACTTCTGTCCGAATGGTTTTCTCGATGTTTTAAGTGTCATAACACGTTTCTGTGGCTGTTTATACATGGTAAAGGGGTTTTGCGAAGCTGTTTAGCCATTATATTCCGTTTTTGAGACTTTCCTTTTTTTATTGCTCTAAAGTGCTTTTCAGCTCCTGAATAGCGTTTTCAAGGCATTTACAAAGTTTGGCATTTTACTTCTGTCTGAATGGTTTACTCGATGTTTTAAGTGTCATAACACGTTTCTGTGGCTGTTTATACATGGTAAAGGGGTTTTGTGAAGATGTTTAGCCATTAGATTCCGTTTTTGAGACTTTCCTTTTTTTATTGCTCTAAAGTGCTTTTCAGCTCCTGAATAGCGTTTTCAATGCATTTACAAAGTTTGGTATGTAACTTCTGTCTGATTGGTTTTCTCGATGTTTTAAGTGTCATAACACGTTTCTGTGGCTGTTTATTCATGGGAAAGGGGTTTTGTGAAGATATTTAGCCATTAGATTCCGTTTTTGAGACTTTCCTTTTTTTCTTGCTCTAAAGTGCTTTTCAGCTCCTGAATAGCGTTTTCAATGCATTTACAAAGTTTGACATGTAACTTCTGTCTGAATGGTTTTCTCGATGTTTTAAGTGTCGTAACACGTGTCTGTGGCAGTTAATACACGGGGAAGGGGTTTTTGTGAAGATGTTTAGCCATTAGATTCAAATTTTTAGACTTCCTTTTTTTATTGCTCTAAAGTGCTTTTCAGCTCTTGAATGGCGTTTTCAGTGCATTTACAAAGTTTGGCATATAACTTCTCACTTAAATTTTTTCTCGATGTTTTAAGTGTCATAACATGTTTCTGTGGCTCTTTATACATGGTAAAGGGGCTTTGTGAAGCTGTTTAGCCATTAGATTCCGTTTTTGAGACTTTCCTTTTTTTATTGCTCTAAAGTGCTTTTCAGCTCCTGAATAGCGTTTTCAATGCATTTACAAAGTTTGGTATGTAACTTCTGTCTGATTGTTTTTTTCGATGTTTTAAGTGTCATAACACGTTTCTGTGGCTCTTTATACATGGGAAAGGGGTTTTGTGAAGATGTTTAGCCATTAGATTCCGTTTTTGAGACTTTCCTTTTTTTATTAATCTAAAGTGCTTTTCAGCTCCTGAATAGCATTTTCAATGCATTTACAAAGTTTGGTATGTAACTTCTGTCTGAATGATTTTCTCGATGTTTTAAGTGTCGTAACATGTTTCAGTGGCTGTTAATACATGGTAAAAGGGTTTTGTGAAGCTGTTTAGCCATTATATTCCGTTTTTGAGACTTTCCTTTTTTTATTGCTCTAAAGTGCTTTTCAGCTCCTGAATAGCGTTTTCAAGGCATTTACAAAGTTTGGCATTTAACTTCTGTCTGAATGGTTTTCTCGATGTTTTAAGTGTCATAACACGTTTCTGTGGCTGTTAATACATGGTAAAGGGGTTTTGTGAAGATATTTAGCCATTAGATTCCGTTTTTGAGACTTTCCTTTTTTTATTGCTCTGAAGTGCTTTTCAGCTCCTGAATAGCGTTTTCAATGCATTTACAAAGTTTGGCATGTAACTTCTGTGTGAATGGTTTTCTCGATGTTTTAAGTGTCATAACACGTTTCTGTGGCTCTTTATACATGGGAAAGGGGTTTTGTGAAGATGTTTAGCCATTAGATTCCGTTTTTGAGACTTTCCTTTTTTTCTTGCTCTAAAGTGCTTTTCAGCTCCTGAATAGCGTTTTCAATGCATTTACAAAGTTTGGCATTTAACTTCTGTCTGAATGGTTTTCTCGATGTTTTAAGTGTCATAACACGTTTCTGTGGCTGTTTATACATGGTAAAGGGGTTTTGTGAAGATGTTTAGCCATTAGATTCCGTTTTTGAGACTTTCCTTTTTTTATTGCTCTGAAGTGCTTTTCAGCTCCTGAATAGCGTTTTCAATGCATTTACAAAGTTTGGTATGTAACTTCTGTCTGATTGGTTTTTTCGATGTTTTAAGTGTCATAACACGTTTCTGTGGCTCTTTATACATGGGAATGGGGTTTTGTGAAGATGTTTAGCCATTAGATTCCGTTTTTGAGACTTTCCTTTTTTTTATTGCTCTAAAGTGCTTTTCAGCTCCTGAATAGCGTTTT
This sequence comes from Hypomesus nipponensis, assembly GCF_054491055.1. Classification (NCBI taxonomy): domain Eukaryota; kingdom Metazoa; phylum Chordata; class Actinopteri; order Osmeriformes; family Osmeridae; genus Hypomesus; species Hypomesus nipponensis. The sequence goes on along the minus strand of NC_140379.1, from coordinate 19,541,170 downwards.
AAATGCATTTACAAAGTTTGGTATGTAACTTCTGTCTGATTGGTTTTCTCGATGTTTTAAGTGTCATAACACGTTTATGTGGCAGTTAATACACGGGGAAGGGGTTTTTTGAAGACGTTTAGTCATTAGAATCCGTTTTTGAGACTTTCCTTTTTTTATTGCTCTAAAGTGCTTTTCAGCTCCTGAATGGCGTTTTCAATGCATTTACAAAGTTTGGCACATAACTTCTGTCTGAATGGTTTTCTTGATGTTTTATGTGCCATAACACGTTTATGTGGCTGTTAATACATGGAAAGGGGTTTGTAAAGACGTTTAGCCAATATATTCCGTTTTTGAGACTTTCCTTTTTTTATTGCTCTAAAGTGCTTTTCAGCTCCTGAATAGCGTTTTCAATGCATTTACAAAGTTTGGCATGGTACTTCTGTCTGAATGGTTTTCTCAATGTTTTTAGTGTCAAACACATTTGTGTGGCTGTTAATACATGGTAAAGGGGTTTTGTGAAGATGTTTAGCCATTAGATTCCGTTTTTGAGACTTTCCTTTTTTTTATTGCTCTAAAGTGCTTTTCAGCTCCTGAATAGCGTTTTAAATGCATTTACAAAGTTTTGTATGTAAGTTCTGTCTGATTGGTTTTCTCGATGTTTTAAGTGTCATAACACGTTTCTGTGTCAGTTAATACACGGGGAAGGGGTTTTGTGAAGACGTTTAGTCATTAGATTCAGTTTTTAAGACTTTCCTTTTTTTATTGCTCTCAAGTGCTTTTCAGCTCCTGAAAAGCGTTTTCAATGCATTTACAAAGTTTGGCATTTAACTTCTGACTGAGGTTTTTTTTCGATGTTTTAAGTATTATACCATGTTTCTGTCGCTGTTAATATATGGAAAAGGGGTTTTGTGAAGATTTTTTGCCATTAGATTCCAATTTTGAGACTTCCTTTTTCTATTGCTCTAAAGTGCTTCATAGCTCTTGAAGGGCGTTTTCAGTGCATTTACAAAGTTTGGCATATAACTTCTGACTTAAATGTTTTCTCGATGTTTTAAGTGTCATAACATGTTTCTGTGGCTGTTTATACATGGTAAAGGTTTTTTTTGAAGATGTTTAGCCATTAGATTCCGTTTTTGAGACTTTCCTTTTTGTATTTCTCAAAGGTGCTTTTCAGCTCCTGAATAGCTTTTTCACTGCATTTACAAAGTTTGGCATGTAACTTCTCTCTGAATGGTTTTCTCTATGTTTTAAGTGTCATAACATGTTTCTGTGGCTGTTTATACATGGGAAAGGGGTTTTGTGAAGATGTTTAGTCCTTAGATTCCGTTTTTGAGACTTTCCTTTTTTTATTTTGCGTTAAAGTGCTTTTCAGCTCTTGAATAGCGTTTTCAATACACTTACAAAGTTTCGCATTTAACTTCTGTCCGAATGGTTTTCTCGATGTTTTAAGTGTCATAACACGTTTCTGTGGCTGTTTATACATGGTAAAGGGGTTTTGTGAAGCTGTTTAGCCATTATATTCAGTTTTTGAGACTTTCCTTTTTTTATTGCTCTAAAGTGCTTTTCAGCTCCTGAATAGCGTTTTCAAGGCATTTACAAAGTTTGGCATTTAACTTCTGTCTGAATGGTTTTCTCGATGTTTTAAGTGTCATAACACGTTTCTGTGGCTGTTTATACATGGTAAAGGGGTTTTGTGAAGATGTTTAGCCATTAGATTCCGTTTTTGAGACTTTCCTTTTTTTATTGCTCTAAAGTGCTTTTCAGCTCCTGAATAGCGTTTTCAATGCATTTACAAAGTTTGGCATGTAACTTCTGTGTGAATGGTTTTCTCGATGTTTTAAGTGTCATAACACGTTTCTGTGGCTGTTTATACATGGTAAAGGGGTTTTGTGAAGATGTTTAGCCATTAGATTCCGTTTTTGAGACTTTCCTTTTTTTATTGCTCTAAAGTGCTTTTCAGCTCTTGAATGGCGTTTTCAGTGCATTTACAAAGTTTGGCATATAACTTCTGACTTAAATGTTTTCTCGATGTTATAAGTGTTATAACATGTTTCTGTGGCTGTTTATTCATGGGAAAGGGGTTTTGTGAAGATATTTAGCCATTAGATTCCGTTTTTGAGACTTTCCTTTTTTTCTTGCTCTAAAGTGCTTTTCAGCTCCTGAATAGCGTTTTCAATGCATTTACAAAGTTTGGCATTTAACTTCTGTCTGAATGGTTTTCTCGATGTTTTAAGTGTCGTAACACGTTTCTGTGGCTGTTTATACATGGTAAAGGGGTTTTGTGAAGATGTTTAGCCATTAGATTCCGTTTTTGAGACTTTCCTTTTTTTATTGCTCTAAAGTGCTTTTCAGCTCCTGAATAGCGTTTTCAAGGCATTTACAAAGTTTGGTATGTAACTTCTGTCTGGTTATTTCGATGTTTTAAGTGTCATAACACGTTTCTGTGGCTGTTTATACATGGTAAAGGGGTTTTGTGAAGATGTTTAGCCATTAGATTCCGTTTTTGAGACTTTCCTTTTTTTTATTGCTCTAAAGTGCTTTTCAGCTCCTGAATAGCGTTTTAAATGCATTTACAAAGTTTGGTATGTAACTTCTGTCTGATTGGTTTTCTCGATGTTTTAAGTGTCAAAACACGTTTATGTGGCAGTTAATACACGGGGAAGGGGTTTTGTGAAGACGTTTAGTCATTAGAATCCGTTTTTGAGACTTTCCTTTTTTTATTGCTCTAAAGTGCTTTTCAGCTCCTGAATAGCGTTTTCAATGCATTTACAAAGTTTGGCACATAACTTCTGTCTGAATGGTTTTCTTGATGTTTTATGTGCCATTACACGTTTATGTGGCTGTTAATACACGGAAAGGGGTTTGTAAAGACGTTTAGCCAATATATTCCGTTTTTGAGACTTTCCTTTTTTTATTGCTCTAAAGTGCTTTTCAGCTCCTGAATAGCGTTTTCAATGCATTTACAAAGTTTGGCATGGTACTTCTGTCTGAATGGTTTTCTCAATGTTTTTAGTGTCAAACACATTTGTGTGGCTGTTAATACATGGTAAAGGGGTTTTGTGAAGATGTTTAGCCATTAGATTCCGTTTTTGAGACTTTCCTTTTTTTATTGCTCTAAAGTGCTTTTCAGCTCCTGAATAGCGTTTTCAAGGCATTTACAAAGTTTGGTATGTAACTTCTGTCTGATTGGTTATTTCGATGTTTTAAGTGTCATAACACGTTTCTGTGGCTGTTTATACATGGTAAAGGGGTTTTGTGAAGATGTTTAGCCATTAGATTCCGTTTTTGAGACTTTCCTTTTTTTTATTGCTCTAAAGTGCTTTTCAGCTCCTGAATAGCGTTTTAAATGCATTTACAAAGTTTGGTATGTAACTTCTGTCTGATTGGTTTTCTCGATGTTTTAAGTGTCAAAACACGTTTATGTGGCAGTTAATACACGGGGAAGGGGTTTTGTGAAGACGTTTAGTCATTAGAATCCGTTTTTGAGACTTTCCTTTTTTTATTGCTCTAAAGTGCTTTTCAGCTCCTGAATGGCGTTCTCAATGCATTTACAAAGTTTGGCACATAACTTCTGTCTGAATGGTTTTCTTGATGTTTTATGTGCCATTACACGTTTATGTGGCTGTTAATACATGGAAAGGGGTTTGTAAAGACGTTTAGCCAATATCTTCCGTTTTCGAGACTTTCCTTTTTTTATTGCTCTAAAGTGCTTTTCAGCTCCTGAATAGCGTTTTCAATGCATTTACAAAGTTTGGCATGGTACTTCTGTCTGAATGGTTTTCTCAATGTTTTTAGTGTCAAACACATTTGTGTGGCTGTTAATACATGGTAAAGGGGTTTTGTGAAGATGTTTAGCCATTAGATTCCGTTTTTGAGACTTTCCTTTTTTTATTGCTCTAAAGTGCTTTTCAGCTCCTGAATAGCGTTTTCAATGCATTTACAAAGTTTGGCATGTAACTTCTGTGTGAATGGTTTTGTCGATGTTTTAAGTGTCATAACACGTTTCTGTGGCTCTTTATACATGGGAAAGGGGTTTTGTGAAGATGTTTAGCCATTAGATTCCGTTTTTGAGACTTTCCTTTTTTTATTGCTCTAAAGTGCTTTTCAGCTCTTGAATGGCGTTTTCAGTGCATTTACAAAGTTTGGCATATAACTTCTGACTTAAATGTTTTCTCGATGTTATAAGTGTTATAACATGTTTCTGTGGCTGTTTATTCATGGGAAAGGGGTTTTGTGAAGATATTTAGCCATTAGATTCCGTTTTTGAGACTTTCCTTTTTTTCTTGCTCTAAAGTGCTTTTCAGCTCCTGAATAGCGTTTTCAATGCATTTACAAAGTTTGGCATGTAACTTCTGTCTGAATGGTTTTCTCGATGTTATAAGTGTTATAACATGTTTCTGTGGCTGTTTATTCATGGGAAAGGGGTTTTGTGAAGATATTTAGCCATTAGATTCCGTTTTTGAGACTTTCCTTTTTTTCTTGCTCTAAAGTGCTTTTCAGCTCCTGAATAGCGTTTTCAATGCATTTACAAAGTTTGGCATTTAACTTCTGTCTGAATGGTTTTCTCGATGTTTTAAGTGTCATAACACGTTTCTGTGGCTGTTTATACATGGTAAAGGGGTTTTGTGAAGATGTTTAGCCATTAGATTCCGTTTTTGAGACTTTCCTTTTTTTATTGCTCTAAAGTGCTTTTCAGCTCCTGAATAGCGTTTTCAATGCATTTACAAAGTTTGGTATGTAACTTCTGTCTGATTGGTTTTTTCGATGTTTTAAGTGTCATAACACGTTTCTGTGGCTGTTTATATATGGGAAAGGGGTTTTGTGAAGATGTTTAGCCATTAGATTCCGTTTTTGAGACTTTCCTTTTTTTATTGCTCTAAAGTGCTTTTCAGCTCCTGAATAGCGTTTTCAAGGCATTTACAAAGTTTGGTATGTAACTTCTGTCTGATTGGTTATTTCGATGTTTTAAGTGTCATAACACGTTTCTGTGGCTGTTTATACATGGTAAAGGGGTTTTGTGAAGATGTTTAGCCATTAGATTCCGTTTTTGAGACTTTCCTTTTTTTTATTGCTCTAAAGTGCTTTTCAGCTCCTGAATAGCGTTTTAAATGCATTTACAAAGTTTGGTATGTAAGTTCTGTCTGATTGGTTTTCTCGATGTTTTAAGTGTCATAACACGTTTCTGTGGCAGTTAATACACGGGGAAGGGGTTTTGTGAAGACGTTTAGTCATTAGATTCAGTTTTTAAGACTTTCCTTTTTTTATTGCTCTCAAGTGCTTTTCAGCTCCTGAAAAGCGTTTTCAATGCATTTACAAAGTTTGGCATTTAACTTCTGACTGAGGTTTTTTTTTCGATGTTTTAAGTATTATACCATGTTTCTGTCGCTGTTAATATATGGAAAAGGGGTTTTGTGAAGATTTTTTGCAATTAGATTCCAATTTTGAGACTTCCTTTTTCTATTGCTCTAAAGTGCTTCATAGCTCTTGAAGGGCGTTTTCAGTGCATTTACAAAGTTTGGCATATAACTTCTGACTTAAATGTTTTCTCGATGTTTTAAGTGTCATAACATGTTTCTGTGGCTGTTTATACATGGTAAAGGTTTTTTTTGAAGATGTTTAGCCATTAGATTCCGTTTTTGAGACTTTCCTTTTTGTATTTCTCAAAGGTGCTTTTCAGCTCCTGAATAGCTTTTTCACTGCATTTACAAAGTTTGGCATGTAACTTCTGTCTGAATGGTTTTCTCTATGTTTTAAGTGTCATAACATGTTTCTGTGGCTGTTTGTACATGGGAAAGGGGTTTTGTGAAGATGTTTAGTCCTTAAATTCCGTTTTTGAGACTTTCCTTTTTTTATTTTGCGTTAAAGTGCTTTTCAGCTCTTGAATAGCATTTTCAATACACTTACAAAGTTTCGCATTTAACTTCTGTCCGAATGGTTTTCTCGATGTTTTAAGTGTCATAACACGTTTCTGTGGCTGTTTATACATGGTAAAGGGGTTTTGTGAAGCTGTTTAGCCATTATATTCCGTTTTTGAGACTTTCCTTTTTTTATTGCTCTAAAGTGCTTTTCAGCTCCTGAATAGCGTTTTCAATGCATTTACAAAGTTTGGCATGTAACTTCTGTGTGAATGGTTTTCTCGATGTTTTAAGTGTCATAACACGTTTCTGTGGCTCTTTATACATGGGAAAGGGGTTTTGTGAAGATGTTTAGTCCTTAGATTCCGTTTTTGAGACTTTCCTTTTTTTATTGCTCTAAAGTGCTTTTCAGCTCTTGAATGGCGTTTTCAGTGCATTTACAAAGTTTGGCATATAACTTCTGACTTAAATGTTTTCTCGATGTTATAAGTGTTATAACATGTTTCTGTGGCTGTTTATTCATGGGAAAGGGGTTTTGTGAAGATATTTAGCCATTAGATTCCGTTTTTGAGACTTTCCTTTTTTTCTTGCTCTAAAGTGCTTTTCAGCTCCTGAATAGCGTTTTCAATGCATTTACAAAGTTTGGCATGTAACTTCTGTCTGAATGGTTTTCTCGATGTTATAAGTGTTATAACATGTTTCTGTGGCTGTTTATTCATGGGAAAGGGGTTTTGTGAAGATATTTAGCCATTAGATTCCGTTTTTGAGACTTTCCTTTTTTTCTTGCTCTAAAGTGCTTTTCAGCTCCTGAATAGCGTTTTCAATGCATTTACAAAGTTTGGCATTTAACTTCTGTCTGAATGGTTTTCTCGATGTTTTAAGTGTCATAACACGTTTCTGTGGCTGTTTATACATGGTAAAGGGGTTTTGTGAAGATGTTTAGCCATTAGATTCAGTTTTTGAGACTTTCCTTTTTTTATTGCTCTAAAGTGCTTTTCAGCTCCTGAATAGCGTTTTCAATGCATTTACAAAGTTTGGTATGTAACTTCTGTCTGATTGGTTTTTTCGATGTTTTAAGTATCATAACACGTTTCTGTGGCTGTTTATATATGGGAAAGGGGTTTTGTGAAGATGTTTAGCCATTAGATTCCGTTTTTGAGACTTTCCTTTTTTTATTGCTCTAAAGTGCTTTTCAGCTCCTGAATAGCGTTTTCAAGGCATTTACAAAGTTTGGTATGTAACTTCTGTCTGATTGGTTATTTCGATGTTTTAAGTGTCATAACACGTTTCTGTGGCTGTTTATACATGGTAAAGGGGTTTTGTGAAGATGTTTAGCCATTAGATTCCGTTTTTGAGACTTTCCTTTTTTTTTTTGCTCTAAAGTGCTTTTCAGCTCCTGAATAGCGTTTTAAATGCATTTACAAAGTTTGGTATGTAACTTCTGTCTGATTGGTTTTCTCGATGTTTTAAGTGTCAAAACACGTTTATGTGGCAGTTAATACACGGGGAAGGGGTTTTGTGAAGACGTTTAGTCATTAGAATCCGTTTTTGAGACTTTCCTTTTTTTATTGCTCTAAAGTGCTTTTCAGCTCCTGAATAGCGTTTTCAATGCATTTACAAAGTTTGGCACATAACTTCTGTCTGAATGGTTTTCTTGATGTTTTATGTGCCATAACACGTTTATGTGGCTGTTAATACATGGAAAGGGGTTTGTAAAGACGTTTAGCCAATATCTTCCGTTTTCGAGACTTTCCTTTTTTTATTGCTCTAAAGTGCTTTTCAGCTCCTGAATAGCGTTTTCAATGCATTTACAAAGTTTGGCATGGTACTTCTGTCTGAATGGTTTTCTCAATGTTTTTAGTGTCAAACACATTTGTGTGGCTGTTAATACATGGTAAAGGGGTTTTGTGAAGATGTTTAGCCATTAGATTCCGTTTTTGAGACTTTCCTTTTTTTTATTGCTCTAAAGTGCTTTTCAGCTCCTGAATAGCGTTTTAAATGCATTTACAAAGTTTTGTATGTAAGTTCTGTCTGATTGGTTTTCTCGATGTTTTAAGTGTCATAACACGTTTCTGTGGCAGTTAATACACGGGGAAGGGGTTTTGTGAAGACGTTTAGTCATTAGATTCAGTTTTTAAGACTTTCCTTTTTTTATTGCTCTCAAGTGCTTTTCAGCTCCTGAAAAGCGTTTTCAATGCATTTACAAAGTTTGGCATTTAACTTCTGACTGAGGTTTTTTTTCGATGTTTTAAGTATTATACCATGTTTCTGTCGCTGTTAATATATGGAAAAGGGGTTTTGTGAAGATTTTTTGCCATTAGATTCCAATTTTGAGACTTCCTTTTTCTATTGCTCTAAAGTGCTTCATAGCTCTTGAAGGGCGTTTTCAGTGCATTTACAAAGTTTGGCATATAACTTCTGACTTAAATGTTTTCTCGATGTTTTAAGTGTCATAACATGTTTCTGTGGCTGTTTATACATGGTAAAGGTTTTTTTTGAAGATGTTTAGCCATTAGATTCCGTTTTTGAGACTTTCCTTTTTGTATTTCTCAAAGGTGCTTTTCAGCTCCTGAATAGCTTTTTCACTGCATTTACAAAGTTTGGCATGTAACTTCTGTCTGAATGGTTTTCTCTATGTTTTAAGTGTCATAACATGTTTCTGTGGCTGTTTATACATGGGAAAGGGGTTTTGTGAAGATGTTTAGTCCTTAGATTCCGTTTTTGAGACTTTCCTTTTTTTATTTTGCGTTTAAGTGCTTTTCAGCTCTTGAATAGCGTTTTCAATACACTTACAAAGTTTCGCATTTAACTTCTGTCCGAATGGTTTTCTCGATGTTTTAAGTGTCATAACACGTTTCTGTGGCTGTTTATACATGGTAAAGGGGTTTTGTGAAGCTGTTTAGCCATTATATTCCGTTTTTGAGACTTTCCTTTTTTTATTGCTCTAAAGTGCTTTTCAGCTCCTGAATAGCGTTTTCAAGGCATTTACAAAGTTTGGCATTTAACTTCTGTCTGAATGGTTTTCTCGATGTTTTAAGTGTCATAACACGTTTCTGTGGCTGTTTATACATGGTAAAGGGGTTTTGTGAAGATGTTTAGCCATTAGATTCCGTTTTTGAGACTTTCCTTTTTTTATTGCTCTAAAGTGCTTTTCAGCTCCTGAATAGCGTTTTCAATGCATTTACAATGTTTGGCATGTAACTTCTGTGTGAATGGTTTTCTCGATGTTTTAAGTGTCATAACACGTTTCTGTGGCTCTTTATACATGGGAAAGGGGTTTTGTGAAGATGTTTAGCCATTAGATTCCGTTTTTGAGACTTTCCTTTTTTTATTGCTCTAAAGTGCTTTTCAGCTCTTGAATGGCGTTTTCAGTGCATTTACAAAGTTTGGCATATAACTTCTGACTTAAATGTTTTCTCGATGTTATAAGTGTTATAACATGTTTCTGTGGCTGTTTATTCATGGGAAAGGGGTTTTGTGAAGATATTTAGCCATTAGATTCCGTTTTTGAGACTTTCCTTTTTTTCTTGCTCTAAAGTGCTTTTCAGCTCCTGAATAGCGTTTTCAATGCATTTACAAAGTTTGGCATGTAACTTCTGTCTGAATGGTTTTCTCGATGTTATAAGTGTTATAACATGTTTCTGTGGCTGTTTATTCATGGGAAAGGGGTTTTGTGAAGATATTTAGCCATTAGATTCCGTTTTTGAGACTTTCCTTTTTTTCTTGCTCTAAAGTGCTTTTCAGCTCCTGAATAGCGTTTTCAATGCATTTACAAAGTTTGGCATTTAACTTCTGTCTGAATGGTTTTCTCGATGTTTTAAGTGTCATAACACGTTTCTGTGGCTGTTTATACATGGTAAAGGGGTTTTGTGAAGATGTTTAGCCATTAGATTCCGTTTTTGAGACTTTCCTTTTTTTATTGCTCTAAAGTGCTTTTCAGCTCCTGAATAGCGTTTTCAATGCATTTACAAAGTTTGGTATGTAACTTCTGTCTGATTGGTTTTTTCGATGTTTTAAGTGTCATAACACGTTTCTGTGGCTGTTTATATATGGGAAAGGGGTTTTGTGAAGATGTTTAGCCATTAGATTCCGTTTTTGAGACTTTCCTTTTTTTATTGCTCTAAAGTGCTTTTCAGCTCCTGAATAGCGTTTTCAAGGCATTTACAAAGTTTGGTATGTAACTTCTGTCTGATTGGTTATTTCGATGTTTTAAGTGTCATAACACGTTTCTGTGGCTGTTTATACATGGTAAAGGGGTTTTGTGAAGATGTTTAGCCATTAGATTCCGTTTTTGAGACTTTCCTTTTTTTATTGCTCTAAAGTGCTTTTCAGCTCCTGAATAGTGTTTTCAATGCATTTACAAAGTTTGGCATGGTACTTCTGTCTGAATGGTTTTCTCAATGTTTTTAGTGTCAAACACATTTGTGTGGCTGTTAATACATGGTAAAGGGGTTTTGTGAAGATGTTTAACCATTAGATTCCGTTTTTGAGACTTTCCTTTTTTTTTTTTGCTCTAAAGTGCTTTTCAGCTCCTGAATAGCGTTTTAAATGCATTTACAAAGTTTTGTATGTAAGTTCTGTCTGATTGGTTTTCTCGATGTTTTAAGTGTCATAACACGTTTCTGTGGCAGTTAATACACGGGGAAGGGGTTTTGTGAAGACGTTTAGTCATTAGATTCAGTTTTTAAGACTTTCCTTTTTTTATTGCTCTCAAGTGCTTTTCAGCTCCTGAAAAGCGTTTTCAATGCATTTACAAAGTTTGGCATTTAACTTCTGACTGAGGTTTTTTTTCGATGTTTTAAGTATTATACCATGTTTCTGTCGCTGTTAATATATGGAAAAGGGGTTTTGTGAAGATTTTTTGCCATTAGATTCCAATTTTGAGACTTCCTTTTTCTATTGCTCTAAAGTGCTTCATAGCTCTTGAAGGGCGTTTTCAGTGCATTTACAAAGTTTGGCATATAACTTCTGACTTAAATGTTTTCTCGATGTTTTAAGTGTCATAACATGTTTCTGTGGCTGTTTATACATGGTAAAGGTTTTTTTTGAAGATGTTTAGCCATTAGATTCCGTTTTTGAGACTTTCCTTTTTGTATTTCTCAAAGGTGCTTTTCAGCTCTTGAATGGCGTTTTCAGTGCATTTACAAAGTTTGGCATATAACTTCTGACTTAAATGTTTTCTCGATGTTATAAGTGTTATAACATGTTTCTGTGGCTGTTTATTCATGGGAAAGGGGTTTTGTGAAGATATTTAGCCATTAGATTCCGTTTTTGAGACTTTCCTTTTTTTCTTGCTCTAAAGTGCTTTTCAGCTCCTGAATAGCGTTTTCAATGCATTTACAAAGTTTGGCATGTAACTTCTGTCTGAATGGTTTTCTCGATGTTATAAGTGTTATAACATGTTTCTGTGGCTGTTTATTCATGGGAAAGGGGTTTTGTGAAGATATTTAGCTATTAGATTCCGTTTTTGAGACTTTCCTTTTTTTCTTGCTCTAAAGTGCTTTTCAGCTCCTGAATAGCATTTTCAATGCATTTACAAAGTTTGGCATTTAACTTCTGTCTGAATGGTTTTCTCGATGTTTTAAGTGTCATAACACGTTTCTGTGGCTGTTTATACATGGTAAAGGGGTTTTGTGAAGATGTTTAGCCATTAGATTCCGTTTTTGAGACTTTCCTTTTTTTATTGCTCTAAAGTGCTTTTCAGCTCCTGAATAGCGTTTTCAAGGCATTTACAAAGTTTGGTATGTAACTTCTGTCTGATTGGTTATTTCGATGTTTTAAGTGTCATAACACGTTTCTGTGGCTGTTTATACATGGTAAAGGGGTTTTGTGAAGATGTTTAGCCATTAGATTCCGTTTTTGAGACTTTCCTTTTTTTTTTTTGCTCTAAAGTGCTTTTCAGCTCCTGAATAGCGTTTTAAATGCATTTACAAAGTTTGGTATGTAACTTTTGTCTGATTGGTTTTCTCGATGTTTTAAGTGTCAAAACACGTTTATGTGGCAGTTAATACACGGGGAAGGGGTTTTGTGAAGACGTTTAGTCATTAGAATCCGTTTTTGAGACTTTCCTTTTTTTATTGCTCTAAAGTGCTTTTCAGCTCCTGAATAGCGTTTTCAATGCATTTACAAAGTTTGGCACATAACTTCTGTCTGAATGGTTTTCTTGATGTTTTAAGTGCCATAACACGTTTATGTGGCTGTTAATACATGGAAAGGGGTTTGTAAAGACGTTTAGCCAATATATTCCGTTTTTGAGACTTTCCTTTTTTTATTGCTCTAAAGTGCTTTTCAGCTCCTGAATAGCGTTTTCAATGCATTTACAAAGTTTGGCATGGTACTTCTGTCTGAATGGTTTTCTCAATGTTTTTATTGTCAAACACATTTGTGTGGCTGTTAATACATGGTAAAGGGGTTTTGTGAAGATGTTTAGCCATTAGATTCCGTTTTTGAGACTTTCCTTTTTTTTATTGCTCTAAAGTGCTTTTCAGCTCCTGAATAGCGTTTTAAATGCATTTACAAAGTTTTGTATGTAAGTTCTGTCTGATTGGTTTTCTCGATGTTTTAAGTGTCATAACACGTTTCTGTGGCAGTTAATACACGGGGAAGGGGTTTTGTGAAGACGTTTAGTCATTAGATTCAGTTTTTAAGACTTTCCTTTTTTTATTGCTCTCAAGTGCTTTTCAGCTCCTGAAAAGCGTTTTCAATGCATTTACAAAGTTTGGCATTTAACTTCTGACTGAGGTTTTTTTTCGATGTTTTAAGTATTATACCATCTTTCTGTCGCTGTTAATATATGGAAAAGGGGTTTTGTGAAGATTTTTTGCCATTAGATTCCAATTTTGAGACTTCCTTTTTCTATTGCTCTAAAGTGCTTCATAGCTCTTGAAGGGCGTTTTCAGTGCATTTACAAAGTTTGGCATATAACTTATGACTTAAATGTTTTCTCGATGTTTTAAGTGTCATAACATGTTTTTGTGGCTGTTTATACATGGTAAAGGTTTTTTTTGAAGATGTTTAGCCATTAGATTCCGTTTTTGAGACTTTCCTTTTTGTATTTCTCAAAGGTGCTTTTCAGCTCCTGAATAGCTTTTTCACTGCATTTACAAAGTTTGGCATGTAACTTCTGTCTGAATGGTTTTCTCTATGTTTTAAGTGTCATAACATGTTTCTGTGGCTGTTTATACATGGGAAAGGGGTTTTGTGAAGATGTTTAGTCCTTAGATTCCGTTTTTGAGACTTTCCTTTTTTTTATTTTGCATTAAAGTGCTTTTCAGCTCTTGAATAGCGTTTTCAATACACTTAAAAAGTTTCGCATTTAACTTCTGTCCGAATGGTTTTCTCGATGTTTTAAGTGTCATAACACGTTTCTGTGGCTGTTTATACATGGTAAAGGGGTTTTGTGAAGCTGTTTAGCCATTATATTCCGTTTTTGAGACTTTCCTTTTTTTATTGCTCTAAAGTGCTTTTCAGCTCCTGAATAGCGTTTTCAATGCATTTACAAAGTTTGGCATTTAACTTCTGTCTGAATGGTTTTCTCGATGTTTTAAGTGTCATAACACGTTTCTGTGGCTGTTTATACATGGTAAAGGGGTTTTGTGAAGATGTTTAGCCATTAGATTCCGTTTTTGAGACTTTCCTTTTTTTATTGCTCTAAAGTGCTTTTCAGCTCCTGAATAGCGTTTTCAATGCATTTACAAAGTTTGGCATGTAACTTCTGTGTGAATGGTTTTCTCGATGTTTTAAGTGTCATAACACGTTTCTGTGGCTCTTTATACATGGGAAAGGGGTTTTGTGAAGATGTTTAGCCATTAGATTCCGTTTTTGAGACTTTCCTTTTTTTATTGCTCTAAAGTGCTTTTCAGCTCTTGAATGGCGTTTTCAGTGCATTTACAAAGTTTGGCATATAACTTCTGACTTAAATGTTTTCTCGATGTTATAAGTGTTATAACATGTTTCTGTGGCTGTTTATTCATGGGAAAGGGGTTTTGTGAAGATATTTAGCCATTAGATTCCGTTTTTGAGACTTTCCTTTTTTTCTTGCTCTAAAGTGCTTTTCAGCTCCTGAATAGCGTTTTCAATGCATTTACAAAGTTTGGCATGTAACTTCTGTCTGAATGGTTTTCTCGATGTTATAAGTTTTATAACATGTTTCTGTGGCTGTTTATTCATGGGAAAGGGGTTTTGTGAAGATATTTAGCCATTAGATTCCGTTTTTGAGACGTTCCTTTTTTTCTTGCTCTAAAGTGCTTTTCAGCTCCTGAATAGCGTTTTCAATGCATTTACAAAGTTTGGCATTTAACTTCTGTCTGAATGGTTTTCTCGATGTTTTAAGTGTCATAACACGTTTCTGTGGCTGTTTATACATGGTAAAGGGGTTTTGTGAAGATGTTTAGCCATTAGATTCCGTTTTTGAGACTTTCCTTTTTTTATTGCTCTAAAGTGCTTTTCAGCTCCTGAATAGCGTTTTCAATGCATTTACAAAGTTTGGTATGTAACTTCTGTCTGATTGGTTTTTTCGATGTTTTAAGTGTCATAACACGTTTCTGTGGCTGTTTATATATGGGAAAGGGGTTTTGTGAAGATGTTTAGCCATTGGATTCCGTTTTTGAGACTTTCCTTTTTTTATTGCTCTAAAGTGCTTTTCAGCTCCTGAATAGCGTTTTCAAGGCATTTACAAAGTTTGGTATGTAACTTCTGTCTGATTGGTTATTTCGATGTTTTAAGTGTCATAACACGTTTCTGTGGCTGATTATACATGGTAAAGGGGTTTTGTGAAGATGTTTAGCCATTAGATTCCGTTTTTGAGACTTTCCTTTTTTTATTGCTCTAAAGTGCTTTTCAGCTCCTGAATAGCGTTTTCAATGCATTTACAAAGTTTGGCATGGTACTTCTGTCTGAATGGTTTTCTCAATGTTTTTAGTGTCAAACACATTTGTGTGGCTGTTAATACATGGTAAAGGGGTTTTGTGAAGATGTTTAACCATTAGATTCCGTTTTTGAGACTTTCCTTTTTTTTTTTGCTCTAAAGTGCTTTTCAGCTCCTGAATAGCGTTTTAAATGCATTTACAAAGTTTTGTATGTAAGTTCTGTCTGATTGGTTTTCTCGATGTTTTAAGTGTCATAACACGTTTCTGTGGCAGTTAATACACGGGGAAGGGGTTTTGTGAAGACGTTTAGTCATTAGATTCAGTTTTTAAGACTTTCCTTTTTTTATTGCTCTCAAGTGCTTTTCAGCTCCTGAAAAGCGTTTTCAATGCATTTACAAAGTTTGGCATTTAACTTCTGACTGAGGTTTTTTTTCGATGTTTTAAGTATTATACCATGTTTCTGTCGCTGTTAATATATGGAAAAGGGGTTTTGTGAAGATTTTTTGCCATTAGATTCCAATTTTGAGACTTCCTTTTTCTATTGCTCTAAAGTGCTTCATAGCTCTTGAAGGGCGTTTTCAGTGCATTTACAAAGTTTGGCATTTAACTTCTGTCTGAATGGTTTTCTCGATGTTTTAAGTGTCATAACACGTTTCTGTGGCTGTTTATACATGGTAAAGGGGTTTTGTGAAGATGTTTAGCCATTAGATTCCGTTTTTGAGACTTTCCTTTTTTTATTGCTCTAAAGTGCTTTTCAGCTCCTGAATAGCGTTTTCAATGCATTTACAAAGTTTGGTATGTAACTTCTGTCTGATTGGTTTTTTCGATGTTTTAAGTGTCATAACACGTTTCTGTGGCTGTTTATATATGGGAAAGGGGTTTTGTGAAGATGTTTAGCCATTGGATTCCGTTTTTGAGACTTTCCTTTTTTTATTGCTCTAAAGTGCTTTTCAGCTCCTGAATAGCGTTTTCAAGGCATTTACAAAGTTTGGTATGTAACTTCTGTCTGATTGGTTATTTCGATGTTTTAAGTGTCATAACACGTTTCTGTGGCTGTTTATACATGGTAAAGGGGTTTTGTGAAGATGTTTAGCCATTAGATTCCGTTTTTGAGACTTTCCTTTTTTTATTGCTCTAAAGTGCTTTTCAGCTCCTGAATAGCGTTTTCAATGCATTTACAAAGTTTGGCATGGTACTTCTGTCTGAATGGTTTTCTCAATGTTTTTAGTGTCAAACACATTTGTGTGGCTGTTAATACATGGTAAAGGGGTTTTGTGAAGATGTTTAACCATTAGATTCCGTTTTTGAGACTTTCCTTTTTTTTTTTGCTCTAAAGTGCTTTTCAGCTCCTGAATAGCGTTTTAAATGCATTTACAAAGTTTTGTATGTAAGTTCTGTCTGATTGGTTTTCTCGATGTTTTAAGTGTCATAACACGTTTCTGTGGCAGTTAATACACGGGGAAGGGGTTTTGTGAAGACGTTTAGTCATTAGATTCAGTTTTTAAGACTTTCCTTTTTTTATTGCTCTCAAGTGCTTTTCAGCTCCTGAAAAGCGTTTTCAATGCATTTACAAAGTTTGGCATTTAACTTCTGACTGAGGTTTTTTTTCGATGTTTTAAGTATTATACCATGTTTCTGTCGCTGTTAATATATGGAAAAGGGGTTTTGTGAAGATTTTTTGCCATTAGATTCCAATTTTGAGACTTCCTTTTTCTATTGCTCTAAAGTGCTTCATAGCTCTTGAAGGGCGTTTTCAGTGCATTTACAAAGTTTGGCATATAACTTATGACTTAAATGTTTTCTCGATGTTTTAAGTGTCATAACATGTTTTTGTGGCTGTTTATACATGGTAAAGGTTTTTTTTGAAGATGTTTAGCCATTAGATTCCGTTTTTGAGACTTTCCTTTTTGTATTTCTCAAAGGTGCTTTTCAGCTCCTGAATAGCTTTTTCACTGCATTTACAAAGTTTGGCATGTAACTTCTGTCTGAATGGTTTTCTCTATGTTTTAAGTGTCATAACATGTTTCTGTGGCTGTTTATACATGGGAAAGGGGTTTTGTGAAGATGTTTAGTCCTTAGATTCCGTTTTTGAGACTTTCCTTTTTTTTATTTTGCATTAAAGTGCTTTTCAGCTCTTGAATAGCGTTTTCAATACACTTAAAAAGTTTCGCATTTAACTTCTGTCCGAATGGTTTTCTCGATGTTTTAAGTGTCATAACACGTTTCTGTGGCTGTTTATACATGGTAAAGGGGTTTTGTGAAGCTGTTTAGCCATTATATTCCGTTTTTGAGACTTTCCTTTTTTTATTGCTCTAAAGTGCTTTTCAGCTCCTGAATAGCGTTTTCAATGCATTTACAAAGTTTGGCATTTAACTTCTGTCTGAATGGTTTTCTCGATGTTTTAAGTGTCATAACACGTTTCTGTGGCTGTTTATACATGGTAAAGGGGTTTTGTGAAGATGTTTAGCCATTAGATTCCGTTTTTGAGACTTTCCTTTTTTTATTGCTCTAAAGTGCTTTTCAGCTCCTGAATAGCGTTTTCAATGCATTTACAAAGTTTGGCATGTAACTTCTGTGTGAATGGTTTTCTCGATGTTTTAAGTGTCATAACACGTTTCTGTGGCTCTTTATACATGGGAAAGGGGTTTTGTGAAGATGTTTAGCCATTAGATTCCGTTTTTGAGACTTTCCTTTTTTTATTGCTCTAAAGTGCTTTTCAGCTCTTGAATGGCGTTTTCAGTGCATTTACAAAGTTTGGCATATAACTTCTGACTTAAATGTTTTCTCGATGTTATAAGTGTTATAACATGTTTCTGTGGCTGTTTATTCATGGGAAAGGGGTTTTGTGAAGATATTTAGCCATTAGATTCCGTTTTTGAGACTTTCCTTTTTTTCTTGCTCTAAAGTGCTTTTCAGCTCCTGAATAGCGTTTTCAATGCATTTACAAAGTTTGGCATTTAACTTCTGTCTGAATGGTTTTCTCGATGTTTTAAGTGTCATAACACGTTTCTGTGGCAGTTAATACACGGGGAAGGGGTTTTGTGAAGACGTTTAGTCATTAGATTCAGTTTTTAAGACTTTCCTTTTTTTATTGCTCTCAAGTGCTTTTCAGCTCCTGAAAAGCGTTTTCAATGCATTTACAAAGTTTGGCATTTAACTTCTGACTGAGGTTTTTTTTCGATGTTTTAAGTATTATACCATGTTTCTGTCGCTGTTAATATATGGAAAAGGGGTTTTGTGAAGATTTTTTGCCATTAGATTCCAATTTTGAGACTTCCTTTTTCTATTGCTCTAAAGTGCTTCATAGCTCTTGAAGGGCGTTTTCAATGCATTTACAAAGTTTGGCATGTAACTTCTGTGTGAATGGTTTTCTCGATGTTTTAAGTGTCATAACACGTTTCTGTGGCTCTTTATACATGGGAAAGGGGTTTTGTGAAGATGTTTAGCCATTAGATTCCGTTTTTGAGACTTTCCTTTTTTTATTGCTCTAAAGTGCTTTTCAGCTCTTGAATGGCGTTTTCAGTGCATTTACAAAGTTTGGCATATAACTTCTGACTTAAATGTTTTCTCGATGTTATAAGTGTTATAACATGTTTCTGTGGCTGTTTATTCATGGGAAAGGGGTTTTGTGAAGATATTTAGCCATTAGATTCCGTTTTTGAGACTTTCCTTTTTTTCTTGCTCTAAAGTGCTTTTCAGCTCCTGAATAGCGTTTTCAATGCATTTACAAAGTTTGGCATGTAACTTCTGTCTGAATGGTTTTCTCGATGTT
The DNA here is from genome assembly GCF_054491055.1 of Hypomesus nipponensis. Taxonomy (NCBI): domain Eukaryota; kingdom Metazoa; phylum Chordata; class Actinopteri; order Osmeriformes; family Osmeridae; genus Hypomesus; species Hypomesus nipponensis. The sequence goes on along the minus strand of NC_140379.1, from coordinate 19,522,694 downwards.
ATAAGTTTTATAACATGTTTCTGTGGCTGTTTATTCATGGGAAAGGGGTTTTGTGAAGATATTTAGCCATTAGATTCCGTTTTTGAGACGTTCCTTTTTTTCTTGCTCTAAAGTGCTTTTCAGCTCCTGAATAGCGTTTTCAATGCATTTACAAAGTTTGGCATTTAACTTCTGTCTGAATGGTTTTCTCGATGTTTTAAGTGTCATAACACGTTTCTGTGGCTGTTTATACATGGTAAAGGGGTTTTGTGAAGATGTTTAGCCATTAGATTCCGTTTTTGAGACTTTCCTTTTTTTATTGCTCTAAAGTGCTTTTCAGCTCCTGAATAGCGTTTTCAATGCATTTACAAAGTTTGGTATGTAACTTCTGTCTGATTGGTTTTTTCGATGTTTTAAGTGTCATAACACGTTTCTGTGGCTGTTTATATATGGGAAAGGGGTTTTGTGAAGATGTTTAGCCATTGGATTCCGTTTTTGAGACTTTCCTTTTTTTATTGCTCTAAAGTGCTTTTCAGCTCCTGAATAGCGTTTTCAAGGCATTTACAAAGTTTGGTATGTAACTTCTGTCTGATTGGTTATTTCGATGTTTTAAGTGTCATAACACGTTTCTGTGGCTGATTATACATGGTAAAGGGGTTTTGTGAAGATGTTTAGCCATTAGATTCCGTTTTTGAGACTTTCCTTTTTTTATTGCTCTAAAGTGCTTTTCAGCTCCTGAATAGCGTTTTCAATGCATTTACAAAGTTTGGCATGGTACTTCTGTCTGAATGGTTTTCTCAATGTTTTTAGTGTCAAACACATTTGTGTGGCTGTTAATACATGGTAAAGGGGTTTTGTGAAGATGTTTAACCATTAGATTCCGTTTTTGAGACTTTCCTTTTTTTTTTTGCTCTAAAGTGCTTTTCAGCTCCTGAATAGCGTTTTAAATGCATTTACAAAGTTTTGTATGTAAGTTCTGTCTGATTGGTTTTCTCGATGTTTTAAGTGTCATAACACGTTTCTGTGGCAGTTAATACACGGGGAAGGGGTTTTGTGAAGACGTTTAGTCATTAGATTCAGTTTTTAAGACTTTCCTTTTTTTATTGCTCTCAAGTGCTTTTCAGCTCCTGAAAAGCGTTTTCAATGCATTTACAAAGTTTGGCATTTAACTTCTGACTGAGGTTTTTTTTCGATGTTTTAAGTATTATACCATGTTTCTGTCGCTGTTAATATATGGAAAAGGGGTTTTGTGAAGATTTTTTGCCATTAGATTCCAATTTTGAGACTTCCTTTTTCTATTGCTCTAAAGTGCTTCATAGCTCTTGAAGGGCGTTTTCAGTGCATTTACAAAGTTTGGCATTTAACTTCTGTCTGAATGGTTTTCTCGATGTTTTAAGTGTCATAACACGTTTCTGTGGCTGTTTATACATGGTAAAGGGGTTTTGTGAAGATGTTTAGCCATTAGATTCCGTTTTTGAGACTTTCCTTTTTTTATTGCTCTAAAGTGCTTTTCAGCTCCTGAATAGCGTTTTCAATGCATTTACAAAGTTTGGTATGTAACTTCTGTCTGATTGGTTTTTTCGATGTTTTAAGTGTCATAACACGTTTCTGTGGCTGTTTATATATGGGAAAGGGGTTTTGTGAAGATGTTTAGCCATTGGATTCCGTTTTTGAGACTTTCCTTTTTTTATTGCTCTAAAGTGCTTTTCAGCTCCTGAATAGCGTTTTCAAGGCATTTACAAAGTTTGGTATGTAACTTCTGTCTGATTGGTTATTTCGATGTTTTAAGTGTCATAACACGTTTCTGTGGCTGTTTATACATGGTAAAGGGGTTTTGTGAAGATGTTTAGCCATTAGATTCCGTTTTTGAGACTTTCCTTTTTTTATTGCTCTAAAGTGCTTTTCAGCTCCTGAATAGCGTTTTCAATGCATTTACAAAGTTTGGCATGGTACTTCTGTCTGAATGGTTTTCTCAATGTTTTTAGTGTCAAACACATTTGTGTGGCTGTTAATACATGGTAAAGGGGTTTTGTGAAGATGTTTAACCATTAGATTCCGTTTTTGAGACTTTCCTTTTTTTTTTTGCTCTAAAGTGCTTTTCAGCTCCTGAATAGCGTTTTAAATGCATTTACAAAGTTTTGTATGTAAGTTCTGTCTGATTGGTTTTCTCGATGTTTTAAGTGTCATAACACGTTTCTGTGGCAGTTAATACACGGGGAAGGGGTTTTGTGAAGACGTTTAGTCATTAGATTCAGTTTTTAAGACTTTCCTTTTTTTATTGCTCTCAAGTGCTTTTCAGCTCCTGAAAAGCGTTTTCAATGCATTTACAAAGTTTGGCATTTAACTTCTGACTGAGGTTTTTTTTCGATGTTTTAAGTATTATACCATGTTTCTGTCGCTGTTAATATATGGAAAAGGGGTTTTGTGAAGATTTTTTGCCATTAGATTCCGTTTTTGAGACTTTCCTTTTTTTATTGCTCTAAAGTGCTTTTCAGCTCCTGAATAGCGTTTTCAATGCATTTACAAAGTTTGGTATGTAACTTCTGTCTGATTGGTTTTTTCGATGTTTTAAGTGTCATAACACGTTTCTGTGGCTGTTTATACATGGTAAAGGGGTTTTGTGAAGATGTTTAGCCATTAGATTCCGTTTTTGAGACTTTCCTTTTTTTATTGCTCTAAAGTGCTTTTCAGCTCCTGAATAGCGTTTTCAATGCATTTACAAAGTTTGGTATGTAACTTCTGTCTGATTGGTTTTTTCGATGTTTTAAGTGTCATAACACGTTTCTGTGGCTGTTTATATATGGGAAAGGGGTTTTGTGAAGATGTTTAGCCATTGGATTCCGTTTTTGAGACTTTCCTTTTTTTATTGCTCTAAAGTGCTTTTCAGCTCCTGAATAGCGTTTTCAAGGCATTTACAAAGTTTGGTATGTAACTTCTGTCTGATTGGTTATTTCGATGTTTTAAGTGTCATAACACGTTTCTGTGGCTGTTTATACATGGTAAAGGGGTTTTGTGAAGATGTTTAGCCATTAGATTCCGTTTTTGAGACTTTCCTTTTTTTATTGCTCTAAAGTGCTTTTCAGCTCCTGAATAGCGTTTTCAATGCATTTACAAAGTTTGGCATGGTACTTCTGTCTGAATGGTTTTCTCAATGTTTTTAGTGTCAAACACATTTGTGTGGCTGTTAATACATGGTAAAGGGGTTTTGTGAAGATGTTTAACCATTAGATTCCGTTTTTGAGACTTTCCTTTTTTTTTTTGCTCTAAAGTGCTTTTCAGCTCCTGAATAGCGTTTTAAATGCATTTACAAAGTTTTGTATGTAAGTTCTGTCTGATTGGTTTTCTCGATGTTTTAAGTGTCATAACACGTTTCTGTGGCAGTTAATACACGGGGAAGGGGTTTTGTGAAGACGTTTAGTCATTAGATTCAGTTTTTAAGACTTTCCTTTTTTTATTGCTCTCAAGTGCTTTTCAGCTCCTGAAAAGCGTTTTCAATGCATTTACAAAGTTTGGCATTTAACTTCTGACTGAGGTTTTTTTTCGATGTTTTAAGTATTATACCATGTTTCTGTCGCTGTTAATATATGGAAAAGGGGTTTTGTGAAGATTTTTTGCCATTAGATTCCAATTTTGAGACTTCCTTTTTCTATTGCTCTAAAGTGCTTCATAGCTCTTGAAGGGCGTTTTCAGTGCATTTACAAAGTTTGGCATATAACTTCTGACTTAAATGTTTTCTCGATGTTTTAAGTGTCATAACATGTTTCTGTGGCTGTTTATACATGGTAAAGGTTTTTTTTGAAGATGTTTAGCCATTAGATTCCGTTTTTGAGACTTTCCTTTTTGTATTTCTCAAAGGTGCTTTTCAGCTCTTGAATGGCGTTTTCAGTGCATTTACAAAGTTTGGCATATAACTTCTGACTTAAATGTTTTCTCGATGTTATAAGTGTTATAACATGTTTCTGTGGCTGTTTATTCATGGGAAAGGGGTTTTGTGAAGATATTTAGCCATTAGATTCCGTTTTTGAGACTTTCCTTTTTTTCTTGCTCTAAAGTGCTTTTCAGCTCCTGAATAGCGTTTTCAATGCATTTACAAAGTTTGGCATGTAACTTCTGTCTGAATGGTTTTCTCGATGTTATAAGTGTTATAACATGTTTCTGTGGCTGTTTATTCATGGGAAAGGGGTTTTGTGAAGATATTTAGCTATTAGATTCCGTTTTTGAGACTTTCCTTTTTTTCTTGCTCTAAAGTGCTTTTCAGCTCCTGAATAGCGTTTTCAATGCATTTACAAAGTTTGGCATGTAACTTCTGTCTGAATGGTTTTCTCGATGTTTTAAGTGTCATAACACGTTTCTGTGGCTGTTTATACATGGTAAAGGGGTTTTGTGAAGATGTTTAGCCATTAGATTCCGTTTTTGAGACTTTCCTTTTTTTATTGCTCTAAAGTGCTTTTCAGCTCCTGAATAGCGTTTTCAAGGCATTTACAAAGTTTGGTATGTAACTTCTGTCTGATTGGTTATTTCGATGTTTTAAGTGTCATAACACGTTTCTGTGGCTGTTTATACATGGTAAAGGGGTTTTGTGAAGATGTTTAGCCATTAGATTCCGTTTTTGAGACTTTCCTTTTTTTTTTTGCTCTAAAGTGCTTTTCAGCTCCTGAATAGCGTTTTAAATGCATTTACAAAGTTTGGTATGTAACTTCTGTCTGATTGGTTTTCTCGATGTTTTAAGTGTCAAAACACGTTTATGTGGCAGTTAATACACGGGGAAGGGGTTTTGTGAAGACGTTTAGTCATTAGAATCCGTTTTTGAGACTTTCCTTTTTTTATTGCTCTAAAGTGCTTTTCAGCTCCTGAATAGCGTTTTCAATGCATTTACAAAGTTTGGCACATAACTTCTGTCTGAATGGTTTTCTTGATGTTTTATGTGCCATAACACGTTTATGTGGCTGTTAATACATGGAAAGGGGTTTGTAAAGACGTTTAGCCAATATATTCCGTTTTTGAGACTTTCCTTTTTTTATTGCTCTAAAGTGCTTTTCAGCTCCTGAATAGCGTTTTCAATGCATTTACAAAGTTTGGCATGGTACTTCTGTCTGAATGGTTTTCTCAATGTTTTTATTGTCAAACACATTTGTGTGGCTGTTAATACATGGTAAAGGGGTTTTGTGAAGATGTTTAGCCATTAGATTCCGTTTTTGAGACTTTCCTTTTTTTTATTGCTCTAAAGTGCTTTTCAGCTCCTGAATAGCGTTTTAAATGCATTTACAAAGTTTTGTATGTAAGTTCTGTCTGATTGGTTTTCTCGATGTTTTAAGTGTCATAACACGTTTCTGTGGCAGTTAATACACGGGGAAGGGGTTTTGTGAAGACGTTTAGTCATTAGATTCAGTTTTTAAGACTTTCCTTTTTTTATTGCTCTCAAGTGCTTTTCAGCTCCTGAAAAGCGTTTTCAATGCATTTACAAAGTTTGGCATTTAACTTCTGACTGAGGTTTTTTTTTCGATGTTTTAAGTATTATACCATCTTTCTGTCGCTGTTAATATATGGAAAAGGGGTTTTGTGAAGATTTTTTGCCATTAGATTCCAATTTTGAGACTTCCTTTTTCTATTGCTCTAAAGTGCTTCATAGCTCTTGAAGGGCGTTTTCAGTGCATTTACAAAGTTTGGCATATAACTTATGACTTAAATGTTTTCTCGATGTTTTAAGTGTCATAACATGTTTCTGTGGCTGTTTATACATGGTAAAGGTTTTTTTTGAAGATGTTTAGCCATTAGATTCCGTTTTTGAGACTTTCCTTTTTGTATTTCTCAAAGGTGCTTTTCAGCTCCTGAATAGCTTTTTCACTGCATTTACAAAGTTTGGCATGTAACTTCTGTCTGAATGGTTTTCTCTATGTTTTAAGTGTCATAACATGTTTCTGTGGCTGTTTATACATGGGAAAGGGGTTTTGTGAAGATGTTTAGTCCTTAGATTCCGTTTTTGAGACTTTCCTTTTTTTATTTTGCGTTAAAGTGCTTTTCAGCTCTTGAATAGCGTTTTCAATACACTTAAAAAGTTTCACATTTAACTTCTGTCCGAATGGTTTTCTCGATGTTTTAAGTGTCATAACACGTTTCTGTGGCTGTTTATACATGGTAAAGGGGTTTTGTGAAGCTGTTTAGCCATTATATTCCGTTTTTGAGACTTTCCTTTTTTTATTGCTCTAAAGTGCTTTTCAGCTCCTGAATAGCGTTTTCAAGGCATTTACAAAGTTTGGCATTTAACTTCTGTCTGAATGGTTTTCTCGATGTTTTAAGTGTCATAACACGTTTCTGTGGCTGTTTATACATGGTAAAGGGGTTTTGTGAAGATGTTTAGCCATTAGATTCCGTTTTTGAGACTTTCCTTTTTTTATTGCTCTAAAGTGCTTTTCAGCTCCTGAATAGCGTTTTCAATGCATTTACAAAGTTTGGCATGTATCTTCTGTGTGAATGGTTTTCTCGATGTTTTAAGTGTCATAACACGTTTCTGTGGCTCTTTATACATGGGAAAGGGGTTTTGTGAAGATGTTTAGCCATTAGATTCCGTTTTTGAGACTTTCCTTTTTTTATTGCTCTAAAGTGCTTTTCAGCTCTTGAATGGCGTTTTCAGTGCATTTACAAAGTTTGGCATATAACTTCTGACTTAAATGTTTTCTCGATGTTATAAGTGTTATAACATGTTTCTGTGGCTGTTTATTCATGGGAAAGGGGTTTTGTGAAGATATTTAGCCATTAGATTCCGTTTTTGAGACTTTCCTTTTTTTCTTGCTCTAAAGTGCTTTTCAGCTCCTGAATAGCGTTTTCAATGCATTTACAAAGTTTGGCATGTAACTTCTGTCTGAATGGTTTTCTCGATGTTATAAGTGTTATAACATGTTTCTGTGGCTGTTTATTCATGGGAAAGGGGTTTTGTGAAGATATTTAGCCATTAGATTCCGTTTTTGAGACGTTCCTTTTTTTCTTGCTCTAAAGTGCTTTTCAGCTCCTGAATAGCGTTTTCAATGCATTTACAAAGTTTGGCATGTAACTTCTGTCTGAATGGTTTTCTCGATGTTTTAAGTGTCATAACACGTTTCTGTGGCTGTTTATATATGGGAAAGGGGTTTTGTGAAGATGTTTAGCCATTGGATTCCGTTTTTGAGACTTTCCTTTTTTTATTGCTCTAAAGTGCTTTTCAGCTCCTGAATAGCGTTTTCAAGGCATTTACAAAGTTTGGTATGTAACTTCTGTCTGATTGGTTATTTCGATGTTTTAAGTGTCATAACACGTTTCTGTGGCTGATTATACATGGTAAAGGGGTTTTGTGAAGATGTTTAGCCATTAGATTCCGTTTTTGAGACTTTCCTTTTTTTATTGCTCTAAAGTGCTTTTCAGCTCCTGAATAGCGTTTTCAATGCATTTACAAAGTTTGGCATGGTACCTCTGTCTGAATGGTTTTCTCAATGTTTTTAGTGTCAAACACATTTGTGTGGCTGTTAATACATGGTAAAGGGGTTTTGTGAAGATGTTTAACCATTAGATTCCGTTTTTGAGACTTTCCTTTTTTTTTTTGCTCTAAAGTGCTTTTCAGCTCCTGAATAGCGTTTTAAATGCATTTACAAAGTTTTGTATGTAAGTTCTGTCTGATTGGTTTTCTCGATGTTTTAAGTGTCATAACACGTTTCTGTGGCAGTTAATACACGGGGAAGGGGTTTTGTGAAGACGTTTAGTCATTAGATTCAGTTTTTAAGACTTTCCTTTTTTTATTGCTCTCAAGTGCTTTTCAGCTCCTGAAAAGCGTTTTCAATGCATTTACAAAGTTTGGCATTTAACTTCTGACTGAGGTTTTTTTTCGATGTTTTAAGTATTATACCATGTTTCTGTCGCTGTTAATATATGGAAAAGGGGTTTTGTGAAGATTTTTTGCCATTAGATTCCAATTTTGAGACTTCCTTTTTCTATTGCTCTAAAGTGCTTCATAGCTCTTGAAGGGCGTTTTCAGTGCATTTACAAAGTTTGGCATTTAACTTCTGTCTGAATGGTTTTCTCGATGTTTTAAGTGTCATAACACGTTTCTGTGGCTGTTTATACATGGTAAAGGGGTTTTGTGAAGATGTTTAGCCATTAGATTCCGTTTTTGAGACTTTCCTTTTTTTATTGCTCTAAAGTGCTTTTCAGCTCCTGAATAGCGTTTTCAATGCATTTACAAAGTTTGGTATGTAACTTCTGTCTGATTGGTTTTTTCGATGTTTTAAGTGTCATAACACGTTTCTGTGGCTGTTTATATATGGGAAAGGGGTTTTGTGAAGATGTTTAGCCATTGGATTCCGTTTTTGAGACTTTCCTTTTTTTATTGCTCTAAAGTGCTTTTCAGCTCCTGAATAGCGTTTTCAAGGCATTTACAAAGTTTGGTATGTAACTTCTGTCTGATTGGTTATTTCGATGTTTTAAGTGTCATAACACGTTTCTGTTGCTGTTTATACATGGTAAAGGGGTTTTGTGAAGATGTTTAGCCATTAGATTCCGTTTTTGAGACTTTCCTTTTTTTATTGCTCTAAAGTGCTTTTCAGCTCCTGAATAGCGTTTTCAATGCATTTACAAAGTTTGGCATGGTACTTCTGTCTGAATGGTTTTCTCAATGTTTTTAGTGTCAAACACATTTGTGTGGCTGTTAATACATGGTAAAGGGGTTTTGTGAAGATGTTTAACCATTAGATTCCGTTTTTGAGACTTTCCTTTTTTTTTTTGCTCTAAAGTGCTTTTCAGCTCCTGAATAGCGTTTTAAATGCATTTACAAAGTTTTGTATGTAAGTTCTGTCTGATTGGTTTTCTCGATGTTTTAAGTGTCATAACACGTTTCTGTGGCAGTTAATACACGGGGAAGGGGTTTTGTGAAGACGTTTAGTCATTAGATTCAGTTTTTAAGACTTTCCTTTTTTTATTGCTCTCAAGTGCTTTTCAGCTCCTGAAAAGCGTTTTCAATGCATTTACAAAGTTTGGCATTTAACTTCTGACTGAGGTTTTTTTTCGATGTTTTAAGTATTATACCATGTTTCTGTCGCTGTTAATATATGGAAAAGGGGTTTTGTGAAGATTTTTTGCCATTAGATTCCAATTTTGAGACTTCCTTTTTCTATTGCTCTAAAGTGCTTCATAGCTCTTGAAGGGCGTTTTCAGTGCATTTACAAAGTTTGGCATATAACTTCTGACTTAAATGTTTTCTCGATGTTTTAAGTGTCATAACATGTTTCTGTGGCTGTTTATACATGGTAAAGGTTTTTTTTGAAGATGTTTAGCCATTAGATTCCGTTTTTGAGACTTTCCTTTTTGTATTTCTCAAAGGTGCTTTTCAGCTCTTGAATGGCGTTTTCAGTGCATTTACAAAGTTTGGCATATAACTTCTGACTTAAATGTTTTCTCGATGTTATAAGTGTTATAACATGTTTCTGTGGCTGTTTATTCATGGGAAAGGGGTTTTGTGAAGATATTTAGCCATTAGATTCCGTTTTTGAGACTTTCCTTTTTTTCTTGCTCTAAAGTGCTTTTCAGCTCCTGAATAGCGTTTTCAATGCATTTACAAAGTTTGGCATGTAACTTCTGTCTGAATGGTTTTCTCGATGTTATAAGTGTTATAACATGTTTCTGTGGCTGTTTATTCATGGGAAAGGGGTTTTGTGAAGATATTTAGCTATTAGATTCCGTTTTTGAGACTTTCCTTTTTTTCTTGCTCTAAAGTGCTTTTCAGCTCCTGAATAGCGTTTTCAATGCATTTACAAAGTTTGGAATGTAACTTCTGTCTGAATGGTTTTCTCGATGTTTTAAGTGTCATAACACGTTTCTGTGGCTGTTTATACATGGTAAAGGGGTTTTGTGAAGATGTTTAGCCATTAGATTCCGTTTTTGAGACTTTCCTTTTTTTATTGCTCTAAAGTGCTTTTCAGCTCCTGAATAGCGTTTTCAAGGCATTTACAAAGTTTGGTATGTAACTTCTGTCTGATTGGTTATTTCGATGTTTTAAGTGTCATAACACGTTTCTGTGGCTGTTTATACATGGTAAAGGGGTTTTGTGAAGATGTTTAGCCATTAGATTCCGTTTTTGAGACTTTCCTTTTTTTTTTGCTCTAAAGTGCTTTTCAGCTCCTGAATAGCGTTTTAAATGCATTTACAAAGTTTGGTATGTAACTTCTGTCTGATTGGTTTTCTCGATGTTTTAAGTGTCAAAACACGTTTATGTGGCAGTTAATACACGGGGAAGGGGTTTTGTGAAGACGTTTAGTCATTAGAATCCGTTTTTGAGACTTTCCTTTTTTTATTGCTCTAAAGTGCTTTTCAGCTCCTGAATAGCGTTTTCAATGCATTTACAAAGTTTGGCACATAACTTCTGTCTGAATGGTTTTCTTGATGTTTTATGTGCCATAACACGTTTATGTGGCTGTTAATACATGGAAAGGGGTTTGTAAAGACGTTTAGCCAATATATTCCGTTTTTGAGACTTTCCTTTTTTTATTGCTCTAAAGTGCTTTTCAGCTCCTGAATAGCGTTTTCAATGCATTTACAAAGTTTGGCATGGTACTTCTGTCTGAATGGTTTTCTCAATGTTTTTATTGTCAAACACATTTGTGTGGCTGTTAATACATGGTAAAGGGGTTTTGTGAAGATGTTTAGCCATTAGATTCCGTTTTTGAGACTTTCCTTTTTTTTATTGCTCTAAAGTGCTTTTCAGCTCCTGAATAGCGTTTTAAATGCATTTACAAAGTTTTGTATGTAAGTTCTGTCTGATTGGTTTTCTCGATGTTTTAAGTGTCATAACACGTTTCTGTGGCAGTTAATACACGGGGAAGGGGTTTTGTGAAGACGTTTAGTCATTAGATTCAGTTTTTAAGACTTTCCTTTTTTTATTGCTCTCAAGTGCTTTTCAGCTCCTGAAAAGCGTTTTCAATGCATTTACAAAGTTTGGCATTTAACTTCTGACTGAGGTTTTTTTTTCGATGTTTTAAGTATTATACCATCTTTCTGTCGCTGTTAATATATGGAAAAGGGGTTTTGTGAAGATTTTTTGCCATTAGATTCCAATTTTGAGACTTCCTTTTTCTATTGCTCTAAAGTGCTTCATAGCTCTTGAAGGGCGTTTTCAGTGCATTTACAAAGTTTGGCATATAACTTATGACTTAAATGTTTTCTCAATGTTTTAAGTGTCATAACATGTTTCTGTGGCTGTTTATACATGGTAAAGGTTTTTTTTGAAGATGTTTAGCCATTAGATTCCGTTTTTGAGACTTTCCTTTTTGTATTTCTCAAAGGTGCTTTTCAGCTCCTGAATAGCTTTTTCACTGCATTTACAAAGTTTGGCATGTAACTTCTGTCTGAATGGTTTTCTCTATGTTTTAAGTGTCATAACATGTTTCTGTGGCTGTTTATACATGGGAAAGGGGTTTTGTGAAGATGTTTAGTCCTTAGATTCCGTTTTTGAGACTTTCCTTTTTTTATTTTGCGTTAAAGTGCTTTTCAGCTCTTGAATAGCGTTTTCAATACACTTAAAAAGTTTCACATTTAACTTCTGTCCGAATGGTTTTCTCGATGTTTTAAGTGTCATAACACGTTTCTGTGGCTGTTTATACATGGTAAAGGGGTTTTGTGAAGCTGTTTAGCCATTATATTCCGTTTTTGAGACTTTCCTTTTTTTATTGCTCTAAAGTGCTTTTCAGCTCCTGAATAGCGTTTTCAAGGCATTTACAAAGTTTGGCATTTAACTTCTGTCTGAATGGTTTTCTCGATGTTTTAAGTGTCATAACACGTTTCTGTGGCTGTTTATACATGGTAAAGGGGTTTTGTGAAGATGTTTAGCCATTAGATTCCGTTTTTGAGACTTTCCTTTTTTTATTGCTCTAAAGTGCTTTTCAGCTCCTGAATAGCGTTTTCAATGCATTTACAAAGTTTGGCATGTATCTTCTGTGTGAATGGTTTTCTCGATGTTTTAAGTGTCATAACACGTTTCTGTGGCTCTTTATACATGGGAAAGGGGTTTTGTGAAGATGTTTAGCCATTAGATTCCGTTTTTGAGACTTTCCTTTTTTTATTGCTCTAAAGTGCTTTTCAGCTCTTGAATGGCGTTTTCAGTGCATTTACAAAGTTTGGCATATAACTTCTGACTTAAATGTTTTCTCGATGTTATAAGTGTTATAACATGTTTCTGTGGCTGTTTATTCATGGGAAAGGGGTTTTGTGAAGATATTTAGCCATTAGATTCCGTTTTTGAGACTTTCCTTTTTTTCTTGCTCTAAAGTGCTTTTCAGCTCCTGAATAGCGTTTTCAATGCATTTACAAAGTTTGGCATGTAACTTCTGTCTGAATGGTTTTCTCGATGTTATAAGTGTTATAACATGTTTCTGTGGCTGTTTATTCATGGGAAAGGGGTTTTGTGAAGATATTTAGCCATTAGATTCCGTTTTTGAGACGTTCCTTTTTTTCTTGCTCTAAAGTGCTTTTCAGCTCCTGAATAGCGTTTTCAATGCATTTACAAAGTTTGGCATGTAACTTCTGTCTGAATGGTTTTCTCGATGTTTTAAGTGTCATAACACGTTTCTGTGGCTGTTTATACATGGTAAAGGGGTTTTGTGAAGATGTTTAGCCATTAGATTCCGTTTTTGAGACTTTCCTTTTTTTATTGCTCTAAAGTGCTTTTCAGCTCCTGAATAGCGTTTTCAAGGCATTTACAAAGTTTGGTATGTAACTTCTGTCTGATTGGTTATTTCGATGTTTTAAGTGTCATAACACGTTTCTGTGGCTGTTTATACATGGTAAAGGGGTTTTGTGAAGATGTTTAGCCATTAGATTCCGTTTTTGAGACTTTCCTTTTTTTTTGTTGCTCTAAAGTGCTTTTCAGCTCCTGAATAGCGTTTTAAATGCATTTACAAAGTTTGGTATGTAACTTCTGTCTGATTGGTTTTCTCGATGTTTTAAGTGTCAAAACACGTTTATGTGGCAGTTAATACACGGGGAAGGGGTTTTGTGAAGACGTTTAGTCATTAGAATCCGTTTTTGAGACTTTCCTTTTTTTATTGCTCTAAAGTGCTTTTCAGCTCCTGAATAGCGTTTTCAATGCATTTACAAAGTTTGGCACATAACTTCTGTCTGAATGGTTTTCTTGATGTTTTATGTGCCATAACACGTTTATGTGGCTGTTAATACATGGAAAGGGGTTTGTAAAGACGTTTAGCCAATATATTCCGTTTTTGAGACTTTCCTTTTTTTATTGCTCTAAAGTGCTTTTCAGCTCCTGAATAGCGTTTTCAATGCATTTACAAAGTTTGGCATGGTACTTCTGTCTGAATGGTTTTCTCAATGTTTTTATTGTCAAACACATTTGTGTGGCTGTTAATACATGGTAAAGGGGTTTTGTGAAGATGTTTAGCCATTAGATTCCGTTTTTGAGACTTTCCTTTTTTTTATTGCTCTAAAGTGCTTTTCAGCTCCTGAATAGCGTTTTAAATGCATTTACAAAGTTTTGTATGTAAGTTCTGTCTGATTGGTTTTCTCGATGTTTTAAGTGTCATAACACGTTTCTGTGGCAGTTAATACACGGGGAAGGGGTTTTGTGAAGACGTTTAGTCATTAGATTCAGTTTTTAAGACTTTCCTTTTTTTATTGCTCTCAAGTGCTTTTCAGCTCCTGAAAAGCGTTTTCAATGCATTTACAAAGTTTGGCATTTAACTTCTGACTGAGGTTTTTTTTCGATGTTTTAAGTATTATACCATCTTTCTGTCGCTGTTAATATATGGAAAAGGGGTTTTGTGAAGATTTTTTGCCATTAGATTCCAATTTTGAGACTTCCTTTTTCTATTGCTCTAAAGTGCTTCATAGCTCTTGAAGGGCGTTTTCAGTGCATTTACAAAGTTTGGCATATAACTTATGACTTAAATGTTTTCTCGATGTTTTAAGTGTCATAACATGTTTCTGTGGCTGTTTATACATGGTAAAGGTTTTTTTTGAAGATGTTTAGCCATTAGATTCCGTTTTTGAGACTTTCCTTTTTGTATTTCTCAAAGGTGCTTTTCAGCTCCTGAATAGCTTTTTCACTGCATTTACAAAGTTTGGCATGTAACTTCTGTCTGAATGGTTTTCTCTATGTTTTAAGTGTCATAACATGTTTCTGTGGCTGTTTATACATGGGAAAGGGGTTTTGTGAAGATGTTTAGTCCTTAGATTCCGTTTTTGAGACTTTCCTTTTTTTATTTTGCGTTAAAGTGCTTTTCAGCTCTTGAATAGCGTTTTCAATACACTTAAAAAGTTTCGCATTTAACTTCTGTCCGAATGGTTTTCTCGATGTTTTAAGTGTCATAACACGTTTCTGTGGCTGTTTATACATGGTAAAGGGGTTTTGTGAAGCTGTTTAGCCATTATATTCCGTTTTTGAGACTTTCCTTTTTTTATTGCTCTAAAGTGCTTTTCAGCTCCTGAATAGCGTTTTCAAGGCATTTACAAAGTTTGGCATTTAACTTCTGTCTGAATGGTTTTCTCGATGTTTTAAGTGTCATAACACGTTTCTGTGGCTGTTTATACATGGTAAAGGGGTTTTGTGAAGATGTTTAGCCATTAGATTCCGTTTTTGAGACTTTCCTTTTTTTATTGCTCTAAAGGGCTTTTCAGCTCCTGAATAGCGTTTTCAATGCATTTACAAAGTTTGGCATGTATCTTCTGTGTGAATGGTTTTCTCGATGTTTTAAGTGTCATAACACGTTTCTGTGGCTCTTTATACATGGGAAAGGGGTTTTGTGAAGATGTTTAGCCATTAGATTCCGTTTTTGAGACTTTCCTTTTTTTATTGCTCTAAAGTGCTTTTCAGCTCTTGAATGGCGTTTTCAGTGCATTTACAAAGTTTGGCATATAACTTCTGACTTAAATGTTTTCTCGATGTTATAAGTGTTATAACATGTTTCTGTGGCTGTTTATTCATGGGAAAGGGGTTTTGTGAAGATATTTAGCCATTAGATTCCGTTTTTGAGACTTTCCTTTTTTTCTTGCTCTAAAGTGCTTTTCAGCTCCTGAATAGCGTTTTCAATGCATTTACAAAGTTTGGCATGTAACTTCTGTCTGAATGGTTTTCTCGATGTTATAAGTGTTATAACATGTTTCTGTGGCTGTTTATTCATGGGAAAGGGGTTTTGTGAAGATATTTAGCCATTAGATTCCGTTTTTGAGACGTTCCTTTTTTTCTTGCTCTAAAGTGCTTTTCAGCTCCTGAATAGCGTTTTCAATGCATTTACAAAGTTTGGCATTTAACTTCTGTCTGAATGGTTTTCTCGATGTTTTAAGTGTCATAACACGTTTCTGTGGCTGTTTATACATGGTAAAGGGGTTTTGTGAAGATGTTTAGCCATTAGATTCCGTTTTTGAGACTTTCCTTTTTTTTATTGCTCTAAAGTGCTTTTCAGCTCCTGAATAGCGTTTTAAATGCATTTACAAATTTTGGTATGTAACTTCTGTCTGATTGGTTTTCTCGATGTTTTAAGTGTCAAAACACGTTTATGTGGCAGTTAATACACGGGGAAGGGGTTTTGTGAAGACGTTTAGTCATTAGAATCCGTTTTTGAGACTTTCCTTTTTTTATTGCTCTAAAGTGCTTTTCAGCTCCTGAATAGCGTTTTCAATGCATTTACAAAGTTTGGCACATAACTTCTGTCTGAATGGTTTTCTTGATGTTTTATGTGCCATAACACGTTTCTGTGGCTGTTAATACATGGAAAGGGGTTTGTAAAGACGTTTTAGCCAATATATTCCGTTTTTGAGACTTTCCTTTTTTTATTGCTCTAAAGTGCTTTTCAGCTCCTGAATAGCGTTTTCAATGCATTTACAAAGTTTGGCATTTAACTTCTGACTGAGGTTTTTTTTCCGATGTTTTAAGTATTATACCATGTTTCTGTCGCTGTTAATATATGGAAAAGGGGTTTTGTGACGATTTTTTGCCATTAGATTCCAATTTTGAGACTTCCTTTTTTTATTTTGCGTTAAAGTGCTTTTCAGCTCTTGAATAGCGTTTTCAATGCACTTACAAAGTTTCGCATTTAACTTCTGTCCGAATGGTTTTCTCGATGTTTTAAGTGTCATAACACGTTTCTGTGGCTGTTTATACATGGTAAAGGGGTTTTGTGAAGATGTTTAGTCCTTAGATTCCGTTTTTGAGACTTTCCTTTTTTTATTGCTCAAAAGTGCTTCATAGCTCCTGAATAGCTTTTTCAATGCACTTACAACGTTTGGCATGTAACTTCTGTCTGAATGGTTTTCTCGATGTTTTAAGTGTCATAACACGTTTCTGTGGCTGTTTATACATGGTAAAGGGGTTTGTGAAGATGTTTAGCCATTAGATTCCGTTTTTGAGACTTTCCTTTTTGTATTTCTCAAAGGTGCTTTTCAGCTCTTGAATAGCGTTTTCAATGCACTTACAAAGTTTGGCATGTAACTTCTGTCTGAAGTGTCATAACTCGTTTCTGTGGTTGTTTATACATGGGAAAGGGGTTTTGTGAAGATGTTTAGCCATTAGATTCCGTTTTTGAGAATTTACTTTTTGTTTTGCTTTAAAGTGCTTTTCAGCTCTTGAATAGCGTTTTCAATGCACTTACAACGTTTGGCATGTAACTTCTGTCTGAATGGTTTTGTCGATGTTTTAAGTGTCATAACACGTTTCTGTGGCTGTTTGTACATGGGAAAGGGGTTTTGTGAAGATGTTTAGTCCTTAGATTCCGTTTTTGAGAATTTACTTTTTGTTTTGCTTTAAAATGCTTTTCAGCTCTTGAATAGCGTTTTCAATGCACTTACAAAGTTTGGCATGTAACCTCTGTCTGAAATCCTCCCATGGAGTTCTGGGAGATTCCTCACCGTTCTGTTGATCAACTCCACGAGGTGCGATCTTACATGGATCCCCAGACTGATGGATTTCAGTTCTTTTGTGTTTCTTCCATTTGTGAATAATCACATCAACCAGCCTTGTGTAGGTCTACAATCTTGTCCCTGACATCCTTGGACAGCTCTTTTGTCTTGGCCATAGTGGAGAGTTTGGAATCATATTGATTGATTACTTCTGTGGACAGGTGTCTTTTATACAGGTAACAAACTGAGATTAGGAGCACATTCTTAAAGGGAGCGCTCCTGATCTCAGTTTATACAATAAAGAACACCGGGGAACCAGAAATCTTTCTGATTGAGAGGGGTTCAAATTATTTAACTGCAAATCAATTGATAATAATTATTGTTTAAAATTATAGACTGATCATTTCTTTGTCAGTGGGCAAACGTACAAATTCAGCAGGGGATCAAAAAAAAAAATCCTCACTGTATGATGCCGCAAATGTGGCACAGTCGTCTTTAAACATATCAGTGTGTTTGTCTAAGGGGCCCACATTTGAAAATATGATCCAAATATTGTTAACACATGAAGTGTCCGAATATCCATTATTATTATAATTGTATATAATGTATTTTAGAATATCCCCTATATCTGTAACTATGTCCTATGAACCCGTTTATGTTATTTATTTAATCAATTACTCGAAAAAAAAACTTGAATTAAAATAATCAAACAATCTTACAGTCTATAATTCTGCTGGCATATTCAAGTTTATGTGCAGGATTTGTGGTTTTTTTTTGACAATGTATTTTAAAGCAACATGCTGTGGCCACAACATTTTTAAAAAACCATCTAATTTGAAGACGTGCGTATCTAGTAACTAGCAACCACTGCGCGTTCCCGCTCATTCTACTGTCTTGTCGCACTCAGCTTTGGAGACAACAGCGAGCGCCTAGGTATCAGAGGTAAGTAGAGCTAATATCTGCCTATTTAATAATCTATCTCGTAATAATCTTTTAATTAACCGTGTAACGCATATACTATCGAATCATTGCTTTTTGATGAAGAAGTCTAAGACAGGAATTACAGATGGCTTTTTGCTAATTTAGTTAGAGCTAGCGTTAGATGGTCTAGTGAGTGTTTTAGCTAGCTAGCTAGCTAGTTAGTGCTAACCTAGTGTTAGTTATGTTCTGTAAATTGTGCTGCAGTAGCTGACATGGCGTTAGCTCTTATTAGATTACAGTAATATACAGCCCTCACTAAAACAAAGGCAGAATAAAATAGTTAAAATAAGGATAACGTGGCTTTCTGAACGTTTGATTCAATGTTTGTCCTTGCCACGTTCCACAAAGCCTAGAATTATTTGGCAGTTGGCCAATTATGACACGGGCAATCAACCTTCAACACTGTAGCTAGCCTAGTTAGGAATACATTTGCTAATATTCAACTAAACAAACTGTTTAATCAAGGACATGCTTGTTCTGTGTGGATTTACATAAGGAAGTTTAGGCAAGGCAATATTCTGCTTTTTCACTTTGAGCTTAGTTAGGTTTATTAGTTGTGTAGGCCACAGTAAGTAGGCGCGCTAGCTAGGTAGCACAGCACATGGTGCATATGAGTAGACCTAGCTACGTCTTGGCAAGAAAAGTTTATATCTAGCTAAGTCAGTTGTAAAATTCCATACAAACAATGATTGACAGTTTTTCAAAAATAATTTTAAAGCGAAGACCTATGTTCAGAAAGGCCAAAT
The DNA here is from genome assembly GCF_054491055.1 of Hypomesus nipponensis. Lineage (NCBI taxonomy): Eukaryota > Metazoa > Chordata > Actinopteri > Osmeriformes > Osmeridae > Hypomesus > Hypomesus nipponensis. The sequence goes on along the minus strand of NC_140379.1, from coordinate 19,504,125 downwards.
GAGCAGGGTTGAGTGACAATGACGCCAACAGTCGGCTGCAGCCATCTAACTTGAAGCATCCAATGGCATTTCCCATGAAATCGAACACACCTCATTTTTTCTCCAACGCGGGCGGAATTATTCATCATATGTAACATGCTATAAAAACCTTTGAGCTACACATTTTGTAAAGTTGATTTTTCTTTCTTTTTCAGAGATTTTGAAGGTTCCAACGGTAAGGTTAGGTAAGTAATTGTTGTCATGGAGAGGGAAAAATGGAATATCACTCACAGCAATTTGAGAAAAAGGGCTGTTAAAAGAGTCGACCAGTTTTTTGATACTTTAAATGACAAGGATAATACTGATGAGGACTATAGTGTGGAACATGAAGCAGCTGGCCCTTCGGTTTTGCCACCTAACTGTGGATCAGAAAGTAATGGGGAAAGTGAATCAACTAGTGATGAGGATATCCATGTTGATGAAAGAGAGGATGTTGCTGAAATGGATTTAGCAGGTTGTCTGAGAAACTGGGGAACACAGTTTGGCATTTCATTGATAGCTTTGTCTGCCCTTTTGTCTATCCTGAAGGTCTTTCACCCCTCTTTGCCAAAAGATTCAAGGACATTACTCCACACAGAGACTTCCTATAGTGTTTCTTCCTTGGCTGGCGGATTATTCCATTATTTTGGTATACAGAATATGTTCGGCAAAATATTCCAGAAGCTTGCATCGGTTGTCCCAAGTCGTCATTGTTTTAGACTGCAATTAAACATTGATGGTCCTCCAATTTTTAAAAGTTCTGCTGTACAGTTCTGGCCAATTTTGGGAATGCTCCAAGGGTATAGTAGACAATCTATGCTGATTGCTCTTTATTGTGGGAACTCAAAGCCTCAGTCATTGCCAGAATCTAATGCTAGAGCAAAGAGTGATGTATCTTTTTCAAATGCAGAGGATGAAGATCACCATATACGACAATCCCCGTTTTCAGAAACGTCTGTTCCAATGGTCAGTGGATTTCCTCATGACTATATGCATTTAGTTTGCTTAGGTGTGGTGCGTCGTCTGATTGATTCGTGGATGGGCACTAGTGGTGTGGAAGAAATTTAGATTTCCTGTGTGCTTACATTATTCACTAATCAAGAGAACTAGTAATTGGATACTAGTTAGTATGTTCTCATGTAAGCTTGCTTTTAATAAGAGTAAATTGTGTATATGTGTCAGGGTTAATAGATGTTTGAGATCAGGAGAAAGTACTGGCTAAATGGTCCTTGTCATGACTACAAGGAGAGCTCCAACTATGAACTCTGTAGTTTGAGTGGTCATGTGTTGGGAGCTGTGAATCTCTTTCTCTGAGACTGTTGTAACGTCATTACTGCCTGACTGTCACTATCTATGTTTACATTCTTGTGCCCTATAAAAGATGGTCCTCCGGCCTTCAGAGCGGAGAAAGACTTGTTTGAGACCTAAGCCTGGTGTTGTGTTGTCATTTATTGTCAGAGGTCTGGTTTTCTCTCCCAATCTGCAGATTGATAAATACTTATTAAAGTCCAGAACTCAACTGAACTTAGTCACTCCGTTTATGAAGAGACGGACAAAACCCTTTCTTCATCAATTGGCGAGCAGCAGGATTGCAGAACCAGATCCAGGAGAGACCCACGGCGGCACCAGTATAAAGCAGAATCCTTTTCCAAAACCTCATTCATGGACTGCTTTATGCTTGGTGCGCCTGCTGTCCCTCTGCGATGCTGGTAACGTAAACAATTTAAGAACCTTTTATTGTGACGTTCAGTTGGGAGCCTGGTCTTAGCAGACCAGAGTCTGCTAGGCCTCAACAGGAGGAAGATAATATTAGGTTTAGTTTAGGTAGAGTTTTGGTTTAGTAAATTTGGGTCATTAATTGACTTGCTATTTTTACTTTGTCTAGGTCAGAGTTGGCAAACTCTGATAGCGTACAAGAACCCTGGTCGCGTGAAGTATTGAAAAAGTATGTAATATAATCTTTATTCTTGATCTGAGGCAAAGGATCTGTTAATAGAGAATACGGACCATACTCTTGATGTGAGGTAAAGGATCTGTTAACAGAGAGTATGGTTTTACAGATACAGACCAGGGGTGAACCAAACAAGGAAAGGTATGTGTTATTTTTTATGCATGTTTACAGCTGAAAATTTTAGTTGAACAGAGATATTATGTTGGTTTAAATTGTATTAAGTTGAACTGGATTGTATAACGTTTTGTGTTGGGCTTTTCTCTTTTGAACAGAGATCTTATTGGGACTTTTCTTTTTTGTTTGAATTGTAACTGTATTAAGTTTTGTTTTGGGCTATTCTTAAGACCAAGCACAGTAGGTGGGTGGTTATAATGTATTAGGGTCAAAGGCTTTATGCGAGAGACCAACTTTAAGGGTAAAGTGGTTTTATACAAGTTAGGGATATTTTGACAATGTAAAGGGACAGTTAGGCTTTTAACTGACAAACTTGGCATTTAATGATCAGCGAGGGACACAATCAAATACTAAGGGAAAGACGGACTGGCAGTTTATGAATTAACTCGTCTCTTTTAAGCACAAATTGTGTTTTTTTGTTACTTATGAGGGAACGGAGCTGTGGAAATTATTGTATGCGCGTTCCCAAAGAGTTGGGTCTTTGTAGGCGCGTCCCATGATGGAGCGCCCGGAGGGCGAGGATAGTTTGGCTTGAAAAGGGCCATATTTGTAGTTCACTACCACATGATGTTGTAGTTCTTTTATTCTTTAATATTGTGACTGTTTTACAGTGCTACCAGATTGTGCGACTGTTCTACAGTGCTATTCGATTTTGTGACGATATTCTAAAGTGCTGTGTGATTCTTGCTGCAGTAAATCATAAGAGTTGGCTACATGGCCTACAGTTATGAGATTGGTTACAGATACTTTGTATTCAGATACATTGTAATTCAGTATGGGTGATCTAGCTTCCAGCACGGGAGCGATAGAGACGTTGTTAGTTCAGCCCGATATATGTTTGATTTACATGGAATTCAAGCAGTGTCAAGTATTGAGAGATGGCATTCATGGATTAATCATGACCCGAGACATTGTTTTCCGCTGGAGGGAACGTTTTGATCTAAAAATATCGGAGTTTAAAAGGCCATTCTGAAAGACAAGGAAACAAGTCGGACGTGTAAACAATATTAAAGCTGGCAAATGTTGATATGGTTAACTGAATCTATGAGACAATGTGGCATTTTCTTGAGAAAGTAAGGTCAGATCAAGCTAAAACTGATTCTGATAGAATGCTATTCTATTCAGACAGAGACGAGATGAACAGAAAAGTCATTATTAAAAGGTGATCAGACTGAACAAAGTCATAGAGTGGGAACTCAAGACATTGCTTGAACATGTTAGCATGAAGTTGCTTGAACAGACTAACAGCGCCAAAACTAATTGTGAGAAGTCAGTAGTTGTGAAACAGGCTGAAGGTAGCTTAATTCTTAAGTGAAACAAGAGAGTCTGCCTAAGATTTGTAGCCTATTTACCGACAATGAAGATGATGTTGTTGCTATAGCTGTGGCTACACAGAGGAGAGCCAGAGACAGGGAAAATGCATTATTAGGGGAAGCAGCGGGTCAGGTACAGCCAGAACAGTATTTACAAGAGAAGGTCGAGGTTCATATCACAACAAATATGATTGGTGAGGTTATTCAGGAAGGCCTGTAACTATCAATTGAACCCCCAGATATCAATGAACCCTATGGTTGCATATCCAGGCCCTGATGTATGACAGCTTCTGTACCTTCATCGCCCATGGTCAGTGACTGAGCTGAGGGAGCTAGGAAAGGGATTTCCTGACATAAGAAGACTCAGCAACATTTTCTAAGAGATTTGCAAATAGCTATCAATGCTAACATACCTACTTTTATTGATTTGAATCAGGGGTTATAGGGTGAACTCCAGCCTGGTATGTTGAGAAAACATAAAGCATACATTTCTGTTGGTGTTTAATGGTAGTAATACTGGAGGAGTGTTGCTTGACTGGAGCAAAGTGTATGATCGCAAACAGAGAAAATATGAGGATCCTAAAGATTATCTGGAAAGACTTATTAAAATGTTTTTTTTCTGCTATTACAGCAGCTGCATCCCCATGCCGCTTTGTCATGTGTTCATATGCGGATTGCTTCCTGAACTCCAGATAGGAGGTAAGAAACAGGTTCTACATTGGGAAAACAAACCTGTGGATATGATTATGGATTATGCCAAACATAATTGTACATTGATGCAGGAGAATGCAGGAAAGAAAGTTGAGAAATTAATAACATTGCAAATGAATGTCTTACGTTTAAATGAAAAAGGAGAGCCAGGGGCAGACAACAAGGGGAGTAAGAGATAGACAGGGATATGTGCATACTCTGTAAACAGATACGCCACAGGGAAAGTGATTGTCCAGGCACAGTATAGTACAGTCAGTATCCTTCAGTCACATACTCCATACTACTGTACTCAACCCCTTCCGTTTTCTTCAGAACAAAGAGCTTGCTGAGGCCTGCCCAAGGACACTCAGGCAGTAAACAACCACAATCATAATAATAATGATCAAGAAGAGGGGACGCAAAGAGCTTCTTTTTTTCAAGTAAGATACAGAGCTACTAGGTCAGCCAGTTCAACTGTAAACAGTACCCAAAATCTATGAGATGGTAGTGGTAGTTTCTGGGGTCCCGGTTGACACAACTGTCAGATAGCTCTTATGGGTGGATAGATGGATCTTTGAATCATGATGTATTTCTTTCAACTATGGGGTGTCAAATAAATCTGTTGGAAAGGAATTTGTTGTGCAAAACTCAACCAAAATGATATGCACTACTGATTTTCTTGTCTATTCCTTAGGATAAAGAACACTTGGCCTAGCAATTCCATACACATCCCCCAGCAGTGGAATGCAGAGATTTTAGCAACTGAAGATGTGGCCTTGCTAGAAGCTGGGCCTGAGCTCCTGTGGTCCACACAAGCTAATCATATTGGGCGCATTAAGAATGCTACCCCAGTTGTTATCATTGTTTGAAGTACGACTCTTGAGAACCATACCTCAGTATGCTAGTAATAGAGAAGTAGGGAAAGGTATTGTCCCTGTTATTGATGCTTTGTTGAAACAAGGAGTCATAGGTAGACTTAAGGTCAATTTGATCCTTTAAAGCTAATCCCATACTTGGAAGTTTATTTTGGGTTTATAAGATGGTAATGCCTGTGTTATACATCCTGTTGTGCCTAACTCTGTTACGATACTTAGCAAGTAACCCTGTTACTTTCTAGCTCTGTGAATGACTATCGGTTGCTTTTCTTCTCTGTTCACATTGCAGAAGAGCGCCAGTAACTGTTCGCATTCACGTTTCGCCAGGTCTACTATACATTTCAGTTGTACCGCAGGAGTACACTGAATCACTTACGTTGTTTAGTCAAGCATTACGAAAGGAGCTCCAGGATGTCACCTTAGCAGCCGGCTCTACTCTGGTGCAGTATATTGATGACCTTTTTGATATGTTTTAAGAATCTTGCCTCCAGCCAACAGGACACTATTGCTGTGGTACAGGCACTGGTTGAGAAGGGCCACAAGGCCTCAAAGGCAAAACTGCAGTTATGGTCATAGGAGGTCAAGTATCTGGGCCATACACTTAAAGGTACAGAGCGTCTATTGACGTCTGATAGAGTGGAGGCCATCCCATGGATACCGAAGCCTAGAACACCGAAACAACTCAAGTCTTTTGTAGGTTCAGCCGCGTAGTTTGACAACCGGTCGTTAGTAGATCCTTGATAATGCTGTGTTGGCTAGACCTCTACTTGATTTAAGGAAGGAGACTGATACTCATTTGTTTTGGAAAATTGAAGCTGATAAATCATTTGTATCTCTCAAGCAGGCCTTGGCCCAGGCGCCAGCTCTCAGTCTGCCAGAATACACCAGGGTGTACTGACCCAGCAGCATGGTAATCTTAAGAGGCCTATCGCCTATGTGAGTTTCTTCTTTAGATACTGTGGCAGCAGGTTTCCCCCCGTGCTTACGAGCAGTCTGTGCTGCGGCTACATGTGTGGAAGCAACTTCAGATATAGTGCTGGGGTCGCCCTTGGCAGTGATGGTTCCTCATGCAGTAAGTGCTTTTCTGTTACACACCAAAACTCAACACCTGTCAGCCAATAGAGCTACAAAGTATGAACTGTAATTGTTAACTCAATGTAACATTCCATTCCATAGATGCTCCCCATTGAACCCAGCTTCATTGTTGGCCACCCTTGATGATGGTGAACCACATGACTGTGAGATGGTAATACCCAGACCTAATATGTTGTGACAAACTTATGGATAATGCTGAACTTGTGTTGTACGTAGATGGATCTTCGTCCTGAGCATGGGATGGCTCTCTAAACTCCGGATAAGCGGTCTGCACGGACAGTGAGACATTCAAATCTGGTAAACTATCTGCACAGCAGGAAGAGTTTTGCTTTGACACGGGCATATTGTTTGTCAGAAGGCAAGGTCGATAATATTCACACTGACTCGAGTTATGGATTTGGAGTTACTCACAATTTTGGTGCCATATGGCCAGAAAGAGATTTCATTAACTCCTCAGGTGGAGCAATTAAGAATGGAAAGATGATTTTATAATGTAATACTTTTACCGAGAAAGCCAACTATTGTTAAGTGTAAGGCTCATACTAACAATAGCAGGAAAACATGTTTCAAGAGGAAATACAAGAGCTGATGTTGCAGCAAAGGCTGCGGCCCTCTGATGTGTCCCAGGTCTGTATTTGTTTTTGTTTGTGTCTCAGCAACCAGAAACGCGCATTCCCTCTCTTCATGTTGTGGTGGACTTTCAAGTCGCTGCTGATAACACTGAGAGGGATGGTTGGTTATCTGTTGGCTGTGTGAAAGATTCCACGTGCATTGTTCCCTTGGTTGGCTTGCATGGCGCACGGATGTGCCCATACGGTTTTTCCACAAAGGCTGAGCAACATTGTGCTCAGTGTCATATTTACCAGCAGCATAATCCCGGAAAGGGACCAAAGAGAAGAGACCCAGCCCACCCACCACCGAGTGGTCCTTTTATTGGGTGTGCTTTGCCTTCGGCAAGGGCACAACCATTGTTATCTCACATAAATATTATTATTATTTATTTTCCCACCCCTAAAACTTTGTCAATATTTGGACTACATAGGCAACCTAGGTGTCAAAAGTTTCGTCTTGGTAGCGATTGAGTTGCTTGTATCGGGATTTACGTTCCGTTGCACGGTTTAGTAGAAATTACGTTTTTATGAGGAAAAGTGAAGCTAACGGTGGCTAACTTGCTAGCCACAGTCACTGACGCCACTAACGTCACTAACGTCCCAGTCACTGACGCCACTAACGTCACGAAAACTCGCGTGACTATCTCTAGCAGAACGTTAGTTTAGCAGCTCGTTAACTTCTGGGAGATGGCTAAGCTTAGGCTAACTTCTTTACAGCAAGGCAGCTGCAGAAACGCCACAAACAAAGAGGCCTGGGTGAGACTATTTGCTCATTTTACTTTGTGATATGACACACAATTGTGATGTGTAATGTACAATATAAGGTAATATTATTACGGAAGTACATCTACTTTCGGAAATGGTAGTCTTCAATTTCACTGAAGCATTCGCATCATGACATTAGCCTCTGTTGCCCGGGCAACACATACTACTGCGGTCTATATGATGCATCTGTTTTCAATCGTATAAAATAAACATTCCTCACAAATACATTTTTGTTGTAGGATTTATTATGACATTAGATTACAACTAAACGATTTGTTGGTGAAATTATCATTACCTGTGGTTTTAAACCAGTGTAGCTCACTGCAACGCTGTACTGTAGCATAGTCTCTAGAAGAACGCTAGTACTGTAGCGTTAGCTAAAACATCTCCACAGCTGTTAACAGCTTGTAGGATGTCAAACGGCGGCTCATGTTCGGCACTACCCCTTACTTCAAAAGTAGTTCAATAGGTGAACCTATCTGACTAGTGACCACTAACCTGAACTCCATTGCCACAGCCTAAACTTTGTCAATCTGTTCATGAAAATAATTCATTTCAGCCTAGACCGTACAACGGAAGTAACGTTAAATCCAACGCAATCGCTACCAAGACAGTAGTACAGTAGCCTACAATTTACCAGGGCAGCTTCTCCACACAGCAGGTCTATATTGCATTTTGCCTTGTTACTGACAATGATCGCTACCACTGACATTTTTATGAATGAGTGATTTCCCCCTAACTAAATGTCAAGTTTATTCACGTTTTTGGGGGCATATTTTCAGTTAGCAGATGGTACTATTTTAATCGCGATTCCATCTGAGATAGCTACTGCTGGTAACGTCGTTGTTAAAATAAGCTTCAAAGGGGGTTCTGTATTAATGAATGAATGCAATATGAGTAGGCTAAATGCCTGAAAATATCACAAGGGAAAAACTTGCAATGACATTTAAGTCATAGAGATTAGGTCAATTTTTACACCGGTCTGCCAAATGTTTTCGTTTTACATTGTGATATGAAACACGTTTGTGAAAAGTAGCTAAGTAGCTAAATATGATAGCTCTATAGCTATGTAAGGCTGGGTGTCAAACCTGCCCCCACCTCTCATATGCTAAAGTCTGGAGTTTCTGGACGGTCTCAACTTGATGGCTCTCACACCCCATTCAAGATTTGGTCTGAATGGTTGTTCTTGTGTATAAAGGGAATTGTAATGCATTGTTCTTTGGATTCTTCGTCTCCTGAGACCTTCTCCTCAGTTCTCCCTTGTCCTACTGTCCTACTCCTTGCTCACCTCTTGCTTTCTCTCTGATTTACAATGATCATGGTAGAGTAGGTAAGATTGAAAGCTTTCATATTGTAACATGTTTGCCTTGTAATTGATTTCATTCATTTGCAAAGTTATTAAATGCGTATTTCATTTAACCGTACTTTGACCATTCTTGCTCTGATTTAACCCATAGAGTCAAATACCTGGAATTCTATTGGTATTGGCATTATTTGGTTCATGCTAATACACTGTTCAGTTTCCCATCTTCCTTTAAACCATAGGGGAATTAGTTTTGGTTGTTTGGACAATATTTACCCCCCTACAGTTTTGGTGACCCCGACGTGATATGTTTCGAGCAATTCAGTTACAGTTTGGCAAACCAGCGTTTCAAACCATGGTGCGGTGAGTAAGCATTTACAAATGTACATTAATTGTGTTCCACCTGGTTCTGTTGATAGAAGCCTATTACTAGTTTCTGATATTAGCTCCTGCATGAAATGAACAAAAATGGAATGGGAAACTGAAGTTAACAAATTACTTAACCTATGGGAAGAAGTTAGCGTTAACCGAACGTTATCTGAATTGAGCAAGAAAGACAAGAATGGTCTTAAAATTGATTTTACGCTAGCTGAAATAATTGAACATTGGCGAACTGTAGGAGTCCATAAAAAGAAAGCAGAAAAGAAACAAACATTGAAGATTACTGTACATTTAATTGGCAAATGTCTTCTCAACTCTGTCCTCAAAGCAGCGACACCTTTTTGTGCCCCAAGACAACACACCGCTAATAAAAGCAGTGAAGAGACCAGCCGTGCTGGCTCACATTCTACTAATGAGTGTTCAGATAGTGGAATTGGTGCGCAAATTCCCAAACTGCGTTCTACAAAGAACCGTCGTGCTCCTGATCCGCCACGCATTGCTGCCATAGAAATGGCAACAGAGGTCAAACCCAAGCCCCAGCAGCCCCATCATATACAGTGTAACTTCTGTAAAAGACAAGGACACACCGAAATGCGATGTTGGGATCTTGGCAGAAATATGCCTATTCCACCCACACGCTTGTTTTATGCTAACAACAAAGTTAGATTTTGTCGTGCTTGTCTAAGAAATGGTCACACTGAGTCCAAATGTTGGGATCTGGGAAAGGGTAGGCCTCCCCCATTTTTCATGCAGCATAAGCTGAACCTTTATCAAGACAACCAAATCTTAAACTTTTTAACGTGATTACATGCAATTTCAACTATCTTTTACATTTACTTAATTCAGGTCCAAATTGTGATATTGCTACATTCCTACTGTATTACCCCTGTGTTTAGTCTTTGTTGTAGTTCAAAGATTCGTTGGGGACAGTTTATTTGTTGCTGCTCCAGTTCCTTTAGCTGCATATGCATAGTGCATATGGTTTGTCCATCCATGAGTTCCTATGTTGGTTTGTGTGGATGAGATTTGGGTATTGTGGATCAGTATGTACCTTTGTGTGTTTTATAGAGTTGGTGGTAAATGTTCTAGGTTTTAGCTAAACTCACAATGGTTCCTGACCTGTAAATGTAGATTGGTATAACTTGTATTTTATTTTATTATTGCTGTGTAATTTGTGTTTTGTTTATTTTGGACCCAAGAACGTTTTTGTTTTAATTGCCATTTTCATCTGCGAGATGATATGTTTGTGTACCTCTCATCTATCAAAAGGGAGGACTGTTGTTCACCTATTTTTTCCATTTGAGTTTTAGGACACTGTCTCACTAATTTCCATTTGTATCCAATCCGACTCACTCAGACCCCAGACCACTCCAAACTTTACAATTTTCATTGTTAACCAAGTGCTCCAATTGTGTTCTGCTGTAACAGGACAAGAACGTAAGTAGCAGGAATATGCTAACCAAGGGCACGTCTGCATGCCAATACAAAGGTTCTTCCAAGTGATCCTCTGAGCAATAGCCATGATCCAAAATTGGTCCTCTGAGCACTAGCCATGATCCAAAAGTGATCCTCTGAGCAATAGCCATGACCATTAGAATCTCAATGCTGACCTGTCTGCAATCAAGTTCCTTTTCCTACGGGTGCAGGTTATCACACGATGAACACTGCAGCTTTTGCTGTGCTTTTGTGTCCAAAAGGGAGGATAGTAAGGCTGGGTGTCAAACCTGCCCCCACCTCTCATATGCTAAAGTCTGGAGTTTCTGGACGGTCTCAACTTGATGGCTCTCACACCCCATTCAAGATTTGGTCTGATTGGTTGTTCTTGTGTATAAAGGGAATTGTAATGCATTGTTCTTTGGATTCTTCGTCTCCTGAGACCTTCTCCTCAGTTCTCCCTTGTCCTACTGTCCTACTCCTTGCTCACCTCTTGCTTTCTCTCTGATTTACAATGATCATGGTAGAGTAGGTAAGATTGAAAGCTTTCATATTGTAACATGTTTGCCTTGTAATTGATTTCATTCATTTGCAAAGTTATTAAATGCGTATTTCATTTAACCGTACTTTGACCATTCTTGCTCTGATTTAACCCATAGAGTCAAATACCTGGAATTCTATTGGTATTGGCATTATTTGGTTCATGCTAATACACTGTTCAGTTTCCCATCTTCCTTTAAACCATAGGGGAATTAGTTTTGGTTGTTTGGACAATATTTACCCCCCTACAGCTACTACGCTGTTATTATTAGAGCTAAGCTAGTAGATCTACTTTCGGAAACAGTGGTCTGCTATTTCACAGAGGAGTTAGCTCTAGCTGTTACCCCAGCACATCTGCTAATATCTGCAGTGTTACCAAGTGTTAGACCTAGCTACAGCTAACTTGCTACCTTGTTAGTCTTCCGTTCCAGACCTCTTCTGGGAGGTACTGTACAAATCGTCCAGCCACCAGCTAGTGCCGTAGTGGTAGCCAGTTAGCTAAAAAAAAAATCTAGCTACTCTAGTCAACTTTGTTGTCTTTGGTAGAATACAAAGTGATTATTTAAAGTCAAGTAGCTAAGTGAAATGTTCGGTTTACACATAACAACAGACCAGGATGGTTTACAAAGATGCCTTTTCCATTCATACGTCTGAGCTTGCTTTTAAATAACAGAAAACATTAATATATGGAGTTTAGAGGGTTTTATGAATCAATAAGTCCTACACCAGCTTGCGATCTACTTGGGTCGGGAGTCGGGACCCACCACTTGAGAAACACAGTCCTACACATAATTAGACTAACTGTAATATTGACGTCCCATAGCCTACAATTGACCCTTTAAATAGGAAGATGGGTGTTGATTTTTTAATCCTTAATGTATTGTGTAAAATTAGCTACATTATGCTGATGTCTTTCTAACCCGGTGCAAGAGGTGCCCTGAGAGGATTAAGGAGTTGAAGAAGCAGATGCTGTGTCTTCCTCTTGTTGGGCAACCAACAAGTTGTTTATCTGATTACAATTTAATAAGTTACCTAGCGCTGCATCTTCATGAGCTACATTTGGCCTCCTTCTCTTCCAACCAACCAGTATCACCTCTCCTCCATCTGAGTGATGCATGTAATTTTTACAAACTTATTATCAAGGGAACACAATGGTCAGAACTGCAGTCATACACTTAAATGCTTTTTTAAATATGTGAACACCAGAAGACTATGAGCAGCTGGGACAGCCGCAAGCACACCCTCACAATTTCCCCAGAAATTGTATGCTCTGTAGTTAATTTAAAAATTGATTTTATGCAGATGAACAAGTGTTGTAATTTTGAGTGTGTACTTGTAATTGTTGTCATGTTCTCTAAATGGGTAGAAGCCTACCCATGTCGGAAAGTTGATCCTACCACGGTAGCCAAGATTTTATTATAAGAGATGTGATCTGTAGATATGAGATCCTCACAAGACTGACCAGTGATAGAGGATCACATTTCACAGGTCAAAATTGTTCAGGAACTTTGATAAGCGCTCCAGATCAACCATCATTTCCACTGTCCCTACCACTCACAGTCTGCGGGGGCAGTGGAGAGGCAACATAGAACTTTGAAAAACAAACTAGCCAAGATATGTGGAGACAGGCCTGAAGTGGCCTGATGCACTTCCACTAGCTCTTATGGCCATGAGGTCCACTCCCCAGAGGAGAAATGTACTTTCCCCACACAAGATAATTGAAGGGAGACCAATGAGATTGCTTGTCTCTCCCACTATCATTGACACAGATGGATATCCATCAAATGGATGATACAATGTTAAACTTTTGTTACGCCCTAACTAGAGCAGCCAGGGTTGTGCATTCACAGGTGAAAGCTGCCCTGCCTGGGGAGCCATGTCATCCCTATCAACCGGGAGACTACGTGTACGTGAAAGTGCGCAAATGGAGGACTGCCTCACACCGAGATGGAGCTGTCCATAGCTGTTTATCTTGGTGACTCACACAGCTGTGAAAGTGGAGGGTCGTCAAACATGGAGCCATGCGACACACTGCAAAACAGCCCCGCCACCGAACAACACGGTGGAGGGTTCCAACGGAGTCGGGCCGGTGGAGGAGCTGGTGCACCTCCAAATGGTGCCTGCTCCAACTTGTCATTTGTCTCATCCCCACTGGGTTACTCTTCCAGAAGTACACCAAGGGGGGTGGAGACCCGTTTGCAGCAGCTGATCCGGGAGCAGGTTCCAGTCCAGCGGACAGATTTGAGCAAGAACCAGGACCCCGCCATCCAGCACTCCAATCCAGGGGTGCTGAGAAGGAGGTCCCAAAGAGCACCCACCCGGAGGTGTTGAAGACGTCGAAAGGTGAGCCACATGTGGAGAAAGCCAGAGATGGGCTGCTGTTGCTACCATGCCTCTCTCCCCCATATGTGATTCATGAAGCAGATGACAGCACCCAGACGGGAAACCAGAGAGAGGAGCCTGGAGAGGGGAAGAAACTTTCAGTCTTCCTCCGGCCTCTACATGAAGCAGATGACAGAACCCAGAACGGGGACAAGAAGATACTGAGGCAGAGGCCCACGGTTGTTTCAAAGAAACCGAGGCCGCTGCCTGAGCTACGATGCAAGATGAGATCCACACATACTGACGCACACACCTGACAGACATTTACTGATACTGGACGAGTCCACAGACATTGCATACATGAGCCACACCGAGAGTCACTATTGCACGCTCCCAATTATACTGATGTGAACATTGAGATTCATCATAAAGCACACATGAAGAACAATCTGTACAACAACACCTTACCGTGGACGAGAAAAAAAAGACTGGACCAGCATTAGAGGGGACAGACCTTGCAGAGTTTGTGGTTAGAGTCCCAAGCACCCTGGAGGTTAGCCAGGGATATCTGTCCCTCTGTGTCCCTCGGGTTACCCTGGCTGATATGTGTAAGGTTAAGAAGTGGTTTTGTGTAAGGTTGGATGTAACAAATGTGACTGTTCTTTGGAACGAATCAGTCATCTCTTGAATATGCCCCATCTGCATGGTTATGGTGTATGGCAGAGTGGTACAGTGAGAGTGTTGGGGAATAATACATGTAAGGATACGGTTTCTATGTATGCTCACCCTCTACTGGATGATTTGTAAGTTCCATTGTATCTGAGTTCAATGTTACTTGTCTTGTATACCATTTGGATGGGTGACTGACATTAATTCCTGATGTTGCTACTCATACACCTAAGCTATTCATACACCTTTAGCATACGACAGAAGATGTAGTATATGGTTGATTGAATGTTCAAATAATTATGGGAAGTTAGTTGAAAAAATACATTTAACCACACTGTGTTTATGTATGCTAACAGCCTGTTGCATGATTGCCTGTTGGAGATGGACCTGTAAGTACTGTATAAGGAAATCACCATGTTGGCTTCCTCATGTAGCTAACAAGGGCACCATGTGGGGATGTGGTAAGAGTGCTTATTATTTCCTGCCGGCCGACTGGTCAGGAACGGGTTACCCTGGGTTTATTGTAGGAGCCCTCAGACCTATAGATGGGTTGCCTAGCACCCCTTGCCCAAACATTGGTGGCACCGCCACAAAATAAGGTTTATTAAAGCAGATGCTAAGAATCTGGGATCACATTACGTGGATTCAATAGTACCTCAGTCACTTGTCATGTTTTCAGCTGCCATTTCCCCTGTGTATGGTGTTATTACTGCCTTTACAGATATTTGGAGCTTAGCACTAGGGTTGGAGTCTATTGGTAATGAGACAGCCAACCTGCGGTTGCTTCTGAGATGAAGGCCATGAGGCAGGTAGTGCTACAGAACCCTATGGCACTGGATTATCTGTTGTCAGCTCTGTGATAGGTCATGACTGATGTACTTTTATCCCAGATGAATCTGCTAATATCACAAATATGCTCAAGTTAAAGAGATAATTTCAGCTTTAGGGGAACTTGAAGCTTGGAATTGTGCTGACTGACCTCCTCGGTTGGGGTTTCTTTTTCGACTATAATTCAAATGGGAATCACTGGATTGGGCATGTTAATCGTTGTTGTACTGATTGTGGTTTGTGCTTGGAAGATGTGTACTTTCTGCTGTGTACAGTGCTGTGCAGTAGGCTCTAGGAAGCATGCCAGTAAAATGATGGTAGTCCAACTCAAGCCACAGACAAAAGCAAGCAAAACTGATGATTACTGTACTGCCCTGAGAATGATGGACTTGTCTGATATGTAATCTCAAGTACCATGTGATTACTTTGCCAATGTAATAAAGATGGCCATTTGCCTCCTTCTATTTTCCAATTGATATACAAGCAATCTGAAGGGATCTGTCCTTAACCACAGATCAGTTATTAATAATTAAAGATAACGGTTACTTTATTGCTTTTATACTGTTTGAAATGCTCTGAATTTACATGTAATGAACAGTGTTTGGTCTATACCCTGCTGTGTTAAGCTCACGAGAGCATGACCCTTGGTTATGACCAGGAGAGAAATATGCCTATGTTTCTAGAATCGTTGATAAAGTGTCATTATGCTGTTTGCTTATGAAGTGAATAGCTGTAAGCTGGTTCTTTTGTAAGGTCCTAGGAAATGCCTGTGTTACTAGGATGAATCAGAGGTTACATTATCAACAAAGTGTATAATGCCATGCAACTTAGAACGAGGAAAATAGAAGGAGGGTTAAGGTCATTTCTGGGAGCCCTATCTAGAGAACTAAACAAAAGCCATTCACTTCATTGACTTTGTACTTTTTTCACCTGACTGGGTACTACCTAATACTTCTTCAAATCCTATAATCATGTATGCTGTGCTGAGTAGTAACAGATACTGTATTGTTTGATTGTTAAGGTATTGAAATGTTATGAAACTTGTGAAATGTACGGCACTACAGCAGGCCCCAGGTAAACAGTTGATGAATGATTGTTGTGTTGAAGTTAACCGTCAAAAGGGGGGACTGTGGAAGAAATTTAGATTTCCTTTGTGCTTACATTATTCACTAATCAAGAGAACTAGTCATTGGATACTAGTTAGTATGTTCTCATGTAAGCTTGCTATTAATAAGAGTAGATTGTGTCTATGTGTCAGGGTTAATAGATGTTTGAGATCAGGAGAAAGTACTGGCTAAATGGTCCTTGTCATGACTTCAAGGAGAGCTCCAACTATGAACTCTGTAGTTTGAATGGTCATGTGTTGGGAGCTATGAATCTCTTTCTCTGAGACTGTTGTAATGTCAATACTGCCTGACTGTCACTATCTATGTTTACATTCTTGTGCCCTATAAAAGATGGTCCTCCGGCCTTCAGAACGGAGAGAGACTTGTTTGAGACCTAAGCCTGGTGTTGTGTTGTCATTTCTTGTCAGAGGTCTGGTTTTCTCTCCCAATCTGCAGATTGATAAATACTTAAAAATCCAGAACTCAACTGAATTTAGTCACTCCGCTTATGAAAAGACAGACAAAACACTTTCTTCATCAGTGGCAAGTTGCTTTACCGCGTTTCATCCAGACAGGTATCTTTAATTTCAGGAAAATTGCTTGCTCTCAGAAGTCACATACCGTCAGAATTTGCTAGAAGGCCTAGGGCCCTAAATGAGAGGTTACGATGGAAGGCAACAGAACTTCGGCAGTTCTTACTTTACACTGGTTCAGTAGTTTTGAGGGATGTGCTGACTACTGAGGTTTATCAAAATGTTATGCTGTTGCCTGTAAGTATATACATTTTGGCTAGTCCAGCATATTGTTTGTTGTTAAATGACTTTGCAAACACGCTACTTAAATCATTTGTTAAGCATTTTGGGGAACTCTATGGTCAGGGTTTTTTAGTTTACAACATACATGGTTTGACTCATCTCAGTGATGACATGAAGGTGCATGGCCACTTAGATTTAATATCAGGGTTTCCTTTTGAAAACTAAAGAATGGTTAGAAAACCTAGCTCACCACTGCAGCAAGTTATACGCAGAATTTCCGAACTTGATTCAACAAGTATAAAAGACAAGGGTACCGATAAAAAATATAAAAGGCTGCACTCAGGTGGACCTGTTCCACAAGGCTTTACAGGAACTGTCTCGCAGTTTAAAGAAATGGCAATAGATGATTTTATCATCAACTCATCAGAGAGAGACAGATGCATCAAAATGAACAATGAAGTACTCTTGGTTGAGAATATAATTGTCTTTGAGGGTGAGGAATACATTGTCTGCAAAGAATATGGACACATTGCAACATTTTGGGACTATCCCATTGACTCCACGGATTTGGGAATTTGTTTTGTGTCACGTGTCATCCAATCTGATGTACTTAAAGTTAGATGCCAATGTGAAGATGTGTGTCAGGTTACCTTTAGAGGTTGGGTTTGTTGTTATTCCACTTCTTCATGGAAACCTATCCTAAACTGCAGTCCTAACCCTCCTATTGTCTTCAAAAAGCATACACCCTTTGTGTCAACAAGTATACTTGATTTGATGTACCTTAGACCACATTTAACTTACAATGTATATATTGTTATTAGTTTAAATGGGCATATTTTCTCTTTTTTGGTTACGATGAACAGAAGTGGTAAGGTCATGGGACTAATGATGATAGAGAGCCAAAATGATTCCCCAAATAATAAGTTTATATTTCCTTTTAAGTTCAAATAAGCAATTATTGTGACATTATGGGTCACAATTGACTGCATACTTTCCTGTGATGTTTGGGTGTGTGCCTTTGGAAATGGCATGTGTCGATCTCCTTCCAACTGTTCCTCAACACTCGTCTACCTTCTAAGTTGGTTATGTGTATAATAATATTTTCATTAGGTTGTTTAAAAAAAGTTAGAATTCAGATTTAGTCTTTGACACATGACACTGCATACCTTGTGGGACCTGGGGGCATTTTGATTATATTGTGTGATTTTTAGCCTTAATTGACGTGCAGATAGGCATCAAGTTAAGTCAGCGGTGACAGTGTCCAGTCTGTCTTCACTTATCTCTGTAGGTGTGTATCCCATATTTACACTACTAATGACACTTCCATTAATCATTCAATCTGTAAAGCACTTACGACTATCATGAAAACATTCTTCTGTGGAACAGTTTTCTGTTAAAGTAAAGATGAATGTGTTTATTGAGAGACTCAATATTACTAGTTTTAAGAGTATTAAAACTAGTAATATTGAGTCTCTTTCTGTTCTAAGCCATGTTTCACATCATGGAGTTTCTCGAAACCCAAGAGGTAGAGGTGGTACCCGCACTGTGGGTTGCAAACCAAGTTTGTCAATGGCCATCTCATTACAAGCCTGATGAATTGGCAAAGGCCTACGGCATGAGGAGCAGCCAGGACACATGTGGGATGCTTTCAGTGTCCGAATTGTATATACAGCTGGTATGTAGGCTACATTACATATTAACCTTTAGGATTAATATGGATTGATCTATTTAATGTTAACTGTCTTGTTTTTCGCAGCAAACTACAAAACTTCCAGAATGAAACTTCCTCAAGCTGAAACAAACACGGATGTCCAAACAGCAGAGGAAGAAAACGAAGACATCCAAAAGAAAAAGCGAAAAAGGCTGTAAGTATTTAACTGCTATTTTACCTATTATAGATGTTGAATGTTTCTTTCATAGTATTGTACAAATAATGTACAAAATATTAAAAGGATGCACAGGGAACTGGAAACTGCAATGCATCACTTTCTGCAGGTGTGGCACAACATTGTACAACATTGTGTTCTGTTTAAATTAATTCTGCTATAATTTTCTGTGTTCCCCTCACCCCACAAGACCAAACAACCGATTTGAGAGTGACAGTGAAGATAAAGTCCCTGTCCCTGCCAAAATAATAAATTTGCCTCCAGCCCCAAAAATAAAAAGGCCAGACATAATTGGGGCATTAAGAAAAACCCTCGAAACACGACGGACCAGCTCTGTATCCCGACGGACCAGCCCTGCGCCTCGACGGACTAGCCCTGTATCCCAACGGAGCAGCCTTGCGCCTCGACGGACCAGCCCTGTGCCCCAACGGACCAGCTCTGTACCCCAACTGACCAGCCCTGAACGACAGTCAGCAACAACTTCAGCTGGCCTTGCTTGTAAGTACTTCTTAATTATAGAAAGCCTTTCCAGATGAGTGGAAACCGTTATAGTTGCAAAGGGGAGTCCAACTCCATATTAAAGGCAGGATAGAACCTAGCAATTTTAGCTTGAGTTTGAAATGATTCAAATCAAAATATCCCACCCCCTCCTTTCAAAACACATGAACTGACCACTGTTGGGAAGTAGGTGCACAGACAAGTAGCCTGTCTAATCATAGCATTCGGTCTAAATCGGTATAAATCAATTGTTTTATTTATCTGGGACTTCCCTCAAAAGCATTATTTATTAGTTACTTAATTTAAACAGCTGAAAAGAGTAATCTTGTAATGCCTTTATGTTGTGTCCTTATATATTTTTTAGCTATTCTGCATAAAATTCTTGCCAACCAAGAAATTATAATGGATCATTTAGATTATATTCTACCTAGAACTTATTCATAGCTAGCATGTGTTTCCTTAGCATTCCTGTTAATTACACTACCCGTAGACGTAGATATTTCAGGTATAAGTATATTCGGTCAACTTCTAACCTTCACTACCTATCCAGTTCTTCTCCACCTGACCTTTCTCTTTCTTTAGGGCTCTGGAACTGCCAGTCTGCTGTGAACAAGGCAGACTTCATCCCGGCGTTTGCATCCCAGGCTTCTCTTCATGCCGTTGCGCTGACAGAGACGTGGATCCGCCCAGAGAACACTGCAACTACAGCTGCTCTCTCCGTCATCCACTCCTTGACACAATCACCCCGCTCAACCGGGCAGGGTGGTGGGACAGGTTTGCTTCTTTCCTCACATATTAAATACACATCCACACCACTCTCTGTTACTACCAAATCATTTGACTTTCCTTTTTTTATTGCTCTAAAGTGCTTTTCAGCTCCTGAATAGCGTTTTCAATGCATTTACAAAGGTTGGCATTCAACTTTTGTCTGAATGGTTTTCTCGATGTTTTAAGTGTTATAACATGTTTCTGTGGCTGTTAGTACATGGGAAAGGGGTTTTGTGAAGATTTTTAGCCATTAGATTCCGTTTTTGAGACTTTCCTTTTTTTATTGCTCTAAAGTGCTTTTCAGCTCCTGAATAGCGTTTTCAATGCATTTACAAAGTTTGGCATGGTACTTCTGTCTGAATGGTTTTCTCGATGTTTTTAGTGTCAAACACATTTTTGTGGCAGTTAATACATGGTAAAGGGGTTTTGTGAAGATGTTTAGCCATTAGATTCCGTTTTTGAGACTTCCTTTTTTTATTGCTCTAAAGTGCTTTTCAGCTCTTGAATGGCGTTTTCAGTGCATTTACAAAGTTTGGCATATAACTTCTGACTTAAATGTTTTCTCGATGTTTTAAGTGTCATAACATGTTTCTGTGGCTCTTTATACATGGTAAAGGGGTTTTGTGAAGATGTTTAGCCATAAGATTCCGTTTTTGAGACTTTCCTTTTTTTATTGCTCTAAAGTGCTTTTCAGCTCCTGAATAGCGTTTTCAATGCATTTACAAAGTTTGGCACGCAACTTCTGTCTGAATGGTTTTCTTGATGTTGTATGTGCCATAACACGTTTATGTGGCTGTTAATATATGGTAAAGGGGTTTTGTGAAGATTTTTAGCCATTAGTTTCCAATTTTGAGACTTTCCTTTTTTTATTTCTCTAAAGTGCTTTTCAGCTCCTGAATGGCGTTCTCAATGCATTTACAAAGTTTGGCATTCAACTTTTGTCTGAATGGTTTTCTCGATGTTTTAAGTGTTATAACATGTTTCTGTGGCTGTTAGTACATGGGAAAGGGGTTTTGTGAAGATTTTTAACCATTAGATTCCGTTTTTGAGACTTTCCTTTTTTTATTGCTCTAAAGTGCTTTTCAGCTCCTGAATAGCGTTTTCAATGCATTTACAAAGTTTGGCATTCAACTTTTGTCTGAATGGTTTTCTCGATGTTTTAAGTGTTATAACATGTTTCTGTGGCTGTTAGTACATGGGAAAGGGGTTTTGTGAAGATTTTTAGCCATTAGATTCCGTTTTTGAGACTTTCCTTTTTTTATTGCTTTAAAGTGCTTTTCAACACTTGACTAGCGTTTTCAATGCATTTACAAAGTTTGGCATGGTACTTCTGTCTGAATGGTTTTCTCGATGTTTTAAGTGTTATAACATGTTTCTGTGGCTGTTAATACATGGGAAAGGGGTTTTGTGAAGATGTTTAGCCATTAGATTCCGTTTTTGAGACTTTCCTTTTTTTATTGCTCTAAAGTGCTTTTCAACACTTGACTAGCGTTTTCAATGCATTTACAAAGTTTGGCATGTAACTTCTGTCTGAATGGTTTTCTCGATGTTTTAAGTGTTATAACATGTTTCTGTGGCTGTTAGTACATGGGAAAGGGGTTTTGTGAAGATGTTTAGCCATTAGATTCCGTTTTTGACACTTTCCTTTTTGTATTGCTCTAAAGTGCTTTTCAGCTCGAATAGCGTTTTCATTGCATTTACAAAGTTTGGCACGCAACTTCTGTCTGAATGGTTTTCTTGATGTTGTATGTGCCATAACACGTTTATGTGGCTGTTAATATATGGTAAAGGGGTTTTGTGAAGATTTTTAGCCATTAGTTTCCAATTTTGAGACTTTCCTTTTTTTATTTCTCTAAAGTGCTTTTCAGCTCCTGAATGGCGTTCTCAATGCATTTACAAAGTTTGGCATTCAACTTTTGTCTGAATGGTTTTCTCGATGTTTTAAGTGTTAAAACATGTTTCTGTGGCTGTTAGTACATGGGAAAGGGGTTTTGTGAAGATTTTTAACCATTAGATTCCGTTTTTGAGACTTTCCTTTTTTTATTGCTCTAAAGTGCTTTTCAGCTCCTGAATAGCGTTTTCAATGCATTTACAAAGTTTGGCATTCAACTTTTGTCTGAATGGTTTTCTCGATGTTTTAAGTGTTATAACATGTTTCTGTGGCTGTTAGTACATGGGAAAGGGGTTTTGTGAAGATTTTTAGCCATTAGTTTCCGTTTTTGAGACTTTCCTTTTTTTATTGCTCTAAAGTGCTTTTCAGCTCCTGAATAGCGTTTTCAATGCATTTACAAAGTTTGGCATTCAACTTTTGTCTGAATGGTTTTCTCGATGTTTTAAGTGTTATAACATGTTTCTGTGGTTAGTACATGGGAAAGGGGTTTTGTGAAGATTTTTAGCCATTAGATTCCGTTTTTGAGACTTTCCTTTTTTTATTGCTCTAAAGTGCTTTTCAGCTCCTGAATAGCGTTTTCAATGCATTTACAAAGTTTGGTATGTAACTTCTGTCTGAATGGTTTTCTCGATGTTTTAAGTATTATATCATGTTTCTTTGGCTGTTAATATATGGTAAAGGTGTTTTGTGAAGATTTTTAGCCATTAGTTTCCAATTTTGAGACTTTCCTTTTTTTATTTCTCTAAAGTGCTTTTCAGCTCCTGAATGGCGTTCTCAATGCATTTACAAAGTTTGGCATTCAACTTTTGTCTGAATGGTTTTCTCGATGTTTTAAGTGTTATAACATGTTTCTGTGGCTGTTAGTACATGGGAAAGGGGTTTTGTGAAGATTTTTAGCCATTAGATTCCGTTTTTGAGACTTTCCTTTTTTTATTGCTCTAAAGTGCTTTTCAGCTCCTGAATAGCGTTTTCATTGCATTTACAAAGTTTGGCACGCAACTTCTGTCTGAATGGTTTTCTTGATGTTGTATGTGCCATAACACGTTTATGTGGCTGTTAATATATGGTAAAGGGGTTTTGTGAAGATTTTTAGCCATTAGTTTCCAATTTTGAGACTTTCCTTTTTTTATTTCTCTAAAGTGCTTTTCAGCTCCTGAATGGCGTTCTCAATGCATTTACAAAGTTTGGCATTCAACTTTTGTCTGAATGGTTTTCTCGATGTTTTAAGTGTTATAACATGTTTCTGTGGCTGTTAGTACATGGGAAAGGGGTTTTGTGAAGATTTTTAACCATTAGATTCCGTTTTTGAGACTTTCCTTTTTTTATTGCTCTAAAGTGCTTTTCAACACTTGACTAGCGTTTTCAATGCATTTACAAAGTTTGGCATGGTACTTCTGTCTGAATGGTTTTCTCGATGTTTTAAGTGTTATAACATGTTTCTGTGGCTGTTAATACATGGGAAAGGGGTTTTGTGAAGATGTTTAGCCATTAGATTCCGTTTTTGAGACTTTCCTTTTTTTATTGCTCTAAAGTGCTTTTCAACACTTGACTAGCGTTTTCAATGCATTTACAAAGTTTGGCATGTAACTTCTGTCTGAATGGTTTTCTCGATGTTTTAAGTGTTATAACATGTTTCTGTGGCTGTTAGTACATGGAAAAGGGGTTTTGTGAAGATGTTTAGCCATTAGATTCCGTTTTTGACACTTTCCTTTTTGTATTGCTCTAAAGTGCTTTTCAGCTCGAATAGCGTTTTCATTGCATTTACAAAGTTTGGCACGCAACTTCTGTCTGAATGGTTTTCTTGATGTTGTATGTGCCATAACACGTTTATGTGGCTGTTAATATATGGTAAAGGGGTTTTGTGAAGATTTTTAGCCATTAGTTTCCAATTTTGAGACTTTCCTTTTTTTATTTCTCTAAAGTGCTTTTCAGCTCCTGAATGGCGTTCTCAATGCATTTACAAAGTTTGGCATTCAACTTTTGTCTGAATGGTTTTCTCGATGTTTTAAGTGTTATAACATGTTTCTGTGGCTGTTAGTACATGGGAAAGGGGTTTTGTGAAGATTTTTAACCATTAGATTCCGTTTCTGAGACTTTCCTTTTTTTATTGCTCTAAAGTGCTTTTCAGCTCCTGAATGGCGTTCTCAATGCATTTACAAAGTTTGGCATTCAACTTTTGTCTGAATGGTTTTCTCGATGTTTTAAGTGTTATAACATGTTTCTGTGGCTGTTAGTACATGGGAAAGGGGTTTTGTGAAGATTTTTAGCCATTAGTTTCCGTTTTTGAGACTTTCCTTTTTTTATTGCTCTAAAGTGCTTTTCAGCTCCTGAATAGCGTTTTCAATGCATTTACAAAGTTTGGCATTCAACTTTTGTCTGAATGGTTTTCTCGATGTTTTAAGTGTTATAACATGTTTCTGTGGTTAGTACATGGGAAAGGGGTTTTGTGAAGATTTTTAGCCATTAGATTCCGTTTTTGAGACTTTCCTTTTTTTATTGCTCTAAAGTGCTTTTCAGCTCCTGAATAGCGTTTTCAATGCATTTACAAAGTTTGGTATGTAACTTCTGTCTGAATGGTTTTCTTGATGTTTTAAGTATTATATCATGTTTCTTTGGCTGTTAATATATGGTAAAGGTGTTTTGTGAAGATTTTTAGCCATTAGTTTCCAATTTTGAGACTTTCCTTTTTTTATTGCTCTAAAGTGCTTTTCAGCTCCTGAATAGCGTTTTCAATGCATTTACAAAGTTTGGCATTCAACTTTTGTCTGAATGGTTTTCTCGATGTTTTAAGTGTTATAACATGTTTCTGTGGCTGTTAGTACATGGGAAAGGGGTTTTGTGAAGATTTTTAGCCATTAGTTTCCGTTTTTGAGACTTTCCTTTTTTTATTGCTCTAAAGTGCTTTTCAGCTCCTGAAAAGCGTTTTCAATGCATTTACAAAGTTTGGCATTCAACTTTTGTCTGAATGGTTTTCTCGATGTTTTAAGTGTTATAACATGTTTCTGTGGTTAGTACATGGGAAAGGGGTTTTGTGAAGATTTTTAGCCATTAGATTCCGTTTTTGAGACTTTCCTTTTTTTATTGCTCTAAAGTGCTTTTCAGCTCCTGAATAGCGTTTTCAATGCATTTACAAAGTTTGGTATGTAACTTCTGTCTGAATGGTTTTCTCGATGTTTTAAGTATTATATCATGTTTCTTTGGCTGTTAATATATGGTAAAGGTGTTTTGTGAAGATTTTTAGCCATTAGTTTCCAATTTTGAGACTTTCCTTTTTTTATTTCTCTAAAGTGCTTTTCAGCTCCTGAATGGCGTTCTCAATGCATTTACAAAGTTTGGCATTCAACTTTTGTCTGAATGGTTTTCTCGATGTTTTAAGTGTTATAACATGTTTCTGTGGCTGTTAGTACATGGGAAAGGGGTTTTGTGAAGATTTTTAGCCATTAGATTCCGTTTTTGAGACTTTCCTTTTTTTATTGCTCTAAAGTGCTTTTCAGCTCCTGAATAGCGTTTTCATTGCATTTACAAAGTTTGGCACGCAACTTCTGTCTGAATGGTTTTCTTGATGTTGTATGTGCCATAACACGTTTATGTGGCTGTTAATATATGGTAAAGGGGTTTTGTGAAGATTTTTAGCCATTAGTTTCCAATTTTGAGACTTTCCTTTTTTTATTTCTCTAAAGTGCTTTTCAGCTCCTGAATAGCGTTTTCAATGCATTTACAAAGTTTGGCATTCAACTTTTGTCTGAATGGTTTTCTCGATGTTTTAAGTGTTATAACATGTTTCTGTGGCTGTTAGTACATGGGAAAGGGGTTTTGTGAAGATTTTTAGCCATTAGATTCCGTTTTTGAGACTTTCCTTTTTTTATTGCTTTAAAGTGCTTTTCAACACTTGACTAGCGTTTTCAATGCATTTACAAAGTTTGGCATGGTACTTCTGTCTGAATGGTTTTCTCGATGTTTTAAGTGTTATAACATGTTTCTGTGGCTGTTAATACATGGGAAAGGGGTTTTGTGAAGATGTTTAGACATTAGATTCCGTTTTTGAGACTTTCCTTTTTTTATTGCTCTAAAGTGCTTTTCAACACTTGACTAGCGTTTTCAATGCATTTACAAAGTTTGGCATGTAACTTCTGTCTGAATGGTTTTCTCGATGTTTTAAGTGTTATAACATGTTTCTGTGGCTGTTAGTACATGGGAAAGGGGTTTTGTGAAGATGTTTAGCCATTAGATTCCGTTTTTGACACTTTCCTTTTTGTATTGCTCTAAAGTGCTTTTCAGCTCGAATAGCGTTTTCATTGCATTTACAAAGTTTGGCACGCAACTTCTGTCTGAATGGTTTTCTTGATGTTGTATGTGCCATAACACGTTTATGTGGCTGTTAATATATGGTAAAGGGGTTTTGTGAAGATTTTTAGCCATTAGTTTCCAATTTTGAGACTTTCCTTTTTTTATTTCTCTAAAGTGCTTTTCAGCTCCTGAATGGCGTTCTCAATGCATTTACAAAGTTTGGCATTCAACTTTTGTCTGAATGGTTTTCTCGATGTTTTAAGTGTTATAACATGTTTCTGTGGCTGTTAGTACATGGGAAAGGGGTTTTGTGAAGATTTTTAACCATTAGATTCCGTTTTTGAGACTTTCCTTTTTTTATTGCTCTAAAGTGCTTTTCAGCTCCTGAATGGCGTTCTCAATGCATTTACAAAGTTTGGCATTCAACTTTTGTCTGAATGGTTTTCTCGATGTTTTAAGTGTTATAACATGTTTCTGTGGCTGTTAGTACATGGGAAAGGGGTTTTGTGAAGATTTTTAGCCATTAGTTTCCGT
Source organism: Hypomesus nipponensis (assembly GCF_054491055.1). Lineage (NCBI taxonomy): Eukaryota > Metazoa > Chordata > Actinopteri > Osmeriformes > Osmeridae > Hypomesus > Hypomesus nipponensis. Next base: position 19,477,431 of record NC_140379.1, on the reverse strand, counting down.
TTTTGAGACTTTCCTTTTTTTATTGCTCTAAAGTGCTTTTCAGCTCCTGAATAGCGTTTTCAATGCATTTACAAAGTTTGGCATTCAACTTTTGTCTGAATGGTTTTCTCGATGTTTTAAGTGTTATAACATGTTTCTGTGGTTAGTACATGGGAAAGGGGTTTTGTGAAGATTTTTAGCCATTAGATTCCGTTTTTGAGACTTTCCTTTTTTTATTGCTCTAAAGTGCTTTTCAGCTCCTGAATAGCGTTTTCAATGCATTTACAAAGTTTGGTATGTAACTTCTGTCTGAATGGTTTTCTCGATGTTTTAAGTATTATATCATGTTTCTTTGGCTGTTAATATATGGTAAAGGTGTTTTGTGAAGATTTTTAGCCATTAGTTTCCAATTTTGAGACTTTCCTTTTTTTATTGCTCTAAAGTGCTTTTCAGCTCCTGAATAGCGTTTTCAATGCATTTACAAAGTTTGGCATTCAACTTTTGTCTGAATGGTTTTCTCGATGTTTTAAGTGTTATAACATGTTTCTGTGGCTGTTAGTACATGGGAAAGGGGTTTTGTGAAGATTTTTAGCCATTAGTTTCCGTTTTTGAGACTTTCCTTTTTTTATTGCTCTAAAGTGCTTTTCAGCTCCTGAAAAGCGTTTTCAATGCATTTACAAAGTTTGGCATTCAACTTTTGTCTGAATGGTTTTCTCGATGTTTTAAGTGTTATAACATGTTTCTGTGGTTAGTACATGGGAAAGGGGTTTTGTGAAGATTTTTAGCCATTAGATTCCGTTTTTGAGACTTTCCTTTTTTTATTGCTCTAAAGTGCTTTTCAGCTCCTGAATAGCGTTTTCAATGCATTTACAAAGTTTGGTATGTAACTTCTGTCTGAATGGTTTTCTCGATGTTTTAAGTATTATATCATGTTTCTTTGGCTGTTAATATATGGTAAAGGGGTTTTGTGAAGATGTTTAGCCATTAGATTCCGTTTTTGACACTTTCCTTTTTGTATTGCTCTAAAGTGCTTTTCAGCTCGAATAGCGTTTTCATTGCATTTACAAAGTTTGGCACGCAACTTCTGTCTGAATGGTTTTCTTGATGTTGTATGTGCCATAACACGTTTATGTGGCTGTTAATATATGGTAAAGGGGTTTTGTGAAGATTTTTAGCCATTAGTTTCCAATTTTGAGACTTTCCTTTTTTTATTTCTCTAAAGTGCTTTTCAGCTCCTGAATGGCGTTCTCAATGCATTTACAAAGTTTGGCATTCAACTTTTGTCTGAATGGTTTTCTCGATGTTTTAAGTGTTATAACATGTTTCTGTGGCTGTTAGTACATGGGAAAGGGGTTTTGTGAAGATTTTTAACCATTAGATTCCGTTTTTGAGACTTTCCTTTTTTTATTGCTCTAAAGTGCTTTTCAGCTCCTGAATGGCGTTCTCAATGCATTTACAAAGTTTGGCATTCAACTTTTGTCCGAATGGTTTTCTCGATGTTTTAAGTGTTATAACATGTTTCTGTGGCTGTTAGTACATGGGAAAGGGGTTTTGTGAAGATTTTTAACCATTAGATTCCGTTTTTGAGACTTTCCTTTTTTTATTGCTCTAAAGTGCTTTTCAGCTCCTGAATAGCGTTTTCAATGCATTTACAAAGTTTGGCATTCAACTTTTGTCTGAATGGTTTTCTCGATGTTTTAAGTGTTATAACATGTTTCTGTGGCTGTTAGTACATGGGAAAGGGGTTTTGTGAAGATTTTTAGCCATTAGTTTCCAATTTTGAGACTTTCCTTTTTTTATTGCTCTAAAGTGCTTTTCAGCTCCTGAATAGCGTTTTCAATGCATTTACAAAGTTTGGTATGTAACTTCTGTCTGAATGGTTTTCTCGATGTTTTAAGTGTTATAACATGTTTCTGTGGCTGTTAGTACATGGGAAAGGGGTTTTGTGAAGATTTTTAGCCATTAGTTTCCAATTTTGAGACTTTCCTTTTTTTATTGCTCTAAAATGCTTTTCAGCTCCTGAATAGCGTTTTCAATGCATTTACAAAGTTTGGTATGTAACTTCTGTCTGAATGGTTTTCTCGATGTTTTAAGTGTTATAACATGTTTCTGTGGCTGTTAATACATGGAAAATGGGTTTTGTGAAGATGTTTAGCCATTAGATTCCGTTTTTGAGACTTTCCTTTTTTTATTGCTCCAAAGTGCTTTTCAGCTCGAATAGCGTTTTCAATACATTTACAAAGTTTGCACGTAACTTCTGTCTGAATGGTTTTTCGATGTTTTAAGTATTATATCATGTTTCTGTGGCTGTTAATATATGGTAAAGGGGTTTTGTGAATATTTTTAGCCATTAGTTTCCAATTTTGAGACTTTCCTTTTTTTATTTCTCTAAAGTGCTTTTCGGCTCTTGAATAGCGTTTTCAGTGCATTTACAAAGTTTGGCATTCAACTTTTGACTGAAAGGGTTTCTCGATGTTTTAAGTGTCATAACACGTTTCTGTGGCTGTTTTTACATGGTAAAGGGGTTTTGTGAAGATCTTTAGCCATTCGATTCCGTTTTTGAGACTTTCCTTTTTTTATTAATCTAAAGTGCTTTTCAGCTCCTGAATGGCGTTCTCAATGCATTTACAAAGTTTGGCATGTAACTTCTGTCTGAATGGTTTTCTCGATGTTTTAAGTGTTATAACATGTTTCTGTGGCTGTTAATACATGGGAAAGGGGTTTTGTGAAGATGTTTAGCCATTAGATTCCGTTTTTGAGACTTTTCTTTTTTTATTGCTCTAAAGTGCTTTTCAGCTCCTGAATAGCGTTTTCAATGCATTTACAAAGTTTGGCATGGTACTTCTGTCTGAATGGTTTTCTCGATGTTTTTAGTGTCAAACACATTTTTTTGGCTGTTAATACATGGTAAAGGGGTTTTGTGAAGATGTTTAGCCATTAGATTCTGTTTTTGAGACTTTCCTTTTTTTATTTCTCTTAAGTGCTTTTCAGCTCCTAGATTGGCGTTCTCAATGCATTTACAAAGTTTGGCATTCAACTTTTGTCTGAATGGTTTTCTCGATGTTTTAAGTGTTATAACATGTTTCTGTGGCTGTTAGTACATGGGAAAGGGGTTTTGTGAAGATTTTTAGCCATTAGATTCCGTTTTTGAGACTTTCCTTTTTTTATTGCTTTAAAGTGCTTTTCAGCTCCTGAATGGCGTTCTCAATGCATTTACAAAGTTTGGCATTCAACTTTTGTCTGAATGGTTTTCTCGATGTTTTAAGTGTTATAACATGTTTCTGTGGCTGTTAGTACATGGGAAAGGGGTTTTGTGAAGATGTTTAGCCATTAGATTCCGTTTTTGAGACTTTCCTTTTTTTATTGCTCTAAAGTGCTTTTCAGCTCCTGAATAGCGTTTTCAATGCATTTACAAAGTTTGGCATGGTACTTCTGTCTGAATGGTTTTCTCGATGTTTTTAGTGTCAAACACATTTTTTTGGCTGTTAATACATGGTAAAGGGGTTTTGTGAAGATGTTTAGCCATTAGATTCTGTTTTTGAGACTTTCCTTTTTTTATTTCTCTTAAGTGCTTTTCAGCTCCTAGATTGGCGTTCTCAATGCATTTACAAAGTTTGGCATTCAACTTTTGTCTGAATGGTTTTCTCGATGTTTTAAGTGTTATAACATGTTTCTGTGGCTGTTAGTACATGGGAAAGGGGTTTTGTGAAGATTTTTAGCCATTAGATTCCGTTTTTGAGACTTTCCTTTTTTTATTGCTTTAAAGTGCTTTTCAGCTCCTGAATGGCGTTCTCAATGCATTTACAAAGTTTGGCATTCAACTTTTGTCTGAATGGTTTTCTCGATGTTTTAAGTGTTATAACATGTTTCTGTGGCTGTTAGTACATGGGAAAGGGGTTTTGTGAAGATTTTTAACCATTAGATTCCGTTTTTGAGACTTTCCTTTTTTTATTGCTCTAAAGTGCTTTTCAGCTCCTGAATGGCGTTCTCAATGCATTTACAAAGTTTGGCATTCAACTTTTGTCCGAATGGTTTTCTCGATGTTTTAAGTGTTATAACATGTTTCTGTGGCTGTTAGTACATGGGAAAGGGGTTTTGTGAAGATTTTTAACCATTAGATTCCGTTTTTGAGACTTTCCTTTTTTTATTGCTCTAAAGTGCTTTTCAGCTCCTGAATAGCGTTTTCAATGCATTTACAAAGTTTGGCATTCAACTTTTGTCTGAATGGTTTTCTCGATGTTTTAAGTGTTATAACATGTTTCTGTGGCTGTTAGTACATGGGAAAGGGGTTTTGTGAAGATTTTTAGCCATTAGTTTCCAATTTTGAGACTTTCCTTTTTTTATTGCTCTAAAGTGCTTTTCAGCTCCTGAATAGCGTTTTCAATGCATTTACAAAGTTTGGTATGTAACTTCTGTCTGAATGGTTTTCTCGATGTTTTAAGTGTTATAACATGTTTCTGTGGCTGTTAGTACATGGGAAAGGGGTTTTGTGAAGATTTTTAGCCATTAGTTTCCAATTTTGAGACTTTCCTTTTTTTATTGCTCTAAAATGCTTTTCAGCTCCTGAATAGCGTTTTCAATGCATTTACAAAGTTTGGTATGTAACTTCTGTCTGAATGGTTTTCTCGATGTTTTAAGTGTTATAACATGTTTCTGTGGCTGTTAATACATGGAAAATGGGTTTTGTGAAGATGTTTAGCCATTAGATTCCGTTTTTGAGACTTTCCTTTTTTTATTGCTCCAAAGTGCTTTTCAGCTCGAATAGCGTTTTCAATACATTTACAAAGTTTGCACGTAACTTCTGTCTGAATGGTTTTTCGATGTTTTAAGTATTATATCATGTTTCTGTGGCTGTTAATATATGGTAAAGGGGTTTTGTGAATATTTTTAGCCATTAGTTTCCAATTTTGAGACTTTCCTTTTTTTATTTCTCTAAAGTGCTTTTCGGCTCTTGAATAGCGTTTTCAGTGCATTTACAAAGTTTGGCATTCAACTTTTGACTGAAAGGGTTTCTCGATGTTTTAAGTGTCATAACACGTTTCTGTGGCTGTTTTTACATGGTAAAGGGGTTTTGTGAAGATCTTTAGCCATTCGATTCCGTTTTTGAGACTTTCCTTTTTTTATTAATCTAAAGTGCTTTTCAGCTCCTGAATGGCGTTCTCAATGCATTTACAAAGTTTGGCATGTAACTTCTGTCTGAATGGTTTTCTCGATGTTTTAAGTGTTATAACATGTTTCTGTGGCTGTTAATACATGGGAAAGGGGTTTTGTGAAGATGTTTAGCCATTAGATTCCGTTTTTGAGACTTTTCTTTTTTTATTGCTCTAAAGTGCTTTTCAGCTCCTGAATAGCGTTTTCAATGCATTTACAAAGTTTGGCATGGTACTTCTGTCTGAATGGTTTTCTCGATGTTTTTAGTGTCAAACACATTTTTTTGGCTGTTAATACATGGTAAAGGGGTTTTGTGAAGATGTTTAGCCATTAGATTCTGTTTTTGAGACTTTCCTTTTTTTATTTCTCTTAAGTGCTTTTCAGCTCCTAGATTGGCGTTCTCAATGCATTTACAAAGTTTGGCATTCAACTTTTGTCTGAATGGTTTTCTCGATGTTTTAAGTGTTATAACATGTTTCTGTGGCTGTTAGTACATGGGAAAGGGGTTTTGTGAAGATTTTTAGCCATTAGATTCCGTTTTTGAGACTTTCCTTTTTTTATTGCTTTAAAGTGCTTTTCAGCTCCTGAATGGCGTTCTCAATGCATTTACAAAGTTTGGCATTCAACTTTTGTCTGAATGGTTTTCTCGATGTTTTAAGTGTTATAACATGTTTCTGTGGCTGTTAGTACATGGGAAAGGGGTTTTGTGAAGATGTTTAGCCATTAGATTCCGTTTTTGAGACTTTCCTTTTTTTATTGCTCTAAAGTGCTTTTCAGCTCCTGAATAGCGTTTTCAATGCATTTACAAAGTTTGGCATGGTACTTCTGTCTGAATGGTTTTCTCGATGTTTTTAGTGTCAAACACATTTTTTTGGCTGTTAATACATGGTAAAGGGGTTTTGTGAAGATGTTTAGCCATTAGATTCTGTTTTTGAGACTTTCCTTTTTTTATTTCTCTTAAGTGCTTTTCAGCTCCTAGATTGGCGTTCTCAATGCATTTACAAAGTTTGGCATTCAACTTTTGTCTGAATGGTTTTCTCGATGTTTTAAGTGTTATAACATGTTTCTGTGGCTGTTAGTACATGGGAAAGGGGTTTTGTGAAGATTTTTAGCCATTAGATTCCGTTTTTGAGACTTTCCTTTTTTTATTGCTTTAAAGTGCTTTTCAGCTCCTGAATGGCGTTCTCAATGCATTTACAAAGTTTGGCATTCAACTTTTGTCTGAATGGTTTTCTCGATGTTTTAAGTGTTATAACATGTTTCTGTGGCTGTTAGTACATGGGAAAGGGGTTTTGTGAAGATGTTTAGCCATTAGATTCCGTTTTTGAGACTTTCCTTTTTTTATTGCTCTAAAGTGCTTTTCAGCTCCTGAATAGCGTTTTCAATGCATTTACAAAGTTTGGTATGTAACTTCTGTCTGAATGGTTTTCTCGATGTTTTAAGTATTATATCATGTTTCTTTGGCTGTTAATATATGGTAGAGGGGTTTTGTGAAGATTTTTAGCCATTAGATTCCGTTTTTGAGACTTTCCTTTTTTTATTATTCTAAAGTGCTTTTCAGCTCTTGAATAGCGTTTTCAGTGCATTTACAAAGTTTGGCATATAACTTCTGACTTAATGGTTTTCTCGGTGTTTTAAGAGTCATAACACGTTTCTGTGGGTGTTAATATATGGTAAAGGGGTTTTGTGAAGATGTTTAGCGATTAGATTCCGTTTTTGAGACTTTCTTTTTTTTATTGCTCTCAAGTGCTTTTCAGCTCCTGAATAGCGTTTTCAATGCATTTACAAAGTTTGGTATGTAACTTCTGACTGAAGGGTTTTCTCGATGTTTTAAGTGTCGTAACACGTTTCTGTGGCAGTTAATACATGGGAAGGGGTTTTTGTGAAGATGTTTAGCCATTAGATTCCAATTTTGAGACTTCCTTTTTTTATTGCTCTAAAGTGCTTTTCAGCTCTTGAATGGCGTTTTCAGTGCATTTACAAAGTTTGGCATATAACTTCTGACTTAAATGTTTTCTCGATGTTTTAAGTGTCATAACATGTTTCTGTGGCTGTTTATACATGGTAAAGGGGTTTTGTGAAGATGTTTAGCCATAAGATTCCGTTTTTGAGACTTTCCTTTTTTTATTGCTCTAAAGTGCTTTTCAGCTCCTGAATAGCGTTTTCAATGCATTTACAAAGTTTGGCACGCAACTTCTGTCTGAATGATTTTCTCGATGTTTTAAGTGTTCTAACATGTTTCAGTGGCTGTTAATACATGGGAAAGGGGTTTTGTGAAGATGTTTAGCCATTAGATTCCGTTTTTGAGACTTTCCTTTTTTTATTGCTCTAAAGTGCTTTTCAACACTTGACTAGCGTTTTCAATGCATTTACAAAGTTTGGCACGCAACTTCTGTCTGAATGGTTTTCTTGATGTTGTATGTGCCATAACACGTTTATGTGGCTGTTAATATATGGTAAAGGGGTTTTGTGAAGATTTTTAGCCATTAGTTTCCAATTTTGAGACTTTTCTTTTTTTATTTCTCTAAAGTGCTTTTCAGCTCCTGAATGGCATTCTCAATGCATTTACAAAGTTTGGTATGTAACTTCTGTCTGAATGGTTTTCTCGATGTTTTAAGTATTATATCATGTTTCTTTGGCTGTTAATATATGGTAAAGGTGTTTTGTGAAGATTTTTAGCCATTAGTTTCCAATTTTGAGACTTTCCTTTTTTTATTTCTCTAAAGTGCTTTTCAGCTCCTGAATGGCGTTCTCAATGCATTTACAAAGTTTGGCATTCAACTTTTGTCTGAATGGTTTTCTCGATGTTTTAAGTGTTATAACATGTTTCTGTGGCTGTTAGTACATGGGAAAAGGGTTTTGTGAAGATTTTTAGCCATTAGATTCCGTTTTTGAGACTTTCCTTTTTTATTGCTCTAAAGTGCTTTTCAGCTCCTGAATAGCGTTTTCAATGCATTTACAAAGTTTGGAATTCAACTTTTGTCTGAATGGTTTTCTCGATGTTTTAAGTGTTATAACATGTTTCTGTGGCTGTCAGTACATGGGAAAGGGGTTTTGTGAAGATTTTTAGCCATTAGTTTCCAATTTTGAGACTTTCCTTTTTTTATTGCTCTAAAGTGCGTTTCAGCTCCTGAATAGCGTTTTCAATGCATTTACAAAGTTTGGTATGTAACTTCTGTCTGAATGGTTTTCTCGATGTTTTAAGTGTTATAACATGTTTCTGCAACTTCTGTCTGAATGGTTTTTCGATGTTTTAAGTATTATATCATGTTTCTGTGGCTGTTAATATATGGTAAAGGGGTTTTGTGAATATTTTTAGCCATTAGTTTCCAATTTTGAGACTTTCCTTTTTTTATTTCTCTAAAGTGCTTTTCGGCTCTTGAATAGCGTTTTCAGTGCATTTACAAAGTTTGGCATCTAACTTTTGACTGAAAGGGTTTCTCGATGTTTTAAGTGTCATAACACGTTTCTGTGGCTGTTTTTACATGGTAAAGGGGTTTTGTGAAGATCTTTAGCCATTAGATTCCGTTTTTGAGACTTTCCTTTTTTTATTAATCTAAAGTGCTTTTCAGCTCCTGAATGGCGTTCTCAATGCATTTACAAAGTTTGGCATGTAACTTCTGTCTGAATGGTTTTCTCGATGTTTTAAGTGTTATAACATGTTTCTGTGGCTGTTAATACATGGGAAAGGGGTTTTGTGAAGATGTTTAGCCATTAGATTCCGTTTTTGAGACTTTTCTTTTTTTATTGCTCTAAAGTGCTTTTCAGCTCCTGAATAGCGTTTTCAATGCATTTACAAGTTTGGCATGGTACTTCTGTCTGAATGGTTTTCTCGATGTTTTAAGTGTTATAACATGTTTCTGTGGCTGTTAATACATGGAAAAGGGGTTTTGTGAAGATGTTTGGCCATTAGATTCCGTTTTTGAGACTTTCCTTTTTTTATTGCTCTGAAGTGTTTTTCAGCTCCTGAATAGCGTTTTCAATGCATTTTCAAAGTTTGGCACATAACTTCTGTCTGAATGGTTTTCTCGATGTTTAAAGTGTTATAACATGTTTCTGTGGCTGTTAATACATGGGAAAGGGGTTTTGTGAAGATGTTTAGCCATTAGATTCTGTTTTTGAGACTTTCCTTTTTTTATTTCTCTTAAGTGCTTTTCAGCTCCTGAATGGCGTTCTCAATGCATTTACAAAGTTTGGCATTCAACTTTTGTCTGAATGGTTTTCTCGATGTTTTAAGTGTTATAAACATGTTTCTGTGGCTGTTAGTACATGGGAAAGGGGTTTTGTGAAGATTTTTAGCCATTAGATTCCGTTTTTGAGACTTTCCTTTTTTATTGCTTTAAAGTGCTTTTCAGCTCCTGAATGGCGTTCTCAATGCATTTACAAAGTTTGGCATTCAACTTTTGTCTGAATGGTTTTCTCGATGTTTTAAGTGTTATAACATGTTTCTGTGGCTGTTAGTACATGGGAAAGGGGTTTTGTGAAGATGTTTAGCCATTAGATTCCGTTTTTGAGACTTTCCTTTTTTTATTGCTCTAAAGTGCTTTTCAGCTCCTGAATAGCGTTTTCAATACATTTACAAAGTTTGCACGTAACTTCTGTCTGAATGGTTTTCTCGATGTTTTAAGTGTTATAACATGTTTCTGTGGCTGTTAATACATGTGAAAGGGGTTTTGTGAAGATGTTTAGCCATTAGATTCCATTTTTGAGACTTTCCTTTTTTTATTGCTCTAAAGTGCTTTTCAGCTCCTGAATAGCGTTTTCAATGCATTTACAAAGTTTGGCACGAAACTTCTGTCTGAATGGTTTTCCCGATGTTTTAAGTGTTATAACATGTTTCTGTGGCTGTTTATACATGGGAAAGGGGTTTTGTGAAGATGTTTAGCCATTAGATTCCGTTTTTGACACTTTCCATTTTTTTATTGCTCTAAAGTGCTTTTCAGCTCCTGAATAGCGTTTTCAATGCATTTACAAAGTTTGGCATTCAACTTTTGTCTGAATGGTTTTCTCGATGTTTTAAGTGTTATAACATGTTTCTGTGGCTGTTAGTACATGGGAAAGGGGTTTTGTGAAGATTTTTAGCCATTAGATTACGTTTTTGAGACTCTCCTTTTTTTATTGCTTTAAAGTGCTTTTCAGCTCCTGAATAGCGTTTTCAATGCATTTACAAAGTTTGGCATTCAACTTTTGTCTGAATGGTTTTCTCGATGTTTTAAGTGTTATAACATGTTTCTGTGGCTGTTAGTACATGGGAAAGGGGTTTTGTGAAGATTTTTAGCCATTAGTTTCCAATTTTGAGACTTTCCTTTTTTTATTGCTCTAAAGTGCTTTTCAGCTCCTGAATAGCGTTTTCAATGCATTTACAAATTTTGGTATGTAACTTCTGTCTGAATGGTTTTCTCGATGTTTTAAGTGTTATAACATGTTTCTGCAACTTCTGTCTGAATGGTTTTCTCGATGTTTTAAGTGTTATAACATGTTTCTGTGGCTGTTAATACATGGGAAAGGGGTTTTGTGAAGATGTTTAGCCATTAGTTTCCAATTTTGAGACTTTCCTTTTTTTATTGCTCTAAAGTGCTTTTCAGCTCCTGAATAGCGTTTTCAATGCATTTACAAGTTTGGCATGGTACTTCTGTCTGAATGGTTTTCTCGATGTTTTTAGTGTCAAACACATTTTTTTTGCTGTTAATACATGGTAAAGGGGTTTTGTGAAGATGTTTAGCCATTAGATTCCGTTTTTGAGACTTTCCTTTTTTTAATGCTCTAAAGTGCTTTTCAGCTCCTGAATAGCGTTTTCAATGCATTTACAAAGTTTGGCACATAACTTCTGTCTGAATGGTTTTCTCGATGTTTTAAGTGTTATAACATGTTTCTGTGGCTGTTAATACATGGGAAAGGGGTTTTGTGAAGATTTTTAGCCATTAGATTCCGTTTTTGAGACTTTCCTTTTTTTATTGCTCTAAAGTGCTTTTCAGCTCCTGAATAGCGTTTTCAATGCATTTACAAAGTTTGGTATGTAACTTCTGTCTGAATGGTTTTCTCGATGTTTTAAGTGTTATAACATGTTTCTGTGGCTGTTAATACATGGAAAAGGGGTTTTGTGAAGATGTTTAGCCATTAGATTCCGTTTTTGAGACTTTCCTTTTTTTATTGCTCTAAAGTGCTTTTCAGCTCCTGAATAGCGTTTTCAATGCATTTACAAAGTTTGGCACATAACTTCTGTCTGAATGGTTTTCTCGATGTTTTAAGTGTTATAACATGTTTCTGTGGCTGTTAATACATGGGAAAGGGGTTTTGTGAAGATGTTTAGCCATTAGATTCTGTTTTTGAGACTTTCCTTTTTTTATTTCTCTTAAGTGCTTTTCAGCTCCTGAATGGCGTTCTCAATGCATTTACAAAGTTTGGCATTCAACTTTTGTCTGAATGGTTTTCTCGATGTTTTAAGTGTTATAACATGTTTCTGTGGCTGTTAGTACATGGGAAAGGGGTTTTGTGAAGATGTTTGGCCATTAGATTCCGTTTTTGAGACTTTCCTTTTTTTATTGCTCTGAAGTGTTTTTCAGCTCCTGAATAGCGTTTTCAATGCATTTTCAAAGTTTGGCACATAACTTCTGTCTGAATGGTTTTCTCGATGTTTAAAGTGTTATAACATGTTTCTGTGGCTGTTAATACATGGGAAAGGGGTTTTGTGAAGATGTTTAGCCATTAGATTCTGTTTTTGAGACTTTCCTTTTTTTATTTCTCTTAAGTGCTTTTCAGCTCCTGAATGGCGTTCTCAATGCATTTACAAAGTTTGGCATTCAACTTTTGTCTGAATGGTTTTCTCGATGTTTTAAGTGTTATAAACATGTTTCTGTGGCTGTTAGTACATGGGAAAGGGGTTTTGTGAAGATTTTTAGCCATTAGATTCCGTTTTTGAGACTTTCCTTTTTTATTGCTTTAAAGTGCTTTTCAGCTCCTGAATGGCGTTCTCAATGCATTTACAAAGTTTGGCATTCAACTTTTGTCTGAATGGTTTTCTCGATGTTTTAAGTGTTATAACATGTTTCTGTGGCTGTTAGTACATGGGAAAGGGGTTTTGTGAAGATGTTTAGCCATTAGATTCCGTTTTTGAGACTTTCCTTTTTTTATTGCTCTAAAGTGCTTTTCAGCTCCTGAATAGCGTTTTCAATACATTTACAAAGTTTGCACGTAACTTCTGTCTGAATGGTTTTCTCGATGTTTTAAGTGTTATAACATGTTTCTGTGGCTGTTAATACATGTGAAAGGGGTTTTGTGAAGATGTTTAGCCATTAGATTCCATTTTTGAGACTTTCCTTTTTTTATTGCTCTAAAGTGCTTTTCAGCTCCTGAATAGCGTTTTCAATGCATTTACAAAGTTTGGCACGAAACTTCTGTCTGAATGGTTTTCCCGATGTTTTAAGTGTTATAACATGTTTCTGTGGCTGTTTATACATGGGAAAGGGGTTTTGTGAAGATGTTTAGCCATTAGATTCCGTTTTTGACACTTTCCATTTTTTTATTGCTCTAAAGTGCTTTTCAGCTCCTGAATAGCGTTTTCAATGCATTTACAAAGTTTGGCATTCAACTTTTGTCTGAATGGTTTTCTCGATGTTTTAAGTGTTATAACATGTTTCTGTGGCTGTTAGTACATGGGAAAGGGGTTTTGTGAAGATTTTTAGCCATTAGATTACGTTTTTGAGACTCTCCTTTTTTTATTGCTTTAAAGTGCTTTTCAGCTCCTGAATAGCGTTTTCAATGCATTTACAAAGTTTGGCATTCAACTTTTGTCTGAATGGTTTTCTCGATGTTTTAAGTGTTATAACATGTTTCTGTGGCTGTTAGTACATGGGAAAGGGGTTTTGTGAAGATTTTTAGCCATTAGTTTCCAATTTTGAGACTTTCCTTTTTTTATTGCTCTAAAGTGCTTTTCAGCTCCTGAATAGCGTTTTCAATGCATTTACAAATTTTGGTATGTAACTTCTGTCTGAATGGTTTTCTCGATGTTTTAAGTGTTATAACATGTTTCTGCAACTTCTGTCTGAATGGTTTTTCGATGTTTTAAGTATTATATCATGTTTCTGTGGCTGTTAATATATGGTAAAGGGGTTTTGTGAATATTTTTAGCCATTAGTTTCCAATTTTGAGACTTTCCTTTTTTTATTTCTCTAAAGTGCTTTTCGGCTCTTGAATAGCGTTTTCAGTGCATTTACAAAGTTTGGCATCTAACTTTTGACTGAAAGGGTTTCTCGATGTTTTAAGTGTCATAACACGTTTCTGTGGCTGTTTTTACATGGTAAAGGGGTTTTGTGAAGATCTTTAGCCATTAGATTCCGTTTTTGAGACTTTCCTTTTTTTATTAATCTAAAGTGCTTTTCAGCTCCTGAATGGCGTTCTCAATGCATTTACAAAGTTTGGCATGTAACTTCTGTCTGAATGGTTTTCTCGATGTTTTAAGTGTTATAACATGTTTCTGTGGCTGTTAATACATGGGAAAGGGGTTTTGTGAAGATGTTTAGCCATTAGATTCCGTTTTTGAGACTTTTCTTTTTTTATTGCTCTAAAGTGCTTTTCAGCTCCTGAATAGCGTTTTCAATGCATTTACAAGTTTGGCATGGTACTTCTGTCTGAATGGTTTTCTCGATGTTTTTAGTGTCAAACACATTTTTTTTGCTGTTAATACATGGTAAAGGGGTTTTGTGAAGATGTTTAGCCATTAGATTCCGTTTTTGAGACTTTCCTTTTTTTAATGCTCTAAAGTGCTTTTCAGCTCCTGAATAGCGTTTTCAATGCATTTACAAAGTTTGGCACATAACTTCTGTCTGAATGGTTTTCTCGATGTTTTAAGTGTTATAACATGTTTCTGTGGCTGTTAATACATGGGAAAGGGGTTTTGTGAAGATTTTTAGCCATTAGATTCCGTTTTTGAGACTTTCCTTTTTTTATTGCTCTAAAGTGCTTTTCAGCTCCTGAATAGCGTTTTCAATGCATTTACAAAGTTTGGTATGTAACTTCTGTCTGAATGGTTTTCTCGATGTTTTAAGTGTTATAACATGTTTCTGTGGCTGTTAATACATGGAAAAGGGGTTTTGTGAAGATGTTTAGCCATTAGATTCCGTTTTTGAGACTTTCCTTTTTTTATTGCTCTAAAGTGCTTTTCAGCTCCTGAATAGCGTTTTCAATGCATTTACAAAGTTTGGCACATAACTTCTGTCTGAATGGTTTTCTCGATGTTTTAAGTGTTATAACATGTTTCTGTGGCTGTTAATACATGGGAAAGGGGTTTTGTGAAGATGTTTAGCCATTAGATTCTGTTTTTGAGACTTTCCTTTTTTTATTTCTCTTAAGTGCTTTTCAGCTCCTGAATGGCGTTCTCAATGCATTTACAAAGTTTGGCATTCAACTTTTGTCTGAATGGTTTTCTCGATGTTTTAAGTGTTATAACATGTTTCTGTGGCTGTTAGTACATGGGAAAGGGGTTTTGTGAAGATTTTTAGCCATTAGATTCCGTTTTTGAGACTTTCCTTTTTTTATTGCTCTAAAGTGCTTTTCAGCTCCTGAATAGCATTTTCAATGCATTTACAAAGTTTGGCATTCAACTTTTGTCTGAATGGTTTTCTCGATGTTTTAAGTGTTATAACATGTTTCTGTGGCTGTTAGTACATGGGAAAGGGTTTTTGTGAAGATTTTTAGCCATTAGATTCCGTTTTTGAGACTTTCCTTTTTTATTGCTTTAAAGTGCTTTTCAGCTCCTGAATGGCGTTCTCAATGCATTTACAAAGTTTGGCATTCAACTTTTGTCTGAATGGTTTTCTCGATGTTTTAAGTGTTATAACATGTTTCTGTGGCTGTTAGTACATGGGAAAGGGGTTTTGTGAAGATGTTTAGCCATTAGATTCCGTTTTTGAGACTTTCCTTTTTTTATTGCTCTAAAGTGCTTTTCAGCTCCTGAATAGCGTTTTCAATACATTTACAAAGTTTGCACGTAACTTCTGTCTGAATGGTTTTCTCGATGTTTTAAGTGTTATAACATGTTTCTGTGGCTGTTAATACATGTGAAAGGGGTTTTGTGAAGATGTTTAGCCATTAGATTCCATTTTTGAGACTTTCCTTTTTTTATTGCTCTAAAGTGCTTTTCAGCTCCTGAATAGCGTTTTCAATGCATTTACAAAGTTTGGCACGAAACTTCTGTCTGAATGGTTTTCCCGATGTTTTAAGTGTTATAACATGTTTCTGTGGCTGTTTATACATGGGAAAGGGGTTTTGTGAAGATGTTTAGCCATTAGATTCCGTTTTTGACACTTTCCATTTTTTTATTGCTCTAAAGTGCTTTTCAGCTCCTGAATAGCGTTTTCAATGCATTTACAAAGTTTGGCATTCAACTTTTGTCTGAATGGTTTTCTCGATGTTTTAAGTGTTATAACATGTTTCTGTGGCTGTTAGTACATGGGAAAGGGGTTTTGTGAAGATTTTTAGCCATTAGATTACGTTTTTGAGACTCTCCTTTTTTTATTGCTTTAAAGTGCTTTTCAGCTCCTGAATAGCGTTTTCAATGCATTTACAAAGTTTGGCATTCAACTTTTGTCTGAATGGTTTTCTCGATGTTTTAAGTGTTATAACATGTTTCTGTGGCTGTTAGTACATGGGAAAGGGGTTTTGTGAAGATTTTTAGCCATTAGTTTCCAATTTTGAGACTTTCCTTTTTTTATTGCTCTAAAGTGCTTTTCAGCTCCTGAATAGCGTTTTCAATGCATTTACAAATTTTGGTATGTAACTTCTGTCTGAATGGTTTTCTCGATGTTTTAAGTGTTATAACATGTTTCTGCAACTTCTGTCTGAATGGTTTTTCGATGTTTTAAGTATTATATCATGTTTCTGTGGCTGTTAATATATGGTAAAGGGGTTTTGTGAATATTTTTAGCCATTAGTTTCCAATTTTGAGACTTTCCTTTTTTTATTTCTCTAAAGTGCTTTTCGGCTCTTGAATAGCGTTTTCAGTGCATTTACAAAGTTTGGCATCTAACTTTTGACTGAAAGGGTTTCTCGATGTTTTAAGTGTCATAACACGTTTCTGTGGCTGTTTTTACATGGTAAAGGGGTTTTGTGAAGATCTTTAGCCATTAGATTCCGTTTTTGAGACTTTCCTTTTTTTATTAATCTAAAGTGCTTTTCAGCTCCTGAATGGCGTTCTCAATGCATTTACAAAGTTTGGCATGTAACTTCTGTCTGAATGGTTTTCTCGATGTTTTAAGTGTTATAACATGTTTCTGTGGCTGTTAATACATGGGAAAGGGGTTTTGTGAAGATGTTTAGCCATTAGATTCCGTTTTTGAGACTTTTCTTTTTTTATTGCTCTAAAGTGCTTTTCAGCTCCTGAATAGCGTTTTCAATGCATTTACAAGTTTGGCATGGTACTTCTGTCTGAATGGTTTTCTCGATGTTTTTAGTGTCAAACACATTTTTTTTGCTGTTAATACATGGTAAAGGGGTTTTGTGAAGATGTTTAGCCATTAGATTCCGTTTTTGAGACTTTCCTTTTTTTAATGCTCTAAAGTGCTTTTCAGCTCCTGAATAGCGTTTTCAATGCATTTACAAAGTTTGGCACATAACTTCTGTCTGAATGGTTTTCTCGATGTTTTAAGTGTTATAACATGTTTCTGTGGCTGTTAATACATGGGAAAGGGGTTTTGTGAAGATTTTTAGCCATTAGATTCCGTTTTTGAGACTTTCCTTTTTTTATTGCTCTAAAGTGCTTTTCAGCTCCTGAATAGCGTTTTCAATGCATTTACAAAGTTTGGTATGTAACTTCTGTCTGAATGGTTTTCTCGATGTTTTAAGTGTTATAACATGTTTCTGTGGCTGTTAATACATGGAAAAGGGGTTTTGTGAAGATGTTTAGCCATTAGATTCCGTTTTTGAGACTTTCCTTTTTTTATTGCTCTAAAGTGCTTTTCAGCTCCTGAATAGCGTTTTCAATGCATTTACAAAGTTTGGCACATAACTTCTGTCTGAATGGTTTTCTCGATGTTTTAAGTGTTATAACATGTTTCTGTGGCTGTTAATACATGGGAAAGGGGTTTTGTGAAGATGTTTAGCCATTAGATTCTGTTTTTGAGACTTTCCTTTTTTTATTTCTCTTAAGTGCTTTTCAGCTCCTGAATGGCGTTCTCAATGCATTTACAAAGTTTGGCATTCAACTTTTGTCTGAATGGTTTTCTCGATGTTTTAAGTGTTATAACATGTTTCTGTGGCTGTTAGTACATGGGAAAGGGGTTTTGTGAAGATTTTTAGCCATTAGATTCCGTTTTTGAGACTTTCCTTTTTTTATTGCTCTAAAGTGCTTTTCAGCTCCTGAATAGCATTTTCAATGCATTTACAAAGTTTGGCATTCAACTTTTGTCTGAATGGTTTTCTCGATGTTTTAAGTGTTATAACATGTTTCTGTGGCTGTTAGTACATGGGAAAGGGTTTTTGTGAAGATTTTTAGCCATTAGATTCCGTTTTTGAGACTTTCCTTTTTTATTGCTTTAAAGTGCTTTTCAGCTCCTGAATGGCGTTCTCAATGCATTTACAAAGTTTGGCATTCAACTTTTGTCTGAATGGTTTTCTCGATGTTTTAAGTGTTATAACATGTTTCTGTGGCTGTTAGTACATGGGAAAGGGGTTTTGTGAAGATGTTTAGCCATTAGATTCCGTTTTTGAGACTTTCCTTTTTTTATTGCTCTAAAGTGCTTTTCAGCTCCTGAATAGCGTTTTCAATACATTTACAAAGTTTGCACGTAACTTCTGTCTGAATGGTTTTCTCGATGTTTTAAGTGTTATAACATGTTTCTGTGGCTGTTAATACATGTGAAAGGGGTTTTGTGAAGATGTTTAGCCATTAGATTCCATTTTTGAGACTTTCCTTTTTTTATTGCTCTAAAGTGCTTTTCAGCTCCTGAATAGCGTTTTCAATGCATTTACAAAGTTTGGCACGAAACTTCTGTCTGAATGGTTTTCCCGATGTTTTAAGTGTTATAACATGTTTCTGTGGCTGTTTATACATGGGAAAGGGGTTTTGTGAAGATGTTTAGCCATTAGATTCCGTTTTTGACACTTTCCATTTTTTTATTGCTCTAAAGTGCTTTTCAGCTCCTGAATAGCGTTTTCAATGCATTTACAAAGTTTGGCATTCAACTTTTGTCTGAATGGTTTTCTCGATGTTTTAAGTGTTATAACATGTTTCTGTGGCTGTTAGTACATGGGAAAGGGGTTTTGTGAAGATTTTTAGCCATTAGTTTCCAATTTTGAGACTTTCCTTTTTTTATTGCTCTAAAGTGCTTTTCAGCTCCTGAATAGCGTTTTCAATGCATTTACAAATTTTGGTATGTAACTTCTGTCTGAATGGTTTTCTCGATGTTTTAAGTGTTATAACATGTTTCTGCAACTTCTGTCTGAATGGTTTTTCGATGTTTTAAGTATTATATCATGTTTCTGTGGCTGTTAAAATATGGTAAAGGGGTTTTGTGAATATTTTTAGCCATTAGTTTCCAATTTTGAGACTTTCCTTTTTTTATTTCTCTAAAGTGCTTTTCGGCTCTTGAATAGCGTTTTCAGTGCATTTACAAAGTTTGGCATATAACTTCTGACTTAATGGTTTTCTCGATGTTTTAAGTATTATATCATGTTTCTTTGGCTGTTAATATATGGTAGAGGGGTTTTGTGAAGATTTTTAGCCATTAGATTCCGTTTTTGAGACTTTCCTTTTTTTATTATTCTAAAGTGCTTTTCAGCTCTTGAATAGCGTTTTCAGTGCATTTACAAAGTTTGGCATATAACTTCTGACTTAATGGTTTTCTCGGTGTTTTAAGAGTCATAACACGTTTCTGTGGCTGTTAGTACATTGGTAAAGGGGTTTTGTGAAGATTTTTAGCCATTAGATTCCGTTTTTGAGACTTTCCTTTTTTTATTGCTCTAAAGTGCTTTTCAGCTCCTGAATAGCATTTTCAATGCATTTACAAAGTTTGGCATTCAACTTTTGTCTGAATGGTTTTCTCGATGTTTTAAGTGTTATAACATGTTTCTGTGGCTGTTAGTACATGGGAAAGGGGTTTTGTGAAGATTTTTAGCCATTAGATTCCGTTTTTGAGACTTTCCTTTTTTATTGCTTTAAAGTGCTTTTCAGCTCCTGAATGGCGTTCTCAATGCATTTACAAAGTTTGGCATTCAACTTTTGTCTGAATGGTTTTCTCGATGTTTTAAGTGTTATAACATGTTTCTGTGGCTGTTAGTACATGGGAAAGGGGTTTTGTGAAGATGTTTAGCCATTAGATTCCGTTTTTGAGACTTTCCTTTTTTTATTGCTCTAAAGTGCTTTTCAGCTCCTGAATAGCGTTTTCAATACATTTACAAAGTTTGCACGTAACTTCTGTCTGAATGGTTTTCTCGATGTTTTAAGTGTTATAACATGTTTCTGTGGCTGTTAATACATGTGAAAGGGGTTTTGTGAAGATGTTTAGCCATTAGATTCCATTTTTGAGACTTTCCTTTTTTTATTGCTCTAAAGTGCTTTTCAGCTCCTGAATAGCGTTTTCAATGCATTTACAAAGTTTGGCACGAAACTTCTGTCTGAATGGTTTTCCCGATGTTTTAAGTGTTATAACATGTTTCTGTGGCTGTTTATACATGGGAAAGGGGTTTTGTGAAGATGTTTAGCCATTAGATTCCGTTTTTGACACTTTCCATTTTTTTATTGCTCTAAAGTGCTTTTCAGCTCCTGAATAGCGTTTTCAATGCATTTACAAAGTTTGGCATTCAACTTTTGTCTGAATGGTTTTCTCGATGTTTTAAGTGTTATAACATGTTTCTGTGGCTGTTAGTACATGGGAAAGGGGTTTTGTGAAGATTTTTAGCCATTAGTTTCCAATTTTGAGACTTTCCTTTTTTTATTGCTCTAAAGTGCTTTTCAGCTCCTGAATAGCGTTTTCAATGCATTTACAAATTTTGGTATGTAACTTCTGTCTGAATGGTTTTCTCGATGTTTTAAGTGTTATAACATGTTTCTGCAACTTCTGTCTGAATGGTTTTTCGATGTTTTAAGTATTATATCATGTTTCTGTGGCTGTTAAAATATGGTAAAGGGGTTTTGTGAATATTTTTAGCCATTAGTTTCCAATTTTGAGACTTTCCTTTTTTTATTTCTCTAAAGTGCTTTTCGGCTCTTGAATAGCGTTTTCAGTGCATTTACAAAGTTTGGCATATAACTTCTGACTTAATGGTTTTCTCGATGTTTTAAGTATTATATCATGTTTCTTTGGCTGTTAATATATGGTAGAGGGGTTTTGTGAAGATTTTTAGCCATTAGATTCCGTTTTTGAGACTTTCCTTTTTTTATTATTCTAAAGTGCTTTTCAGCTCTTGAATAGCGTTTTCAGTGCATTTACAAAGTTTGGCATATAACTTCTGACTTAATGGTTTTCTCGGTGTTTTAAGAGTCATAACACGTTTCTGTGGGTGTTAATATATGGTAAAGGGGTTTTGTGAAGATGTTTAGCGATTAGATTCCGTTTTTGAGACTTTCTTTTTTTATTGCTCTCAAGTGCTTTTCAGCTCCTGAATAGCGTTTTCAATGCATTTACAAAGTTTGGTATGTAACTTCTGACTGAAGGGTTTTCTCGATGTTTTAAGTGTTGTAACACGTTTCTGTGGCAGTTAATACATGGGAAGGGGTTTTTGTGAAGATGTTTAGCCATTAGATTCCAATTTTGAGACTTCCTTTTTTTATTGCTCTAAAGTGCTTTTCAGCTCTTGAATGGCGTTTTCAGTGCATTTACAAAGTTTGGCATATAACTTCTGACTTAAATGTTTTCTCGATGTTTTAAGTGTCATAACATGTTTCTGTGGCTGTTTATACATGGTAAAGGGGTTTTGTGAAGATGTTTAGCCATAAGATTCCGTTTTTGAGACTTTCCTTTTTTTATTGCTCTAAAGTGCTTTTCAGCTCCTGAATAGCGTTTTCAATGCATTTACAAAGTTTGGCACGCAACTTCTGTCTGAATGATTTTCTCGATGTTTTAAGTGTTCTAACATGTTTCAGTGGCTGTTAATACATGGGAAAGGGGTTTTGTGAAGATGTTTAGCCATTAGATTCCGTTTTTGAGACTTTCCTTTTTTTATTGCTCTAAAGTGCTTTTCAACACTTGACTAGCGTTTTCAATGCATTTACAAAGTTTGGCACGCAACTTCTGTCTGAATGGTTTTCTTGATGTTGTATGTGCCATAACACGTTTATGTGGCTGTTAATATATGGTAAAGGGGTTTTGTGAAGATTTTTAGCCATTAGTTTCCAATTTTGAGACTTTCCTTTTTTTATTTCTCTAAAGTGCTTTTCAGCTCCTGAATGGCGTTCTCAATGCATTTACAAAGTTTGGCATTCAACTTTTGTCTGAATGGTTTTCTCGATGTTTTAAGTGTTATAACATGTTTCTGTGGCTGTTAGTACATGGGAAAAGGGTTTTGTGAAGATTTTTAGCCATTAGATTCCGTTTTTGAGACTTTCCTTTTTTATTGCTCTAAAGTGCTTTTCAGCTCCTGAATAGCGTTTTCAATGCATTTACAAAGTTTGGCATTCAACTTTTGTCTGAATGGTTTTCTCGATGTTTTAAGTGTTATAACATGTTTCTGTGGCTGTCAGTACATGGGAAAGGGGTTTTGTGAAGATTTTTAGCCATTAGTTTCCAATTTTGAGACTTTCCTTTTTTTATTGCTCTAAAGTGCGTTTCAGCTCCTGAATAGCGTTTTCAATGCATTTACAAAGTTTGGTATGTAACTTCTGTCTGAATGGTTTTCTCGATGTTTTAAGTGTTATAACATGTTTCTGCAACTTCTGTCTGAATGGTTTTTCGATGTTTTAAGTATTATATCATGTTTCTGTGGCTGTTAATATATGGTAAAGGGGTTTTGTGAATATTTTTAGCCATTAGTTTCCAATTTTGAGACTTTCCTTTTTTTATTTCTCTAAAGTGCTTTTCGGCTCTTGAATAGCGTTTTCAGTGCATTTACAAAGTTTGGCATCTAACTTTTGACTGAAAGGGTTTCTCGATGTTTTAAGTGTCATAACACGTTTCTGTGGCTGTTTTTACATGGTAAAGGGGTTTTGTGAAGATCTTTAGCCATTAGATTCCGTTTTTGAGACTTTCCTTTTTTTATTAATCTAAAGTGCTTTTCAGCTCCTGAATGGCGTTCTCAATGCATTTACAAAGTTTGGCATGTAACTTCTGTCTGAATGGTTTTCTCGATGTTTTAAGTGTTATAACATGTTTCTGTGGCTGTTAATACATGGGAAAGGGGTTTTGTGAAGATGTTTAGCCATTAGATTCCGTTTTTGAGACTTTTCTTTTTTTATTGCTCTAAAGTGCTTTTCAGCTCCTGAATAGCGTTTTCAATGCATTTACAAGTTTGGCATGGTACTTCTGTCTGAATGGTTTTCTCGATGTTTTAAGTGTTATAACATGTTTCTGTGGCTGTTAATACATGGAAAAGGGGTTTTGTGAAGATGTTTGGCCATTAGATTCCGTTTTTGAGACTTTCCTTTTTTTATTGCTCTAAAGTGCTTTTCAGCTCCTGAATAGCGTTTTCAATGCATTTACAAAGTTTGGCACATAACTTCTGTCTGAATGGTTTTCTCGATGTTTTAAGTGTTATAACATGTTTCTGTGGCTGTTAATACATGGGAAAGGGGTTTTGTGAAGATGTTTAGCCATTAGATTCTGTTTTTGAGACTTTCCTTTTTTTATTTCTCTTAAGTGCTTTTCAGCTCCTGAATGGCGTTCTCAATGCATTTACAAAGTTTGGCATTCAACTTTTGTCTGAATGGTTTTCTCGATGTTTTAAGTGTTATAACATGTTTCTGTGGCTGTTAGTACATGGGAAAGGGGTTTTGTGAAGATTTTTAGCCATTAGATTCCGTTTTTGAGACTTTCCTTTTTTATTGCTTTAAAGTGCTTTTCAGCTCCTGAATGGCGTTCTCAATGCATTTACAAAGTTTGGCATTCAACTTTTGTCTGAATGGTTTTCTCGATGTTTTAAGTGTTATAACATGTTTCTGTGGCTGTTAGTACATGGGAAAGGGGTTTTGTGAAGATGTTTAGCCATTAGATTCCGTTTTTGAGACTTTCCTTTTTTTATTGCTCTAAAGTGCTTTTCAGCTCCTGAATAGCGTTTTCAATACATTTACAAAGTTTGCACGTAACTTCTGTCTGAATGGTTTTCTCGATGTTTTAAGTGTTATAACATGTTTCTGTGGCTGTTAATACATGTGAAAGGGGTTTTGTGAAGATGTTTAGCCATTAGATTCCGTTTTTGAGACTTTCCTTTTTTTATTGCTCTAAAGTGCTTTTCAACACTTGACTAGCGTTTTCAATGCATTTACAAAGTTTGGCACGCAACTTCTGTCTGAATGGTTTTCTTGATGTTGTATGTGCCATAACACGTTTATGTGGCTGTTAATATATGGTAAAGGGGTTTTGTGAAGATTTTTAGCCATTAGTTTCCAATTTTGAGACTTTTCTTTTTTTATTTCTCTAAAGTGCTTTTCAGCTCCTGAATGGCATTCTCAATGCATTTACAAAGTTTGGCATTCAACTTTTGTCTGAATGGTTTTCTCGATGTTTTAAGTGTTATAACATGTTTCTGTGGTTAGTACATGGGAAAGGGGTTTTGTGAAGATTTTTAGCCATTAGATTCCGTTTTTGAGACTTTCCTTTTTTTATTGCTCTAAAGTGCTTTTCAGCTCCTGAATAGCGTTTTCAATGCATTTACAAAGTTTGGTATGTAACTTCTGTCTGAATGGTTTTCTCGATGTTTTAAGTATTATATCATGTTTCTTTGGCTGTTAATATATGGTAAAGGTGTTTTGTGAAGATTTTTAGCCATTAGTTTCCAATTTTGAGACTTTCCTTTTTTTATTTCTCTAAAGTGCTTTTCAGCTCCTGAATGGCGTTCTCAATGCATTTACAAAGTTTGGCATTCAACTTTTGTCTGAATGGTTTTCTCGATGTTTTAAGTGTTATAACATGTTTCTGTGGCTGTTAGTACATGGGAAAAGGGTTTTGTGAAGATTTTTAGCCATTAGATTCCGTTTTTGAGACTTTCCTTTTTTATTGCTCTAAAGTGCTTTTCAGCTCCTGAATAGCGTTTTCAATGCATTTACAAAGTTTGGCATTCAACTTTTGTCTGAATGGTTTTCTCGATGTTTTAAGTGTTATAACATGTTTCTGTGGCTGTCAGTACATGGGAAAGGGGTTTTGTGAAGATTTTTAGCCATTAGTTTCCAATTTTGAGACTTTCCTTTTTTTATTGCTCTAAAGTGCGTTTCAGCTCCTGAATAGCGTTTTCAATGCATTTACAAAGTTTGGTATGTAACTTCTGTCTGAATGGTTTTCTCGATGTTTTAAGTGTTATAACATGTTTCTGCAACTTCTGTCTGAATGGTTTTTCGATGTTTTAAGTATTATATCATGTTTCTGTGGCTGTTAATATATGGTAAAGGGGTTTTGTGAATATTTTTAGCCATTAGTTTCCAATTTTGAGACTTTCCTTTTTTTATTTCTCTAAAGTGCTTTTCGGCTCTTGAATAGCGTTTTCAGTGCATTTACAAAGTTTGGCATCTAACTTTTGACTGAAAGGGTTTCTCGATGTTTTAAGTGTCATAACACGTTTCTGTGGCTGTTTTTACATGGTAAAGGGGTTTTGTGAAGATCTTTAGCCATTAGATTCCGTTTTTGAGACTTTCCTTTTTTTATTAATCTAAAGTGCTTTTCAGCTCCTGAATGGCGTTCTCAATGCATTTACAAAGTTTGGCATGTAACTTCTGTCTGAATGGTTTTCTCGATGTTTTAAGTGTTATAACATGTTTCTGTGGCTGTTAATACATGGGAAAGGGGTTTTGTGAAGATGTTTAGCCATTAGATTCCGTTTTTGAGACTTTTCTTTTTTTATTGCTCTAAAGTGCTTTTCAGCTCCTGAATAGCGTTTTCAATGCATTTACAAGTTTGGCATGGTACTTCTGTCTGAATGGTTTTCTCGATGTTTTAAGTGTTATAACATGTTTCTGTGGCTGTTAATACATGGAAAAGGGGTTTTGTGAAGATGTTTGGCCATTAGATTCCGTTTTTGAGACTTTCCTTTTTTTATTGCTCTAAAGTGCTTTTCAGCTCCTGAATAGCGTTTTCAATGCATTTACAAAGTTTGGCACATAACTTCTGTCTGAATGGTTTTCTCGATGTTTTAAGTGTTATAACATGTTTCTGTGGCTGTTAATACATGGGAAAGGGGTTTTGTGAAGATGTTTAGCCATTAGATTCTGTTTTTGAGACTTTCCTTTTTTTATTTCTCTTAAGTGCTTTTCAGCTCCTGAATGGCGTTCTCAATGCATTTACAAAGTTTGGCATTCAACTTTTGTCTGAATGGTTTTCTCGATGTTTTAAGTGTTATAACATGTTTCTGTGGCTGTTAGTACATGGGAAAGGGGTTTTGTGAAGATTTTTAGCCATTAGATTCCGTTTTTGAGACTTTCCTTTTTTATTGCTTTAAAGTGCTTTTCAGCTCCTGAATGGCGTTCTCAATGCATTTACAAAGTTTGGCATTCAACTTTTGTCTGAATGGTTTTCTCGATGTTTTAAGTGTTATAACATGTTTCTGTGGCTGTTAGTACATGGGAAAGGGGTTTTGTGAAGATGTTTAGCCATTAGATTCCGTTTTTGAGACTTTCCTTTTTTTATTGCTCTAAAGTGCTTTTCAGCTCCTGAATAGCGTTTTCAATACATTTACAAAGTTTGCACGTAACTTCTGTCTGAATGGTTTTCTCGATGTTTTAAGTGTTATAACATGTTTCTGTGGCTGTTAATACATGTGAAAGGGGTTTTGTGAAGATGTTTAGCCATTAGATTCCATTTTTGAGACTTTCCTTTTTTTATTGCTCTAAAGTGCTTTTCAGCTCCTGAATAGCGTTTTCAATGCATTTACAAAGTTTGGCACGAAACTTCTGTCTGAATGGTTTTCCCGATGTTTTAAGTGTTATAACATGTTTCTGTGGCTGTTTATACATGGGAAAGGGGTTTTGTGAAGATGTTTAGCCATTAGATTCCGTTTTTGACACTTTCCATTTTTTTATTGCTCTAAAGTGCTTTTCAGCTCCTGAATAGCGTTTTCAATGCATTTACAAAGTTTGGCATTCAACTTTTGTCTGAATGGTTTTCTCGATGTTTTAAGTGTTATAACATGTTTCTGTGGCTGTTAGTACATGGGAAAGGGGTTTTGTGAAGATTTTTAGCCATTAGATTACGTTTTTGAGACTCTCCTTTTTTTATTGCTTTAAAGTGCTTTTCAGCTCCTGAATAGCGTTTTCAATGCATTTACAAAGTTTGGCATTCAACTTTTGTCTGAATGGTTTTCTCGATGTTTTAAGTGTTATAACATGTTTCTGTGGCTGTTAGTACATGGGAAAGGGGTTTTGTGAAGATTTTTAGCCATTAGTTTCCAATTTTGAGACTTTCCTTTTTTTATTGCTCTAAAGTGCTTTTCAGCTCCTGAATAGCGTTTTCAATGCATTTACAAATTTTGGTATGTAACTTCTGTCTGAATGGTTTTCTCGATGTTTTAAGTGTTATAACATGTTTCTGCAACTTCTGTCTGAATGGTTTTTCGATGTTTTAAGTATTATATCATGTTTCTGTGGCTGTTAATATATGGTAAAGGGGTTTTGTGAATATTTTTAGCCATTAGTTTCCAATTTTGAGACTTTCCTTTTTTTATTTCTCTAAAGTGCTTTTCGGCTCTTGAATAGCGTTTTCAGTGCATTTACAAAGTTTGGCATCTAACTTTTGACTGAAAGGGTTTCTCGATGTTTTAAGTGTCATAACACGTTTCTGTGGCTGTTTTTACATGGTAAAGGGGTTTTGTGAAGATCTTTAGCCATTAGATTCCGTTTTTGAGACTTTCCTTTTTTTATTAATCTAAAGTGCTTTTCAGCTCCTGAATGGCGTTCTCAATGCATTTACAAAGTTTGGCATGTAACTTCTGTCTGAATGGTTTTCTCGATGTTTTAAGTGTTATAACATGTTTCTGTGGCTGTTAATATATGGGAAAGGGGTTTTGTGAAGATGTTTAGCCATTAGATTCCGTTTTTGAGACTTTTCTTTTTTTATTGCTCTAAAGTGCTTTTCAGCTCCTGAATAGCGTTTTCAATGCATTTACAAGTTTGGCATGGTACTTCTGTCTGAATGGTTTTCTCGATGTTTTTAGTGTCAAACACATTTTTTTTGCTGTTAATACATGGTAAAGGGGTTTTGTGAAGATGTTTAGCCATTAGATTCCGTTTTTGAGACTTTCCTTTTTTTAATGCTCTAAAGTGCTTTTCAGCTCCTGAATAGCGTTTTCAATGCATTTACAAAGTTTGGCACATAACTTCTGTCTGAATGGTTTTCTCGATGTTTTAAGTGTTATAACATGTTTCTGTGGCTGTTAATACATGGGAAAGGGGTTTTGTGAAGATTTTTAGCCATTAGATTCCGTTTTTGAGACTTTCCTTTTTTTATTGCTCTAAAGTGCTTTTCAGCTCCTGAATAGCGTTTTCAATGCATTTACAAAGTTTGGTATGTAACTTCTGTCTGAATGGTTTTCTCGATGTTTTAAGTGTTATAACATGTTTCTGTGGCTGTTAATACATGGAAAAGGGGTTTTGTGAAGATGTTTAGCCATTAGATTCCGTTTTTGAGACTTTCCTTTTTTTATTGCTCTAAAGTGCTTTTCAGCTCCTGAATAGCGTTTTCAATGCATTTACAAAGTTTGGCACATAACTTCTGTCTGAATGGTTTTCTCGATGTTTTAAGTGTTATAACATGTTTCTGTGGCTGTTAATACATGGGAAAGGGGTTTTGTGAAGATGTTTAGCCATTAGATTCTGTTTTTGAGACTTTCCTTTTTTTATTTCTCTTAAGTGCTTTTCAGCTCCTGAATGGCGTTCTCAATGCATTTACAAAGTTTGCCATTCAACTTTTGTCTGAATGGTTTTCTCGATGTTTTAAGTGTTATAACATGTTTCTGTGGCTGTTAGTACATGGGAAAGGGGTTTTGTGAAGATTTTTAGCCATTAGATTCCGTTTTTGAGACTTTCCTTTTTTTATTGCTCTAAAGTGCTTTTCAGCTCCTGAATAGCATTTTCAATGCATTTACAAAGTTTGGCATTCAACTTTTGTCTGAATGGTTTTCTCGATGTTTTAAGTGTTATAACATGTTTCTGTGGCTGTTAGTACATGGGAAAGGGTTTTTGTGAAGATTTTTAGCCATTAGATTCCGTTTTTGAGACTTTCCTTTTTTATTGCTTTAAAGTGCTTTTCAGCTCCTGAATGGCGTTCTCAATGCATTTACAAAGTTTGGCATTCAACTTTTGTCTGAATGGTTTTCTCGATGTTTTAAGTGTTATAACATGTTTCTGTGGCTGTTAGTACATGGGAAAGGGGTTTTGTGAAGATGTTTAGCCATTAGATTCCGTTTTTGAGACTTTCCTTTTTTTATTGCTCTAAAGTGCTTTTCAGCTCCTGAATAGCGTTTTCAATACATTTACAAAGTTTGCACGTAACTTCTGTCTGAATGGTTTTCTCGATGTTTTAAGTGTTATAACATGTTTCTGTGGCTGTTAATACATGTGAAAGGGGTTTTGTGAAGATGTTTAGCCATTAGATTCCATTTTTGAGACTTTCCTTTTTTTATTGCTCTAAAGTGCTTTTCAGCTCCTGAATAGCGTTTTCAATGCATTTACAAAGTTTGGCACGAAACTTCTGTCTGAATGGTTTTCCCGATGTTTTAAGTGTTATAACATGTTTCTGTGGCTGTTTATACATGGGAAAGGGGTTTTGTGAAGATGTTTAGCCATTAGATTCCGTTTTTGAGACTTTCCTTTTTTATTGCTTTAAAGTGCTTTTCAGCTCCTGAATGGCGTTCTCAATGCATTTACAAAGTTTGGCATTCAACTTTTGTCTGAATGGTTTTCTCGATGTTTTAAGTGTTATAACATGTTTCTGTGGCTGTTAGTACATGGGAAAGGGGTTTTGTGAAGATGTTTAGCCATTAGATTCCGTTTTTGAGACTTTCCTTTTTTTATTGCTCTAAAGTGCTTTTCAGCTCCTGAATAGCGTTTTCAATACATTTACAAAGTTTGCACGTAACTTCTGTCTGAATGGTTTTCTCGATGTTTTAAGTGTTATAACATGTTTCTGTGGCTGTTAATACATGTGAAAGGGGTTTTGTGAAGATGTTTAGCCATTAGATTCCATTTTTGAGACTTTCCTTTTTTTATTGCTCTAAAGTGCTTTTCAGCTCCTGAATAGCGTTTTCAATGCATTTACAAAGTTTGGCACGAAACTTCTGTCTGAATGGTTTTCCCGATGTTTTAAGTGTTATAACATGTTTCTGTGGCTGTTTATACATGGGAAAGGGGTTTTGTGAAGATGTTTAGCCATTAGATTCCGTTTTTGACACTTTCCATTTTTTTATTGCTCTAAAGTGCTTTTCAGCTCCTGAATAGCGTTTTCAATGCATTTACAAAGTTTGGCATTCAACTTTTGTCTGAATGGTTTTCTCGATGTTTTAAGTGTTATAACATGTTTCTGTGGCTGTTAGTACATGGGAAAGGGGTTTTGTGAAGATTTTTAGCCATTAGTTTCCAATTTTGAGACTTTCCTTTTTTTATTGCTCTAAAGTGCTTTTCAGCTCCTGAATAGCGTTTTCAATGCATTTACAAATTTTGGTATGTAACTTCTGTCTGAATGGTTTTCTCGATGTTTTAAGTGTTATAACATGTTTCTGCAACTTCTGTCTGAATGGTTTTTCGATGTTTTAAGTATTATATCATGTTTCTGTGGCTGTTAAAATATGGTAAAGGGGTTTTGTGAATATTTTTAGCCATTAGTTTCCAATTTTGAGACTTTCCTTTTTTTATTTCTCTAAAGTGCTTTTCGGCTCTTGAATAGCGTTTTCAGTGCATTTACAAAGTTTGGCATCTAACTTTTGACTGAAAGGGTTTCTCGATGTTTTAAGTGTCATAACACGTTTCTGTGGCTGTTTTTACATGGTAAAGGGGTTTTGTGAAGATCTTTAGCCATTAGATTCCGTTTTTGAGACTTTCCTTTTTTTATTAATCTAAAGTGCTTTTCAGCTCCTGAATGGCGTTCTCAATGCATTTACAAAGTTTGGCATGTAACTTCTGTCTGAATGGTTTTCTCGATGTTTTAAGTGTTATAACATGTTTCTGTGGCTGTTAATACATGGGAAAGGGGTTTTGTGAAGATGTTTAGCCATTAGATTCCGTTTTTGAGACTTTTCTTTTTTTATTGCTCTAAAGTGCTTTTCAGCTCCTGAATAGCGTTTTCAATGCATTTACAAGTTTGGCATGGTACTTCTGTCTGAATGGTTTTCTCGATGTTTTTAGTGTCAAACACATTTTTTTTGCTGTTAATACATGGTAAAGGGGTTTTGTGAAGATGTTTAGCCATTAGATTCCGTTTTTGAGACTTTCCTTTTTTTAATGCTCTAAAGTGCTTTTCAGCTCCTGAATAGCGTTTTCAATGCATTTACAAAGTTTGGCACATAACTTCTGTCTGAATGGTTTTCTCGATGTTTTAAGTGTTATAACATGTTTCTGTGGCTGTTAATACATGGGAAAGGGGTTTTGTGAAGATTTTTAGCCATTAGATTCCGTTTTTGAGACTTTCCTTTTTTTATTGCTCTAAAGTGCTTTTCAGCTCCTGAATAGCGTTTTCAATGCATTTACAAAGTTTGGTATGTAACTTCTGTCTGAATGGTTTTCTCGATGTTTTAAGTGTTATAACATGTTTCTGTGGCTGTTAATACATGGAAAAGGGGTTTTGTGAAGATGTTTAGCCATTAGATTCCGTTTTTGAGACTTTCCTTTTTTTATTGCTCTAAAGTGCTTTTCAGCTCCTGAATAGCGTTTTCAATGCATTTACAAAGTTTGGCATTCAACTTTTGTCTGAATGGTTTTCTCGATGTTTTAAGTGTTATAACATGTTTCTGTGGCTGTTAGTACATGGGAAAGGGGTTTTGTGAAGATGTTTAGCCATTAGATTCCGTTTTTGAGACTTTCCTTTTTTTATTGCTCTAAAGTGCTTTTCAGCTCCTGAATAGCGTTTTCAATACATTTACAAAGTTTGCACGTAACTTCTGTCTGAATGGTTTTCTCGATGTTTTAAGTGTTATAACATGTTTCTGTGGCTGTTAATACATGTGAAAGGGGTTTTGTGAAGATGTTTAGCCATTAGATTCCATTTTTGAGACTTTCCTTTTTTTATTGCTCTAAAGTGCTTTTCAGCTCCTGAATAGCGTTTTCAATGCATTTACAAAGTTTGGCACGAAACTTCTGTCTGAATGGTTTTCCCGATGTTTTAAGTGTTATAACATGTTTCTGTGGCTGTTTATACATGGGAAAGGGGTTTTGTGAAGATGTTTAGCCATTAGATTCCGTTTTTGACACTTTCCATTTTTTTATTGCTCTAAAGTGCTTTTCAGCTCCTGAATAGCGTTTTCAATGCATTTACAAAGTTTGGCATTCAACTTTTGTCTGAATGGTTTTCTCGATGTTTTAAGTGTTATAACATGTTTCTGTGGCTGTTAGTACATGGGAAAGGGGTTTTGTGAAGATTTTTAGCCATTAGATTACGTTTTTGAGACTCTCCTTTTTTTATTGCTTTAAAGTGCTTTTCAGCTCCTGAATAGCGTTTTCAATGCATTTACAAAGTTTGGCATTCAACTTTTGTCTGAATGGTTTTCTCGATGTTTTAAGTGTTATAACATGTTTCTGTGGCTGTTAGTACATGGGAAAGGGGTTTTGTGAAGATTTTTAGCCATTAGTTTCCAATTTTGAGACTTTCCTTTTTTTATTGCTCTAAAGTGCTTTTCAGCTCCTGAATAGCGTTTTCAATGCATTTACAAATTTTGGTATGTAACTTCTGTCTGAATGGTTTTCTCGATGTTTTAAGTGTTATAACATGTTTCTGCAACTTCTGTCTGAATGGTTTTTCGATGTTTTAAGTATTATATCATGTTTCTGTGGCTGTTAATATATGGTAAAGGGGTTTTGTGAATATTTTTAGCCATTAGTTTCCAATTTTGAGACTTTCCTTTTTTTATTTCTCTAAAGTGCTTTTCGGCTCTTGAATAGCGTTTTCAGTGCATTTACAAAGTTTGGCATCTAACTTTTGACTGAAAGGGTTTCTCGATGTTTTAAGTGTCATAACACGTTTCTGTGGCTGTTTTTACATGGTAAAGGGGTTTTGTGAAGATCTTTAGCCATTAGATTCCGTTTTTGAGACTTTCCTTTTTTTATTAATCTAAAGTGCTTTTCAGCTCCTGAATGGCGTTCTCAATGCATTTACAAAGTTTGGCATGTAACTTCTGTCTGAATGGTTTTCTCGATGTTTTAAGTGTTATAACATGTTTCTGTGGCTGTTAATATATGGGAAAGGGGTTTTGTGAAGATGTTTAGCCATTAGATTCCGTTTTTGAGACTTTTCTTTTTTTATTGCTCTAAAGTGCTTTTCAGCTCCTGAATAGCGTTTTCAATGCATTTACAAGTTTGGCATGGTACTTCTGTCTGAATGGTTTTCTCGATGTTTTTAGTGTCAAACACATTTTTTTTGCTGTTAATACATGGTAAAGGGGTTTTGTGAAGATGTTTAGCCATTAGATTCCGTTTTTGAGACTTTCCTTTTTTTAATGCTCTAAAGTGCTTTTCAGCTCCTGAATAGCGTTTTCAATGCATTTACAAAGTTTGGCACATAACTTCTGTCTGAATGGTTTTCTCGATGTTTTAAGTGTTATAACATGTTTCTGTGGCTGTTAATACATGGGAAAGGGGTTTTGTGAAGATTTTTAGCCATTAGATTCCGTTTTTGAGACTTTCCTTTTTTTATTGCTCTAAAGTGCTTTTCAGCTCCTGAATAGCGTTTTCAATGCATTTACAAAGTTTGGTATGTAACTTCTGTCTGAATGGTTTTCTCGATGTTTTAAGTGTTATAACATGTTTCTGTGGCTGTTAATACATGGAAAAGGGGTTTTGTGAAGATGTTTAGCCATTAGATTCCGTTTTTGAGACTTTCCTTTTTTTATTGCTCTAAAGTGCTTTTCAGCTCCTGAATAGCGTTTTCAATGCATTTACAAAGTTTGGCACATAACTTCTGTCTGAATGGTTTTCTCGATGTTTTAAGTGTTATAACATGTTTCTGTGGCTGTTAATACATGGGAAAGGGGTTTTGTGAAGATGTTTAGCCATTAGATTCTGTTTTTGAGACTTTCCTTTTTTTATTTCTCTTAAGTGCTTTTCAGCTCCTGAATGGCGTTCTCAATGCATTTACAAAGTTTGCCATTCAACTTTTGTCTGAATGGTTTTCTCGATGTTTTAAGTGTTATAACATGTTTCTGTGGCTGTTAGTACATGGGAAAGGGGTTTTGTGAAGATTTTTAGCCATTAGATTCCGTTTTTGAGACTTTCCTTTTTTTATTGCTCTAAAGTGCTTTTCAGCTCCTGAATAGCATTTTCAATGCATTTACAAAGTTTGGCATTCAACTTTTGTCTGAATGGTTTTCTCGATGTTTTAAGTGTTATAACATGTTTCTGTGGCTGTTAGTACATGGGAAAGGGTTTTTGTGAAGATTTTTAGCCATTAGATTCCGTTTTTGAGACTTTCCTTTTTTATTGCTTTAAAGTGCTTTTCAGCTCCTGAATGGCGTTCTCAATGCATTTACAAAGTTTGGCATTCAACTTTTGTCTGAATGGTTTTCTCGATGTTTTAAGTGTTATAACATGTTTCTGTGGCTGTTAGTACATGGGAAAGGGGTTTTGTGAAGATGTTTAGCCATTAGATTCCGTTTTTGAGACTTTCCTTTTTTTATTGCTCTAAAGTGCTTTTCAGCTCCTGAATAGCGTTTTCAATACATTTACAAAGTTTGCACGTAACTTCTGTCTGAATGGTTTTCTCGATGTTTTAAGTGTTATAACATGTTTCTGTGGCTGTTAATACATGTGAAAGGGGTTTTGTGAAGATGTTTAGCCATTAGATTCCATTTTTGAGACTTTCCTTTTTTTATTGCTCTAAAGTGCTTTTCAGCTCCTGAATAGCGTTTTCAATGCATTTACAAAGTTTGGCACGAAACTTCTGTCTGAATGGTTTTCCCGATGTTTTAAGTGTTATAACATGTTTCTGTGGCTGTTTATACATGGGAAAGGGGTTTTGTGAAGATGTTTAGCCATTAGATTCCGTTTTTGACACTTTCCATTTTTTTATTGCTCTAAAGTGCTTTTCAGCTCCTGAATAGCGTTTTCAATGCATTTACAAAGTTTGGCATTCAACTTTTGTCTGAATGGTTTTCTCGATGTTTTAAGTGTTATAACATGTTTCTGTGGCTGTTAGTACATGGGAAAGGGGTTTTGTGAAGATTTTTAGCCATTAGTTTCCAATTTTGAGACTTTCCTTTTTTTATTGCTCTAAAGTGCTTTTCAGCTCCTGAATAGCGTTTTCAATGCATTTACAAATTTTGGTATGTAACTTCTGTCTGAATGGTTTTCTCGATGTTTTAAGTGTTATAACATGTTTCTGCAACTTCTGTCTGAATGGTTTTTCGATGTTTTAAGTATTATATCATGTTTCTGTGGCTGTTAAAATATGGTAAAGGGGTTTTGTGAATATTTTTAGCCATTAGTTTCCAATTTTGAGACTTTCCTTTTTTTATTTCTCTAAAGTGCTTTTCGGCTCTTGAATAGCGTTTTCAGTGCATTTACAAAGTTTGGCATCTAACTTTTGACTGAAAGGGTTTCTCGATGTTTTAAGTGTCATAACACGTTTCTGTGGCTGTTTTTACATGGTAAAGGGGTTTTGTGAAGATCTTTAGCCATTAGATTCCGTTTTTGAGACTTTCCTTTTTTTATTAATCTAAAGTGCTTTTCAGCTCCTGAATGGCGTTCTCAATGCATTTACAAAGTTTGGCATGTAACTTCTGTCTGAATGGTTTTCTCGATGTTTTAAGTGTTATAACATGTTTCTGTGGCTGTTAATACATGGGAAAGGGGTTTTGTGAAGATGTTTAGCCATTAGATTCCGTTTTTGAGACTTTTCTTTTTTTATTGCTCTAAAGTGCTTTTCAGCTCCTGAATAGCGTTTTCAATGCATTTACAAGTTTGGCATGGTACTTCTGTCTGAATGGTTTTCTCGATGTTTTTAGTGTCAAACACATTTTTTTTGCTGTTAATACATGGTAAAGGGGTTTTGTGAAGATGTTTAGCCATTAGATTCCGTTTTTGAGACTTTCCTTTTTTTAATGCTCTAAAGTGCTTTTCAGCTCCTGAATAGCGTTTTCAATGCATTTACAAAGTTTGGCACATAACTTCTGTCTGAATGGTTTTCTCGATGTTTTAAGTGTTATAACATGTTTCTGTGGCTGTTAATACATGGGAAAGGGGTTTTGTGAAGATTTTTAGCCATTAGATTCCGTTTTTGAGACTTTCCTTTTTTTATTGCTCTAAAGTGCTTTTCAGCTCCTGAATAGCGTTTTCAATGCATTTACAAAGTTTGGTATGTAACTTCTGTCTGAATGGTTTTCTCGATGTTTTAAGTGTTATAACATGTTTCTGTGGCTGTTAATACATGGAAAAGGGGTTTTGTGAAGATGTTTAGCCATTAGATTCCGTTTTTGAGACTTTCCTTTTTTTATTGCTCTAAAGTGCTTTTCAGCTCCTGAATAGCGTTTTCAATGCATTTACAAAGTTTGGCACATAACTTCTGTCTGAATGGTTTTCTCGATGTTTTAAGTGTTATAACATGTTTCTGTGGCTGTTAATACATGGGAAAGGGGTTTTGTGAAGATGTTTAGCCATTAGATTCTGTTTTTGAGACTTTCCTTTTTTTATTTCTCTTAAGTGCTTTTCAGCTCCTGAATGGCGTTCTCAATGCATTTACAAAGTTTGGCATTCAACTTTTGTCTGAATGGTTTTCTCGATGTTTTAAGTGTTATAACATGTTTCTGTGGCTGTTAGTACATGGGAAAGGGGTTTTGTGAAGATTTTTAGCCATTAGATTCCGTTTTTGAGACTTTCCTTTTTTTATTGCTCTAAAGTGCTTTTCAGCTCCTGAATAGCATTTTCAATGCATTTACAAAGTTTGGCATTCAACTTTTGTCTGAATGGTTTTCTCGATGTTTTAAGTGTTATAACATGTTTCTGTGGCTGTTAGTACATGGGAAAGGGGTTTTGTGAAGATTTTTAGCCATTAGATTCCGTTTTTGAGACTTTCCTTTTTTATTGCTTTAAAGTGCTTTTCAGCTCCTGAATGGCGTTCTCAATGCATTTACAAAGTTTGGCATTCAACTTTTGTCTGAATGGTTTTCTCGATGTTTTAAGTGTTATAACATGTTTCTGTGGCTGTTAGTACATGGGAAAGGGGTTTTGTGAAGATGTTTAGCCATTAGATTCCGTTTTTGAGACTTTCCTTTTTTTATTGCTCTAAAGTGCTTTTCAGCTCCTGAATAGCGTTTTCAATACATTTACAAAGTTTGCACGTAACTTCTGTCTGAATGGTTTTCTCGATGTTTTAAGTGTTATAACATGTTTCTGTGGCTGTTAATACATGTGAAAGGGGTTTTGTGAAGATGTTTAGCCATTAGATTCCATTTTTGAGACTTTCCTTTTTTTATTGCTCTAAAGTGCTTTTCAGCTCCTGAATAGCGTTTTCAATGCATTTACAAAGTTTGGCACGAAACTTCTGTCTGAATGGTTTTCCCGATGTTTTAAGTGTTATAACATGTTTCTGTGGCTGTTTATACATGGGAAAGGGGTTTTGTGAAGATGTTTAGCCATTAGATTCCGTTTTTGACACTTTCCATTTTTTTATTGCTCTAAAGTGCTTTTCAGCTCCTGAATAGCGTTTTCAATGCATTTACAAAGTTTGGCATTCAACTTTTGTCTGAATGGTTTTCTCGATGTTTTAAGTGTTATAACATGTTTCTGTGGCTGTTAGTACATGGGAAAGGGGTTTTGTGAAGATTTTTAGCCATTAGATTACGTTTTTGAGACTCTCCTTTTTTTATTGCTTTAAAGTGCTTTTCAGCTCCTGAATAGCGTTTTCAATGCATTTACAAAGTTTGGCATTCAACTTTTGTCTGAATGGTTTTCTCGATGTTTTAAGTGTTATAACATGTTTCTGTGGCTGTTAGTACATGGGAAAGGGGTTTTGTGAAGATTTTTAGCCATTAGTTTCCAATTTTGAGACTTTCCTTTTTTTATTGCTCTAAAGTGCTTTTCAGCTCCTGAATAGCGTTTTCAATGCATTTACAAATTTTGGTATGTAACTTCTGTCTGAATGGTTTTCTCGATGTTTTAAGTGTTATAACATGTTTCTGCAACTTCTGTCTGAATGGTTTTTCGATGTTTTAAGTATTATATCATGTTTCTGTGGCTGTTAATATATGGTAAAGGGGTTTTGTGAATATTTTTAGCCATTAGTTTCCAATTTTGAGACTTTCCTTTTTTTATTTCTCTAAAGTGCTTTTCGGCTCTTGAATAGCGTTTTTAGTGCATTTACAAAGTTAGGCATCTAACTTTTGACTGAAAGGGTTTCTCGATGTTTTAAGTGTCATAACACGTTTCTGTGGCTGTTTTTACATGGTAAAGGGGTTTTGTGAAGATCTTTAGCCATTAGATTCCGTTTTTGAGACTTTCCTTTTTTTATTAATCTAAAGTGCTTTTCAGCTCCTGAATGGCGTTCTCAATGCATTTACAAAGTTTGGCATGTAACTTCTGTCTGAATGGTTTTCTCGATGTTTTAAGTGTTATAACATGTTTCTGTGGCTGTTAATACATGGGAAAGGGGTTTTGTGAAGATGTTTAGCCATTAGATTCCGTTTTTGAGACTTTTCTTTTTTTATTGCTCTAAAGTGCTTTTCAGCTCCTGAATAGCGTTTTCAATGCATTTACAAGTTTGGCATGGTACTTCTGTCTGAATGGTTTTATCGATGTTTTTAGTGTCAAACACATTTTTTTTGCTGTTAATACATGGTAAAGGGGTTTTGTGAAGATGTTTAGCCATTAGATTCCGTTTTTGAGACTTTCCTTTTTTTAATGCTCTAAAGTGCTTTTCAGCTCCTGAATAGCGTTTTCAATGCATTTACAAAGTTTGGCACATAACTTCTGTCTGAATGGTTTTCTCGATGTTTTAAGTGTTATAACATGTTTCTGTGGCTGTTAATACATGGGAAAGGGGTTTTGTGAAGATTTTTAGCCATTAGATTCCGTTTTTGAGACTTTCCTTTTTTTATTGCTCTAAAGTGCTTTTCAGCTCCTGAATAGCGTTTTCAATGCATTTACAAAGTTTGGTATGTAACTTCTGTCTGAATGGTTTTCTCGATGTTTTAAGTGTTATAACATGTTTCTGTGGCTGTTAATACATGGAAAAGGGGTTTTGTGAAGATGTTTAGCCATTAGATTCCGTTTTTGAGACTTTCCTTTTTTTATTGCTCTAAAGTGCTTTTCAGCTCCTGAATAGCGTTTTCAATGCATTTACAAAGTTTGGCACATAACTTCTGTCTGAATGGTTTTCTCGATGTTTTAAGTGTTATAACATGTTTCTGTGGCTGTTAATACATGGGAAAGGGGTTTTGTGAAGATGTTTAGCCATTAGATTCTGTTTTTGAGACTTTCCTTTTTTTATTTCTCTTAAGTGCTTTTCAGCTCCTGAATGGCGTTCTCAATGCATTTACAAAGTTTGGCATTCAACTTTTGTCTGAATGGTTTTCTCGATGTTTTAAGTGTTATAACATGTTTCTGTGGCTGTTAGTACATGGGAAAGGGGTTTTGTGAAGATTTTTAGCCATTAGATTCCGTTTTTGAGACTTTCCTTTTTTTATTGCTCTAAAGTGCTTTTCAGCTCCTGAATAGCATTTTCAATGCATTTACAAAGTTTGGAATATAACTTCTGTCTGAATGGTTTTCTCGATGTTTTAAGTGTCGTAACACGTCTCTGTGGCAGTTAGTACATGGTAAAGGGGTTTTGTGAAGATGTTTAGCGATTAGATTCCGTTTTTGACACTTTCCTTTTTTTATTGCTTTTAAAGTGCTTTTCAGCTCCTGAATAGCATTTTCAATGCATTTACAAAGTTTGGAATATAACTTCTGTCTGAATGGTTTTCTCGATGTTATAAGTGTCGTAACACGTCTCTGTGGCAGTTAATATATGGTAAAGGGGTTTTGTGAAGATGTTTAGCGATTAGATTAAGTTTTTAAGACTTTCCTTTTTTTATTGCTCTAAAGTGCTTTTCAGCTCCTGAATAGCGTTTTCAATGCATTTACAAAGTGGCATTTAACTTCTGACTGAATGGTTTTCTTGATGTTTTAAGTATTATACCATGTTTCTGTGGCTGTTAATATATGGTAAAGGGGTTTTGTGAAGATTTTTAGCCATTAGATTCCGTTTTTGAGACTTTCCTTTTTTTATTGATCTAAAGTGCTTTTCAGCTCCTGAATAGCGTTTTCAATGCATTTACAAAGTTTGGCATGGTACTTCTGTCTGAATGGTTTTCTCGATGTTTTTAGTGTCAAACACATTTTTGTGGCTGTTAATACATGGTAAAGGGGTTTTGTGAAGATGTTTAGCCATTAGATTCCGTTTTTGAGACTTTCCTTTTTTTATTGCTCTAAAGTGCTTTTCAGCTCCTGAATAGCGTTTTCAATACATTTACAAAGTTTGCACGTAACTTCTGTCTGAATGGTTTTCTCGATGTTTTAAGTGTTATAACATGTTTCTATGGCTGTTGGTATATGGGAAAGGGGTTTTGTGAAGATGTTTAGCCATTGGATTCCGTTTTTGAGACTTTCCTTTTTTTATAAAGTGCTTTTCAACTCCTGAATAGCGTTTTCAATGCATTTACAAAGTTTGGTATGTAACTTCTGTCTGAATGGTTTTCTCGATGTTTTTAGTGTCAAAACACGTTTTTGTGGCTGTTAATACATGGTAAAGGGGTTTTGTGAAGATGTTTAGCCATTAAATTTCGTTTTTGAGACTTTCCGTTTTTTATTTCTCTAAAGTGCTTTTCAGCTCCTGGATAGCGTTTTCAATGCATTTACAAAGTTTGGCACGTAACTTCTGCCTAAATGGTTTTCTCGATGTTTTAAGTGTTAAAACACGTTTCTGTGGCTGTTTATACATGGTAAATGGGTTTTGTGAAGATCTTTAGCCATTAGTGAATTTTTTTGAGACTTTCCTTTTTTTATTGCTCTAAAGTGCTTTTCAACTCTTGACTAGCGTTTTCAATGCATTTACAAAGTTTGGCACATAACTTCTGTCTGAATGGTTTTCTTGATGTTTTATGTGCCATAACACGTTTATGTGGCTGTTAATACATGGAAAGGGGTTTGTAAAGACGTTTAGCCAATAGATTCCGTTTTTGAGACTTTCCTTTTTTTATTGCTCTCAAGTGCTTTTCAGCGCCCGAATAGCGTTTTCAATAAATTTACAAAGTTTGCACGTAACTTCTGTCTGAATGGTTTTCTCGATGTTTTAAGTATTATACCATGTTTCTGTGGCTGTTAATATATGGCAAAGGGGTTTTGTGAAGATTTTTAGCCATTAGATTCCAATTTTGAGACTTCCTTTTTTTATTGCTCTAAAGTGCTTTTCGGCTCTTGAATAGCGTTTTCAATGCATTTACAAAGTTTGGTATGTAACTTCTGTCTGAATGGTTTTCTCGATGTTTTTAGTGTCAAAACACGTTTCTGTGGCTGTTAATACATGGTAAAGGGTTTTTTAGAAGATGTTTAGTCATTGGATTCCGTTTTTGAGACTTTCCTTTTTTTATTGCTCTAAAGTGCTTTTCAGCTCCTGAATAGCATTTTCAATGCATTTACAAAGTTTGGAATATAACTTCTGTCTGAATGGTTTTCTCGATGTTTTTAGTGTCAAAACACGTTTCTGTGGCTGTTAAAGCAATAAAAAACTGAAAGTCTCAAAAACGGGCTCTATTGGCTAAACATCTTCACAAAACACATTTACCATGTATAAACACCCACGGAAACATGTTATAACAGTTAAAACATCATGAAAACCATTCAGCCAGAAGTTTCATGCCAAACTTTGTAAATGCATCGAAAACGCTATTCAGGAGCTGAAAGGCACTTCAAAGCAATAAAAAACAGAGTCTCAAAAATGGGCTCTAACGGCTAAACATCTCCACAAAACACCTTCACCATACAAAAACACAGACATAAACATGTTATAACAGTTAAAATAAAATGAAAACTATTCAGCCAGAAGTTACTTGCCAAACATTGTAAATGCATTGAAAACGCTATTCAGGAGCTGAAAAACACTTTAAAGCAATAGACGACTGAGAGTTTCAAAAATGGGCTCTAACGGCTAAACATCTTCACAAACACCTTCACCATACAAAAACACCCACATAAACATGTTATAACAGTTAGAACTAGTGCTGTCAAACGATTAAAATATTTAATTGCGATTAATCGCTTTAATGTCATAGTTAACTCGCGATTAATCACAATTAATCGCACATTTTTATCTATTCTAAATGTCCCTGATTTGTTTTTGTCCCAATCTTTTTTCAAATTTTAATGCTCTTATCAACATAGAAAAGTGGTTCGGATTGCTTTGTGCAAATATTTTTTTTATTGAAAACAACATTGCAATCGCCTGGCTTTGACGAGGGGGCAGAGAATTCGCATCAGCTGTCTGCTTGGCCATCAAGTGTTTTTTCAGACTGGACGTGCTGCGATGAAAGCTCAGTTTACAACGACAAAACACACAGATCACTGGTCTTGTCAATAGAACCATTTGGCAACTTTTTTTAAAGCAAACTTTCCATTCAGAATCTTATTGGCATCCATTTCGGCATCTCACGCTCGTCATCCACTCAAAACGTAACGTTAGCCTACTACCAGAGAATGTCTAATATCCGTAAACGGGCTCTGCTACTACTCTTTAGCCAGCTCGCAAGCCAAACGAGTGTTTGGCGTGCCTGTTGTTTTGTTTCCAGTCTAGCTAGATCCGGTGTGGTGTTGTAGTTTTTCTAACGTCGGTAGTTGTTGCAACAGCATGTGAAAAAAACTACAAAGTCTGCTAGGCCAAAAAGAGCGTTAATCGCGCGATAAAATAATTGACGC
Organism: Hypomesus nipponensis; assembly: GCF_054491055.1. Classification (NCBI taxonomy): domain Eukaryota; kingdom Metazoa; phylum Chordata; class Actinopteri; order Osmeriformes; family Osmeridae; genus Hypomesus; species Hypomesus nipponensis. Next base: position 19,435,088 of record NC_140379.1, on the reverse strand, counting down.
CGTTAATTTGGGTTTGCGTTAACGCCGTTAATAACGCGTTAAACTGACAGCACTAGTTAAAACATCAAGAAAACCATTCAGCCAGAAGTTTCATGCCAAACATTGTAGATGCATTGCAAACGCTATTCAGGAGCTGAAAAGCACTTTAAAGCAATAGAAAACTGAAAATCTCCAAAACAGGCTCTAATGGCTAAACATCTTCACAAAACACCTTTGCCATGCATAAACACCCACAGAAACATGTAACAACAGTTAAAATAAAATGAAAACCATTCACCCAGAAGTTTCATGCCAAACTTTGTAAATGCATCGAAAACGCTATTCAGGAGCTGAAAGGCACTTTAAAGCAATGAAAAACTGAAAGTCTCAAAAACGGGTTCTATTGGCTAAACATCTTCACAAAACACATTTACCATGTATAAACACCCACGGAAACATGTTATAACAGTTAAAACAAAATGAAGACCATTCAGCCAGAAGTTTCATGCCAAACATTGTAAATGCACCGAAAACGCTATTCAGGAGCTGAAAAACACTTTAAAGCAATAGAAAATTGAAAATCTCCAAACGTGCTCTAATGGCTAAACATCTGCATAAAACACCATTTCCATGCATAAACACCCACAGAAACATGTAATAACAATTAAAACATCATGAAAACCATTCAGCCAGAAGTTTCATGCCAAACTTTGTAAATGCATCGAAAACGCTATTCAGGAGCTGAAAAGCACTTTAAAGCAATAAAAAACTTAGGGTCTCAAAAATGGTCTCTAATGGCTAAACATCTTTACAAAACAACTTCACCATGCAAAAACACCCACATAAACATCTTGTAACAGTTAAAACATCAAGAAAACCATTCAGCCAGAAGTTTCATGCCAAACTTTGTCAATGCATCGAAAACGCTATTCAGGAGCTGAGAGGCACTTTAAAGCAATAAAAAACTGAAAGTCTCAAAAACGGGCTCTATTGGCTAAACATCTTCACAAAACACATTTACCATGTATAAACACCCACGGAAACATGTTATAACAGTTAAAATAAAATGAAAACCATTCAGCCAGAAGTTACTTGCCAAACATTGTAAATGCATTGAAAACGCTATTCAGGAGCTGAAAAACACTTTAAAGCAATAGACGACTGAGATTTTCAAATATGGGCTCTAACGGCTAAACATCTTCACAAAACACCTTCACCATACAAAAACACCCACATAAACATGTTATAACAGTTAAAACCTCAAGAAAATATTCAGCCATAAGTTTCATGCCAAACATTGTAAATGCATTGCAAACGCTATTCAGGAGCTAAAAGGCACTTTAAAGCAATAGAAAACTGAACATCTCCAAAACGGGCTCTAATGGCTAAACATCTTCACAAAACACCTTTGCCATGCATAAACACCTACAGAAACATGTAACAACAGTTAAAACATCATGAAAACCATTCAGCCAGAAGTTTCATGCCAAACATTGTAAATGCATCAAAAACGCTATTCAGGAGCTGAAAGGCACTTTAAAGCAATAAAAAACTGAGAGTCTCAAAAATGGGCTCTAACGGCTAAACATCTTCACAAAACACCTTCACCATGCAAAAACACCCACATAAACATGTTGTAACAGTTAAAACATCAAGAAAACCATTCAGCCAGAAGTTTCATGCCAAACTTTGTCAATGCATCGAAAACGCTATTCAGGAGCTGAAAGGCACTTTAAAGCAATAAAAAACTGAGAGTCTCAAAAATGGGCTCTAACGGCTAAACATCTCCACAAAACACCTTCAGCATACAAAAACACCGACATAAACATGTTGTAACAGTTAAAATAAAATGAAAACCATTCAGCCAGAAGTTACTTGCCAAACATTGTAAATGCATTGAAAACGCTATTCAGGAGCTGAAAAACACTTTAAAGCAATAGACGACTGAGAGTTTCAAAAATGGGCTCAAACGGCTAAACATCTTCACAAAACACCTTCACCATACAAAAACACCCACATAAACATGTTATAACAGTTAAAACATCAAGAAAATCATTCAGCCAGAAGTTTCATGCCAAACATTGTAAATGCATTGCAAACGCTATTCAGGAGCTGAAAAGCACTTTAAAGCAATAGAAAATTGAAAATCTCAAAAACGGGCTCTAATGGCTAAACATCTTCACAAAACACCTTTGCCATGCATAAACACCCACAGAATCATGTAACAACAGTTAAAACATCATGAAAACCATTCACCCAGAACTTTCATGCCAAACATTGTAAATGCATTGAAAACGCTATTCAGGAGCTGAAAGGCCTCTTAAAGCAATAAAAAACTGAGAGTCTCAAAAACGGGCTCTATTGGCTAAACATCTTCACAAAACACATTTACCATGTATAAACACCCACGGAAACATGTTATAACAGTTAAAACATCATGAAAACCATTCAGCCAGAAGTTTCATGCCAAACTTTGTAAGTGCATCGAAAACGCTATTCTGGAGCTGAAAGGCACTTTAAAGCAATAAAAAACTTAGGGTCTCAAAAATGGGCTCTAATGGCTAAACATCTTCACAAAACACCTTCACCATACAAAAACACCCACATAAACATGTTATAACAGTTAAAATAAAATGAAAACCATTCAGCCAGAAGTTACTTGCCAAACATTGTAAATGCATTGAAAACGCTATTCAGGAGCTGAAAAACACTTTAAAGCAATAGACGACTGAGAGTTTCAAAAATGGGCTCTAACGGCTAAACATCTTCACAAAACACCTTCACCATACAAAAACACCCACATAAACATGTTATAACATTTAAAACATCAAGAAAACCATTCAGCCAGAAGTTTCATGCCAAACATTGTAAATGCATTGCAAACGCTATTCAGGAGCTGAAAAGCACTTTAAAGCAATAAAAAACTGAAAGTCTCAAAAACGGGCTCTATTGGCTAAACATCTTCACAAAACACCTTTACCATGCATAAACACCCACAGAAACATGTAGTAACAGTTAAAACATCATGAAAACCATTCAGCCAGAAGTTTCACGCCAAACTTTGTAAATGCATCGAAAACGCTATTCAGGAGCTGAAAGGCACTTTAAAGCAATAAAAAACTGATGGTCTCAAAAATGGGCTCTAACGGCTAAACATCTTCACAAAACACCTTTACCATGCAAGAACACCCACAAAAACATGTAACAGTTAAAACATCAAGAAAACCATTCAGCCAGAAGTTTCATGCCAAACTTTGTCAATGCATCGAAAACACTATTCAGGAGCTGAAAGGCACTTTCAAGCAATAAAACACTGAAAGTCTCAAAAACGGGCTCTATTGGCTAAACATCTTCACAAAACACATTTACGATGTATAAACACCCACGGAAACATGTTATAACAGTTAAAACAAAAAGAAAATCATTCAGCCAGAAGGTACACGCCAAACATTGTAAATGTATTGAAAACGCTATTCAGGAGCTGAAAAGCACTTTAAAGCAATAGAAAACTGAAAATCTCCAAAACGGGCTCTAATGGCTAAACATCTTCACAAAACACCTTTACCATGCATAATTACCCACAGAAACATGTAGTAACAGTTAAAACATCATGAAAACCATTCACCCAGAACTTTCATGCCAAACATTGTAAATGCATTGAAAACGCTATTCAGGAGCTGAAAGGCACTTTAAAGCAATAGAAAACTGAGAGTCTCAAAAATGGGCTCTAACGGCTAAACATCTCCACAAAACACCTTCACCATACAAAAACACCGACATAAACATGTTATAACAGTTAAAATCAAATGAAAACCATTCAGCCAGAACTTTCATGCCAAACATTGGAAATGCATTGAAAACGCTATTCAGGAGCTGAAAGGCACTTTAAAGCAATAGGAAACTGAAAGTCTCAAAAACGGGCTCTATTGGCTAAACATCTTCACAAAACACATTTACCATGTATAAACACCCACGGAAACATGTTATAACAGTTAAAACAAAAAGAGAATCATTCAGCCAGAAGTTACACGCCAAACATTGTAAATGCATTGAAAACGCTATTCAGGAGCTGAAAAGCACTTTAAAGCAATAGAAAACTGAAAATCTCCAAAACGGGCTCTAATGGCTAAACATCTTCACAAAACACCTTTACCATGCATAAACACCCATAGAAACATGTTATAACAGTTAAAACATCAAGAAAATCATTCAGCCAGAAGTTACATGCCAAACATTGTAAATGCATTGAAAACGCTATTCAGGAGCTGAAAAGCACTTTAAAGCAATAGAAAACTGAAAATCTCAAAAACGGGCTCTATTGGCTGAACATCTTCACAAAACACCTTCACATACAAAAACACCCACATAAACATGTCATTACAATTAAAACATCAGAAAATCAGCCAGAAGTTAGATGCCAAACATTGTAAATGCATTGAAAACGCTATTCAGGAGCTGAAAAGCACTTTAATTAAAGCAATAGAGAACTGAAAATCTCCAAAACGGGCTCTAATGGCTAAACATCTTCACAAAACACATTTACCATGTATAAACACCCACGGAAACATGTTATAACAGTTAAAACAAAAAGAGAATCATTCAGCCAGAAGTTACACGCTAAACATTGTAAATGCATTGAAAACGCTATTCAGGAGCTGAAAAGCACTTTAAAGCAATAGAAAACTTAGGGTCTCAAAAATGGGCTCTAATGGCTAAACATCTTCACAAAACACCTTCACCATACAAAAACACCCACATAAACATGTTATAACAGTTAAAACATCAAGAAAATATTCAGCCATAAGTTTCATGCCAAACATTGTAAATGCATTGCAAACGCTATTCAGGAGCTGAAAGGCACTTTAAAACATCATGAAAACCATTCAGCCAGAAGTTTCACGCCAAACTTTGTAAATGCATCGAAAACGCTATTCAGGAGCTGAAAGGCACTTTAAAGCAATAGAAAACTGAGAGTCTCAAAAATGGGCTCTAACGGCTAAACATCTCCACAAAACACCTTCACCATACAAAAACACCGACATAAACATGTTATAACAGTTAAAATAAAATGAAAACCATTCAGCCAGAAGTTACTTGCCAAACATTGTAAATGCATTGAAAACGCTATTCAGGAGCTGAAAAACACTTTAAAGCAATAGACGACTGAGAGTTTCAAAAATGGGCTCTAATGGCTAAACATCTTCACAAAACACCTTTACCATGCATAAACACCCACAGAAACATGTAATAACAGTTACAACATCATGAAAACCATTCAGCCAGAAGTTTCACGCCAAACTTTGTAAATGCATCGAAAACGCTATTCAGGAGCTGAAAGGCACTTTAAAGCAATAAAAAACTGAGGGTCTCAAAAATGGGCTCTAACGGCTAAACATCTTCACAAAACACCTTCACCATGCAAAAACACCCACAGAAACATGTAACAACAGTTAGAACATCATGAAAACCATTCACACAGAAGTTTCATGCCAAACTTTGTCAATGCATCGAAAACGCTATTCAGGAGCTGAAAGGCACTTTCAAGCAATAAAACACTGAAAGTCTCAAAAACGGGCTCTATTGGCTAAACATCTTCACAAAACACATTTACCATGTATAAACACCCACGGAAACATGTTATAACAGTTAAAACAAAAAGAAAATCATTCAGCCAGAAGGTACACGCCAAACATTGTAAATGCATTGAAAACGCTATTCAGGAGCTGAAAAGCACTTTAAAGCAATAGAAAACTGAAAATCTCCAAAACGGGCTCTAATGGCTAAACATCTTCACAAAACACCTTTACCATGCATAATTACCCACAGAAACATGTAGTAACAGTTAAAACATCATGAAAACCATTCACCCAGAACTTTAATGCCAAACATTGTAAATGCATTGAAAACGCTATTCAGGAGCTGAAAGGCACTTTAAAGCAATAGAAAACTGAGAGTCTCAAAAATGGGCTCTAACGGCTAAACATCTCCACAAAACACCTTCACCATACAAAAACACCGACATAAACATGTTATAACAGTTAAAATCAAATGAAAACCATTCAGCCAGAACTTTCATGCCAGACATTGGAAATGCATTGAAAACGCTATTCAGGAGCTGAAAGGCACTTTAAAGCAATAGGAAACTGAAAGTCTCAAAAACGGGCTCTATTGGCTAAACATCTTCACAAAACACATTTACCATGAATAAACACCCACGGAAACATGTTATAACAGTTCAAACAAAAAGAGAATCATTCAGCCAGAAGTTACACGCCAAACATTGTAAATGCATTGCAAACGCTATTCAGGAGCTGAAAGGCACTTTAAAGCAATAAAAAACTGAAAGTCTCAAAAACGGGCTCTATTGGCTAAACATCTTCACAAAACACCTTTACCATGCATAAACACCCACAGAAACATGTAGTAACAGTTAAAACATCATGAAAACCATTCACCCAGAACTTTCATGCCAAACATTGTAAATGCATTGAAAACGCTATTCAGGAGCTGAAAGGCAATTTAAAGCAATAGGAAACTGAGAGTCTCAAAAATGGGCTCTAATGGCTAAAGATCTTCACAAAACACCTTCACCATACAAAAACACCCACATAAATATGTTATAACAGTTAAAACATCAAGAAAACCATTTAGCCAGAAGTTTCATGCCAAATTTTGTAAATGGATCTAAAACGCTATTCAGGAGCTGAAAGGCACTTTAAAGCAATAAAAAACTTAAAGTCTCAAAAACAGGCTCTATTGGCTAAACATCTTCACAAAACACATTTACCATGTATAAACACCCACGGAAACATGTTATAACAGTTAAAACATCATGAAAACCATTCAGCCAGAAGTTACTTTCCAAACATTGTAAATGCATTGAAAACGCTATTCAGGAGCTGAAAAACACTTTAAAGCAATAGACGACTGAGAGTTTCAAAAATGGGTTCTAACGGCTAAACATCTTCACAAAACACCTTCACCATACAAAAACACCCACATAAACATGTTATAACAGTTAAAACATCAAGAAAACCATTCAGCCAGAAGTTTCATGCCAAACTTTGTAAATGCATCTAAAACGCTATTCAGGAGCTGAAAGGCATTTTAAAGCAATAAAAAACTGAAAGTCTCAAAAACGGGCTCTATTGGCTAAACATCTTCACAAAACACATTTACCATGTATAAACACCCACGGAAACATGTTATAACAGTTAAAACATCATGAAAACCATTCAGCCAGAAGTTTCACGCCAAACTTTGTAAATGCATCGAAAACGCTATTCAGGAGCTGAAAGGCACTTTAAAGCAATAGAAAACTGAGAGTCTCAAAAATGGGCTCTAACGGCTAAACATCTCCACAAAACACCTTCACCATACAAAAACACCGACATAAACATGTTATAACAGTTAAAATAAAATGAAAACCATTCACCCAGAACTTTCATGCCAAACATTGTAAATGCATTGAAAACGCTATTCAGAAGCTGAAAAACACTTTAAAGCAATAGACGACTGAGAGTTTCAAAAATGGGCTCTAACGGCTAAACATCTTCACAAAACACCTTCACCATACAAAAACACCCACATAAACATGTTATAACATTTAAAACATCAAGAAAATATTCAGCCAGAAGTTTCATGCCAAACATTGTAAATGCATTGCAAACGCTATTCAGGAGCTGAAAGGCACTTTAAAGCAATAAAAAACTGAGGGTCTCAAAAATGGGCTCTAACGGCTAAACATCTTCACAAAACACCTTCACCATGCAAAAACACCCACAGAAACATGTAACAACAGTTAAAACATCATGAAAACCATTCACACAGAAGTTTCATGCCAAACATTGTAAATGCATCAAAAATACTATTCAGGAGCTGAAAAGCACTTTAAAGCAATAAAAAATTGAAAGTCTCAAAAACGGGCTCTATTGGCTAAACATCTTCACAAAACACCTTCACCATACAAAAACACCCACATAAACATGTTATAACAGTTAAAACATCAAGAAAATCATTCAGCCAGAAGTTACATGCCAAACATTGTAAATGCATTGAAAACGCTATTCAGGAGCTGAAAAGCAGTTTAAAGCAATAGAAAACTGAAAATCTCAAAAACGGGCTCTATTGGCTGAACATCTTCACAAAACACCTTTACCATGCATAAACACCCATAGAAACATGTAGTAACAGTTAAAACATCATGAAAACCATTCAGCCAGAAGTTTCATGTCAAACTTTGTAAATGCATCGAAAACGCTATTCAGGAGCTGAAAGGCACTTTAAAGCAATAAAAAACTGAGGGTCTCAAAAATGGGCTCTAACGGCTAAACATCTTCACAAAACACCTTCACCATGCAAAAACACCCACATAAACATGTAAAAGTTAAAACATCAAGAAAACCATTCACCCAGAAGTTTCTTGCCAAACTTTGTAAATGCATCTAAAACGCTATTCAGGAGCTGAAAGGCATTTTAAAGCAATAAAAAACTGAAAGTCTCAAAAACGGGCTCTATTGGCTGAAAATCTCAAAAACGGGCTCTATTGGCTGAACATCTTCACAAAACACCTTCACATACAAAAACACCCACATAAACATGTCATTACAGTTAAAACATCAGAAAATCAGCCAGAAGTTAGATGCCAAACATTGTAAATGCATTGAAAACGCTATTCAGGAGCTGAAAAGCACTTTAATTAAAGCAATAGAGAACTGAAAATCTCCAAAACGGGCTCTAATGGCTAAACATCTTCACAAAACACATTTACCATGTATAAACACCCACGGAAACATGTTATAACAGTTAAAACAAAAAGAGAATCATTCAGCCAGAAGTTACACGCCAAACATTGTAAATGCATTGAAAACGCTATTCAGGAGCTGAAAAGCACTTTAAAGCAATAGAAAACTGAAAATCTCCAAAACGGGCTCTAATGGCTAAACATCTTCACAAAACACCTTTACCATGCATAAACACCCATAGAAACATGTAGTAACAGTTAAAACATCATGAAAACCATTCAGCCAGAAGTTTCATGTCAAACTTTGTAAATGCATCGAAAACGCTATTCAGGAGCTGAAAGGCACTTTAAAGCAATAAAAAACTGAGGGTCTCAAAAATGGGCTCTAACGGCTAAACATCTTCACAAAACACCTTCACCATGCAAAAACACCCACATAAACATGTAACAGTTAAAACATCAAGAAAACCATTCACCCAGAAGTTTCTTGCCAAACTTTGTAAATGCATCTAAAACGCTATTCAGGAGCTGAAAGGCATTTTAAAGCAATAAAAAACTGAAAGTCTCAAAAACGGGCTCTATTGGCTAAACATCTTCACAAAACACATTTACCATGTATAAACACCCACGGAAACATGTTATAACAGTTAAAACATCATGAAAACCATTCAGCCAGAAGTTTCACGCCAAACTTTGTAAATGCATCGAAAACGCTATTCAGGAGCTGAAAGGCACTTTAAAGCAATTAAAAACTGAGGGTCTCAAAAATGGGCTCTAACGGCTAAACATCTTCACAAAACACCTTCACCATGCAAAAACACCCACATAAACATGTAACAGTTAAAACATCAAGAAAACCATTCAGCCAGAAGTTTCATGCCAAACTTTGTCAATGCATCGAAAACGCTATTCAGGAGCTGAAAGGTACTTTCAAGCAATAAAACACGGAAAGTCTCAAAAACGGGCTCTATTGGCTAAATATCTTCACAAAACACATTTACCATGTATAAACACCCACGGAAACATGTTATAACAGTTAAAACATCATGAAATCCATTCAGCCAGAAGTTTCACGCCAAACTTTGTAAATGCATCGAAAACGCTATTCAGGAGCTGAAAGGCACTTTAAAGCAATAGAAAACTGAGAGTCTCAAAAATGGGCTCTAACGGCTAAACATCTCCACAAAACACCTTCACCATACAAAAACACCGACAAACATGTTATAACAGTTAAAATCAAATGAAAACCATTCAGCCAGAACTTTCATGCCAAACATTGGAAATGCATTGAAAACGCTATTCAGGAGCTGAAAGGCACTTTTAAGCAATAGGAAACTGAAAGTCTCAAAAACGGGCTCTATTGGCTAAACATCTTCACAAAACACATTTACCATGTATAAACACCCACAGAAACATGTTATAACAGTTCAAACAAAAAGAGAATCATTCAGCCAGAAGTTACACGCCAAACATTGTAAATGCATTGAAAACGCTATTCAGGAGCTGAAAAACACTTTAAAGCAATAGACGACTGAGAGTTTCAAAAATGGGCTCTAATGGCTAAACATCTTCACAAAACACCTTTACCATGCATAAACACCCACAGAAACATGTAATAACAGTTACAACATCATGAAAACCATTCAGCCAGAAGTTTCACGCCAAACTTTGTAAATGCATCGAAAACGCTATTCAGGAGCTGAAAGGCACTTTATAGCAATAAAAAACTGAGGGTCTCAAAAATGGGCTCTAACGGCTAAACATCTTCACAAAACACCTTCACCATGCAAAAACACCCACATAAACATGTAAAAGTTAAAACATCAAGAAAACCATTCACCCAGAAGTTTCTTGCCAAACTTTGTAAATGCATCTAAAACGCTATTCAGGAGCTGAAAGGCATTTTAAAGCAATAAAAAACTGAAAGTCTCAAAAACGGGCTCTATTGGCTGAAAATCTCAAAAACTGGCTCTATTGGCTGAACATCTTCACAAAACACCTTCACATACAAAAACACCCACATAAACATGTCATTACAGTTAAAACATCAGAAAATCAGCCAGAAGTTAGATGCCAAACATTGTAAATGCATTGAAAACGCTATTCAGGAGCTGAAAAGCACTTTAATTAAAGCAATAAAAAACTGAGGGTCTCAAAAATGGGCTCTAACGGCTAAACATCTTCACAAAACACCTTCACCATGCAAAAACACCCACATAAACATGTAACAGTTAAAACATCAAGAAAACCATTCACCCAGAAGTTTCTTGCCAAACTTTGTAAATGCATCTAAAACGCTATTCAGGAGCTGAAAGGCATTTTAAAGCAATAAAAAACTGAAAGTCTCAAAAACGGGCTCTATTGGCTAAACATCTTCACAAAACACATTTACCATGTATAAACACCCACGGAAACATGTTATAACAGTTAAAACATCATGAAAACCATTCAGCCAGAAGTTTCACGCCAAACTTTGTAAATGCATCGAAAACGCTATTCAGGAGCTGAAAGGCACTTTCAAGCAATAAAACACTGAAAGTCTCAAAAACGGGCTCTATTGGCTAAATATCTTCACAAAACACATTTACCATGTATAAACACCCACGGAAACATGTTATAACAGTTAAAACATCATGAAATCCATTCAGCCAGAAGTTTCACGCCAAACTTTGTAAATGCATCGAAAACGCTATTCAGGAGCTGAAAGGCACTTTAAAGCAATAGAAAACTGAGAGTCTCAAAAATGGGCTCTAACGGCTAAACATCTCCACAAAACACCTTCACCATACAAAAACACCGACAAACATGTTATAACAGTTAAAATCAAATGAAAACCATTCAGCCAGAACTTTCATGCCAAACATTGGAAATGCATTGAAAAAGCTATTCAGGAGCTGAAAGGCACTTTAAAGCAATAGGAAACTGAAAGTCTCAAAAACGGGCTCTATTGGCTAAACATCTTCACAAAACACATTTACCATGTATAAACACCCACGGAAACATGTTATAACAGTTAAAACAAAAAGAGAATCATTCAGCCAGAAGTTACACGCCAAACATTGTAAATGCATTGAAAACGCTATTCAGGAGCTGAAAAGCACTTTAAAGCAATAGAAAACTGAAAATCTCCAAAACGGGCTCTAATGGCTAAACATCTTCACAAAACACCTTTACCATGCATAAACACCCATAGAAACATGTAGTAACAGTTAAAACATCATGAAAACCATTCAGCCAGAAGTTTCATGTCAAACTTTGTAAATGCATCGAAAATGCTATTCAGGAGCTGAAAGGCACTTTAAAGCAATAGAAAACTTAAAATCTCCAAAACGGGCTCGAATGGCTAAACATCTTCACAAAAAACCTTTGCCATGCATAAACACCCACAGAAACATGTAACAACAGTTAAAACATCATGAAAACCATTCACACAGAAGTTTCATGCCAAACATTGTAAATGCATCAAAAATACTATTCAGGAGCTGAAAAGGACTTTAAAGCAATAAAAAATTGAAAGTCTCAAAAACGGGCTCTATTGGCTAAACATCTTCACAAAACACCTTCACCATACAAAAACACCCACATAAACATGTTATAACAGTTAAAACATCAAGAAAATCATTCAGCCAGAAGTTACACGCCAAACATTGTAAATGCATTGAAAACGCTATTCAGGAGCTGAAAAGCACTTTAAAGCAATAGAAAACTGAAAATCTCCAAAACGGGCTCTAATGGCTAAACATCTACACAAAACACCTTTACCATGCATAAACACCCATAGAAACATGTAGTAACAGTTAAAACATCATGAAAACCATTCAGCCAGAAGTTTCATGTCAAACTTTGTAAATGCATCGAAAATGCTATTCAGGAGCTGAAAGGCACTTTAAAGCAATAGAAAACTTAAAATCTCCAAAACGGGCTCGAATGGCTAAACATCTTCACAAAAAACCTTTGCCATGCATAAACACCCACAGAAACATGTAACAACAGTTAAAACATCATGAAAACCATTCACACAGAAGTTTCATGCCAAACATTGTAAATGCATCAAAAATACTATTCAGGAGCTGAAAAGGACTTTAAAGCAATAAAAAATTGAAAGTCTCAAAAACGGGCTCTATTGGCTAAACATCTTCACAAAACACCTTCACCATACAAAAACACCCACATAAACATGTTATAACAGTTAAAACATCAAGAAAATCATTCAGCCAGAAGTTACATGCCAAACATTGTAAATGCATTGAAAACGCTATTCAGGAGCTGAAAAGCACTTTAAAGCAATAGAAAACTGAAAATCTCAAAAACGGGCTCTATTGGCTGAACATCTTCACAAAACACCTTCACATACAAAAACACCCACTTAAACATGTCATTAAAGTTAAAACATCAGAAAATCAGCCAGAAGTTAGATGCCAAACATTGTAAATGCATTGAAAACGCTATTCAGGAGCTGAAAAGCACTTTAATTAAAGCAATAGAGAACTGAAAATCTCCAAAACGGGCTCTAATGGCTAAACATCTTCACAAAACACCTTTACCATGCATAAACACCCACAGAAACATGTAACAACAGTTAAAACATCATGAAAACCATTCACACAGAAGTTTCATGCCAAACATTGTAAATGCATCAAAAATACTATTCAGGAGCTGAAAAGGACTTTAAAGCAATAAAAAATTGAAAGTCTCAAAAACGGGCTCTATTGGCTAAACATCTTCACAAAACACCTTCACCATACAAAAACACCCACATAAACATGTTATAACAGTTAAAACATCAAGAAAATCATTCAGCCAGAAGTTACATGCCAAACATTGTAAATGCATTGAAAACGCTATTCAGGAGCTGAAAAGCACTTTAAAGCAATAGAAAACTGAAAATCTCAAAAACGGGCTCTATTGGCTGAACATCTTCACAAAACACCTTCACATACAAAAACACCCACATAAACATGTCATTAAAGTTAAAACATCAGAAAATCAGCCAGAAGTTAGATGCCAAACATTGTAAATGCATTGAAAACGCTATTCAGGAGCTGAAAAGCACTTTAATTAAAGCAATAGAGAACTGAAAATCTCCAAAACGGGCTCTAATGGCTAAACATCTTCACAAAACACCTTTACCATGCATAAACACCCACAGAAACATGTAATAACAGTTACAACATCATGAAAACCATTCACCCAGAAGTTTCATGCCAAACATTGTAAATGCATCGAAAACGCTATTCAGGAGCTGAAAAGCACTTTAAAGCAATACAAAATTGAAAGTCTCAAAAACGGGCTCTATTGGCTAAACATCTTCACAAAACACCTTCACATACAAAAACACCCACATTAACAAGTCATTACAGTAAAAACATCAAGAAAATCAGCCAGAAGTTAGATGCCAAACATTGTAAATGCATTGAAAACGCTATTCAGGAGCTGAAAAGCACTTTAAAGCAATAGAAAACTGAAAGTCCCAAAAATGGGCTCTATTGGCTAAACATCTTCACAAAACACCTTTTGCCATGTATAAAAACCCACAGAAACATGTAATAACAGTTTAAACAAAATGAAAATCATTCACCCAGAAGTTTCATGCCAAACATTGTAAATGCATCGAAAACGCTATTCAGGTGATGAAAAGCACTTTAAAGCAATAAAAACCTGAAAGTCTCAAAAACTGGCTCTAAATGCTAAAAATCTTCACAAAACACCTTCACCATGCATAAACACCCACAGAAACATGTTATTACAGTAAAAACATCAAGAAAACCATTCAGCCAGAAGTTACATGCCAAACAATGTAAATGCATCGAAAACGCTATTCAGGAGCTGAAAAGCACTTTAAAGTAGTGCTGTCAAAGGATTAAAATATTTAATCATGATTAATCGCATTAAAATATTGTTCAGCTCAATTCGACTCCACACAAATAACTCGTTCAGGGACTATAATTTACTTGTACCGTTGAGGATAAAGAAAATAAAAGAAAGAACACACCACACTCCTCTCTATTTTTATCCAACACAACCTGACTCCACACAAATATTACTTGTTTAGGGACTCTAACTATTTTGAGGACACTTAACCTCAACCATTTACTATTTTGAAGACACTTAACCTCAAGCACTTAAACCCTTTTGAATTATAAAAACGGTTGATTTCCCACTATTGTTGGTTTGACTAGGTACGATGAAACATAGTAATTGTCTAAATTTGGTTCTCAGTTCCGAATAGCAGTACTTTGAATTAACAGGTGTCTGCTTACCTCTTTTATGTTGAGGCACGCCTGACGATTACGTCTGCCTCCTCGTACCGGTGTATGGGTTTCTCCCAATCTGTCGGTCGGGCCGGAACCCTCCGGACTCCCTCTTTTCAGCGTCGGGATTACCAGTTGAAGGACTCAAAATCTTTGTGTCTAATCCAATATGTAATGATGGTATGCAATGACACAAGTCTGTGTTCTAGAAAGAGTGGTCTGGAGTCGCAGAGGTAATATCAGCTTTAATGCAGCAGTTGGAAATCAACAAGTACAGAGCTCTGGGGCTGCCTACGTTTCCCTATCCGCAACAGAGTTTGGGTTGGTTCACGAAGTCCAACTGACTATCTGTCCCTGCCCCAGCATATATTATACAATGCAATTAAAACAAATTTAAAAAGAGGGTTGAGCTTGTTCTCTCGTGCATCAGGGAGTTTCAGTGCTCAAAGTGGGCCGGTACTGGCTCCTCTACATTTTACTCTTAAGTGTACCCGCACCTTTTCTTGCGTACCGGCACCTTTACTTGCATGCCGGTACGCTAGATTCGAAAAGGTTATCTAGACAGCATCAACTGATGCCTGAGTAAAACAGATTTTTTACTGCTGCTTTCAAACTTATGTAACCCTCTCTCTCCACTTATCCAACGGCCCGCTGCTACTCTGCTTATGTGTTATATGTTGGTTTCGGTTGGCGGGTGTTTGGGCGTCCAAAGGATTCGACACAGGAGACGAGAAGGAGGTTGCTTAATGGTGGCAAGATTTATTTCTCTAGCACAGCAGCTATCTCATTCATCAAGCAGACACACTCTAGCATCTCTGCATCTCTGGCATCAGAACTCCAGAAACTTACGGGTCACCCTGAGGTACCAACAACATCACAGCGAACAAGTTATAATCTACAGAACACGGCTGCAGCGCTGCCTAGCGGTGTGGCACACACACTACCTAACATCCACCCCTTCTTTAAGTGATGGCGTCCCAGCCATCAGATCAACCAACAAAAACTAACAGTAACCTGAGATTATTCAAAACAATAATTTACAGTAACCTGAGATTATTCAAAACAATAAAAGTGTTGTGAAGGGTTATGTGGTGTGAAGTGTGTGTGGCTATCTGTTATCAAGGTGTATGTGCGGGGCCCTATATGTCTCCAGCCGCTCTTCTTGCTTTGGCTCTTTTCCACAACTTTCTCCCTCTTTCTATCTTCTGTTCGTCACTTTCTATAGCCCTGACTCGGGACTCAAACGAGAGCTTTGGTGGGGGATGTCGCTTCCTCTCTGGGTTTCTCCTTGGTCTTGATGAAGAAAGTGTTTTGTCCGTCTCTTCATAAACAGAGTGACTAAGTTCAGTTGAGTTCTGGATTTTAATAAGTATTTATCAATCTGCAGATTGGGAGAGAAAACCAGACCTCTGACAAGAAATGACAACACAACACCAGGCTTAGGTGTCTATCAAGTCTCTCTCCGCTCTGAAGGACAGAGGACCATCTTTTATAGGGCATAAGAATGTAAACATAGTGACAGTCAGGCAGTAATGACGTTACAACAGTCTCAGAGAAAGAGATTCACAGCTCCCAACACATGACCACTCAAACTACAGAGTTCATAGTTGGAGCTCTCCTTGTAGTCATGACAAGGACCATTTAGCCAGTACTTTCTCCTGATCCCAAACATCTATGAACCCTGACACATAGACACAATCTACTTTTATTAATAGCAAGCTTACATGAGAACATACTAACTAGTATCCAATGACTAGTTCTCTTGATAAGTGAATAATGTAAGCACACAGGAAATCAAAAACATTTCCACTGTCTAGGGGTGGCACCACCACTGGTCACCTGCATTTCCCCTTCCCACATTACTCTGGTCCCCATGTCAGCTTGCTCAGTATCTGTGTGCTCCTCCTCCCCACTTACTGTTCCAGCCATAGCTCCATCCTCACCTCCCTCTGTCTCATCACCCTCTGGTTCCCCTTCAGGGTACAGCTCCATGCTGGCCTCCCATGCCTCACTGTCTGACTGGCCCTCTTCCATGGTCGCTCTACTGTCACGCTCCACTGGGAGGAACATGCACTGGGTAAGGAGGTTTCGGTGCACCACCCTTTCCGCTTCCCCATTCTCCACGCACCACATACACAGGCGAACCGGGCCACTTCTTTACCACAACATAAAGGCGTGCCTCCCATCGATCCCCTAACTTCTGCCCCCCCTCCACATGACAGACTCTGACTAAAACTGTATCCCCCGGGCTGAAATCTTCACTCTTTGCTTTCTTATCATAATATTTTTTCTGTTGATCTTTAGCATGGTGCGAGGTTTGATTGGCCAGGGCATAGGCCCTTTGTCAGAGAGTCATGCAAGGTCTGTACGTATTCAGTGTAGTCACACGGCTTGTTAGTTGCCAGGGAACCAAAGATCAGATCGACTGGGAGTCTTGGGTGCCTGCCGAACATGAGGTAGTATGGGCTGTATCCGGAGGAGTCGTGTTGTTAGCGTGTGTCATGGCATCCACATGTTCATGCCACCGAGACTTCAAGTGCGGCTCTAGTGTCCCCAGCAGGCTCCTCCACAGCAGCACTTTCACCCATGCCCCCTCCTGTTCCTGAGCAGCTTGAGCCTCTCCGTGCCTTGGATCACCTGTCTTAACTCGCTAGGGGCAGGTCTGCAGGACTTCCGTCACCTCTTGATTGGACATGCGCGAGAGGGCGTCGACATTGGAGTTGTCTTGTTCTCTTCGATACTGGACATCAAAGTCAAATATTGACAGGTGGGACACCCAACGCTGGCCTGTAGCGTCGAGTTTGGCGGAGGTCATCACATACTTTAGGGGTTTGTTATCGGTAAGAACAGAAAACTTGTTATCGGTAAGAACAGAGGGCTTGTGTCTGGGCTGGTGTTAAAACAGAGTGGAGGTACCTGTCCTGAAGCTCCAGTGCCTGGCAGCCTTGGGGGATTGGCTGGGGTAGTGTACTGTGTGTAGGGTGTATGTCTTTGGGGCAGGGGGGTGCGACGTTCCAAGGGCGGTGGGGTGTCATGCAGTCAGACCCGGCGCTATGGGCGGGCCTTGGGGTGCCGGGCCCGCCCTGGGATTAGGTTGGGCCCGCCCTTGACGAACGAGCCAGTCAGTCACTTATCACACGTTAAAAAAAATATATATATTTCCGAAGTCCAAAACACAGGAGGAAAGGTGCCGGCTGTGGATTAAACAGTGAGGGAGACCTCCTTCCCAACTAAATATATCGAAAAACACACGTCTGCACCGAAGTAACTAACCGGTCACAATTCTTTCTTGAAATAAATCACGTTACTGCTACAAAAAGGTGATTTCAGGCAGCCATTTTCTACAAAAACCTCTCCATCCACCGATACCTCATCAGACAACTTAATTTTTTTTAACTTTAATTACAAGATGGAGAAATACTTTGAGTACGTGGAATATCCACAAATCTGTGGGCAATGTAGAACAGAAGACAGATTAGAAGTATCATATTTTGATTAAAAGTTATGACCATTCTAGCGACTAGTGGAAACTGGGGAAATTCTCCTCCCCCTAAAGTAGCTAGGCTGGATATTCCTCTCGATAACTAAAAAACGTGGGAGTTTCTTCCACAATCGACCGAATTGGCCAAACAAGGCATGTACATGTATCTTACAGTGTACATAATCTATCTAGTTAATGTTGTTTTTCCAAGCTTTTTAGAAATCTGCTCAAATCGAGGCTAAACAGTGCTACTACCATCATAGCTGCCTGTCACGAACGGCCAAGCCGGACACGTAATTCTTTCCTCAAAAAACTTGCGTCACTCCCACAAACAAATTATTTGTAAGTAAAAATTGACAATATTGACAACACATATTAAGAAACTTGTCTTCACTCATAATATCGTCTCCGATTTCAATTTGAAGCTGTAAATCTAACACTGTAGGCAATCTCCCATGGTATCCGCCTCGGAAAACAATCTGCCGTTGCTGATGATACAGTACATCTATTTTCGAGGGGAAATATCATGTCAGTTATCATCATCAAATATCATCAGCAGCACATACCATTGGTTAAGGGGTTACTGGGAGTCCCAGTAACCCCTTAACCAATGATATGTGCTTTGAGCTTAAGTTGTCATGAGTATCTAGCAGTTTTCAGAAATAAAATATTGGTGATTGGACGGCAAAGATATTAAGGCGGGAACCATGGGCATTTTAATGCCCATATTTGAATGGTCCGGAAGCAAAGGGTTAAAGTGAAAACGATAGAGATAAAGAAATATAAATAAAGAGATAGAAATAGAGATAAAGAAATAAAGAAATGAAGAAATAAAAGATGGATATAAGACGTTTCTTTAATAAACCACGGAGTGTCTCTGAGGACGGGGACAGAGATTGTGAAAGCGAAGGACAGACGTCTGAGGAGATTGACAGCTCCAGAGAAGTAGGCCTAAACGTTAGCCGCTCCAGAGAAACCACTAGCCACCCCATCGATATAGCCAGCACTAGCAGGCAGAGGTCCTCACAGGCATCTGAACCAGCAGGAGATCTGGGCATTGATCAACCCAATCAAGTGGTGATAAAAAATTACCTCTCACGCCTATTTTCAGGTAAAAAGAGATCCTTCCACAGCGCCTGGTCATCCGTGGACTCTGCCTTTACTGTAAATGGATTTTCCGATTGGAAACATGCAGTGGAGATAGGGAAAGGGCTGAACAAACATGCAGCATCCAAAGAACATATGCTTTGTGAAAGTATGTGGAAAGACAAGGGAATGAGGATTGCTACAGGAAGAGAGGTGTCCACTTGGTTAACGCTGAACAGTTGCAGCGCAATAGATTCTACCTGTCATCAATAGTAGATGTACTTGAGTTTCTCGCCGTCGGCCACTTGCCTTTCAGAGGTGATAATGACCCTCATGCGAGTATGTCTGATGATGGCTGTGGTTTGTTCTTGTCGTTGTTTGAGTATACTCTATGGAAAGATCCTGTGTTGGCCACGATTGCCCAGTCCATTCCACACAATGCCAGATATACCAGCCATGAGATCCAGAATGAGTTGCTGGACATCATGTCCACCATGGTCACAGAGCACATCGTGACAGAGGTCGGGGAGTCGTTTTACACGATAAAAGTGGATGGTACTCGAGACCCAACAGGAACAGAAAACATCTCAATAGTTGTGCGCTTTATTAATGCGCTGTATGAGCCAACCGAACGTCTTCTGACAATTGCCACAGCTGACCAAGGGGATGCGGCTACACTGACTGACACAATCGTGGAGGAATTGTCTAAAGCTGGACTGAGTCCGAAGCAAATAATTAGCCAAGTGTATGACGGCACTTCTCTGATGTCCGGTAAGCACGGGGGGGTGCAGAAACGGTTGCAAGAGAAACTGCAGCGAGACATTCCTTATGTCCATACTGCCCTACAAAGCCAAAAGACCGGAACTCGCCGAAGTGTAGAACTGAGAAAAACGACTTCAAAGTTTTTGCACTTTCAAAGTAGTTGTCCTGCCAAATGCATTTTAGGTAGGACACTGGAAATCTAGCAGTTTGATGTTTTAGTGATTACACATTATCTAAACTAGACATTTTTGAAATTGTTGATCTTAAACTGCACTTTTGACCCATATTTTGAAGTTACAGTAGTATACCATAGTCTATCGTAAGTGGTCATGCCAAGGCAAAATACAGTAACTTCCGTTTCTTCGCTCATTTACGTTGCTTATCACGATATAAACTCTGTATTTTATAAGCCAATGTAACATACACGTGGATACCTGTAACAAGACTCACAAGACAAGAGTGTTTTTGATTTAACTGCCAGGGTAAGATACTTACAAACGACTCATGTTTGGGATGTTTGGTGTTGAATGCCAGCGAGTAGGCTAAGCTAATGCTAGATGTGTTTATTGTTGCTAGGTTACGTATTAGTTCAATTGAAACCATAACTCCATTTGAACGTTTGAGTGCCGCAAAACAAAGGCAAAGAACCGTAACTGATGTTACGGCATTCTGCATTGGATTTCTAAAGCCAAAGCAGGCTTTTGGAAGGTACGGTGAAAACAACAACCTTATTTTCTCTAAAAAACAGACGAGTTCATTTAAGATATTTGGCCACATGATAAAGCAGACCTTAACTGTTCCGAAAATGAAAAAAAAATCATTTTCGACAAAATTGAAGTTACGGTCTTTTGCCTTTGCACGGCAGCATTGTTTCAACCACCAATTGCATCTCGTGGTCTCGCATGCCCTGGCAGCAGAAAAGGCTGTGTTGGATTTTTTCAGCACCTGCAATATCCTCTACAAATTCTGCAGGAGACCAACAGTAGCCCTCCTGTACAAGGGAGAGAGGTTGAAACGCCTCTTGGAGCAACGCTGGACGGGTCACTTTGGCACTGTCTCTGTTGTTTTAAGGTCATTTGATGACCTGGTCACTCTCCTCAAAGAGATCGACAGCCAGAGGACCTATGGCGCAGACGTGCGCGTTGAAGAGGCAGGTCTGCTTCGGACCATGTCTGAGCCCAGCTTCAGGTTCATCGCCGAGATGGTTCACTCTATCCTGTCATACCTCGACCCCCCTAATACCATGCTACAGTCGGAGGACATGGATCTTTTGACAGGTATGCAACTTGTCAATTCTGCGTGTGTATGTATTGAGAACATGCGCTCTGAAGTGAAAGTCGTGGATCTCTTGGAGCGCTGCCGGAGTGCAGAGCCGCCCATGGAAAAGAGAAGGCGCACCATCAACCCAGCACAGGAGGACCCCAACAACGAGGTGGAACTGCGGAGGGTATATTTCAGCTGCATTGATTCAGTGTGTGGGGAAATCAAGGAGCGCTTCGGAGAGCGCAACTGCGAGGTCATGGGCGCATTGAAGGCGCTGGACCCGGAGGACGCCGATTTCCTCGACGCATCTAAAGTCACCCCACTACTGAAGCTCAGCAACACGTTTGTGGTGGATACGGAGTACACGGTTGCTCACCAGTTCCTACGTGTGCGAATGGTTGACACATCCCCACCTGATGGGGGTAGATGGACTATGGCAAAAGTTCTGAAATACCTTCACCAGCCTCTTGAGGCAATGCCAAGCGTCATACCTGCTCTGAAACATGCACTAACTTTCGGGGCAAGTACGGCCCTCTGTGAGAATTCCTTCTCCACTTTAAAGAATGTTTTCTCAGATCACAGACAGTCGATGCTCCACAAATGAAAGGCCAACCTGATATTGCTAGCTTTCGAGAAGGACTTGACAAAGAAGTTCAGGAGTGAATGGAGGGACACTGTCCTACGCAGATTTCACTCGGTGGCCAATCGTCGTCTCCCGCTCTACTAATGGTGAGTTATCTGGTTTTATCCAGCCTGCCGGCCCTATATAGGCTAAATTGTTGGTTGTAGGCCTATGTGTTTGTTGTTTCTTGGAAAAACAAGCATGTAATGCAAATCAATGTTTTCTGAAATTCTGTTGTAGGCTACCCAGCATGTGACCGACGGGCTGGCTGGTGTTTTGCTCATCGTTTTACCAGCGGCCCACCAGTGGCAGCCTACTCTTTACCGACAGACCTCCGCTACTGGCCCCGCTGGCTGCGGCTTGCTGAAGGCCCACCATCGGGCCATCGCTCAGATCTCTACAAGCGATGGCTACTACACCATAATCTGAATAAGTGATTTACAAATATATTTTGAAACAGATGACTTTGTACATGTTAGGACCTTCAATATGGATATACAAAACAATAAATTATATTCTAACCATATTCTGATACGGCAGTATTATACTAATACTACTACTGCTGTGTTGCGCTCCGTTTCGGTCTTCAGTTTTTGTTTGAAAATGAAGACAATTAAATAAATCAAATTAATGTAGCCGGGTGGGTAACAAAAATAAAGTGTATATATTTTGTTATGAACCTGGAAGGTTTTTTGATTTATCTATTTTGGCCACTAGGTGGCAATGTGACGAGCCAAGTGTTAACGCGAACTTTGCATTTTGGTCGTTTACTCTTTTTCTTTTCTGCCCGAGCATGAAAGCAGCAGCACCTCCGTGAATGCCGGAGTAAACCTTGTTAAGTAGGTAATACTGTTTTAAAAACATGTTAGAATGTTTGAATTACACCTGTTAGTCTTTTGACTGGATGATGTTTTGTGTTTATTATTGATTTTTGGATGGATGTCTATGGTTTCGTATGTGTTTCCATGACTGTATATTTATATTGTTTTGTTTTCTATGTCAGTGTCCTAAGCCCACTGCCGTATTGTTTGTATTGTTTTGTATTATTTTGTTTAAAATCAATTTGTGGGGTGGACTTTCCACGAAAGTAACAGTTAATAAACAAACCGGGAAAAGTAATTGTGTCCTGTGTGGGTCTCAGTTCGGCAGGCTACATATCAAATTATTGTCGCTGTATTATTCGTTGGGTACGCAACCTAGCTGGCCTATTTATTAGCTTGTGAGATTCAAAATAATACAGTTTGTCACCTTTTTGTGTCGGAGTTGGATTATAGGTGAAAAGTTGACCTATATGCTACCATAGGCTGTAAAAAAAAAAAAAAACGTGCCCCCCCCAAAGCAACGTATGGCCCCCCCGCAAATCAGTGCCTGGCGCCGGGCCTGCATGCAGTACAGGCACTCAAGTGGGCTGATGGCTGACTGCGCCAGCGGGAGAGACATGAACGTTCTACAACATGTTGCTATGTTTTGCAGACTAACAGTGGGAGTCAGATGGCTGAGCGGTGAGGGAGTTTGGCTAGTAATCAGAAGGTTGCCGAATCGATTCACCGCCGTGCCAAATGACGTTGTGTCCTTGGGCAAGGCACTTCACCCTACTTGCCTCAGGGGGAGTCCCTGTACTTACTGTAAGTCGCTCTGGATAAGAGCATCTGCTAAATGACTACATGTAAATGTAACAGTGAAATAATAAAATGTGTAGATATTTAAAGTATGAATATAAATATAAGGCAGTACAGTTTAGCAGTACACTCAACAACAAAAAAACTAATCAGTTCCAAAATTCTAACTCGAAGTTTCAAATACACAGTGTTCAGATATCAAAAACATTCACAATAATATCAACTCAATACTTAATAATGTATTTAAATCCCAGTATGTCAACCACACACACACACACAAACACAAAAATCCCTCTTTCCAGTTAACAAGTTACTAAGCACATTTAGAATTATCAACCCCCTGATAAAATATTAGCCACCCTCCTGATGAAATATGTTCCCGAGGCTATGCATTTATGTTGTTAATAAATAGGCTAACAATAAATTGTTGTTGTACCAGCAATCAAAGTTTAGTTTTTCACTGTAGAAATCTCAAATTTCATAATGATTTGCCAATGCAAGAGAGTACCGGCACCTTTTATTCTCCACTTCAAGCACTGGTGAGTTTGTTCTTCCCCACGCATCCCACCTGCTTGAGTGCTGTCTCAGCCTGGTTTCAAGGTTGCTTCTGAAATGGAGCGATAACGACACAAAGTACAGCACCCTGTGTGAGACACAGTGTTTAAGCCTGAGCACACTTCTAAGTTCAACTCCATGGAAGCTGAGCCTGTTCAGCTTCATATCGAAGACAAAGCTGCGTCTTCGATATGAACGTGTTCTAACGCAGTTAAAATGTTAACACAATAGTAAATATTTGACCATGAATTTTTTGAAATATTAGGGGAAGCTGAGCTTCCCTTGCATTCTTAAAGAAATCGCCACTGTATCCATATTGAAGGTCCTAACATGTACAAAGTCATCTGTTTCAAAATACATTTGTAAAAAATACACCTATCGTCAGCAGCCATTAGGTGTATTCGACTTCATGCAGTGCCAACTGACTTGAAGCTGAGAATGCCATTGGCTGCTATAAGACAGCCGGGCTGCAGGCGACGCAGTCGCTGCATGAAATCGAACGCACCTATTGTTTTCCGAGAGGATACCATGGGAGTGCCTACAGTGTTTTCCGCTTCAAATTGAAATCGGAGACGATATTATGAGTAAAGACAAGTTTCTTAATGTGTTATCAATATTGTCAATTAAAAGTCTAAACTTTTTGTCTTACGAAGAATTTGTTTGTAGCGGTAACGTGAGTTATTTCAGGAAATAATTATGTGACCAGTAAGATAGTTAGTTATCATACCTAGCGATAGCGTATTTCGACAGATAGCTAGCTACCTGCAAACAGCTTTATTTACTTTGGTGCAGACATATGTGTGTTTTTCGGTATATTGAGTTGGGAGTGGGGGTGCCCACACTGTTCAATCCACAGCCGGCACCTTTCCTCCTGTGTTTTGGACTTTTGAAATATTTATTTTACATGTGTAAGTGACTGACTGACTCGTTGTCAAGGGCAGGCCCAACAGAGTCCCAGGGCAGGCCCGGCATCCCAAGGCCCGCCCATACCGCCGGGTCTGAATACACATGCTAGAAAGAGTTTTGGCTTGTAAATGTTGTTGCTAATGTTGCTAATGCTCTGAAATTCTGGTTCTGCTTCGGGATCTCTGGTCGTAGTCAGTCTTTCACTAACCAATCAGCATTTGTTAGCAGAATGCTGTGTTATGGGCAACAACGACTTACCCTGTAAGAGATCGAAAGGACATAAGTACTCTTTCATTCAACTTTTGACCTGTAATCCATGTTGAACATGCAAAAACTATAATCAAATATGAGATTTATCAACGACAATCAGGCGAAAGAGACTCCCATTCATTTTGCACTCAACTGCGATCACTTCCAGTGGAACTCTAGTGAAACTGCAACAAAATTCGGTACAATGAGGGTTAATGACCTGCGTGAAGTTGGCCCCCCTTCCAACGCAAAACATCGTCAAAATAGTCTCAATCGTTTGTGCTCCGTTTGTGCTGGTTTGTGCCGTTAAAATTTTTGTTTGTGCTGCTATCATTTTTTTGATATTAAAGAATATTTTATAGGTCATCCTGAGGTCACTGAGCCCCCCCCCCCACATATTCCGAATAAACCCAAAATAGTCTCAATCGTTTGTGCTGCAGCAGTATTTTTTATATTAGACATTTAATAATGGCCGATGACGTCACCAGCCCCCCCACTTGCTCCAAACTGATTGTAAATAGTCGCAAACGTTTGTGGTACGTTTGTGCTGGTTTGTGCTGTCAAAAGAAATATTTGTGCTAGTATGGTTTTAAAGATATTACCGTTTCATTTTTCACACATGACGTCACTCAGCCCCTCTTCCCCCCGTCAACGTCCAAATCTCATAAAAATAGTCTCAATTGTTTGGGTTACGTTTGTGCTGGTTTGTGCTGTCAAAATAAATATTTGTGCTACTATAATTTTAAAGATATTACCGTTTTATTTTTCACACATGACGTCACTCAGCCCCTCCCCCCCAACGTCCAAACCTCTAAAAAATAGTCTCAATCCTTTGTGCTACTTTTATGCTGGTTTGTTCCGTTAACATTTTTGTTTGTGCTGCAATCACTTTTTAGATATTAGAGAATGTTTTGGTGGTCATCCTGAGGTCACCCAGCTCCCGATTTGGACGTTGACGGGGGGCTGAGTGACGTCATGTGTGAAAAATAAAACGGTAATATCTTTAAAACCATAGTAGCACAAATATTTATTTTGACAGCACAAACCAGCACAAACATAGCACAAACGATTGAGACTATTTGGGGTTCATTCGGAATATGTGGGGGGGCTGGGTGACCTCAGGATGACCACCAAAAAAGTATTTAATATCTAAAAAGTGATAGCAGCAGAAACTAAAATTTTTACGGCACAAACCAGCACAAATGTAGCACAAGCGATTGCGACTATTTACAATCAGTTTGGAATAAGTGGGGGGGCTGGTGACGTCATCGGCCATTATTAAATGTCCAATATAAAAAATACCGCTGCAGCACAAACGAAAATGTTTACGGCACAAACCAGCACAAACGAAGCACAAACTATTGAGACTGTTTTGGGTTCATTCGGAATATGTGGGGGGGCTGAGTGACCTCAGGATGACCTATAAAACATTCTTTAATATCTAAAAATGATAGCAGCACAAACAAAAATTTTAACGGCACAAACCAGCAAAAACGGAGCACAAACGATTAAGACTATTTTGACAATGTTTTGCGTTGGAAGGGGGGCCAACTTCACGCAGGTGGCTCACCTGGGAGTGGGAAGACTCTCCTTAAACAGGCTCTGATACTTGCTGTGAGTGCAACAGCAATGCACGTTGTATCCATGCGTTGTTGCTAACGTGTGCTGACGTTGTGACGTAGGCTAGCACAGTTCCCTTCGTTGACACAAGGCACTTTTTGCCACAAAAACTTAATTTCAGCCTAAACCGTAAAACGGTGTAAATAAAAATACAAGCAACTCAATCGCTACCAAGACGAAACTTTTAACATTGCGATTAGCGGGCGGGGCCTCAAAAAATGAAGAAAAAAAAAAGTCCATAGCCCAGGGGCCTCAAGTGCTATTAAGAGACGCCCCTGCCTGCATTCATACTTGACTGATAAGAAACACTACTATAACTACATTTGAACAAGTTGAGACAACCCTTCAGTTCAGTGCCGCCGCTAGCCATTTTGGTGCCCTACACATAATTCCTTTATGATGCGCCCCCCCCCACCACCACCACCACCACCACAGCTGCCCTGTTGATGCATCCACATTCTGTGTTCGATATGATGCCGGTTACGGAGTTAATGCGAGCGCGAAATTTTGGGGCCTTTATTTGAGTGCATGTTGTATTTTTGTCTCTTAATTTTTCAGCCCCACCCTTACGTTTCTTAGCATGGTTTTCCAAATTAATTATAAACATTTAAAACTGAAAGCATGCAGCCAAGGAGCTCTCCACCTTTATTACTCATTTAAAAACTATTTGATCAATCGAATATAAAAGCCCCCTGCTTGAGTCACCACCTTACCGCGGTGGAGGGGTTTGCGTGTCCTAGTGATCCTGGAAGCTATGTTGTCGGGGGCTTTATGCCCCTGGTAGGGTCTCCCAAGGCAAACAGGTTCCAGGTGAAAGACCAGACAAAGCGTGGCTAAAAAAAACAACCATGAAGAAATACAATGGTTCTTAGTTGCCCCTGCCCGGAAGCGGGTCACCGGGGCCCCCCCCTGGAGCCAGGCCCGGGGGTGGGGCTCGATGGCGAGCGCCTGGTGGCCGGGCCTTTTCCCATGGGGCCCGATCGGGCACAGCCCGAAGAGACAACGTGGGACCCTCTTCCAGTGGGCTCACCATCCGCAGGAGGGGTCATGGGGGTCGGGTGCAGTGTGAGACGGGCGGCGGCCAAAGGCGGCGGCCGAAGGCGGCGGCCGAAGGCGGCGGCCGAAGGCGGGGGCCGAAGGCGGTCCGATCCTCGGCTGCAGAAGCTAGCTTTAGGGACGTGGAACGTCACCTCGCTGGCGGGAAAGGAGCCTGAGCTGGTGCGCGATTCCGGCTAGATATAGTCGGCCTCGCCTCGACGCACAGCACGGGCTCCGGAACCAGTCTCCTTGAGAGGGGCTGGACTCTCTTCCACTCTGGAGTTGCCCTTGGTGAGAGGCGTCGAGCTGGGGTGGGAATACTTGTTTCCCCTCGGTTCGGTGCCTGTACATTGTGGTTCACCCCGGTGGATGAGAGGGTAGGCTCCCTCCGCCTTCGGGTGGGGGGAAGGGCTTATGCACCAAATGGCAGCTCAGAGTACCCACCCTTTTTGGAGTCTCTGGAGGGGGTGCTGGAAAGCGCTCCTCCCGGGGATTCCCTCGTCCTTCTGGGGGACTTCAATGCTCATGTGGGCAATGACAGTGAGACCTGGAGGGGCGTGATTGGGAGGAACGGCCCCCCCCGATCTGAACCCGAGTGGTGTTCTGTTGTTGGACTTCTGTGCTAAACACGGCTTGTCCATAACGAACACCATGTTCAAGCATAAGGGTGTCCATATTTGCACCTTGCACCAGGACACCCGAGGTCTCAGTTCGATGATCGACTTCGTAGTCGTGTCGTCGGACTTGAGGCCGCATGTCTTGGACACTCGGGTGAGGAGAGGGGCGGAGCTGTCAACTGATCACCACCTGGTGGTGAGTTGGCTCCGATGGTGGGGGAGGACGCCGGTCAGGCCTGGCAGGCCCAAATGTAATGTGAGGGTCTGCTGGGAACGGCTGGCGGAACCCTCTGTCAGAAGGAGCTTCAACTCCCACCTCCGGGAGAGCTTCGATCATGTCTCGGGGGGGGCCTGGGACATTGAGTCCGAATGGGCCATGTTCCGGGCCTCCATTGTTGAAGCGGCTGACCGGAGCTGCGGCCTCAAGGCGGTCGGTGCATGTCGCGGCGGTAACCCTCGGACCCGGTGGTGGACTCCGGAGGTGAGGGATGCCGTCAAGCTGAAGAAGGAGGCCTATCGGGCTTTATTGGCTGGTAGGACTCCTGAGGCAGCTGATGTGTACCGGCAGGCCAAGCGGAACGCGGCTTTGGCGGTCGCGGAGGCAAAAACCCGGGCATGGGAGGAGTTCGGCGAGGCCATGGAGAATGACTTCCGAACGGCTTCAAAAAGGTTCTGGAACACCATCCGGCGGCTCAGGAGGGGGAAGCAGTGCTCTGTCAACACTGTATACGGTGGGGACGGTGCGCTGCTGACTTCGACGGGGGACGTCCTGGATCGGTGGAAGGAATACTTTGAAGACCTCCTTAATTCCACCAACACGCTTTCCAACATGGAGGCAGAGTCTGGGGACATCGGGGGGGGCCCTTCTATCTCTGGGGCCGAGGTCGCCGAGGTGGTTGAAAAGCTCCGCGGTGGCAGGGCCCCTGGGGTGGACGAGGTCCGCCCGGAGTTCCTTAAGGCTCTGGATGTTGTAGGGCTGTCTTGGTTGACACGACTCTGCAACATCGCGTGGACATCGGGGACAGTGCCTCTGGACTGGCAGACCGGGGTGGTGGTTCCCCTCTTTAAAAAGGGGGACCGGAGGGTGTGCTCCAATTTTAGGGGGATCACACTCCTCAGCCTCCCTGGGAAAGTCTATTCAAGGGTCCTGGAGAGGAGGGTCCGCCGGATTGTCGAACCTCGGATTCAGGAGGAGCAATGTGGTTTTCGTCCTGGCCGTGGAACAGTGGACCAGCTCTATACCCTCCGCGGAGTCCTGGAGGGTACATGGGAGTTCGCCCAACCAGCCTACACATGTTTTGTGGATTTGGAAAAGGCGTTCGACCGTGTCCCTCGGGGGCTCATGTGGGGGGTGCTCCGAGAGTACGGGGTACCGGATTCCCTGATCGGGGCTGTCCGGTCCCTGTACGACCGGTGCCAGAGTTTGGTCCGCATTGCCGGTAGTAAGTCGAACTTGTTTCCGGTGAGGGTTGGACTTCGCCAGGGCTGCCATATGTCACCGATTCTGTTCATTACCTATATGGACAGGATTTCTAGGCGCAGCCAGGGTGTTGAGGGGTCCGGTTTGGTGACCTCAGGATCGGGTCGCTGCTTTTTGCAGATTATGTGGTCCTGTTGGCTTCATCGGGCCGCGACCTTCAGCTCTCACTGGAGCGGTTCGCAACCGAATGTGAAGCGGCTGGGATGCAAATCAGCACCTCCAAATCTGAGGCCATGGTTATCGACCGGAAAAGGGTGGAGTGCCATCTCCGGGTCGGGGAGGAGATCCTGAACCAAGTGGAGGAGTTCAAGTATCTCGGGGTCTTGTTCACGAGTGAGGGAAGAATGGAGCGCAAGGTCGACAGGCGGATCGGTGCGGCGTCCGCAGTGATGCGGGCTCTGCATCGGTCCGTCGTGGTGAAGAAGGAGCTGAGTCGAAAGGCGAAGCTCTCCATTTACCAGTCGATCTACGTTCCTACCCTCACCTATGGTCACGAACTATGGGTAGTGACCGAAAGAACGAGATCGCGAATACAAGCGGCCGAAATGAGCTTTCTCCGCAGGGTGTCCGGGCTCTCCCTTAGAGATAGGGTGAGAAGCTCGGTCATCCGGGAGGGGCTCAGAGTAGAACCGCTGCTCCTCCGCGTCGAGAGGAGCCAGCTGAGGTGGCTCGGGCATCTGATTAGGATGCCTCCTGGACGCCTCCCTGGTGAGGTGTTCCGGGCACGTCCCACTGGGAAGAGGCCCCGGGGAAGACCCAGGACACGCTGGAGGGATTATGTCACTCGGCTGGCCTGGGAACGCCTCGGGGTCCCCCAGGAAGAGG
Organism: Hypomesus nipponensis; assembly: GCF_054491055.1. Classification (NCBI taxonomy): domain Eukaryota; kingdom Metazoa; phylum Chordata; class Actinopteri; order Osmeriformes; family Osmeridae; genus Hypomesus; species Hypomesus nipponensis. Next base: position 19,403,992 of record NC_140379.1, on the reverse strand, counting down.
TGGTGGAAGTGGCCGGGGAGAGGGAAGCCTGGGCCTCCCTGCTTAGGTCGTTGCCCCCGCGACCCGATCCCCGGACAAGCGGCAGATGACGACGACGACGAATACAAAAGCATCATAGAATGTACAGTGAAGTAACATCTAGCTAGCATCAGTTATTTCAAATGCATAGATATTGTTTAACAGTCAAATCTAAATTTAGTTTGCACCTAACATATTTGAGTGTGCTAAAATGAGCAATAACGTCAGCTAGTTCGAGGTGTATGCATAGGCTAACTATAAGTTAGCAGCATCTTTCGGGTATTTAACAATAATTAAACATGGACTTACCTGAAAGTGATGCATGGGCATCATCTTGCAGTTTATTTCTTTTTCTGTTCTGACTCCTGTTGTCTTTTTGAGGCCATTTTCGAAAAGTTTACTTAGCCTACTGTCAAAGTTCGTAAGGCCACTGAGATAGAAAAAGGCACCCACGGCGAGCTTGGAAAGTTGAGTGTGTATTTGTTTTTTTGTGGGGTGGGGGTGGGGGGGCCACCATCGTAACGTTTTTTGAGCAATGAAATATATCTCTTGTTTTGCCTGTTTTGTGATAAACATGCCTAAAAGGTGCGTAATATTTATATAGGCCTACTGAAATAATATCGGCATTATATTTATAATAACTATGATGATTTTTCAGTTGGCAAATTTGTGGTGCCCCCTCAGGCCTTGGTGCCCTACTCACAGCGCGTAGTGCGCGTTATGGGAGCGGCGGCACTGCTTCAGTTACTAACTATAAATCATCCAGGAGTATTAATTATGGTTCCTCAATATTCATTTAACATATTACAATTAAGGCTGTATTACAGCAATCATTTTGGTGTCCCCTTCAGAAATTGCTCTTGAGAAAATGTCCCCCCCAAAGTTGATAGCAGATTTTCGCCACTGGGCTCGATGACCCAAGAACCACCATGCTACGATCCAATGATCTAACTGTTCACAAAAGAGGAAGGGATTTTATAAAAAGGAATGAAATGTTGAAGTGTAGTATATAGAACAAAGGCTTAGATGGGAATTCAAGTTTTAAATGTACCGCCGAATCCTATGGTTTTTGTATCATTCTCCGCCCCTTTCGAATAACTGACGCAGGCTGTAAGCCTCTCTGTTTGCAGTCGTTCTACTGAATGAGGATTGCAACAGATTCACAGGGGAGTCAGCAGATCACGTCTCAGACACGATTTCGGTTTGAAAATCATATCAGATGATGCGGACGAAATAGTAAGTGGTTACAGTTGATTCGGCCATAACTCTGATGTACAATGTACGTCGTAGTTAATCGTTGTATTTCGGTTTAAGCGGTTTCTGCATTGCTTTGTGTGGGGGAAAGTGCTTCGACTACGTAGACTAGCTAGTCAACGTCATCGTCAAACTCAGCAGCAGCAGATAGTAAGCCAGCCAGCTAGCTAGTAGCAAGCGTGCATGCAGCTATCTAAAACCTACGGAATCCTTTGTTCTTGGTATGAATCACATACTTTTGTGTTGCGCGCATTGATCAAACTGGGTTGTAATCTGACTAGCTTGTTAACAAATTTGATGTTGTAATCATGATGATCACGGCAATATATTAGAGCTAAATTAAATAATTAAATTAGTAGGACCTACGCAACAAGGCCGGACTCGCTGTGTTGTACCGACAATTGGCAAGATAGCAAACGTCGATTTCGGACAACATACCAGTCATGCTAGCTGGTTATTTACATTACCTTGGTTAGTTCACTCTATTAATAAGAAGTCTATCTAGATAACTGGCTAGGGGCCGGGCTACACGTCAGCCGCGTGCTAGATAGAACTAACCTACCTCTAATTTAATAGTCTAGCATCAAATTGGTTAGAGCTAGCTCTAGCTGTATGGACTAGCCTAGCTCTACCCATTTAGCTAAATATCTACCGACTGTAGAGCTACTATACCCATCTTAAAACAAGGCTTGTGAGCCTTGTTTTAACCTAGTTGATTACTAATATATTAGAGTTATCTGTCGTCTACGCTAGCCTAAATAGTTAGACTAATCTAGTTATTTAGTCGTTAACTAGTCCAATTGTTGTAGGCTACAGTACAGTTGAACGAAGGGCAGCTTTCGGCAAGTTAATCTAACCATAGAGAATCATGTCGTCCTACACTACAAGCTAATGTACAGTACAGTAGCTGGCTATATTTGTATGAATTTACACTGTTTTGTCATGCAACGTGTCAAATGTTACAAACCCAGAATACAGAAACGTTTTGTGACAACTACTAGCTAGTCTACCACCTGAGCGAAAATGGGTACAGTAGATCTAGGTCTAACAAGTTAATATTATTGGTCAAGTAGTGCTGTAGTTGTATTACTAAACCGTTTAGCAAATTGCAAATGGTAAGTTCGCTGTGAACTAGCATTATACAGCAGCGAGTTAGCTAGAACTGAACTCGACGTGATGCTTATCAGACATAGCAGACTAACTGTTAGCTGGCCAGAGCAGGCGACTAGAGTCGTTCGTTTTGACAGGTCACATAGTACACATGAATATTAATATAATGTTAATCGGCAATAAAATATTGGACTATAGGGCTTCCCCAACAGTGCGTACAAATGTGCAAGGCAAGCAGGCAGGGAAGTTACATTTGACATTTACAGTTTATTCGATTGGCAGTTAAAAAAATACATAACTATATACAATGATAGCACGGTCGAAGATCATGGAATTGAAGGGCTATAGTAGTTCCCATGTCATCACAATGTTTTAAGACAAGGGAGAAAGTAGGCTTTTACCTAAAATGCTTCAAACTCTGTAGAAGTTGGGTCATATTGTGTTATTTTGTTAATCCATCCATTCAGTTTTACTGTGCTGTCATTTCTGTGATGTTGTGGGTGGACATGATCCAATCCCTAATTGTACTTGATTGCTTAAAAAAATGGTCAATGTCCATTAGGCTAAGTTTGTGTAACGTTATAGCAATTTGAGAGCCATAGGGGTGTAACAATACATGGTGGTGCAATACATTGCGGTGCAAAAATGTAACAATGGCCGTGTTCGACTTCATGCGGTGCCACTTGAAGCTAGTGATGTGTCCTTTGAACGATTCGTTCATTTTGAACAAATCCTTATAAGGACTCGGGAATAACGAGTCCACTCAACAAGTGATTCGTTCATTTCCCGACTCGGTCTTTCTACGAGTCTTTGGATCATTTTTCACGTGACCTGCATATGCTCTGTAGCTAGAGGGAACGAACGATTCGTTCATTTCCCGACTCGGTCTGTCTACGAGTCTTTGGATCCTTTTTTTACGTGACCCACATTGTATTTTTTAGTAGAGGAAACAGTTTCCTTATTCCCTTTCGCGTGGCCGCTGTTTTACGTGAATGATATTCGCGCAAGTCATCATACTGACTGGTTTTGTTATTTTCACTTTACATTTACACTTAGTTTAGTGCAGTGTAATTGTTTGACGTGATAATTAAATGCTAGTGTGATAATACACAGGGTTCTTACGGTCATGGAAAACCTGGAAAAGTCATGGAATTTTAAAATGGTTATTTCCAGGCCTGGAAAAGTGCTTGAAAAAAATAAAATCCCAAAAGTTTTGGAAAAGTCATGGAAAGTTGTTATCATATTTTCATATAGTTCATTTACACTGAGTTTTAAATAATTCACATGCTTTTAAAAGAAATACGTTCAAAATATAAGCAAGCATACGCTCTCATACTAACTGAAAAGTTCGATGGCCGCAGCAACAGTAACTCAGAGATGCGCGAGGGATAATTTAAAATGCAAAGGAAAATTTAACGATGCTTGGCTACAAATGGAAAGATACATTACAACAGACAAAGACCCGGGACGAGCCAAATGTCGGTTGTGTGGTGGAAAATCATTCGACATTTCAATCATGGGAGAGGCGGCATTAACTAGTTAGCCATTCCAAAGGTAGCAAACAGCAACAGCAGCCGGTACAGCAGCACCCATCACCGGCTTTCTCACCACAGCGAGGTCCACTGCTACGCCTAGCTGCAGGGGTCGATAACCGCTGTGATGAAAATGAAGTCCTAACTGTGTAGTTAATGTGGGCTGACGGGGCTTAATTTCCCGACTATGACCAGCGTTCTATACATTATGCCGCTTATTACACGGCAACTTGCCAAAAAAGTAACTTAACACAGTGTGTCTTTTTACAATTTATTTGTTACCATTTGTAGTGTTGATCAGCAGAGAAATAGTTCGCCAAAGATGTTGAACATTCTTTCGGCTTCAAATCAGCTGACGTTGCTAAGCAACAGAGTACGCTGGGGTTGAAAAGTTACCGGACTGCTTGCGCAGTGCTACGAAAGATGTGAATCCGAAGCAAAAAGGCCACTTCCCTTGACAGCGGTCAAATATGCATAGCCAAGTTCAAATATAAAAAAATTGTTCACCGCAGAACGTTGGGAAGCCCCATTTAAGTGAATGGAGCATTCTACAGTATTACGAACAGCCGTGTAATACAACTTTTCAACGTATATGCCAAGATTTCACAAAAGGTTTGGTCATGGAAATTTGGTTTAAAGTCATTGAAAAGGCATGGAAAAGTCATGGAAATCCATTGGTCAAAATGTGTATGAACCCTGAATATATGACCAAATCATACAAACTCATGATACATTATTTTAATGCATTTCTTTTGAAATAGTATCTGCTGGTGCACATGTCATGTACTAACCTACATGAGAATATCATACGTGTTTAAATGCGTGTTTCATACCCCCGTTGAAATGAACGAATGACTCGACATAGATTTGTTCATTTTACTGAACGAGATTCAAAGAACCGAACTTCCCATCACTACTTGAAGCTGAGAATGCCATTGGCTGCTTCAAGTCAGCCGGGTAGCAGGCGACACCTGCGCTAGATGAAATCGAACGCACATATTATGTATCATAGTCACAGTTTATCTTATTGGTTGAGCTACCAACACACAACCTCTTGCACCGGCGTCATGCGTGCACACAGCATTCACAGCTTTGAACTGGGCAGTAGCCTCGCAGGGCGAAATGAGTTTGGCTGAAACTGAAATAGAAGAGGCCCCGTCCACTAAAGTCCGACGGCTGGCAGCATTTTAGTTTTCCAGTCATTTACATTTATGCATTTATCAGACGTTTTGATCCAAAGCGACTTCCAAGAGAGAGGTTTACAGAAGTGCATAGTAGGGCTGGGCGATATGGTTAAAAAATTATTAACGATAATAAAGACGATAGACCACAGATCTGTAGTAGTAGCTAAATAAGTCTCTTCCTCAACTTTTTCCCTACACTCGGCATAAAGTTTAGGCAGAGCGGTGTGAGAGAAATCTTTGTGGCCAGGGAGCACGTACCTGGGGTCAAGTAACTTAAGCTTTTTTTAAATCTTGCTTTTTATCAATAGCCTACTTATCAATACCTTGGCGCAAACTCACACTTTCTGCATGGTCCAACAAGTGATTTTGCTTTAGGTGGTAAAAAAGGTTTCTTATATATTAGTATTATAATTGGACCAATACGCTGTTCCTATTGGTCCAGAGAGGTTCTAAGAAATCGGCGAAACCGTTTGCGGACCTCCACAGAGGTCCGCAAACGATTTACGGACCTAGCAAGCGGTTGCCTTGGAGATGTTGACAACATGGAGTCTGCTCCAGATTCGTCATGTTTGATTTGGGATTTTCCAAATATGGACTTTTCGACAGATCTACAAACACCTTTGTAAGCAGAGATATGTTAAAACGTTTGTTAACCGAGACCGTAGGTTGAGGTCAACAAGAAGTCCACATTTGCAGTCTGTCGTATTACCAGACTTGGTACCCACGAGGGGTGGGCAATATGGCCAAAATCTCCTATCACGGTATGGGTAATTTTATATCACGGTTACGGTATATATCACGGTATAGTAATTGATATAGTAAATTCAATTAAGAAATGGTATAAAATAACCATACCGTACTTCATCATCACACTTGATTATTTATTACAAACAAAAACAACTGCCTCACATGAGACAACACTTGAGTTAAAAACAAAAGACTAAAAAAGGTTAAGAGTACGAGAGTTCCGATTGGCTGATGCGCAGTCATGCCATCCGCCGTAATGCCCTCAAACAGGGGGGGGGGGTCAAAATAATTCCTTCGTTAATAATTTGTTACACAGAACTTTATTGTATTAAATATTCATCCAAAATGATTCACACCTTCACAAAATCAACCACAAACAAATAATGTATGCATATGCAGGTAGCAACGCTAGTGCTAAATAACAACTTAACTAGTCGGCTCCATGATGCCGGGTAAGAAGCTAGCTCCTGAGACTTCTCACCAAAAGAACGAAGGGGAACCTTTGATTAATACATGTTCGTAGGTACCTAGCAAAAAGTAGCCTGAACTTTCCTAGATCTTTAGCTACGGCACTAATGCTGAATGCTCGCTGTTATAGCTGTCTGTCTTACTTGAACGGTGTATGTATTAGGGATGGAGATTTTAACTGATTTCACTATTCGAATAGTATCCGAAATTATTTTCGAATATCCGGATAATCTATTTTGTTAATGTGGTTCCGTTATGTAATTAGCCTGACGTGACGCAAAGCATACAGTAAACACATGAACCACCACACATTCTGGCAATAATTGGGACTGTTAAGCTATTAGATTAAATAAGGGTTGAATAAAGAAAACAAATGAAAGATCAATTTATTAACATGACAAAAAGACAATGAACTTGAAAAAACGCTGCGTCTTCAGACGTAGGCTCTTAATTTGGCGGAAAAGCGATTAACCTATTATTATGTGAAATAAAAAGTAGGTTACATTGGACTAAATTAAACACATTGGGTAGGCTATTCTCGATGAAAACTAAAGACACACATGGAGAACTATTGCATATTAACTTGGATATTAACTTGGAACCGGAATCCTATAGGATACGGTGCGCCACCACACAATGCAAACATAAACAGCCGATTACGCTAGCTCTACATGGCTACTGGTAAGAAAATAAATAAGCCACAACTGCATTAGCCATACGCATTTTTATTCAGGAGAATTATCATGTAAACATGCTCAGGGGAGAGGCGAGTACGGAATCGATTTACGAGCAGGCCGGCATAGAAAAGACTGCAGGACCTGAGGTTGCTGCGAGGTACTGCTTAGACAGGACACTATGCTTCTTGTAGCGCCAAATGAAATGAAAGGAGACTCGCAGCAGAACACAGGCGTAGCCTACCTTTTTTGATGGTTTTCATAATTTTCTAACGTCACAACTATTAGAATTCACAACACGACGCGACGGTTTTTCAATAAAATGTTTTTTTTTAATCAAACTACGCTCATAAGTATTCGAAAAAAGTATTTGAATACTAACTTACTTTAGGATATCCGGATATTCGATTAACCACGCCCATCCCTAGTATGTATGCATCGTTGCTAACGTGTGCTGACGTTGTGACTATGTATGTGATAAAGACGCATTAGTGACAGAGAGACGGAGGGAGAGCAGGGAAAGGATATTGCAGCTGAAAGAATTTGCTGCGTGTTTAACCTAAATAGTGTTAAAATGAAACGCAATATGTGCACCGCCACGAATTATTCCATGTGTGGGAAACACTGAAAAGTATACCGCGGTTGAACCGGTATAGCCAAATCTCTCCCGGTAGACACATTTCTACCGTTGCATGGTAGATACCGTCATACCGCCCAGCCCTAGTACCCACCTGTTTGTTTACTACACTATTTGCACCAAACATTGCTTTGCTCTTTGTCGGATTTCAAAAAGCCAAACAACTTCCAAATAACTGAAGAAGACAAATCCTTTTTATCAATAATTTCTTCATTGGAGGGTTGCTCCCTCGCCATGGCTATTGCTGCCACTGTTTTTGGCAATAAGACAAATTTTCCGCGTTTAACATTAGCTACTCCACTGGAGGTGCTCAGTATATTTTAGTGAGCGTACCCTTACAAAAAATAAGTATACTTCAAGTTTATTTTGTAATTATACTTAGTATAAAAAGTATACTATTATCATGTTACTGTAGGCTGTGAATGGAAAGGCCAGAGACGCGCTTGGTGTTTGTCCCTGGCTTGGGAACCACAAGTCACCTTTGGTTAGATTCTCAGGGAGATAATTGACTCATTAATATCTGACTCCAATTTTGACAATGTGCACAAGTGCGTTACCTGTAACCTTGAGCGCTAAACAGTTAATGACATGAAACTCTGACGTAGGTAAAAATCGTCTGCTTGATCAGAGCACCGACCCTAAAGTATGCGTGTTCACTAAACAGTCGTTTATCTCTACTATAATATGGATTTTAACCATAGTAGACCTAGTAGGATATGTCATCGATCACTCAGAGGCTCCGGTAAATTCCTTCGGAGTGTGGAGATCCACTGTAAGTGACTCAGAGGCCTTAAGTTAAAACCTACTCAAAAAGTCTATGTTTATAATCAGTTAGCCGCATCAACCAGACTAGATCAAAGTTTTCACCGCTGTAGCTTGATAGATACGTTTCAAGGAGAACAAGTAACTTTAAAATGCACACATTAATAGTTTATTATCTAAATAGCAAGATAATCAATACAATGATAATGAAATATCATCAAGTACAAAACATACCTTCAGAGCAATGGTTAACGAAGGTATTCACAATGAGAACTAGGCGCCTAACGCACCGAAGCTGTATCGTAAACAGAACTCGAAGTGATTGGTAAAAACGTATTCCTATATACACCCAAACCTGACTAAAATGGGGACACCGGTCATGTGACAGAAAAGTTGTTGAACGCATAAAAATTCAAATTGGATCATTAATCAAGACTGCAGTAGACCAAGTGGTGCCCTTGCAAGACAAGGGAATATGTTAAACATATGTTGGTCTGCTGCAGGCACAAACTCTGTAAACCCTGTACATGTACATGTTACAGTGTTAAAATTATTACTAGAATGTAACACACAAAATAAGAAACAAAAGCATATCAAACATGACATTTAAAGCTATTTAGAACCTTATTTTCAAGAACACAACTTTTAATGATAATTTCAGTCTTCCTCTGTCCACCTTCCTCTTCAACTGTTGAGACCACCTCTCCAGAGGTGTGTCATCAAGGTGTGATTGTCATTTTAGCATTTATGCAAATCAACAACTGTCCCAGACAAGTGTCTGGGTGACCAGTGACAAAGGGGCTGCCAAAACAGCCCTACATTACTTAAAGTATACTAGCAGTGTACTTATTTATATACTATTTTTGTACCAAGTAAACTGAATTGGCCCACTTTTTAGGTCATTTAGTACACTTTAAAGTACACTTAGTGTATTTCAAGGTTTAATTTTGAGTACTGTAAAGTAGCCTGTGCAGTTCACTTTCAGTTCATCAAGTATACTTCCTAAAGTACATCAAAGTATACCTTGGAATACTATAAAGTAACCTGTGTAGTGCACTTTCAGTTCATGAAGTATACTTCCTAAAGAGCCTCAAAGTATACTTTGCAATACTGTACTTTCTTTCCAGTTCTCTGCTGCCAATGACTGGAACACATTACAAAAATCTCTGAAGCTGGAGACTATCATCTCCCTTTCCAGCTTTAAGCACCAGCTGTCAGAGCAGCTCACAGATCACTGCACTTGTACATAAACAGCCCATCCATACGAAGGGTAACCTGTGCTAGCTACGTCACCACGTCAACACACGTTAGCAACGACGCATGGATACAACGTGATAAAGACTTTCTAGCTCGCAAATTGGAGCTTGGATTAGAGTGAAAAATACCACCCCCAAAAAATTACAACAATTTGGCTTTGTAGAGAAAGCGATTTCGAGTGGAACTGCGATCTCGCATTTTTGATTTAGGTCGTGACAGTCTTTGAAATTTGTGCGAGTGCAGGTCGCCCGTGAGACCGCCTCGTCTATTAGGCAGCAGCCATGCTAGAAAGCGTCATAGTAGTACTTTTTGTAGCTAATTTTATAGTTCAATTTTACACGAAAAAACAGAGAGGGAAATATTATGACGATACGACTATAGTGAAAACAGCCAGGTGGTGAAATTTTAATATAGGTTGCTGTAAAAACGTTGATTTGTTTGCTACGCGAGAGCCTGTCAGCCTCCATTGACGATTGCGGAAGCAATGTTGTCAACATTGTTGACACTCAGTCAACTGTCGATCTGCGTGTGGTGAGTATTTTCTTAATTTCGTACCAGGGTCAATTCTACATCTAAATGGACAGCAGTGTTTTAAAGATATGGCTATTGCGAAGACAGCCAGAGGGTCAGCATAGTTTGTTATTTGTGTAAACTTGGAATTTGAGTGAGACTGCGTCTTGTTTTGACGTTAGCCACAGAGTCGGCTCGCCCACTGGCAGTGTAGCTACAGTACTGTTTTCAATGCCATAGCTATGGATAAACTTTATTATGTCTTATTACACGGCTGTTCTTAATTCTGTAGAATGCTCCATTCACTTGAATGGGGCTTCCCAACGTTCTGCGGTGAACAATTGTCTCATATTTGACCGTTGCTATGCATATTTGACCGCTGTCAAGGGAAGTGGCCTTTTTGCCTCGGATTCACGTCTTTTGTAGCACTCCGCAAGTAGTCCGGTAACTTTTCAACCCCAGGGTACTCTGTTGCTTAGCGACGTCAGCTGATTTGAATCCTAAATAATGCTCAAAGTCTATGAAGTTCAACGTCTTTGGCGAACTATTTCTCTGCTGATCAACAATACGAATGGTAACAAATAATTCTAAAAAGACACATGTGTTAAGTTGTAACGTAACTGCTTCACGGCAAGGCAGCTGCAGAAACGCCACAAGACCTGGGTTATAACTATTTGCACATTTTACTTCGTGATATGACACACAATTGTAATGTGTAATGTACAATATAAGCTAATATTATTAAGGGAGTACATCTACTTTCGGAAACGGTAGTCTACAATTTCATTGAAGAATTAGCATCATGACATTAGCTTCTGTGGCCCGGGTAACACATACTACAGCGGTCTATGATGCATCTGTTTTCAATCGTTAAAATAATCATTTACTCACAAATAGGCTACATTATCTTTGTAGGATTTATTATGACATTAGATTACAAGTAAACGATGTGTGGGTGAAATTATCATTACCTGTGGTTTCAAACCAGTGTACAGTAGCTCACTGCAACGCTGTAGCTAGTAGCTAACAAAAACATCTCTACAGTACAGGCACAGCTGTTTACAGGAAGTCAAACGGCGGCACATAATCGACACTACCCTTACTTAAAAAGTCTTTCAATTGGTGAAACTATCTGACTGGTGACTTCTAACCTAAACTCCATTGCCACAGTCTAAACTTGTCAATCTGTTCATGAAAATAATGCATTTTAGCCTAAACCGTACAATGGAACGTTAAATCGAATTCAACCAATGCAATCGCTACCGAGACGAACACAGTCTACTGTAGTACTGTAGTACAATTTACCAGGGCAGCTTCTCCACACAGGGCTATTTTGCGTTTTTACTGACAATGATCGCTACCACTGAGCTTTTTATGAATGAGGGATTTTCCCTTAAATAAGCTTATTTACGTTTAAGGGGGCATATTTTTCAGTTAGCATGGTACTATTTGAATCGCGATCCCATCTGAGATAGCTATATGCCCGGTAATGTCGTTGTTAGAATAAGCTTCAAAGGGGGTTCTTTATTAATGAATGAATGCAACATGAGTAGGCTAAATGCCTGAAAATATCACAAGAAGGGAAAAACTTAAAATTATGTTTAAGTCATAAAGATTAGGTCCAGTTTTACAAGGAGTGATTGACGAGTAATACCAATTTGAAATCTGCATTAAAGTGAACAACATAAAGATTAGGTTTAATTGGTTAGATATAACGGTGGACTAGTATGGAGGACCAAACCTGCCATATTTACAAATGAATGAATGAATAAATAAATGTCCACATCCATGCATTTAGACAGAAATAAACGAATATATATATTAATTAATGCACAATTGTCAATCAATAGTTACATATATTTTACATTTATGTATTTATTTATTTTGTATTCATTTATGTATTCATTTATTTATTTTGTATTCATTTATTCATTCATTCATTTATATATTCATTTATGTATTTATTTATTCATTCATTCATTCATTGTTCCCAATATGATAATGAGAGGAGGCCAGTAGGCGTGGAAACTGATGTTCAGACATTGCAATCAATCCAGAGCCATAGATTCAATCTAGCTAACGCCTGGGACACACTGGCTGCGAAGCGCCCTGGAGCGCCACAATATACTACGAATGGCGCGATGCTGTTCACACTAGACACACATTTCTTCACGCCGGTCACCAAGCCTTTCACCTTCTCTGAGATTTTCTTTTCTACATGTAAAGCTGACATGTACATAAACATGGCATAGGCTACAGGCTATTTAGGCAACTTGTTGCTCCAACAATAACCGTCGCAACGGCATCCCATTCCCAACACAACGTGGCAACGTTTGGCTTTTGTTGCCGTAGTCTTTGTAAAATATGTGCTATGGGGCATACAACTCCATTTAGGACTAAGCTACTTTTCATCTTCGATGATTAACTTTGTGTCATCAATCTTCACAAATTTCTCTTCTGCTGGATTGGGGGCTATATGCCAGATTGTCTATCTCGCTCTTACACACAGGACAAATATGTTGGTTTGACAATCAACAATCAGGATTTTTTATTTTAAAATGTTTACGTTTTTATCGGGGTAAACACATGGTTGGCCGGTCAGCGTAGTGAAGTTGGGTGTTAAGTGATAGCCCACAACTAACATAGTAAAATCTTTATAACATGTTTGTTTATCCAAATATCATATATGGTGAATTAAATATTTGTTTTCAACAAGGTCGGCCAGCCTGTCCATGTAGGCTATGTTGTCCATGACAGCAAGGATGGATGTAAGGCTACATAATCGAATACAAAGCGTGGAAAACGATTAGCCAATGGTGTGTCAAATACCGCCTACCTATTTTGATTGACACATCTCATTAACATATTGAGAAGAAGAAATACAGGAATGAATGAATGAATAAATGAATGAATAAATGAATGAATAAATGAATGAATAAATGAATGAACACATGAATTAATAAATGAATGAATATATGAATGAATAAATAAATGAATACACAAATAAATACATAAATACATGTAAATTATAAGGTAATATTGATTGACAATTGTGCATTAATTAGTACATGTATTCAGTTATTTATGTCTAAATGCATGGATGTGGACATTTATTTATTCATTCATTCATTTTTAAATATGGCAGGTTTGGTCCTCCATAGACGAGTAACTGTATCAGCTCACAGTAAGCATGTACTGTGTAGTAGGCTTATTAGCAAACACTTTATTATGTAAACACATTTATGATGGCACCATAACAATTATTTGCACTAGCACAAATGCTCCCAATTATATTTTGAGGTTGCACAGATCATTTTGGGAGTGTATATATGGTCCCAACAGCCCTGATACTGTGTAATACTTGTACTATGCTAGTCTGATATTAGAAATTACATTATTTGAACTATCCAGTAAGTGATACTTATACATCTTGATTTTGTGTTGTAGGCTACATTTTTATTGTATTATTGTGTTTTTGTTTTTCAGGTTACGGCCATGTAAAATGGAGGATAGTTTTGATTGCGACTGTGGTGAGCTTGAGCCACCTGATCACTGAGGGGAATACAATTTAGTAAATGACGGATTTTGGATCAGGCAGTTAAAAAAAGAAAATAAACTGAGAACACTTGTGTATATGTGTATATACACACATATGTTTTGTGGTTTTATGTGCATTTGTATGCAACTGCTCAGGAACAGTCACACACTGAATGTATTAGCACTGTGAAGATGCAACTAGATACTTTTTGTAGTTTCTCATGAGTTCAAAACTTTTTAATTGACCTCAACTTCCATTCCATTTGCTTTTTAATAACTTTATTTTCAGTTCAATCCACAAATGTAAAAAACAATTATATTAACTTTCTATGTTTTTATAATTATTATTTTTTTTACTAAAATTTGATTACAGATTAGGGCATTGAATCAGACATTGAGGGATAAATGGGGGGAGTACAGTAATTTTTCAAGTAAACAAAAAAATTACATCCTGAAGTTGGGAAATTGGTTGCTTTATCGAAAGCCTAAATAGCATAGAGAACGGCCAGGCGACTGCAACAACAAATTAATCAAGATGGCAGAGAAGTTTGAGTCTCTGATGAACATCCATGGTTTTGACCTGGGACCCCGCTACATGGACCTGAAGCCTCTGGGCTATGGAGGGAATGGGCTAGTGTTCTCAGCGGTGGACATGGACTGTGACAAACGTGTAGCTGTCAAAAAGATTGTCCTTACTGACCCCCACAGTGTGAAACATGCCCTCAGAGAGATCAAGATCATCAGGCGCCTTGACCATGACAACATTGTAAAAGTAAGAACAACACACCATTTTAAAATGATCCCACTTAAAGGCATACACAGTTTGCTGTCTGTCTACCGTGTTGACTGCAGCAGGCAAACCTGCTGTAATTTAAATAACATTTTGGATTCCTTTTTTTTTTTTTTGTCCTCGTCTACCCAGGTGTTTGAGACACTGGGCCCCAGTGGTCGCAGACTAACTGAGGACTTAGTCTCTTTGACCGAGGTAAACTCTGTCTACATTGTACAGGAGTACATGGAGACAGACTTATGCCAGCTCCTGGAGAGGGGGCTCCTTTCTGAGGGCCATGCCAGGCTCTTCATGTACCAACTCCTCAGGGGCCTCAAGTACATACATTCTGCTAATGTGCTGCACAGAGACTTGAAGCCTTCCAACCTGTTTGTCAACACTGAGGACTTGGTGCTTAAGATAGGGGACTTTGGGCTGGCACGGATCATGGACCCACACTACTCACACAAGGTAAGCACTACACACAAATAAGTAGGCTGTTTTTAGGGTTATAAAAGACACAGACTTTACTTTCTAACCTTTGTGTAATAAGTTTTAGTTCAATGCCACAAATGTCTGAGTTTAGCATATCGGTTGTTGAGGGATGATACTTATTTTAGACTCATTAACACTAGAGGTGACAAGCAGGGGTCATTCCTAAATGTGTTTTATAAGCCATTAGAATTCGTTTTTTTCACACCGGGAAAAGCGAATTTAAGGATATTTTGCTCATGCTTCGGTTTAAATGGTGCCATATGCTCATTTTGCCATTTTTCATTGCCTGTCAAGGCTGTGATTTGCTTGTCAATCAGGAGATGGGTTATGTCATTCAGGCAAAGATTATATTAGTTTTGCACAGTATACCGGTACTGGTACTCTAGGGGTGCACGATATATTGACTCAATATAGTTTTTGTGATTACATTTGTTATCACGTTGTGCAATATCAAAATCGGAAATGTCCCAAAAAGCATGCGATATTTTGTGGAGAGATGTGCCAAGGCTGTGTTGTGATAAATGTAGAGCCTGCATATCTCGTTGACCAGTTGCATTGTCACACATGCACACTTCGACAGCGTGAGTGAAGAGGGAGATCGAGACAGCAAAATAAGCGAGAAGTGAAAGGACAGAAGGAGAAAGTGCGAACTGCTTATCAAGTGTGTGGAGCGAAATTAAAGAGACAGAAAAGTACGAATATGAAAACGAATACGAGTGTGGCTCAGGGAGACGACGAAATTATAGACAGTGTTTCCCTCAGATTAGAATGCTATTTGTGGCAGGGGGGTTGTTTCATGTCACACGGGGGTTCAAAATAATTCCTTTGGTAATAATTTGTTGCACAGAACTTATATTTGATTCACACAAACTAGTTCAGCAACAAACGAATAATTCCTGCATATGCAGGTAGCAACACTAGGGCTAAATAACTATTTAACTGTTCGGCTCGATGACGCCGGGTAAGTAGCTAGCTCCTGAGACTTCTCACCAAAAGAACCAAGGGGAACCTTCAATTAAGACATGTTCGTAGGTACCTAGCGAAAAGTAGCCTCAACTTTCCTATATCTTTAGCTACGGCACTAATGCTGAAGGCTCGCTGAAATAGCTGTCTGTCTTACTATAATGGCGTATGTATGCTTTGTTGCTAACATGTGCTGACGTTGTGACTGTGTATGTATGTGAGAACGACGCACAAGTGACAGAGATGGAGGGAGAGCCGGGAAAGAAAATGCAGCTGAACGAATACGCTACTTGTTAAATGGTCAAACGTTTTTTTTGTTTTGTTTTTTTTTTACACAAAATGCAAGGTTGCGGCCGGTGTGGATTCTGTGTCGCACCGCCACAAATTAGTCCAATGTCTGGGAAACACTGATGGAAATTGAAGAGGAAACAATAGTAGCCAAAAATGCACATTAATATCTAGGGGTGGAACGGTACGCCTACATGTATTCGTATTGAACCGAAACGGTACAGGCGTTCGGTGCATGAAATTACACGAATACACGGTATAAAAATAAGTCGCATGCAAATTAATTAACTGCTTTCCCAGTCAGTTACAGTAGTACAGGCGAGAGAGTGTTGGATAAGACTTGTGTGTCGGCGTTGTTCAGCAGTAGTGGGGTATGTGAGTGGAAATACATCTAGCAGCATGCTAATGCATGTAACACATCTGGATAAGAGCGTGTGCTAAATGACTAAAAAATCAGACGTGCTTAACCAGCCTTTAGATACACATACAAATAGGGCCAAAAAAACCACTGAAGCAATCGGAATTTACATGACATCTTCAATGTGCCGTATTCACTCGGAGGTAGGGATGGGTATCGAGAACCGGTTCTGTAAGGACCCGGTTCCAAATTTCTCAAAACCCGAATATCAATAAGGTCTAATCTTATCGATTCCGCTATCGAGACCAAGTAATTAGGGCTTTGAAATGATAATTTTTTTTTAAATCAAATTAATCACAGGTTTCTGTGGATTAATAATGATTAATTACATATGACCGATTTTCCGAATTTTTGTCAGTGTGCGTCTTTGATTTTGCGGTACCTTGATGCTCGAGTCACCCGCTGCCACTCGCAAAACTTTGGTGAACCCCTCGTCCTCAACAATATCAATCGGTTTACAGCTTTTTGCAATACATTTGGCAACTGTGCTAGTCACCTTGTCACAGGCAGACTTAGTGAGGGCCCTACGCTGTTCAGTGAGGGTGGTTTGGCGCATTCTACTTGAACTCCCCTCGCCGACCAATGCATGCTTCGCGTTGAGGTGGTATAGGTTACTTTAGGCTGGTATTGCTTTGGTGAAACGATAACATTCAGTCATTTAACATTCAGTCATTTAGCAGACGCTCTTATCCAGAGCGATAACGTCTTCCCGCAGAGCATGAATCTTGAATTGCCCTGTAATTTCTGCATAGAGCTTTTGTTGAGTCTGCTTTACTGCTCCTCCTCGTAGCACAGAGGGATTTTAATGTACGGCTAATGCTAAAGTCGCTGTTTAAAAATAAAATGTATTCCAGCGATGAGTTGAAGCATTGCAAAATGTATAGAGACTGTAGAAGTTCAAAAAAAGAAATGACATCTGCACAACAGTCTTCAATGGTATTAACACCAACAAGGTTTAAGGAGTGGGCGGCACACGGTGTATAGTGGATTAGAGGGTTTACTTTTTGTAACTGAGCGTGGAGTCCGTTATACTTTCCAGACTCGTTGCTAGCATTATCATAACTTTGACCACGACAGTTTGCCATGTCCAGGCCAAGGTTTCGCACCATGCTAATGACAGATTCCGTTAAACTAAGGCCTGTATGGCTGTGGATGGGCTCAAATCCTATGAACCTTTCAACTACTTTCCCACTTGCATTAACAAATCGGAATACAAATGTCAGCTGATCCACATGCGAAAGGTCTGGGTTGGAATCGAGAATAACAGAGAAATATTTCACCTGCTTAATTTCATCTGCAATCGATCCATTTTTAAAACAACACCTTGTAAAGCATGGCAACAAGGGGAAAGGCAAGCCCTCGCATCTCTCACAACTGGTTTTGTTTTGTCACCCAGTAATTCATCACACACAGTGGAAGAGATGTGAGGGCTGGCCTTTCCCCTTGTTGCCATGCTTTACAAGGTGTTGTTTTAAAAATGGATTGAAATGTGCACTAACCTCCAATATCCCAAGATAATTCCTAATATGCACTGAGACCGACAGTTCGTTGTCGCCTCTGAAAGCTAACCCCCTTGCTGCCAAAAACTTGATGACAGTAACCACACGCCTGAGTACCTCTGTCCAGGACCGTTGTTCTGCCTCACATTGTCGGACAAGTGCAGCATCCACTCGGCAAATGTCTTGGGATCTCTGTATTAGAAACAACATATTCTGTCTTGAACTGCCATGAACCTTTTTCATGGTCCCCGATCCTTTGTGTTTCCAATTGCTAAATCCACTGATGAAGGCATGTTGTTGGGTTTGAGATGACAGCAGTTTGCAGGCATGACAATAAACACAGCAAGTAGATGGTGAATAAAGCAGCCAATCCCTCGGGACGACTTAATTATTTTGAAGACGGCAATTAAATCGGTCCTTTGTGAGATAGCGGGTTTGACACCCAAGGCCAGACTCTCTCACTGATGCTGGATACCTGCTAGCCTGGTTGTGGAAGGCAGCGGGCCCTCTGTGGATGGCCACCTCCCTCAGCGTCTCTGTCAGGGGTCCCCATAGTGCCGGATCTGACGGGAGTGTGAAGGTGCTGCGGGGGCTGGATCTACCTGCTGTCTCAGCTCCTTCAGTTCGGCTTGCATCATGTTCGTTGTGATGATGTGGAGGCTGTTCATTCTCGTCGTCCTCTTGCTCTTGGCTCAGTCGGTTGTCGTCCCTTGTCTCACTGCTAGCTTCCACACCACCAGCACCACTAACTTAAACGTTAACGGTAGCTGTTTCCACAGGTGAAGGAGGGATTGCTGCGATTCTATCGCCTTTTCTCAAAGGACACTGATCATTTGGAGTAAAAAATGTTGCTGGGACATGTTTTAAGTCGAGCCTTAAATCATTTTTTCTTTTCAATTTTATTTTAGCACTCCCGCTGAACTGTTTCTTCTCCATCTTGCTTCGCTGCTTCTCCCGTTTCAAGTCGCGTGACTCTCGCTCGCAGTGTCCGCGGCATAGTGCTGGCAAGCGGCATTTGTGCAGGCAGCTACTAAAACTACACAAACACTGTTTTTGATGTGATTTAACATAATATTATGATTGAATTAATTGCAATAAAGTGCTCACATTAAGGAAAGTAAGGACTGCGTTCATAACGTGATATAGG
The DNA here is from genome assembly GCF_054491055.1 of Hypomesus nipponensis. Taxonomy (NCBI): domain Eukaryota; kingdom Metazoa; phylum Chordata; class Actinopteri; order Osmeriformes; family Osmeridae; genus Hypomesus; species Hypomesus nipponensis. Next base: position 19,384,723 of record NC_140379.1, on the reverse strand, counting down.
CCTAACATTTTGTCCAGGGCCGGAGGGCCCCTTAGATGTCATGTGCCCCTGGGCAAGTGCCCAGTTGCCCAAATGGTTAATCCGGCCCTGGATTTCAGCACATGCGGATCTGTTTGATGTAAACAACCACATAAGGATTAATGTTGACAGAGATTGATTATACGTATGATTTCCTAGGAAACAGAACCAATAAAACAAATGACCCCCCTTCCCCCAGGTGGTTGGCTTCCAGACCTTTTGATTGAGCAGATCTTTCAGCTCTCCATGCTTTTGGAGAGTGATGGTACTGTTTATACAGCCCTTCAGTACGTCCAACACCTGAATTAGAATATAATTCTAATTAGAATTACATAGGCTTAGGATCATTATACAAATTAGTTAAAGTAGCACATGACAAATTGGGTTTATGTTGGACATGAAGAACACCAGGCCATGGCTCAGGCACTGGATATTTATCAAGTGGGGAATTTGGCAAGGAGTGTGGCAACACCCTCACCCTCCCCACCATCACAGCAGCTCCATCAGTACCTACGCCCACTATCTTCTCCTTCCACTGGGATATACCAGCCTTATCCAATGCTGTAGACAGAGAAACACTTGTTTATTGTTGTAACGTTACTTAACAAGTGAAAACACGGCAATACAAACCGATTCAATAGCCAGGCTTATCAGCCCTCATCGCTGCATAATGGCCAGGCGCTATGGCGTGCTGGAGCTCTTCAACACCAATAAAGATGTTCTTGGGACGTCCACCGCTTAAGATCCTGACAAACCCCTTCCAGGTCTCTGCCACTTACGTCAGTAGATGAGTCTGACAGAACACTTAAAAAATTTGCTGCTTTAGCCCTCCCACAGCTAATTTAATATAACATCAGCAAAGCTGAAAACAAACAACTCAAGTTAGTATAACTACAAATTTGGGGCCAATTTAACTTAGTCACTCATGCCTCAGTGTTCTTTTTTTCATTTGCAACGAACACAAAACTTTAAACAGTCTAGTAAATTATTTTTATTGGGGTGTGCTTGCCTTCGGCGAGCACAAACCATTGTAATCTCACATATTTATTAATAATTAGGGCTGTGAAAAATAACGCCTTATGATTAAATTACAGGATTAATTCGTTATTTTTGTTTAACGTAATATAACCACAATTCCACCCAATCTGCAACTTCTGGATGAGAAGTTTGTGTTCCAAAAAAACTAAGATGGAACATCCAATAAAATCTAAGTGATATGCACACTCTGCGGCAGGGCTCCAGACTGCGACCAAATGGTCCCATTTTGCGACCAGTTTTTGAGACAGTGCGAGCATTTTTTACAAGCACTCGCGCATGTGCGACCTACAAATTTTGAATTCATTGGGTGTGCACAATGTCAGCACACGTTAGCAACAACGCATAAATACGACATTCTAGTAAGACAGCGATATCGGCTTTCCTTCTGCATTAGTACCGTAGCTTAAAGTCTAGGAAAATTGAGGCTATTTTTCGCTAGGTACCTATAAACCTAGCTAAAAGTCTTGGAAAGTTTAGGATATTTTTCCCTAGGTTCCTACGAACATGTCTTAATCTGCCAGACAAGTGGGTGCCCTTTCGTTCTTTTGGTGAGCAGTTTCACGAGCCCTTCTTACCCGGCGTCATGGAGCCTAGCAGCTAAATACTTATTTAGCACTAGTGTTGCTACTGTATCCCTACATGTGTTTGAGCTGTTGCGCTGTTATACTCGGCAAGTATCGTGTTGTGGTGTCGGAGGACTGATCGAAAAGTGCATCATACATTTAAGTCATTTAGCTAAGACTTATGCTAAAGACTGTATGTACAGTACGTAATGTCACATTAAATAATGTATTTAAACTCGAGCTTAGGTTATATGGTGAGTTGCAGGGGCTATTCTAGGATCAGAACTATAGGGGTGCTCAGCCCTCAATGAGAATGTGACATGAATACAGTGCCTTGCAAAAGTGCTTAACGTAAATCCCCTTGCTAATATAAATCCCTAATTTCACTGGATGACAATTAATACATTTATGTATTATTATGCAAAATATTGAATGAAAAAACTAAGGATGTCCCTTTCTTCATGAACTACCAGCATCAAATGATAATAAACAATATATTTAAGAAAATATTTAAAAAAATATTAGGAGTGCTTGAGCACTCCTAAAAAGGATCTAAAATTGCCTCTGAATTGTACCCTCTCCAGTTACATTAATAAATGCATTGCAGGTCAATATAAGGTGTGCCCCTTAATTTTCGCTCTGGATAAGAGCGTCTGCTAAATGACTGAATGCTAAATGACTGATTGTTATCGTTTCACCAAAGCAATACCAGCCTAAAGTAACTTATACCACCTCAACGCGAAGCATGCATTGGTCGGCGAGGGGAGTTCAAGTAGAATGCGCCAAACCACCCTCACTGAACAGCGTAGGGCCCTCGCTAAGTCTGCCTGTGACAAGGTGACTAGCACAGTTGCCAAATGTATTGCAAAAAGCTGTAGACCGATTGATATTGTTGAGGACGAGGGGTTCACCAAAGTTTTGCGAGTGGCAACGGGTGACTCGAGCATCAAGGTACCGCAAAATCTAAGACGCACACTAATGACAAAAATTCGGAAAATCGGTCATATGTAATTAATCATGATTAATCCACAGAAACCTGTGATTAATTTGATTAAAATTTGTAATCATTTCACAGCCCTATTAATAATGTTTATTTTTGCACCCCTAGGCTCAGTCAATATTTGGACTACATAGACAATGTCAATGTTAAAAGGTTCGTCTTGGTCACGATTGCGTTGGTTCTATTTGGATATATGTTCCGTTGCACGGTTTAGGTTTTAATTAAGTTTTTGTGGCAAAAGTGAAGCTAACGGTGGCTAACTTGCTAGCCACAATCACTAACGTCACAAAATATCGTGTGACTACCTCTAGCAGAACATTAGTTAAGCAGCTTGTTAACTTCTGGGAGATAGCTAGGCTAACTGCTTTACTGCAAGGGAGCTTCAGAAACACCACAAGCAAAGAGGCCAGGGTGATAACTATTTACTCATTTTACTTTGTGATATGAAGCACAATTGTGAAGTGTAATGTACAGAATAAGCTGATATAAGGAAGTAGTTACATCTACTTTCGGAAACAGTAGTTTACTATTTCACTGAAGACTTGGCATCATGACATTGCCCGGGCAACACATACTACAGCAGTCTGTGATGCATCTGTTTTCAATCGTTAAAATAAACATTCCTCACAAATACATTTTCGTTGTAGGATTTATTATGACATTAGATTACAAGTAAACGATTTGTTGGTGAAATTATCATTACCTGTGGTTTCAAACCAGTGTAGCTCACTGCAATCCTGTAGCATAGTCTAGTAGCAAAAAAAAACAAAACATCACAACTGTTTACAGTAGCCTACGTAGGAAGTCATACGGCGGCACTACCCTTACTTAAATCAAAAGTCTTTCAATAGGTGAAACTATCTGACGAGTGACTACTAACCTGAACTCCATTGCCATAGCTAGGGATGGGCGATATGGCCTAAAATCCATATTGCGATATACATTGCATAGGGATGGGCGTGGTTAATCGAATATCCGGATATCCTAAAGTAAGTTAGTATTCGAATACTTTTTTCGAATACTTATGAGCGTAGTTTAATAAAAAAAAATATATATTTTATTGAAAAACCGTTGCGTTGTGAATCGTTGTGAATTCTAATAGTTGTGACGTTAGAAAATGATGAAAACCATCAAAAAAGGTAGGCTACGCCTGTGTTCTGCTGCAAGTCTCCTTTCATTTCATTTGGCGCTACAAGAAGCATTGTGTCCTGGCTAAGCAGTACCTCGCAGCAACCTCAGGTCCTGCAGTCTTTTCTACGCCGGCCTGCTCGTAAATCGACTCCGTACTCGCCTCTCCCCTGAGCATGTTTACATGATAATTCTCCTGAATAAAAATGCGTATGGCTAATGCAGTTGTGGCTTATTTATTTTCTTACCAGTAGCCATGTAGAGCTAGCGTAATCGGCTGTTACTGTTTGCATTGTGTGGTGGTGCACCGTATCCTATAGGATTCCGGTTCCAAGTTAATATGCAATAGTTCTCCATGTGTGACTTTCGTTTTTATCGAGGATAATGTGTTTAATTTAGTCCAATGTAGCCTACTTTTTATTTCACATAATAATAGGCTAATCGCTTCTCCGCCAAATTAAGAGCCTACGTCTGAAGACGCAGCGTTTTTTCAAGTTCATTGTCTTTTCGTCATGTTAATAAATTGATCATTCTTTTTTTTTTCTTTATTCAACCCTTATTTAATCTAATAGCTTAACAGTCCCAATTATTGCCAGTATGTGTGGTTGTTTGTGTTTACTGTATGCTTTGCGTCACGTCAGGCTAATTACATAACGGAACCACATTAACAAAATAGATTATCCGGATATTCGAAAATAATTTCGGATACTATTCGAATAGTGAAATCAGTTAAAATCTCCATCCCTAACATTGCAGCCTCTTGCGATAACGATATATATCACAATATGTAAATTATAATAGAACCATTTCAGAACAGGTTACATAGACCCCAGTGTTTCCCCACACAGACTAACTTGTGGCGGTGCGCCACACAGAATTAACACCGGCCGCCAGAAATGGCGTTTTATAATTTTTTTAATAAGCATTATTATCAGCGTATTAGTTCAGCTGCATTTTCTCACCCTGCTCTCCCTCTGTCTCTCTGTCACTCACACGTCTCTCACATACACATGCACACAGTCATAACGTCAGCACACGCTATGCAATGTCAGCGAGCCTTCGGCATTAGTAAGATGCCGTAGCTACAAGTCTAGGAAAGTTGAGGTGGCTTTTCGCTGGGTACCTACGAACATGTCTTCATCTGCTAAACAAGTGTGTTCCCCATCGTTCTTTTTGTGAGCTGTCTCACGAGCCCTACTTACCCAGCGTCATGTAGCCGACCAAATACTTATTTAGCACTAGTGTTGCTACCTGCATATATGCAGAAATTGTTAACAATATTTTGAGGTTTCAACCAGTACTGCTCAAGCAGAAAGACAGGGTCAGGGAGAGAAGGAGATAGATTTGTTAGGATTTTAAGAAAGAGTAGAAGAGGATATACTGTAATACATACATTTTAAAAAAAGGTTCTGTGTAACGACCCTCCCCAGTAGTTTGCTGCTGCTCGTTGGATGGCTTAAATACGAATCAAGTCCAAATAATGGATGTTGCACCGGTCTTTTTCACCAGCTTTCGCTTTCAGCCATAGCTACTCAAGATGATTAATACGATGATGCGTTGCAGCTTGTCTAAATTTCGCGGGTAGATTGTGTCCTACATGCATTATCGCGATAGTGCAATAGAATTTAAATCTAAATTGTAGGCTAATTTTCTATCGTTTATATTGCATATCATTTATATCGCCCATTCCTAGCCACAGCCTAAACTTCAATCGGTTCATGAAAATAATTCATTTCAGCCTAGACCGTACAACTGAAGTAACGTTAAATCGAATTCAACCAACGCCATTGGTACCAAGACAGTCGTAGTTGTAGCCTACAATTTACTGGGGCAGCTTCTCCACACAGCAGGGCTATATCGCATTTTGCCTTGTTACTGACAATGATCGCTACCACTGACATTTTCCCCTAGATAAATGTTACGTTTTTGGGGGCATATTTTCAGTTAGCAGATGGTACTATTTGAATCGCGATTCCATCTGAGATAGATACTGCTGGTAACGTTGTTGTTAAAATAAGCTTCAAAGGGGGTCCTTTATGAATGAATGCAATATGAGTAGGCTAAATGCCTGAAAATATCACTAGAAGGGAAAAACTTACAATTACGTTTAGTCATAGAGATTAGATTAGGTTTCTGCCAAATTTATTAGTTTTGATTCAACTATGAGGTTGCTGATCACCATTCCCTCTTGCAGGGGAAATGAGAAGACGACTATTTAATTCTACTCTTCACTCTTAGTATTTTGAGTTGTAAATGAGCAGAAAAAAATATGCTTTTAAATCTATGTAATCTTTATAAATAATAAGTAGGCTATGCATTTTAAAGCAAGCAATTTCCCCAGAAATTGTACCCTCTGTAGTTTATTTTTATTTAACCAGGAAGTCCCATTGAGATTGAAATCTCTTTCGAGGGAGACCTGGCCAAGACAGGCAGCAGCATAAAAAACACAGTTACAGACAGAAAACACAGAACAAGACAAGTTGAAAGAAACTAAAAGCTAAGAGCTAAGAAACAGTGACGTGAGTTAATTTAAGAAACATTTACATTTTTGGGAACCTGCCTCTGTCTTTCACTCGAGATTTAAAAGTAGTCAGTGATATTAATTCCCTGAGCTTTAAAACATTCTGCAACATATTCCGTGATGAGGGGGCAAATCCAAAAGCCCTTTTTCCCATTTCCGTTCTGGCATTTGGAACAGTGAGCATAAAAAAAGTCCAGAGATCGCAAAGAATATTGTCCGACACTTCTTTGGTCGATGCAAACACACAGGTCGTTAGGGAGCAGACCAAGGATTGCCTTATAAATAAGGGTGTACCAATGAGAGAGCCTACAGGTGGCCAAAGCAGGCCATCCTACCCAAGAGAATAACTCACAGTGGTGAGTCAGAGCCTTAAAGTTTGTAATGAACCGCAGCGAAGCATGGTAAGCTGCGTCCACCCTGCGAAGACAGTTAGCAGAGGCATGCATATAAAGAAGATCACCATAGTCCAACACATAGTCCAGGTACTGTACATGTGGTTGAAAGGTGAGGGAATCATCAATCAGAATACCCAGATATTTATGAGTCAACAACCTCTTTCACTCCCTTCAAGAGTGACCACCGAATTAGCCATTTAAAATTAGATAGCCAGCAAATTGTGTAATGTTTTGTAATGTTCTTGGCAGTAGGCCTGTCGCGATAGTCAATATATTGATTTATCGCACGGTATATGGAAATGAGCGCAATCATTTTTGGTGCTGCGATATATTGCAACTGATCATTTTTATAACAAATAATGATTACATTAATTTTTACATAAGAACGAATGTCACCAACATTTTAGTCGATCCCGCTGCCTCAGTCATCTTGTCTGCTTTCTGTGTTGAAAGCGTAGGCGGGACTAGCGTCTCCACACACAGAGCGGACACCGACAGGTGAAGAGAAGGCGTGAACTCACTGTGTCATAAAGTGTTCTGTTTCGTGACATCTACAGCTAGTTAGGAAGGACAAGTTAAAATGGACTTGGTTTCAAAGCCGCAATCTTCAGCTCCAGTGTGGGAACATTTTGTCTTTAAGACAAATGAGATGAGTCAATTAAAGTCAACAAGCCGGTATGTCAACTTTGTTTAAAACAAGTGGAAACTAAAAGAGGCAACTAACCTAACATCTCACCTAGCAATACATAACTGTCATCCCACCTAGTTTTTCAACCATAAAAATTGACTGAAAATTACAATTGACGTGTGTGCAATAATATCGTTTATCGCAATTAATTTTGGTACAATTTATCGCACAAGAAAAAGTAGTTATCATAACAGCCCTACTTGGCAGTTGGTTATGAGCCTACCATAGCTTGGCTAGAACATAGATAGGTAATGTGGCTTGGAAGAGGAGCTCACTGTTTACAATGTGGTAATCGGTGTTGACTCAATCTCACTCATGACACTCAAGCAGTCGGGTTTTGTGTCAACCATCCTTTGTGAGCAAAGTCACAGTAACATAATAGTTAGCTAGCTGAGTAACTTATCTTCGACATGCTACATCAGTGAAGTACTGATAACCAACGTCTTCTCCATTCTTCAGAAATTCGACCGTTCTCTCGTAAGCGGTGAAGGGAACTAACTGTTCACGATGTAGTAAGCGGTGTTGATCAACTTTACCATTTGCTTGATTGTGTCATTGTTTGCCCGTTGTGTCTAGTAATGAAGTGGCCCAGCTTATGGGTTGTTCGCGACCCGCTTTGCCAGCACACATTGCAAATGTTGGCGGCTCTTGTCGTATGCATCTAAAGCCTGTTTTCTATAGATCTGTATCCCCTTAAAAAATGACCCCCCTTGATCGGCATTGGCAGGGAATTGGCGATCTAAGCAGCCATCTCCATCCTCGCTTTTCTCCACCCAGGTGTACTGTGTTTTCCATGACACTAGGAAACCCCTAGTTTTTTTTTTTTTTTTACTAATGTTAGCTGAAGTGAATTTGAAATGTTAGCTAACATTTGTTTCACGCGCTTTGTGTCATTCTGTTGTCTGATGTATGCTGATGCAACTGCCTTCTGATGTAGACAAAGCCACCGTCACTGGCCCGGATCTACTTGCCTGACAGACTTTTTTACCGGTCCTGGGCCATTGGGCCATTACTTATGTTTAACCCTGCACTGAGGATTGTTTTGACCTTAAATTGTGCTTCTGCTATCTTTTTAGTCACCGTCTCTCTTCCAGTCTTTGCTGTGATAAGAGGTGGCATAATTTACCTTTAGTCATTTAGCAAACGCTGTTATCCAGAGCGACTTAAAATAAGTACAGGGACATTCCCCCAAGTAGGGAAGTAGGGTAAAGTGCCTTGCCCAACGTCATTTGACACGGGCGGGAATCGAGATGGCAACCTTCAGATTACTAACCCGACTCCCTAACCGCTCAGCCACCTGACTTCCATTTCGGATGGGACCATTGCTACAAGGAGAATTGTGCAGGCAGGATACTTGATCTGTTCCTCAAATGGAATGTCTAACCAATGTTGGCATTTTTGGATGCCTCAATCTACTATACTATTTACTATCAGACGGCCTATGTGCAGAGTTCTAAAGCTGATTTCACAACCAATTTTTACACAACCAAATCATCACCAGTCTTAACAGGTTGGGCAACTGCATACTTGAATAGCACAGTGTCTAAATAACGCTTTGCCATGTATCATACTTTACTGATCTCACTAACTGCCTTAATGAGTTTAGAAAATATATTTTGTTTGGCTAGTTCTGCAGATGTATAGGTCTGTATGTATAGGTCGGATTCAGCGAGTATTGCCTGTTCTGTCCTGGGTTGTTTCAGGCTGCGTGAGACCCTCAGCAGATCTACTCTGGCTCTGAAATTACAGGAATTCACGTGCATCCAACCCTCCCTCTTTCCCCCTGTGTTTTATCTGAGGGTATGGGACAGGGTAGGACATTTACATATTTTTTAGGGGGCGATTTTTTCCCCCACTGCCTGAAATCCAGGGGTGTAAAAAAAAAAAAATTGGGGGCACCTTTTGAAACTTTAACCTAGTAAAAAAAAAAAAAGAGAGAGAACGTTCGGTTGTTTACGCACACGCAATATCGTAAAGGTGAAAAATCAAAAACATTCTATGGTAACTGGACCCGGTCATATAGGCTACGATGTTTTTGACAAGTTAATTAAATTATAATTATTATAGAGGAAATTATGGGGGAATTTTTTGTCCCTCCTAGTGATATCAGGGGCAAAATTATATTTCCTAGGGGCAGTTTTGCCCTTTGCCCTTGTTTATTTCTGATGCTGGTATGGGACAAGGGCATTTGTTGAACATAAGTTTAACATGCCATAAGGATGAACCGTGTGGCCAAATGTCATCATTAGCTCACATGCATTATCATAAGTGTGGCCTAAATTGGACTATGCTGGAGAATGGGCCTCATTCTCGAACGCAGTTAAGAAGAATTTAAGAAGGAATTTCTTCTGAATTGGATTTAGGAAAACATTTGGCATTCATGAAAGTTTTCTCATCTGGGAATTGTTCTGAACTTCAGAAGACTTTCCGAACTCGAAATAGCAGTTGTAAATCGTCCAGAGTTGTCTCAAATGCAATTCCTTAAAAAAACACAAGGATCAAAGGAATCGCATTTAAGAAAACTCTACGTGTTTGAAGTGTTAATGAAGTTATGAGAAATCGTTGGTGATTGCGTTCACATCAACTCTACTGACTATGGCAACCCGTTTTTATCATTTAACCAATTCATTCTTGATATCCAAAATCGAATTCTGGATATCAAGAATTGCCTTTTGGATATCGACAATTCATTGGTTAAATGATAAAACGGCTTGCCATAGTCTGTAGAAACATCCTCGGATTTAAATAATTATAATAATTAACCTTGCTTAATGTACACTGTTAGATCCAGTGGAGAACAATGTAACCTTTATTACCTGCCGGTTGGTTGGTTGTTCCATAGATATTTCCCAGTGGTTGTAGCTATTGTAAATTTGCGCTTGTTCAGAGTGGCAAAGGCCGTAGCCAACATTGGAGGGGACCAAATGTTCCGAGAGGTCTGGGGGTCCAAGCGTTGTTATATAAAGACAAGTCCAGATATTGTGGCCATTCTTCTTGTTCTATCTTTTCCTCTTCTTCCCTACCTATTTTCTACCTCCTCTCTTCTAGTCCTGTCTTCTCAACGTCATTGTTGGTTGTCGGATGAATGGAATGGACTGCATTTTATATAGCGCTTTTCTACATTTGCGGCACTCAAAGCGCCTACTCTCATCTTACGAATAAACGTACCGGTACGTTTATTTTTTTTACCCGAAAAATCCACCCGGTACATTCTTATTTTGGACGGTACGTAAATTTTTTTGGAGGGGAAATCATGACATAATTTTTGAAAATTCAATGCATTTTTTCTGGAAGGGAATTAAATTTGAACTCTTTGATGTGAAAACGTTAGCTACCTTTGCTAGCTAGCTACTGGCAAGTAACTTACATTAGCCAACGACATTAGCTACCAACTGGTTGTCAGTGCAAGCTAGTAAATGTTAGCCAGAGCCTCATTATGGCTCTGATGTTAGCTGTAGCTACTGTACACTCACATAACGGTTCCCATTCAGCACACCAGCATGACAGTCACAACCTAAAGTCAACAACCCTCTCATCGTCAAATAGAAATCCCAGGGCATTTACTTCTTTATATTTTGCAAACTCAAGTAAAGTAGATACTTTGAAGGTTTAACTAGTACTGGTGCAAGTTCAGCATTTTATGCCACACAAGACGCGGAATATGAGGTGCTGCGAGATGATATCATTAGGAATATCACAGCACCTGCAATTGTGCTGCGCGGTAGTCGTGTCTAGTTTGTTGAGGTACCGTATACCAGTAGTCATGGCATGTTTGTTATTTGACAGATTTGTAACTATGTATTTCCAAGCTACAAGCATTGAAGTATTTTCTGTAAGCTGTTTAAGGAAAAGTGATAGTACTACTACATGTATGTTTGTAACTAGACAGCCTCCTTTTTTCCTTTGTAATAACTAAGTATGTCCAGTGGTTTTCATGTTATGTTGCAGTCATGTTGACTGTAAGTTTTTGAGGAAAGGTTCTACCATATATTTGTAACAGCCTCTTTTTTGAAAATTTCTAATAATGATTATGTATTTCCAAACTACAAGTGTTGAAGTTTTTTCCTAGCAATGGTATATTTGCTGTCCATTTCTATTCCTGATTGCAAGTGACAGTAAAAGATGCGCACTTACACTTGTAGGAACACATTTTGATCGCATATGGACACAGTTTGCGTGCTGATTTGGCAATTTTCCGGGGGGTACTTTTATTCCGGGGGGTGCTTTTTATTATATTTTGAGGATTTGCACGGGGGGTACTTTTATTCCAGGGGGTACTTTTATTCGGAAGATAAGAGTACGGCATCTGACCACTACCAACATTCATTCACATGCATGTCTTTATGATGGTGGGGGAAACCAGAGTACCCGGAGGAAACCCACACAGGCATGGGTAGAACATGTAAAATCTACACAGAAAGGACCTGGAGCGACCAGGGTTCGAACCAGGGACTTTCTTGCTGTGAGGCGACAGTGCTAACCACTGAGCCACTGTGCTTCCTGTGTGTAAATGTATAATAATAATGTGTAAATATATAAAAAGCAAGCGAGTGGAATATGCTCAAAGACAAGAGCTAGAGCTAACGTTCTGACAGGAATTAAGCATATCATTGCGAAACAACAACCTTCATAAAATCACAATCGACAGTGATATAGCACTACGTAACACTCATATTACATTAGTTTTCCACTTTCTAATACATTTGAAAGTAATGCAAGCAATAGAAAGACAATGTTTGACATTGATAGTACTGCCGCAGTAGAGTTGTACTCATACCTACTTACCCACAGCAGTCACCTTTCTCGCTCTCACTCCATAGGGACATCTCTCAGAGGGTCTGGTTACAAAGTGGTACAGGTCTCCTCGTCTGCTGCTGTCTCCTAATAACTATACCAAAGCCATTGACATGTGGGCTGCTGGATGCATCTTTGCTGAGATGCTTACTGGAAAAACTCTCTTTGCAGGTCAGTGTCACTTATTTTTACACATGGCAATATACACCAAACACGCACCAAACTGGTAGTACATGTAGCAGATGAGTTGATAGTGTGTGGCACAAGGCCTCTTGCAGTGTTAATACATTGGTATTTTACCCATGCACATGTCCCAGTTCATCTAGAAGACACAGCGACATTGTCATTGTTGTGTACACCTGCACAATGAGTGGTGATAAGTCAGCAGACTGTTTATCTGGAGGGTGTTTTGATAACATGCTCTTTCCCCAACACCGTTGGGTATCATCAACAATAAATGTTAGGTTCTGTGTCTCATTTTTTATCCGGCTCCTGTTCTTTATTAGGATGTTTGTTGGAAACGGTTAATGTAATGACTGAATGTTCTTTCTCCAGGCGCCCATGAGTTGGAACAGATGCAGCTGATCCTAGAGTCTATCCCTGTACTGAGGGAGGAGGACAGACAGGAACTTCACAGCGTCATCCCGGTCTTCATCCGCAGTGACATGACGCAGCCACACACTCCACTGGCTAAGATACTGCCTGGTGCCAGCTCCCAGGGTGAGTACACAGATGATGATATTAAAACATTTAACAGTTTGAACATTTTAATCATGCAAGTCTTGTCTTGAGGAAGGGGATTCTAAATTTAACAGTTTTACAGTTGACAGCACACTTGCACTCTAGCCTAGCTAACTTGCCAGTGTTGCATTGGATAAGACAACATTAATATGCTCGCTTTATTAGCATGATAATACTGAATTACATTTGCTGCTTGTTGTCCTCATTGACTTAAATCCTACCACTTTTATAATCTCATCAGTTAGCTTGCTTATTTAATTTAGACATTTGGTTTATATCATTTTCATATGTAAATTTGGCTACGGTGTACTTAAATCAAAACAAATCTGAAATGTAGACTAGACTGCTTTTCATAGCAGGTATCAGGCAATTATTAAATTGAATACTATTATTTGTAAACACTTACACCTGTGCCCATCCAGAGAAATGCACACCTTGCCCAAACAGACAGCTACAGGCACATGTCCCATCCTCACAGAAATCCTCTCTCCTCTTTCTTTTCCAAGCCCTAGACTTCCTGGAGAAGATCCTGACTTTTAACCCCATGGACCGTTTAACAGCAGAGGAGGCCCTTGCCCACCCCTACATGGCTGACTACTCTTTCCCCCTGGACGAGCCAGTGTCTCTGCATCCTTTCCACATTGAGGATGAGGTGGATGACATTTTGCTAATGGATCAGAGCCACAGCCACACCTGGGACAGGTATGAAAGACTTAAAACATTTGAGCTATATTCACTTTCGTATAGTTTTATTGCTGCCAGTTGAACCATTCCTCTCACTCCTTTGCAGGTATCATGACAGCCAACTGTCTGATGTTGATTGGCACCTTCACAGCTTTCATGATCCAGAAGAGGTTCAGGTTGACCCGCGGGCGCTCTCAGATGTCACAGATGAAGAGGAGGTCCAGGTGTGTGAAATGTACAAACACACACATTCATTCAAATATTAAATTAGAATTTATTTGGAATGTATGCATTATACCAGGATTCAAACAACTTGCTTTTCATCAAATATTACTTTTCTTCATATCAATTTGGTAACTTCTGTCTGGTCCTGGTTTTAATGTTATATATCCGTTGTGTTCTCTTCGGGTCATTGTGATCCTTCAGTCATTGTGACCCCCCACATGTTTTGACAACTTTACTTCATACAAAAATAAAATGAAGCATTTTCTTATAACCTAAGGGCTGTCTTACACCCCCCACAGCGCTACAAATAAAATGCTTTTTATTTGTTTTTGTATTGGTAAAGTTGTCGCAGCACAAGGATGGGTCATTGTGAACATTCGGGTCAGATTTCTCAGGTCCTGCTGTGAAGACCTCACATCACTGGTTATGTGGTTGTTTACTTTGGAAACTAGCTAGTCTTGCTGGACCATTGCTGACACAGCAGCAAACATTAGGAAGTTTAGGAAATGTTGGCAGCTATTTTAGATTGTCTTTAGACGAAAATAGTAATTGGTTTTCTTTAGGTCTGTAAAGTGATAAAAATATTTAATCTCTATTAATCACAAGATTATTCAATCTATTTAATCTGTTCAAATTTACCCCAATAAATGATACAAACACATTATAACATTAAAAGGATGTACTTAAAAACTTAAAATAGGACTAACTGGATGATAATGGCCATATAAAAAAGTTCAGATGCAACACAGTTTAAATTGTGACGTTAATAACGCGTGAACGCAATCTCATTTTAACGCGACAAAAAAAATAATAGTGCCATTAACGCAAGTTTATTTTTGACCCTGGGAATCACCTGTCGCCACATGATTTCGACTGCAGACGGTAGCTGAATGATGAAGAGGGATTTTAGATGGAACTTTTAAAAAGTTTCGAAACGGCCCGGTTGACAAAACTAAGGCTGTGTGTAGCCTACTGATTGTCAGGCTGAGTTTAGTTATCACCGGACTACTTCCAGCCTAAACTATCACATGCAAGCAAAGCACACAGCAAGCAGCAGCGTGAGTGGTAGCAGCAGCAGCGTTCTCTCTGGGAATATATGGCAGACAACACCCGCAAAAGAAGCAAGCAGCTGACTGGGTTCAACAAGCTAGAAACTGTATTGTTCAATATTAAGGTCAATCTGTGGTTGCTTAAGTACATGAAGTATGTTTGAGTGAGATTTGAATATTATGGAGCATGATATCGTAATAGGCTATGAGACAACATGTCTTAAATGTATTTTATATTCCTGAATAAGTCAAATTTTGTGGATGTTTATTATAGTTTGTGAGTGAATAAAACTCCCTTACAATTTAAGTTGTGTTCCATCTGAACTTGTTATATGGACATTATCATCCAGTTAGGCCTATCTGAAGTTAAGTACACGCTTTTAATGTTATTTCCACAAAAATCTCATTTGTTGGGGTAATATTTTAACAGATCAAATAGATTGATTAATTTTGCGATTAATTGTGATTGATTTTAATTGCTTGACAGCCCTACATTTAACACATGTTGTTCCATAGCCTACTACGATATCCTGCTCCATAATATTCAAATCTCACTCAAACATACTTCAGATATTTAACAGGGTTCTTACGGTCATGGAAAACCTGGAAAAGTCATGGAATGTTAAAATGGTTATTTCCAGGCCTGGAAAAGTGCTTGAAAAAAATTCAATCCGAAAAGTTTTGGAAAAGTCATGGAAAGTTGTTATAATCATATTTTCATGTTGTTCATTTACGCTGAGTTTTAAATAATTCACATGCTTTTAAAAGAAATACGTTCAAAATATAAGCAAGCATACGCTCTCATACTAACTGAAAGGTTTGATGGCCATAGCAACAGTAACTCAGAGAAGCGCGAGGGATAATTCAAAATGCCAGGAAAATTTAACGATGCTTGGCTACAAATGGAAAGATACATTACAACAGACAAAGACCCGGGACGAGCCAAATGTCGGTTGTGTGGTGGAAAATCATTCGACATTTCAGTCATGGGAGAGGCGGCATTAACTAGTTAGCCATTCCAAAGGTTGCAAACATCTGAGCGCTGCTGCTAGCAAAGCTACAGCAGCGGGTACAGCAGCACCCATCACCGGCTTTCTCACCACAGCGAGGTCCACTGCTACGCCTAGCAGCAGGGGTCGATAACCGCTGTGACAAAAAATGAAGTCCTAACTGTGGAGGTAATGTGGGCTGAAGGGTCTTAATTTCCCGACTATGACCGGCGTTCTATACATTATGCCGCTTATTACACGGCTACTTGCCAAAAAAATAACTTAACACAGTGTGTCTTTTTAGTAGTGTTGATCAGCAGAGAAATAGTTCGCCAAAGATGTTGAACTTCATAGACGTTGAACATTCTTTCGGCTTCAAAGCAGCTGACGTTGCCAAGCAACGGAGTACGCTGGGGTTGAAAAGTTACCGGACTGCTTGAGGAGTGCTACGAAAGATGTGAATCCGAAGCAAAAAGGCCACTTCCCTTGACAGCGGTCAAATATGCATAGCCAAGTTCAAATATAAAAAAATTGTTCACCGCAGAACGTTGGGAAGCCCCATTTAAGTGAATGGAGCATTCTACAGTATTACGAATAGCCGTGTAATACAACTTTTCAACGTATACGCCAAGATTTCACAAAAGGTTTGGTAATGGAAATTTGGTTTAAAGTCATTGAAAAGGCATGGAAAAGTCATGGAAATCCATTGGTCAAAATGTGTATGCACCCTGCAGTCACTCGCTAGCAATACAGTAAATGTGTAGTGGCCATAACCAAGCGACTGTTACTGAAGTGCTGTACAATACTGTACCCATAGCCTAGTTGACAAGATCATGCAACATCTAGTTAGCGTATCTGATTCCTTGCATCATGCAGTGTAAAAGCTGTATTTTGATCGAGACAGGAGCACCTATATTTATATCAATAATGATCGATAATGTAAGTACATGAACCCAAGTCTGCACACTTGTCCATGACACCATTTTACATAAACTACAACAGTAACCTTAGAGAACTACAACTCTATATCACTTCTCTGTATTTAACACGCCCCCGAGCGTGGAGCACTGTGGGAAGGCAAGCGATGCAGAGCGTTAAACGCTTTAGTGGACTCGCGTCACTGGCAGTATTTCAGATGGAATTGCGATTCAAATAGTACAGTTTGCTAACTGAAAAAAAAAGTCCCCCAAAACGTGAATAAGTTCAATATTAATTTAGGGGGACATGGCTATCCACACTCCACTGATTGTTTGAAAGCGCAGGAAATTAGAACGTTTCTTTTGTAAGGGATTATTAAGCAATAAGCCCCAAGAGGCCGTGGTTTGCGCTGATTTTAGAACAGGTAATGGGAGTTGTTAGGCACGGCGCAAAGCTGAGTTTTGTTTCGCCATGAAGGGGCTTATTTCCCCGATAATGACCGCCGTTCTATACATTATCCCGCTTATTACACGGCTACTTGCCAACAAAAATAACTTAACACAGTGTGTCTTTTTACAATGTATTTGTTACCATTCGTATTGTTGATCAGCAGAGAAATAGTTTGCTTCCCTTGACAGCGGTCAAATATGCATAGCAACGGTCAAATGAGAATTTTTCACCGCAGAACGTTGGGAAGCCCCATTCAAGTGAATGGAGCATTCTACGGCATTAAGAACAGCCGTGTAATAAGACATAATAAAGTTTAGCCATAGCTGTGGCATTGAAGACATTACTGTAGCCTACTACACTGCCAGTGGGCGAGCAGAGTCTGTGACTCAGTGGCTAACGTCAAAACAAGACGCAGTTTCACTCAAATTCCAAGTTTTACACAAATAACTAATTATGCAGACCCGCTGGCTGTCTTCGCAATCGCCATATCTTTGAAACACTGCTGTCCATTTAGATGTAGAATTGACTTTGGTACGAAATTAAGAAAATACTCACCAGACGCAGATCGACAGTTGACTGAGTGTCAACACTGTTGACTTGTTGCTGCCGCAATCGTCAATGGAGGCTGACAGGCTCTCATGTAGCAAACAAATCAACGTTTTTACAGCAAACTATATTAAAATCTCACCACCTGGCTGTTTTCACAATAGTCATATCGTCATAACATTTCACTCTTTCAGTTTTTTCGTGTAAAATTGAACTATAAAATTAGCTACTACTATGTCACGTTCTAGCGTAGCTGCCGCCTAAAAGACTAGGCGGTCTCACGGGCGACCTGCACTCGCTCAAATTTCAACGACTATCACGACCTAAATCAAAAATCCGAGATTGCAGTTCCACTCAAAATCGCTTTCTCTACAAAGCCAAATGGTTTTGATTTTTTTGGGGTGGTATTTTTCACTCGTAATCCAAGCTCCATTTTGCGAGCTAGAAAGTCTATCACGTTGTATCCATGCGTCGTTGCTAACGTGTGGTGACGTAGCTTGTACAGGTTACCCTTCGTCGACAAAAGGCACTTTGTCCCCACAAAAACGTTGTAACCTCCTAAACTGTGCAACGGAACGTAAATCCAAATACAAGCAACTCAATCGCTACCAAGACGAAACGTTTGACACCTATGTTGTCTGTGTAGTCCAAATATTGACAAAGTTTTAGGGGGGCAAAAAGAATAATAACTAGAAAAGGCTGTTCCTGCGAAACAGCAGTGAGAATGCTGAAAACCTGAATGGGGATAGCTGACCATACTAAAAAAGCTGAAAATTGTGAAAGATTTCAGAAAGTTATAAGCTGAAGCTTCAAAGCGACCAAAAGGTATCTTAAATAGGGGCTGGAGTTGGACGAAGGCATAACAGGCAGAAAAGAGAAGAAAAATGCAAAACAAAGTGAACAAAATCTGAAAGAGAAGCTATGCATAAAAATGTGAACATTTAGCAAAAAACATATTTGCTGGAGTTTCAAAAAGCCTGAAATGTATGTTAGAAAGGACCTGCAGCAAGATGAAGGCAGAAAAGTACAGAAAAGAGAAAATGCAAAAGTACTGGCAGTTGGAAGATACTGCTGTGAAATGTATTTTTGAAAGGACCTGAAGCAAGATGAAGGCAGAAAACGGAAAAAAATAAGAAAAATGCAAAACAAAAAGGGGAACATTTCAGAAAGATGAGCTGCAGGAAAATGTGAAAATTGAGCAGTAAACCAGTTGCTCAAGTCTGCGTTGAACGAATTTGAAGGTAATAGGACAACACTGGAATGACTGAAACTTGCTGGAAAAACGTAGCAACCGCTGGTCATTGGCAACATTTCTAACCTAGAATCTCAAAACGGAGGAGAAACTAATCATGCGTGCCTGCACACCCAGTCCTGTTCAGACACTTTAAGATTACATCAAAATAATAATTCATAGTGCAGGGTTGCCGATGTTGTCGTTGTCCCTGGTGAGTTTTTTATACGTAAATAACAAGACCATCCTACATCTAACCAGCGGATCATTTCTTGCAAGTGTGTCAAAGTGGTATGTATTAACACCGTAGGCTTGAATAATAACCGAAGGCGTGAAGCTAGAGAGAGAGGATGCAATAGAAGATTTAATACATAAGCTAGATCTACTACTTCAAATTGAAAACAGAGAAGATATTTAGAATAAAGACAAGTTACTTTACGTCTGTGTTCAATATCGCCAATTAAAAGTAAAAACCTTCCAGTTACGAAGCGTTTGTTCATAGGATCAACGCCAGCTGCAGCAAACACTTACCCCAGCCCTGGTTTGGCTGTTCGTGACGGTCAGCTATGACAGTCGAACCTTGATTTTTGCAGATTTCTGTAAAACTTGCTCAAATAAAAACGATCTAGATTATGTACACTTTAAACTCAATGTACATATCTTGTTTGGTCGATTGTGGAAAAAAAGTCTAACCGTTTTTAGTCATGGAAAGCCATCGGGCTAGCTCGATTATGAGAAATGTTGCTAGAATCGTCACCTCAAACAAGTTAACCTAGACGCAAAACTGTACGTCCAATCCAAAAAATAAGGATATTTTCCGAGACTCTGCCGAAACCATTGATATCCTTTGTGTCTGTGCGGTCAGAAATACAACTCTTTTGGCAGTTTCCAAAATGTCACCCAATATTGCTTTCATGGTGCATGTCTGTTTGGTTGCCAGGGTGATTGCGCAGCTGTGATCGCTAACGAGCTGAGCATAGAGAATAAGAAATTTAGCTGGAATCCACACCTCAAACAAGTTAACCTAGATGCAAAACTATACGTCCAATCAGTGGCGTTTTTATATGTAAAAAATTGGTGCTATGACTGCCATGACTTTTCAGCTTTCTACCTCTAATGTTTGAATTAATATAAATCAATATTCATAATATTTTACATGGTTTTCCAATTGAGTTTTTTTTTTCAAATCCTCTCAATCCTCTTAAACTTCTTCAACTTTCAAATCCTTCTTCTTCCTCAATATTTTAGCTACAGCCACCCTTTAATGTTTAAAATGCTGACAAAACCCCCCAAAAAATGTTATTCAATCTATCTGTACTTCATCTATTCGACTTTTTTTCAATATCACTGATTATGTTACATGAGTTTTTCAAATTGTTTCTGAGATTTACATGGGTGTGTATGTGGAGAGCCTAGAGTGTTGAAACGCTTAGTGCAGTGGTTCCCAACCCTGGTTCTCGGGACCCCATGTCCTGCATGTTTTAGATGTTTCCCTGCTCCATCACACTTGATTCAAATGAATGGTCGTTAACAGACTTCTGCAGAGCTGGATAACGACCCATTCATTTGAATCAGGTGTGTTGGAGCAGGGAAACATCTAAAACATGCAGGACAGGGTGTCCCGAGGACCAGGGTTGGGAACCATTGGCTTAGAGCTTTGAAATCTGTTTCAAAAAGTATTTCTAGTGTGCCAGCATAGCAACAATTTTCACGCTTCATGCTTCATTTTTTGATCAATATATAGCTAAATTTGTGTTGGTCGTAGCAGTGGCGAAAATCTGGTATCAACTTGGGGGGACAATTATATGACATTTTCTCAAGAGCAATTTCTGAGGGGGACACCAAAGTGATTGCTGTAATACAGCCTACATTGTAATATGTTAAATGTATATTGAGGAACCATAATTAATACTCCTGGATAATTTATAGTTAGTAACTGAAGGGTTGTCTCAACTTCCTTAAATGTAGTTTTAGTAGTGTTTCTTATCAGTCAAGTATGAATGCAGGTGTACAGTATTTACAACCAGTAAGACCAAGAAAGGCCAGTATGTACTGCACACTGTATGGGTGCAGTTTATGTCATTACTATGGGCGTGGTGCAGTCTCATCTAAAATAATCTCAATTGAACCATCATAAAGTCAGGGAAAATTGCGAAACCGTTTCTCTTGAAGTGTCAACACTTTTTTGGCAAGAGTCTGTGGTTCTATAAATTGTGGGTGTGGCTGATATGCTTCTGTGCCACCACTGAGGTGACTAGACAGTACTGTGCCACTGTTTCCTGCTGGCAAAAAGGTTGACCCCCGGTCCTGCCATGGTTGTGACACTGTCATCTGAAGTCTCTCCCTGGCTCTTTCCCTTTCACCACCCTCACTGACTCAGTCTGTCTCCTAGAAAAGACATAAGGTGTTTGCTATTCTTCTACTACCAGTACCCAATACTACACAATTAATCACAACAACAAAACCATTGCCTCAAACTAATGTTGGTTCAGTCTAGGGCTGTCAACTAATATTTTAAATTTGAATATATATTCGAATAGTGGTTAAAAAACGAATTTCAAAATTGAAAATGTATATTCGAATGTAAAAAACAAAACAAACAAAAAACACACAACTTTAGCGGCAGCGTGTCTGTCTGCTTTGCGGGTGGGCGCGTGCCTCAGCGTCACTGCTGACAGTTGACTTGCGTGGAAGATGGCAGAAAGTACAGAACCCAGCTTGACCGCAGAGAAAGTGATTGTAACCCCCAAAAATCTAGAGTGATGTCTGTAAATATTTTGGATTTTGGTCAGTTGATGGTAAACTTGTTGAGCCTACAGCTAAAGTAGTGTGTAAACTATGTAAGCTGGAGCTGGCTTACCATTAAAAAATTTGCAACTTGAGGCTACATCTCCATGTTCAGCACAGCTCGCTCGGAGTTTGTCAAATATGTTTAAACTTAAATAAATTAGCCCTACCTACTTACAGTATACAAGTAGTTATGTTTCGTTGTATTAATTTGTCCTGTTATTGACGTACCTAATACGCAACCAGAAATTCAAATATATTCAAATGTGTTTTTTCAAAGGGAATATTCAAACGTCATTTTTGAGCAATTTTGACAACCCTGGTTTAAGTCACCAGTTTAAGTAGAGTGGGGGTATCCATGGCATTGTCCAATTATGTTCCTTTTTTACAAGTCTAAAGAAGAGAACCCATCATGTTGCCAAACAAGAGACTCAACAAACTTACCCGAACCCTCTGTCTCTGCCAGTCTGTTCCTGCTTACCTGCAGCTCTATTGTCTGTTTTGTCATCTGATGCCTCCTCTGCCTAATGGAATCATTATGAAACATTCAATTAGCACATTTAACATCATTTTTATGAACATTTTATCAACTAGTCTTTGAGATTAGGCCACTAAGGTTCTTTCTTTGCGTTCTGGTGTCCTGAAAGGCTCTGATGTCCATCTTTTTTTTTCAGAATTTTTTCTACCATGCTGCAATGGAATAGCTGCTAGCTAATGTTTGCTCCATTAGTTTGTTTGCTAGCTATGCAAATGCAGCTAGCTTAGCGTGTGTGAACCCTGCCAACATAGTGAAATTGCTGTTGTGCGATTAACTGGATTAATTTCATGTTAGCTAGGCCTACCTGCATTTCAGATAGTACACACTCAAGTCACCTTGTCGATAAGGAACACAACTACTGCATTGCTAGCTTCTCTCTGACTGTAATTCAAAGAGCTGGTGATGTTACTTAGCTAGCTAGCTAACATAGAGACCAATGCAGGGAAAATGGTGAAAGTTATGAATGTTTTATTGTATTGAGTGTTAGAAATAAATTGTCAAACCAATCCTTTCTTACAACTACTTACTGGACATCAGCCACCAACGGCATAAACAGATACTGTCCGATTTTCACACATGAACCTGCATCACTGCTGAGGGCTGGGGCTGTGGATCAAACCATTGTGGGACCAAGGACGGGGTTTGCAATCATTTAAAACTTTAAAAAGTGCCATTGGATCCATAATCAACAAAGCGCTTTCATTGCATATTATTAATGTTATTGAAATTACATAGTTATGTTTACAGTGATTTATTGGGGGGGTACAAATCATATTTTTCCCAGGATTGGGGGGGGTCGTGTCTCCCCCAGGATTTCCGTCCATGGGTCGTAGACCGTTGTCTGTGGAATCCAACAGACTTAGAATTTTCTTTAGAGCCGCACGAAAGCGAAACAAAGTCCAACTCTTGCCCCATAGAGACCAATGCAAATCTGGTGACAGATTTGGCAGAGAAAGCAGAAGGAACACGTTTTTAAAACTGCCGGTAGAGTAGTATTTCTGTGTCTATAATTTCAGCTACTAAAACTTCTACGACTACAGTTTAACAGTTCAGCTTTCAGCTTCTCCCGCATTGTATTTCAGCTCTTAACATTGTTAGATGATGCAGTTCAGCTTCCACACTGCCTCTTTTGTGTGACTCACACATTTGTAAGTCATTTCAGCTTGCGGGTATTTTCTAATTTCTGTATTTTCTGCAATTTATAAAAATGTATTTCAGCTTTCAGCATTCCGACGCGTTTTCTGCAGGAAATGCACTTTATAGTTTACATTAATTTTCTTTTATATAATTTTCTATAATGCCGCACACCATATACAGTATGTATACATACTTATATAAATCAAAACAAAACAGTTCCATTAGCATAGTAGTTAGTAAAACAGATATTAGCAGCATCTGCAGAATTAGTAGTTGTAGTAGTGGCATAAGATATAGCAGTATCAGTAGTGGTAGTAGTACCATCTGCTTACTGAAAATATGCCCCCAAAAATGTAAATAAGCTTGACATTTATTTAGGGGAAAATCCCTCATTGATAAAAATGTCAGTGGTAGCAATCATTGTCAGTAACAAGGCAAAATGCAATATAGCCTTGTGTGGAAAAGCTTCCCCGGTAAATTGTACTGTACTACCACTAGACTCCTGGTAGCGATTGCGTTGGATGAATTCTATTTAACGTTAACTACTTCCGTTGTACGGTCCAGGCTGAAATGAATTATTTTCATGAACAGATTGATAAAGTTTAGGCCGTGGCAATGGAGTTCAGGTTAGTAGTCACCAGTCAGATAGTTTCACCTATTGAAATACTTTTTAAGTAAGGGTAGTGCCGAACATGTGCTGCCATTTCGTATGACCTTCTACTGTAAACAGCTGTGGAGATGTTTTTGTTAGCTACAGTACTAGAGTAGTAGTACGCTACACCGTTGCAGTGAGCTACACTAGTTTGAAACCACAGGTCATGATAATTTCACCTACAAATCGTTTACTTGTAATCTAATGTTTCTTTTGACATAATAAAGTTTAGCCATAGCTGTGACATTGAAGGCAGTAGCCTACTACTACACACTGCCAGTGAGGCTAACGTCAAAACAAGATGCTGTCTCACTCAAATTCCAAGTTTCACATATCACAAAAATATGCTGACCCGTTGGCTGTCTTCACAATAGTCATATCGTCATAACATTTCCCCTTTTCTGTTTTTTTTTTTGTGTAAAATTGAACCATAAAATTACGAAAATACTAGCTACTATGACGCTTTATAGCATGGCTGCCTCCTAAAATACTAGTATCTCATGGACGACCCGCACTCGTTCAAATTACAAAGACTTTCACAACCTAAATCAAAAATCCAAGATGGCAGTTCCACTCAAAATCGCTTTCTCAACAATGTCCAATAGTTGGGTATTTTTTGGGGGGTATTTTTCACTCATAATCCAAGCTCCAACTTGCATGCTAGAACGTCTATCACCTTGTATCCATTCGTCGTTGCTGACGTAGTGACGTAGGCTAGTGAGTACCCTTCATTGACAAAATGCACTTTTTTGCCACAAAAACGTTGTAACCTACTAAACTGTGCAACGGAACGTAAATAAAAATACAAGCAACTCGTTCACTAGCAAGATGAAACTTTTGACAGCGACATTGTCTATGTCGTCCAAATATTGCCGGATCCTTAGGGGTGAGAAAAGAAAGAATAAATATGTATGCGAGATAACAATGGTTTGTGCTCGCCGAAGGCAAGCACACCCCAATAATACCACCAAATGAACCATGATTAGCGTTATCTCTACCATGCGGAGACTACAAGTAGCTAACCTACAACCCTTTGCTTACCAGCACAACATATCAGTCAATTGAGCCATCCCCAGGCATTGAGTACGTAAAGTTCAATAACTGGCTAATAAAAAAAGCTGTTTCTCCAACAGCTGTAATTCAGTCATATTTTGACATATCAAGGTGAAACTTTGCATGGTACTTCAGAGGCATGTCACCTTAAAGCCCATTAGGTTTGAACCATCCTTCAAAAATACATTTGATTTAGTGAGACAAACATATTGAGGCAATGTGGACATTTACATAAATACACCCCTTTCAGCCATTTTGTACTTGATTAAATTTTCTTAAGTAACATTTTTAAATACGTCAATGATACATATCTGTAAATGTTAAGTCAATTAGACCTTTGGTTCAAGAGAAGAGGAATTTTGAATGTTTTCCAAAATTATCACTGTACAGGAAAATCCCTCAGGCGGACTTTATGGGTCTTTGAGGCTTTTTTGTTTCTCATGAAAAATGAGGCATGCACACCAAGTTTCAGAAGAATTGGAGCAAGGGGGTGGAAATGCCATCACTTTGAAAATTGGACTTTTGGGCGTGGCTTGTGGCGCCCCCTATGGTCCAATGTGGCCCATATTTGGTGTGGGGGTACCCACTTGGATGTAGTATCAATGTGCCATGTGACTTTTTGAGATATTGGGGCGCAAGGAGAAGAAGAATAACAATAAGAATACCAACAATAACAATAGGTTCCCTCCTATCGGAGGAACCCTAAATATAGCTGCAACCAGCATTGAAGGGGCCAAGCAGCATTTGTTATGGAAATTTAGTAGCTAAAGCAGCAAAGCAAAACTTTGAATAAAGTCGCCTTAGGATTCAGTCGAATCGTCTACTTATAAGGAATCCAATCATACCTCACTTAAGAAAAACGGTATTACGGTTCAAAAGTTATGGGCGTAAACACACTTCCAAATTTGACCCCCTGTGGCACTATAGTGCTTCAGTGGTCAACATGAAACTTGGTGACGATATTCAGGAGACTGTTCCCAATCAGCGTGCCAGAATTCAAAACTTTTCACCTATCGGTTCTATGGGCTGCCATAGACTCCTAGTCCTAAGTATAAATGAAATCTCCTGAGAATGGAACGTTATCGTTACTATTATGATATACTGCTAGAAAGCTACTGTGGCATACCTGGCTTCGCTAAAAAGATGATCCAGTGTCACGACATGCTTGACGACTGTGGCTGGATTCGATCCTACAACTTTGTGTTTCAAAGGAGCCCCCCAGTGAGCTGTTCTCGCTGCTGGGAAACGCTGTGTTTGGTTACTTTATTTAAAAAAGGAATCCGTTTCTCCCGCGGCAAGCTTTGGCAGATTTGACCCAAGTATAAACAGCTGTAATTCAGTCATATTTTGACATATAAAGGTTATTGTGGTAGGAAGATGATTAGATTACATGCTTGTGATGACATTTCCAAAGTTTTGTCTCCATACGGTAAACCGTCCCAGAGTCAAGGCCTCACGTCCGCTTTGGCGTGCTCTTTGTCAAAATCGTTTGCGCGTTACTCGTGAACGGTTTGACTTATCAATAAAATTCTTAAGATTTTTCGTCGGCATGGTCTGAAGATGATCTGTTACGATTTTCATGAAAATCTGAGAAACGTTGGCCTTTCATAAAATTCAAATGACTGAAAAACCTTTGGGACGACAATGACGCCATAAGGTTCAGTTGAATTGTCTGCATCTACGGAATCCAATGAAACCTCTCTTTAGAAAAACAGTCTCATGGTTCAAAAGTTATGGGCGTAAACCCACCTCCAACTTTGACTAGTGCTTCAGGGATTGACATGAAACTTGGTGACGATAATCAGGAGACCGTTCCAAATCAGTGTGCCAAGTTTCTAAACATTGCACCAATCGCTATGCATATTAATAATAATAATAAATATAACTGCAAGCAGTAATGGCGGATTCCTCCAAACACTGCGAACCATTGAAAAATGTTTATTCTTGACAAATTGTAACTGTATAAAAAAATCAATGCTGCAGAATTACCAATGGGATACCAAATCTGAAATGCAATACCATCAAGATCCACAAGGGCCTTTATTTCAAGGCAAGAAGTGAAGGGAGGGGGCTTGGTGAGCCTATCCATTCCAGAAAGCCTTATATCTTTGTGCTTTAGGGCGTGGCCTGTGGGTAATGGGTAATGGTGGGCCATTTGTGGTGTGGTAGTTACTCTTGGTCTATACTATCATTGTTTCAGGATTTAGCAACCTTTTTACCATTGCATACAAAATCGTAAATGCAATGACACCAAGGTCCTCAAGGGCCTATGCTAACATTCAAGGAATGTCAGGATGAATTTTGAGCACGCGCAGGAAGGAGCAGGGACACATTTCATTGGAAATTTCCCTAGAAATTAGCCAAGCATGCATGTTTCAAATATTCACCAAAAATCGACCTTTCATCTTACAGTAAATTTTTTCTCAGATTTGTGTACTAAACATTCTCAAGAGTCTTCATATGAACTTTTGATTGAATCTGAGTAACCGTTTTTGACTGGCTGTATTATTTTAGCGTTAGCAATAAGTTCAATTTGCTTTATGTCAATCATTTTTGGAGATATGAAGTTGCCTTTGCACATGGTAACTAGGGATACTTTTTTCGAATACTTATGCGCGTAGTTTAATTTAAAAACATTTTTTATGAAAAACCGTGGTGTCGTGTTGTGAATTCTAATAGTTGTGACGTTAGAAATGATGAAAACCATCAAAAAAGGGAGGCTACGTCTGCGTTCTGCTGCAAGTCTCCTTTCATTTCATTTGGCGCTACAAGAAGCATTGTGTCCTGGCTAAGCAGTAGGCTACCTCGCAGCAACCTCAGTTCATGCAGTTTTTTCTACGCCGGCCTGCTCGTAAATCGACTCTGTACTGGCCTCTCCCCTGAGCATGTTTACATGCTCATTTTTCCTGAATAAAAATGCGTATGGCTAATGCAGTTGTGGCTTATTTATTTTCTTACCAGTAGCCATGTAGAGGTAGCGTAATCCGCTGTTTGTTTGCATTGTGTGGTGGCGCACCGTATCCTATAGGTTTTCGGTTCCAAGTTAATATCCAAGTTAATATGCAATATTTCTCCATGTGTGTCTTTCCATTTTATCGAGGATAGCCGCCTTCCCAATGTGTTTAATTTAGTCCAATGTAGCCTACTTTTTATTTCACATAATAATAGGCTAATCGCTTTTCCGCCAAATTAAGAGCCTACGTCTGAAGACGCAGCGTTTTTTCAAGTTCATTGTCTTTTCGTCATGTTAATAAATTGATCTTTCATTTGTTTTCTTTATTCAACCCTTATTTAATCTAATAGCTGAACAGTCCCAATTATTGCCAGAATGTGTGGTGGTTCATGTGTTTACTGTATGCTTTGCGTCACGGCAGGCTAATTAACGGAACCACATTAACAAAAATAGATTATCCGGATATTCGAAAATATTTTCGGATACTATTCGAATAGTGAAATCAGTTCAAATCTCCATCCCTAATGGTAACATGTTGTAGTGTCTTCCACCGATACACCAAGTTTGGTGTTGATATCTCAGAGATTTGCTGAGATTTTATCAAAATTCCAGTTTGGTTGATTTGTTGCCGATTTTGATTGGCTGAACGGTTTTGAAAATCAAATATCAAAGTAATGCTTGAGTGAGGGTTGCTCTGACAATAATGTATGCCAATTCTGGGGAAGATGGGACAAAAATTGTAGGAGGCGTAGGCTTTCAAAGGTTTTTGATAAAACCGGAAATGGCGGAAAATCTATATAACTGGAAATTGACGTCATTGAACTCGTCTTGATCGAGGGAATCCTTTTCTCTTTTTTTTTGAAAATCAGTCATACAGTTCAAAAGTTCCGTGTGCAAACACAAGTCCAACTTTTACCCGTTGGTGGCTCTAGAGTGGTCTAATGGGAGACATGAAACTTGGTGTGAATAAAGAAGGGACTGTCCTTAATGAGTGTGCCAAATTTCACAAAAAGTTACCATATGGTTCTAGGGGCTGCCATTGACTCCCATGGAACTAGAAAAATAATAATAAAACGAACAATAACAATAGGTTTGCTCCTTACGAAGGAATTCTAATAAAACTAACAAAAACAATAGGTGCCAAACAATAGGTGGCCCCTAATGATAATAATAAGAATACGTAGAAACACTTAAGGTGGCTTCGCCACCTCGCGGCTTGGCCACCAATTATGCCGTTTACATTCCCCTGCCCTCCCATGGTAACAAGAATGGTATTTAGTATTTTACTGGGTATCGGTATCTAGTTTTAAATTCTAGTAACGTGACAACCCTAGTCTAGGTGTTTTATTTTTTTGACTTAAGGTAGCTCTTTCTTTTTTCATCATTTGTATGTGCATGCCTGTTTATACTATTTTCCTTTTTACAAACTTGAAGAACTCTAATGTCCTTCATATTATTTTCCAGGTTGACCCTCGTAAATATGCAGATGGTGATCGGGAGAAATTCCTGGATGAGCCATCCTTTGACTACTCCTCCATGTTCCCCCCGGAACGCTCGTGGCAGGAGGAGCATCATGAGAATAAGTACTGTGACCTAGAGTGTAGCCATACCTGCAACTTCAAGGCTGTGTCTCCCTCCTACTTGGACAACCTCATCTGGAGGGACAGTGAGGTCAACCACTACTACGAACCCAAGCTCATCATTGACCTATCCAACTGGAAGGAACAGCAGAGCAAGGAGAAGGCCGACAGGAAGGCCAAGAGCAAGTGTGAGAAGAATGGATTGGTTAAGGCTCAGATAGCCCTCCAGGCTGAGAAGACACAGAGCCCTGTGGAGAAGGATAAGGAACAAGAGAAGAACCAGACTCAGGCCCAAAGCCAGCAAAACCAAGGTTTTGACTTTGACTCCTTCATTGCCGGCACCATCAAACTGAGCTTGCAGTCAGAGCCCTTCCAGGAGGTGGTGCATTTAACTGATGTGGGTGTCCTGAATGAGGTTGGCCTCCTGAATGAGCTCAACTCCTCCGTTTCCCAGCTGGAAGCTCTGCGTCCAGGCTCAATGTCCAAGTCCATTAGCCAGGAAAAGGAGGAAAAGTGCCTGGTAAACCTTGCCCAACTTGAAGGAGGAGGTGGGGGCAGCGGAGCTAGTGGGAGTCCAGCTCATCCCTGGGAGAGCTTTTGTGGGGCAGAGAAAGCAGAGGAGAGTGGTTTAATAGATGAGGTGTGCTGCGATGTTCGTAAAGAAGAGCAGCACCAAATTGAGAGCCCTTACACCAGCTACTTGGACCATCTATTCAGCCGAAAGGAGGAAGGGGTGGGAGAGACCCCAGAACCAGAGGACAGGGAGAGGGATGCAGATGCTGGACTCCTTGCGAGGAATGGAGAGATCATGTTCAACATGCAGCTTAACTCTCTGGCGCTGCCATGTTTCGACAGCCCGGGCGACGTGCCTCTGAAATCAATGCAAGCATCCCTCGCCCCCTCTTCTGTCAAGTGCTCCCCACAGATTGCCCCGCACAAAACCTACAGCAGCATCTTCAAACATCTGAATTAAACAAAGCCCTCGCAGTGCAAGATCTAAGAAGTCCTTTTTCTTTTGTTTAAATATTTGTTATCTGACTTGAAACATGTCATACCTTTTTATGTTTGGCTACTTTTAAGAATCTTTTTATTATTATTATTTAAAATGTTTAAATTGTAACGGTTGAGTTAATGAATTGATTGTTGATCATTACTCTGAGCCTTTTATCACTATGCCTACCTGAGTTTGTCCACACCCTCATTGCTAAACTGGCATAACATTTGCACAATATATATATATATATATACTGTAGACTTAAGAAGAGAGGAAAACAGAGGGAGCTGAATGAATAGAAGGAGAATTGATGGGCTTGGATATGGGATTCCAGGCTAGACTTGGAGCAGAGAGACAGGTAGAGGGGGATTGTTTTCTCCGGGAGAGTGGGAAACATGGTCATTGACGTCATCACTGTAGGGTGCTATTAGACTGATGGCCTTTACGGGAGGGATGCAGGCAAGGGGTTGACATTTGTTTAGATTTAAGAATTTCATTTTTATTATCATGTAATTTATTTATATACCCACCACCCAATAAAAGGCTTCCTTAAATACCAATTAATTTTTACACATAATGCCAGCAGCAACCATTCAATGTAGACCTTTGTAAATGTGTTATCTACCTCAAGGTAACAGCCGCGAGAGACACTCAAAGCCACACTAGTGCTTTATATACATGACCATCCTCATACCATGCAGTGACAAAATGACCTACTCATCTGTTTTGCATAAACCACAGAAGAGTGTTTCAATCATCATTATTTATTTCTACCAGATGTGATATTTATTTTCATGAGATATTTCATTGTAACTATTTTTGATCGAGGCATTGGATGGACTCATTTCAGCAATGATTGGTTTGTTTGTTCATAAATTAACAGAATACATTCATACACCTTTGTTTCCTTGTATGTCCTTTAGAATATCATAAATGTTCATAGGTACGCTCTGTTTAATTTTTTAGAGGGAAAAAAACAGCTTTACAGATCAAGCACCTACAAGTCTTATTTTCTTTTATTAGTTCATATGTATAGTTTAAATTGTGGGCATGGTTGCAACAGATGATAAAATGGTTAATGGTGAAGTATATTATACGTTGTTTTTTATTAAATGTGTGTATTCCTTTTTCCAAGCAAGCATGATGCATTAGTTAAAAGTGTAGCATGTAGACCATTTATGGACATTTGTTTGCCTTTAAATGCTGGTTGTGCATTTTTTGTAATCAGTTCCCTTGTTCTACAAAATATATAAAAATAAAGTTACCAGCAGAGATGTATGGCACTTTGTCCTTTTTCTTAATCATGTTCCACATTCAT
This sequence comes from Hypomesus nipponensis, assembly GCF_054491055.1. Lineage (NCBI taxonomy): Eukaryota > Metazoa > Chordata > Actinopteri > Osmeriformes > Osmeridae > Hypomesus > Hypomesus nipponensis. Next base: position 19,352,733 of record NC_140379.1, on the reverse strand, counting down.
GAACTCTGACTACACCCGTAGAGGCTCGTCACGAGAGGATAATCCTCAGTGAAATTTCATAAAAATGGTGTAAAGGTTTTCACATTTTAGATAAAACTACACATTCGAATATGTAATAACAAAAATTTATACAAATATACAGTGAACGGTCGACAGGACCTCAGCAGCAATAGCTTTGTTTGTTTTTCTGCTGGATGCACCGATCTGCGAGAGTTGCCGCTTCAAGGGAAGAGTTGAAAACGGAGCCGTCAAGTCGGGCGTTTTCTGCTTCCCGTCAATGATTTAAGGTAAGACTACTACTTAGATCATGTATTTAGTAGTGCTGTCAGATAAGTGCGTTATTAACGGCGTTAACGCAAACCCATTTTAAAGGGGCGATTAACTGGGTTTTGGGGGTATTTCACACTGTTTAAAGTGTTGCAACATGTTTCTGTGGCTGTTTGTACATTGGTTTTGTGAAGATGTTTAGCCATTAGATTCCGTTTTTGAGACTTTCCTTTTTTTATTGCTCAAAAGTGCTTTTCAGCTCCTGAATAGCGTTTTCAATGCATTTACAAAGTTTGGTATGTAACTTCTGTCTGAATGGTTTTCTCGATGTTTTAAGTGTCATAACATGTTTCTGTGGCTGTTTATACATGGGAAAGGGGTTTTGTGAAGATGTTAAGCCATTAGATTCAGTTTTTGAGACTTTCATTTTTTTATTGCTCTAGCCTCCATGTCCATAAAAAATGACCTTTTGATGGAACTGAAACGAAAAGATAAACTGTACAGCAGAGCCATTGAAGTTTTTTTTGAAAAAAGGAGGATGGATTTTATTTTCAAATAGGTGCTGTGGAGAGATCCGTGTTGGTAAGTGCAAGCATTTAATTTTGTATTTTTAATGACTTCACTCAGGTCACAGCTGCGCCAACATGTTCAATTGTTTCAAATATTCTCAAAAACAGATGCAAATACTTTGATTGTCAATGAATAGTTTGTTTCGTTATCGTCTCGTTGGTGACTTATGTGAAACGGCGATAATGCGCAGTTTATTGGACAAACTTGTTTAAGCTCACATAGCGTACTTTTAGTGGACAAACTTTGACTCATGTCTTATAATCGCCTTTTATTTTTGAGTTTTGACAGTATCCGTGATCTTAGTTTCCTATTCTTAATTGTGAATGCGAGTTTTTTGATTTTCAATGCTCCGGAAATTAAGTGTTGCTCGACTAGCCTATATTAAGGTGGTGTAATATGTAAGTGTGATTCTGTATGGATTCTCCAGCCGTGGTGTCAAATTGATGCTATTATGTAGTGTATTACTTTAGGTAAGACTAAGTATGACGTCACTGAAGGCCGAGGCGTGAAATGCACGGCCCGCCACCGGTGCTATGTCGTTTCGAACTGAGCTATCATGGCAGCGCGTCCAGTCTGAAATGCCACTTAGCCAAGAACAGTGCTGATGCGATTCCTCCAAGTGAGAATGTTAGTGTGAAATTGAACACTAACGTATGCCAATATTGTTTTCAATTCAGAAAAAACATTTGCATGAAGCAAGCCGATCCAGTTTTCCATGTTGATAAGAGCCAAAAAGAAATCAAGGGACATTTAGAATAGATAGAACTGTGCGATTAATTGTGAGTTAACTATGACATTAATGCGATTAATCGTGATTAAATATTTTACAAGTTTGACAGCACTAGTATTTAAACAATTTAGTGTGCTTGGAGTTGAGCAATAGCATTGCACCCTTTTTAATTAGGCTAATTTCGGTTTTCCTATTAATATGGGATGTTTTTTTTTAACATTCTGTCAAGGGTCTACAGAAATAGCCATAGCCTATTGGCTAATTCTAGCACATTTACAGTCTTGTTCATTAATGTGCACTGCCCCTGTAAATAAAAATTCAAATGAATCACGGCCAATCAAGCGCTGTTCGCTTACTTTATTGCTGAGAAACTGCATGGTTGCAAATTTTATTGTTTTCGCATTAGAACTAGCACGAACCAGTGCATTGAAATCGATCCATTAATGTATTGTGTTAAAGGAGTCATTGATTGCAAAACCGATTTTACCTTGTCATAGTTGAATAACCACAGTTCGGTGGGTAAAATGGACATACAGTGAACCTCAAAGTCCATTGACACCTCTTTCCTATCTATATCTCACAACTGGAAACTGCAGCTGTAAAACGATCGGTTTCGAAAAAGCTGAATTTGTGACGTCACAAATGTAGCATCACCTTTGTCAGTCCCAACATGTACATACAAACCAGCCCTCTAGTGTTCTGGCCCAGGATCTGAGACACTAGTTTAGCTCTGTGTACTTCCACAGGAATTACAAAAGAGAAAGTTTGGACGTTTTTAAAGGATATGGAAAATGGACCATCGTAAATGCAGTGTTCCAGGCTGTACAGGGAATGCTGACAATTTTTAGAGTCTTTCTAAGGAACCAAACACTTGACGGGCTGTGATGCTTGTCTATAAGAAGATATCTGTGCAGTTTGACCCTCAATTACACATTTGCTTGAACCATTTAACCGAGAACAGTTTTGAAAACCTGGGACAACCTGGGTAAATTCGCTTTAGCAAATTTTCTATGAAGCTGTTGCTGAAAAGAGGTGCTGTTCCAACCTTATGTTCATCACAACCGCAAGCTGTAGTATGATGTTGTCGCTAACAGTTATTAGCAATGCTAACGTATCTTGTCTGTATTGATGAAGAAAGTGTTTTGTCCGTCTCTTCATAAACAGAGTGACTCAGTTGTTCAGTGTTCAGTTGAGTTCTGGATTTTAATAAGTATTTATCAATCTGCAGATTGGGAGAGAACCAGACCTCTGACAATAAATGACAACACAACACCAGGCTTAGGTCTCAATCAAGTCTCTCTCCGCTCTGAAGGACAGAGGACCATCTTTTATAGGGCACAAGAATGTAAACATAGATAGTGACAGTCAGGCAGTAATGACGTTACAACAGTCTCAGAGAAAGAGATTCACAGCTCCCAACACATGACCACTCAAACTACAGAGTTCATAGTTGGAGCTCTCCTTGTAGTCATGACAAGGACCATTTAGCCAGTACTTTCTCCTGATCTCAAACATCTATTAACCCTGACACATAGACACAATCTACTCTTATTAATAGCAGGCATACATGAGAACATACTAACTAGTATCCAATGACTAGTTCTCTTGATTAGTGAATAATGTAAGCACACAGGAAATCTAAATTTCTTCCACAGTCCCCCCTTTTGACGTTTAACGTCAACACAACAATCATTCATCAACTGTTTACCTGGGACCTGCTGTAGTGCCTTACATTTCACAAGTTTCATAACATGTCAATACCTTAACAATCAAACAATACAGTATCTGTTACTACTCAGTACAGCATACATGATTATAGGATTTGAAGAAGTATTAGGTAGTACCCAATCAGGTGAAAAAGTACTAAGTCAATGAAGTGAATAGCTTTTGTTTAGTTCTCTAGATAGGGCTCCCAGAAATGACCTTAACCCTCCTTCTACTTTCCTCGTTCAAAGTTGCATGGCATTATACACTTTGGTGATATTGTAACCTCTGATTCATCCTAGTAACACAGGCATTTCCTAGGACCTTACAAAAGAACCAGCTTACAGCTATTCACTTCATAAGCAAACAGCATAATGACACTTTATCAACGATTCTAGAAACATAGGGATATTTCTCTCCTGGACATAACCACGGGTCGTGCTCTTGTGAGCTCAACACAGCAGGGTATAGACCAAACACTGTTAATTACATGTAAATTCAGAGCATTTCAAACAGTATACAAGCAATAAAGTAACCATTATCTTTAATTATTATTAACTGATCTGTGGTTAAGGTCAGATCTCTTCAGATTGCATACAGCATTGTATATCAATTGGAAAATAGAAGGAGGCAAATGGCCATCTTTATTACATTGGCAAAGTAGTCACGTTGTACTTGAGATTACATATCAGACAAGTCCATCATTCTCAGGCTAATACAGTAATCATCAGTTTTGCTTGCTTTTGTCTGTGGCTTGATTTGGGCTACCATAATTTTACTGGCATGCTTCCGAGAGCCTACTGCACAGCACGGTACACAGCAGAAAGTACACATCTTCCAAGCACAAACCACAATCAGCACAACAACGATTAACTCGCCCAATCCAGTGATTCCCATTTGAAATATAGTCGAAAAAGAAACCCCAACCAAGGAGGTCAGTCAGCACAATTCCAAGCTTCAATTTCCCCCAAAGCTGAAATTATCTCTTTAATGTGAGCATATTTGTGATATTAGCAGATTCATCTGGGATAAAAGTACATCAGTCATGACCTATCACAGAGCTGACAACAGATAATCCAGTGCCATAGGGTTCTGTAGCACTACCTGCCTCATGGCCTTCATCTCAGAAGCAACCGCAGTTAAGGCGTTGGCTGTCTCATTACCAATAGACTCCAACCCTAGTGCTAAGCTCCTAATATCTGTAAAGGCAGTGATAACACCATACACAGGGAAAATAGCAGCTGAAAACATGACAAGTGACTGAGGTACTATTGAATCCACGTGATGTAATCCCAGATTCTTAGCATCTGCTTTAATAATACTTATTTTGTGGCGGTGCCACCAATGTTTGAGCAAGGGGTGCAGGGGCAACCCATCTATAGGTCTGAGGGCTCCTACAATAAACCCAAGGTAACTCGTTCCTGACCAGTCGGCCGCAGGAAATGATAAGCACTCTTACCACATCCCCACATGGTGCCCTTGTTAGCTACATGAGGAAGCCAACATGGTGATGTCCTTATACAGTACTTACAGGTCCATCTGCAACAGGCAATCATGCAACAGGCTGTTAGCATACATAAACACAGTGTGGTAAATGTATTTTTTCAACTAACTTCCCATAATTATTTGAACATTCAATCAACCATATACTACATCTTCTGTAGTATGCTAAAGGTGTATGAATAGCATAGTCAGCAACGTCAGGAATTAATGTCACCCATCCAAATGGTATACAAGACAAGTAACATTGAACTCAGATACAATGGAACTTTCAAATCATCCAGTAGAGGGTGAGCATACATGCACGGTCTGTCCCCTCTAATGCTGGTCCAGTCATTTTCGTCCACAGTAAGGTGTTGTTGTACAGATTGTTCTTCATGTGTGCTTTATGATAAATCTCAATGTTCACATCAGTATAATTGGGAGCTTGCAATAGTGACTCTCGATGTGGCTCATGTATGCAATGTCTGTGGACTCTTGCGTCCAGTATCAGTAAATGTCTGTCAGGTGTGTGCGTCAGTATGTCTGGATCTCATCTCGCATCGTAGCTCAGGCAGCGGCCTCAGTTTCCTTGAAACAACCGAGGGCCTCTGCCTCAGTATCCTCTCGTCCCCTTTCTGGGTTCTGTCATCTGCTTCATGTAGAGGCCGGAGGAAGACTGAAAGTGTCTTCCCCTCTCCAGGCTCCTCTCTCTGGTTTCCCGTCTGGGTGCTGTCATCTGCTTCATGAATCACATATGGGGGAGAGAGGCATGGTAGCAACAGCAGCCCCTCTCTGGCTTTCTCCACATGTGACTCACCTTTCGACGTCTTCAACACCTCCTGGTGGGTGTTCTTTGGGACCTCCTTCTCAGCATCCTTGGATTGGAGAGCTGAATGGCGGGGTCCTGGTTCTGGCTCAAATCGGTCGGCTGGACTGGAACCTGCTCCCGGATCAGCTGCTGCAAACGGGTCTCCATCCCCCTTGGTGTACTCCTGGAAGAGTAACCCAGTGGGGATGAGACAAATGAAGTGAAGTTGGAGCAGGCATCATTTGGAGTTGCACCTGCTCCTCCACCGGTCCCTGGCTCTTCGTTGGAACCCTCCACCGTGTTGTTTGGTGGAGGGGCTGTTTTGCAGTGTGTCGCATGGTTCCATGTTGGACGACCCTCCACTTTCACAGCTGTGTGAGTCACCAAGATAAACAGCTATGGAGAGCTCAATCTCGGTGAGAGGCAGTCCTCCATTTGTGCACTTTCACGTGCACGTAGTCTCCCGGTTGATAGGGATGACATGGCTCCCCAGGCAGGGCAGCTTTTCACCTGTGAATGCACAACCCTGGCTGCTCTAGTTAGGACGTAACAAAAGTTTAACATTGTATCATCCATTTGGTGGATATCCATCTGTGTCAATGATAGTGGGAGAGACAGGCAATTTCATTGGTCTCCCTTCAACTATCTTGTGTGGGGAAAGTACATTTCTCCTCTGGGGAGTGGACCTCATGGCCATAAGAGCTAGTGGAAGTGCATCAGGCCACTTCAGGCCTGTCTCCACATATCTTGGCTAGTTTGTTTTTCAAAGTTCCATGTTGCCTCTCCACTGCCCCCGCAGACTGTGGGTGGTAGGGACAGTGGAAATGATGGTTGATCTGGAGCGCTTATCAAAGTTCCTGAACAATTTGACCTGTGAAATGTGAACCTCTATCACTGGACAGTCTTGTGAGGATCCCATATCTACAGATCACATCACAAAATCTTGGCTACCGTGGTAGCATTAACTTTCCGACATGGGTAGGCTTCTACCCATTTAGAAAACATGACAACAATTACAAGTACACACTCAAAATTACAACACTTCATCTGCATAAAATCAATTTGTAAATTAATAAAAGGACCACTTGGTGGTGGGTGGGCTGGGTCTTTTCTCTTTGGTTCCTTTCCGGGATTATGCTACTGGTAAATATGACACTGAGCACAATGTTGCTCAGCCTTTGTGGAAAAACCAGGTGCAAAACCAATCTGCATTTACTATGGAGACCATACCCCCCTTGCTCGTATGGGCACATCCGTGCGCCATGCGAGCCAACCAAGGACACAATGCACGTGGAATCTTTCACACAGCCAACAGATAACCAACCATACCTCTCAGTGTTATCAGCAGCGACTTGAAGGTCCACCACAACATGAAGAGAGGGAATGCACGTTTCTGGTTGCTGAGACACAAAAAAACCAAATACAAACCTGGGACACATCAGAGGGCCGCAGCCTTTGCTGCAACATCAGCTCTAGTATTTCCTCTTGAAACATTTTTCCTGCTATTGCACACTTAACAATAGTTGGCTTTCTCGGTAATAGTATAAAATTATCAAATCATCTTTCCATTCTTAATTGCTCCACCTGAGGAGTTAATGAAACCTCTTTCTGGCCATATGGCACCAAAATTGTGAGTAACTCCAAATCCATACCTCGAGTCAGTGTGAATATTTACGACCTTGCCTTTTGACAAACAACATGCCCTTGTCAAAACAAAACTCTTCCTGCTGTGCAGACAGTTTACCAGATTCGAATGTCTCACTGTCCGTGCAGACCACTTATCCGGAGTTTAGAGAGCCATCCCATGCTCAGGACGATGATCCCTAAGTTTGTCACAACATATCAGGTCTGGGTGTTAGCACTTTATCGACAATCATCTCACAGTCATGTGGTTCACCATCATCAGGGGTGGGCAACAATGAAACTGGTTTCAATGTGGGGCATCTATGGAATGTAATGTTACTTTGAGTCAACAATAAAAGTTAATACTTTGTAGCTCTAGTGGCTGACAGGTGTTGAGTTTTGGTGCGTAACAGAAAAACACTTACTGCATGAGGAACCATCACTGCCAAGGGCGACCCAGCACTATATCTGAAGTTGCTTCCACACATGTTGCCGCAGCACAGACGGCTCGTAAGCACGGGGGGAAACCTGCTGCCACAGTATCTAAAGAAAAACTCACATAGGCGATAGGCCTCTTAAGATTACCATGCTGCTGGGTCAGTACACCCTGGTGTATTTTGGCAGACCGAGAGCTGGCGCTTTGGCCAAGGCCTGCTTAAGAGATACAAATGATTTATCAGCTTCAGTTTTCCGCAACAAATGAGTATCAGTCTCCTTCCTTTTAATCAAGGAGAGGTCTAGCCAACACAGCATAATCAGGGATCTACTAACGACAATACCCGACTGAACCTAGAGTTGTTTTGGTGTTCTAGGCTTCGGTATCCATCGGATGGCCTCCACTCTATCAGGCATCAATAGACGCTCTGTACCTTTGAGTGTATGGCCCAGATACTTGACCTCCTAAGACCATAACTGTTTCTTACCTCCTATCTGGAGTTCAGGAAGCAATCCACATATGAACACATGACAAAGCGGCATGGGGATACAGCTGCTGTAATATCAGAAAGTTTTTTTTCAAAAAACATTCTAGTAAGTCTTTCCAGATAATCTTTAGGATCCTCATATTTTCTCTGTTTGCGATCATACACTTTGCTCCAGTCAAGCAACACTCCTCCAGTATTATTACCATTAAACACCAACAGAAATGTATGCTTTATGTTTTCTCAACATACCAGGCTTGAGTTCACCCTATAACCCTTGATTCAAATCAATAAAAGTAGGTATGTTAGCATTGATAGCTATTTGCAAATCTCTTAGAAAATGTTGCTGAGTCCTCTCATGTCAGGAAATCCCTTTCCTAGCTCCCTCAGCTCAGTCACTGACCATGGGCGATAAAGGTACAGAAGCTGTCATACATCAGGGCCTGGATATGCAACCATAGGGTTCATTGATACCTGGGGGTTCAATTGATAGTTACAGGCCTTCCTGAATAACCTCACCAATCATATTTGTTATGATATGAACCTCAACCTTCTCTTGTAAGTACTGTTCTGGCTGTACCTGACCCGCTCCTTCCCCTAATAATGCATTTTCCCTGTCTCTGGCTCTCCTCTGTATAGCCACAGCTATAGCAACAGCATCATCTTCATTGTCGGTAAATAGTCTACAAATCTTAGGCAGACTCTCTTGTTTCACTTGAGAATTAAGCTACCTTCAGCCTGTTTCACAACTACTGACTTCTCACAATTAGTTTTGGCCCTGTTCGTCTGTTCAAGCAACTTCATGCTAACATGTTCAAGCAATGTCTTGAGTTCCCTCACTCTATGACTTTGTTCAGTCTGATCACCTTTTAATAATGACTTTTCTGTTCATCTCGTCTCTGTCTGAATAGACTAGCATTCATCAGAATCAGTTTTAGCTTGATCTGACCTTACTTTTTCAAGAAAATGCCACATTGTCTCTTAGATTCAGTTAACCATATCAACATTTGCCAGCTTTAATATTGTTTACACGTCCGACTTGTTTCCTTGTCTTTCAGAATGGCCTTTTAAACTTCAATATCTTTACATCAAACGTTTCCTCCAGCGGAAAACAATGTCTCGAGTCATGATTAATCCACGCATGGAATCTCTCTATACTTGAAACTGCTTGAATTCCATGTAAATCACACATATATCGGGCTGGACTAACAACATCTCTATCGCTCCCATACTGGAAGCTAGATTACCCATACTGAATTACAATTTATCTGAATACAAAGTGTCTGTAACAAATCTCATAACTGTAGGCTATGTAACCAACTTTTATGATTTACTGCAAGAATCACACAGCACTTTAGAATATCGTCACAAAATCACATAGCAATGTAGAACAGTCGCACAATCTGGTAGCACTATAAAACGGTCACAATATTAAAGAATAAAAGAACTACAACATCATGTGGTTGTGAACTACAAATATGGCCCTTTTCAAGCCAAACTATCCTCGCCCTCCGGGCGCTCCATCATGGAACGCGCCTACAAAGACCCAACTCTTTGGGAACGCGCATACAATAATCTCCACAACTCCGTTACCTCATAAGTAACAAAAAAACACAATTAGTGCTTAAAAGACACTAGTTAATTCATAAACTGCCAGCCTGTCTTTCCCTTAGTATTTGATTGTGTCCCTCGCTGATCATTAAATGCCAAGCTTGTCAGTTAAAAGCCTAACTGTCCCTTTACATTGTCAAAGTATCCCTAACTTGTATAAAACCATTTTACCCTTAAAGTTGGTCTCTCGCATAAAGCCTTTGACCCTAATACATTATGACCACCCACCTACTGTGCTTGGTCTTAAGAATAGCCCAAAACAAAACGTAATACAGTTACAATATAAACAAAAATAAAAGTCCCAATAAGATCTCTGTTCAAAAGAGAAAAGCCCAACACAAAACGTTATACAATCCAGTTCAACTTAATACAATTCAAACAAACATAATATCTCTGTTCAACTAAAATTTTCAGCTGTAAACATGCATAAAAAAATAACACATACCTTTCCTTGTTTGGTTCACCCCTGGTCTGTATCTGTAAAACCATACTCTCTGTTAACAGATCCTTTACCTCAGATCAAGAGTATGGTCCGTATTCTCTGTTAACAGATCCTTTACCTCAGGTCAAGAATACGGTCCGTATTCTCTGTTAACAGATCCTTTACCTCAGATCAAGAATACGGTCCGAATTCTCTGTTAACAGATCCTTTACCTCAGATCAAGAATACAGATTATATTACATACTTTTTCAATACTTCACGCGACCAGGGTTCTTGTATGCTATCAGAGTTTGCCAACTCTGACCTAGACAAAGTAAAAATAGCAAGTCAATTTAATGACCCAAATTTACTAAACCAAAACTCTACCTAAACTAAACCTAATATTATCTTCCTCCTGTTGAGGCCTAGCAGACTCTGGTCTGCTAAGACCAGGCTCCCAACTGAAAGTCACAATAAAAGGTTCTTAAATTATTTACGTTACCAGCATCGCAGAAGGACAGCAGGTGCACCAAGCATAAAGCAGTCCATGAATGGGGTTTTGGAAAAGGATCCCCTTACCATTTTGTTTTGTGCACCACGGGTTCTGCTTTATACTGGTGCCGCCGTGGGTCTCTCCTGGATCTGGTTCTGCAATCCTGCTGCTTGACAACGCCAATTGATGAAGAAAGTGTTTTGTCCGTCTCTTCATAAACAGAGTGACTAAGTTCAGTTGAGTTCTGGATTTTAATAAGTATTTATCAATCTGCAGATTGGGAGAGAAAACCAGACCTCTGACAATAAATGACAACACAACACCAGGCTTAGGTCTCAATCAAGTCTCTCTCCGCTCTGAAGGACAGAGGACCATGTTTTTTATAGGGCACAAGAATGTAAACATAGATAGTGACAGTCAGGCAGTAATGACGTTACAACAGTCTCAGAGAAAGAGATTCACAGCTCCCAACACATGACCACTCAAACTACAGAGTTCATAGTTGGAGCTCTCCTTGTAGTCATGACAAGGACCATTTAGCCAGTACTTTCTCCTGATCCCAAACATCTATGAACCCTGACACATAGACACAATCTACTCTTATTAATAGCAAGCTTACATGAGAACATACTAACTAGTATCCAATGACTAGTTCTCTTGATTAGTGAATAATGTAAGCACACAGGAAATCTAAATTTCTTCCACAGTATCTAGCATCGGTAGAATGTGTGATAATTTAGTTTATTGGCTATGGGGCTTACGTTATTTCATGTTCCTGACTGTGTTTCATTCAAAAAAATAACCCATGTTGTCATGTAAATCTACAATTCAAGATGTATGTTTGTCCTGATCTATTTTTCAGCAAGATAGCTAGAGCTAACTGACTGAGTTGAATCACGATAGTTTGTTTGCTAAGCTGTAGTGCTAACGTTACCCACCAAAGTAGATCTTGTTTGCTTCAACAACAGAAGTGGAAACAACTAACGTTATCATTTGATATCTAGTCAATTTTTTGAAAACAGTGTTGTGTAGACACAATCAATGTATTTGTTTGTTTTGATTTCAAGTTTCCACCTTCAATGTTTCAGTGAGTGCCGTTGGCCGTGTTGCGTGTTTTCTCCGCAGCTTCGTTCATTGTAAACCAACCAATCAGCGTGCAGCTCATCTCATGCTCATTCATGAGCATACCATAAAAGGAGAAAACCTAGCGTTTAATTCTAGGGCTATTTCACAGGATGCATCAGGGGGCATAAAACAGCACCCGGGCCATTTTCAGCCCAACCAATGTTACTTACCCTATTCGGAGACCTCAAGGTACAATGTGAAATACCCCAAAAACCCAGTCAATGACCCTTTTTAACTCTCCAATCTGCAGATTGATACAATCAGAACTCAATTAAACGTAGTATTTCCATTAGTGAAGAGGCAGACTAAAAACACTTCAAAAATAGTAGTGGCACTAAAGTAAACATGATATTACTGACTAGTAACACACAATTTAAATGCCAAAGCCCTCTTCCCATGTATAAACCACCAAGATTAACATGATAGAATAGTCATTGTTGATGGGAAACCATCCACCCAGAAGTTTCATAGAAAACAATGCAAATGCATTGAAAACGCTATTCAGGAGTTGAAAAGCACTTTAAAGCACTAAAACGCTGCCTAGCTCTCTAGCGGGGTTAGCTGTCGTTTTGGGGGAGGGGGGCCTGGCGTTGTCTTTCATCTTATTCAAGAAAGATAGGTTAGCCTCCTTGTTCGTGCCTCTCACATGGACTTTTAGATTTGTGGGATTTTGGCCACATATTTCACCACTAAGTTCCACTGCAAGGCACTTGCTTTGTCCGACACGCAGTCATAGTCAAAATAATCCCAAATAGGATTTTGCCGTTTTCTACCAACTTTCGGTAATGCCATGATGCTAGCTTGTGTGTGCACCTTTCCCTTCTTTAATTGTAAGTTTTGCTCCTTCCCAATATCCTCACCTGTCTTTGCCCCCCCCCTCCCCCCCCCAACATACACACACGTCTCCTCAGATTCCTCTGTCATCTCTCTCTAACATTGACCTCCATAGTCTATTTGTCTACTTGTCTGCCTCTCGTCTCATTGCCTGTTGTCCATCTGTCTGTCTGTCTTCCTGTACTGTATATTTATTGTCTGTCTGCCTTGTCCTTTTGTCCTTCTCTGTGTTCGCCATTTCTGGCCCGCCCCAACGGTTCTTTTAAGAACCAAAGTTCTGCTGTCAAGTAAGTTTAACATTGAAACAATAGTAGTTACCATAATATGACCGTCCTTTATGCTACCAATATGTAATACATATACAATAGAAGTCCCCTGATATGTGTAGTGACCTACATTTTTGTAAATTATTTTTTGACACAAATATTACAACTTTTCCATAGTATGGCTTCAAAGGAAGATGCTGAGGATGCTCATCTTTGGGAGCTTCTGAAACAAGGTCAAGCTTATGCCAAGGACCTTAATCCTGAACCGGTAATAATGATGATGAAACTAAAACTGTGTGAACAGTACACTAGTACCTTAACTTGGTAATTATTCCAGTTAATTACATATATCTTTTTGTAGGCCAAGAACAAAAAAAGGACCCCAAAAAACAGGTTCAGGATTAGTTGGCGAAAGAGAGATGTGCGGGGAGTATTAGTCCCACAAACAAACAAATGTCGATCTTCAACTGGTAAGTTGAATAATTAAAGGTTCTGGAGTAATGCAGCATTATAGGATGCATTTCTTCTGAATAATTGTTCTCTCAGCACCCAGGGCTGGAACAAAGAAAAGCAAGGACACTGTCAGTGACACACAGGACCTTGTTGAGTACAGGGATCATCAAGAATCAGTTCTTTGTGAGTAATGCCAAACTAAAAAAATACCTCTCGAGTTAATGTTCTGTACTACCAATTTCTTTCATCTACAGATTCCCTTCTTCAAGCGGTCAAAGAAATGTTACTTGATGGTCAGCCAGCAGCCCCTGAGTGTGAGAAACACACAGAGGCACAAGATTGGGGAATTCGAAATAACTGTTCTGCAGAGAGGTGGAAAGTGTCCCGCCCGCATCTCATCAACAGCATGCTGTCAGATGAGGCAGTGTTGCCCACCACCTGCCAGTGGTGTATGCAAGGAGTGGCTGTGATGAGGTGTAGTGTGTGCTTACCTCACCAGTATCTGTGCATGGCCTGTGACAAAGAGCAACACACCAGACATGTTCTGCTACCTCCACCTTGTGCCTCCCACCTCATTTTTCAGCCAGGATGCTGACGGGCAATATTCCCTAACCCACCAAGGTAAGGTGTTTACATTTTTAGCAGACGCTCTTATCCAGAGCAACTTACAGTAAGTACAGGGACATTCCCCCCCCCCTGAGGCAAGTAGGGTGAAGTGCCTTGCCCAAGGACACAACGTCATTTGGCACGGCGGGGAATAAATCCAGCAACCTTCTGATTACTAGCCCGACTCCCTCACCGCTCAGCCATCTGACTCCGCCTGTTTGGTCATGAAACCTCCTCTAAATGTCTATAAATGTAATCTAACGTCAATACTGTCAAATGTTGGATATGGCTTGAGGCACTTATGCAATGACTATTAGGACATTAGACGCAAGATTACTAATACACAATCCCCATGCTGTGTCTTTTAAACATCTTTGTAGCTCAACTTCTACCTTTAGAGGTATCAGCTTGCCAAACCTGCCAGCTACCCATGACTGTTAGTGTGGGGAGGTCCATTGTTTTAGTGACCATGAATGGTGAGTTTTACACATTTTCATTTAAGGATAACAATCATTTTATTAATATCACATGTGAACACGCCTAATCTTGCAGGTAGCAGTGAATATCAACAAACACATATATTGCCATTAAGGGAATCAGGTGGCTGAACGGTGAGAGAATGAGGCTGGTAATCTGAAGGTCGCCAGTTTGATTCTCGGCCAAGTCAAATGACGTTGTGTCCTTGGGCAAGGCACTTCGCCCTACTTGCCTCGGGGGGAATGTCCCTGTACTTACTGTAAGTCGCTCTGGATAAGAGCGTCTGCTAAATGACAAAAAAAAAAAAATGTCCTGTGACATTATTATCACTTTAGGTCGCTATGATCTTGTCCTCCCTGAGGCACATTGTCAATGTCGTGCCTCTTACTGGACACCTGTGCTGGAAGACGTTGTGCAAAGTGGGTACTGGCCAGGGACGGCCAACTTCAATAGCCTGTTTCATGTTGACGTTTTTCAGTAATACCTGGAGTTAATCTACGTTCCTACCCTCACCTATGGTCACGAACTATGGGTAGTGACCGAAAGAACGAGATCGCGAATACAAGCGGCCGAAATGAGCTTTCTCCGCAGGGTGTCCGGGCTCTCCCTTAGAGATAGGGTGAGAAGCTTGGTCATCCGGGAGGGGCTCAGAGTAGAACCGCTGCTCCTCCGCGTCGAGAGGAGCCAGCTGAGGTGGCTCGGGCATCTGATTAGGATGCCTCCTGGACGCCTCCCTGGTGAGGTGTTCCGGGCACGTCCCACTGGGAAGAGGCCCCGGGGCAGACCCAGGACACTCGGCTGGCCTGGGAACGCCTCGGGGTCCCCCAGGAAGAGGTGGTGGAAGTGGCCGGGGAGAGGGAAGCCTGGGCCTCCCTGCTTAGGTCGTTGCCCCCGCGACCCGATCCCCGGACAAGCGGCAGATGACGACGACGACGACCTGGAGTTAAAAATGTCAGCACCTGGGGTCGCATTTATAAAACTGTGCGTAGGATTCTTACTAAAAGTGTACGTACGCCCAAAAGCCTAAAATGGCGTACGCACACAAAAATTCAGATTTATAAAACCGTGCGTACGCACACCTGTACGCAATGTTCCCTTTATAAATCACAGATTACTCACAAGTGTGCGTACGTGAATCAGCATTGTACCCCGCCCTGAACACGCCTTTTTAACAATAAATAGTCAATGCAAAGCACCTCATGAATGCTAGTCTAGTATCTCATCATGACCCTGGCATAGGATTGTTATTTACGATGAATCATAGCGCATGACAACTTCTCAGACACTGTTGGCCTTTTGGTGGAGCCCGAAAATTCCGAAAATGTGGTGGCCGGTAGATCACCAATTTAAAAAAGACTGTGCGAGTGGCGTCAACTGTGGCAGTGATACTGCGAGTCGAGATACAATTTGAAAACAAAAGCGTTTTGTTATGAACAGTAATCTATTAAAGTCTGGACTGATAACGAGGACGTAGAGTGTAGCGATTGCACGGGAGCTTGACGACTGTATTTCCAGTTTTTGACATATGAGGATATTTGCACAGTATTAAATAAATATATTTAGTACACTGTGTTCTGCAGTTGTCTAAAGGTAGGATATGTGATGTTATCCTGTATTCCATGCAGTCGGGGAATCTCCCCCTCCTGAACTCCCGTAGTGGACAATCTGATGGAGGAAGCGCTGAATTTTTATTTTAAATTTGAGTTGGATTGTACAAGGTGTTAATGGAACAAGAATCACTCAGTACAAGCGCAAATAACACTGCTGGATGTAATCTTCATGATAATCATGAAATTGAATGAAAAAAACGTGTGTGAGGAAAACAAAATATATAAATATTACGAGTAGGCCTAATGTTCTTCCCACATTCAATTTCTGCAGTCTGACTACAGTACGGTCATCTGCCAATTCCAACTGTTTTCAAAATGTGCGTAGGCCTACAGGAGGGTCAGAGTTTGCGTGGAGGACCGCACATTCTCCCGTCAAGTTAGTTTTTTATAAATCACAACCTTTGCGTGGAAAGTGGCGTACGCACATTTTCAGCCCCGTTTTGTGCGTACGCAAGCTTTATAAATGAGACCCCTGGACTGTCCCGTCTGGCATTTACCACAATGCTAGACAAAAAAAACAGGCGCTTTGGATGAGTGAGTACCGTGTGTGGCACTAATAGTAGATATATTCATCACTGTCTGGTAAACTATACACATTGTATATGTTTGGACAAATAAGATAGGAAATAACCTACATAGTATCAGACTATTCACTGATATATATTTTGTCTTGAAACAGAGTGGTAAAATGTCTGGAGACACTTTCCACCAACGTTTCATGGAATGGGTCATCTGCAGATATGAGGTTGACAGGATGTGCCAGGAGCAGCCGTTTGTCTGCCCTCTATGCACTCCCGAAATGCTTGCGGTTAACAGTGGATGGCAATCGCAAGCATTATTGTTTCAAGAAGGCAGGGAGGTATGTAATGCAAACTATTTACTGATAACTCCTAAGGTATCTGGACAGTAATCTTACACTTCGACATTAATAGAAATAATACAATGTAATAAACATTGTGTAGCAGAGTACCATGTGTTAACAGATTTAACTCCTTTGTGTAGTCAGGACAGTCATGGCCACTTGGAAGGTGTTTTCCTTTGCGAGAACAGCAAGGTGTCAGAGTTTGTAGACCATGTCCACAAGGCCACCAAGCATGTAAGTAATTTCTGTTTGTGACATAGTTATTATTTGATTACAAGTTAGAATTTTAAATATTGTGTAGACCTTCATTGAACATTTTAAGGGATTTTGTGTGTGTTTATCTGAAGGTTCCCGGAAAGGGTGTCTGTGGTGGTGCTGAATTTGCTGCTGCTAAGGAGATCTCCAGAAAATCTAGCAGCAAGCTTGATGAAGAGGGCATTGAGCTGGCTGTCTGCAGGCATGGCACAATCCTTAGAGACCTTAATATGTTTAGGGGGGAAATATATGCATATGCCCTCTACTTGCAGAAGGAATTGGGCAACACTGCAACTTTTTTCTGCACTGATCTTATGTGCAAGTACTGGCCCTACTTGCAGAAGGTCTGCAGAGTATGCCCGAACTACAACATCTTCTAGGCATGAAGCCCTTTCTTTCCGTCCTCCATGCAAAGGCCCATGGAATGAAGTGTGAGGTACTGAACCAAACTTTTACTTCCATATGTCAAAAGCTGGTAAGCATATTGACTTATTTCACATCAACATGCATTCTAGAGCATGCCCTTGCACTGACCAATGTTCCTTTGCAGCTCGCACTGACATGATCACACTATTGTGCATGGGATGGAACCAAGCCAAGGTCCAGAACATGAGCTTCTACCTCAGCAGACGATTCCTGAAGGTACCTTGGAATGTTCTCAATGCAATAAAGCATATATATATATATATATATCCTGTTGATCAACCATCTCATTCAGTCTTTGTTTTAGTTGTATGTCGTAAAGTGCATAAGCATTTGGGTTTTTTGGAGTTTTTTGGAGTCTGGAACAACTAAAAAACAGCCTGGAGGCCTTAACGACAGGGCTGTCAGTTGACAACTCCACAATACTGCAATGGGTGACCGATGTTCAGGAGTGGGCTGAGAGTGGTATGTCCATTCACAAAATGAACATTATATAATTTTACTACTCCTGATAGACTACAAATGTCATATGAATGACTGTCGATCTGGGTTTAGCAAGAAAGTGCATAAAAGTATTTTCTGTCCTCAACTCATGTTTGTACTTGGGTGGTGCACCTGTGGAGTTGCAGAAGAAGATGGAGGAAATGTCTGCCAGCATCAGGCGGAGGACTCACCGGCTGTACAGGCAGAATGGTTTGTTAGAGAAAAAGATTGGTTCAAGAAACCAGCATAATGTCAATCTAGGACACATGTCTATGTTAATGTTTTTCAGACACAAACAAGGATGAGAGCCAAAATAAGAGAGGAGAAAGGGAAGCTGGCTGCTCTGGTCCTGGAACATAACCATTTGTCCAGCCATCCGAAAGAGTGAAGGCAGTGGAGTTAATCTTTCAGCCGGAATACATATTCCCCTGGCACATTCCAACATCTGGTATGTAGCCTATAATTGTCAAAAAGTGAGCAAATCAAAGTAGTGCTTTTTATGTTGTCCAGCACTTTTCGCTCATGCTTCTTATGGTTACTTGAATTAAAGTTTCCTTCGAATTGTAATATATTTCATGATGTTTTTGCGATGAACTGGGCTGACCGTTAAACACAGGAAAACAGGATTTTTTTTTTACAGAGTGCATTTATATAATATTTAGTCATTTAGCAGACGTTCTTCTCCAGAGCGACTTACAGTAAGTACAGGGACATTCCCCCGAGGCAAGTAGGGTGAAGTGCCTTGCCCAAGGACACAACGTCCTTGGGCACGGCAGGAAATCAAACTGGCAACCTTCCGATTACTAGCCGATTCCCTAACCGCTCAGTCACCTGACTCCACCTGAGCAGTAAGTTATTTCCTAACTGCTTTTAGATTGCTTTTTAACCTGCGAAAAAGGTTTGTGGGTAGTAATAGCCACTTTCGATACTTTAGAGGCAAAGGCAATTAGGAAATAACACTTAATACTTATGAGATAAAATAGTTTTACAAAATGTTATCATTGTATTAATGTATTCCTATTATTTTGTGTTCTTAACCACAGAACCACAGAAGTCTTTTGTACTTATTTTTGTTAACAACTTTTTGCTTCAGATACTGACATTCTCACAAAAAAGGTCTTTGAGAAAGTCATGGGTATCCGGAGGCTGGAGGAGGAAGAAGTGGTCCTCGTCAAAGAGATGAAGCAGCACTGGGAATACCTGAAGAGATGTCTCGAGGTCTTGGAGCAGTCAATCTCTGGTAACAAAAAAGTGTGCATGTACACATTAACTAATTTTACATTGTTGCAATTTAGTAGCAGTTTTAATTAGGTTACTCTGGTGTTTTCCATTGAGGGCGCAAATGTTTAAATAAGCTTATTTATTTATTTAGGTGACTGTTGGAACCTGTCACCAAAAGGAAGGAATGGACTCCAAAGTTTGCGCCAGAGGAAACTTACAGAGATGAAGTCTCACCAGGCTGTAGTGAGACAGACATATCTCCAACACCTTCACCTGGATCTTACAGAACCTGACCTGGACTTGGAAAAAACTCCTGGAAGAGGGCCAGGAATGTTTAAGCTCTGACACCAGCTCAGATGATGACGACGATGTCAACACCTAGGCATCAACCGAATATCTGTAATGCATTTGAATTTGGGTATTGTGAGACAAATAAATGCTTTTCTAGAACAATTTCTTGACTGGAAATCAATACATTTTACTTTTCTTGCTTCAGGTCTATGTACTTGTTTTATCAACACCATGCTCTACATCAGATCATGTAGCCTACCACTGATATCCCATAACATCTGCTACCAAAATAAGGCATTACAATATATTTCCATGTTTCTATTCCCCTTATTTCAGGCAGTAAGACTCAGTAGTAGTTAATGAACACTTTGTACAATACATATTTTGGCTCATATTATATTTACATACTAACCCTTCTTTCTTTCTGTACCTGTACCTGCTGGGCGTAAGCCCTCCACAGGCTCTGCTTGTCTTTCTGTTTCTGTCTTTATGTTTGTCTGTGTTTGTGTGCATCTCCAGGCTCCAGTGATCCAGTCCATCCTACCTGCGCAAGATCCACACCTGCGGTCCAGTTTCCCAATAACTTGCGGTGACATACCCTGGTTTGCCCTCCACTCACCGCCAGATTGTTGTATTTACAACCTGGTAGCTACGTTCCCGGCCTCCTTGTACTTCCGAGTCTATGATCTACTATTTGTATTCAAAGTGTTCTAATATTGCACTTTCTTGTGTCCCATGGGTTTTGTGTTATATTGTCCAATAAACTTTGGTATTATTTTTATAAACATTGACTTGGCCTGGCTTATGTAAGCCTACAAGCAACCGTCTGATCCTTTGCTTGGTGGAGGTAAGAGTAGACTACCTATGAAGAGAAGACTTAGATTAAAAGTTAGCGTCACGTCATGCTGGGTTGTCTGGTAGAAAAACAAAAATACAATTTTAACATTATAACATTTCCGACTGGGAACGCAGAAATTACGACATTCCATGTAAAATTGAACTCAGCACAGTCCATGGACCTGCAACAAAAGGATATTGAAAAAGGACCACGGTCGTAAATGGTGTGTTCCAGGGTGTACAGGGAAGGCTAACACTCACAGTCTACCCAAGGAGCCAAACATTCGCCAGGCATGGCTGCTGTTTATGAGAAGATCCCGGCGAAGTTCGACACTCAATCATTCATTTGCTCTGAACATTTCACCCAAGACAGTTTTGACAACCTTGGACAATTTCAAGCAGGATTTGCCAGGAAGCTGAACCTGGAAAGAGGTGCTGTTCCGACTCTATGCTCATTGCAACCGCAAGCTGTAAGGACAGTACGATGTTGTGCTAACAGTTATTAACAATGCTAACGTGTCCTGTATATAGCATAGGTAGAATGCTAAATACGTTTCTACACACATCAAATGACTTGAGCTAGACTAGCTGTAGTCGGCATTAGAAGGGAAGCTTCCGAAAAAATAGCCAGAAAACGGACAGCAGTCTGGCTCATTGCTAACGCCTGTCTAGATAATCTATTTGAAAGAAATGGAGAAAGGCAGGTGCTAGCTACAGGATACGTTAGCATTGCTAGTAACTGTTACTAGTAACACCAGACTGTAGTAGGCATGTAAACTAATTTAGCTTGCTAACGCAAGGAGCATAGGTAGAATGTGTGATAATTTTGCCTAGTTTATTGGCAATGGGGCTAACGTTGTTTCATGTTCCTGACCGTGTTTCATTAAAATAAATAACCTGTGTCATGTAAATCTACAATTAACGATGCATGTTTGCCCAGATCTTTGTCAGGTAATTTTTCAGCAAGATATCTAGAGCTAGCTAACTGAAGCCGAGTTGAATCACAATATGGTTTGGTTGCTAAGCCTAAAGTTCTACCCACCCAAGTCAATCCAGTTTGCTTCAACAACAGAAGTGGAAACAGGTAATGTTATCATTTCAAATGATATGTAGTCAATCTGTTGAAAACAGTGTTGTGTAAACATAATTTATTTGCACGTTTTTATTTCAAGTCTCCACCTTCGGTGTTTCAGTGAATGCTCCTGTTGGCCGTGTTGCGTTTTTGCTCCCCAGCTTCACTTGTTGAAAACCAACCAATCAGCGCGCAGCTTATCTAAATATTAATGAGCATACCATAAAAGGAGAAAAGCTAATGTTTTTTCCCGGGAACATTTCAGAGGATCTATCAGGGTGCACCCGGGCCATTTTCAACCCAACCAATGTTACATACCCTATTCGGAGACCTTAAGGAACAGTGTGAAATACCCATAAACCCAGTCAATTGCACCTTTAAAGAGTTAGCACTACAAGTGTGTTGAAGACAAGTCAGGAGCCCAAGAGGACAGGACTAACCAAACAGCTATATAAAACAAGTAACTTGACTTAACGTTGCTATTTGAGAGCTTACCTGGTTAGAACAGTCTGTATGGAATCCTGGTCATCTAAAGATAAAAGTAGAGTACATTCTGAAAAAGTCTGAGCACAATTGTTGAGAAAGTTTGTGGTTGTCATTTTCTGAGATTTGCCTCCACCAGAATTCGAAATCACACACAAAGTGTTCGTGTTCTTCGTTGGTTCTTTGAATGGCGGTTAGCAAACAATGTAAATGTGCCTCATCGCCACCTACTGGACTGGAGTATGACACCGGATAAACCGCAAAAGTGGCTCTCCCCCACACAAATGTACTGTCCCAAATACTAAATGATAGCTACGTAAGAGCCCACATGGTCACAGTAGGACTACGTACAGCCTCACGCAGACACTACATAAAACGGGGGGTGGCTATGTTGAAGCCAACCAATACCATGGAAGCATAGATGGTCCAAACGTGTACAGACGTCAAAAACGGACGTGTACAGACGTCAAAACGTGTACAGACGTCAAAAACGGACATGTGTACACAAACGTGATTTCACACGTTTTGGTATCGACAGATTAGCAGAGACTGAGGAATATAGTAAAACGTTTTTTACACATGTCAACGTGTATGTCTATTAAACTGTTTTGTATTTTGTATACAAGTTGTATTTTGATCGATGTTGCGAGTACGTAAACCCAAGTCTGCACACTTGGCCATTACAACTACAACAGTGACTTTAGAGAACTACATTCTACATGAATCTGTTTGAAACGCCCCCGAGCGTGGTGAACTGTGGGAAGGCGAGCGATGGCAAGCGATTCGCGTCGCTGCAGTGTGAACGCACCGTTAGCGTAATTAGCCTCTGTTGAACGACATATACGATAGCAGTCTGTGATACATCCGTTTTCAATCGTTAAAATAATAAACATGCCTCACATATCGATGAACCGTTTATGATTTATTATGACATTATATTACTAGTAAACAATTCATGGGTATAATTGTCCTTATATACCTGTAGTTTTAAACCAGTGTAGCTCACTGTAATGCTGTACGCGACGCGGTTTAGAAAAACTTGGAATTCTACTGCTGTTTAGGAAGCCAAACGGCGACAGCAGAGCCTGTTTAAGGAGAGCCTTGCCACTCCCTATTAAACCCCATTGTACCAAATTTGGCTGCAGTTCCACCAGAGTTCCACTGGGGGTGATCGCGAGCGAGTGCATGTTGAATGGGAGTCTATGGAGCTAAACGGCTAAATTTGTCTCTTTCGCCTGATTGTCGTTGAAAAATCTCCGATTTGATTGTAGTTTGTGCATGTTCAACATGGATTATAGGTCGAAAATTGAATGAACGAGTACTTATGTCCTTTTGATTTCTTACATGGTGAGTCGTTGTTGCCCATAACACGCTAGCATTCTGCTACTGAATGCTGATTGGTTAGAAAAGGACTGATACGACCAGAGCTCCCGCTTGATGGCATCCAAAGCGGAATCAGAATGTCGGAGCATTAGCAACATTAGCAACAACATTAGCAAGCCAAAACTCTTTCAAGCATGTGTATTGACAGGGAGAGCCTAACCTGTCAGCTGTGTTGTCGATGCCCTGAGAGAAAAAAGTAAGTGACCAGAGCTTGCCGTCAAGCAGTAGCTCTGGTCGTACGATGTGTATGACGTCAATGACATTTTCAAAAGCTTTTTAGAACAGAAAGGCGACTTTCAAAAAATCTAAAACCCGGCAGTGTGTATTTTTTTGGCCTTCCCTTTCGAATTCAGAATTCAAATTACTGGACAAAAAATTATATCCTGAGAAAAGTGGATTTTGAGGGGTACCGCTCCATAGACCTCCATTCATTCTGCACTCGCTCGTTAGCGCCCTCACATGGAATTTCAACCAGTTCAGAACCCGGAAGTTTCCCGAGAGTGGCAGTTCTCTCTATATTAGACATTCTCTGGCGACAGTCAAATCTCGGCACTCCCCTTACAAAAATCAAAATTCCCAGATGAGTTTTTCAATTGGTGAATCAACCTGTCACTCAAATTTGAGCCAACCCCTGTGTGAATACCATCCCGTATGTGGCACAGAAGTTTTCCCATTTTAAGATGTCTGTAATTGACTGAGAATACTTTGAGCCATTGCCTACTAACCTGAACTTCAATGCCACAGCCTCGAGTTGATGTCATTGTGTTCATGAAGGTCTCCTCTACAAGACTGTAAAAACCGCGAACATTTCCCAGCTGGGGGATTTTTTATAATCGAGCTTATGTCCTAGGAGTGCCCCTGTTTTAGAGCTACATTTTGAGTGCTAACAAACTCCCCATTGCTCTACCCAGCTAGTTAGCTTGCCACGAGCATTCCTCTCCCTGCTTCACTAACAAACTATGGACAGATGTGCCTTGTTTTCGCTAATTTAATCTTATCGCCCTTAAAATTGGTTAACATATAGTGGAAACGTACATCTACGAATCTGTGGTCTCAAATATAAATAAAGATGAACATTTTTTTTTTCTCCAGCGCGTTCAAACAGTCCCCTCAGTAAAGGTTGGCTAGCAAGTTACAGCAGCAGCCTGGCCCTGTGACGGGTGGGGGGAGGGGCGCAAAGGGCACACTTAATAGTGGTATTTTGTTCCAACTGATTTTTTAGTCAACTCTTTCATTTGTAGCAGATGAACATCTAAAATTATTCAAGATAGTAGGCCCGAAAACTAGGATTGAGCCAATGCCCGTGTGAATACCGTCCCGAATGTGGCACTGGCGTTTTAACAGTTTAAGACGTCTGTAATTAGCCGAGTGGTCTTTACACCCTTGGCTACTAACCTGAACTTTAATGCCACAACCTTAACTTGATGTTAATCTGTTCAGGAAAATGTCCTCTACAGGACTGTGAACCCGCTAACATTTTCCAGTTGGGACTTTTGAGATATTTGAGTTTAAGTCCGATGAGTGCCTGCACCCATTCACTGCAACGCTTCATGTAACTCGACTCGGAATCTGAGCTTCAGGGACGCTTGAGAAAAAACATTTGGCGTGTCAAGCATTTTAGAATTGTTAATGTGATGTGTTCCCATCGCAATTAAGTAGTGATGTTACGCTCGATACCGTGCTCACGAAGCGGTATCGACCTTTCGAAACAATTTGTACCTTTACAAACGTGTCGAGCGTAGCTTCTAATGGCCATAAACCACGTGATCATAGTCGAAGTGTCGAAGTGACGTCCGATGCTTCGACAACACGAGCAGCTGAGACAAACGGCGTTTTTTTCTAACGCTTACAAGACATCAGACATCACTAATATTCGTAGGTTATAAAGAGGAGATATAGGCCTATTTAAGGACACTACATTCAATGACAGAACCAGAGATACAGGTAGATTGCCAGAGCTAGATAGACAGAGATAGATACAAATATGAGATAGTGGGTGTACATAAGCACATAGCCTACATCTTTCTCTAGTTTTACCAGCCTTCAAATGTGGCCATCCCTTTCCCGGTTGCAAAAGCATGTTCCAAAACCTTACCCGCTAGCTTACATTATCATCTAGTAATATATTCTTTTAGCATATACTTCTACTAAAACGGAGTGAGGGGATGCGATCTCACTACATTTAAGTGAGGGGCTGCGCTCTTACCACGCGGCCATATACAGTTGAGGAATATGTGTAATTAATGTTATAAGAACCCTAAAAATAAATATCATAAACGTAAAGTAGCCTAGCAAAGACGTTACGTTGTTTGTAATACAACAAGATATATGATAACATATTTTTGACACTTGCAAATCGAAACATTTGTCACATAACCTTAATTTATCAAGTTGTCAAAGACGATTATGAGACTGACGTCTCGAGGACTTGACGTCACTTGAGTCCTTCCATCGCTCGATACAGTCGCCATACCATAAACTGACCAGCAGATGTCCCTATGGAGAAGATGTATCGAACGCTTCGAAAAAGCGATACTTTTTCCGAGACAATTGTGTCAAATAGCTCGTTGCTTCGAAAAGCTTCGTTTCCCTCATCACTATATTTAAGACGAAATACTTCACTAGCAAGAGGTTTGTTAATGTAACTGTATACATATCTCACTCATACTGGCTAATCAGCTAACATGTTAAAGTAGTCTACATCCAAAGTCGCTGTCTTAAAACTAGTCAGTCTCTTTTTCACAAACTGCTGATTAACGGAAGTAGCTTCGAGGTAAAATTAAAAACCTTTAAAAACGTCTACATTTAGCACATATTGTTGATATTATTGTGCACACGTATTTTAGTATCGTTAATATGTAATTTACTTCCATAATTTCCCCAGGAATAACTAATAAAACGTATTTCAGGAAAAACGCTCAAACGGGTTTGACCTCCCTACGTAGAGACTATTTAGCTTTTGCAACTAGACCATTTAAGATAATTATGACAATGGTATAATATAGTATAGTTTTGTTCAGTATCGCTAACCATGGCAAATGGATTTCGAAGAACTAGAATATCCGCGCTGATCTCGGATTCAATTGACGATGGCAAAGTTTCCATCTTTTGACGACGCCAAATGGAATAGGTGCTAGCTAATGTTTGCTACCTATGCAAATGCAGCTAGTTTAGCGTATGTGAACCCTGCCAACATTATGAAATCTCTGTTGTGCGACTAACTGGATTAATTTCATGTTAGCTAGGCCTACCTGCATTTCAGATAGTAGACACTCAAGTCACCTTGTCAGTTAAAGAACACAACTACTGCATTGCTAGCTTCTCTCTGACTCTAATTCAAACAGCTGGTGATGTTACTTAGCTAGCTATGTTATAACATAGACTAGAGACCTATAAAGGATGCATGTATTAAAATGATGTATTGTGCTTATTAAATGTATGTTTTTATGAACTTAGAAGTGTGCTCAGGCTTAAAACATTGTGTCCCACACAGGGTGTGGGGAAACAGGCTGTATTTTGTGTTAACTCTCCATTTCAGAAGCAACCTTGATTCCGGGCTGAGACAGCACCCGAGCAGGTGGGATGCATGGGGAAGAACAAACTCCCTGATACACGAGAGAACAAGCTCAACCCTATTTTGATATTTCTGTTTCAATTGCACTGTATAATATATGCTGGGGCAGGAACAGATACCCAGTTGGACTGTGTGAACCAACCCAAACTCTGTTGCGGGTAGGGAAGCGTAGACAGCCCCAGAGCTCTGTACTTGTTGATTTCCAACTGCTGCATTAAAGCTGATATTATCGGTCCTCTGCGACTCCAGACCACTCTTTCTAGAACACATATTTGTGTAATTGAATACCATTATTACATATTGGAATAGATACAACACTTTAAATCCTTCACTACTGGACAACAGCCACCAACGACATAAACAGATACTGTCCGACTTTCACACATGCACCTGCATCACTGCTGAGGGCTGGGGCTGTGGATCAAACCATTGTGGGACGAAGGGCGGGGTTTGCAATAATTTAAAACTTTAAAAAGCGCCATTGTCCATAATCAACAAAACGCTTTCATTGCATATTATTAATGTTATTGTAATTACATAGTTATGTTTACAGTGATTTATTGGGGGGGACAAATAACAAATCATATTTTTCCCAGGATTGGGGGGGTCGTATCCACCCTGTCTCCCGCGGGATTTCCGCCCATGGTGGCAAGCATTGTTAGATTTGGCCAAAGTTTAAACAGCTGTAATTCAATAATATTTTGACATACCAAGGTGAAATTGTTCATGATACTTCAGAGTGATGTAATATTGAACCTTATTAGTTTTGAAAAACCGTCAGTAAAAATTATATTTAATTATTGACACAAATATATTGAGGCAATGTGTACATTTAAATAAATACACCCCTTTCAGCCATTTTGCATTGCATTTCTTATTCCAGTTCACCCTATAGAAACACATATTCTACACATCTATACAGAATTTCAAGTTGGTAGGATCTATGGTTCATGAGTAGAATGGTTTTGAAAGTTGTCCCAAATTTGGACAGTACAGCAAAATCCATCATGGCGGACCTTATGGGTCCTTGAGGCTTTTTTGTTCCCCATGAGAAATAAGGCATGGCTATACATTTTTCAGGCATTTTGGAGCAATGGGGTGCAGGGGAAATCATGTAGACTTTGGGTGTGGCTTATAACGCCACCTATGGGAGTACGATGTATCATTGGGCCAAATTTGAAAAAATGTGGCCAAGGGCTTTTTGAGCTATTGAGCCATATCATGGAGAAATATAACAATAGGAATACTAACAAAAACAATAGGTTCCCTCCTGACGGAGGAATCCTAATAATAAGTATGCAGGAAAACAGTAGTGTCTTTGCTTTCAGCAAACACACTAATAATGTGCTGCAAAGTTTCTGGACAGTTGACAGCCTTGTCACATCTGGTGGTTAGCTAGCTAAATTGTGTTTCTAGTTTTTGAACGAAACATGGAGAAAATAGTTATTGCATTTGACATTTTAGTTTTAAATTAAAATTCCTACATTTGTTTGAGTTTTTTGGGAGAGGGGGTGGTTTTGTTGGATTGTAGGTTGTTGCATTGTGAGGCACAATTTGCTTCCTTATCACATCTGCCTAATGCACACAGCTGCAGCAGCACTCAGTTAGCATGCTCTGTTCACTTGCTGTAGTAGTAATATTATATGGATTTTTCATGGTGGATATATCCATCATATAGGCACTAGCCAATTAATTCTGCAATAATTACACCCACATGGTTGGAACTGTCCCCCCAATTTCTGGATTAATTGCATGAGTAAGACACAAAAGTTGCTTAATTTTGCGAGCTCTATACCAGTGCCTTAGGCTGTACCACAGAGTCTGGCTAGTATACTGTAGTATCTCTGCGGTTCCTTGTTTGCGCCCTTAAAACTATTTAATCCCCCCACCTTAATCTGTCTCTACCTTAAAAGTTTAAATTTGTAAGAAGGATTGATTTTAGCATTATTAAAAAGGACTTCTACATTTTGGTTACTCTTTATTTCCTACCTCAGTTGCACATAGCAACAGACACACAGGTCATCCTTAGTTGCGCTGGTTACACAAACACAGGCACTCAGGTCATCCATGGAAAATATTCCAAAACTGCAACGTATACAGCCCGAATAGACAGAACAGTAGCAATATGTAAAAAAAATTAACATTCATTCATCATCTTCCTCTTCCTCCTCTTCATCGCTGATTACATACTTCTTGGCCTTCTTGGTGGCAGTTTCCTCATCATCCTCAATCTTCCTCTTTCCTGAGCTCTCTCCTTCCTGCAGAGAGGGAGAGAGAAAGACAGAGATAGACTATCTTTGGTCTCCCTTGCATCTTTGCCATTTCCTCACCATTTCCTGCCAAGTCATG
Source organism: Hypomesus nipponensis (assembly GCF_054491055.1). Lineage (NCBI taxonomy): Eukaryota > Metazoa > Chordata > Actinopteri > Osmeriformes > Osmeridae > Hypomesus > Hypomesus nipponensis. The sequence continues at coordinate 19,323,500 of NC_140379.1, read as the reverse complement.
GGGAAATTCTAATATGCGTTTATCTTAAAATGTGTTACATCTTCAATTTTCCAACAGCGTTTCCTACCTTCTGCAGATTAGGTCCGGATCACACAGACGCACATCACTATTACAATTTGAATAGTGGGGTGACTTCAGAGTTATACAGTTTGATTGTGTTTTCATGGCAACACTATTGTTGAATCCTTTATAAATGTGTCCCCTGGGGTCTGGCATTCACTGTTCCACCACATTTGAAGTTGCAATGAGTATAACTCTCCCTGGCCAAGCAGTGAGCCTGTAGGGTCAGATGGCTGAGCAGTTAGGGAGTCGGGCTAGTAATCAGAAAGTTGTTGGTTCGATTCCCATCCGTGCCAAAGTAGTTTACACTCTGGCACGTTGTGTCCTTGGGCAAGGCACTTCACCCTACTTGCCTCGGGGAGAATGTACTCACTGTAAGTCGCTCTGGATAAGAGCGTCTGCTAAATTACTAAATGTAATGTAAATGTACAATACAACTCCTGTTCTGAATGGTCCCGGCTATCCCTGCCTCAGTGATCCCCTGCTGCTGTAGTGTGGTAGTGTTGCACTCTGCTCATCTTACCTCGTCACTGTCCAGCTTCTTGGCCTTCAGAAGCCTTTGGGCCTTGTCATCATCTGAGCCCTCATCACTGTCAGACGAATAAATCCTTGCTCGCTCCTCTGCAGGGTGAGTATTTTTTTTGGGGGGGTGGGATGGGGGGAGGAGTTGGAGATGTAAAAAATATATATACAACACCTATAATGTTCATGATTCATACCTGCCTACAAACCAATTTGACAAACGCAAGAAAACAACAGGTAATGCACCCCATCATGGTACACTATGCTCACCAATAATTGTATTTCTTAAAGTAAAAAATGTTAACTGCAATTTGAGACGCAAGATAATTTTGGTTAATATTTTTCTTTTGGGGGGGGGGGGGGGGGGTGATCTATCCCTACCGCAAATCGTAATATATTAAGTGTAAACTACTTTGTGCTGGTTTACTTCAGACCCTTGATAACTTTTAGGCAGATAGTTTTATGTGGAACTATCAGACACACAGTGAAATATGTATTTGCCTCATCATGGAAGAGTGACGATACCAAGAGTTGGGTGATGCTATTGGGCCAAAGATCTGACAGTCATCCAATAACAATTTTTTCCAGAATCTACTTCACATGCACTAAGTGGTGTCATCAATATGCAATGATTTGTTAATAGGAGTACAAATGAATATGAGATATTTAAATGTATTCAATTTTGAATTTGGGTTGTAAAATTGAAAAAGATGATTTTGCAAGATGTAGACTTAGGCTTTAACTTTTTAGATTTGCATTTAAAAAAACAATAACCACATTGCATCATTCTACTGGGGTTTACACCATTCCTAACATGAAGTTTGTAACTGTGTGTGTCCTCACCCCTAAGGCCCCCCCCTCCCTTATATTTGCTCTTGATGGCTGCTAGGCTGATGGCCTCTTCTCCCTCCTCGTCATCATCATAGCGATCAGGCTCCAAGTATCCAGCACTCAGCCCCCTCTGATGCTGTTTCTCCCTCATCCTTCTCTGCTGGGACTCCCTGCGAATAGACGCACGTAGGCGTTCTTCCTCCTTCTGCATGGAACAAGAAGAAAGGGGAGATCAATTACATCTGTAGTAAAACTGTCAAATCTAAATATGATTATTGCTCACAGGAAAAAGTTGGGTCAATGATGTCAGGTGTACTAAATGTTAAACTTGTTTTGCAAACTGGAAATTAAGGACCAGTGTATGTTGAAACTGCTTCACACATTTTAACATGGCAGACAAATGTCAAACAGGATTACGTGCAAACATGAAAGCTACAATAATATGCCAGTCTGCAGGAGATTCACAATAGCAACAGAGAAAGCGAGCACGTCCCTTACACCTTTCCCGACAGCGTGAACCGTGTGCTAGTTTAGAGCCGGGGCTAGTGCCGGTTCTGAGTTGGTTTAAGAAGAACTGGTTTGATTTTCCACAGAATATAGAGCCACTTAAGTGGCAAAGTAAAACGCCACTGTACAAGTCACATTTTTCACAGCAAGGCGAATGCAAAGCAACCCATAACCAATTGCAGACGTTGCATTAGCGTATTTTTTGGAAATAAAGCCACGGTTTATACCCCGGATTTAACATTTTTCTTGTGTTTGTGAGGCTTATATTTTGATGCAGCTTATAGCACATTAGAAACACTTTTTTTGCAGCCCGGAAGCTAACTAAAGCTAGCTAGCTACAGTTTCGGGAAAATAACTTATGCTTTGGGGACCGACTAGAACTCTAAAGGTAAATATTAGTAAATTTCTGGGCAATAGAAAACATACATTACGCACTATCTGATCAAAATGCAAAATGACAGTTATCTCTACAGTCAGAGCTCGCGCACAAAGGTGGAACTTAAGGGAGATACCCTTTCTTAAACTTGTAAGGACGTAATAGTTTGTGAAAGACCCAAAGAAACACAAATATCCGAACAGGCAAAATAACGGACAATTTTGGAATCCCTGCCGGACGCATTTTTTAGGTCTCGAAAAGAGGACATGGTCGGGTAAAAGAGGACGTCTGGTCACCTTGCTTAAAACACAAGCAACACAAGGACTTGTGTATATCGATTTAAAAAATATATATATTCCATTTTACAACACTTTCAAATGTTACATTGGCGTAAATGTTTTAGCGATATAATCGCTAATATTCAATATATCGCCCAGCCCTAACTCACACAGAGCATCCAAGTGCTGCGCTGCTGCATGTCTGAATGCACCATTAGGACTCTGGGATTTAATCCTCGAAATTAATGCAACCGTCTTAAGAATATGGCTCTCATAAGATGTGTATATTAAATATATTTTGTTGAACTGAATTACTGTTGAAATGTATGTTTGGTCAGTCCTGTTCAGTTACAGGCTCCCATGTGCCACCTGGTGGTTGTGTAGACTGGGCATCTAATGTAATTCTGTGCATTAGATTTTGAAATTGTTGCAAGTGGAAGTAAGATCATCAGGGTCTGTAGAACTGACAAAGGGGGTATGTGTGTGTATGTGACCTTGATCATCTCATTGCGTTGGGACTCCGGGTCACGTCCAGCCATGGGCAGGATCCTGATTTTCTGAGTTTTGGAGCAACGGTCAGCCAGAGACAGAGTCATTTTTCTGTGGGTGGCACTGTCTGTGGAGTGGGGCCTACAAACAGAGACACACAAATTAGACAAATCTACACAGCCAGCCAACCAGGTACCTTTCAGTTTATCAGGGCGTTAATACTTTCGGTACATTTCTGATTGTACTGGAATGTGTTATTGTATTTTTTTGGTAATGGCTTCAGTATTTGTCCAGGTCTTGCTGCTGCTGGCTGGGAGTCAAACTCCATTTTTTACCTCATACAGCCCACTTTGAACTCAAGTGGGCAAGACTAATAAAAACATTGCATAATGACCTATACATTAAAACAGCTTCAAAATGTCCCTCCTTTTGTGTAAAGAAGTACAAATACATTCTGAAAACAGATGAACAGCAAGAGATGTCTTGAAGACCTGTTTTTCCCGGTTTTTACACATTCAGCTTGCTTGCTAGCTGGCTGATTAACTATCCATTCATGGAATAAAAATAAATGTTTTGTTGATAATTTGTGTTTGATATGCAGATTTTCTATACATATGTGAGGTTGTCTCTTGCTGTGGTCAAGAAGTCACGCAGTGAGCCTCAGACAATACACATATATTGGAGAAAGTTAACTTTCACCTTTGGAAAGAGCAACATGCAAAAAATAGTACAAACTGAGTGATGACCACACCACCCGTTTTTGTTTTCCCTGTGCATTAAGTCATGGAATGTGTACTGTTTAAGGACATGTTTTGGTGGTTACTATATTTGTACTGTCCAGCTCATGTATATAATGTCCATCTGAGAGACATGTTTCTCACTCATGCTAGCCACTCTGTTGTGGATTGGTGACATGATCCGACGTTGTTGCTAATAAAACCCGAGTCAACCTTTTTCCAAAGGTCGTGCCTCTGTCCGGTCTACCTGTTAAGAGATTTCATCCTTACAGTGTCACTATGTGCACCTAACAGCAGTGCAACATAATAAACTAGCGTTGAGTGAGGATATTTTGTTACCGCACCTACCGTGGCATGGAACATTTAGGAGGTAGATTATGAAATACCGCAAGTATTAAAATAAATACATTCGCCTAGCCCTAGCTGGGACAATATGTGAGACGCTCTGGTGAAAAAGGCCCGTAGTCAGCCAAGGTAATTTTGCATCTTTTTTTACAGATTATGAATGTGCAGATTGTAAGCTTTCAAATGTTGTGTCATACATTGACATCTGCAAAATAGTTGAAGAAGACACGTATCTGAATGTTGGTAAACCCGGAATGCTCTAGCAGAGAAATCCCCTGTGAAAGATTCTAGACCTCACGCTTATAGATGGGGCACAATGCCCGCAATTATGTCAGTGACAAACACGTATATCTGAAATTATAAACTCCTCAAAAAAAGTTCTGAAACGTTATTTTGGTCGATTATTCCTCCCCTTTAATAATTACAATTGTATTTTAGATCATAGGAAAGCCTGATTAGTCACCTTTACAACGAGGTACAACTTGTAAGGATTGTGCATTCGTGGAATGAGCAAGAGAGCTAATTGTGTGGGTAGCGGTCCCCAAAAAATTGCCAAAATCCCCTGCAATATTCTTCTGTTGGTATTCACTCGTTTTGAGCTTCAAGTGGGATCAGCTTGGGCATGCCAGAGTGACCAACGCAAACATGTTGGCTGACTTGCGACAGGCTTTCCAACAATATGAAATACAATATTATTGAAGGGAAGGAATAAACGACCGAAATAACGTTTCAAAACCTTTTTTGAGGAGTGTAGATAGTGAACTGCCCGTGATACAGCTGGTGATGACAGTTCTTCTGTGGATTTGGTACCTATATTCAGGGGCGCCGCCAGGAATTTTGGGCCCCATGAAAAAGAAAATATATATTTATATTATTTGATAATTTCTATTTTTTGGGGCCCCTCTCAGTCACGGGCCCTTAGAATCGTCCTAATGTTTCTCCCCTATACAGCGCCCCTGCCTATATTTCTCAGATCACAATTGAAATTCTCTGTCATTTCTATTCTAGTCACTTAAGCACATCATAAAAGCAATTTCTCATTATTTTCAACCAATTTCCCAATGCTTTAGTACATTCATGCAAAGGATAATGTCGCCTCTATTTGTCTGCCGTTTCCTACGTTATCAATTGTTTATGTTATGTTGATAAAAATGTATTATATTGGTTATCTGTAAAAGCAAATCGCTTCTAAATAACAGTTGGCTAGAGCACCCAAAACTGTATTTCTGAATTGCCAATGGTAAGGTTGCCCAGCAAGTGATGATGACTAAAACCAATAAAGATCCAATCCCTGTTGTCTTTCTAGGCTGAACTGTAGTCCAGAGCCATTAGTCTACAAAGCAACAATTGTGGATAATACATCTACTGAAATGAACCGTCCACTTTAAATACAGCATTTTTTTTTGTTTGCTAGCCGGTATTTCATCAGTGAAATAGTCTTGGATTTTCTGTATCACACTGACATAAATAATATTCTTCATGTCTTATGCCTGTTTTCAGCTTGCTATATCCATATTGTTTGGCTCACGAGAGCTAACTTGGTGCAGCACAGTCAACTCAAAATGGCTGAGTCCAGAGTAAGCCAAACTGACGGCAATTGTTTTCTCCATTATTTTATATCGAAATGCTTATCCAAACAACAACTGCACTCCGTTGGATTATTAAAAGGACACTTGCAAAATATGAACTTTGGAGTGCCCGGTTCTTGAGTTGATAGTGGGAACTAAATCCATTCTAATTTGTATGGACACACACAAACACACGCACAGATTCCTGGTAGTACAAGATAGATTATAGGCTGATACACTTCCATGGGAACTGCGCTAGAAAGATAGCCTACTGAAAGGAGTTGGGAAATAGGGATGGAGTTTGCTTCTGTTTTGACATATTGTTCACTGTATATTATCTGTCCTTGCAGTTGGTGTAAAAAGACGGACAACTTTTGCAAATTTTGTTGGCACATATACAGTGCATCCGGAAAGTATTCACAATGCTTCACTTTCCATATGTTGTTCAGTTACAGCCGTATTCCAAAATGGATTGAATATACTTTTCCCCGCAAAATTCTATACAAAATACCCCATGATGGTAACGTGAAAAAATTGATATTACAATTGTAATATATTAAAAATAAACCAAAATTCATATGTACATAATTTTTTACAGCCTTTGCCATGATAGTCAAAATTGAGCTCAGGTGCATCCTGTTTCCACTGATCGTTCTTGAGATGTTTCTACAACTTCAGTGGAGTCCACCTGTGGTAAATTCAGTTCAATTAGACATGATTTGGAAAGGCACACACCTGTCTATATAAGGTCCCACAGTCGACAGTGCATGTCAGAGCACAAACCAAGCCATGAAGTCCAAGAAATTGTCTATGGACCTCTGAGACAGGATTGTATTTAGTAGAGCTGTCCCCACTCAGTCGACTGGTCAATGATTTGGTCGATATGCTATTGTTCGGCTAAGATTTGTTTTTTTTGTAAAGAAATGTTCTACAGAAATTGTAGATCATATTATTTAAGACAAATAAAGCAACTCAAAAAATATATAATAATAAAAAGGTGTTCATGTTTTCCCTTTTGTTAATCTGTGTTTTTTTTGCACACAGCACATGATCAGAATTGTGCTGTTAACCTAACTACAAACACTACCATACTTTGTCTACAGTTGGTGTTATTAATCCTTTAGGCAAATAAATCTGTGGTATGGAAGTATTTCATCAAAGTACCTGGTGACTCAAAACATATTGAATGCACACTGCCAACAACAGTTCCATATCAAATATGATGTAAGCCTACCATTTGAAAAACGTAAGTTGGCCTACTTTGCTAATGCATGCTAACACGCATTGGGTTGAAAAATGTACATGTGGTTAACATCACACAAAATGGTTAGTTGAAAAACTTAGTGACATTTATAGATTTCTTTTCTTTCAAATTTACATTAATTCATTTCTCAGTTTTTTAGGAATCGGAGTCATTTAAAAAGCACCGGTTTGGCATCAGAATCTTAAAAATCCAAATGATACCCAACCCTAGACAACAATCGTTCTAATTAAATAGTCACCGACTATCAACACAGACATTTATGACATATTGACGAAGAATTTGGCAGCGTGCAAGAAGCGCCATCTAGAAATAAATAAGGAATGCCCTTTTCACCAAAGCGTGTCACATTTGTCTTCATGTGTGCATGTTACCTGAAGGTGAGTTTGGTCTTGAACACAGCCTGCCCCTGTAATCCAGTGCCCTGTCTGATAAATAGATGGTTGTGGTCTCCCTGTAGAGGGGCTTTGTACACGTCAAACACTTCATTCCCTAGGTGGAGTGACATGCTGGGGAATAAAATAATGAAATAGTAACACAATGATCAGTAATACTCACTGGTACACTGATTTAATTAGAAGTAATATCAGTTATATTTTAACATGTGCTTGGCAGTTATGATATTCAACCTCAGATACATTCTATGTTATTCTATGTACACCTATGTATGTACTGACCTGCCATCAGACCACTTGACGATGCGAGCGTTGCTTTCGCGTGTCTCATTCCCCTCCTCATCCCTCTTCGCTCTCCATCGAATAGTATTCTCCACCTGCCCAGAGAATAAAACTAGTAGATACAGATACACTCATTCGTAGTCCTTCACAAAACCATTAAAAGAGACACACCTTCAGCTTGAGTCTAGTCCGACCCTCTTCATCCAACATCTCTTCATCCTCAAACTCATCCTCATAATACTGTGGGTCAAAGGGTCTAGGTAGGAAGATGACATGTTTAAAACAACAAACCTACACTTGTTTACCGCTATTACTGTAGTGGGTTTATGGAACTTGAACGTCTCACCTAGGTTCCACAGACAGGAAGTTAGGCAGTTTGACAAAGTACAGGTCTGATCCAAGATCTGTGCTAACTTTTGGGATTTCCACTTCAATACGAGTCTCTGGGACCGGCTCCTCCTCAGCCTGTTCTCCATCCATACCTTCCTCGATGTCCTAGAGAAGTACGAAGGGAGACAAACATAAAGAACAACATACAGAAATGCACACACAATTAGAACAGCTGAGTCAACAGCACTGTATGGATGCATTAATGAATCAACCCTCCATAACGGGTTAAATAAGAGAAGAGATTTGAGCACAATCACTCTTTGAGGAACAGTTCCAGAGAACAATAGGGATGCAAAAATATACGGTATATTATTGAACCATTTGGTATGCCCCCTGCTGTTCAATACGCAGACATAAACCACAGTATTTTCCTATAATTTTCCAAACATGCTTATTTCACTGCAGACTACATCCAAGCTGTACACTCAAATACACAGAAGATTGCGGGAGTCCATCAGTGCCCTTTATGCAAATACTAAAAACAATAAACATTCTCCTATGTAAAAATAAAATCAATCTAATATATTGCAAGGAATTGCTGCCTGTGTTTTTTTTGTCCCACAATTATCTTGAGATCCATTTCAGAACCAAACAATTCATTAAAGACAAGCGGACTCTATGACCTATAATAATGCCAGTGAGCAGGGGTTTTCTTTTTGAATGAAATACTAGCTTCTCCAGCAATGCTAGAGAAAAACAATATTAAAAGTTAATTTCATTTCAGTATAGCTGGAAGGTTATTAGCTACAATTGTGGCCATGTAGACTACACAAACTGCAGTTTAGCCTGATTTCCATTGCTTTAGGCATCAAATGAGGATTGGCAATTAACAAATTCAGTCTTTTTGGTATAGTCATTTACAAGCTAACACCGATAAGGCCAGGGGTCTCATTTATAAACGTTGCGTACGCACAAAACGGGACAAAACGGGATGTGCGTACGCCACTTCCCACGCAAAGGTTGCTATTTATAAAAAACAAACTTGACGGGAGAATGTGCGGTCAACAGCTGACAACATTGAATCCATTTATTTTCAAATCAACTAACCAGCATTCTGATCACCAGCTGAATCACAGGCAAACACTATAATTCCAAGAATCTGTGTGTGTTTCATGTCTCGCCACCAACCGGTCAAAGTTGGAGGTGTGTTTACAAGGGGTGTAACGATACACTCAGCTCACGATACAATACGTATCACAATATATATATATATATATTTTTTAACCGAAATTCAATTAACTGATTTATTTCCAAAACATTAAACATTTTCAATAATTGGGGTGTGCTTTCCTCCTTTTTGCCCCCCTAAAACTTTGTTAATATTTGTACTACAGACAACCTAGGTGTCAAACATTTCGTCTTGGTAGCGATTGAGTTGCTTGTATTTGGATTTACGTTCCGTTGCACAGTTTAGGAGGTTACAACGTTTTGTGGCGACAAAGTGCCTTTTGTCGACGAAGGGTAATCTGTGCAAGCTACGTCACCACGTCAACACACGTTAGCAACGACGCATGGATACAACGTGATAAGACTTTCTAGCTCGCAAATTGGAGCTTGGATTACGAGTGAAAAATACCACCCACAAAAAATCACAACAATTTGGCTTTGTAGAGAAAGCGATTTAGAGTGGAACTGCAATCTCGGATTTTTGATTTAGGTTGTGAAAGTCTTTGAAATGTAAGCGAGTGCGGGTCGCCCGTGAGACCGCCTAGTCTTTTAGGCGGCAGCCATGCTAGAAAGCGTCATAGTAGTATATTCGTAGCTAATTTTATGGTTCAATTTTACACAAAAAAACAGACAGGGAAATGTTATGACGATATGACTACTGCGAAAACAGCCAGGTGGTGATAGTTTAATGTAGGCTGCTGTAAAAACTTTGATTTGTTTGCTATGTAGGAGCCCCGTCAGCCTCCATTGACGATTGCGGCAGCAACAACAGTGTTGTCAACGAGTGTTGACACTCGTCGACAAGTGTTGTCGATCTGCGTCTGGTGATTTTCTTAATTTCGTACGAGGGTCAATTCTACATCCAAATGGACAGACGTGTTTTAAAGATTTGGCGATTGCGAAGACAGCCAGCGGGTCAGCATATTTTTCTTATTTGTGTAAAACTTGAAATTTGAGTGAGACCGCATCTTGTTTTGACGTTAGCCTCAGAGTCACAGACTCGGCTCGCCCACTGGCAGTGTGTAGTAGTAGACTACAGTACTGTCTTCAATGCCACAGCTATGGCTAAACTTTATTATGTCTTTTTACACGGCTGTTCTTAATGCAGTAGAATGCTCCAGTCACTTGAATGGGGCTTCCCAACGTTCTGCGGTGAACAATTTTCTCATATTTAACCGTTGCTATGCATATTTGACGGCTGTCAAGGGAAATGGCCTTTTTGCCTCGGATTCACGTCTTTCGTAGCACTACGCAAGTAGTCCGGTAACTTTTCAACCCCAGCGTACTCTGCTGCTTAGCGACGTCAGCTGATTTGAAGCCTAAATAATGTTCAAAGTCTATGAAGTTCAACGACTTTGGCGAACTATTTCTCTGCTGATCAAAAATACGAATGGTAACAATTACATTGTAAAAAGACACTGTGTTAAGTTATTTTTGTTGGCAAGTAGCCGTGTAATAAGCGGGATAATGTATAGAACGCCGGTCATTATCTGTGAAATAAGCCCCTGTTCGCCCTGTCGGGTCTACTATACATTATCCCTTACAAAAGAAACATTCTAATTTCCTGCGCTTTCAAACAATCAGTGGAGTGTGGATAGCAACGGCAGCTAGCTTGCTTCTAGCAAACTGTTTTTAAATTAGCCATGTCTCCCTAAATTAATATAGAACTTTTTTAGGCTTATTTTCAGTTAGCAGACGGTACTATTTGAATCGCAATTCCATCTGAAATACTGCCAGTGACAACGTTGTTATAGTAGCTTGTTTCAAAGGGGGTTCCTTGTTTCAAAGGGTGTTCTTAATGAATTATGCAATATGAGTAGGCTAAATGTTTGAAAATATCACTAGAAGGAAAAACGAACTCACCTGCAACTGAAGCAAGCAAGCACACCCTACAATTTCCCCAGAAATTGTACCCTCTCTAGTTCTTTGTTGTACATACAATTTAGTTAACTCAGATCAAGCGATTTTTGTAAATGCAATGAATGCAAGCATGATGCAGGTGCAGAGTAGGTTGCGTGCTGGTAGCTCAACCAATAGGATCAAACGGACATCATTGTAAAAATATTGCCTAAACTCTACGATACATATTGTTTAATTTTTGTATTGCGATATATTGTTAAACAATATATTGTCACACCCTTAGTGTTTACACATGCAACTTCTGAACTCAATGGTCTCTTTTCAAAAATACCATACCATTGGATTCCCCATCAAAGCAAAATCACAATACTCTATGGCGTAATTTTTTCCCCCCGCCATTTAGAATTTTAATCTGCTAAAGAAGTGGGTTCCCTTTTTTTCCCAGACATTTTTTATAATATTTTCACCTCCGGTAGGAAGAAAACCTATTGTTTTTGTTAGTATTCTTATTCTTCTTCTTATTATTATATTTCTCCGCTAAATGGTCCAATAGCTCAAAAAGTCCCAGACCCGATTTTTTCCAATTTGGCCCAATGATACAACAGGTCACTCATTACTCCCAGACGGCTAGTGGCCAAGTGCGCCCATAGGTGGCGCTTTAATACACGCCCCAAGTCTACGTGATTTCCCCAGCGCCCCATTACTCCAAAATGCCTGAAAATGGGTATTCATTCCTTATTTCTCATGGGGAACAAAAAAGCCTAAAGGACCCATATTGTCAGACTTATGAATTTTCTTGTACTGTCCAAATTTGGTACAACCTTCAAAACCCTTCTCCTCATAAACCATAGATCCAATCGACTTGAAATTTGTTCCAGATGTGTAGAATACATGTTTTTATAAAGGGTCGAATTGAATAAGAAATGCTATACAAAATGGCTGAAAGAAGTGTATTTATGTAAATGTCCACATTGCCTCAATATCTGTGTGTTAATAAATCAAATATTTTGACTGATTGTTTTTCATACCTAATAGGGTTCAAGACGACATCACTCTGAAGTACCATAAACAATTTCACCTAGGTATGTCAATATATGATTGAATTCAATTGAATTGCTCGAGTCCTTGCGCGCTCCAAATTCTCACAGACTCATCCTGCCCCTTGACACTAGGGTGACCACCTGTCCCGCTTTGCGTTGTGTCGCACAGCATTTTCATCCCTTGTCGCGCGTGTCGCATATTGAAAATGCTGTGCGATACAGCGCAAAGCGGGAAAACAACCTACTTGACACACGCGCGAGCTTGTTGAGACGCACACACATCCTTTCTGGAAATGGTTTGCTGACCAAGCCCCCACCCTTGGTCTTTAGCTCCTGTTTCATTTTGCTTCCAATCGCAGCTCGCCTTTACAAATATAAATTATTTTTCAGAGGCCATTGTTGTTTTCAACTGGAATCGCCTGATAGCCGTGTCAGAGGCAGCCACGTTTGGTAAGTCCTATTTTTACACATTTTAAGCTAGAATCAATGATTGGGTTCGTGAAAGTACACTACTCTTGAATTATGGTGAAGGTTTGAGCACTTTGAGACCTTTAGATCGTGAGTTTGAAGTGACAGAAAATGTTCCCTCTGTGTAATTACTGAATCATTTAGCATCTCGGCGAATTCATCAAAAAGGTAGAGGAGGGTAGCTTTTAGGAAAACAAGCGATTCCCCACAGACCTGTCGGCTCAGAATTTTGATTTGGGTCGAGAAAGTCTTTAATAAGCCTATGCGCCAGGGAGACCGCATAGGCTTAGGCGGCAGCCATGTTTAGGTTGCGTCATGTTCATAAATTCACCATTTTACAGTTCGGTCGACACCAAAAATGTGTTTGTTACTAAACCTCGAGGAAGGAAGCCTTTAGGAGATGTAGGAATTGTGCTTGTAGCCAGATGCTCCGATTATTTTTGTGATTTGTGAAAAACTTGCAAGTGGAGTGAGACTGAGTCCCGGGGGTACATTGTTTTGCCTCAGTGACAGACTCGGCTCGCTCACTCACTGGCAGTGTGTAAACAATATCGTAATTCCCTAAATTCTAGTCCTAAAACATCAGGAAGGGCTGCTTTTTGTAGACAAGAGCCTGCTGAAGATAGCCAGTATATAGGATCTTTCAAAACAAGCCTATTTCATTTGTCATTTGTCTGAGAAAGCGACCTACGTTAGCCAGGCTAATTTCACTCGGTCAGCCTATTTAAAAGTCTGACAGTCAGAATCCCTGTTTACAGACAAAGGTCAAGCTGGTCTTTCGTCAGATGTGTATATATTGACCAGTTTAGAGCTAAATACTCTTGCTAGAGCCTGTGTTTTGAGTGACTTTGCACGGGTTTCCAACACATTTGGATTCAAGTTCAAGTATTGCCACTGCATTTCACAGTCAAAACTGAAGTCTATCAAGTGTAGATGGGAAAAGCTTTATTTTTCACCACTGACATGGACCCTTTTTTTTACTTTTACAGGCCATGCAGAGGCCTGCTCAACAGAGTGCAACAGAGCATAATGAGGGCAACAAGAGAGGATGCTGAGTGTAACAGAAGATGCAATAGAGAATGCTGAAGGCAGCACAGACCCTTTGCTGGACTACCCCTCCCTACCTGGACAGCTTCTCTACCTTCAGCCCTGCCCCCAAGACAGCTTCATCCAGCTGGACTGCCCTGCCTGCCTTGATATCTCAGAAAATCGCAGAATTACAGCTGTTTAAACTTCAGCCAAATCTTATTAAGCTTGAATAGAATAGCTCAGTAGGCTAAGACTGCAAGGTCACAGGTTCAAATCCAGCTGCAGTCTTTTGCCCAGTCATCATTTTGATTATCTGTTTAGTTAAACAGGATGACATCATTCTGATATACCATGTTCAATTTCACCTTGAAATGTCAACCGTTTCTTAACCCTTGTGCTGCCTGCGGGTCACATGACCAAAAGGTTCATAACGAACCATCGTTGTGTTTACCCAATTTTACCCAATACAAAAGCAAATGTATATTTTTTTTCTTTTAACCTTCGCAATGTGGGGGGTCTGAGACAGCCCAACGGTTAAAAGAAAATGCTTCACTTTGTTTTTGTATGCAGTAAAGTTGTCGCAAACAACGGTGGGTCACAATGACTGATGGGTCAGAATGACCCGAGGAGAACACAAGGGTTAACCTTTGTCCCACTGCTGACCAAAGCTAATACTCAAATCACAGTTGGAGCACAGCTAGATAATCAGCGTCAGCGCCCCTTGGGTACCCAGAATGCAGTGCGGTATGTCAAATAGGCAAAGACTTGTGGAAAACAGTGCGGTTACAACAGCCGTGCGAGGGATTTCAGTTGTTGTGTTTGTTCAGTTAGATGTTTGTAATATTATTGTTTATCAGTTAATATAATCTTGTTGGTCACCCTGATTGTGCATGTTGTGTATTTTAATAGGACCAGAGAGTCGGCTGCTGTACTGCTATAGGCTATTCTCACAAGGAGCTGAGCATGAGCTCTGCCCTGGCCCGGTTGCCCACATGACTATTGTTGATTGTGCTTTGACTAAGATTCTGGAAAGAGATAAACTCAAGAAGAGTTACAATATCTGCCGTTTTTCAGCCATCTTGGGAAAAATGTGTCAATTGTGGGAGGCATGTCTTTGGGATACCCCTAAACCTCATGTGGCCGCTGCAGCATTTCTGCCTTGGCATGACCTGTGCTGGGAGAGAGGGAAACAGCATGGATGGAAGTTGTGTGTGGGCAGATGTGTCTTTGTAAAGGGTGAAATGGAATATGAAATGCAATAAAAAACAGCTGAAAGGGTTGTATTTATGTAAATGTCCTCATTGCCTCAATATCTTTGAGTCAATAAATACAATATAATTTTGACTGATGGTTTTTCAAACCTTATTGGCTTTGAGATGACATCATTCTGAAGTAGTACCATGTGCAATTTGACATTGAAATCTAGACAATTTCTTAACTTTTGTCCCAAAGCTGACCAAAGGTAATACTCTTTCTATTCATAAAATCTCAACAGTTGGTGTGTAGCAGAGAGGATAGAGACTGACTTGTAACCTTTTGCTCACAAGTTCAAATCCCCATTCAGCCTATTGTTGTTGGCCAAACATGAAGTCTTTTTGCTTCTTCATTGTACATTTTTATAATATTTTGCCATTTTGCGGAGGAACCCGCATTGCTGGTTGCAGCTATATTTATTATTATAACCTTTATTTAACCAGGAGAGACCCATTGAGATAAAGAATCTCTTTTTCAAGGGAGACCTGGCCAAGATAGCCAGCAGCATACATACAAATATAGTTACAAAAATAGAAAAGGAGACAAAATATAGGAGTTAGCAGTGGCGGGCCGTCAGGGCCTGCAAGGCCTTCTCTGCTGGCCTAAACGTACTCAAAAAATATGTAAATTAAATTATTACAAAATGTTGTGGTTATATATTTTTTCTTCATAATTCCCCCGACCATCTTAATGTCGTTCCATAAATACACTGACATAAATAACAACAAATATTCTCCGTAGTCTGTTCTGTTCGTGTCGTGTTATATATCCGCTTGGTTGAGCTGCTGACAGTGTTGTTTATCGTGGTAGAGTTTTTATCCAATCATAATTCAGCTAGCTTGTGTTGTCAGGTTCTATGAAATCTGCCTGAGGCCTTCAGAATTAAGAGAGCAGGCTCCCGTGCGCTGGAAGTGAACGGAGACGGTTAATTGCGATAGCCAATCAGATCTCGAGTCTTCGACACCAAGGCCAGCTAGAAGGCCTTACGCTAAACTTTATGTACGTGTCCTGTGATTGGATAAGCACTCGTGAAAGCCTGAAAGAGGACAATCCGTTAGCGAGAGAGATCGATCCGTTCAACTGCTGTCACACATTGCTGTTTATTGCTGTGAGTTTAAAACAAATTTAAACCCACGATGGCTGAAGTAGAAGAACTAGATTTGGTTGCCGATATACTTGCCACGCCATTTTCAAGACGGACCTTTCAGGAAAAGCTAGACCTTGTGAGAGGAGGTCGGCCAATCCCTATGCTAAGTAGCCTGTCCCAGCAGGGAAAGGGGTTTGTCCGGCATTTTCAAGCTAGCAATTATGAACGGTACCCGTGGCTCACAGCTTCAGAGAAACGCTGCAAATTATACTGCTGGGAATGCTTGTTGCTTGGAACTGATCGATTTGGTGTTTGGAGCCACACTGGATTTGCCAACTTAGCTTGTTTGACCAAGGCTGCAACAAGACATCAAAGCACGATTGGGCACTTACAAGCTATGGTGCATTTAAAAACGTTTGGTGACACCCGAGTGGATCTGCAACTCAGCGAACAGGTGCGCAAGGAAACGGAGCTCCACAACGAAAGGGTGAAAAAAAACAGGGAGATACTGAAAAGGCTGATGGATTGTGTCATGTTTCTGGGAAAACAGGAACTATCATTTAGGGGACACGATGAAACCCCCCAGTCCTCAAATAGAGGTAACTATGTGGAGCTTCTTTCTTTTCTTGCTGAACATGACCCAGACTTGCATTACCTCCTGTCCACTAACAGGGTGTTTACTGGGACATCAGGCAAAATACAAAACGACCTCATTTATGCTATTGCTGAAGTGATGGGAGAGGAGATCAAAATGGAGATCAAAGAGGCCCCTTTTGTAGCTGTGATGGTTGACGAAACCACAGACGTGGGTAACATGGCACAGCTCGCACTCGTCCTGCGCTTTGTGACGGCCACTGGTGTCAAGGAGCGTTTTGTCAAATATGTAGATGTAACCAGTGGCAAGCGGGCTGATGATCTTGCCGCTCTTATTTTCAATTTCTTTGAAGAATATGAATGTTGTCTGGACAAAGTTGTGGCACAGTGTTACGATGGCGCAGCAGTAATGGCATCTGGACTAAATGTAGTGCAGGCCAAAGTTAAGGAGAGGGCACCTATGGCCTTATTCATTCACTGTTATGCACATCGTCTTAATTTAGTTCTGACTCAAGGGGCCTCAAAGCTCAAACAGTGCAAGGTCTTTTTTGCCAACCTGAATGGCCTAGCTGCGTTCTTCTCCAGATCCCTGAAACGCACTCGATTACTGGATGACTTGTGCAAACGGCGTCTTCCTCACGTTGCGCCAACGCGGAGGCAATATACATCAAGATTGGTGAATGAAGTCTTTGAGAAGAGAGTTGCGTTGAAGGAGTTGTTTGATCACATCTTGGAACACCATAATGAGTATGACGAGGACACTGTGCTTTGTGCAGATGGATTTAATGCACGTCTGGATGAT
Organism: Hypomesus nipponensis; assembly: GCF_054491055.1. Lineage (NCBI taxonomy): Eukaryota > Metazoa > Chordata > Actinopteri > Osmeriformes > Osmeridae > Hypomesus > Hypomesus nipponensis. Next base: position 19,306,158 of record NC_140379.1, on the reverse strand, counting down.
TTTGAGTTTTGTTTTTTGCTTAACACATTCAATGGGATTTTTGAGTATGCTGATGTGCTTTTTGGAATACTGCAGACAAAATCATTGGATGTTCAATTCTGCATGGCAAGGGGTAAATGAGTTTTGTGACACAGTTGAGCGAGCTAGGGGCAAATTCAGTGAGATATATGAAGAAACAGTGAGCATCTCGGGCGGTCCAAGCTGGCGCAGAGGTCAGGGCGCGGCGCAAGGCGACCTGCGTGCACACTACCAACAACTTCACATCAGCATTCTGGACAACATTCTTTCCCAGATACGTAATCGATTTCACGACCACGAAATGTTGATGTTTCTCTCCCTTCTCGACCCCCAACACTTTCAGACATACAGGAAAAGATTCCCGCAAACAGCTTTCTCCAGCCTAACACAGAGCCACGGAACACTGTTTGACCTTCCCCGACTTAAAACAGAACTGACTGTGATGTATGCCATGACTGATTTCGAAGGGAAAAGTCCCGCTGATCTCCATCATTTTCTTTGGAGCAAAAATCTGAGTGAGAGTATGGGACAACTTTATGCACTGGCCTGTTTGGCTGTAACTATCCCTGTGTCCACTGCTTCTGTTGAGCGGTCATTCTCTGCATTTAAGCGAATTAAAACTTATGCCAGAAACACGACCGGACAGACACGACTCTCAGCATTAGCCTCCATGTCCATAGAAAAGGACCTTTTGATGGAACTGAAATGCACAGATAAACTCTACAGCAGAGCCATTGAAGTTTTTTTGAAAAAAGAAAGGAGGATGGATTTTATTTTCAAATTGGTGCTGTGGAGAAGATCCGTGTTGGTAAGTGCAAGCATTTAATTTTGTATTTTTAATGACTTCACTCACAGGTCACAGCTGCGCCAACATGTTCAATTGTTTTCAAATATTCTCAAAAACAGATGCTAATACTTTGATTTTCGATGAATAGTTTGTTTCATTATCGTCTCGTTGGTGACTTATGTGAAACGGCGATAATGCGCAGTTTATTGGACAAACTTGTTTAAGCTCGGGTACTTTTGGTGGACTTTAGTGGACAAACTTTGTTGACTCATCTCTTAATCATCGCCTTTTATTTTTGAGTTTTGACAGTGTCCGTGATCTTAGTTTCCTACTCTTAATTTTGAGTGCAAGCTTTTTGATTTTCAATGCTCCGGAAATTAAGTGTTGCTCGACTAGCCTATATTAAGGTGATGTAATGTGTAAGTGTGATTCTGTATGGTTTCTCCAGCTGTGGTGTCAAATTGATGCTATTGTGAGGTGTTAGTTTAGGTAGGACTAAGTATGATGTCACTGAAGGCCTAGGCGTGAAATGCACGGCCCGCCACTGGGAGTTAGTGTTGTAGCCAGGTACATTAAAAACATTTACATTTTAAGGAATCTGTCTCTAGCTCTTTCATTTTTAATTTAAAAGCATTAAGCGAGATTAATTCCTTAAGTTTCAAGACATTTTGCAACATATTCCATGCCGAGGGTGCGGAGAACAGAAAAGCCTTCTTTCCAATTTCCGTACGGGCATATGGTACAGATAGCATGACGCAGTCCTGCAGAGAGTATTTCCCGTCACTCTTCTGCTTTATAAGGACACACAAATAGTATGGGAGCAGACCAAGAATGGCCTTATATATTAAGGCATACCAATGACAGAGCCTACGGGTGGTTAGAGCTGGCCATCCTACCCGAGAGTATAACTCACAGTGATGAGTCAGAGCTTTGCAGTTTTTAATGAACCTCAAGGAAGCATGGTATGCTGTTTCAACCTTATGATTACCAGATAGGACTTGAATGGTGTGTACATTTTGTATAGGCTGTTAAATGTGTGATTTGGGTTGAGCGTGGGGATTTTGTGAAGGTGTGAATCATTTTTGATTCATATTTAATATAATAACGTTTTGTGTAATGAATTATTAACAAAGGAATAATATTGACCCCTCCCCAATGTGTGGTCTCAAATATACATGAATATTTTTCAATTCCGGCACATTCAAAAAATCCTCTCAGTGAAGGTTGGCTAGCAACAGCAGCAGTGACTGACCTTCAGTAACAGGTGAGGGAGGTGCAGGACACTTATTAGTGGTATCTTGCTTCCAACTTTGGTTTGACAACCCAGTCATTTGAAGCATGTAAACATCTGAAAACATGCAGGGCTACAGTAGGCCCAAGGACCAGGATCAATGACCAGGATTGAGAGAGCCTGACGTAGAGGGAGTAGATAAGCTGACAACCATTTCACCAAGGATGGTTTTGAAAACCTGGGACAATGCAAAGCAGAATTTGCGATGAAGCTGTTGCTGAAAAGGTGCGTTCCTACCTTACGTGTTAATCACAACCGCAAGCTGTTGTATGATTTTTCGGTAACAGTTATTAGCAATCCTAACATATCCTGTATCTAGCACCTAACCCTAATGCCGACTACAGCTAGTGTAGCTAGAGTCATTTGCTAAGTTAGGTATGTTGATTTGTTTAGAAACTAGGGCTGCCACTAACGACTATTTCTATTGATTAGTCTGTAGACTTTTATCGATTAGTCGATTAATCTAAACGATTAATTCTCCTCCTCCAAAAAAAAACATTTCAGTTAATTTTATTTTGAAAACAACAAACTGTATTTGTCATTGACAAACATAGCTTGCAAATTAAATTGCAAAACTGTAGGTTTAAACGATCAACATTAATTAAAATATTTAGATAAGGTGCATATCCCAACATACACGAACACACCCCTTTTAAACCAAAAATTCCAAGGTAGTGGTTCTGGGCTGGTGCTTATGCCAGTTTGGTAATGATTCGATAGCGATACTCGCCAATTATCTAAGAACCAGGTAGTCTACATTTACCACACACTAGAGCCGGAGTAGGGCTAACGTCTTTAACCCTTGTGTTCTCCTCGGGTCATTCTGACCCATCAGTCATTGTGACCCGCCGTTGTTTGCAACAACTTTACCGCATACAAAAACAAAGTGAAGCATTTTCTTTTAACCGTTTGGCTGTCTCATACCCCCCACATTGCGAAGGTTAAAAGAAAGATTTTTTTTTTGCTTTTGTATTGGGTAAAATTGGGTAAACACAACGATGGTTCGTTATGAACCTTTTGGTCATGTGACCCAAAGGCAGCACAAGGGTTAAATCACTTCATATGCCTCCATTGTCCTAGCAACGCGTCATGGTTACGGTTAACAAGTTAGCTAAATAGCAAAAGCTAACCTTTGAGAGCCATCCTATCAACCAACGTAGAATAAACCCAGATTCTAACCTACGTAAACATTTATTCAATGGAAACTCTAAGGTAGCAGGCAGACTACTTTATAGCTTTAATAATGTGTGTATTTAGCAGCTACAATGACAACATATATTAAAAAGGCCGTCCCTAATAAACATGAATAGACAACACCAGACAACGGTGGTTTAGCCTTTTCTGGCAGTCAATCATCCAGTATAGCGCCTGTATGTTTTCTTTTCAGGTGCTCGTGCATAGCGCAAGTGCTGCTGTGGTATGCCATTGCAACTTTGCAGTGTACAAACCACCTTATTGTTTGGTGATAGCGTTAAGTCGAAGTATTCCCATACTTTTGAAGCCTCGGGTATTTGGGGACTTGGGTTTCGGAACCAAATCGGACTCTGCTGCAGCTGCCATGATATTTGAGCGTTGGAACCGACCAATGACTTGAGCCAACAACGATTGACGTCATGCAAGCACCAATTAGATTGTGATATTGAAGAAGAACATTTGTTATAATGAATTGAAGCGTTTTTTGTATTTTTTTATAAAAAATAAAAAAATAGATGCAGCGATTTAAAGTATTGATGTCGACGCATTTTCAGCGTCAACGTCATCGATGAAGTCGACGAATCGTGGCAGCCCTATTAGAAACGTATTTAGCATTTTACCTATGCTAGATACAGCAGATATTAGCATTGCTAATAGGCTAACTCCGACAAAATCATACTTACAGCTTGCATTTGTGATGAGCATACGGTTGGAACAACACCTCTTTTCAGCAGCTTAGCAAATCCTGCTTTACATTGTCCCAGATTTTCACAACTGTCCTCTGTGAAATGGTTCGAGCAAATGTGTAATTGAGGATCGAACTGGACAGGAATCTTCTCATAGACAAACATCACAGCCCATCAAGTGTTTGGTTCCTTAGGAAGACTCTGAAAAGTGTCAGCATTCCCTGTACAGCTTGGAACACTGCATTTACCACCGTAGTCCATTTTCGATATGCTTCTTTGTAATTCAGTGGAAGTACACAGAGCAGCGCGCAGCAAATTTTGGGGCGTGACAAAGGTACAAGACCAGAGGCAAAAGAGGTGGAGCCACCAAACTGACTTTGGTGGCTATTTCAAAACCTACCGTTTTACAGCTACATTTTTTCATTGTAAGATTTGCATAGGAAAGAGGCGTCAATGGACTTTGAGGTTCACTGTATGTCCATTTTACCCACTGAACTGTCATTATTCAACTGTGACACGGTAAATTCGGTTCTGCAATCAATGACCCCTTTAACATTAGCTACTCCACTCAAGGTGCTCAGTATATTTTTGTGAGCATAGGCTACCATTTCCCTGCAACTCTGCTGCATCACAGAAATTAAATGGACTGCTGTTCCTAATTATTCTCTATCGACATTATCGAAAATGAATTAATGTTACAATATGTTTATTGAGGGAAGTCATTACTTCAATATTCTTTTTTATTGATTTATCGCCCATCCCTACCACTGGACATCCCGGGCTGCTGCTGGGTGTATGTCTGTCTAGGTAACTGATGCTGTGAAGACTGACCAGGGGTTGTCCAGGAGTAGGGGGCTTCTCTGCATCACTGTCTGATGAGATGTCGTCTGCCTCTCCAAACAGGTCATCTGCTGCTGGCTTCTTTCCTGGAGGGGAGGATGGAAAATGTTATACTCTCATATTACACCATGAATAACTTATCCAACACTTTTAGGCCTTAAGATTTTTTACCTCTCTTTGATCCAACATCACTGTCAGAATCTGAATTGGATGCAGCCTTCTTCTTGGTTTTCTGTCTGATAAAATCCTCTTCGCTATCACTACCCTTTGCAGACCCTTTGGAAATACACAGACGTGCACACACACACACAACATTTCAATATCATCAGACAAAACACTATTGATTCCCATGATAGATGAGGCCTGCTTAAAAGTTCATTACATTGAGGAATGCAGACAGGTTCAAGAACATTTCTAAGAAAGATGTAAAGGATATGGCTCTTAGTAAACCATAGACTAATAAGATCAATTTATACAGACTGATTACCATTTGTATGCTCCATATTTTGTTACATGTATTTAACAACATCTATCATACTCAAGTTTGTTCTTATCCAACACAAGCTGTATTGCTTGTCTTACTCACAATGACCTTCCTCTGATGATCACTACAGTGCATTCATCATCAACCTTAGAGCTCACCAATGTTAATAAAGTTAATCACAAATCCTCAAGTACCTAACTTGGGTGACCTTCGGTGACCCTCATCAGAGATCTCTCGCTCCTCATCAGAATGCTGCTGTCGCTTCTCTTCCTCATCCTCCGACTGGTCACTCTTGGCCCCCCACTTCTCATCCTCTGACTGGTTCTCCCTGCCTGAGCCCTCACCCTCTGAATGAGGAGTACCAGGTCCTGATTGGGGAGTTCCAGGGTCACTATGCACACTGCGAAATAATCAATGAAAAACTGTCAAACACAGCATTTAGGGACATTACTCTTAGTAAAGTCATGACTGAAAGTCACCACTGATCCATCTTTGTTATTTACCTTCTGTCTGACCGAGCACTATCCCTCCTTGATTGATGGCTCCCTGCTCCAGAGATAGGACTTGCCCCCTCTGATCTATTAACTCCATCTTCCTCCTGATGATCACACTCAGACCCGCTGCGCTGTTCAGCATCTGATTGGTCATTCTCCTCTTGCTCTGAATGCATGCTGGCATCTGACCGGTTGCCTGAGTTTTCAGACTGATTGTCACTGCGGCTGTGCTGGCTACTAGGCTCATCCTCACTGTCATCTCCAAACAGCTCCTGATTAAAGGTATGATCAATGAATTGCAAAGTTGATATTAACAAATGAACCAATGAAAAACTGATGAGGACACAATAGTACCTCGATGTTAACAATTCTATAAACTACTGTACTACTATTTTATCTTCAACTTTTCTGACAACCAACCAGTAATTCGAAGAACAGATCCTGTGATAGTAGCCTACATGTTGTAGAGTAGTACACACATATTAATATCATGCATTAACTTCTCACTGAACCCACCTTGTTGCTAGGCTTTCCTGCATCCTGAACCTCTTCATCATCTTCATCTCTTTCGCTATGGCTGCCAGACGCGTTACTAGCAGAATGGGGTCTTTCATCTTCTGAATCAGAACCCGAGCCAGAGACGGAATCCACTGCTGAGAAACAAAAGCACACCTTCTGTTGCTGAACAAGCACAGTAAGTCTGTCACACTAATTCAGTAACCAGAATGCAACGTAGGCTACTATCCTAGTCTAACCAGGGTCAATCTGCCAACCTCAATTATCTGCTTCTGGCTTGCTAGGCCAGTAGAACGTCTTTGTTACAAATATAGACTTCAGAAAAAAATGCTGACGTGAAGAAATTGCAGAACATTTCGGTATGTGGGGGATAATACACCTCGTTGTTCATTATTGTCACTGTCCCCTTCACTCCCGAACAGTTCGTCAATGTCCGCCATTTTGATGATACAATCAGCCGACGAGCAACAGAGAATGTACGTAGACTGGCTCTGCTTCTAGCAACTAGCCAGTCTCACTAAGGACCGCATTTCCGGCAATTCTTCTTCTCTGGGGCAATTGGCATTCATCTTGTTGCATTACTGCCATCTTCTGGGTAAATTATATCCAGCATAATCCAGATTCTCTTATTCGACAAGTTATTTTCAGAAATGTAAACAGGCATCTCTGTCCTTGTCTAGCTCTACCACATTCCAGTACTTTAATATGGAGGATTATAGCGGCCAAAACTAAATAAATAAATACTAGGATAAATAAATAATTATATAACACAAAGCTTAAATAAATGACTAATTATATAATGAAATGCCTAATTGACATACAAAATATATAAATTACAAATTCAATTAGACACTAAATATATAAATGTTACATGTATTTGTGTGTGTATATATATATAATTACGTTTTAATGTGTTCACATTTATTTATTTATCCTTACATTTATTTATTTATCCTTACATTTATCCACTGTGTAACTTGCTTCAGCAAAATAAATCAGTTGTCTGCGTCACCAAGTCAGGGGGCTAGTTTAAACCTCTGATTGGTGAATGAACAGTGTTACACACCACGCAGGCTCAACCAGTCGATCAAGCTCTCTTCGATCTAGAGGGATCCTCAACCCTGTCCTCAGGGACCCCCTGTCCTGCATGTTTTAGATGTTTCCCTCCTCCAACACAAGTGATTCCAATAAAAGGGTCGTGGTAACAAACATGCATTTGAATCAGGTGTGTTGGAGCAGGGAAACATCTAAAACAAGCAGGACAGGGGGTCCCTGAGGACAGGGTTGAGAACCACTTGCCTCACTCTGCAGCTGCTAGGGGTGTGCAATACTGCAAAATGTGGTATTGATCCGATACCAAGGACTAAATACAGGGCCATACGGCGCCCCTGCTAATACCAATATTGCTGATTTGCAATATTACTTTTTACTTAGAAAAAGCAGTTTATCTGCTTTCGTGTGGAGGGCGCAATGCCACATAATTTATGAAGTGAATGCAAAATCAATACAAAAATTTGAATACAAATTTTAAATTTGAATTTTAATGATCATTTAATGATTTTTCCTTTAATTAATTGTTCATGATTATGATCATAGTAAAACACAGGACAAAGAGTTTTGTCAAAAATACTGTAACAGTGCGTGTCCACTGCAGCGACGTGACGCTTGCCATCGGTTGCCTTTCCACAGTTCACCACAGGGCCTGGGTGTTTTTTTTTTTTTTATTATTGCAAAAAATCACAAATCACAAAAACTCTCGCAGGGGAAAGAGAATATACATATAATACAAATGTTTTAAAAGTGCAAAAAAGAACTAAGCAGTAAAACAAACAAAAACAAATCAAAAGGGGAATTACTTGAAATAACACAAGGCAAAAATGGCTATGGAAAATAAAATCAGCATTTAGGAGTGGCACAGAATGGAATCAAAACAGTAGTTTCTGAGATATATTACTACACATTTTTCTTGCAATTACACTAGATTTGATCTTTTTCAGTGATGAGAAAAACAATTTAAAATCATTCATAAACCAGACAAAGGAAGGCTTAGAACTTCTCCACTTACTGCAATGAATATGATATTTACCCATGAGAATAATCATATTGACTAATTTTAATACAGACGAATCTACATCATCCATATAAAAGAGGATGTGTGGCAAGGTGAGAACAGGGACACCAACAATTTTAAGTGACAGCCAATCATGTATCTCAGACCAGAAGACGTTGGACACGGGGCAAAAAAAGAACATGTGACCCAGAGTCTCATCAGCCACCTTACAAAAGACACAAGGGTCTACATCAAATCTGAATCTGTATCTCAGAAAGTCAGAATACAAAAATGTAACAAAATACAATCATTTATAACTAAATTCGGTAAAGTTGGTATGGGTCTTGTTCTTGCATACAACATTGTGCCTCGAATTAGCTGTAATAATGGTACAGGTATTGCATTACAAATCTTGATAAATTCTCTAAGTACAATTTAAACTATATTTATCCAAGAAAGCTTTATACTCCAAAAATGTACCATTATCATCTATAATATCGTTTACAAACACAATGCCCTTTTCATACCAATCAAATTTGAATAACGATTTCCTGTTGATTACAATGACCCTATTGTTCCATAAGGTGGATCCATGTGGAGAAAAGTTATGGGTGAATATCAGTTTCCAATACTGTAGAATTTGTTTGTGGAAGTTTGATAACTTAATAGGAATTCTGGTCAACTCAAAATCACACTGTAGAAAAAATTCAAGCCCTCCTACTTTTTAAAATATATTTCTAGGTATATGAAACCACATAAAATCTGGTTGTGAAAGATATGTTTTCAACCAATTAATTTTAAAGGTCCCAAACATTGATTCAAAATCCAAAGCATTGATTCCACCCATAGCATACTCCTTAACAAGCTGTGATTTCTTAACATAATGAGTTTTATTTCTCCACAAAAATTGGAAAATGACCGAGTTGGCTTTCTTCACATTAACAGGAGACACATACAGGGAGTGACTTGGATAAATTACTTTGGAAATACCTTCTGCTTTAGAAAGAGTAACTCTACCAAGGATGGTGAGGTCTCTGGTAAGCCAGCGACTCAGAGATTTCTTCATATCCACTATACGGTTATAAAAATTAACATCTTCCCTTCTGATAGCATTTTTAGATAGAACTATCCCCAGATATTTCACTTCAGATTTAACCTCGATTGAAGAAATGATGGAGTCCGTAGAAGAGTGGATGGGAAGTAGTTCACATTTTTAACATTGAGGGTTAATCCTGAAGCTTTAGAGAAAATCGAGATTGACCCAAGGGCAACATCAACCATGAATTTATCCTTTAAAAGGAGTGCTGTGTCGTCTGCAAATTGACTTACTTTAAATTCCTTATCAAACATCGAGATTCCATGCAACTCAGGGTTGTGATTAATGAGCATGATAAGTGATTGGGTGGCTAGAATAAACAGTTTAGGAGAAATCGGGCACCCTTGCCTAATACCTCGGAGCACCTCAAACCTAGGAGTTATACCAGGATTCAGGGACACAGAACTATATATGTCAGTATAAAACATCTTAATTATTTCACAAAAGCTGTTCCCAAAACCTAAAAAATCCAAAACTTCAAATAAAAAGGTATGTTCAACGGTATCAAAAGCCTTATAAAAATCTAGAAACAAAATAAGAGCATCAGTTTTAATGAAGTCTCGATAATCAAGCATGTCTAGCAGCAATCTGGTATGATTATGAATGTTTCTACCCCTCATGAAAGCTGATTGACACTCATCAATAATATGCGATAACCCCTCATTCAATCGATTAGCATAGACATGTGCCAGCAATTTATAATCGTTACATAACAAGCTAATTGGTCTCCAATTATCCAATAAAAGAGGATCCTTGTTAGGTTTGGGGATAAGAGTGATGAGACCATGTTTCATAGTGGGAGAAAGGTTACCTGCTGAGATACAATCTAAATATGCATTGTAGAGTAGTTCCCTGATATCGTTCCAAAAAAAGGACAGAAACTCCACAGTTATCCTATCTATTCCAGGTGATTTCCCCTTAGACATCTGCTGTACTGCTAAGTCTAGCTCCTCAATTTTTAGCGCATCCTCCATAAGTTGTTTAAAGTTATCATCCATTGACTTCTTAAACCCCTGAATCTGATCTACAACAATCTTCTTTAGAAAAAAAAGACTTATACAAATTACTATAAAAAGCTTTGATGTATTCATTTACTTGGTCTTGGTCCTCAACAATAGCATCATTAATATTTAACTTCCGAATACTCTTCTTCATCTGTCTCTGTTTTTCCAGACTAAAGAAATAAGAGTTTTTTTCCCCTTCTTCAATCCAACGAGCCCTTGAACGAATAAATGCCCCCTTAGCCTTTTCCAGATATATATTGTCAAGATTGGACTGTAGATTGTTTAATTCAGTCTGCTCATCCAGTGTCAAACCATCTTTACAGCAAAGCTTATTAATGTGACTAATGATGTCTCTTTGTCTTATCTTTCTAAGTGTTGATATTTTTTTAACTTATCCTAATAGCTATTTGTTTAATTTTGAACTTGAACCATTCCCATTTACTCAGAAAAGACATTTCCAATTCACCTACTTTTATAACCAGTTGTTTAACTACTTTACAAAACTCAGCATCTTCCAAAAGGGTATTGTTAAATTTCCATATGGAGTTTATGTTATTCTCTCTTCCACCCGGAAAAAGTGTCAAAGATATTACACAATGATCAGTCAGGGGTGATGCTGAAATTTCACATCCATTAACCTCATTAACTAAACAGTCTGAGATCAACCAATAATCCAATCTTGAGCACTGGCCATTGTGAGATGAGTTGAACCAGGTAAACTGAATTCTAGTTTGGTTTTTCATTCTCCAATAATCTATTAGATTGGCCTTTGTGATCAATTCAGCTATTGTTTCGTCAAATTTGAGGCAATGCCTCCTTGATGGTAGGCGGTCTAACCAAAGATCAGGGGCCAAATTAAAATCTCCCCCTATTATTACTCTATTTGTTGAAAAAAGCATTTTCCATTCTGCTAAGCACTCACATAAGGATTAAAAATATTTTTGTTCTGTGCTCTATTGTTATAACCATACACACATAACAAAATGTAGTTTATACCATTCAATTCTGTTGCAACCATTAACCAATAGCCGTTAGTCACTTTTATGGTCAATTATTTTCCCAGGAAATCTGTTTAATAAAACCATAACTCCTGCCGAATGTGACGTTCCATGACTGAAAAAGATAGTCTCCCCATTGCAATTTCCAAAATTTCGTGTCAGCCTCAGTTGAGTGGGTTTCTTGCAAAAAAAAACACAATTAGCCCTTTGCTCCTTACAAAAAAGAAAAATAGCCTTACGTTTTACATTATCTTTCATCCCCCTAGTATTTAAAGAAATAAAGGACAACATTTAGGTAATTAAACTACGCTAAATTATCACACATTCTACCTATGCTCTTGCGTTAGCAAGCTAAACTTGTTTACATGCCTACAGTCTAGGTGTTACTAGTAACAGTTACTAGCAATGCTACCGTATCCTGTATCAAGCACTTGCCTTTCTCCAGTTCTTTCAAATAGATTATCAAGACAGGCGTTAGCAATAAGCCAGACAGCTGTTCGTTTTCTGGCTATTTTTCGGAAGCTTCCCTTCTAATGCAGACTACAGCTAGTCTAGCTAGAGTCATTTGATGTGTGTAGAAACGTATTTAGCATTCTACCTGGTATGCTATATTATACAGGAACCGTTAGCATTGCTAATAACTGTTAGCACAACATCATACTGTCCTTATAGGCGGTTGCAATGAGCATACGGTCGGAACAGCACCTCTTTCCAGGTTCAGCTTCCAAGCAAATCCTGCTTGCAATTGTCCAAGGTTGTCAAAACTTTCTTGGGTGAAATGTTCAGAGCAAATGAATGATTGAGTGTCGAACTTCGCCGGGATCTTCTCATAAGACAACAGCAGCCAAGCCTGTTGAATGTTTGGCTCCTTGGGAAGACTGTGAGTGTTAGCCTTCCCTGTACAGCCTGGAACACAGAATTTACGACCGTGGTCCATTTTCAATATCCTTGTTATAATTCAAAACTTTCTTCTTTGTAATTCCTTATAAGTAGCTTACACAGAGCAGCGCGCAGCTAAACTAGTATCGGAGATAGACGCTTCCTCGGGCTGGACTGGATGTAAATTCGGGGGCGTGACAGACCAGATCCAATAAGAGGGCAATCACCGGTCCTACGTAGGACCGGTAGCTTTGTTGAAAGGCTAGCGTTTTACAGCCAAATTTTTCTTTTTGAGATTTGAATAGGAAAGAGGTGTCAATGGACTTTGATATTCACGGTATGTTCATTTTACCCACCGAACTGTCGTTATTCAACTATGACAAGGTAAAATCGGTTTTGCAGTCAATTGCCCCTTTAAGAACTGCTTGCGTCAGGGTTGCGGTGACCGACAAGAGAACAAAATCCTTTGACTGCCATTGTTGTACGTTTTTACAATACATATTTCAGCTAAACAGTACATGTAAATCAGCATCTGAATTAAAATGTAAAGAGAAATGGGCAGTGTAGTTACTGAACATTTATTTATTTTATTGATGAAACGGCTCATTTGTAAATTTGCTCTGACTTTTCGATAACCTAGATAGCATCGCAGTGCAGCACCATCTACTGTTCTGGCGGTGAAATGCTTTTCAGTATAAATCGGCCTTTAGTGTGTGCGCCGCTGAGTCGTATTAAGGCCGATTTATAATAAGTTATATAAGTATAATAAGTTACACAGGGTGCCACTGTGAGGCTGACCAGGGAATGTGCCCACTTCTTCGAGACCAATGTCTCAGTAGGTTCTGCTCCACAGGAGTCTGCAGCAACACCGGGTACCTCGGCTCAAGAAGCTGAGGACAACCTTTGCCCTGCTGGACTGCAAAGTGGGATCACAGCAGGTGACCGACCCAACTGCCAGTGCCACTGTGGAGGTTCAAGGGTATAGTGTTTCCAATGTTATTGCTTGCTGCTGAATTACAATTGGTTGAATTAAATGACAATGCTTTTTCACTGTAGAATTTCTTTCTTAAGTTCAAGTTCAAGTCTTTTATTTGTCAGGTACACAGAACAACACAAGGTCAGACTGGGCACTGAAATTCTTAAGACAAGACAACACAAGCACCTGGCATAACATAACATATAAGTACACAGAACATAATTTACATCTATTCTGAGCTTAAATAGTGAAACTTCCTAAATATACAGATAGCAATAAATAATGGACTATACTATTCATTAAAAAAACGATAACAATACATAATACACTATACTAACCCTAAATGCAAATAAAACCTATTTCAACCCTATAACCTATACTAACCTAAGTGGAGTACAGTACAATAGTGCAAAATTGCATTTCCGTGACTATGTCAATGACCATACAGGAACCTGGTGGCGAGGTACAGTGAGGTACAGTAGTGCAATGTTACTGATAGTGCAACCAGTAGCTGAAAGTGACAGTGTATAAGTGACTAGTGTGCAGTAAATCAATGTCCATATCAGTGTCAGTTCAGAAGCCTGATTGCCCTTAGGTAGAAACTGTTGTCCAGTCTGCGTGTGCGCGTCCGGATGCTGCGGTAACGCCTGCCAGAAGGCAACGGGGTAAAGAGACTGAAGGATGGGTGGGAACAGTCTCTTAGAATCCTGCCGGCTTTCCTTAGGCAACGTGTGTGGTAGGTGTCCTGTAGGGCTGGGAGCTTCCTGTCGATGATGAACTCAGCAGAACGGACCACACTTCGTAGGGCCTTGCAGTCCCTGTCTGTGCAGCTCCCATACCACACTGTAATACAACCAGTCAGAATGCTCTCTATAGTATACTGTAAAAGTTAGTGAGGATGACTGAGTTCATACCAAACTTCTTCAGTCTCCTCAGGAAGAAGAGGTGCTTACGGGCCGATTTGACCACCTTGTCCGTGTGAACAGACCAGGTGAGGTCGTTGCTGATGTTCACCCCGAGGAACTTGAAGCAGCTGACCTTCTCCACTTCAGATCCATTGATGAGTAGGGGTGCATGCTCCTCCTCCTGCCACCTCCTATAGTCCACAATCATTGGTGACCACGTCAACACACGTTAGCAACGACGCATGGATACAACGTGATGGAGACTTTCTAGCTCGCAAATTGGAGCTTGGATTACGAGTGAAAAATACCACCCCCAAAAAATCCCAACCATTTGGCTTTGTTGAGAAAGCGATTTCGAGTTGAACTGCAATCTCGCATTTTTGATTTAGGTCGTGACAGTCTTTGAAATTTGAGCGAGTGCAGGTTGCCCGTGAGAATGCCTCGTCTTTTAGGTGGCAGCCATGCTAGAAAGCGTCATAGTAGTATTTTTTTTAGCTAATTTTATAGTTCAATTTTACACAAAAAAACTGAAAGAGGGAAATGTTATGACGATATGACTATTGTGAAAACAGCCAGGTGGTGAGATTTTAATATAGATTGCTGTAAAAACGTTGATTTGTTTGCTATGTGAGAGCCTGTCAGCCTCCATTGACGATTGTGTGAGCAACAACAGTGTTCAACTCAGTCAACTGTCGATCTGCGTCTGGTGAGTATTTTCTTTATTTCGTACCAGGGTCAATTCTACATCTAAATGGACAGCAGTGTTTTAAAGATATGGCGATTGCGAAGACAGCCAGCGGGTCAGCGTGTGTAAAACTTGGTATCGCCTTGGAACGTGTAGTACAAGTTCATACTAAGGGTAACATTGACAAAGTGGTATTCGCTCACCAAGAATATGGTAAGAACCTGGTAACACCATGGAAACAAACACGGCTTCCTTTTACAGTCCAGTTTCAGATTACTTACTGAGTAAATAGTCCAAACATGCGCAGGAACATTCCCAGTATCTCAAGAAGATTTACCATGATAGTAGAGGCAAACTCTTCCCGCGGTAGGTATACCAGCCAAGTAAATGAGGCCATCATCGATAAATGTATCTGAAAAGGTATTTTATTGGAAAGTACTATCTTATATTCTCATTAGATGTGGACTGTTACCGACATTAACCTTAGGTAACTGCAGGGTAATAGTAGAGTATTTTTTTTCGTAATTACGCTGGAGCTTGGCCGTCTTTACCTACTTAGTAGCAGTGGTATTTACCTAATAACACATTATAATTTACCATATATATCTCCTGTAGATACCAACTTACTACCAGCAGTATTTAAATAGTAATATTTCTAAGTTTCCAGGTAAATACCAAGTTTTGTCTTCTGTCTTTACCTAATTAGGACCAGTGAAAATTACCTAGTAATAACCAGCATGTTAGTAAATAGTTAATGGGTAAATACTTCAAATAATCTCTGTATTTACCACCTTGGTACCAATAGGTAATACCCAATAATACAGAAAAAATACCCAGTAATGACCAGCACGTTAGTATTTAGTTAATGGGTAAATACTTTGAATTATCTAAGTATTTACCACCTTGGTACCAATCAATGAAACACAAAACATACCCTTTACTTTCTATGTAAATACCTAGTACTTAAGGGACTGTAAAAAGAAGGGTTACCCACTTACATCTGATGGAAACTTCTTGTAGCCTATATGGTTCTGTGAATAATCCCCTTTCAAAGGCAAATGTTCAATAAAGTATATTTTAGACACAGTTCTCAAGCTTTTATTTATTACATTATTACCAAGTCTTGTTAGATCACGTTATATCCATTAATAGGCGTTTGGTTTTGTAGGATGAACATATGAAACACTAGCCAAATTTCTACACTGATGATAAATTGAAGGCAGTGTGAATTTCGTGACATTTCGTTTGAATATAAAGTTGACAGTAAGCTATGGCAAGTCTGCATTATGGAAGATTTCGGTTACCAAAATAACTAAGCTTTCTTTGCCCGGCGAGAACAACGACGGAGCTGTTCATGTTAACAGTTAATTAATCCGATACAATGCGTTGGAAATCATACTCATATCACGAAGAAAAAAGGCAACATCTGTCATGAGTTCCATCTAGAATAGCCCTATATTTAGCCCTATAGCCTATTTCTAAAAAAACAAGTGGAAGGAATACTATACAGTGACAGAATACATTTCCGTTAAGTTTGCATCATGTCTCTGATTCTTATCGGACTTTCTGCCCATAGATTCTGCCACTGCAATGCCTTAGTTCACACGTTCGTAACCATATAAATCTATGCTCGCGACAACCAGTCTGACGTGTACAGCTAGTTGCAAGCGTGCACGAGGTCTCGGAGCTCGAGAAAAAAAGAGCCACTGTTTAAAGCTAGACCGGAAAACACGGAAGTGGAAAGATGGCCGCGTCCAGTCTTGCGCTCTCGCTTGCCTCACTGCGCCACTGAGCACTTTTCATAGAAATGAATGGGGACACCATCTTGGAAGACAAAAGTAGCTTACTCTAGTTATATTAACTCTATGATTTCAATGCGCCAATAGTTCGGCTATTTGGTTCGGCACAATCCGGAAGAAACCGCCAAAGCTTCACAAGGCATTGTTCGCCCATCCCTACTGGCTAGCAATTTTGCCAAGCAAATACCAAGAAATGGGTTGCAGCAGTTTGTCTTTCAACTACACTTGCAAAATCCGCGAAGGGACTGAGCTTGCCTTTTTATAGTACAAAATCGCTGTCAATGAAAAGGAGATGCAGTTTTCGACAGATTCTCCAATCATCACGCGGAAGCCCAGCGTCCAGGCCAGCCCACTCCTCCTTTCACCCCCAGAGACGCTGAGCATCCAGGGCGGGACATAATTGCAGCATTTATCCAATGACCGTATAGACCAATTACGTCACACAACTGTCAAGCAGGCTCAACTGCGCATGTCAGTTGCAAAAGACGAACTTCTCCCCGGTCTCTTACACTTGGAGTCATGGTCATCAGGTCATCATATATCTCTGGCCACTGGATTGCAGGGCTTGATATGCACTTTTTGAGGCTTGGCCTTTGGACAAATACATTTACGTTTTACTTGTCTATGCACAAAAGTCACTTGACCCCGATACCCTAAATAGCCTGACCAAGTGATCGGGCAAAACTAGCCTGGCTGACGGAGGTCGCTTTTTCAGGCAAATGACGAATGAAACAGGCTTGGTTAAAGGAATCCGAGATGCTGGCTATCTTCATCAGGCTTGTATCTACATTAGGCAGTCCTCCCTGACGTTTCTGGTGTAGTATGCTGGCTTAAAGCAGAATTCCCATATCTTTTGAAAGCTGCCCTGCTCGAATTTTTAGATGTAAAATTGACTGTAAAACTGTAAAATTATTAACTTTGTGACATGATGTGAAGACATATTTGCCGCTCGACTATGCGGTCTGTACCGGGCGACATTCTCACTCAAATTTCAAGACTTTCTTGACCCAAATTAAAATTCTGATGCGACAAATCAATGGGTAATCGCTTTTTCTCTTAAAGGCTGTCCTCCTCGACCTTTTTGGTCTTTTTAAATCTAACTATTTGTATTATCTGTGTTGTCCTTTTGCCATTTAAAATGCTATCCTTTCCCGGTTTTCTGCAGCCACATTGCTCGTGCATCCCGAATGTTTACAAACAAATAATTGGTCTATAGTTTTGAAGCACTGAAAACAGTTGGCTGCCCAACTTCTGGCAAACGTCAGACAAGTTGATGGTGATTCAATCAAAGAGACTTTTATTCTGTAAATAAATGGAAAGCCACACAACAGGGGAAGAGGTATTCAGGGTAACTAATGACTATTTAAAAGAGAAAAGTCTGACCTGGGAAATGTGCGTCAGTCTTTGTACAGATGGTGCGGCATGCATGACGGGGAGAGTGAGAGGTTTTATTGCCAAGGTGAAAGAACAAAACCCAAATATTGTGACAAACCACTGTATTTTACATCGAGAGGAATTAGTTGCCAAAACCATGCCCCCGGAATTGGCTGATGTGCTGGATCAGTCTGTGCAGGTGGTGAATTACATAAAATCAAGGCCATTAAAGTCTGGGCTATTCTCCCAACTGTGCGCTGAGAGATGGGAGCTGACCACCAAAGCCTACTCCTCCACACAGAGGTACGTTGGCTGTCACGGGGAAAGGTCCTGTCCCGTCTTTATGTGCTGCGAGAAGAGGTTTTGGAGTTTTCTAATGAACACCCTGTCCCTCATAAGGACAAGCTCGCGGATCAGAGGTGGGGCGCCAAGCTGGCTTACCTTGCAGATATATTTGGGCATCTCAACGAGGTAAACACCAAGCTTCAGGGCAGGAATGAGAACATTCAATCGTCCACAGACAAGATTCGGGGGTTTATGGGCAAGCTTATCCTATGGCAGGAGGCTTTGGAACAGGGTTCCATGGAGATGTTCCCACTGGCATCAGCCACGCCACAGGCAGCTAGGGAGCACGCTTTATTTGGTGAACACCTTCAGAAATTTGACTTTGACTGGATTCGAGCCCCATTCAATCAGGAATCCTTAACAGAAAAGCTCATTTTGAAGGAAAGAGAGGAATGTGTAGAGCTCCGGATGGACCGCACAATGAAACTCAAATTTAGTGGGCTCCCACAGGATCAGTTTTGGTTGGCTTCTGCATCAGAGTACCCAACCATCTCCCGCCATGCGATTGAACTACTTATTCTTTTTCTACCTGTGTGAGTTGGCATTCTGTACTCTAGTTTATGCTAAGAGCAACAGGAGGTCACGCCTCTCCGTTGAACAGGACTTGCGAGTGGCCCTCTCTTCAGTACCACCAAGAAGATTGATCATTCGCCCTTTGCTAATTACGCCCCAAAACTATGGAACAAATTACCCATTAATATTAGGGAAGCAAACACGCTAGACATTTTTAAAAGACAGCTTAAAACCTACCTTTTTACCGAAGCATTTAAGTAATTTGATCTCAGAAGGGTTTTACTATACTCTTATTAGTTATATTATTGTTGCTATTTTAATTATGACTTATATCACTTGTATTATTGTTTTTATTGATTTTATGTAAAGCACTTTGAGCTACAATTCTTGTATGAAATGTGCTATATAAATAAAGTCTTACTTAAGAAGAATTAAAAAAATCTGCGAGCAACGACAGGCACATGTTTCTCACTATCTTGTAAGCAGGCAAAATAGCAAATTTTAAATAGCAAATGTACAATATAAAATGTTTAAATGCTGATTCAAATATACATTAGTTGTAAGTTTACAAACTTTCAAATTAATTATTGAATTATTTTGTCAGTAAATATTTAATAAGTAGTAATATAGTTTTTTGACAAATTGTATTTGGCATTAGTTGTTAAAAAAGGCCATAATAAGTTGTTAAGTTGCCCTGTTAATGTGTGTCTATTTAAATGACCATATATGGAAATCATGTTGGTCACGTGACTCTACTCCGCACGTTACAAATGTTTTTGGTTTGCTTTACGGCACATTCGGAGGGAGTGGCAGCTTGGTCCGGGCACTTTTGCACTTTCTTGTACTTGGCTGTCTTTAAATGTTTTTATAGTGTGGTACCCTTGTATATAGGTCACATCAGTCATACATGGAAGTCACGTTGTATGCCCAGTGAAACACCGTCACTGTTGGCCTCACGAGGGCTAGTTCCCTGTATAATGTATTATTCAAATGGTACTACAGAGTTATGTGTTAATTTCTGAGTTATGCATGACACCTAGCCTGGCTGCCAGCCCAACTTCTCCCCGCCCACAAAAAAATTTGGTCGGGAAGTTGGGTCTGGAAGGTCTCGTATTGGGAACAACTACATAAAACCAGGATCTGGGCGTACCAATGAAATTTGCCAGGGCGGGCTTTATATGATGATGGACAGATGATCAACAGTAACGTAATCAACAACGTCACGAAAGAGCCCTTGGGTTAAATTCGTTTTCAACAAACAACATATTACGTTGCTCTAATTGGTTGTAGGTCTTGTATGGTTCTTGCAATTCTTGATGTGTTCTCATTTCATTTTATAAATATGAACTCTAATTGTCATTTCGCGTGACCGGTAATTAAAAAGAAATAAAGACAAACAAACTCAACTCACTCACAAAACCGTTACTCTGTAGTTACATTTTTTGCTACATTCGTAAACTCATGAAGTCAAGAGGCCTCAGTGTTGTGCACCTTGGGGCTGTACAAACAGCAGAACAATAACGACAAGAATTTGTGGAATAACCTTTCACAAGTAAATCTGAACAATTGTTTCTGGTTGTATTTTGCCATTATAACTAGGGCTGTGAAAAATAACGCGTTAACGCGTTATGATTAAATTACAGGATTAATTCGTTATTTTTGTTCAACGCATTTAACGTAATATAACCACAATTCCACCCAATCTGTAACTTCACAACAATCTGAACTAAAGTTCGTGTTCCAAAAAAACTAAGATGGAACATCCAATAAAACCAAAGTGATGCACACTCTGCGGCAGGGCTCCAGAATGCGACCAAATGGTTGTATTTTGCAACCAGTTTTTGAGTCAGTGCGAGCATTTTTTACAAGCACACGCGCATGTGCGACCTACAAATGTTGAATTAATTGGGTGTGCACAATGTCAGCACACGTAAGCAACAACGCAGATACGTCGTTCTAAGCAGCGATATCAGCTTTCCTTCTGCATTAGTAACGTAGCTTAAAGTCAAGGAAAGTTGAGGCTATTTTTCGCTGGGTACCTATAAACCTAGCTAAAGTCTTGGTAAGTTTAGGATATTTTTTGCTAGGTTCCAACGAACATGTCTTAATCTGCCAGACAAGTGGGTGCCCCTTCGTTCTTTTGGTGAGCAGTTTCACAAGCCCTTCTTACCCGGCGTCATGGAGCGTAGCAGCTAGCTAAATACTTAGCACTAGCGTTGCTACTGTATCCCTGCCTGTGTTTGAGCTGTTGCGCTGTTATACTCGGCAAGTTTCGTGTTGTGGTGTCGGAGGACTGATCGAAAAGTGCATCATACATTTAAGTCATTTAGCTAAGACTTGTATGTACAGTACGTAATGTCACATTAAATAATGTATTTAAACTCGAGCTTAGGTTATATGGTGCGTTGCAGGGGCGATTCTAGGATCAGAACTATAGGGGTGCTCAGCCCCCAATGAGAATGTGACATGAATACAGTGCCTTGCAAAAGTGCTAAACGTAAACCCCCTTGCTAATATAAATCCCTAATTTCACTGGATAACAATTAATACATTTATGTATTATTATGCAAATTATTGAATGAAAAAACTAAGGATGTCCTTTTCTTCATGAACTACCAGCATCAAATGATAATAAACAATATATTTAAGAAAATATAAAAAAAATATTAGGAGTGCTTAAGCACTCCTATAAAGGATCTACAATTGCCACTGAATTGTACCCTCTCCAGTTACATTAATAAATGCATTGCAGGTCAATATAACGTGTGTGCCCCTTAATTTTCTGCTTGCGCTCCTAAAATTTTCAGTCAGGGGCTACTGTGCTCCTAGTAAAAAAAAGTCAGTCTGGAGCCATGCTCTGAGGGAAGACATTTTTGCTCTGGATAACAGCGTCTGCTCAATGACTGAATGCTAAATGACTGAATGTTATCGTTTCACCGAAGCAATACCAGCCCAAAGTAACCTATACCACCTCAACGCGAAGCATGCGTTGGTCGGCGAGGGGAGTTCAAGTAGAACGCGCCAAACCACCGAACAGCGTAGGGCCCTCACTAAGTCTGTCTGTGACAAAGTGACTAGCACAGTTGCCAAATGTATTGCAAAAAGCTGTAGACCGATTGATATTGTTGAGGACGAGGGGTTCACCAAAGTTTTGCGAGTGGCAACGGGTTACTCGAACATCAAGGTACCGCAAAATCAAAGACGCACATTAAAGACAAAAATTTGGAAAACCGGTAATATGTGATTAATCATGATTAATCCACAGAAACCTGTGATTAATTTGATAAAATGTTTTAATCATTTCACAGCCCTAATTTAAATATATAATGAGCAGCTAACAGTTACAGTCGTAATAGAATGAGATCCCCACCGGTCAAGTGTGGACTAGTGCAGCAATTTAACAAAGCTAAGAGGGTATTTGATGCAGCCCCACACGCAAAGACAGCGACAGCCCCCCTCGGTTGGAACATGAAATCTGTTCCGGGGGAAACAACTCTAAAAGAGGTTATATTTATACGAATAAGGATGAAATTAAATTTGAATTTAATTAGCAAACTATTACGTAAAATCACTTATTTTAAATGTCAGTTATATATATATATTTTTGTATTCAAGTCAGCTAAAGTAACTTTTTTTGTTTGATGAACCTGCTATCTGAATATGTCTCTTTATAATGATCTTTGAAAAGCATAGCAGCTTCATGGCTCCAGAAGAGTGGTGATGCTTCATTGTGACACAAACTTTGAGCCCCTGATTTGGCCCCACCACTACCCCAGCCCATGCCCACTCTCCAGTCAAAGCTACTGGGATGCTTTACCAAAGCATCCTCACTTTCATGTTAGAAACAAGAACTGCTTTAGCATCACAGTGCTTGGCTTGGTAGGAGGCCAGGGCACAAGACTGGAGAATAGGATGCTGGAGGCTAGCTGTAGAAGCTGAAGGTTAGCGGCTGGAGGCTGCATCTACAAGATGGAGGCTGGCAGAACTTATGTCCCAATTGTAACTTTTTTCAATACAAGTTGCAAAGAGATATGATTGGCTAGAAACAGCAATGTAGGTCAGCGCAAAATATTTTTGAGAGAGATATCAGCTCTAGGTCCCCAGGCCATTTAACACGCTTGGCCTTGTCGCTTAGCTGGGAAAAGGAAGTTGATTAAATAAAGGAAGTTGATGTATATCATCCAGACAAAAGTGAGAGGGAGAATGCTGTGGATACATTGCAAAACGCTCACATAAAGTTATTCGGCCTCATTCACCAAATGTTCTTATGAACAAATTTGTTCTCAAATCCCACTTACACAGTTTTCACGAAGATTCTGGCATTCACCAATGTTTTCTTATTTGGGATTTGTTCTTAGGTAAGAACAGAACTTACGCACACCCAAGAGCACTCTTACGCACAATTGAGCGCTGACATGTTTGCGCAAAATAAATAGTTATACCTTTTTCGTCCGTTCTAATTTAAAATGGAATATTTATCTCCTTTATAATTTTCCAACCAATAATTTTCATAATCTTACAATTTTTTTTGTTTTATTTTTTATTAAATACACAATACACTTACACTTCTGCTCATTTGTAAAACACTTGGAATTTCCATTGTGTATGAATTGTGCTAGGCCTATATAAATACAGTATTTTACAATCGCTTGGAAAGTTTTTTCAATACCTTTAACAAGTTTCCTAAACTCTTAACACAGTGAGCACAACATCCGTCTGTGTAGGCTGTACAATTAACACATTTCTTGTTGCTTTGATACAAAATGCATAGAGTAAATACAAATTTTAAATGCTTGGACTTCTTTTACACACAAGCTCAACCAAGACCAAAACATCTAACGGATAACATCATGTTCAAAACCTAAATTATAGGCTAAAGTCAGTGATCAGCTGTTTATATTGTGAATTGAAACAGAAATATATACCCTGTATTTTATTCCATTGCTACTGAGAAACAGCTTAAGTTATGCAAATACTGTACATCACAGCTGATTCCCAACTAGGAAACACTCAGGTGTTGAGGTTCTTTCAATTGTATGACCATACAGTACCACACATTACATACCAACAGTAAAGAGAACCTCTTTGGGCTGATCTGGTGTGGAAAAATAACAATATAGAGCAACACAAGAAAGTAAGAATACAGTAATGCCTGCACAAGGGAGAGGAAGACAAGTACCAGGACAAGGGAGAGGAGGGAGACAAATACCATGACAAGGGAGAGGAGTGGGACAAGGGCAAGGGAGAGGAAGACAAGTACCAGGCCAAGGGAGAGGAGTGGGAAAAGGGAGAGGAGTTAGAATGTGTGGTGGCGCTCAGAGAAGGGTCAAAGCTAGGGTAATACTGTAAATGGAAGTTATATTGCATATTTCTTGTCCTGTTGCAAATGAAGCCTTTACTGCAGCAATAATGTTATGTGTTCTTCTTTTTCAAACAGTAACCGTACATTCTATAAAGCTATTCTGAGATGGGTCATTCAAAAAACTGTAAACTAGCCTTGCTTTGCCTTCAATTCAAATCAATTATGTTAACAGGGAACTTTGCCATCAAATAATAAGTGACTTATCACTGTATTTATAGACCCAAAGTAGGCTTATTCCGCACACTAGGACTACACCACACAATGGCATATTTATTGCTGCTGCAAAATGTTGCAGATTGTTCCCTGAGGAGGGATCACATCTTCCTTGACCATACCGATTTATTTGCAGAGAGCGACAAGTAGGCTACCTGCTACCTGAACGCTTTAGGCTACCAAGAGCAGTCCTCGTGGATATTTGTAACAGTCAAAAAAACTGTCTGTTTTTTTGCTTAAAGGGGCAATTGACTGCAAAACCGATTTTACCTCTTCATAGTTGAATAACAACAGTTCGGTGGGTAAAATGAACATACCGTGAATATCAAAGTCCATTGACACCTCTTTCCTATTCAAATCTCAAAAAGAAAAAATTTGGCTGTAAAACGCTAGGTTTTCAACAAAGCTACCGGTCCTACGTAGGACCGGTGATCGCCCTCTTATTGGCTCTGGTCTGTATCTTTGTCACGCCCCAGAATTTACATCCAGACCAGCCCGAGGTAGCATCTATCTCCGATACTAGTTTAGCTGCGCGCTGCTCTGTGTAGGCTACTTATAAGGAATTACAAAGAAGAACGTTTTGAATTATAACAAGGATATTGAAAATGGACCACGGTCGTAAATGCTGTGTTCCAGGCTGTACAGGGAAGGCTAACACTCACAGTCTTCCCAAGGAGCCAAACATTCAACAGGCATGGCTGCTGTTGTCTTATGAGAAGATCCCGGCGAAGTTCGACACTCAATCATTCATTTGCTCTGAACATTTCACCCAAGACAGTTTTGACAACCTTGGACAATTTCAAGCAGGATTTGCTAGGAAGCTGAACCTGGAAAGAGGTGCTGTTCCGACCGTATGCCCATTGCAACCGCAAGCTATAAGGACAGTATGATGTTCTGCTAACAGTTATTAGCAATGCTAACGTTTCCTGTATATAGCATACCAGGTAGAATGCTAAATACGTTTTTCTACACACATCAAATGACTCTAGCTAGACTAGCTGTAGTCGGCATTAGAAGGGAAGCTTCCGAAAAATAGCCAGAAAACGAACAGCAGTCTGGCTTATTGCTAACGCCTGTATAGTTCATCTATTTGAAAGAACTGGAGAAAGGTAGGTGCTAGATACAGGATACGTTAGCATTGCTAGTAACTGTTACTAGTAACACCTAGACTGTAGGCATGTAAACAAATTTAGCTTGCTAATGCAAGAGCATAGGTTGAATGTGTGATCTTTTAGCCTAGTTTATTGGCAATGGGGCTAACGTTGATTAATGTTCCTGACTGTGTTTCATTCAAATAAATAACCTGTGTCATGTAAATCTACAATTCACAATGCATGTTTGTCCAGATTTTTGTCATGTTATTTTTCAGCAAGATATCTAGAGCTAGCTAGCTAACTGAAGCCGAGTAGAATCACGACATGGTTTGGTTGCTAAGCTGTAGCCTAGCGTTCTACCCACCTAAGTCAATCCAGTTTGCTTCAACAACAGTGGAAACAAGTAATGTTATCATTTCAAATGATATATAGTCAATCTGTTGAAAACAGTGTTGTGTAGACACAATAGATTTATTTGCGCGTTTTTATTTCAAGTCTCCAACTTCGGTGTTCCAGCGAGTGCTGCTGTTGGCCGTGTTGCGTTTTTGCTCCCCAGCTTAACTCGTTGAAAACCAACCAATCAGCGCGCAGCTCATCTAAATATTAATGAGCATACCATAAAAGGAGAAAAGCTAGTGTTTTTTCCCGGGAACATTTCAAAGGATCTGTCAGTGGGCATAGAACAGCACCCGGGCCATTTTCAACCCAACCAATGTTACATACCCTATTTGGAGACCTTAAGGAACAGTGTGAAATACCCCAAAAACCCAGTCAGGGCCCTCACTAAGTCTGTCTGTGACAAGGTGACTAGCACAGTTGCCAAATGTATTGCAAAAAGCTGTAGACCGATTGATATTGTTGAGGACGAGGGGTTCACCAAAGTTTTGCGAGTGGCAACGGGTGACTCGAACATCAAGGTACCGCAAAATCAAAGACGCACACTGACAAAAATTCGGAAAACCGGTAATATGTGATTAATCATGATTAATCCACAGAAACCTGTGATTAATTTGATTAATTTTTTTAATTATTTCACAGCCCTAATATATACACACACATATATACACACACACACACACACACACAATCTACTGTTACTTGGATGTCGTTAATTATATACAGTGCTCCCATGACGCGCACTACGCGCTGTGCGTAGGGCACCAAGTCTTGAGGGGGCACTAAAACATTGCCAACTGAAAAATGATCATAGTTGATGTAGTGAGGTCAGCAAGACCACACGGAGCCAACAACTTGCCACACCTGAAGAGTGATTCAATCACATCAGACAAACCTAATCAGCCCTTGTGACACCCTCAGTATGCTGATTACCCACCAAACGCTGATGCAAAGGAACCATAGAATTGGGGGGGAGGACCTCCCCAATCTCAGCCCTCCTGCTAGCTTGCAAGCTTCAAAGGGCGTGCTCGAGACAACACGTCTCCAGCAACCATTTGCATCCGTTTTGGCGGCATTTGAACAAAGAACATACCTTAATCAGAACTTTTGAGGAAAGTTCTTCAGACTTCACCTTTACTACGAGAGTACAAGGTGGAGAATTATGAGAGGGATATTTGTGTCATGTTTGTTACTTTGTTTTAATGTTGTGTTCACTGAAATCTTGATTCTAGTAACTACTCCTTCTTCCTGAAAGATAACCATGTCATTCTTGGTATCTACACAAAGCTCTCTTAATAAAACAATCATTCAACTATATTTTGTAACTGTACCAAGATGTCCAGAACAATATTTGAATGATCTTTTGAACCAGCCAGAGACCAGATCACACCTTTGGTAGGTGTGAAGGAAGGAGGGGGGAGTTGACAACCCAGCTTCCCCCAATCAACGTCTGACCCCAGACAGGTCCTCCCTCGAACTCTGAACTGTATAAATATCTAAGATGACCATCAATCTCGGACTCCAGCGAAACCAACCATGGCATGAACGCCATTGGGATTGGCGTTCCAAAGGACGTCTCCAAGCTTCTCCTGAGATTCAACTTTATAGTGATCGCGACACTATCTGGACGTTTCAACAGAAGAACCAAAAACGCAATTATCATTGCGACTTGACTGAGATCCCCCGGCTCAGCCACATGACCCGGCAGCGCAGCCGCGCTTTCACCTCCGATTCTTCAAATGGACCTTTGGCGCAAACCGCCCTCAACCTCATTGATCAACCCCTGATCAAACGTAACTATGGCTAACGCTCTTTCCTCCCAGACATGGCATTGGCGTGAGCTCTGTTTATGATTTGTAAGGATGTAATCATTAACTTACCATTTCTGTATTTCTTTAAGTTAGTCCATTTCATTCTGTTCATTGAAACCAATAACTCATATCAAATCCATAATCTAACTTGTTCATAAGATCCGTTTACCTTACTTGAATAAATTCATTGTAAAGATATTTTGACGTGCGTGTTCACTGATGTTACGATTGGCTCTACACTTAGAACGAATTCATTCCTAAAGATGAAACTGATTATTACATGTTAAATATAGGATTCCCTAATGTCCTAAACCAATATTTGGCTGGTGCCCCGAACTTTATGATAAATTAAGTATTTCTATTTTAACACGACGAGACCCCGCTACATTATAATAATTATAATGCCGATAATATTTCAGTGTAGAAATATTAGGCACCTTTCAGGCATGTATATCACAAAACAGGCAAAACAAGAGATATATTTAATTGCTCAAAAAAAGTTACGATGGCCCCCCCCCCCCAAAAAAAATAATAATAAAAAAAATAAAATAAATAGCCTACACACTGAAGTATTTAAATTGTGTCTATTTCAATATGTAATGATAGTATTCGATGACACAAATCTGTGTTCTAGAAAGAGTGGTCTGGAGTTGCAGACGTCCGATAATATCAGCTTTAATGCAGCAGTTGGAAATCAACAAGTACAGAGCTCTGGGGCTGTCTACGTTTTCCTACCCGCCACAGAGTTTGTGCTGGTTCACAAAGTCCAACTGGCTATCTGTCCCTGCCCCAGCATATATTATACAGTGCAATTGAAACAGAAATATCAAAAAAGGGTTGAGCTTGTTCTCTCGTGCATCAGGGAGTTTGTTCTTCCCCACGCATCCCACCTGCTCGGGTGCTGTCTCAGCCCGGTTTTGAGGTTGCTTCTGAAAGGGAGAGTTAACGACACAAAACACAGCCTGTTTCCCACACCCTGTGTGAGACACAATGTTTAAACCTGAGCACACTTCTAAGTTCATGAGACATACATTTTATAAGCACAATACATAACTTTAATACATACATTCCTTATAAAGTCGTACAAGCATTGTTCCCATTGCTATATTCACTAGTGCACAGTGCCCGTGATGCATTTGGTGATTAAGTTGCCCCAAATATTAATAACTGGAATTATAGATAGTGCCAATGCCCGTGATACAGCTAATGATTATAGTTCTCGAATTTTACTGTAATGTATTATTAATTATTTAACACTCAACTTCTCAAGCTCGCCGTGGGTGCCCTTACCTATCTCAGTGGCTTGACAAACTTTGACAGTAGGCTAGGTCAATTTTTTGAAAATGGCCTCAAAAAGACAACAGGAGTCAGGGGCAGAAAAAAAATAGAAAAAGAAACTGCGAGATGATGCCTGTGCATCATTTTCAGGTAAGTCCATGTTCAATCATTGTTAAATACGTGAAATGTGCTGCTAATTTAATGGTTAGCCTGTGCATACACCTCGAACTAGCTGACGTTATTGCTTATGTTAGCACACTCAAATATGTTAGGTGCAAGCTAAATTGAGATTTTTATGTTAAATATTATCTATGCATTTTACAAGTAACTGACGCCAGCTCGCTGTTACTTTACTTTACTTTATTCTATGATGCTTTTATATTCGATTTATCAAATAGTTTTTAAATTAGTAATAAAGGTGGAGAGCTCCTTGGCTGCATGCTTTCAGTTTCAAATGTTAACAATTAGGAAAACCAGGCTAAGAAACGTAAGGGTGGGGCAGAAAAATTGAGACAAAAATACATCACCTTCACTATACAAGGTTGTACCAATTGGAAAAACGGCAGTTTATTTTACATGAAGCTCAAACTATTTTGCGCTCAAATAAAGGTCAAAAAATGTCACTTGCGTGTGGCCAGCTCGCATTAAGTCAGGAACTCCGTAATTAGCATCACATCAAACACAGAATGTGGATGCATTGGCAGGGCAGCTGTGGTGGCATATATGGGGGCCGGTTCTGGTAGGCCGGTCTGGATCAAAGTCCAGGGCCCATTTTACTCCCAGTCCGTCCCTGCCAAGCCCTGATCAACCACCCTCAACCAGCTGTTTAGGGACAGATACGCAGCAGAGAACCACCACATCTGAATAGGTGTTACATTGTGATGCTGCTGTTGTGTTAGGATATGGTATTGAGTTATATGTTTGGTAATAAAAAGTGACACACAAAGGTACGAGTACGGAGGGCAAAAAAAAAGTTGTATGGTCTTCTGGAGGATCTCAGGGGGAAGAACCTCATAAATTAAGAGCTGAAAGAAAGGCTTGATTTTTACTCAGGTAAAATTAAAATACAACTTTGAACTTAATGTATATCTTAGGGATGTACCCAACAGTAGTATCTAAGGCAGAAGCAGAAGCATAACAAGAAAATAACTGCAACATCATGAGTTCAAATACGCACCTTGTCACTGGATTTTTTTTTCAATATTAGCAATTTCATTAGGGAATTCATCGAAGAACAGCTTACTTTTTCAGGCACTCACTAATTAGTCTGTGCTATCTGAATTTCCGATCTTCCGATAGGGCTCCTGTCAAAACAGGGCCATGAGTACAGCAAAGACCAGAGGGAGTTTGCCCTCACTCTCCACCTACATGGTCCAAAAGCTTACGCCTTTCTGAGAGTCTCTCCACATTCAACTACCACATCCACATACATTGCAAAGGTATTACATGTCATTTAATTGCACTTTTTAAAATGACTGGTTCAAATACATTATATAACTACTTTTTCATTTGATAAAGGTGGATGAGTTCTGTAGATGCCAAGCCTGGCCTAAACACAATGATGTTGGACATGTTGATGAAAAAACAAGAGGCAGATCCAGTTAAATGTTGACGTGTGGCGCTCATGTTGGATGTCATGGCCATCAAAAAGCATGTCCACTATAATCCGCATACCCGGAAGATGTCTGGATTTGTGGACATGGGGGATGGCACAAATGAGACTGATGTTGCCACTGAGGCCCTCATATTGATGGTGGTTGGCCTACAAGGCTCCAATTGCCTATTACCTCACCAAGTCTGTGTCCCCTGACACACAGAAGGTCCTGCCTGTTCATGCGTGAGAAGAGAGGCCTCAAGAGAACTAGTCATTGGATACTAGTTAGTATGTTCTCACGTAAGCTTGCTATTAATAAGAGTAGATTGTAGATCTGCAGATTGATAAATACTTATTAAAATCCAGAACTCAACTGAACGTAGTCACTCCGTTTATGAAGAGACGGACAAAACACTTTCTTCATCAGCATGAAATAAGGGTCATGTGTATGACAATGGATGGGCATGCCTTGAATATCAGCATGTGTAATTAGCTTGGGTGCCAGCTAAAGGCAAACCCTTGTGAGCCTTTACACTTTAACATTTTTCTCACATCCAGTGACTGGTGAGAGGGTGTTTTTAATGATGGACGTTTGCCATATGTTAAAGCTGGCACGAAACATGTTACAGGCGTACAGTCCAATACGAAGCACCACTGGCCTCATAAACTGGAGCTACATTCATTTGAATGATGTGCAAACCAAAAACGACAAGCATGTGCATTTTGACTGAAGGTGTCCCTGGCTGCACAGACGCTGAGTCGCTCTGTGACAGTAGCTCTGCGAACACTGAGGGACCTTGGCTATCCACGCTTCACGCTCTGTCAGCCAACGGCTGAATTCATTGAGGTAAGACTACATTCAAACATAGTTTCTTATCAAAGTGTACTGGCCATGCTGCAAATCATGAATTATTTTTATTTTCAAAACATTTACTTTTAGATGATTGACAGCCTCTTTGATGTTATGAATAGCCACAATCCCTGTGCCAAAGGATTCAAAGCTCCCCTGAGTTATCTGAACTGGACAAAGAGTAAAGAACTCTTGTCGAGAGGCAGGGAATACTTGCTCAGTTTGTTGCTGATGGATGGAACACCTCTTCATCGATCAAAGAGGTCTTTTAAATTGTGACACTTCCGTTCATATGATGCTCTGTTCTTTTGTTCTGGGGCCCGTTCGTCGTAAGAGTTGAAGCTAAGCTAATCCATTGTCCCTTTAGCCCGTTAACATTAGCGAGCTAACTGAGAACCGCAAAAATCGGTTCGTCGACGGCTGATCCGCATCCAAATCATGTGGTTAATTTCAATCAGGCTAAACTTATCAGGGCAAGTGCACAAGCACGTCCTACTTCAAAAGGCAGGAAAGGTCGATCACCAAAACCGTGATTTTCTAACGGTATGATGGCAGAAAAGACGAAAGAGAGAGCGGTGATATTCTTGCCATCTGAGCAAACTATTATAATGAGTCTCTACGAAGACGCATAAGCATATTATCATGGCTAAGTCAAACACCGCCACCGCTGCCAGAGCAAGACAGGCATCTTGGCAAAAAAATTGCCGATAAACTAAATGCGTATTTTGGTAAAATGGCTCATCTTTAGTGCCTTATTACCCCGATCAATCAGATCACATTTCTTTAAATGTGCCTGCTGGCAGTAGGCTTAATGGAAATTAATCATCGAATGAGATCTTGCTAGCGAAAATTATGATATCAACTTTTTCAGAATAAGTATAAAAACAAGGCCAAAGAGTATAATTGATACGAATTCATAGACACTTATGAGGATATATGTAGGCCTACTGAAATCGAATGTACTAGGGTGATATCAGGTAAAATGGGCCACTTTTTGGTAAATCGTTTGGGACAATAATACAATACCATATATGCCTTTTGTATGTATTTTTATGATTACTAATTAATGTTTTGGATCTTTTTTTTCATGATGTAATAAAATATAATTATTTAGGCCCTACAGTTCTTGAAACATCAGCTGTGCCAACTTTTTTGGCACAAGCATTTTCAGGTAAAATGGACCAGCTGTTCAGGTAAAATGGGCCAGTGAAACTGCAAAGGGAAATAGTAATTTATCATCAAATTTACTTTTAAAACACAGTTCCTTATACAGCCACAAAACATTTAAACTGCATTAAACAAACATATTCATATTTGCCATAATTTAAAAAATGATCCTGAAGCCCAGACTCGTCACAGTTCCATATACATGTGACGGTGTGCCCTCAATACCCAGCTCAACCAAAAGGCTCTCATACTGGTTAAACCACTGGCTAACCACCTCTTTGTTGAGTCCAGCAGCCCGTGCTGCAGACAGGACCTCTGGCTTGCGCATCCCAAGCTCTGGGTTGTGCTTTAGAAAGTTCTTAAACCAGTAATATCCGGCTCTCCCTGCTGTCTTGAAGAAACCAGATATGTTGTTCTTGGCTGCAAAATCAAAGGCCACTTGCTGAACATCACGTTTTGTGAAGGGAAACCCCCTCTGCGCCAATGTGTTGAGGGTGGCAGCAAGCTCCCTTTCTGCCTCCTGTGGAAGGTAGGGCTTCTGCCCTGACACATGTTCAGTGCCTGTCACCTTTCCACTGATGCGTCTTTGCAGTGTTGATTGCGGC
The DNA here is from genome assembly GCF_054491055.1 of Hypomesus nipponensis. Lineage (NCBI taxonomy): Eukaryota > Metazoa > Chordata > Actinopteri > Osmeriformes > Osmeridae > Hypomesus > Hypomesus nipponensis. Next base: position 19,272,854 of record NC_140379.1, on the reverse strand, counting down.
ACACCCCATGCTCTTGATAAGAGGTGCACACTCACTGTAATTCCTTTCTTCTCTCCCTCCATGTATTAATCTAAGGCCCCCTTCATCCTCTCCTCTTTCCACAGATTGTAATTGTTTGGCCTTCCTTTCCATCCCTGTTTTATCATTGTATCCTTTCCTCTCTGGTCCTTGTTCCTACTCTCTTTTCTCTCTCTTTCCTTCTCCCTTTCTCCTCTCCTCTCGCTTCCTTCTCCTTCGCCATACTCACTGTACATAAAATATCTACTACCATTATTACTGTTGGGGGGGTCATGGTGTGACACACACACACACCCTCACACACACTCCAACACGTGTATGTGTGTTTGTGAGTGACACAGATGATGGCCCATTTTATCTGAAACCATGTTGCCCATTTTACCTCAGTGGGTTAAGGTAAATTGGACCACCAAGAAAAACATAACATAACAAAAAATATGTTCATATACCAAACTAACAACATTATTTGTGATTGATGCCATCAAGACAGATATGCAGTTTTTTATGTGCATGTAAAAAAAAATTTATTTTTATCATCCTTATAATAGTTTAATTAGATTTGGTATGCCAGGCTACTTACCGTGCAGCTTTCTGGTGCAGTATTGTTTGAATTATTGGCCCGCCCACCATAGCAACCATAAAGCAATCAAATCCCCTGTTACTTGTCAGGGCTGGGATCCCCAAACCTTAAATGGCCCATTTTACCTGATATCACCCTATATATGTGTATATGCATGTAGGCCTATGTGTAAATCCCTCTTTGATTTCATTGACTGGGGCATGGCCAGGAATATGGTCAATTGATTGATCAGCTGGTTAAGCGCCAAGTACACTTTTCTTACACCAACGCATGCTGTGGCTTTGCCAATGTTTTCTGCATCGCCTATACTGTATGAAAATGTAGCCTACCTGACGCGAAAAACCTGAAGGATATGCAGAGAGTCTGAAGCACAGTAAATGTTTCAAGTAGCTTTATTGTCCATTTCTTCACGTCAAGACATAAGAAGGAATCTATATGACGTTCCCCACTCTACCACAGTGAAACATAAAAAGCACAGGCACAACAGATAAGACATTTCTTAGAACATAGCGTTACATATTCACATACAGCAGCATAAGCTCATAAAGCATAGCTTGCTGCGGCGTGTGATATTTGCAATGTACGGCCCGAGAAGGTCTTGCAAATAAATGAGTCCTTGTCAGCTGAATCGATATCGCTCAAACAAGAACTCATCCGTGTGAAATAAAGGATCTTGGCGATCGTGAAGAACTCTATTGGTATGGAAAGTTAATCGAACTATATCTCCTTGGTCAGCTGGGTCTCTCAAAAAGGGAGCTGCCAATTATTTTCCGGGGGTGTGGCAAGCTTATCCAGCTACACTTAAGTTAACCTGCTCTCGAGCAGGTTAGTGCTAATTGATATGTTACTATGGTGATTTATCTAAACTTGCTTCCACAAACCAAAAATACGGGCGTGTTTTATCTTAGCCTGAAAATTAGCTCGCTAAACTGCTTAGCGAGCTACGAGGAATACCCCCCTGATCTTTTTGCTGTCTGCTGTTTTGTTTCTGTTGAAATTCCTTTATGCTCAGTGTTATTCAGTTCATACATGTGTCAAACTAAAAGTGGAAAATGAAAATGGAAACTTCCATTTACAACTTTCAATTAGCTCTTTGGAGGTATTTTGGTTAGCCAGGATCATATTGACAATCATATTGTTTCTTTTGAAGTTACCTGTCTGTCATGGGGTTCGTTATAAATATTGACACCCTGATGTTGATGTGTCCTGAGCTGCTACAATGTCAGCGATACACCTGCACATAACGGTTCAGCTAGGATCACTTGAAGGTCCTCTTCAACTCAATCAGAGCATCAGGTAAGGATTTCAGAAGTTTATAAATGTTCTTTCCAAAAAAGTATTCTAGTAATCTGTATTAAAGAGGCAATTGATTGCAAACCCGATTTTACCTTGTCATAGTTGAATAACGACAGTTCGGTGGGTAAAATGAACATACAGTGAATATCAAAGTCCATTGACACCTCTTCCTATGCAAATCTCAAAAAGAAAAAATTTGGCTGTAAAACGCTAGCTTTTCAACAAAGCCACCGTGTGACGTAGGACCGGGGACCGCCATTTTTGGCTCTGGTCTGTATCTTTGTCACGCCCCAAAATGTACATCCAGACCAGCCCGAGGTAGCGTCTATCTAGCGTGTAGGCTACTTATAAGGAATTACAAAGAAGAACGTTTTGAATTATAACACGGATATTGAAAATGGACCATGGTCGTAAATGCTGTGTTCCAGGCTGTACAGGGAAGGCTAACACTCACAGTCTTCCCAAGGAGCCAAACATTTGACAGGCATGGCTGCTGTTGTTTACATTTACATTTATTCATTTAGCAGACGCTTTTATCTAAAGCGACTTCCAAGAGAGAGCTTTACAAAGTGCCTATAGGTCACTGATAATAACAACAAGATAACCCCAAAGCATTGCGGGTAGCCAAAACAAGAAGTACACATTGTGAACAACCAATAAATAAGTGCTAAAGGGAGGAAACCATAAGAGCATGTAGTTAAACAACATGAAACTCTAAATGCAAGTGTACTTGTAGGAAAGCAATAAAAATAGGATTAACTAAAATAGAAAACTGTTTAAATCAGCTACCACTAACAAACAAGAGCAACAGTCTAAGCAAGAGTCATTGTGATCCTTGAGGAAACCAGCGTTGTGTTCAGCAAACCATTCCTAAGTACCGTTGTACTCCCGGAACAAGTGCGTCTTGAGCCTTCTCTTGAAGGTGGAGAGACAGTCTGTGTCTCTGATGGAGGTGGGGACTTGAGAAGAGCTTGTGTTGGGATCGGGCGGTCTTGAGCGGTGGGACCACCAGGCGGTTGTCTGAAGAAGACCGTAGGTGGCGGGTAGGGGTGTAAGGCTGCAGGAGAGACTTGATGTAGTCGGGTGCAGTCCCGTTCACTGCTCGGAAGGTCAGTACCAGGGTCTTGAATCTGATGCGGGCCGTTATGGGTAGCCAGTGGAGGGAGATGAGGAGCGGGGTAAAGTGGGAGCATCTGGGTAGATTGTAGACCAGGCGGGCCGCCGCGTTCTGAATCCTCTGAAGAGGGCGGGTTGCGCATGCTGGGAGACCGGCGAGCAGCGAGTTGCAGTAGTCCAACTTGGAGAGGACAAGTGCTTGGACAAGCAGTCTAGGTGTTGTTTATGTTGTTAATGAGAAGATCCCGGCGAAGTTCGACACTCAATCATTCATTTGCTCTGAACATTTCACCCAAGACAGTTTTGACAACCTTGGACAATTTCAAGCAGGATTTGCTAGGAAGCTGAACCTGGAAAGAGGTGCTGTTCCGACCGTATGCTCATTGCAACTGCAAGCTGTAAGGACAGTATGATGTTGTGCTAACAGTTATTAGCAATGCTAACGTGTCCTGTATATAGCATGCTACACACATCAAATGACTCTAGCTAGACTAGCTGTAGTCAGCATTAGAAGGGAAGCTTCTGAAAAAATAGCCAGAAAACGAACAGCAGTCAGGCTTATTGCTAACGCCTGTCTAGACAATCTATTTGAAAGAACTGGAGAAAGGCTGGTGCTAGATGCAGGATACGTTAGCATTGCTAGTAACTGCTACTAGTAACACCTAGACTGTAGTAGGCATGTAAACTACTTTAGCTTGCTAACGCAAGAGCATAGGTAGAATGTGTGATAATTTAGCCTAGTTTAATGGCAATGGGGCTAACGTTGTTTCATGTTCATGACTGTGTTTCATTCAAATAAATAACCTGTGTCATGTAAATCTACAATTAACGATGGATGTTTGTCCAGATCTTTGTCAGGTTATTTTTCAGCAAGATATCTAGAGCAAGCTAACTGAAGCCGAGTTGAATCACGATATGGTTTGGTTGCTAAGCTGTAGCTTAACTTTCTACCCACCTAAGTCAATCCAGTTTGCTTCATCAACAGAAGTGGAAACAAGTAATGTTATCATTTCAAATGATATATAGTCAAACTGTTGAAAACAGTGTTGTGTAGACACAATAGATCTATTTGCGCGTTTTTATTTCAAGTCTCCAACTTTGATGTTTCAGCTAGTGCTGCTGTTGGCCGTGTTGCGTTTTTGCTCCCCAGCTTCACTCGTTGAAAACCAACCAATCAGCGCGCAGCTCATCTAAATATTAATGAGCATACCATAAAAGGAGAAAAGCTAGTGTTTTTTCCCGGGAACATTTCAGAGAATCTGTCAGGGGGAATAGAACAGCACCCAGGCCATTTTCAACTCAACCAATATTACATACCCTATTTGGAGACCTTAAGGAACAGTGTGAAATACCCCAAAAACCCAGTCAATTGCCCCTTTAACATTTGTGATATGTAGGCCTATTGTGAACTGGGACTCTATTTTTACAAATTATTATTACTGTTGATAATGTTGACGAATCATCAACATTTGTTTTCTGGGCACTTTATAGACCTACCTAGTCCTATCATGTTACATTTCATTTAAATAAAATCACACAACACTCAAGTGCACGGATTATTACAATACGAATTTGGCTTATGACTGATGGAAGAAACTCGAGCAATGCCTGGTGCTGCTTCTCTGGCAATGTGTGATTTGTCTGCAGTGGCAGATTTAGTGATTTGGGGGCCCCAGGCGAAGACAGGCATGGGGCCCCCTTAACTCCTATTCTTACTCTTTTCAATCCATATAATAATTATGAATATATATATATATATATATATATATATATATATATATATATTATTGATAAGCTATAGCAGCCTCAGTTAAAAAGTTGGACCAAATGAAGATGTTGGGCAAACGGTCCTAACCTCTATGACTTTGACACCTTTTTCCCTTCTAGTGATATTTTCAAGCATTTAGCCTACTCAAATTGCATTAATTCATTAAGAAGCCCCTTTGAAACAAGCTATTGTAACAACATTGTCACCGGCAGTATTTCAGATGGAATCGCAATTCAAACAGTACAGTACCATCTGTTAACTGAAAATATGCCCCCAAAAACGTAAATAAGCTTGACAATTATTTAGGGGGAAATAATAAAAAAAGTTTGCTGGAGATGATCATTGTCAGTAACCAAAGTAACTGACATGTAACCAAATGCCAAATCTGGTCTCAGTCTAGAGCCCTGCGAGGAGAAGCTGACCCTGGTAAATTGTGCTACGAGCAAGCTAGCCTAGCTGCTGTTGCTAGCCAAACTTCACTGAGCTTCACTTGTGCTAGCTGCCGCATCATTGGATACCAGTGTAGAAAAATTATGTTTCCTTCTGTAGTTTCAGTTTGGCAATTAGTTGTTTACTCTCCTCTTTTGTCTTTCTCTTTTGTGCTCCGCTCGGTGAGTTTCGTTACATTTAGCAAATTGTTTTTTGCCTTCACTTCACTCTTCTACTGTCTCACATTAACCAACTGATAGGACGTGCTTTGCTGCGCACTTGCCGCAATCGATGGAATAGTCGACAGTAGTATCGGGTGGGAGGGGAAGGCTGCATTGACACAAATAGAATAAACGCTCTGTTGGTATCCTTGTTGATACTTTAGTGGAAGGTTATATATTTGATATTCACTGTATGTTCATTTTACCCACAGAACCAGGGGCATAGCCAGGATATTATTTCTGGGCGGGCCAGCTCTGGCCAGTCTTTTATTTGGGGTGGCAATATATTGTTTATTATCATTTGATGCTGGTAGTTAATGAAGAAAGGGACATCCTTGTTTTCATTAAATATTTTGCATAATAATACATAAATGTATCAATTGTTATTCAGCGAAATTAGGGATTTATATCAGCAAGGGGGTTTACGTTTAGCACTTTTGCAAGGCACTGCATTCATGTCACATTCTCATTGGGGGCTGAACCCCCCTAAAGGTCTGATCCTAGAATCGCCCCTGGGACAATTTCTGGGGAAATTGTGGTGGGCCTGCGTCGGTTGCAGATGGGTCCGTTTTTTTTACTGTCATTTTTACAACTGATATACAGCGACACACCATATAAGCTTGAGTTTAAATACATTATTTAATGTGACATTACGTACTGTACATGAAAGTCTTAGCTAAATGACTTAAATGTATGATGCACTTTTCAATCAGTCCTCCGACACCACAACATGATATGCTGAGTATAACAGCGCAACAGCTCAAACACAGGGAGGGATACAGTAGCAACGCTAGTGCTAAATAAGTATTTAGTGGTAGGCTCCATGATGCCAGGTACAGTAACAAGGGCTCGTGAAACTGCTCACCAAAAGAACGAAGGGGAACCCACTTGTCTGGCAGATTACGACGTTCGTAGGAACTTGGCGAAAAACTAAACTTTTTAAAAGCCTAAACTTTCCAAGAGTTTTAGCTAGGTTTAGAGTTACCTAGTGAAAATAGCCTTAACTTTCCTAGACTTTCCTAGCTACGGTACTAATACAGAAGGAACACTGATATCGCTGTCTGACTAGGACGTCGTATCTATGCGTTGTTGCTAACGTGTGCTGACAGTGCACACCCAATGAAATCAAAATGTGTAGGTCGCACATGCGCGAGTGTTTGTAAAAAATGCTTGGACTGTCTCAAAAACTGGTCGCAAAATGCGACCAGAGAATGTCTAATATAGAGAGAACTGCCACTCTCGGGAAACTTCCGGGTTCTGAACTGGTTGAAGTTCCATGTGAGGGCGCTAACGAGCGAGTGCAGATTGAATGGAGGTCTATGGAGCTATACCCCTCAAAATCCACTTTTCTCAGGATATCATTTTTTGTCTAGTAATTTGAATTCTGAATTCAAAAGGGGAGGCAAAAAAAATACACACTGCTGGCTGTTAGATTTTTTTAAAGTCGCCTTTCTGTTCTAAAAAGCTTTTGAAAATGTAATTGACGTCATACACATCGTACGACTTCCGGGTTCTGAACTTACTTTGAACTTTGAACTTACTCTGAATTTACTTTTTTCTCTCAGGGCATCAACAACACAGCTGACAGGTGATTCCGCTTCGGATGCCATCAAGCAAGAGCTCTGGTCGTATCAGTCCTTCACTAACCAATCAGCATTCATTAGCATAATGCTAGCGTGTTATAGGCAACAACGACTCACCCTGTAAGAAATCAGAAGGACATAAGTACTCTTTCATTCAACTTTCGACCTATAATCCATGTTGAACATGCAAAAACTACAATCAAATCGGAGATTTCTCAACGACAATCAGGCAAAAGAGACAAATTTAGCCGTTTAGCTCCATAGATCCCATTCAACATGCACTCGCTCGCGATCACTCCCAGTGGAACTCTGGTGGAACTGAAACTAAATTTGGTACAATGGGGCTTAATAGGGAGTGGCAAGGCTATCCTTAACAGGCTCTGATGCGACCATTTGGTCGCAGCAAGCCATATATATGACACGTAGATATGTCTATGGCAGCAAGCCCCCACCCCTCGACTCTCGGCTTGAGGCAACAGCCCGGGTGGATGTAGGTGGTATTGCATTTCCGATTTTCTACCCGACTCGTCCGGTCGTTTTTATTCTATTAACTCCAATCAACATATCTAAAACTATCTCCCCCAATAATTTTTGTTCAATTCTCGAACCTGGCTCATACTCCTAGCTTTTTCATAGAACAATTTGTCCTGATTTTTGCTAAGATTGAAACCAATCTGAAATGGGTAAACTAGCAGCCAATTTATTTGCTTACGTCAACAAAAGTTGCCTGGGAACGTGCTCGCGGATACGAACAATGAACGAGCACAAAAGGGAGCATCAGAAAATCGCTGATTTACCTGAGCTGAAAGAGAACAAGGAGAAAGGATTTGATAATCTACAGCTGCCTGCCTTTATTGTAGCACGTTTTACAAATGGTTGCACATATGACTGTTGTTTGTAGAGTTAATTTCAGTTATTTTAAAGCAGATTTAACCATTTTGTAATGAACGCTATTATGGTCATGGCATGAAAAACGTAATTATAGCCTAATATAATTAGTTATAATATCGTGGCATGTTACGGCGTCATTATATATTGTCGACATGATATTCTGAGGCAAAGACAAAGATGAATAAATCATGTCTGATAACGTCAATATTGTTATGGTCGTTATATTGTTAGAACTTTAAGTCAGTTAACACCACAACGATGGCGTTAACAATAAGATAGTAATAGTAAACAACACTCATCATCATTATAATAGTTACAAAGGTATAGCCTTAATTTGCTTTGCAAAGCTAGAACAAGGACAGAGCCAGATATTCAGGTTTACTGTTTATTTATCCGACACAATACATAAGCAGTTAAACTATAAACACGAAGCAAAAAGAACAACGTATAGGCCCTGCACGTATAATATTACAGTACTAATATTGATTTTCGTAAAGTTCACATGTAGACTATCTGCTTCTTGATCGGACTTGTACCACATTCTGACAGTTTTCTGCAATGCCTTAGCTCCAGATCACAAGCTCGCGACTGGTTGTCGCAAAGTATGACGTATACAGCTAGTTGCAAGCATGCATGAGTTTCGGAGCTAGGAACAAGCTTCTGCAAGAACGGAGTCGGTCTGGAAAGATGGCGCGGTCCATTAGGAGCTCTCGCTTGCCTCACTGCGCCACTGAGCACTTTTCATAGAAATTAATGGGGACACCATCTTGGACGACAGAAGTAGCTGCCTCTAGTTATATTAACTCTATGGGTCGCAGTCTGGAGCCCTGATACATAAAGAGAGAGAAAAGCAAAAATATGACGTGTGTGAGTGTCTTTTTTGTTTGTTAGCTTAGGCCTATTTGTTATTCTTAAGAACATATTTGAACGTGTCTGTCTGGACACGAATAGGAAAACAGGAAACAAAATAGGAAACAGGAAAAACTAAAGATGTAAGATGAAAAATATCACTAGCTCGTCCTTTTTATTGTTGAGGCTGTTCATGGTTTACAGCAGCTGTATTCTCCGGTTGTGATGATTTCTAGCAAATCGATCAACAAACTCATTTAAGTTTAAATATGCTGCCTTCTATGCTCATGCTTTTATTTCAATTTCGAGTGTAAACTAGCGACAGTGTGTTATCTATGACTAGTGACAGCTGGGAATGGATTTAAGATAGCTCTCGCTAGCAAGAGATAATCTTACACGTTTGCAAAAATAAAAGCAGCAGCCTAACTCAACTCACTCTGACACAAATCGGTATTTGGTATCACCAACTTTCTCACCTGTTAGTTACAGTGGTATCCAGTAGTTAGCTGCTACTGCGCTGTAAGAATGCAGGTAGGCTACGTTGGTTTGTGTCTTGCGCTGTTGATGGGGGCTGCCGCGAGGCAACAGCCCCGGTGGATGTAGGTGGTATTGCATTCTCAAAGCTGGCTACTAGCTTTTTCATTGAATACTTTTTCTAAAACGATTTTTCCTAAATTTGAAACCAATCCCAAATGGGTAAACTAGCATCCCAATTATGTGCTTAGTCAAGCAAAGTTGCCTGGAAACGTGCTCGCCAATACGAACAGGGGACGATCACAAAAGGGACATTAGTAAATCGCTGATTTAGCCTACCTGAGCTGAATGAGAACAAGGAGAAAGTGCTTGATAATCTAGTTGCCTGCTTTATTGTAGTAAGTTTTACAAATGGTTGCACACACACGACGGTTGTTTGTAGCGTTTATTTCCGTTATTTTAAAGCAGATTTAACCATTTTGTATGATCGTTATTGTGCTCATGGCATGACAAACGTAATTATAGCCTAATATAATTTGTTATAATATCTGGCGAAAGACGAAGATGAGGTAGATGAGGAAGATGTGGTTATCATGTCTGTCTGGTCACAAAATTGTTATGGTCGTTTTATTGTTACAACTTTCGCTTGCTTACTGCGCTGCCACTGAGCACTTTTCATAGAAATGAATGAGGACGCCATCTTGGGAGACAAAAGTAGCTGTGTTTACTAGGCTAATATATAAGTCTATGTTGTAGCGTGACAAAAGACAATATAAGACGACTTGATAAAAAAAATACTAATGCATTTATATAAGTTTTATGCCGTTTCTGTTCAGGAGTGTTTTGTTTTGTTTTTCTGGATTCCGGAGTTCGCGCCCCAGTGAAGGGAACCTGGAAGAAATTCTTTAACTTTTAATGTAAGAAAATGACACAATTCTATCGACCTACAGATGTATCACAACATTTTAATGTGTAAGCACTAATATCAGATAAAAATGAACACATGTAGCCTTAATTCAAATAATAAATAACGTAGGGTAGTCTACCGTCGGAGACAACCACTATGCATCATTCAGCCAGTTTAAACGACTGCTAGATAACGCGGTGCATTTTCAATGTGCCGAAAGTTCTTCTCGAAAGTTCGGCTCTTTGGGCCGGCACAATCCGGAAGAAACCTGCAAAGCTTAACAAGGCATTGTTTGCCCATCCATTAGTATCTAGCTTACTGTAGGAAATCTCCCATTGCATCCTTTCTCTAGCTTCGCTTTGGCTAAAGTCAGATGGACGATGATGACGATGAATGCCTTGTCAGTGTGAATACAGTCTGTACAAATACCACTTTGACACACTTGCACGAAAAGATCCGCTGGTTAGGTGTAGCATTATATTATTTAATATCCACAATACTGTTGTTCAGCTTTTTTTGTATGGAATGCCAAGTTAGTCAAAATTAAATAAATAAATAGGTAAATAAATAGACAAATACATAAATAAATATGGCCAAGGAATACATTCTGAAAAAAAAGATGGTATTAAATATATAAATATAGCATTATATAATTACATAGCTGAATCCATTTACCGACATCAATAAATAAATACATTTATTTATTTCAAAATGACGTTTTTGTAAAGACAACATTTATTTCATGGGACTTTTACACGCCACATTTATTTCCACATGTATTTCCACGCCACATTTATTTCCACACTACATTTATTTCTGTGCTGTATTTATTTCAAATCTCACATGCAAACGAGAGGGGCGTGGTTATCGTCAGACCAACGCAGCAGATAGCTATGCTACCTGTATGGGGGTGACAGTGGAATCGCACTGCCGAACGGCATGGCTTGTCAGGATATATTATTTTGGCACAGATAGTAGAGGTGTGAGAGAGATTGTAGAGGTACTTGGGCGGATAAGTGCTCTACAGAACATAGATATTGAAGTCTTAAATAGTTTGAGACTTATCGAGCACTGTTCGTGTGCAAGATGTACAGGTAGTGGGGAGTGATAAGTGCCAGGTAATGTTAGCTAACACAGCTAGCAACAAAGAAGACAATCACTGCCACCACCGCTACATCGCGCTGCTATTATGTGGATAACTAGGTCGATAAGGCACATAACGATCTAGCCTCACCATTATGCCATGCATTACCATTTAGTGAGACGAGATCTGAAGTGAAGCCAGACCATTCCAGACATTACCCATACCTTTGGATTTACACTAGGCTACTGCTTCAAATTGAAGTCAAGTTTCTTAACGCTTTGTTATTATTGGCAATTTAAAGTTGCAACTAACCAAGACGTGTCAAGACCAAGACCCATTCAACACGGTACACAATAACCAAACCCAGATATTAGGTACAGGTTTATGGAATTATTCAATTTTAAATCAAACCACTACCACTGGACTCGTTTTAATGACCATTCAGTGACAAAACGGGTTTGGCTGTTCATATGTGCCAATACAGCACAACACTACTAGCTCTACAGTAGCTAGCTCTTGCTAAAATGGCCACACTGATGTCGTCCTTTTATTATTTTGTCAGCTAGCTAGCCGGATAGCCAGCCACTTGGCCTACAGTTGCCGACTTCGAGACCGGTGATAGCCAACATAACACCTAGGAAGACATGTGTTGGCAGTGATTGTTAGCTTTGCAGACGAGTTCCACGTCACACGAGCGAAAGCCATGTTTATAAAGGTAACTTCAGCGCAACCTCATAGCTATCAAAGATCAAGTCCCCACACGTAGGCTAATAAGTCACCGCCATCACTCCCATACAAAGGCAGAGACGACACAGACATTATGGGCAAAGCTTGTCTACATTGTATGCTTTTCAGCAGTGCGATGCCACTGTCACCCCCATACAGGTAGCATAGCTATCTGCTGCGTTGGTCTGACGATAACCACGCCCCTCTCGTTTGCATGTGAGATGTGAAATAAATACAGCACTGAAATAAATGTGGAGTGGAAATAAATGTGGTGTGGAAATACATGTGGAAAAAAATGTGGTGCGTAAAATTCTCAAGAAATAAATAAATGTGGCATTAGGAAATAAAAGTCCCATGAATTAAATACATGTTGTCTTTACAAAAACATAATTTTTAAATAAATAAATGTATTTATTTATTGATGTCGGTAAATGGATTCAGCTATATAATTATATAATGTTATATTTATATATTTATTACCATCTTTTTTTATTTCAGAGTTTATTTCATAGCCGTATTTATTTATGTATGTATTTATCTATTCATTTACCTATTTATTTATTGATTTAATTTTGACTAACTCGGCGTTTCATATTTTTGCAGCAGCAGCATTTTAATCTGAGTTTAAGTAGCTTTTACAGTTGCACAACAAAGTCACGTAATGTGACGAGATTTAATTTAAAAGTATAACAAACTCATCAGGGACAACGGCAACATCGGCAACCTTGCACCATGGATTATAATTTTTACGTCATCTTTAAATTCAGTGTCTGAACAGGACTGGGTGTGCAGGCACACATTATCAGTTTCTCCACCTTGAACCTAAAACCTAGATTCTAGGTTAGAAAGGTTGCCAATGACCAACGGTTGCTACGTTAAAGGAAAACAAGGAACCAATCCAATTGGCCAACGGTCTTCACTGTTCCACTGTTCAAACTTTTTTCTGTTTCTACATCTTTCAATTAATTATCAAATAATTCTGAATTATTTCTCTTTTTGCATATTTCTTCTCTTTTCTGTAGTTTTATGCCTTGTCCAGCTCCAGCCCCTTTCAAAAATACCTTAAAGGCGCTTTGAAGCTTCATCTTAGAACTTTTACAAAATGTTTACTATTTTCAGCTTTTTTAGCATGGTCAGCTATCCCCATTCAGGATTTCAGCATTCTCACTGCTGTTTTGCAGTGTTGGGGGTAACGAGTTACAAAGTAACGGATTACAGTAACGATACTACTATTATAGGTAACGAAGTAAAGTAACACATTACACTCAAAATATTGGTAACTACACTACTTTACTAGACCTCAGGAACGCGCTTTCCTGCGTTCCCCAAGCCATTTTTGCCGGTTCGAAAAGTTCTCTTTTAGTGGCGTTTGCATGCTTGCCTGTGTGCTTGCTTGTCTGGTCACCGTTGCCACAGAGACAGGTTTGAGTGATTTGAGTGACGTAGCTGCTGGTGCATAGACATTAGGCGCGTTCGACATGAGCTGACTTCATGCAGCGCCGCAGCTGGCTGCAGGTGGCTGCCTTGAATCTGAGAATGCCATTGGCTGCTTCAAGTCAGCCGGGCTGCAGGCGGCTGCAGATGACGCCAGCGCTGCATGAAGTCGAACGCACCTACCGACAACCCAGTATTACATGATGCTAGGTTGGCGTAGAAGGAGGGAAGCGGGAAAATGGATGAGACGGAGATAGGAGGGTTCAGCCAGTGGCGACATTCTCATTATTTTAACTTTGTTAATCGAAGTAGGGTTGCCAACCATCCCGATTTGTCCGGGACATCCCGATTTATGGGTGATTTTGATTTGTCCCGTCCGGGACAGCTCCAGTCCCATTTTCCAATCACAGCCTCGCCGGCCGGTATTCATATTCAGTGAACTGCGAACAGGTGCGCGTGTCAGAAGGGACCGCGAGTGCATGGAAATATTAACGTGAAGGGCCTTGCATCGCCAGTGCAGACGACCATCACAATCTAAAAGCACTCCTGGCCTCGGCGATTTACCTGACTGAATTTGGTGAATGATGGTTTCAATCATTTTTATATTTTCTGGTATATCTAAGTTAAGTTACCCAGGAGCTCTGTTGACATAGACATTCACTAGACAACGTTTTACCTATTGGACAAAAGGCTATGTTTGTTTGTTTCAAGCTCCAAAAACTATTTGCGTTTGGGGCTGAGGAAGTTGGCAACCCTAAATAGAAGGGACAAAAATATTACAGTAAAATGGACTGTATGTCGAGGCGAGAGGTGTCTTTCAACTGCTGTCAACTCAATGAGATTTTAAAGTGAGGCATATTTCTTTGTTCAGATAGTGTGGACAGGCTTAACATTCATTCAAGTGAATGGCTGAGTTTTATATGCCATTTTGTTTTACACGTTTACAATTACAATACACTATGTGGAAAGGCTAAAACATGCCCTTTAATGAAAATTGAAAAATAAAGTGATGAAAGGGCCATGATGTTTGACCATGTATCTTTGCGGTAAATTTGGACATTTGCTTAAAAAATTTGAAAGTAACTAGTAGTGAAGTTACTTTTCAAATGCAGTATACTCTTGTATACTAATAATCTAGTAATCTCGTTACAATTTTCAGAAGTAACTTGTAACTAGTTACTTTTTCTGAGTAACTACCCCAACATTGTTAGTAGCTAACAAAAACATCCACAGCTGTTTAGGATTTCAAATGGCTACCGAACATGTTCGGCACTCCCCTTGCTTACTTAATTCAAAAGTCTTGCAATAGGTAAAACTCTGACTACTAACCGGAACTTCATTGCCACAGTCTAAACTTTCTGTTCATGAAAATAATTAATTTGAGCCTAAACCGTATGAGGGATATTCCCCTAAATAAATGTCAAGGTTATTTACGTTTTGGGGGGCATATTTTCAGTTAGCAGATGGTACTATTTGAATCGCGAATCCATTTGAGAAAGCTACTGCCGGTAACGTCGTTGTTAGAATAAGTTTCAACAGGGGTTCTTTATGAATGAATGAATGCAATATGGGTAGGCTAAATGCCTGAAAATATCACGAGAAGGGAAACACTTAAAATTACGTTTAAATCATAGAGATTAGGTCCATTTTTTCACCGGTCTCCTAAATGTATAGAGTTTTCACGGCGCGTAATCAGACGGGAAGTCGCCATATTGGAGGCACTCCGCATCACAACAAAGCACAGGCACTGAAGCATACACCCAACATCGGACCAATAGGACAGATCGAGAAAAACATTTGCAATATTATCGACTTCCAAAAGTTATTAAAACCAGGGAGAGGAATGTCAGAGATTATCAGTGTAAAGGAGGCGCTTGTGGTTGGCAATGCTCAACCAAGTCGTCACGGATCCAAGAGGGAGCTAACTCGTAGGGATCTACACCGCCGATAAATCGTAATTTCTCGAAATATTGCGCATTTTCTTGTGGTCCAAGTTTTCCCCTATATGCCTTTGCATCTTGGCCGTGTTTTGATGAGCTTTTCGGTTGTTTGGACATGGCTACTAGTAGTTTACAGAACTAAATAGCCACACAACCCTCCTACCCCCCACACAGCACAACTATTTATGTTTTTATATATTCATGTGTGAGTGCGTGCAAGCATCGTGGTTGAAGGGTGTATGTGGATGAAAGCATTGTTTTTTTGTGGTTGCACAATAAAATTTTGTTGAGTATCTAATGCCCAATGACAAATAAAGCCTATTCTTTTCTAAATAGATGTAAAGCTTATTTATGTTTTTGGGAGCATATTTTCGGTAGGGCTGTCCCCAACTAAGATTTTCAACTAAAACATCAGCCGCTAATAGCCTACTAATATTAAGACTCGTATCACCAGTCCTGTTGTAACCGAATGCCGATGGTATTTAGTATCTCTTACAATGTACTACATATTAAGAATATTGTTTGTTTAACATGCAAATCATCAGAGCGCGCTTATCAGTGCCTGAAAACTTGCAGCATGTGAACTTACGTAGAAGCTGAGTGGGGACAGTGCAACAGAGAAAGATTGTTGTCTTGGCCGTAGAAGATAATGTCATTCGTTTTGGATGTGATTCTTATAATAGGCATATTCATTTTTCAACCCAGGGCATTAGCATGGGATCTGTTAGTAGGGCTAGGCCAACTTAAGTTTTTCAGGTGGTAGGCTACATCATATTCAACGTCGAACTATGAAAAATAAACCGTTGTTAGCAGAGTTTGCATTCGAGTCACCCGGTACTTTGTAAATGTCAATGTACTTTAATGAACGTCCCGATTTGTGTGTCCTAGTGATCCTGGAAGCTATGCTGTCGGGGGCTTTATGCCCCTGGTAGGGTCACCCAAGGAAAACAGGTTCCAGGCGAAGGACCGGACAAAGCATGGCTCAAAAACCTATCATGAAGAAAAATAACAATGGTTCTCAGTTGCCCCTGTCCGGAAGCGGGTCACCGGGGACCCCCCCTGGGGCCAGGCCCGGGGGTGGGGCTCGATGGCGAGCGCCAGGTGGCCGGGCCTTTTCCCATGGGGCCCGGTGGGGCACAGCCCGAAGAGACAACATGGGACCCTCTTCCAGTGGGCTCACCATTCGCAGGAGGGATCATGGGGGTCGGGTGCAGTGTGAGACGGGCGAAAGCGGGGGCCTTGGCGGTCTGATCCTCGGCTGTAGAAGCTAGCTCTTGGGACGTGGAATGTCACCTCGCTGGCGGGAAAGGAGCCTGAGCTGGTGCGCGAGGTAGAGAGATTCCGGCTAGATATAGTCGGCCTCGCCTCGACGCACAGCATAGGCTCCGGAACCAGTCTCCTTGAGAGGGGCTGGACTCTCTTCCACTCTGGAGTTGCCCTTTGGTGAAAGGCGTCGAGCCGGGGCGGGAATATTTGTTTCCCCTCGGTTCGGCACCTGTACATTGGGGTTCACCCCGGTGGACGAGAGGGTAGCCTCCCTCCTCCTTTGGGTGGGGGGACGGGTCCTCACTGTTGTTTGTGCTTACGCACCAAACAGCAGCTCAGAGTACCCACCCTTTTTGGAGTCTCTGGGGGGGTGCTGGAAAGCGCTCCTCCCGGGGATTCCCTCGTCCTCCTGGGGGACTTCAATGCTCATGTGGGTACTGACAGTGAGACCTGGAGGGGTATGATTGGGAGGAACGGCCCCCCCTATCTGAACCCGAGTGGTGTTTTGTTGTTGGACTTCTGTGCTAGACACGGCTTGTCCATAACAAACACCATGTTCAAGCATAAGGGTGTCCATATGTGCACCTGGCACCAGGACACCCGAGGTCTCAGTTCGATGATCGACTTGTAGTCGTGCCGCATGTCTTGGACACTCGGGTGAGGAGAGGGGCGGAGCTGTCAACTGATCACCACCTGGTGGTGAGTTGGCTTCGATGGTGGGGGAAGACGCCGGTCAGGCCTGGCAGGCCCAAACGCAATGTGAGGGTCTGCTGGGAACGGCTGGAAAGCCCCGATCATGTCTCGGGGGGTGGGGGTGGGGGGGGACATTGAGTCCGAATGGGCCATGTTCCGGGCCTCCATTGTCGAAGCGGCAGACCGGAGCTGCGGCCGCAAGGCGGTTGGTGCATGTCGCGGTGGTAACCTTCTAACCCCGTGGTGGACTCCGGAGGTGAGGGATACCGTCAAGGTGAAGGAGGCCTATCGTACTTTATTGGCTGGTAGGACTCCAGAGGCAGCTGATGTGTACCGGCAGGCCAAGCGAAACACGGCTTTGGCGGTCGCGGAGGCAAAAACCCGGGCATGGGAGGAGTTTGGCGAGGCCATGGAGAATGACTTCCGAACAGCTTCAAAAAGGTTCTGGACCACCATCTGGCGACTCAGGAGGGGGAAGCAGTGCTCTGTCAACACTGTATACGGTGGGTCTGGTGCGCTGCTGACCTCGACGGGGGACGTCCTGGATCAGTGGAAGGAATACTTCGAAGACCTCCGTAATTCTAACAACACACTTTCTGACGTGGAGGCAGAGTCTGGGGACATCGGGGGGGGCCCTTCTATCTCTGGGGTTGAGGTCGCCGAGGTGGTTGAAAAGCTCCACTGTGGCAGGCCCCGGGGGTGGATGAGGTCCGCCCGGAGTTCCTTAAGGCTCTGGATGTTGTAAGGCTGTCTTGGTTGACACGACTCGGCAACATCGCGTGGACATCAGGGACAGTGCCTCTGGACAGGCAGACCGGGGTGGTTCCCCTCTTTAAAAAGGGGGACCAAATCAAATGTATTTGTATAGCCCTTTTTACACGCAAGCATGTCACAGAGGGCTTCACATACGCCCATAGAACTGCCCCTCAACCAACCTAAACCCTCAAGGAAGACAAGGAAAAACTCCCAGAAAAACTCCCAACGGGAGAAAAATTGAAGAAACCTTGGGAGGAGCAATTCAGAGAGGGATCCCCTCCTCCAGAGACGGTTGGCAAGAGAGAGGAGCAGAACACAAGCTAAACATAGTCATACAGTGTCAATGGGTTTTGAAACACCAAAAATCCATTGTTTGGCTTTATAGACGTTGGATGGGACCTGGAAACTCGCTGTTGGCCGTCATGGAGGCTGGTTTCCGGTTGACGACCTGGTCCAGCGTTGGTAGACCGACGACCAGGCAGGTCCTGACAGCTCAGACCCCCCACACCACAGGGGATGTGTGGGGGGGACAGAGAGGAGAACAGGGATTAGAGAATGCCAGGAGCAGCTAACAGTTTCAGTCGTAATAGAATGAGATCCCCACCGGTCAAGTGTGGACTAGTGCAGCAATTTAACAAAGCTAAGAGGGTATTTGATGCAGCCCTACACACCAAGACAGCGACAGCCCCCCTTGGTTGGAACATGAAATCTGTTCCAGGGGAAACAACTCTAAAATAGGTTATATTTATACGAATAAGGATGAAAACAACCAGCCCCCCCGTTGTCTCCAACTAGTAAACTATAACAATAAAAATATACAGCAACGGAACTATTACAGTAACAATATACAATAACAGGTTTACTTTATTTGTAACATTTAAATGGGCAGTGTGAACATAAGCTAAAATTACAATTTAAAAGTTACATGTGATACACACATAGGCAAACGCACACCCCAGGTTTACATAGAAAGTACACAAATGTAACAATCATAGGATTGACTAAACAAGAACGTTTTTAATCTAGTTTTAAATGTCGAAACAGTATCAGCCTCCCTAATTGAGACAGGTAATTTGTTCCAGAGAAGAGGTGCTCTATATGAGAATGCCCTACCTCCAGCAGTTTTTTTCTTAATTTTGGGTATTACCAGATAGCCGGCATCTTGAGATCTTAGAGTCCTTGCGGGGCAATAGGGTGCAAGGAGACCGGAGAGGTACAGTGGTGCCAATCCATGTAGAGATTTGTAAGTTAGTAGTAAAACTTTGAAATCAGCTCTGGCTTGGATAGGGAGCCAGTGTAAAGAGATAAGAGTAGAGGTTATATGATCAAACTTTCTTGTTTTTGTCAATAGTCTAGCAGCAGCATTTTGTACCCGCTGTAAATTTTTCAAGTAGGTAATTGGGAGGCCAGAGAACAACACATTGCAGTAGTCCAATCGGGACGTAACAAAAGCATGTATTAGTTTTTCAGCATCATCCTTTGAGAGGAATTTTCGTATTTTGGCAATATTACGTAGATGGAAAAATGCAGTTCTGGTGATTTGTTTAATATGGTACTCAAAAGAAAGGTCTGGGTCCAATGTGACTCCTAAATTTGTTACCAACTGGCTTTGAGATACTTTGACACCATCTAAGTTTAAGGTCAGATTGGATAAATTATTTCTGTATTTTTTAGGGCCGAAAATTTGAACCTCGGTTTTATCCGAATTAAGAAGAAGGAAATTTGCTGTCATCCAAGTTCTCAACCCGGAAACACATTTTTCCATAGCATGTGGAAATTCTCCAGGCTTTATGGACATGTATAGCTGAGTATCATCTGCATAACAGTGAAAATTTACCCCAGAGCTTCTAATTATGTTTCCTAAAGGCAACGTATAGAGTGAAAATAACAGAGGGCCTAGAACTGAACCCTGTGGTACTCCGTATTTTACAGTAGTGCTCCTGGATGAGCAACCATCATAGTGGACATATTGTGATCTATCAGATAGATACGATCTAAACCACTGAAGTGAAGTACCAGAGATCCCAACATAGTTCTCCATACGCTCCAGGAGAATCTCATGATCCACAGTGTCAAATGCTGCACTAAGGTCTAGAAGAACCAGAACAGAGATAGAGCCCGCGTCAGAGGCTAATAATAGATCATTGACTACCTTAGCTAATGCAGTTTCAGTGCTGTGGTGAAGACGAAATCCAGACTGGAGAGGTTCATAAAGCTGATTTGAGGAGAGGTGCTCAGTTAGCTGTTGTGCCACAGCTTTTTCAAAAATTTGGGAGAGAAATTGCAAATTTGAAATTGGCCTATAGTTGTTAATACAACCTGGATCCAGGTTTGGTTTTTTAAGAAGGGGCTTAATAATAGCTTGTTTGAAATTGTCAGGGAATTGTCCAGTTACAATAGATTCATTAATAATACTAAGCATGGGAGGCCCAATAATAGGGAGAAGTTCCCTACAAAGTTTGGCAGGGAGGGGATCAAGAAGGCAGCTGATGGGTTTCGAGGAATCTACCAGCTCAATGAACGCTTCCATAGAAATAGGGTTAAAGTGAGTAAGAGCCTCAACATGCAGCATGCTGGGTATAGAGTCAAATTCCGTGTTGATGGCCACTCCTCCAGGCCTAGTCTGTAGTTTGTCCCTTATTGCATAGATTTTTTGGTCAAAGAAATCTAAGAAATCATTGGGAGAGAGATCTAAACTAACACAGAGTGTACTTTTCTTAGTGAGTTTTGCAACAGTATCAAATAGGAACTTTGTGTTGTGTTTGTTCTTACTAATCAATTTCGAGAAATATTCTGATCTGGACCTGATGAGGACCAGAGGGTGTGCTCCAACTTTAGGGGGATCACACTCCTCAGCCTCCCTGGGAAAGTCTATTCAGGGGTCCTGGAGAGGAGGGTACATCAGATTGTCGAACCTCGGATTCAGGAGGAGCAATTTGGTTTTCGTCCTGGCCGTGGAACAGTGGACCATCTCTATACCCTCCGCAGAGTCATGGCCGGTACATGGGAGTTCACCCAACCAGTCTACACGTTTTGTGGATTTGGAAAAGATGTTCGACCGTGTCCCTCGGGGGCTCATGTGGGGGGTGCTCCGAGAGTACGGGGTACCGGATTCCCTGATCGGGACTGTCCGGTCCCTATACGACCGGTGCCAGTGTTTGGTCCGCATTGCCGGTAGTAAGTCAAACTTGTTTCCGGTGAGGACTTGTTTCCTGGACTCCGCCAGGGTTGCCCTTTGTCACCGATTCTGTTCATTTCTTATATGGACAGAATTTCTAGGTGCAGCCAGGGCATTGAGGAGGTCCGGTTTGGTGACCTCAGGATCGGGTCACTACATTTTGCAGATGATGTGGTCCTGTTCACTTCATTGGGCCGCGACCTTCAGCTCTCACTGGAGCGGTTCGCAACCAAATGTGAAGCGGCGGGGATGCGAATCACCACCTCCAAATCTGAGGCCATGGTTATTGACCAGAAAAGGGTGGAGTGCCATCTCCAGGTCGGGGAGGAGATCTTGACCCAAGCGGAGGAATTCAGGTATCTCGGGGTCTTGTTCACAAGTGAGGGAAGAATGGAGCAGGAGATCGACAGGCGGATCGGTACGGCGTCCGCAGTGATGCGGGCTCTGCATCGGTCCGTCGTGGTGAACGAGGAGCTGAGTCGAAAGGCGAAGCTCTCTATTTACCAGTCGATCTACGTTCCTACCCTCACATATGGTCACAAACTATGGGTAGTGACCGAAAGAACGAGATCGCGAATACAAGCGGCCGAAATGAGCTTTCTCCGCAGGGTGTCCGTGCTCTCCCTTAGAGATAGGGTGAGAAGCTTAGTCATCCGGGAGGGGCTCAGAGTAGAACCGCTGCTCCTCCGCGTCGAGAGGAGCCAGCTGACGTGGCTCGGGCATCTGATTAGGATGCCTCCTGGACGCCTCCCTGGTGAGGTGTTCTGGGTACGTCCCACTGGGAAGAGGCCCCGGGGAAGACCCAAGACAGGCTGGAGGGACTATGTCTCTCGGCTGGCCTGGGAATGCCTCAGGGTTTTAGGTTGCTGCCCCCGCGACCCGACCCCCAGACAAGCGGTAGATGATGACATAACATGATCATGACATGACATAATGACATGACATGACTTTAATGAAATACGGCCATACCACAGATTTATTTGCCATTTTGAATAATGACACCGACAAAGTAGGCTATGGCAGAGTTTGTAATTCGGCAGCCAATTGTGCTTGTGCCATGTGCAAAATACCAAACGAAAACAAAAAGCAGATTAACGAAAGGGAAAATGGTAAGACCTTTTCTTTTAAATTATATATTTTTAGAGTTGCTTTATATGTCTTAAATAATATAATCTACAATTTCTGTAGAACATTTTGTTAATTCAGCAATGATGACACAAGCGGGAATCAGATCTTACATACGGCAGCTCGACTAAAAAAATCTTAGTCGACCAAGAGCATATCGACCAAAAAATCGACTAGTCAACTGAGTGGGGACAGCCCTAATTTTCAGTTAGCAGATGATACTATTTGAAACGCGATTCCATCTATACTGCCGGTGAAAACGTTGTTACAGTAGCTTGTTTCAAAGGGTGTTAATGACAATGAATTATGCAATAAGAGTATGCTAAATGCTTGAAAAATGTCACTAGAAGAGAAAAACTTAAGGGGACGGACCTACCTGCAACCGACGCAAGGAAGTACACCCTACAATTTCCCCAGAAATTGTACCCTCTCTAGTTATAAATACGGCTGTGAAATGATTACATTTTGTTATCAAATTAATCACAAGTTTCTGTGGATTAATCATGATTAATTACATTACCGATTTTCCGAATTTTTGTCATTAGTGTGCGTCTTTGATTTTGCGGTACCTTGATGCTAGAGTCACCCGTTGCCCTTCACAAAACTTTGGTGAACCCCTCGTCCTCAACAATATCAATCGGTCTACAGCTTTTGCAATACATTTGGCAACTGTGCTCGTCACCTTGTCACAAGCAGACTTAGTGAGGGCCCTACGCTGTTCAGTGAGGGTGGTTTGGCGCATTCTACTTGAACTCCCCTCGCCGACCAACGCATGCTTCGCGTTGAGGTGGTATAGGTTACTTTAGGCTGGTATTGCTTTGGTGAAATGATAACATTCAGTCAGTTAGAATTCAGTCCTTTAGCAGATACTCTTATCTAGAGCGATAACGTCTTTCCGCAGAGTAGGCTATGCATATCACTTTGGTTTTATTGGATGTTGCATCTTAGTTTTTTTGGAACACAAACTTCTCATCCAGAAGTTGCAGATTGGGTGGAATTGTGGGTATATTATGTTAAATGCGTGAAACAAAAAGAACAAATTAATTCTGTAATTTAATCATAACGCGTTAACGTGTTATTTTTCACAGCCCTAGTTATAAATCATCTTCCTCTTCCATTGGAGTCTATGGCAGCCCCTATAACCGTACGGTCACTTTTTGTGAAATTTGGCACACTCATTAGGACAGGCCCCTCTTTATTCTCACCAACTTTCATGTCTCCCATTTGAGCACTCTAGCACCACCAACTGGTAAAAGTTGGACTTGTGTTTACACATGTAACTTTTGAACCATATGACCGATTTTCAAAAATTAGGTCCTGTTGGATTCCCTAAATTGAGACGAGTTCAACCGGTTTTATAGATTTTCCGTTATTTTCAATTTTAAGGAAACATGTTTTCTTGCTTCTCCTCCTACAATTTTGGTCCAATCTTTCCCAGAATTGGCACACATCATCGTCAGAGCAACCCTTAATCTAGCCTGGTCCTAACCAGACTCTCGTACATTTCATTTGTACAGAGAGTCTGGCCTTGCTCCATTGACAAGCGTTGACTTCCTTGTAGGCGGGTACTCTGTTGAAGTTTAAAACTATTGGTGGGAAGCTGACAACCTAGTGACCTGGTGCAGCCAGAACAGCTTGGAGCTAAACGCTCTCTAGACAGTGGAGATGGTTGTGTACTTGAGGAAATGCCCAGCCCCACTCAACCCCATCACCTTTTGTGACTCTTCAGTCAACACTGTGGAGTCCTTCTGCTTCCTGGGCACTATCCTCTCCCCGGACCTCAAGTGGAAAGGAATTTCAGCTCCCTCACCAAGAAAGCACAGCAGAGGATATACTTCCTGCGGCAGCTGAAGTTCAACCTACCAAAGAGAATGATGGTGAACTTCTACACAGCCATCATTGAGTCCATCCTCACCTCCATCACCAGGTGATTGGCTGCAATCTGCCATCTCTTGAGGACCTGCACACCTCTAGGTCCCTGAAGCGAGCAAGAAAGATTGTGTCTGACTCTTCCCACCCTGGACACACACTGTTCCAGCCACTCTCCTCCGGCGGGAGGCTGCGATCCATCAGGACCAAAATCTCATACCACAAGAACAGTTTCTGTCCGTCTGCAGCTGGCCTAATCAGTAAGGCCAAGAACTCCCAACTGTCACTAGTAAGTAAGTAAGTAAGTAAGTAAGTAAGACTTTATTTATATAGCACATTTCATACAAGAATTGTAGCTCAAAGTGCTTTAGCACTCTCATACAATCCACTTGTCACTTTACTGCACATTACACAATTTTAAATTAAATCTTGCCTTGGGCGCCAAATGTGCTAGGACCGCTACTGCAGAGCATCTTAGAAATTCAAAGAGGGAATCAGGTTCGTAGACTCTTCCTCTTGGTCCTTAGCATCTTATCACCTAATGGGATTCTGTGTGTGTGTACTGCTCTACTACTATCTACCCAGAGATAAGAAAGAACATCCCCCTGTTTAATTTTTGCTTGGAACTTTTACATGGAAATCACAATGCATCTGTGTATGTACTCACTCCATTTTGTATATTATACTAGATGATTATGACAGATTGCTGCGATAACCTTTCTTTCTTTTCTTCTACTGCATTTTCTCAATATGTTTACTAAGGTGCATATCTTCATTTTACACTTTAATTTACTTCACTACCTAACGCTCAGCAGACCCTGTAAACAGTGTGGCCATGAAACCCAGGACCCCTCACTCCAGCCTTTCGTTGTCCGACCACAGAGACCTATATCCACAGCTTCATCCTATTCCAAGATCTGTGATGCCAGCAGTTCAATCCTCTCTTTTGCTGACGCTGAACTGATCCTTGTTAACAGCTAATCCTTCTAGGGGGCACATTAACAGTTTTAGAAATCTGTCACTCACCATGGTTACCAGGGAGACACACCTCTATGGTGTAGCATAGCGTACTGCTCACACTGACACAGAACACATCTGCCCTCACAGATCAGATGTGCCATAGGAATTCCTTGCCTGCATGTTCTCCTGTGAGACCCACTGTACATACGCCTGTAACTGGCCTGGCGATAACACATTAAGTAAAGCACATCACCCCAGTGTTTTTTGTGGTAATCCTGCGTCCAATTAAAATGAAAGCCTTTGAAAGCATCCTTCCTGTATCTCTCTCTCTTTCTCTGTTCCTATTTTCCTCTTTCTCTCAGTATCCTATCCTTAAGACAGGGTCTTACTGACAGGAAGTGGTATTACAGATTGTCAGAGGTTGTTCTGTTTGTGATGCTAACCCTTCCGTCATCCTTCTAATGCTATGATTAGAAGAGACACACTGATGGGAGGGGCTAAATACAATAAAGTTAATGAGAACCAGACACAGTGAAAGTTAACTGAGTTTCTTTTGAATTTATTTCATTGTTCAGTGATCACAGTTTCCTAGATAGCAACTAATACATCAAAGGAATGAGTCTACCTGGGCTGTGAGAGTCCCGGACCTTGGTACAACACACTTAGCTCTGGTTCTGGCCAATGGACCTCAATTTATAATATTGGGAACCGGTGTGCCAATTTTGGTTCCACTCTGCCCCATACCCTGGCTTGTTCCCTCATGCTGCCCCAGGATCCAGGTCTGTAATCCTAGCCCCCACCCCTTCTGCCTTACAGAGGGAAACCGCACAGTCCTTTAGCCAGTAATCCCATTAGCAGAGCCCAGTTTCAGGTAATCCTCCCACATCTCAAAGCTCCTTGCAGCCTGCACACACTCACCACCTCTGGGATGCCGGGTAACTGCTGAAGCCCCTCAGGTAAGCTGTGCAGACCCACCTCAGAAATCCATCATGGCATAGGCACCTTACACTCCCTAACTGCAGCTAGTACAGCAGGTCTACACAGCTGGTTTCTATCAAGGACGTAGTTTGAAGACCTGTTGGACACATACTTAGATATTTTGCTAAATGTGTACAACCAATACTTGCTGTATTGGTTGGATGTTGTAACTTGGGATAACTATGGTAAAGACCCATGCATGGAGCAGTAGTGTATATTTCTGTGGGCCACAATGCTTAGCTTTTTTTCTTCAGTGTACAGCTGTATCCATAAGATTTTGCCTTAATGCACTCCTCTGTTGTCTAACTACAGTTTATGTTGATCTTGTCATAATATGCCAAGATTGAAAGTAGTGTGTCACTACTAAAATTGCACATTTCCAAGAATGCCTCTTTTTATCTGTCCCCAACATGAGAATGGAAAGGTAAAGGAGCTGAACAATGAGGTGAGGTTCAGGAGAGTGAGAGAACTGAAAAAGCCTAGAGGGCCAAAGGCCATCAGAGCTGATTGAGAGTGACACTCAGCCACTCACACATGATCCACAATCTCGCCACTGACAGGATGACGGAAGGGGAGAAATAGGGAATCCTCTTGTCTGTGTTCTCGTTCGTTAATCAGTGTGTTTGTGTGTTTCAGAATGTTCAGCTGGGTGGTGAAAGTGGTTCCCCAGCCCCCTGAATCCCCTGGGATTTTAGGAAATTCTGAAAAACCTAATGAACCTCCGCCAGCCTCAGTAAGTGTGTGTATGTGGAACGGAGGTCTTTCTCAACCTTGTTCACCATCATAACAATTAGTTTTTTTTCACAGGAGAAGAAAGTATCTTTTAAGGAAGACAAGAAACAAGAAGGTAAAAAGTCCTCTTAACCCTTAACTATGTAAATATATTGATTTCCTGAATTTGATTTACATTCCATAGTCTAATACTCTGACCTGATTGTTAGCCTCAAAGCCTGCCAAGCCAAAAGAGGAGGAGCAGGTGTCAGAGGAAAAGTGAGTAACTACTTTGTGTGTCTTTGTGTTTTTTTCAGTGTTTAGAGGTCCTTCTGACCCAGTAACCTTATCTGGTATCACAGATACCAGGACCGAGAATAAGAGCGATCAGAAAAGGATCACATGATCAGAAGAAATCCACTAGACATCAGTATCCCCTGTATAGGACAACAGTGCCAATTTCAACACCACCCAGGATTAGAGTGACTTTCCACTACATGTAACTTTACACAGCACAGTACACACGCCTCTAATATCTACATTCTGATCAGGCTTCTACTCTGTGGAGCCACAGTGGGATTTATTGAAGTAAACAATTATGACCTAAATTGGGTTAATGGCAGGAAGGAGCTACAGATCCTCCTGTTAGTGTCTGCAGGTATAAAACAGTGACAAAAGTCTGTCTTTGGTGAATGTCCAATTAAAAGTATTTGTATCTTTAGTTCTCCGTTAAGCCTTCACCTTAAAGATATGTTGTGTTTGTTTCTAGTAGTCAGAGCGGGGTTCTGACTTGGATCTCTCACGGCTTTGTAAACGCCCTTCCCCAGCCCGCTGGAACCCCCAGACTTAGCCGGGCCAATGCAGAGACAAAGGTAAGAACCGAGTCTAGTTTTGTAGTTTAGCACCGCTGAACATTGTAATCTGGCTTGGTTGGGCCATACCAAGAATTGTGTTAGCCCCACCATGATACAACCAAGAAAATGGTGTGTTCTGTTGTGTATGTGTATGTTAAAATTCTGACATTGATTTGAGCCCCACGACTGGATGAATTACTGAAATAGTGTTGAAAATAACCTAGACCCCTGTTAGAATGTCAAAATGCAAAAACACAAGAAATTACATTTTGGGACAGGTTGAGTGTGGGATGGTTAATCTTGCACTTTTGGATGGCACTGGGACAGTGAGGAAAAAAGTTAGTTGCGAGTCCTGATTGTAATCCGAGCTGTCGTATTGCGAATAAGTATGGGGTATGTAGCATGGTAACATATGGTTTGACACATGTATTTGTCTTATCTCTTCTTTATCTGATCCCACATTAATCTCTGCTGAACAGGATGACACTGCAGTGAGCAGGTATGACACTGTGTTTTTATTAGAAAATGGTGTGTGTACAGATTGGTACAATTGGGAGTCAGATGGCTGAGCTGTGAGGGAGTCGAGCTAGTAATCAGAAGGTTGCTGGATCGATTCCCGCCGTGCCAAAATGACGTTGTGTCTTTGGGCTAGGCACTTCACCCTAAATGCCTAGGGGAGAATGTCCCTGTACTTACTGTAAGTCGCTCTGGATAAGAGCGTCTGCTAAATGACTAAAATGTACATATGTGCGTGTGTGTGTATATGTGCACGCAGTCAACTGATGTGTGTTGTGTGTCATGTGTTCTTTACCTGTTGGGTGAACTGCAGTAAGACTGATGAAGAGTGAGTAATCAAGAGAATTACATTTACACTATGCTATAATGCTAATAGCGAAGCTGCTATTTCAAAGCCTGGCATGCATTCTTTCTACCATAGAAGGTGGAATAATTCCATCAACCTTCAAGTTTTAGACAATGACATTTTAAACACTTAAGTAATATATTCACAAATCTAAATAGATCTTTTAAAATGAAGTGGCAGAGTTGTTTGGTGTTTTCAAAAAAAGATCCAGATCTACAAAGCCTTCAATATAAATTCAGTTGTTTGTGGAGGCATACAGAATTATTCAGCCCTTCCAAGAAGGATAGAGCACCTTCAATTTGCTGCAACAAGAGAGTGCTTTTTATTGACCCCCTACTGCCCACTAGTGCATACATCTAGCCATGCATCCAAGCAGCAGGGTTGCAGAGCAACTGAACATAGCATGCTGATGAATGTATATGCATTGTTACCTTCATCAAAATAGACAAGGGCCAGGAGTCATTGGATGGATCGTCCAGGAGTTGGGCAAAGTGGTTCCACAGCCGGATGAGAAATACAAGGAGGGGGTAGAGCCAGAGGAGACAGAGACCACAGAGGTACAGCAAATTCATAAAATCTCTACTCTTGACATAAAGACATACTTAAGCTCTGAATTTCATGTACAGTAAAATATTTCAGTGGAAATCACAGAAAGAAATATAGCTGCAAGCAGTGATGCAGGTACCTCTGCAAAATGGCAAAAAATGATTAAAATGTACATTGTAGAAGGTCAAGAGTTGGACAACAAGAGAGCAAACCTACTTCAAGTTTGGCCAACAACAATAGGCTGAATGGGGATTTGAACTCATGAGCATAAGGTTACAAGGCTGCCTCTATATCCTCTCTGCTACACACCAACTGTTGAGAATGTGAGAGTAGAAACGGTTCACATTTCAAAGTGTAATTGCATGAAATTGCACAAATGAGGTCATCCTGTTTAACTAAACAGATATTAAAATGTAAGCCAGGCTAAAAGACTGCAGCTGGATTTAAACCTACAACCTTACAGTATACTTTGCAGGTCACTGTCCCAGTCCCTTGAGCTATTGTCAGAGTTGAGTATTGTCATTCTTCAGCTACTGTATAAAAAAGTAAGCTGTTTCTTCTGTGGTAAGAGTTGTTAGATTCAGCAAAAGTGTAAACTACTCAAATTCAATCTTATTTTGACATACCAAGGTGAAATTGTTGATGGTACTTCAGAGTGATGTCATCTTGAACCCAATAAGGTTTGAAAACCATCAGTCAAAATGATATTTGATTTATTGACAAAAAGATATTGAGGCAATGTGGACATTTACATAAAAACACCCCTTTCAGACATTTTGTATTACATTTCTCATTCCATTTCACCCTATATAAAAACACACCTGCCCGCACACCATCCAAATCCATGCCGTTAACCTCCCTCCCAGCGCAAGTCACGCCATGCAGAAATGCTGTAGCGGACGCATGAGGTTTAGATGTCGACCAAAAATTGCCTACCTCCATCAAAACACATTGATCGCCACAATGTTTCCAGAATTTCTCAATGATGGCTTGAAGACCGCTTTCCAGAATCACAGTCAATGTTCAATCAAGAATAGCCTTATTGGCAATAAGTATATGGCACAGCTCATCATCAACTCCTTG
Organism: Hypomesus nipponensis; assembly: GCF_054491055.1. NCBI lineage: Eukaryota > Metazoa > Chordata > Actinopteri > Osmeriformes > Osmeridae > Hypomesus > Hypomesus nipponensis. The sequence goes on along the minus strand of NC_140379.1, from coordinate 19,242,657 downwards.
CAAATAGTAATGATTAATTGCCGACTCTCACTTCCCATTAAACCACTCAACATGCACTCTCAGGGTGACCAACAAGATTATTTTAACTAACAAACAACAATATTACAAACATCTAACTGAACAAATGCAACAACTGAAATCCCTTGCTTAGCTGTTGTAACCAAACTGTTTTCCACAAGTCTTCGGAGTCGCCTGAAATGGAACCCGTCCTTCTGCCTTGAAGCTGCGTGCGCATCATCATCAAGACCACATGTATATCACATTTACATTTATGCATTTAGCAGACGCTTTTATCCAAAGCGACTTCCAAGAGAGAGCTTTACAAAAGAGCATAGGTTACTGATCATAACAACGAGGTAGTCCCAAACACTGGAAGCAGCCAAAACATGAAGCATACATTGTGAAAAACTAAACAAGTGCCAAAGGGAAGACCCATAAGAGCATGCAGTTATACAAGTTACAAATTAAAACAACATGAGCCCTAAAAAGTGCAAGACTGTACCTGTAGAAGAACATTTAACAGTAAAATATTTCACAGTATTTCATATATATATATATATAGAGGTAACAAAAGTGAGAACGATAAGGCAAAACCCCGACCCTGTTAAAGTTAAACGCATCAATCTAGTGCACTTTGAGAGCAAAATTAAGAGGCTAAATCAATGTAGAATCTGTGCTCTTCCAAACAATATCATGTTATTTTAACCAGCCCCTGTTTGGTTGTGTGGTGAGAAGTTTGCATGCATGCAACATATTATTGATATTTAGTATAGCAATAGTCTATATTTAATTTCAATTTCGCAAAACAAAGAAGTAGACATTCTCAATTTCAAATTGAAATATAACGTAGGCTAATTCATTTGAACCAGACCAGCGATATTTACCTTCATAAATTCTTCTTCACGTCCTCTGCCTCGGTAGAGCTAGTTGCCTGGCTAGAACTAGCTGTTGCTTGTGCCATATTACTATTTGTAGTTTTTTGGTGGTAAAACGGAAACTTGTCAGACCCCTTCAGATTTTTGACTTTGTTGCTTTCATGGGAGCCAGTCCTCACACTATGGGAGCTCGGCTCCCTCTGGCTCCCACGTAATTCGAGCACTGATTAAAGGGAGCAGCCAAACGAACAGGCCTACTAACGTCATCTCCATGACAACCAGGAAGACGCCAAGCCTAAAAGCACAAACGCCGGTTCCAAAAATACTTTTAATAGCCTAAGCATAATACACTTTTTCTTTTCAAGTGTTGTAGTACTTTTGTGTGGCCAATGTTACACACGCTAACATCGCCTAATCAGCTGTGCAGTTATAACTGATGCTTGTCGCCTTATGTAAGGAGAGTGGTGGGGACGGATCAGGGTCGCTAGGAATCTGGGGGGGACATGTCCCTCCCGTCCCCAGTGCCATCTGCGCGCATGAAGAGCAACAAGTCTCTCAATTAGAGTCATTGTGATCCTGGAGGAAACTAACATCAGGTCCAATCAAGCAAGCATTCCTAAGTGCCATTGTACTCCCGGAACAAGTGCATCTTGAGCCTTTTTTTGAAGTTGGGGAGACAGTCAGTGTCCCTGATGGAGGTGGGGAGCTGGTTCCACCATTGGGGGGCCAGGCATGAGAAGAGCTTGTGTTAGGACCGGGCGGTCTTGAGCGGTGGGACCACCAGGCAGTTGTCTGAAAAAGACCGTAGGTGATGGGTGGGGGTGTAAGGCTGCAGGAGAGACTTGATGTAGTCAGGTGCAGTCCCGTTCACTGCTCGGAAGGTCAGTACCAGGGTCTTGAATCTGATACGGGCGTTGATGGGTAGCCAGTGGAGAGATGAGGAGCGGGGTAACATGGGAGCGTCTGGGTAGATTGTAGACCAGGTGGGCCGCTGCGTTCTGAATCCTCTGAAGAGGGTGGGTTGCACATGCTGGGAGACCAGCGAGCAGCGAGTTGCAGTAGTCCAACTTGGAGAGGACCAGTGCTTGGACTAGCAGCTGGGTGGAGTGCTCAGACAGGTATCTCCTGATCTTCCGGATGTTGTAGAGGGTGAATCTACATGACCGGGACACTGCAGCAATGTGAGCCGTGAGGGAGAGCTCGTCATCCATGGTAACCCCAAGGTTTCTGGCAGAGGATGAAGGGGTCACCGTCGCAGATCCCAGGGTGATTGACAGATTGTGGGAGATAAAGGGTTTAGCCGGGATGATGAGAAGTTCTGTTTTGGCGAGGTTCAGCTGGAGGTGGTGCTCGGTCATCCAGGCGGAGATGTCTGTGAGGCAGGCCTCAATCCTAGCTGAGATCCCCGGATCAGACGGGGGGAACGTCAGGTACAGCTGCGTGTCGTCAGCGTAGCAGTGGTAGGAGAAGCCATGGGAGGTTATGATTGGTCCAAGTGAGGTGGTGTACAGAGAGAAGAGTGGAGAGCTGGCGAGGGCCTGACAGTTTGCCTCCCCAGGAGACCTGGTAGGATCTTCCCGACAGGTAGGATGAGATCCACTGGAGTGCAGTGCCAGTGATGCCCATCTCAGAAAGTCTGGAGAGCAGGATATGGTGGTTAACCGTATCAAACGCTGCAGAAAGGTCTAGCAGAATGATGACAGATGACCTGGAAGCCGCTCTGGCAGACTGGAGGGCAGTGGTGACTGAAAGGAGGGCAGTCTCTGTGGAGTGGCCAGTCTTGAAGCCCAATTGGTTGGGGTCAAGCAGGTTGTTCTGAGAGAGAAAGTTTGACAGTTGGTTAGATACAGCACGTCCAATTGCTTTTGAAAAGAAGGGTAACAATGATTCCGGTCTGTAGTTCTGGAGAACGGCAGGGTTAAGGGAGGGTTTTTGTAGTAGAAGGGTAACTCTGGCCTGTTTGAAGGCAGAGGGAAAGGTGCCGGAGGTAAGAGAGGAGTTTAGGACATGGAGAAGAAAAGTTATGGTTATGGAGATGGTTTGAAAGAGAGGGGAGGGGATAGGATCAAGGGGACAGGAGGTGGGGCGATGAGAGAATGAGGTCAGAGATCTCTGCCTCGGACAGTGGAGAGAAAGAGTTTCGATATTTAGTTGGGTCAGTCATGGAGGGTGAGAGGGTAGGAAAGGTGGGTTTAGGGAACCAACTGCTCATGTCTGCGACTTTTTGTTTATGTCAAGATGACATCCAAGCTAACAATTTAGCCAAATTTCACTGCAGCTTTGTGTACCATATGTACTGTGTTATAGTTGTTTGAGTTAAACAACTTGCTTAATGAATTCAATGGCTGTTAAATGTCAAATCCAACTATAAATGTATAAAAGAGAGTTCCAATAAAATCTGAATTATTTTTAAACCTAAAGGTTTAAAAGACATCCTTTGCCTAAACTGACACACACCAACTCAGAGAACTGAGTTTCAACATTCATTTACACATTTAGTCTCAACTTTTTACTCTTCACTTAAGGCATAACTATGTTTAATTTAATGTCTGCACCTCTCTGTCACCAACTGTCTCTGGAGTGGGGGGTGGGGGCTTCACAGGGTGTCTACAGATGTAAACAAGTTAAATGTAAGACTTTTTAAGACCTTTTAATACCCCTTCCAATTGAAATTCAAGACCAAATTTACGATGGAAATACAAATCACAAGTGGAAATATACAGTAATCTTTCCAAACACTGATGTCTGTTCAATATGAACAGTACGGTAAAATGACAACAATCGGTTGAGTTTAAGAACATTGACTAAATGTGTGTAATGCGAAAGGATAACACAAAAATGTAATTGTTGTCCTACATTATATTTTTTATTACACAATGGTGGAGCAGAAACTAGCAATTCCATGAATCCCATGGAAACAAAGGCAAATGTGTGAGATGTACTGATATGGAGTACAAATCATCCAAGAAGCAGTACTTCTCTTGAGTGGTTTTATTCAGATGACTAATCATTGGATTAAGGTCAAAAGTCTATATTTTGATCTGATTTCATTACTTAAGACACTAAAAGTCAGCAGCTTGGCATGCTGGGACATGGAAAGGATTAAACATTTAGACTTTCATCAAAGTAAAAAATGCTGGTTTGTCCTTTTTCATCAATGTCCTCAAAAAAGCAGTCTGCAGAGCTACTGTGTCTGTGGGGTGACTGTCTCTGGAGGGCTGGCAGGCAGGGGCAAGCAGGGCCTGCAGGCAGGCTGTCAGGGCAGGCTTGCTGGATGAAGCTGACCTGGGGTCAGGACTGAAGAGAAGCTGTCCAGCTAGAGGGGGGTAGTCCACCAAGGGATCTGTTTTTCTCTCAGCATCCTCTGTTGAGCAGGCCTCTGCATGACCCTCCAGACCTGTAAAAGTGAAGAAAGGATCCATGTCAGTTGTGAAAAATGAAGCTTTTTACATCTACATGTGACATAAACTACAGTTTTGACTGTGAAATGCAGTGGCATTACTTGAACTTGAATCCAAATGTGTTGACCTTATGGAGACCCGGCCATGCAAACTCACTCAAAACATTTGGCTCGATTCCAGGCTCTGGCAAGAGTACTTAGCTCTAAACTGGTCAATATACACATCTGACCAAAGACCAGCTCGACCTTTGCCTGTAAACAGTGATTCTGACTGTCAGAGACCTTTAAATAGGCTGACCGAGTGAAACTAGCCTGGCTAACGTAGGTCGCTTTCTCAGGCAAATTACAAAATTAAATAGGCTTGTTTTGAAAGATCCTATATACTGGCTATCTTCAGCGGACTCTTGTCTACAAAAAGCAGCCCTCCCTGACGTAGGACTAGAATTTAGTGAATTACGATATTGTTTACACACTGCCAGTGAGTCTGTCTCTGAGGCTAAGTCAAAACAATGTACCCCCGGGACGCAATCTCAATCCACTTGCAAGTTTTCAACAAATCACAAAAATAATCGGAGCATCTGGCTAAAAGCTCAAGGAGGCTGCCCTCCTCGACATTTTTGGTGTCAACCGAACTGTGAAATGGTGAACGTATGAACATGACGTGACCAAAACATGGCTGCCGCCTAAGGCTATGCGGTCTCCCTGGCGCATAGGCTCATTACAAAGACTTTCACGACCCAAATCTAAATTCTGAGCTTGTTCTACTAAAAACTACCCTCCTCTACCTTTTTGATGAATTCGCCGAGATGCTACATGATTCAGTAATTACTCGTACACAGAGGGAAAAAGCAAGCTACTTTTCGAGTTTGGTTTTCCGTCACTTCAAACTTCAAGGTCTCAAAGTGCTCAAACCTTCACTATAATTAAAGAGAGTATTGTACTCTCACGAACCCAATCATTGATTCTAGCTTAAAATGTGTAAACATAGGACTTACCGAACGTGGCTGCCTCCAACACTCCAACATAAAGGTCTCAAAGTGCTCAAACCTTCACTATAATTAAAGAGAGTATTGTACTTTCACGAACCCAATCATTGATTCTAGCTTAAAATGTGTAAACATAGGACTTACCGAACGTGGCTGCCTCCAACACGGCTATCAGGCGATTCCAGTTGAAAACAACAATGGCTGCCGAAAAAGAAATTTGTATTCATAACGGCGAGCTGCGATTGGAAGCGATTGGGGGCTTGGCAGAGAAAGGCCACGTTTTTTTCCATTCTTGTGTTCTTGCGAACTCGTTTGACGTCCTCTTTCATTGCCCAAGTATGGTTCCAATCCAAAGAACACAAGTCACCAAGAACGCCAAAAATACCCGGAAATGTTCCTGATCTGCCCCTTATATCGGGGATGCATCGGATGGTGACTTGACCTGCGGGAATGCTAATTTCCCAGAAGTCCTTGCGGACTTGCAAGACCATTCTCGCAAGGACGCTTGCAAGAACGTTCTTCAAAAGAATGTACTTGCGTTCTCAGCGTTCTTTGGATTGATAAACAGCCAATGTGTAACGAAGGGAGAACTCCCACTCTCGGGAAACTTCCGGGTTCTGAACTGGTTGCAGTTCCACTCAAGTTCCATATGAGGGCGCTAATGGTCGAGTGCAGAATGAATGGAGGTCTATGGAGCTGTACCCCTCAAAATCCACTTTTCTCAGGATATAATGTTTTGTCTAGTAATTTGAATTCTGAATTCGAAAGGGGAGGCAAATAATATTTTTTTTAAGTCGCCTTTCCGTTTTAAAAAGCCTTCGAAAATGTAAATGACGTCATACACATCGCACGACCAGAGCTACTGCTTGACGGCAAGCTCTGGTTTCTTACACTTTTCTCTCGAGGCATCGACAACACAGCTAACAGGTTAGGCTCTCCCTGTCAATACACATGCTAGAAAGAGTTTGGGCATGCTAATGTTGTTGCTAATGTTGCTAATGCTCTGACATTCTGGTTCTGCTTCGGATGCCATCAACCGGGATCTCTGGTTGTAGTCAGTCCTTCACTAACCAATCAGCATTCGTTAGCAGAATGCTAGCGTGTTTGGGCAACAACGACTTAGCCTGTAAGAAATTGAAAGGACATAAGTACTCGTTCATTCAACTTTTGACCTGTAATCTATGTTGAACATGCAAAAACTACCATCAAATCTGAGATTTATCAACGATAATCAGGCGAAAGGGACCAATTTAGCCGTTTAGCTACATAGACTCCCATTCATTTTGCACTCGACCGCAATCACTCCCAGTGGAACTGCAACAAAATTCGGTACAATGGGGCTTAATAGGGAGTGGGCAGGCTCTCCTTATACAGGCTCTGGGCTTGGTCAGCACACCATTTCCAGAAAGGATGTGTGTGCGTCTCGCCAAGCTCGCGCGTGTGTCAAGTAGGTTGACCACCTGTCCCTCTTTGCGCTGTATCGCCAGGGGCGGTCTTTCCTACAGGCGGTATAGGCGGTCGCCGAGAGCGCCACTTTTTATTTTTTTTGCTGGGCAGTTTTTTTGCAGTCCCTTCTATGTCTCCATCCAATATTTTGACATTTTGACAAAATTAATCTAACATTAGGGTAAAATGAGCCAAAGCCGAAAACGGAAGGGGTTCGTAACTTCTTGGTGTTATCAGAACATGCTAGCACAGTGAGGTGTTTGGTTAGAGTGGGTTTGTGTTGAAGAACGAAATATTGAAGAGGCAAAAGCCATCCGGGGCGGAATTTAAGAAGAAAAGAAAGGAAGTAGAGAAACGTGCAAAGGCAGCCTAAATCATTAAATTCTGTTCTTAGCCCAGAATGAATTCCTGATAAGAAAACATTCATGAATGCGTGAATAGGTGGGCACTTAAGTGGAGTTAAGAAATGATTTACCTTATCATTGAAAGTTTTCTTACTCCCTGTCACATAGTTCTTTAGGGATTTTAGAGAGGCGGGTATAACAAAAATGATATGTCTATTTATTCTACATTATACAAAAAAGACATCATTAAAATCGGGGTGCACATATAAAGCCAATAGCCAGTGCATAAACACTACAAATATCTTACTTGTTGCATAGCACACCCATTATGGAAGACAAACACGGCAATTTGTCAACAAGTGAGGAATACTGGTAAAAATCCAAGTGTTGTATTGTCATGTTCCGTTTCTTTTCCGTTTAGTCAAATTTTGTTTAGGTAGATTGATTGCTTAAAATGAGTGAATAATATGTGCCACGGGTGACCCAGACCTTCTAAGATTGTTGTTTGCCAGCCATCAACAGAACAGAAGACATTATTATTATAAAACATTCTTTGCAGGCAATGAGGGAGTGAATGTGACAGGGCACCGTGTGTGCACCGTTGAACAGGGGGGCGTGGCCGGAGCGTAGTTCAGCACAGACGTGACATTTTCTCAGGGATTTTCATCGTTGCGATTGTTGTTGTGTTAATTTGAAAGAAATTGAGTTTTGTAGGGCAAAATAGCATTTGAAAGTTGCAATACCGTTTTCGTGTTTTTTTTGGGGGGGGGGGGGGGCGCCAGGGGTGAAGCTCGCCTAGAGCGCCAAATGTGCTAGGGTCGGCCCTGTGTAGCGTACAGTATTTTCAATATGTGACGTGCGGGACCAGGGGTGAAAATGCTGTGTGACACAACGCAAAGCGGGACAGGTGGTCACCCTAGTGTCAAGAAACCAGATGAGACTGTGAGAATTTGGCACGTGCGCTGTGGAGCAATTCAATTGAATTCAATCATATATAGACATACCAAGGTGAAATTGTTTATGGTACTTCAGAGTGATGTCGTCTTGAACCCTATTCGGTTTGAAAAACCATGAGTCAAAATTATATTAGATTTATTGACACAAAGATATTGAGGCAATGTGGACATTTACATATATATAGGGTTAGATATTTTAACTCTACCTGAGTTGATCTCTTTCCAGAATATCAGTCAATGCACAATTAACAATAGTCATGTGGGCAACCAGGCTCGAGAAAAGCATATGGCAGTACAGCAGCCGACTCAATGGCCCAATTAAAATAAACAACACGCACAATCAGGATGACCAACAAGATTATATTAACTGATATAATATACAAACAATATTACAAACATCTAACTGAACAAACACAACAACTGAAATCCCTCGCGAGACTGTTGTAACCGCACTATTTTCCACAAGTTTTTGCCTATTTGACACACCGCACTGCATGCTGGGTACCCAAGGGGCGCTGACGCTGATTATCTAGCTGTGCTCCAACTGTGATTTGAGTATTATCTTTGGTCAGCTTTGGGACAAAGGTTAAGAAACTGTCTACATTTCAATGTAAAATTGCATGACATAGCACAAGGTACTACTTCAGAATGATGTCATCTCAAAGCTAATAAGGTTTGAAAAGCCATCAGTCAAAATGATATTGTATTTATTGACACAAAGATATTGAGGCAATGAGGACATTTACATAAATACAACCCTTTCAGCCATTTTGTATTGCATTTCATATTCCATTTCACCCTTTACAAAGACACATCTGCCCACACACAACTTCCATCCATGCTTTTTCCCTCTCTCCCAGCACAGGTCATGCCAAGGCAGAAATGCTGCAGCGGCCACATGAGGTTTAGGGGTAGTCCAAAAACATGCCTCCCACAATTGGCACATTTTTCCTAAGATGGCTGAAAAACGGCAGATATTGTAACTCTTCTTGAGTTTATCTCTTTCCAGAATCTCAGTCAATGCACAATTAACAATAGTCATGTGGGCAACCGGGCTACGGCGGAACTCATGCTCAGCTCCTTGTGAGAATAGCCTATAGCATTACAGCAGCCGACTCTCTGGTCCTATTAAAATACACGACATGCACAATCAGGGTGACCAACAAGATTATATTAACTGATAATCAATAATATTACAAACATCTAACTGAACAAACACAACAACTGAAATCCCTCACACGGCTGTTGTAGCCGCACTATTTTCCACAAGTCTTTGCCTATTTGACATACCGCACTGCATGCTGGGTACCCAAGGGGCGCTGACGCTGATTATCTCTAGCTGTGCTCCAACTGGGATTTGAGTATTAGCTTTGGTCATCAGTGGGACAAAGGTTAAAAACGGTTGACATTTCAAGGTGAAATTGAACATGGTATATCAGAATGATGTCATCCTGTTTAACTGAACAGATAATCAAAATGATGACTGAGCAAAAGACTGCAGCTGGATTTGAACCTGTGACCTTGCTCCTTGCAGTCTTAGCTTACTGAGCTATTCTCAGTGTTGAGAACCATTCTGCCCTACAAAGCCAAAAGACCGTAACTCGCCGAAGTGTAGAACTGAGAAAAACGACTTCAACGTTTTTGCACTTTCAAAGTAGTTGTTCTGCCAAATGCATTTTAGGTAGGAAACTGGAAATCTAGCAGTTTGATGTTTTAGTGATTACACATTATCTAAACTAGACATTTTTGAAATTGTTGATCTTAAACTGCACTTTTGACCCATATTTTGAAGTTACAGTAGTATACCATAGTCTATCGTAAGTGGTCATGCCAAGGCAAAATACAGTAACTTCCGTTTCTTCGCTCACTTAGTTGCTTATCACGATATAAACTCTGTATTTTATAAGCCAATGTAACATACATGTGGATACCTGTCACAAGACTCACAAGACAAGAGTGTTTTTGATTTAACTGCCAGGGTAAGATACTTACAAACGACTCATGTTTGGGATGTTTGGTGTTGAATGCCAGCGAGTAGGCTAAGCTAATGCTACATGTGTTTATTGTTGCTAGGTTACGTATTAGTTCAATTGAAACCGTAACTCCATTTGAACGTTTTTGAGTGCCGCAAAACAAAGCCTACTGATGTTACGGCATTCTGCATTGGATTTCTAAAGCCAAAGCAGGCTTTTGGAAGGTACGGTGAAGACAACAACCTTATTTTCTCTGAAAAACAGACAAGTTCATTTAAGATATTTGGCCACGTGATAAAGCAGACCTTAACTGATCCAAAAATGAAAAAAAAAAAAATTTAGACTAAATTGAAGTTACGGTCTTTTGCCTTTGCACGGCAGCATTGTGGTCAGCATCCTCTCTTGTTGCTGTCATTATGCTCTGTTGCACTCGGTTGAGCAGGCCTCTGCATGACCTGTAAAAGTGAAAAAGGGTTCATGTCAGTGGTGAAAAATAAAGCTTTTCCCATCTACACTTGTACCTTCAGTTTTGACTGTGAAATGCAGTGGCAATACTTGAACTTGAATCCAAATGTGTTGGAAACCCATGCAAAGTCACTCAAAACACAGGCTCTAGCAGAGTATTTAGCTCTAAACTGGTCAATATATACACATCTGACAAAAGACCCGGTCGACCTTTGCCTGTAAACAGTGATTCTGACTGTCAGAGACCTTTAAATAGGCTGACCGAGTGAAACTAGCCTGGCTAACGTAGGTCGCTTTCTCAGGCAAATGACGAATGAAATAGGCTTGTTTTGAAAGATCCTATATACTGGCTATCTTCAGCAGGCTCTTGTCTACAAAAGCAGCCCTTCCTGACATTTCAGGAGTTGAACTGAGTAAAAGACTATTGTTTACACACTGCCAGTGAGCGAGCCGAGTCTGTCTATGAGGCTAAGTCAAAACAATGTAACGTCACTGTGTCCAATCCCGACCGGTTTTTAGCTAACATTCTGATAAAATGCCACTTCAAATATTGATAAAAATGATTGTATCACGTTTTCAACTGATTTACTGATTTCATGTTAAGCTTTAACTTCTTACCTTTCGAGCTAAGTATTGTAAAAAAAAAAAAGATAGTTAGCTTATCCTTTACTAGAGCCGGTAAAAAGACGCTGGTGCCGGTAAATTAGCCGTGCGCCACCCTTGTCCAAACCCGACCGCACCTATACTCGTAGTAAACACTCGCTGCTGCTGTTTTTCCGGGGATATTAACTTGAGCCAGGGTCACCAAACTGACTATAATGCTGTCAATATATACAGGGACATAGAGATATCACGCTTCAACATCTCCAAACTATGCGATAAAATCTCAATTTGACTGTTTACCACCACCTGCTGGATGTTTTGTTGAACTCTTCTAAAAAGCATTTCCCGAGCGTCGCCCGAGTGGTCTTTCGGCTTTCTCTCATCAATGTAACTTTCCTAAATTATTTAGACATGTAAACGTCCATATATGTTTATGAAATTTGACACTTAGAATGATTGGTATGCCTAAAATAATATAACTTACACTTTGCTAGCGATTGCAAAAGAAAATGGTGGCAAAAAGACCGGAAAATGGGTGTCCAAACCCCGTTCGGGTTTGGACAATAGTGGTTTACAGCGGTCGGGATTGGAGTCTCACTCCACTTGCAAGTTTTTAACAAATCACAAAAATAATCGGAGCATCTGGCTAAAAGCATAATTCCCACATCTCCTAAAGGCTGCCCTCCTCGACATTTTTGGTGTCGACCGAACTGTGAAATGGTGAACTTATGAACATGACGCAACCAAAACATGGCTGCCGCCTAAGCCTACGCGATCTCCCTGGCGCATAGGCTTATTACTAAGACTTTCTCGATCCAAATCAAAATTCAGAGCCGACAGGTCTGTGGGGAATCGTTTGTTCTCCTAAAAGCTGCCTTCCTCTACCGTTTTGATGAGTTCGCCGAGATGCTACATGATTCAGTAATTACACAGAGGGAAAAAGCTAGCTACTTTTGGAGTTTGGTTTTTCGTCACTTCAAACTCACGATCTGAAGGTCTCAAAGTGCTCAAACCTTCACCATAAACCAAGAGGTTAGGGTTAGGGTTACTAGTACTTTCACAAACCCAATCATTGATTCTAGGTTAAAATGTGTAAAAATAGGACTTACCGAACGTGGCTGCCTCCAAACCGGCTATCAGGCGATTCCAGTTGAAAACAACAATGGCCGCCAAAAAATAATTTATATTTGTAACGGCGAGCTGCGATTGGAAGCGAAATGAAACAGGAGTTAAAAGACCAAGGGTGGGGGCTTGGTCAGCACAACATTTCCAGAAAGAATGTGTGTGCGTCTCTGTGACCACCTGTCCCTCTTTGCGTTGTATCGCACATCATTTTCAATATGCAACGTGCGGAACAAGGGGTGAAAATGCTGTGCAACACAACGCAGAGCTAGACAGGTGGTCACCCTAGTGTCAAGGGGCAGGATGAGCCTGTGAGAATTTGGATTGCGCGCTGTGGAGCAATTCAATTGAATTCAATCATGTATAGACATACCAAGGTGAAATTGTTTATGGTACTTCAGAGTGATGTCAACTTGAACCTTATTAGGTTTGAAAAACCATGAGTCAAAATTATATTAGATTTATTGACACAAAGATATTGAGGCAATGTAGACATTTACATAAATACACCCCTTTCAGCCATTTTGCATTGCATTTCTTATTCAATTTGACCCTTTATAAAGACATGTATTCTACATATCTGGAACAAATTTAAAGTTGATTGGATCTATGGTTCATGATGAGAAGGGTTCTGAAGGTTGTACCAAATTTGGACAGTAAAAGAAAATTCATAAGTCTGACAATATGGGTCCATGAGGCTTTTTTGTTCCCCATGAGAAATAAGGCATGTATACCAAGTTTCAGGCATTTTGGAGTAATGGGGAAATCACGTAGACTTTGGGCGTGTTTTATAGCGCCACCTATGGGCGCACATGGGCCACTAGCCGTGTGGGAGTAGTGAGGGACCTGTTGTATCATCTGTTCCAAATTGGAAAAAATCGGGTCCTGGACTTTTTGAGCTATTGGACCATTTAGCGGAGAAATATAATAATAAATATAGCTGCAAGCAGCGATGCGGGTTCCTACTCAAAATGGCAAAATATTATAAAAATGTACAATGTAGAAGCAAAACGATTTCATGTTTGGCCAACAACAATAGGCTGAATGGGGATTTGAACTCATGAGCTTAAGGTTACTAGTCAATCTCTCTATCCTCTCTGCTACATACCAACTGTTGGGAACCATGAGTGATGTCTGAGAAGTCTTGTGCAGTTGTCCCACGTTGGCAACAAATCTAACTAAACCTACTATATTCAACCGTGTTGGTTAAACAGTACTAACTAGTTCTTTCACTGTGTTAATGAAATGCATTCCACGGCTACAAGCTAGCTAACGCTATACACGAGTCATTAACTTAATCATGCAAGCCCAGGTAACGAAACAATTGAGACCCATTCCCTTTTGACTACAATACCTCTGCTGTTAAGACCGTTTAAGAAATGTTGCAACAGGCTACAGTCTGAATCACGGATATAGCTCTATGACATAAGTTACAATCAGGGGGTAAATTGGAGTTTGATATATCGGGGGGCTCTGTGGTTTCTGGGTTTCGATGGCACATGTGTATGCAAAGCCTACTAAACAGGTATCCTACTCAGTTTAATGACTAACGCAGACTACCTAACTCACTACCCTTCGAATACATTTGTATAGTACTCCTATGTAGTTCTCTTTCAATTATATCTTTAACATATGAAACGTTGAGATTGTATCATCTTGCGGAAAAAACATGAAAAACTGAACCTAACAACAGCTAGGCTAGGCTAGCTCATAACGTTCAGTTCTCGTTCTCGCCAAACAACGGTTAGCGTCTACTGAAATTATTACCAAACGTAACTTTACGCTAGTAGCCTAACAAACTCATTCACTGTTGACTATATATATATAATATATTTAAGTTGTATGCATAATTTGTGATGACTTACTTTGATTTAGTAGTTGCTTCTCTTAGATGCTTGTTTGCCTTCATACCTCTTGGCAGAAAATAACCGAAAATGACCAGGCTTCACACCTGTTTTTAGGTCACTTTATGATTTAATCATAGACATTCTTTATTAAGTCTATGGATTTAATGGCCAGACATGGTAAAACAACAAAACTTTATTATTCATCAAATGCATACATTACATTTTTCTTTGGCATGTGGCAGCACAGTAAGAAAAAAGGCAGTAAACACATAACTGACAGCACACAAGACTATAATACCAACAGTAGACTACATAGTAAATGGCAAACCAAAAGGGTAGACAAGCAACAAGTGAAACCAACGATCAATTGTGTTGACTTTCTATAGAGCAAGCAAATCATGACTTTTATAGTTGTTAATTACGAAAGGCAATTCACCTTTATATTAACTATAAAATAAACAATTAAACTAAACATTTAAGTAAATTGCATACCTTTGAAAAGACTGACTTATTGTCTGTTCTAAACAAGAAATGTTAATCTTTCCATCGATCAAGCTGTTGTAGTGAATATATATAATTTAGTGAATTTCTAGAAAGTTTCTGAGAAAACTGTAGCCTTGTGTTTCGATACTTTGTGCTAATAATATGAACAAGACACTGATGTGTGCAGGTGGCTACAGCTGTATCTCCATGTATAAAAACCCTGTCTCTGGAGAATGTTTCATCAGATGCCGATAGACTACCCAACACTACGCTGTGTGTGTCAGGTCCTTTTCTGCAAAAAGCTATATTCAATAAATACTTACTACATTCTAGCAGCTTTTGGTGTATTCATTCTCAAATGTCCACCACAATTGTCAATACCCCTGAGCCATAGCAACTACCATGTAAAAGGAAAACTTGCCAGTTAAATGAAAAAAGAGCCAGATTTAGCTATTGTGTAGGAATCCCCTCAGAATGAAACATTACCGTTACTATTTTGACTATACAGCTAGTCATACTGTGGTGTACCTGGACACCTGTTTAACTAAATAAATAATCAGTATCACAAAGATTTGAGGCAATGTGGACATTTACATAAATACACCCCTTTCAGCCATTTTGTATTGTACTGTCTGTCTCTGGAGGGCTGGCAGGCAGTGGCAAGCAGAGCCTGCAGGCAGGCAGAGCAGGCCAGCTGGATGAAGCCATCCTGGGGTCAGGGCTGAAGAGAAGCTGTCCAGCTAGAGAGGGGTAGTCCAGCAAGTGGTCTGTCTTGCTCACAGCGTCCTCTGTTGCATCCTGATAGATAGATCTTTATTTGTCATTGTCACAGGTACAACAAAATTAAAGTTCTTCCAGTCAGTGCAACATTAATTGGCCTAAAAATCAATAAAAGGATCAAATTACTAAAGTACTAAAATTACTAAAATAAACAACAATAACTAATAAATCAGAATAAATATACCTGAGACAGTACCATAAACAACACACCCATGTCATACATCCACAGTCATCACATAAAACATAACATGAAATTGTGCACATTATTTTTTGGCAGCATTGACAGTGGTTATTGCAGTTGGATAAAAACTGTGTTTGAGTCTGTTTGTCCTTGCCTTGATTGATCTGTACCATCTGCCTGACAGCAACATTTCAAACAGGGAGTGCCCAGGATGTGAAGTGTCTTTTATGATGTTCTGGGCTCTTTTGAGACAACGGGATCTGTGTAGGTCTTCCAGTGCGGGGAGAGGGCAGCCAACAATCTTTTGAGCGGTGTTGATGACCCTCTGGAGCATTTTCCTCAGAGCCACTGCACAGCTGGTATACCAAATGCCTATGCAGTATGTGAGTAAACTTTCAATGGAGGCTCGGTAAAAGAACACCAGCAGTCTTTGTGTGATGTTACTCCTCAATTCCTGAGTATTCTCAGGAAGGACAGTCTCTGTTGGGCCTTTTTCAGCAGCTCAGAGGTGTCCACACTCCAGGATAGGCTGTCCTGTATGTGGACCCCCAGGAAGCAAAAGTCTGCCACCCTCTCCAAACTGATCCTGCTGATGGTTCTCCTGTAGTCTATTAAGAGTTATTTTGTCTTTGCAGTGTTATGGAGAAGTTTGTTGGCCGTGCTCCAATTCGACAGCCGCTCCACTTCTTCACTGTAGGCGGGCTCATCCCCCCCAGAGATAAACTTCGCCACTGTGGTGTCATCTGCAAACTTTACAATGGTGTTACTGTGATGGACAGGGGTGCAGTCGTGTGTGTAGAGGAAGTAGAGCAGGGGACTGAGCACACAGCCCCGGGGGGAGCCAGTGCTCAGGCTAAGGGCTGTGGATGTGTAATGGCCCACTCTGACTGTCTGCGGCCAGAGAGGAAGCCGCTGATCCACCTGAATGTGGTAGAAGGGAGCCCGAGGTCCCCCAGCTTAATCGCTAGCTTGTGTGGGAGGATGGTGTTGAATGCAGAGCTGTAATCCACAAAGAGCATTCGCACATAGCTCCCCTGCTGCTCCAGGTGGGACAGAGTGGCATGGAGTGCTGCCGCCACTGCGTCTCCTGTGGATCTGTTCGCTCTGTAGGCAAATTGGTGGGGATGAAGGCTTCGGGGCATCCTCTGTTACACTCCGTATTTTTTGTTGAGCAGGCCTCTGCATGACCCTCCAGACCTGTACAAGTGAAGAAAAGATCCATGCCAGTTGTGAAAAATGAAGCTTTTTACATCTACACTTGACATAAACTACAGTTTTGACTGTGAAATGCAATGGCATTACTTGAACTTAAATCCAAATGTGTTGAACTGATGGAGACCCGGCCATGCAAAGTCTCTCCAAACATTTGGCTCGATTCCAAGCTCTGGCAAGAGTATTTAGCTCTAAACTGGTCAATATACACATCTGACCAAAGACCAACAACTCGCCCTTTGCCTGTTAACAGTGATTCTGACTGTCAGAGACCTTTAAATACACTGACCGAGTGAAACTAGCCTGGCTAACGTAGGTCGCTTTCTCAGGAAAATGACAAATGAAATAGGCTTGTTTTGAAAGATCCTATATACTGGCTATCTTCAGCAGAGTCTTGTCTACAAAAAGCAGCCCTCCCTGACGTTTTAGGATTAGAATTTAGTGAATTACGATATTGTGTACACTGCCAGTGAGTGAGTGAGCGAGCCGAGTCTGTCACTGAGGCTAAGTCAAAAGAATGTACCCCCGGGACGCAGTCTCACTCCACTTGCAAGTTTTCCACAAATCACAAAAATAATCGGAGCATCTGGCTAAAAGCACAATTCCCACAACTCCTAAAGGCTGCCCTCCTCTACATTTTTGGTGTCGACCGAACTGTGAAATGGTGAACTTATGAACATGACGCGACCAAAACATGGCTGCCGCCTAAGCCTATGCGGTCTTCCTGGCGCATAGGCTTATTACAAAGACTTTCACGAGCCAATTCAAAATTCTGAGCCGACAGGTCTGTGGGGAATCGCTTGTTCTCCTAAAACCTGCCCTCCTCTAGCTTTTTGACGAATTTGCCGAGATGCTAACCTACATGATTCAGTAATTACACAGAGGGAAAAAGCTAGCTACTTTTCGAGTTCGGTTTTCCGTCACTTCAAACTCACGATCTAAAGGTCTCAAAGTGGTCAAACCTTCACAATAATTCAAGAGTATTGTACTTTCACGAACCCAATCATTGATTCTAGCTTACAATGTGTAAAAATAGGACTTACCGAGCGTGGCTGCCTCCAACACGGCTATCAGGTGATTCCAGTTGAAAACAACAATGGCAGCCAAAAAATAATTTATATTCGTAACGGCGAGCTGCGATTGGAAGCGAAATGAGGGTGGGGCTTGGTCAGCACACCATTTCCAGAAAGGTTGTATGTGCGTCTCGCCAAGCTCGCGCGTGTGTCAAGTAGTGTGACCACCTGTCCCTCTTTTCGTTGTATAGCATAGCATTTTCAATATGCGACGTGTGGAACAAGGGGTGAAAATGCTGTGCGACACAACGCAAAGCGGGACAGGTGGTCACCCTAGTGTCAAGGGGCAGGATGAGTCTGTGAGAATTTGGAGCGCGCGCACTGTGGAGCAATTCAATTGAATTCAATCATATATTGACATACCAAGGTGAAATTGTTTATGGTACTAGAGATTGATGTCGTATTGAACCCTTTTAGATTTGAAAAACAATCAGTCATTTGATTTATTAACAAAAAAAATATTTAGGCAATTTGGACATTTACATAAATACACTTCTTTCAGCCATTTTGAATTGCATTTCTTATTCAATTTGACCCTTTATAAAAACATGTATTCTACACATCTGTTACAAATTTCAAGTCGATTGGATCTATGATTCATGAGGAGAAGGGTTTTGAAGGTTGTACCAAATTTGGACAGTACAGCAAAATTTATCATGGCGGACCATATGGGTTCTTGAGGCTTTTTTGTTCCCCATGAGAAATAAGGCATGTATAGCATTTTTCAAGCATTTTGGAATAATGGGGCGCTGGGGAAATCACGTAGACTTTGGGCGTGTTTTATAGCGCCACCTATGGGCGCACATGGGCCACTAGCCGTGTAGGACCTGTTGTATCATTGGGCCAAATTGTAAAAAATCGGGTCCAGGACTTTTTGAGCTGTTGGCCCATTTAGCAGAGAAATATAATAATAATAGGAATACTAACAAAAACAATAGGTTTCCTCCTACCGGAGGAACCCTAATAATAGGAATACTAACAAAAACAATAGGTTTCCTCCCACCGAAGGAACCCTAAATATAGCTGCAAGCAGCGATGCGGGTTCTTCCACATGATGGGAAAATATTATAAAAATGTACATTGTAGAAGATTGAGAGTTGGACAAGAGAGCAAATCTACTTCATGTAATGGGGAAGTATGAGGGTCTCACCCTGTAGCGTAGCACATTTGTTTTTTTTTGTTTTTTATATCAATGTATTGGGGGGGACATTTTGACCAGATTTGAATATTGGGGGGGATGTGATTACGTCCCTGATTTATTGACGCAAAGATATTGAGCCAATATAGACATTTACATAAATACACCACTTTCAGCCATTTTGTATTGCATTTATTATTCAATTTCACCCTATATAAAGACATGTATTCTTCACATCTGTAACACATTTCAAGTCGGATCTATGGTTCATGAGGAGTATGGTTTAGAAGGTTGTACGAAATTTGGACAATACAGCAAAATCTATCATGGCGAACCTTAAGGATCCTTGAGGCTTTTTTGTTCCCCATGAGAAATAAGGAATGAACACCAATGTTCAGGCTTTTTGGAGTAAGGGGGCGCAGGGGAAATCACATAGACTTTGGATGTGGCTTATAGCGCAACCTATGGGCGTACATGGGCCATTAGGCGTCTGGGAGGAGTGACCTGTTGTATCATTGGGCCAAGGACTTTTTGATCTCTTCAGCCATTTCTTGGAGAAATATAATGATAATAGGAATACTAACAAAAACAATAGGTTCCCTCCGACTGGAGGAACCCTAAATAGGTTCCCTCCCAGGGAAACAGGGAAACTCATCAGCCCACTGTTGTCAGTGGAGTAGGGTGGCACCTTGCCCTGTTTAACAGAATTTCCATTTAGATTGCAGAGGTGAGCAAGGTGCCGGAGGTTAAGACATAAGTAAGTGAGTAGCACGCATGGCCCCTTGCAAACCAAAACCTATTGCTGTTCAACCACTCTGCCATAGATTTGCTCAATAATGGTCCTACAGATCCAAGTAGTGAAGGACACTGGCATGAGCAGGACACTTGACCTTGGACCACCCCCCCCCCAAAAAAAAAAAAAAAAAAATTGCATTCATTGTTGATTTAAGTTCCTTACTCAAAGACCAGAGTACAATTTAGAAAATAAAAATAATTTTGATGACTAGTGTTCTGACCTAGATCTAGGAGGTCACCTTGCAGCTTAAAGCCTCCTCTCCTTCCCTCTCCCCTTCCAGCTGTGCCCCTGTTTGACAGTAGGGCTTGTTCTTGCTTGCTCCATTGATCTATGCAACATCAACTAATGCAGGTATGAGGTTAATCCCATCCATGACTTCAGATTGATCAGGGTCGGAGAGCAGAAAATGTTAATGTGAAAAGGGTGAGCTGAACAACTCTTTACCTAGAAAAAGAGTGAGTTGAACAACTCTTGACCTAGAAAAATAGTTAATCTTACCTACGCGATATCAATGTAATATTTCACATAGCAAATCCAAAAGTGTTTTATTTTAGTTATGTTTGTAGCCACCAGACCTTTCACTTTCTTACTCTCTACATTGTGACATGCCTTGGCTACATCTTTGTTAAGGCACGAGATATGATCCAACTCATGACCTTCTCTGGTTCCGAGTTGTTCATCAGTGATTTACTGTACGTCCATCAGGATCCTTAGGGATCCTTACTGACTTCTTGTGTTTGTCCTCAGGTGCATGATATTAAAGATGTTCCAGGTGAGACAAACACAATTTCTTCATTAGTGAATAGAAACAACAAAGATGATGATGATGATGATGATGATGATGATGGTGATGATGATAATCTCTAGATGCAGAGCCTCTTCCTCACATCCCTGTGGTGGAGCTTGTCTCTGATGAAGAGCCTGATGACAATAACAAGCCCTTTCCACCAAGGTATTTTTCCCCTCCCTCTCTCTGTCTGTCTCTCTCTCTGGATACCAAGATACTTTTTAACGTGTGTGTTTGTGTGTTTCTTAGGGTAATTGACTGGATAAAGCATGGCATTGAGAAGGTGATTCCTCAGCCAGAGATATACATCACAACCAACACAGAAAGCCAGGTGAAAAAAGAGAAGATAGACTCATGCCCACAGAAAGGTACATTTCCACATAGATTACCACAGCTAGTAATATCACAATCAGAATAATGGAAATTATTGTTGTCTTTGAGAAAATAAAAATATCTGTACTCAAATGTGTGGTTCACTCTTGCAGTGATTGCTCCACCACCTGAGCCCCCCAAAACAGTAGAGGAAGAGGTCAAAGGAGAAAAGTAAGACTCTTGAGTTCTCATTATATTTACACATACACAAGTGTTTTAAGCGATGCTGTAACAAAACAGTAACACCAACAACTGTTAACTCAACATTCGTTAGGGTTATACTGTAAGCAGCAGGAACTGCTGCTGAATAAAAACATATATATACAAAAAGTTTATCTTAACCTTGGTATTTCATGCCATGACAGAGAGGAAGGACAGAAGCCTAAGTAGGTGATATGCTTTTGATAAACTCAATTTTGAATGGCAATAATGCAATGCCAAGCTGCCTTTTAGAATCTCATTCTATCCAGGCCGAATATATTGCATTGCTGCTGCAACTGTCTGTATGCTGATGCTGTGTACCAACAGTGCTGGAGAGATTTTAGATTAGATATAACTGTATTAATCCAGAAGGGGAAATAACCATGAAATAACCATGTACCAAATAACAATAACCATGAAACCGTTACTATAGTAATGACTCCAAGGACCACGCCTGTATGGTGCATTCTCAGATGTGTTCTCTCATTGTGCAGTGTGGTGGGCTGGATCGTTCAGGGCCTGGGGCGTATACTGCCACAGCCAGTCCCCAAGACCAATGGAGTGAGTGACCTTTTGTTATACAACCAGTGTTGGTGACTTCCAAACAAGCAAACATTTAATTTACAATGAAATAATAATACATAAATCAAATGAAATGCCCATGCACAACCCATGATGTTACCAATTAAACACATTTTTCTGTCACACACAGGATGGCTGTGAGGATGTGCAGAACAGTAAGTAGTGTTCTCACCCAATACACACACAACAGAAGAGCCTGATGGTGAATTACAGTAGTGGGTAACAGACCCAATCAAATAGCGTACCATGGTACTCTACACCCCACACAGCACAACACCAAGGCCTGTCAGAGAACACAGGGGTGCGTGCATGTCTGGGAGTCCATAACATCAAATACCAAACAGCCAGTTTTATCATTAATGAGTTAGGGATGGTTGGACAATAGTAGCTCTATAGGGTGGCTTTTGGCTGAGTTACTCGGCTAGGCTTTGAGGGACAGTGTAAAGCACAGGGAATCTGATCTTCATAGATCAGTTCTTAATACACAATATATTTAATTAGAGAATTACACGTCTTAATATATTTTCTGAGTTATGGATGGATTGACTGATTGATTGATGAGCTGATTAGTAGATTATATGGTCAGGGTTAGTGTCTGTTGAGACAGACTCTAACTAGGCTCCTCTTCTCCTTTTGTTTCAGGGGGAAGGCGCTGAGAGCCCCTTAAACATAAGGAGAAGGAAGACTGGGAGAGAGTCACTAAAACACACAAACAGACACACACACACACACTTAGATGCTCACGCAGACTGGGAAGCATGGAACAATTAGACTAAACCAGTTGCTCTGTAAAGCTAAGGCTTTCAGCTATTTTTGCGCAGCTATGATGCATAATGCACTTTTTCCTATATTTTCCACGTTTGAAAATAAGGAATTCCTTGTGAATAAATGAATCATTAAAATGTACTATAGAATATTAATCATCCAAATATGCTGTAATTTAAACCTATGATCACCCAGTGTTATAAATCCTAAATGGGCAATTTGACCCATCCTTTATCATGACTGTGTGGTACCTCAGGACTACACTGTTGTTCAATCATCAGCAATTCTGTTCTGTATGTTCTTTCTATTGCGAAACATTGATTGAGTGACATATTGCTGTTGTCAACAGAATTGCTGATGATTGAACAACAGTAAGGTCCAATACAGAACTCCCACAGTTTTGCTCGGATCAAGATGAGTAGAGCCAAAAGCAATTTATTGCAGTAGATAACAGACAACTGTTCACAGAGGACTTTGCTTGTAACACATAATGCTTTTTGAGGACATTTGTTTTTGTTGATGTCACATGAGAGGCAATAGCTAGCTATGCCCAGGCAGCTATACTATTGTTTGTAATGATTATGTTATTACATCAGATGCAGTTTGTTATACAGAATAAATGTCTATGTCTAATAAAGCGCATGAAATGTATTTGGGTGTGTTGAATGACGATGGCCTTTTGGATTGTAATTATTCTGTTGTTCCCAAGTGAGGTGTTAACATTAGCAGATATATAGGTTTATAACTTAATCCTTAACATTTTGACCTACTGCCCACTTCCTGTTTCCTCTTGTGTTTCCTGGTGTGTAGTCTGCATACTGCAAGACCCAACAGACATGGCTCTGGAGGAGGTGGATGCCAACTGGGTAATGGAGAACCAGGATCCACACAGTTGTCAGATCCAGCATCCCCTCCCCTCCCTGATGCCAGAGGTCAGAGTCTGACATTTTGAAACCATTATTGTTAATGACCTTGCCTGGGAGCTCCAATGATTGTGAATGAATGTTTTTCTGTGATGTCAGGTGATGGCCATGCAGGCTGAAGATGCAGAGACCCAGACAGAGAGATGGACTCCCCTGATGGAAAACATTAAGAAGGAGGCTGAGCAAACAGTCTTAGCTCAAATGGAGGAGAGGTGAAGAAGAATTAATGTATTTCTCTTGTGATTCCTGTAAAGTTGAATGTGACACCTTGATGCCTGTCCCCTGGCCGTTGACCCCTAACGCAGGGCTCCAGACTAAATTTTTTTACTAGGAACACAGTAGCCACTGACTGACAATTTTAGGAGCGCAAGAGGAAAATTTAGTGGCACACCTTATATTAACCTGCAATGTAATTATTAATGTAACTAGAGAGGGTACAAGTCAGTGGCGAATTTTAGACCCTTTTTAGAGGTGCTCCTAAGTTTCATCTCAGCAATCCAAAAAATAATAATGGAAAATAAAAATATTGTTTATTATCATTTGATGCTGGTAGTTCATGAAGAAAGGGACATCCTTAGTTTTTTCATTCTTTCAATATTTTGCTAGCCTGACGTTGTCATACTCATAATTCTAGTCAGAAAATGAGTCTGATAACTCTCCTTTGGGCTGTGAGTATGGGGCATGTTTCAACCGAACTTGTAAAACAAATGCCTCTTCGCTCAATTGGATTGACCTACAACCAATCAGAGCAACGTAATGTTGTTTGTTGAAAGCGAATTCAACCCAAGGGCTCTTTCGTGACGTTGTTGATTACGTTACTGTTGATCATCTGTCCATCATCGTATAAAGCCCGCCTTGGCAATTTCATTGGTCCGCCCAGATCCAGGTTTTATATAGTTGTTCCCAATAGGAGACCCTCCAGACCCAACTTGCTGACCAAATGTTTTTGTGGGCGGGGCGAAGTTGGGCTGGCAGCCAGGCTAACTCCAGGCCCAAGTTCCAGACCAATTTTTTTTGTGGGCGGGGCGAATTGGGCTGGCAGCCAGGCTAACTCCAGACCCAACTTCCAGACAAATTTTTTTGTGGGCGGGGTTAAGTTGGGCTGGCAGCCAGGCTTATATTTTGCATAATAATACAGAAATGTATTCATTGTTATCCAGTGAAATTGGGGATTTATATTAGCAAGGGGGTTTAGCACATTTGCAAGGGACTGTATTCACGTCACATTCTCATTGGGACTGAGCACCCCTAAAGGTCTGATCGTAGAATCGCCAATTTGTAGGATATGCTTGCGTCGGCTGCAGATGGGTCCGGTTTTTTTCCTGACACTTTTACAACTGATAAACAACGACCCCCCCACATAAGCTTGAGTTAAAATACATTTAATGTGGCATTACGCGCTGTACATGCAAGTCTTAGCTAAATGACTTAAATGTATGATACACTTTTCGATCAGTCCTCCCCCGACATCACGACTCAATACTTGCTGAGTATAACAACGCAACAGCGCAAACAGACAGGGATACAGTAGCAACGCTAGTGCTAAATAAGTATTTAGCTGCTCAGCTCCATGACGCCGGGTAAAAAAGGCTTGTGAAACTGCTCACCAAAAGACCGAAGGGGAATTCACTTGTCTGGCAGATTCGTAGTAGTGATGGGATGTTCGGATCATTTACTGATTTGGTTCTTTGAATCTCGTTCAGTAAAATAACCAAATCTTTTTTCGAGTCATTCGTTCATTTCAACATTCGTTCATTATTTGCATGATACAATAATGTATCATGACAGTTTGTATGATTTGGTCATTTATTATCACAGTAGCTTTTAATTATCACTGCAAACAATTACACTGCACTAAACTGTAAGTGTAAACGTAAAGGGAAAATAACAAAACCAGTCAGTATGATGAATGATATTGCAAATATCATTCACTTCCTACTAAAACAGTAGCCTGGTCCTAACCAGACCCTCGTACATTTCATTTGTACAGAGGGTCTGGGATCTCACCATTGACAAACATTAACTTCCTTGAAGGCGGGTCCTCTGTTGAAGTTTAAAACTATTGGATCCGCCCAGAGCCACTCTGATTTGCCATAACCAATCGCAAGCGTTCGACCAAACTCCTTCACCACTACTGTAACGGAGCTACAGTAGCTGCCGTAGCTGGAAAATCAAACTTTTCCCGAACTCCTTGGGGAGGAGGGCCACAACATCATGGCCACCAACAAAACTCAGCAAGGAATGTTCTTGCTCCGGCTTTAACCTATGGATATTCGGCAGCGTTGCCACAACCGCAGAATAGTTTCGCTCGCATCTTTCTCCGCCGCCATTACTGAACTACTCAAACTAGTGCACAACATTAACGTCATTGTTCTCAGCCACTCCCTCTTTTCGCTGATTGGACCTACAAAAAATGTGTTTCTGGAAACCGACTTCAGAGTCGAGCTCCCAGACCTAGTACAGAAGCAAAATCCAAATTGAGCAGAAGTACGTAGGAGGGCAGAGCCAGGCTACTAAAGCAGCGGCCACGCGAAAGGGAATGAGGAAACTGTTTCCTCTACTAAAAAATACAATGCGGGTCACGTGAAAAATAATCCAAAGACTTGTAGAAAGACCGAATCGGGAAATGAACTAATCGTTTGTTTCCTCTTGCTACAGAGCCTTAGCCTGGTCATAACCAGACCCTCGTACATTTCATTTGTACAGAGGGTCTGGGATCGCTCCATTGACAAACGTTAACTTCCTTGAAGGCGGGTCCTCTGTTGAAGTTTAAAACTATTGGATCTGCCCAGAGCCACTCTGATTTGCCATAACTGATGAAGAAAGTGTTTTGTCTGTCTCTTCATAAACGGAGTGACTAAGTTCAGTTGAGTTCTGGATTTTTAGTAAGTATTTATCAATCTGCAGATTGGGAGAGAAAAACCAGACCTCTGATAATAAATGACAACACGACACCAGGCTTAGGTCTCAATCAAGTCTCTCTCCGCTCTGAAGGCCGGAGGACCATCTTTTATAGGGCACAAGAATGTAAACATAGATAGTGACAGTCAGGCAGTAATGACGTTACAACAGTCTCAGAGAAAGAGATTCACAGCTCCCAACACATGACCACTCAGACTAAAGAGTTCATAGTTGGAGCTCTCCTTGTAGTCATAACAAGGACCATTTAGCCAGTACTTTCTCCTGATCTCAAACATCTATTAACCCTGACACATAGACACAATCTACTCTTATTAATAGCAAGCTTACATGAGAACATACTAACTAGTATCCAATGACTAGTTCTCTTGATTAGTGAATAATGTAAGCACACAGGAAATCTAAATTTCTTCCACATAACCAATCGCAAACGTTCGCCTTAGCCAACTCCTTCACCACTACTGTAACGGAGCTAGCTGCCGTAGCTGGAAAATCAAACTTTTCCCGAACCCCGTGGGGAGCAGCAAGGAATGTTCTTGCTCCGGCTTTAACCTATGGATATTCGGCAGCGTTGCCACAACCGCAGAATAGTTTCGCTCGCATCTTTCTCCGCCGCCATTACTGAACTACTCAAACTAGTGCACAACATTAACGTCATCGTTTTCAGCCACTCCCTCTGTTTGCTGATTGGACCTACAAAAAATGTGTTTCTGGAAACCAACTTCAGAGCCGAGCTCCTAGACCTAGTACAGAAGCAAAATCCAAATTGAGCGGAAGTACGTAGGAGGGCAGAGCCAGGCTAACAGAGCCTATGCAGGTCACGGGAAAAATGATCCAAAGACTCGTAGAAAGACCGAGTCGGGAAATGAACAAATCGTTTGTTTCCTCTAGCTACCAGTACAGAGCCTATACAGGTCACGTGAAAAATGATCCAAAGACTCGTACCCGAAGACCGATTTGGGAAATTAAGAAATCATTTCTGTTTATTAGGCTACAGAAATGCAACAGTCCCGATGCGTGGCCACGAGAAAATGAACGAATCACTCTTTGAGAGGACTCGTTACTCCCGAGTCCTTGTAAGGATTTGTTCAAAATGAACGAATCACTAGTTCGTAGGAACCTAGCGAAAAATAGCCTCAACTTTCCTAGACTTTTAGCTACGGTACTAATGCTGAGGGCTCGCTGATATCCATGTCTTACTAGAATGTTGTATCTATTGCAAACATGTGCTGACGTTGTGCACATCCAATAAATTCCAATTTTGTAGGTCACACATGCGCGAGTGCTTGTAAAAAATGCTTGCACTGTCTCAAAAACTGGTTGCAAAATGCGACCATTTGGTTGCAGTCTGGAGCCCTGCCCTAACCCCTGAACCCTGCCTTGTGGCCCTGGCAGGCTGCAGCAGGAGCGTTTGGAGGCGGCACGGCTGGCTGAAGAGGTGGCCAGACAGGCAGCAGAGCTGGCAATCCGACAGCTGGAGGAGGAGCAGACTGCCAATAGGGCCACAGGCACACAGCAGGAGGCTGAAGGAGAGCAGTAAGTCACACACACACGCACATGCGCACTCACACACTTACACTCTGTCTCTCCAATCTAACTCATCCTTCCTCACTTTTACCCATACTTTTTTAAATCAACTTGGAAGGTTGAATGAACTCTGTCTCCTGTTGTTCAGGGTTACTATGTGCCTTTGCTGCTTGGTCTGAATCACTGAGGTGATAATCACTGGATTATGATGAAAAGCGCTATGTAGGGCTAAAAGCGGCACTTAGTGCTATGGTACATCAATTCATACACAAATACACACACATAAACAATCACGCAAACTCACATATACACACAGGACATGTAATCACTATTATAATTACCCTGTCTGTCTTGCAAAGATTGCACAATATCCAGGAGGAAGAGAACGAGGAAGACCCAGAGTAAGTCCCACCCCCTCTTCCTGCTATCTCACATCTATCCTGCCGCCTCCTACTCTCAAAGTGGGTAGAGGTTGTCCATGATCACTGATAAAGGATCAGATGATACTTCACAATGACTGAAGGTCATGGAGTAAGGGTCACCTGATTCCAGATCTGTGGTTATGGGCAACTTCCATCTGGAGCAGTAAAGGGAGACTCAGCAAGTTGACGTCATACTAAAAAAATGGGGCATTCAACCACCAGAGATACAGACATAAAAAAGGGAGGAATGCAGTCAGGAACTGACTGAGTTTGTGAAGCTTATTCGTTTATTTACCAGTACCTGGCGATTGTCATCCCTCTTTTTTCTCAGTACCGTCACACAGCTGAGCCTTTCCTTTAATGTCTGGTAATCTAAAAGTGACCACTCCTACCATCACAACCCTACTCCCACTTAACTGCATTCTGCAGTTATATAAAATGCTTAAGTTATATTGATGAACTGCTAAAGTTCTGAAGCTGTCTCTTCTTTTCTAATACTTAACCATTAGAATATGTTTACAACCTAGACAGACCTATTCTTTGATAATTATCAGTATTGTTTAACAAAGGGAATCAGTAAACTTATGGGGCCGGTTGCACAAAACACCTGAAGTTTTTTCCTTAACTATGACACTTTAGGGTACATTTCTCCTTAGCCAAGGGATTTACTTAAAAGGGTTGCACAGAATCCATTAAATGGTTTCCTTAGCTAAGGTGAAACATTAAGGGATTTACTACATTGAATGTGATTTCACAGCAGTAACATTTGACTGTTTCCACAGATACCGCGTTTGTTCAGTTGTATCGATAGTGTTGCATCACTGTCCTCAGCGCTACCTTAGATCTAGCTAGCTACAACCTACAAAAAGAAGGCAAGAAAACAAATCGGTCAGAGGAAAATATTGTGCTTCTACAGGAATACAAAAAAGAAAGCACATACTAAAACGTAAATTTGATCCACAAATAACTGCTAACAAAAAACAACAAATGTAGGATGAAATTGTATAAAAGATAAACAAGAAGTTTGGTGAAGCGGTCAATTCAAGAAATAAAAAATATAGCTAGCTCTAGCTATATGATAACTTGACTGTTATGTCCAAAAAAGAGAACCAATTTCAGGAGGGAGTCCAATAAAACCGGTGATATCAACTTTACTTAAAGGTCTTGTTGCTACACAGTAACATTAGAGCTAGTTTACTTCAGATTACTTTAGATCAGGGGTGTCCAACTCCGGTCCTCGAGGGCCGCTGTCCTGCATGTTTTAGATGTTTCCCTACTCCAACACACCTGATTCAATTAAATGGGTTGTTATAACGAACATTTATTCGAATCAGGTGAGTTGGATCAGGGAAACATCTAAAACATGCAGGACAGCGGCCCTCGAAGGACCGGAGTTGGACACCCCTGCTTTAGATCAAAATGAGATCAACAGCATTACTGGTGGGAGTCTAGGCTAGCTACTTAATTTACAGCGGTAGCCGACGCATAAAAAGCCTTCATGTTTAGACTGCAGCACAGTAGCCTAACAGAGTGCTATAGGTGTGGGATGGGTTAATTCATCTCCATAAACTCAGCCATGTTGCGGTAAAGCATAAGTCAGAGGTACCTTAAGTTTTCTTCCTTACTTTGTTTGCTAAGGTCTTTCGTGCAATGCTTTAACCAACTTTAAGGGAATCTTTAATCCTTGTGTTCTCCTCGGGTCATTCTGACCCATCAGTCGTTGTGACCCACCGTCGTTTGCGACAACTTTAGTGCATACAAAAACAAAGTGAAGCATTTTCTTTTAACCGTTGGGCTGTCTCAGACCCCCCCACATTGCGAAGGTTAAAAGAAAAAAAAGAAAATTGCTTTTGTATTGGGTAAAATTGGGTAAACACAACGATGGTTCGTTATGAACCTTTTGGTCATGTGACCCGAAGGCAGCACGAGGGTTAAGTATACGACCAAGATGATTTTAAATACTTAAGGGAACATTTAAGGAAACCTTAACTTAAGTTAGAAGACGTAAGAGTGCTTTGTGCAACCGATTACATTTTAAGGAAACCTTAACTCTGACTTCAAGGAAAATCTTAACTTAAGGTGTTTTGTGCAACCGGCCCCTGTTACCCTATGCTGCACTCTAAAGATCCCCTCACTGTCAACCCTATGTAACCCAATCTAAACCTAGTCTGTGACTGCCTGAGACTGTCTGAAGATCTGTTTGTCCCCTCCTGCACACCGTCCAGGTTGCAGATGCTCCGGGAGGAGAGCGACGAGAGCGCAGAGAATAAAAGTCCTGAGGAAATTAAAACTCCTGCTAAGACTAAAGTAGTGGAGCTTACTATAGTGGAGGAGATTAACAACAGCATATATATTCCCACTGCACAGGAACATAGGAGTCTTAAAGAAAATGAGATTACAGAGGATATTACTGTTATTGAGGAAATCATGACTACTGAGGAGAAGCAGAATAGCAAAGCAACAGACAAAATGACATTGAATGAAAGTAATATAGATCACAACAAAAATAATGCCGCCCAAGAAAGAAAAGAAGTGACAGAGGGTCATATTTCTGAAAAGACTAAAATTATAGAACAGCTTAAAGTCAACAAGGATGTCAAAATAACAGATGTTACTGTCATTGAGGAAATACCTAACAATGAAGTCAGTATGACCGCACAGGACAGTGAGAGATCTGAGAATGTTCCGATACCAGAGGAAGATATATTGATGGAGGACTATGAGAGTGCAGAAGATAATGAAGCAATTGAGGACAAACTAACACAAGTAACAGTAATTAAAATAAATCCAGAGAAAAGTAAAACAACACAGGACATTTTGATTATCAAGGGTATAGAAAACACAGAAGAAATTAAAGAAATACATGAAAACGTTTCTAAAGAAAGCTTCATGAAGGAAGACAAAAATGTTTCCTACCAAGATAAAAATATTATTGGAGAGAAAGATATAAAGGCAAATAACAAAACAGAGATTGGCATTTTTGACAGTAAGATATCTGAGGTTGACAATGAGATAAGGACTGAGAATAAACTAATAATGGATGAGGAAAACAGTTTTATGAGTAACAAAAACAGTACAACAACCACCATAGTAGACAAAGAAGACTGGACATGTCAGATATCTGAGCAGACGAGAAGCTCAGAAGTGCAAATAATACAGGAGGTTACTGCAATTGGAGAAATCAAAACATCAGAGAATACAAACGTACAAGACCTCAGTGTAATTGAGGAAAGGAAAAGCACAAAAAATAAAGAAACAGAAGAAAACAAAAGTCTTGAGGACAATAAAATAGCCAAGATGATATTTACTGAGGAGAATCAGAGCACTGAAGACAGTATCTTACAGCAGGAGAATAAAAGTATTGAGCAGAGTAAGATATTGGAGTTGACAACAGTTAGCCAAGATATTGAGGAATATTCAGCAACACAGGCCAGGAAGATATCTAATAAGACCAAAAATTATGACAAAATTGTATCTGCAGTGGAAATAAGTGAAGAATGTAAGGCAACTGATCAGGATAAGATAAAAGAGAAGGCTGCTTTTATTGAGGGATGTCAAACTCAGGAGAAAATTACTGCACATGAGAACATAGTCCAGGAAATCCAACAAGATGCAGAGAAGGCTGTGTTTACAAAAAATGCGATTGTTTTTGGACGGATAAAAGACAAAAGTCCAGTCACTGAGGACATAATCCTAAACAACAGTGAAGAGGGCACAACTAAACAGGAGACATTTTTTTTTATGGAAAGCAATGTAGAAAACATCAAACAAGACCCAATTCAGGATAATATTGAAATGGAATGGAGTAAAATATCGGAGGTGAAAGTAAACAGAAGAGTGAATGGGAGACCTTCAGAGAGTCAGACAACAGGAAAGGCTGCAGTTGAACAGGACCAAACTATGAGCAATGAAGACAATGCGGAGAACATTGAGGACAAAGTTCTCACTGAAGAGCATATGAATTCTGGCCAGACTTGTGTGAATGAGGACCATACCAGCCCTGGAGAGAATAAGATAACAGAGTAAGCTGAATCTATAGCAGATAGGTAGAGCTCCTAAATCTTTAGTATGGTTATATAGCGAGGTAGAGCACACCCATACAGACCAATCCTCAGGCATAGGACTTTCTATCAGATACATTTATCTGTTTATATGGTTATTACACATAGTTCAGCTGTTGAGTTTATAAATGTAAACAGCAGCAATGAAATGTGGATAAATTGTATGGGTGACGCACTTCCTATGCACAGGCTTGTGCTGAGAAGTTGCTATTTAAAGCCATTTACATATGCTACTGACTACCTCTGGGTGAGACAGCCACTGCAGACACCTTGCTTTGCACTGCTTAATCTATATGGAATGTTCTGAGGTCATAATCTGGACCACCTGTATAGTTATAACCACATTAACACTATTGACAGTTAATAAGTATACTTTACACGATATACAATTTTGTCAACTTAGAGACCGTGTGTGTGTGTGTGTGTGTGTGGGGGGGGGGGGGGGGGGGGGAGCTGACAGTGCATCAGTGCATGTAACCTACTTGACAAATCCTGATGACGGCATCACAAGCAATCTTAATCAGTTAGTTGGTTCCTCAGATCCTGTGGAATCTTTGCCTTTAACAAATTACATTGACTTCACCTGTCACAGGCAGTGCTGTCAAGGCTGCAGTTGAGCGCAGTGAGCTCTCTTTTGGAAGCTATGTTTGCCCCCCCATTACACACTGTCCAGGTTGCACAGCAGGAGTAACAAGAGCGCAGAAAGTAAGAGTTCATGGGAAATTGAACAAAAAGTAAATTAGCCGAGGAAAATGTACTATCCACACACAGGACTGTCAATGAAAAGTGTGGGACAGAGGAGAAAGTAGTCACTGAAGACAATAAGTTGTAAAGCTTTTGTAAAGCTCTTGTAAAAACTTGTAAAGTTTTTACGTTTTTTGTAAAGCTCTCTTTTGGAAGTCGCTTTGGATAAAAGTGTCTGCTAAATGAATAAATGTAATGTATATGTAATCAGTTAAGGGGAACAATGTTGAGGACATTACTAGCCCTGTGGCAATTAAGATAACCAAGTCAGGCCAATCTTTATTGGATAGAGGGTTATATCTGCATTTGGGAAGTGCTCTCATACTGATAATGCTCATAATGTTCCATAGGTAGATTCTGGATTATTCTGTTGAACCAGCACACCGCTCCAAGTGTTACAAATTTAGCCTCAAGTCAAGGTTGTCTGTTTCAGTAGCGTAACAAATTATTTTGGATCTTGTTTGTTAGATAGCAATGGGTACATTCCTTTTGTATGGGTGGCACATGTCCTACTGTGCTGTGAATTTAGGAAGGACGTTTTAACCCAGCATCAAATATTTATGACGTTGCGCTTTGACTCCAC
Organism: Hypomesus nipponensis; assembly: GCF_054491055.1. NCBI lineage: Eukaryota > Metazoa > Chordata > Actinopteri > Osmeriformes > Osmeridae > Hypomesus > Hypomesus nipponensis. The sequence goes on along the minus strand of NC_140379.1, from coordinate 19,209,091 downwards.
ATGCGCTATATGCTTTTTTTTTTCTTAATGTGCCCGTTATGTGGCTAATTGGTCTGATGTCCACTGCAAGTGCTTTTGGCTTCTGCATGCGCTTTGTGGAAACCATGACTCACTAGTAAGTTTCAAAGTAACTTTTAAAACTCAAATTCCATCGACCTTCCCATGTTCGTAGCTGATACAAATGACTAATCTCTTTCATTTTATTTTATCCCTTTTATAATTCAATGAATCAGAGCAGACCTCAAAAGGTATGTGGTAATTTAAATTGGCACATTTAATCAGATATCTTGTGTAATAACCCATGCAAACCTTTGACCAAAGTTTAACAAAGAGAAATACAGTCATAACCAAAGTACTCACGTCCTCTCGGCATCCTCACCCCCTAGACAGACAAAGGTGGTCTCTATAATCCTATGTTTCTATGGCAACCTCATCCCAAAGATCTTTCCATGTGCACCAATCTGACATTCCTATTTAATTTGTCTTGACTATTCCTCTAGGGTTTGTTATTTTTAGGAGTGACACATCAGATACAGAGCTCTGGCCCTATCCCTCAGAACAATCAAATCAGTAGGAATGAGAAACTTCTCTGATATCACGTTTGGTCACGTGAAGTATTATATCTAGTTGTTTTCCCGTAAAATATGCTTGTTATGCATTGGGGGATATCATGTAATTTAAGTCTGAGGGAAACCATTAGTACCACTGTACTAATCCACATAGATTTTATGAAGAGCTGAGTGAATTGACTTCTGCTGCTTCTGGTATTTATCTGTCTAATTGTCCGTCTTTTGCTGAGATGTTGAGATGTGTAATTTCTGTCTTATCTTCTTTTACTCTTGACATTTTCACGTTTCCTTGTGTTGCTTCATTGTGTTTTCAGTAATGAGTCAACTGATGTGGTACATTATATATTTGAGTATATAATTACACTTTATTCTTAGAACTTCTCTGATGTGTAGTTTTATAACTTAATTTTAAATTGTTTGCACATGTGTATTTTAAGCACAAACATTACCCTGATGCAGAATCTTATATCTGTCCATCTAAGAGGTGTACATTGGCTGCTCTCATTTGTGGAGGGCAAGTGTTCCGCTGACGTTCCCCATCCCACCACCACCCCTCCTCCTTCCCAGATGCCTGGTGGATGTGTGTCCAGCTGGGGGGTTACCCTGCCCTACCCGGGCTCAGCTGGTGGCTGACCCCCAGTCAGATGAAGAAAGCCCCCTGCCAGACCAAAGCGGCCCTAAATCTCCCCCAAGGCAGGACTCTCCGGAACCAGAGCCTGCCCAAGAACCGCCCAAAAAAGTATCTTCCCCAGCAACAGAGGTGCAGCCTGCTCCGGCAGTGACCAGTCAGCCACAGACAAAGGATCCAGAAGCTCGACCCACTGCTCAGGTAGGGGTTAAACCATATTATGAAATATCACAGGTTGATGGATGGATGAGGTATTTGTAAAGACAGCTATGCCCAGATTGAAGGTGAAAGTTGATTTCAAAACATTTGCATTTAGGAAGAAGAGCCAGCAGAGGAAGGAGGATGTGAAGGTGAGTTGTAGCTTGTTAATAACCCAATAAACTGTTGAGTTTAAGATAGAATGTTTATTAGACTTTTTCCCATATATGATTTCCTGCTTTGCTTGATTGCATTGATCTGATTGATTATCTGGCCATGTCTCTGTTCAGTGCCCTCAACCTGTTCTCCAATAAAGAGCCTGCTCCTGCGAATCCCCCATGCCTCTCAGTGCCTCGACAGCTTCAGCCAGCTACTGCATGACAACAACCTCACGCCCCCTAAGTTTTCCATGCCCGCTCTACCTGAGGAGTTTGCTCTCTTTGTCCAGGAGATATCTGATCTTCCCAAGCAGGCGCGAAACAGCTACCTTAACATCCTGAACCACCTTAATAGCCTTAATCCAATATCCCAACAGCCCAATGCTTGAGCTGAAGCCCTCCCCTTCCCACCCCAACCCATAGCCCTAGACATGGAGTTTACAATCACTGTAGCAGAGCAACAGTCAGTGCCAACCAAGCTCTGCTCTGTCATTGGGACCCCCTACCCTCTCCACCCTGCCCTCTCCCTCCACCTCCCGACTCACCCCAGAGCCTTGAACTTGGACCCCAAACCCCATCCTCTGACCCAATTACCTTCACACGATACCTCTATTATCATGCTCTCCACCACAGTCCTGCTGCATCATAAAGAGCTACAGCTATCTGACCACTGCTCAGGTAAACTGCTGTGCTGTGTTTACATTTAACAGTCACTGCAGAGAGTTCGAGAGTTTCTAGAGCTTATCTCCATAATATTCCTATGTGTTCCTCAGAGGGAGGCCACAGGACAAGCAATGGAAATGGGAACAGTGTTTCTCCAGCTGTGAAAGTGGAGGATGTAGACAAAGAGTTTAGGGTGGGAAAGAGCCTAAACATCCCCCAGATCATCACACCTCAGGATCCCCAGCCCAAAACCCTGACTGTGCCTCCTGTCACCCTTTTAAAGCACAGGTAAGGCTCCTCACTTTACTGTCTGAACAGCTTGACTTATCCACACTGTTCAGCTGAGAGCACACTTCCTAGTTTTCGTTATTAATCGTTACATGCTCTATGATCTAAACAGAGAATAACTGACTATGAATTCATCATACTGTATACTCTGTCTCTGTATTTCATTTCAGTCATTTTCCTCTCCTTTTTAGAACTGACATAATTTTCCTTTTGTTTTGTAAAGAGCCTGTAAAATTTACATTTACTTTAAATTTCCCTGTTCAGTTCCCCTCACCATCTCATCCTACTTCCTTATCTCCACCCTTTAGTGCCTCGCCCACACTTAAGCTCCACCCAGTAGAGGAAGGTGCCACTGATGAGAACGATGATGAGATGAAGGACAGTGTCAAGGCCCCAGCCGGCCTGCCCAACCTACTGACGGCAGAAGAAGAGTAAGTGAACACACACATGCGCACACACTCGCACACACAGGTTTGTTTTACTATCCTTGTGAGGATAAACAATTCACTCCTATTCAAAATATTGCTATCCCTAACCCCTGACCCCTAGCCCATAACAATAAACCTAACTCCAACCTTAACCCTAACACTAATTCTAACCCCCCCCCCCCCCCCCCACAAGGGTAGTTAAACAAGACACACACAAAAGCATAGAGATTGATCTGTGCCATGGAAATTAGGGCAATACTGATGAACCCCCATCACTAAATATCTTCCGCCGCAGGCTACGCCCAGTGTCTGCAGCCAGTTATACCAGTGCTGTGGTCCATGAGAGACTTGCTGAGCTGCTCAAGCTGTTCAAAGAAAGAACTGAACGGCAAAAGGACAGGCTTGTTGACCCGGATGAGTCAGATGATGAAAGTCCGACAGCCTGTAAGTAACCTCAACCTGACCTACGCATGATTTTAATTTAAGATCCTTTTACCTGTGATGCATATGTAGCATGTGTCTGTCACTGTGCACTTGTTTGAAAATATCTCCTCCATCTGCCACAGCTCCGGCCAAGGCCCCCCCCCCTCCCCCTCCCCCACCACCTAAGGAGGAGAAGGATACCCCAGTGGAGGAAGAGGAGGAGGATCAGTTCTATGACTTCTTTGGATACCCCATTAAAATCCACAAACTGCCCAATCTGCCCTCTCTCCCTGGCTGGCTCCGCATGATAGTGGACTATCGCTTCCCCTCCAGCATTGATCCCTATACTGGTCAGTTATCAACTGCACCCAAACTCATCTATATTACCAAATCAAATAATAATACAAGAATATAACAAGAATAATAAAACAAGAAAATTGTTCAGGCTTGTTCAACTTGTCTTTGGATACCATAGATAGAAATAATACATCTCTAGTAAGCTATCAATACCCTCTGTGTGGGCATTTAGTCCTATACCTAAATAAAGTCCTATACATTACAATTCATTGTCTGTTTGTCATGTCTCTCTCATGTCCCTGTAGACCTAATATATGTGATGTGGCTGTTCTTGGTGATGCTGGCGTGGAACTGGAATGTGTGGCTGATCCCGGTCCGCTGGGCGTTCCCATACCAGACCTCGGAGAACATATACTGGTGGCTGCTGACAGACTACACCTGTGACCTCATTTACATTCTTGACATTGTTGTCTTCCAGCCGAGATTACAGTTTGTACGTGGAGGAGATATTGTGGTGAGAGAATACTATAAAAACACACACACACGGACACATATACACACACACACACCCCATTATGCCCATGTGAATACATGGGTGAATTAGCAAGACTGAAGGTCTATACTAATGGAACCCTTTTTCTTTTAAGTGTGAAAAAAAGGACATGAGAGAAAATTACATGACAACTGAAAGATTTAAGGTAAAGTCAAAATTTAATTTATTTATACTCAATTTCATTAATTAAAGTGTATATGAGATGTATATCAATGGCTACACTGTTTATGTTTGTGACTGGACAGTCTATCTTCAGGGATATGTAAGCCGATTTCCGCCAGTAAAAAAAAAAAGACAAATTAGGTCATTATGAGATACTAAATCGGAATAATGAGAAACGTAAGTCATAATTATGAGATTCTAAATCGAAATTATGAGATACTGTTAAGGAATGTTCAGCTGGGTAGTGGAGAAAAATACAAGGTTAAATATCGGATCAGGTTACTTGTAGTTTAATGTAAGTAATGATGCAATCACAAGATACACAATGAAAACAACACACCAGGATGTTCGTAGTCTAATACAATGAATCAGATGATGCAACAGCAGTCTCACAGAAACAGAGTCTCAGAATAGAACAAACGAAGGCCTTTGTTGAGAAAGTGGTCGTGACAGAGATCAGAGTTCTGCCCATCCCAAGTTCTGTCTCCCTTGGGAGACAGAACTTGGGAGACGGAGACGTCTTGGGAGACGGAGACGGATCTTGTACCCCCCAGAGAGGGAGTGCCTTTGATGGGTGATTGGTCAGAAGACCACAGGGCGGGGATGTGATAGTCCAATTAAATGTCCAAGGTGTTGGGGTGGCACAAGGTGGGCAGTCCAAGGATCTGATGATGTTCGGAGAGGGAGGGGGGCGAAGAAGACCCACAGGTCTACTCAGAGAGGAGGGCAGACAAGACCCACAGGTCTGAGGTAATCCAAGGAAAGGGGGCTCCAGAGAAGGGAGTAGATTGCCCCAAGGTCCTGATGGCGTACAGGGAGATGGGAGCTGCACCTCCAAGGAAAAGGGGGGGGGGTCGTGTCTCCAGGAGAAGGGGGTGAGGCAGACCAGGCCAGGGTCGATGATGTATGGGGAAAGGTGGGGCAGGGTCTCCAAGGGAAAGGGGTCCTCAGAAAAGAATATATCCAGAGGTGGTCAGACCAGCTGGTCTAAGCCGTCCGGAGAAGAGTTACATTTACATGTAACTTTTACTCCATACACTTTTACTCCCAATACATACACTTTTACTCCCAATAGCTGAGAAGCCCTTTTGTGCTCGCACCAGTCTCTGAGTGTCTTGAGCTCTCCTCCTGTCTGACCTTGGCATGTTTGCACACATCAGAGTTACATTGACGCACACACTTTGCTGCAAACATTCGTCTCAGCCCGGCCTCACTTGCACAGAAGGCATCCTGTTGCATGATCTCATTAGTTCTTTGTTAATTCAATTGATTATAATTGGATACATGTTTTAGTAGTAAGCATTACATGAAAAATGGGTATACATACATATACGAGGTAGTGATTGGTATAGCATCATCGATTAGCAGTATGTTATCATTCCTTCACAATACTAAGTCATAATTATGAGATACAGGATTATGAGATACAGGTGACGTGAAAGGTCCCATCCTCTATTTGCCAACCATATCCATCCATGTTGACAAAAAGTAGCTACCTTATTAGTGTCGAACAATCACGTGTCGAACCGTGCCACCAAAATCCTATTATGCTCTGAAGAAACTAGTTCTGCATAAAACATAGACGCATCAACAATCGACTGGAATTTTAGCGACAAACTATTTTTTTGGTAGCTTAGCACGACTCTTTCTTTTTTATGAGCTAAAGATTGTGTAGATGCCAGACTGTGGAGCGGGATGAAACGCTAACAGGGTTCACCTTACGGCCTAGTTTGGAGGTGAACGATTCGTTCATCTGCCGATACGAGTCTTTGGATCCTTTTTCACGTGACCTTTACAGGCTCAGTACTTGTAGCTAGATAAAACAGAAACGATTGGTTCATTTTGACTAGGTCTTTGGATATGGATCTTTGGATCATTTTTCATGTGACCTGCATAGGCTCAGAAGAGGTAACAGAAAGGATTTGTTTACCTTGTTCACTTTTGCGTGACTAGGTTTAGTAATAATAATTACAGGTTTCGTTATTTTAACTTTTTGGTACTTTACTTACATAGGGTGACCAGATTTGAGTTTGTGAAAAAGAGGACACTTCGCCACGTCGAGGGGTGGGGTAGGGGGGTGCTGGTTGTGTATTGCATGCCGCACTATCTGATTAAAATGACAGTTCCCTCTACAGTCAGTGCTTGCTCAAGGTGGAACATAATTACGCCCTTTCCAAAACTTGTAAGAGTGTAATAGTTTGTGAAAGACCCAGAGAAACACAAATATCTGACAAAGCAAATGACCCGGACAATTTTGGAATCCCTGCTGGACGCATTTTTTAGGACTTGAAAAGAGGAGAAAAAAAGAGTCCGGGTAAAAGAGGACATCTGGTTACCCTTACTTACAGTTCAGTGCAGCGTAATTGTTTGCCGTGATAATCAAATGCTCGTGTGATGATAAATTACCATTTCAAATCATACAAACTGTCCGTTAAAATGAAGGAATTACGCAAAAAAAGATTTGTTCCTTTTAATGAACAAGATTCAAAGAACCAAGTCCATAAAGGGATCCGAACTTCCCATCACTACAGAGTTCCACAGGGGGTGATCGCGAGCGAGTGCATGCTGAATGGTTCTATGGAGCTAAACTGCTAAATTTGTCTCTTTCGCCTGATTGTCATTGAGAAATCTCAGATTAGATTGTAGTTTGTGCATGTCCAACATGAATTATAGGTCGAAAGTTGAATGAACGAGTACTTATGTCCTTTCGATTTCTTACAGGATGAGTCATTGTTGCCCATTACATGCTAGCATTCTGATAATTAATGCAGATTGGTTAGTGAAGGACTGACTACAACCAGAGATCCCGCTTGAAGGTATCCGAAGCAGAATCAGAATGTCAGAGCAAGTGAACTGCAACCAGTTCAGAACCCAGAAGTTTTCCGAGAGTGGCAGTTCTCCCCATATTAGACATTCTCTGGTTGTAGTTCTCTACGGTCACTGTTGTAGTCATGGCCAAGTGTGCAGACTTGGGTTTGTGCAGACCTGGGTTTGTGTAGGCCTACTCACAATATCAATCAAAATCCACTTTTACACAACATTTGTGTAAAACACACAATATTGTCGCAAGTGCAAGATTACAGTAGATTACATGTTTCGCCACCAGTCATTCAACCAGTCATGTGTTGGCTGCGCTAGCGAGCTAGCAGTGGCACAGAACAGTCACGTAATGTGACGAAACTGAATTTAAAAGTATAAAACACACCAGGGACACTGACAACATCGGCAACCCTGCACCAAGCATTATTATTTTAATGTAATCTTTAAATTCAGGCTTCAGGTTACATTACGTAACTTTGTTCTGAACAGGCTTCATTGAAAATGAATAGACCAATTATTTGTTTGTAAACAATCGGGATGCGCGCGCAATGTGGCTGCAGAAAACCGGGAAAGGATAGCATTTTAAATGGCAAAAGGACCACACGGATAATACAAATAGTTAGATTTAAAAAGACCAAAAACGTCGAGGACAGCCTTTAAGAAAAAGCGATTACCCATTGATCTGTCGCATCAGAATTTTGATTTGGCGATGACGAAAGTCTTGAAATTTGAGTGAGAGTGTCGCCTGGTACAGACCGTATAGTCGAGCGGCAACCATGTCTTCACGTCACATGTCACAAAGTTAATAATTGTACACTTTTACAGTCAATTCTACATTTAAAAAGTCGAGCAGGGCAGCTTTCAAGAGATATGGGAATTCTGCTCTTAGTCAGGTGGTCCGATTATTTTTCTGATTTGTTTAAACTGGCAATCTGAGTGAGACTACATCCCAGTTACACTGTTTTGACGTTAGCCTCAGTCAGACTCGCTCACTGGCAGTGTGCACAATGTTGTATTTCACTCCATTCTACACCAGAAACGTCAGGGAGGACTGCCTAATGTAGATCCGAGTCTGATGAAGATAGCCAGAATCTTGAATTTCTTTAACCGAGCCTGTTTCATTCGTCATTTGCCTGAGAAAGCGACCTCCGTTAGCCAGGCTAGTTTTGCCCGATCACTTGGACAGGCTATTTAAGGGTATTGGGGTCAAGTGACATTTGTGCATAGACAAGTGAACGTAAATGTATTTGTCCAAAGGCCAAGAGCCTCAAAAAGTTAATATCAAGCCCTGCAATCCAGTGGCCAGAGATATATGATGACCTGAACGACACTCCAAGAGTAATAGACCGGGGAGAAGTTTGTCTTTTGCAACCGACATGCGCAGTTGAGCCTGTTTGACAGTTGTATGACGTAGGGTGATAATTGGTCTATTGGAAGCCGACGCGCCGCCCGCTCCGCTGTAGTGGACACGCACTGTTAGTAAGATGACTAGACGTCCTCTTTTACCCGGACATGTCCTCTTTTCGAGAACTAAAAAATGCTTCTGGCAGGGATTCCAAAATTATCTGGGATTTTGCCTCGTCGGATATTTGTGTTTCTCTGGGTTTTTCACAAACTAGTTATTACGCCCTTAAAAGTTTTGGAAAGGGAATACAACGGTACCTAGGAATGATTTGCTGGACATGATGTTAGTTTCTTCCAGGATCAGAATGACTCTTACTTAGAGACTTGTTGCTCTTGTTGGTTAGCTGTAACTGATTTAAAATTCTTGTGAAATATTTTTACTTTTCACAATGTATGCTTCATGTTTGGCTACCCGCAATGTTTAGGGATATCTCTGTTATGATCAGTGACCTATGCACTTTTGTAAAGCTCTCTCTTGGAAGTTGCTTTGGATAAAAGTGGCTGCTAAATGAATAAATGTAAAGGGTATCTCTGGTATCTCCGTTCTTGCGCAAGCTCTGACTGTAGAGAGAACTGTCATTGGTCGACTGCCTTCTCAGTGTTGCCAGATGCACAATAAATCTTCCGAATATGATCATTTTGAGCCTTTGGTACGATACTTCGCACCTTGACGCCTTTGTTATCATTATTGCTTTAACTGACGTAGTACCTCATAATTATGACTAATGTATCTCATAATTTCGACATAGTATCTCATAATTATGAATTAACCGTTGTGTCATCTTCGGGTCATTCTAACCCATCAGTCGTTGTGACCCACCGTCGTATTGCGACAACTTTACCGCATTCAAAAACAAAGTGAAGCATTTTCTTTTAACCATCGGGCTGTCTCAGACCCCCCACATTGCGTAGGTAAAAAAAATGCTTTTTATTTGTTTTTGTAATGGGTAAAATTGGGTAAACACAACAATGGTTCGTTGTGAACCTTTGGGTCATTTGACCCGAAGGCAGCACAAGGGTTAAATTGTCATCTTTTTTTTTTTTTTACTGGCAGAAATGGGCTTCTATGCAAGGGGGGTATTTCAGGTTCGCCTTGCTCTGCCCTCCTACGTACTTCAGCTACATTTTAATTTTCCTTCTGTACTGGGTCTGGGCTTTCGGTATATTAGTCGTTTTTTTCCAGACACATTTTTGGCGGTCCAATCAGCAAACAGAGGGAGTGGCTGAGTACAATGATGTTGATGTTGTTCGCTAGTTTGAGTTGTAGTTCAGTAATGGCAGTGGAGAAAGATGCAAGCAAAGCCATTCGGTCCGTTGTGGCAACTGCCGAATATCCAGAAGTTAAAGCCGGAGCAAGAACAATCTTTGCTGAGTTTTCTTGGTGGCCATGATGTTGTGGCCCTCCTCCCCACGGGGTTTGGGAAAAATGTGATTTTCCAGCTAGCTTTGTTAGTGGTGAAGCAGTTGGCTAAGAGGAAAGCTCTTGGCTCTGGGCAGATACAATAGTTTTAAACTTCAAAAGAGTACCTGCCTTCAAGGAAGTTAATGACTGTCAATGGAGCAATCCCAGACTCTCTGTACATATTAAATGTATGAGAGTCTGGTAGGACCAGGCTGATTCCAGGTAGCGGGTTTAACAAATTGTGAGCCTAACCCTGAACTCTGGAGTTACTCTAAAATGAGAAACTCCAAATTTTCGGTTCCAGAAAAGCTGATTTGAATTTGTTATCAATTTGTTGTCAACTCGGAGTACGTCCACTCGGAGTTAAGCGCGGCCATGAGAACTATTAAAACCCAATGGAGCTCCGATACTAGGATCCACCATGGCACCCGGCGACCTTGAAAACATTGTCCTGCTTCAACACATTTTAGATATAAGTTTTATTACGTGTTTATGGTCAATCTGAGCACATAGCCTATTCCGGAAAAAGCAACACGGCTGTAGTAGCATATACAACTGGCGTGGGAGACAATTACTATCGAATTAATGCATACATTTGAATGCAATAGTCCATTCATTTAACATTTAACCCCACTGTCCGTTAATATTACAGGAGAAAAAGTGGTGGACATAATAAAATAGCATGTTCAATGTTATATTAAATATAAAAACATACTACTAACAGGAAAGTCATATTTTGCTTAGGCCTATACGCTTGTGATTGTAGCCTCACGTCACGTTGGTTTTAATCATATTCGACATGATACAAAGTAAATATCAGTTGGTGCCTATTTCATGTTGTAGTAGCAGTTACCCCCAACCGAATGCTTTTCATCACAGATTTATGATGATGATGAAGAGATATTGCCTGGTGCCGCAGAAATGGATGCAGAGAATTATGTATGGTAGCAACTGGTAGTTCTCTCCCCATGTAGCCTACTTTTATTAACAGGCTTGTGTGGAATTGTCAGTTACACTGATATTATGAGAATAATGAATTTAATAACGATTTGCACATTCTGATCCTGTTGAACAGAGCATGGATGCTGTATACAGTGAGATGTTCATTTAACAGCAGGTGAATTCTGCATGTGGAACTGTGAAATTTAATGTAATCTCTTGTATTCCCAGTTTCAAGTAAATAAGTTGTACAAACAGCGTCTAATGAAGAAAGTGCCAAAAACTGACCAACATATGGTGTAGGCCTAGCCTGGTCCTAACCAGACCCTCGTACATTTCATTTGTACAAAAGGTCTGGGATCATTCCATTGACAAGCGTTAAAGATCCTGTAAAGTGGAATTGAAAATGAGTTTTAAGTTAATCGTACCACAGCAGAATGTGTTGTTAACTACCCATCCAAACTTGAATGGAAAAAAACACAGGTAAGTATGTTAAATTAGGCTTTGAAATCGTGAGAAAACTGCAGTCTTCTCTGCTTGAGACTGGGGGGGGCGTGTCGTCTGAAGGAGCTGAATCTCCGCCCCCTCGAATTGATTGAATTTAGCAACACTAGCTAAATCAATTGAAGATATCAGAACAGACCTACCTGCAGTCTCTAAGTGTTTTTTGTATTAATTATCTTGTCTTTGCTTCGTACCAGAATGCAACCGTCTGTGATCTGACGTAGATAGGTTGGGCTTTGGTCACCCAGGTCAACTTTAAATTGTCCAATTGTCTTTCAAAACGACAGTAGAACTCGTTCAGGTCGTTGGCCAGACGAGAGTCGTTAGTGGCTCTGGGCTTGAAGCAGGTAATCTGCCTGAGCCCTCTCCAGACAGAAGCAGAGTCGTTAGTAGAGAACTGGCGCTTCAGCCTCTCTGAGTACCGTCGTTTAGCCTCTCTCACCGGCTTGCTAAACCTTTTTTTCGACTTGAATATGTCCTTGTCCCCACCCCCAAACGCGGCCTCTTTGTCCAGCCTCTGCTTTCTGAGTTTAGCTGTAAACCAGGGTTTGTCATTGTTGTAGCTCACCCTGGTGCGTGTTGGTATACATCAGTCCTCACAGAAGCTGATGTATGATGTCACAGCCTCCGTGAGCTCAAATGATGTAACTTCAGTTGTGATAAAGATATCTGAGTGATTTGTATTCAGGAAAGTTATTCCAAAGATGTGTACCACCCAGAAAGTCAAATTTTCACCATGTGAAGGGTTTCCCCAGGCCGCCACACAATTACGTTGCTAATGCTAATCATTAGGCCTATATCTTTCAATACCAGTCGCCACTTGTGTTTTTCCTCTAGGGTGCCCCTCCTGGCCTCTTCCTCCCATCCATCCTCCTTGACCCGTAGCCTATCATTACAGTAGGGCTGCCCGGCCCGGCCCAGCTATCGGTACCTATCTGATAGAACATTTTGGAAAAGACAAGCTGTGGGACCAACCAACTTTATTTGGTAGGGAAGAACTTCCTCACATGTTGTAACAACCCATGCAGAGGCTGCGGTGTCAGAATGCGGAACATGTGTAGCATACTTTAAGAGAAGATAGAGACAAATGTCAACAACAAAAAAATCCTCGACCGGCCCAAAAGTGAAGCGGCCCACCGGTAATTCTCTTGATTACCCACTCCGGCCCTGTTCCCAGCCACTCCCTCTGCTCGCTGATTGGACCTACAAAAAGTTGATTTGAGAAAACTGACGTAGATGCCGAATTCCCAGACCTAGTACAGAAGCAAAATGAAAATTGAGCGGAAGTACTGAGGAGGGCAGAGCCAGGTTAGTGTAGGCCTACTTAGGGTAGAAGAATAAAGGCTAATCTTTTAAGAGATTTACCAGAACACCAGTTACAAGAGGTTGCATGGTCACAGGTGATGTAAATTGTATGAACAATAGCCAATAAAAATACTAATTGTTGGATTTCTATTTGTAGGCAATGAAGAAGACCAAATACAATTTCAATTATTTGTCTTTATTTCAGTGCCGAAAAGCATTTGGTCAGTTCTGAGTGCACGTCCACAGTCTGTAACATTTGCGATGTAAGGGCTGAGAATGTTGCTAAAAATAAATCACAGATTGTGACGGAAATGGTAACGTTAACTTCATCAGGGAATTAAAGCACGTCAAATCGCAGTCTTAAAATCCACTCCCGGCATATAGCTAAGCAAATTAAATTTAGTTTGAGATCAGTCAACTGAACCAGGAAAGGATATTCCTTGTCTGCCAATGCTAGAGCAGAGTTTGTCATAGAAAACCTGCTAGCGAGAAGGTTAGGTTCACAGAGTAAGTTACCATGGACACTGACCAAAAGTTTCCGTTACCTCTCTTTCTGGAACGGAAAACCCGGAGTATGCCTCTTTTCAGGGTTAACCAACTCAAAGTTTTCACTAAACCCACTACCTGGAATACCTCCCAGATGTCAGATGCTGATAATATTTTGCATGTTGCTTTAGATGGATATAATCAGTCTGTTACCTCTGGAGATATTTTACATCAAAACTGGAGTCAACTCCCTGCTGAGATTTCCACGCTTATTAAAGGTAATTAGTAGCACACACACATAATGGTTGTTTTTTCTATCTTGCTTTTTCATCTTCTATTTAGAATAATCTAATTTTCTTCTAGTACATGGCGTTCTTTGAATTCAACGACCGCTTGGAAGCAGTGATGAGTAAAGCCTACATCTACAGGTAACTACCATTTCAGAAGTTCACAATTTTCCTAAACCTAATGCCTGCATGTCACACTGTGTGTCCCGGTGTGTGGAGGGGTAGGACCCAAACGCAGGAGAGTCGGCAGGAGTTGCGAACAAAAAAGGTTTAATGCTCAAAATGGGAAACAGACAGGGTACACGCTGGGACAAAGGGTAATGCCAAGACAAAGGCTGTGTCTACTACCGCGCACTTTACGAAGTACACTGAAATACAGTGCACTTACATATTCAGTGCACTCCGTCGCTGATAAATGCTGTCTGAAATGGAACACTTACGTTAAACACTTGGCGGAAGTGACGGACGCAAATCTGCTCGCGACACTCGCAAAACCTGCCAAAATGAATGCGCTTCTCCACCCCAAGTGGGAAAAGCTGCCCAAAATCCTCCTCCTCTTCCGCTACGTAGCCAAGATGGCATCCGTTTAGGGCGAGTAGTGTCCATCGTTGTACACTGTTTTTTTGGACCGTTTGCAGTGTGCCATCCGGGTACTTTCAGTGCACTGAATTCTGGCGTTTTTGTGAGTGAAGCGCCCTAAGCACTGAAAGTCAGTGCTCGAAGTGCACAAGTGCGCGATGAAGACAGGTGAACACAATGAAACTAACGAGAACTGAACGAGCAGTTCAGGGGGTCGGAGCAGGTCCGGGGGAAAACCCGGAGGCAATGCAGAGGGTCGGGGCAGTTCCGGGGGACGGCCATGGGGCCTGAGCTCTGGGACGGGGACGAGGGGGTGCGGACGAAGGCGCGCCTGGGAGCATGGACGAAGGGGCGTCTGGGAGTGCAGGCACGGGGGCAGGTTGCGGCCAGTAGTCCTCGGGCGGAGGAGGCTGCGGCCAGGAGACCTCGGGCGGAGGAGGCTACGGCCAGGAGTCCTAGGGCGGAGGAGGCGGCCAGAAGTCCTCAGTTGGCCTGAGGCTGGGGCACAGGGTGGGAACGAGGCAGGGGCACAGGGCAGGAACGAGGCAGGGGCACAGGGCAGGACTGAGGCTGGGGCACAGGGCAGGAACGGGGCTGGGTACCGGCGTCTGGCGGCCGAGACTCCCCGTCAGGCACAGCCTCGGTGGTCTGGGTGCTGGGCAGCACAACCTTGTTCGTCCGGGCGCTGGGCGGCACAACCTCTTGGGTCCGGGCACTGGGCGGCACAACCTCAGGATGAGGCAGGGGCACAGGGCTGGATCGAGGCAGGGGCCCAGGGCAGGACCGAGGCTGGAGTCTGGATTTGAGCTGGCGCTGGAGCCGGGGTAGAAGCTGGTCTTGGGGTAGGCCTTCCGCTGCAGGCTTCGGGGTCCACCAAAAGCAAGGCGGGTCCCTATGAAGGGGTTCGGGGAACTCTCCGCTGGGTCCTTCTTTGGTCTTGGCATTCTGTCACGGTGTGTGGAGGGGTAGGACCCAAACGCAGGAGAGTCGGCAGGAGTTGCGAATAAAAAAGGTTTAATGTTCAAAACGGAAACAGACAGGGTACACGCGGGGACAAAGGGTAATGCCAAGACAAAGACTGGACACAAAACATGAACCTAAATACACAGAAACAAACAGTTTCATTGGTGGACACAATGAAACTAACGAGAACTGAACGAGACACAGGTAACGACAATGAGACAGGGAACACTAGGGCAGGTATAGAATGCATGTGTACTCACCAGCATGGAGCGCCGTTGCTCACAGTAAATGTCTCTTCCAGGGTGATCCGTACCACTGCTTACCTGCTCTATTCTCTGCATATTAATGCCTGTCTGTTTTACTGGGGATCGGACTATGAAGGTTTGGGCTCCACCAAATGGGTGTATGATGGCAAAGGGAACAGGTCAGGATACTAAACCAATCAAAATCTTATGACTAACATTCAGCGGATTTTATGTAATCATCGGCAGCTCATACAGTACTGAAATTCCCTGTGTGTGTTTTACAGTTATATACGCTGCTACTACTTTGCTGTGAAAACCCTGATCACTATTGGTGGTCTGCCAGACCCTACCACAGTCTTTGAAATCTGTTTCCAGTTACTCAACTACTTTGTTGGTGTCTTCGCATTTTCTATAATGATCGGTCAGGTCAGTGGCACCTTAATCTTATTTTATTCGTATTTTAGTTTATTATATCAAATACATTTTTAGTTTTTACTTTATTTAGTCAAGTTATTTTAATTCATAGTAAAAGCACTTGTTTCCACTGAGATGTGTGTGTGTTGTACATGTGCTTGTATGCAAAATATAGTGTGTTAACATTCAAAACATATAGTACAGAAATCCAACATACAAACATTCTTAATTAAGTTTTCAGATCAATATCATCCTGTTGGGACTAGAACTTTGGTCCCAGGTGCTGGCCCATGATGTGACTTTTGGGCTGGTGGTTCCGTTGTTCTGTGGTTCTGTAGATGAGAGATGTAGTGGGAGCTGCCACAGCAGGGGAGAACTACTACCGGTCCTGCATGGACAGCACCACCAAGTACATGACCTCCTACCGCATCCCCAAAGAAGTCCAGAACCGGGTGAAGACCTGGTATGACTACACCTGGAAGATCCAAGGCATGCTAGGTAAGAGATACTAGTTGGTTGTTAGTTTTTTTTTTCTATGAGCATTACATTATAGTCAACTTTGCAGCATTAATTGTTCTGCATGATGGTATCATGCTTTATAATGTGTACAGATGAGCAAGAACTGTTGATCCAGCTGCCTGACAAAATGCGTCTGGACATTGCAGTGGATGTCAACTACAGCATTGTCAGTAAAGTGGCCCTGTTTCAGGTCAGACTCAAGGAATGGACAAAAGCAAAGTAGTACAACAATGACTAACTGAACAAAGTTACTGTCATGGGAATATTCATTTCTGGTATTTATTTATCTCAAAACTCAATTACAGGGCTGTGACAGACAGATGATATTTGACATGCTGAAAAGACTGAAGTCTGTTGTTTACCTGCCAGGAGACTTTGTCTGTAAAAAGGTATGATATGCATATGTTTGCTTGTCTGTGTGAATGTACTGTGGCAAAAAGGTATGCTACATATACTGTATGTATGTATGTATGTATGTATGTATGTATGTATGTATGTATGTATGTATGTATGTATGTATGTATGTATGTATGTATGTATGTATGTATGTATGTATGTATGTATGTATGTATGTATGTATGTATGTATGTATGTATGTATGTATGTATGTATGTGAGTGTACTGTGCCAGCCCAGGAGAGTCAGAGATGAAACTGACAATAAAACAATTCAAAAGGAGGCATAAGTGCAGTACTCAAAATCAAAGTTATTTATTTGAAATGAACACCAAAACGTATTTTATAAACTCCTCAAAAAAAGTCGGAAACTTTATTTCGGTCGATTATTTCTCCCCTTCAATAATACTAATTGGTATTGTATTTTATATCGTTGGAAAGCCTGATTAGTCACCTGTACAACGAGGTACAAGTTGTAAGGATTGTGCATTCATGGAATGAGCAACACAGCTAACTGTGTGGGTAGCGGGCAATTTTTTTGTTGTTGCCAAAATCCCCTGCAATATTCTTCTGTTGGTATTTACTCTCATTGTGAGCTTGAAGTGGGATCAGCTTGGGTGTGCTGTACGTGCCAAAGTGACCAACACAAATGTGTTGGCTGACTTGCAACAAATCCTGGTTGAGGAATGGGATGCCATCCCACAGCAGTGCGTGACCAGGCTTGTGACCAGCATGAGGAGGAGGTGCCAAGCTGTTGTGGCTTCGTATGGATCTTCCACACGCTTTTACACTGACAGTGTAAAATGAATAAAGTGTAAAAATGGCCAATATGTGTTGGTTTTTCCTTATTACTGTGGGAGAGTGCAATCATCCAATCCACCAAGCAACTCAAAATGAGAGTGAATACCAACAGAAGAATATTGCAGGGGATTTTGGCCCCAAAAAAAGGGCCGCTACCCACACGGTTAGCTGTGTTGCTCATTCCACGAATGCACAATCCTTAAACGTTGTACCTTATTGTAAAGGTGACTAATCAGGCTTTCCAACGATGTAAAATACAATACAAATTGGTGTTATTGAAGGGGAGGAATAATCGACCAAAATAAAGTTTCCAAACTTTTTTTGAGCGTTTATATAAATACTCTTGCACAACTAAAGTCAATCCAGGCCCAATAAATCTCTGCAAAAGTGTTGACTTTTGAAGAAATGTGTAACGTATGAATGCCGCAAAGGTACTAGGACGTATAACAGGTAGGGTTTGTGTCTGAAGTACCCTCATACAGATTGTATTGTAGATTATCATGTTCTCTATAGTGTAATATTCTATCTGCATGAGGAAATGTAAACACTGTGGCTGTTTTGTGCATGTTGTTCGAAGTTGTAACAACAATTCTGGACTGCAGATTTTTTGCAGAATCGTTAAAGATTCAACAAAAAGTTAAAGAACAATGGTTTGCTTCCCAACTTGCTGAATAATAACAGCGGTGAATCACCAGCCCTAGGGTGCTGTCTCATCTTGAAACCTCCAGCCCTCTGGAGCTGCCATGGTTCTGCTCTTCCAGCTCCCTGCTAGCAATAGGGTTGCAACAGTAAACAGTGTGTGTGTGTGTGTGTTTAACTCTCAGCCCTGTCTTGGGTGTCAGGGGGAGATCGGCAGAGAGATGTACATAATCAAGCAAGGGGAGGTACAGGTGGTCGGAGGGCCTGATGGGACCACTGTGTTTGTGACGCTCAGGGCTGGCTCTGTGTTTGGAGAGATCAGGTGACGTCTTCATACACCAAATGTTTCTAAACCGATTTAATAAAAAATACAAAAAACTTGGTTTTTGCATTGCATGCTGTTGTAACATGTGTTCTTTCATTGGATAGCTTGCTGGCTGGGGGTGGAGGGAATAGACGTACAGCAAACGTGAAGGCTCATGGATTTGCAAATCTCTTCATTCTGGACAAGAAAGACTTGGCAGATATCCTTGTGCACTACCCAGAGTCCCAGAAAATCCTCCGCAAGAAGGCCAAGTGAGGGGGAGCCATCCTCCCTAACCCTGCCTTGCTGGGCTTGGCCAGTGGAGAGGGTTGGGGGTGGGTGGGAACCATGGCTGTGCTAGTGGGGCTGAGGGCTGGACATGGACACAGACATACACAATGAATACAAACTACATTCACAATACTGCCTCGATAGCGCTTTTTATCATAGGCCCAGATGTCTGGTCACCCACAAGATGTGGCAGGCCAGCAGCCTTGGGCAACTTTTTGTCTTACTGTGCACTGTATCTCCTCTCTCTTTTTATCTCTCTGTCCCCCTATAATTCTCTATTTTAGGAACCTGAAGCTTCCACTTGAGTTGAATTAGTCCTTGACTAAGATATGTGACAGGCAGATAGGAGTTAGAAGGGAATAAGGTCTGCTAACCAGAGTAACATGATCGTCCTGCCTTTTACTCGTGCCCTCAATTTAACTCATCAGCATGGATATGTTGCCAGAGCGTGTATGTGTCTGTGTGCTATTGCATGCAGGGACCTTCAGTCTCAAAAGTATTTGTTCCAGAATATACCTTTAGTTGTGGCAAGGGATGTGTTTACAACATGCATCATGTAGGACAGCTTTGTCTGAGTATTTGACAAAAACCTACCCCCTCACATTCTCTTATAGGAAAATGCTAACAAAGGATAAGAAGCCAGAGGTGAAAGAAGGAGAGAAGGAGTCTGCACAGGTTATCCCTATCAGACCAGAGACGCCCAAACTGTACAAGGCTGCCCTGGTGGTTACAGAAGTTGCAGGCATGAAGGGGGGGACCTTTGCCAAGCTAAAGGGCCAGAAAGGTTCTGACACAGCACGTGAGGTAAATCCCAACAGTACAGTAGACCCCTGATAGATTAGATTTCAAAAAATGTTTAATGGCTGTAGTATTGATGGTGCAGTGGCCACTGACTGACTAACTGGCTTCACTTTTTATTTCTTTTCATTTTCCATTCTTAAACTCTACCCTCAGGACCCTCAAATTCTTGAAGCCCCCTCTTCCCCCATTCCCCCTCCCTCTCCAAGGCACCGCCGCTCTCCCATCCCCCCTCTTTCCAGGATTGTGGACAACAACGACACAATTTCTGAGGTGACCGACAGCAGCATGATCATTCGAATGACTCCCCGTCATGATGGTGAGGAGATGCTGTCTGTAGAGCAGGGACAGGACGAAGAAAGCGGTGATTAGGAGAAAGATGAAGACAGTCACTGAAGGAGACTGAGAAAAGAGAGAAAATGATGACAGTGAGAACTGGATTACAATGACATATCTCAGCTCTACCTTTTATGTCCCTAACATGGAGTGATCCCAACGATTACTCAGCCCTCAGAGCCAAAGCAAAATAAAACAAAAAACAACCAATTGCCACACTAATAATATTAAAATGGGTGTGGGGTTACACAGGTGAATGGTCTTTTTTGGTCGTGAAGCAGTCTGTTTGATCAACCCCCTTACCCACATTACATCATTGTATTTCCCCTTAATGTTTTTCACAGCTCCCCTGACATTCTGCTCCAAGTTCTAGTGTAAGAGATTCTATGGCCTTAGCTATACCAGTATACTTTTCATGAGGATATTTCTGTAGTTGGTTCCTATAGTAAACACTGACAAGTATGTATAGCATTTAATCATTTACAAAACATGAGTGTTTTTGCATATCTAGACATTAACATTACTTTTATCTTTTTGTCTGAGGGAAATGGTAAACAACCTGTGACAAATCACTGTAGCTGCATTTGCTGATATAATGGATCATGAACATTGTCAAGTTATCAAGATAAAGATTGTAAACTTTTCTCTACTGAGTTTAGTTTGGTTTGTAGTCTGAACTGGTTTCTATTGTACTGTTCTGCATTAGGCTAGTTGATATTTGATTGAGGGTCAGTATGTCTGGCGCTACAGAAGGTGTTATATAATAGGTTTTAATAATTACTATTTGAGTTTTTAGGTCAACTCACTGTGTGAGTATATGCACTGCATGGTTGTGTGTGTGGTGTATGTGGGGAGTCAAAGGACATTTTCATTGTGTCCATTTTGGTTACAGACGAAAAGGTTAAAAAAAAAAGGCGAGAATTGCTTATTGTAACTGTGTAACGAGTTCTTATCTCTGACCTGTCTAGGAGCTAGCCATAGCAATATTTTAGGTGATGTGAGCAGTTGGCTTGTGGTGGATGAGTGGTTGTTATGGTGGCAGACATCCCAAGTCTCCCGGAAGTTCCAGGAGTCCCCCGCATTTCAATAGCGGCTCCCGGACACCCGCAAATGCTATACAATCTCCCGGAATTCACAGATTTAGTATTTAGTGCGAGCGTGAGACTGTGCAATGGCCATTTATGGTTGAAACAGGTGCATATCGTGCGTGCTGATTGCGTCCCGGGGGGAGCCACCTCCCGGAAATGAGTGTCTGCAGGTTGGGATGTCTGTGGTGGTATACAGATTACTATCTGTCTAGGACCTGAACCAGCCATTAAGGTGATCACTAGGTGTTCAAAGTTCACATCAAAGTTAACTATAATTTTCTTTGATTTCTTTATTCATAGGGACAACACACATTAATCAACATGAGCACAGCGTTCAACATCTAAATGTGCCAGATTTAGCCATACAGGCAAATTTTCATCTGCAGTTCCTAGCAGGTCGATGGCTCAAAACAATAGATAAATTACAACAATAACAAAAACATAAAACAAGAAACACAAAGGCATAGACAAGTAAAATGACGGCCCCTATTCTAGATCATGACAGCTGGGGCACGTTCTGGGTATGTCGTTAGCAGAGGTGACACAGGAAGTCTGTCACAGACATGTCTTGTCCGTTTCAAGCAAGCCCCTTGGCTTGAAGCAACCCCAGTGGATGTAGGTGGTATTGCATTTACGGTTAGGTTCCCGTGTCTTCCGGTCGTTTTTATTCTATTAGTCAACATTTACAAAACTATCTCCCCCAATAATTTTTGTTCAATTCTCAAACCTGGCTCATACTACTAGCTTTTTCATAGAATAATTTTTCCAGATTTATCCGAAGTTTTAAACCAATCCAAAATGGGTAAACTAGCACCCCATTTATTTGCTTACGTAAATAAAAGTTGCCTGCAAATGTGCTTGCGGATACTAACAGGGCACGAGCACAAAAGTTCACATTGGCCGATAGCCGATTTACATGGAGCTGAATGAACTATAGACTTATATTGAATGAGCACAGGGAGAAATGGCTTGAGTTGCCTGCCCAGTTGTAGCAAATTTAGCAAATGGTTGTCACACATACATGAAATGTTGTTAATATAGTTTATTCCTGTTATTTTAAAACAGATTTGATTTTTCGTAAAAACGTTGACATGATGGCAAATATATTATGTTCAGTGTGAGCATAGATTGTTGACGTCTATCTGGAGCAAAGACGAAAAATAATACTTTACACATTAGGAAATGATATATATTTCAATAATATTAGTCTTGCCTTCAGAAGCTTTTTTTAAACACACCCATTATTATTTTTTTGATTTCGTCATCAAGCCAGACTGCTTTGTAGGATAATGAAGGTCCTCAGTGACTATGTTTCACCCCCACTTATATCTGATGGAAACGTCTTGTAGCCTATATAGTTCTGTTTATATGCCCCCCTTTCACAGGCCAATCTTCAATAAAGTATATTTTAAACACAGATCTCAAGCTTTTATTTATTACATTATTACCAAGTCTTGTTAGATCACGTTATATCCATTTATAGGCGTTTGGTTTTGTAGGATGAACATATAAAACACAGGCCACATTTCTCCACTGATGTCAAATTGAAGGCAGTGGGAATTTCGTGGCATTTCGTTTGAATATAAAGTTGACAGTAAGCTATGGTAAGTCTGCATTATAGAAGATTTCTGTTACCAAAATGACTATTAAGCTTTATTTGCCTGGCGAGAACAAGGACGGAGCTGTTCATGTTAACAGTTTATTTAATCCGTAAAATGCGTTGGAAATCATCACGAAGATAAAAGCAACACGTGATGAGTTCCATTTAGAATAGCCCTATATTTAGCCCTTTAGCCTATTTCTAAAAACCAAGTGAAAGGAATACTATAAAGTGACAGCATGCAATTCCGTAAAGTTTGCATCATATCTCTAATGCTTAATATCGGACTTGTACCCGATTCTGCTACTGCAATGCCTTGGCTCACACGCTGGTGACCATATAAGTCTATGCTCGCGACTGGTTGTCGCAAAGTATGACGTGTACAGCTAGTTGCAAGCGTGCACGAGTAGGAAAAAAGCAAGCCACTTGGTACGTTGGACATGGACTGACTTCATGCAGCCGGCTGCAGGTGGCTGACTTGAAACAGTGAATTCTGGTTAGACTATTTGTCCGACTTGAGACGGCGCTGAAGCAAGGTCACTGTGACGTAGCCATCAAAGTACCGTGAGATCGATTCAAGAACTGCCTGCTGTGTAGCCAAGCGCAGTTTCTCAAGAGCAACTGCACAGGTTCTAATGATGACACAGCTATTTTATGATTGGCCAGACTCACACACGACAACTTTGTGTTTTGAAATTACGCTTAAATCCGCACCAAACAGTTTATTTGGATTAAAAATGTGTTGAAAAAGTTTAGTCCACCTCTTCACTAACCGAAAGACTAAGATGAATTATACATGAAGTAAAGTAAGCAAACAGCGCTTGATCGGCCATGACTGACGTCAACGCAGCAAACCAAGAGAAGCTGGAATATCCGACTTCACAGAGCCGTTTTCAACTCCTCCCCGACTGCAAGCGGCTACTCTCGTCGGTCGTTTCATTTTTAACGCTGTTTAACGCTAAACCGGAAGAGTCGGAAGTGGAAAGATGGCGCAGTCTACACTAACTGTAGCAGAGGTGGCGCAGTCTACACTAACTGTAGCCAAGGTGAGGCTGTGCTTTAAAAAGCTGAATTCCTTCTATGCTCGCTTTGAGAGGGACAATGACCCCCCTGCAGTGGAGCTACCTGAAGGCCAAGCCAGTGGTGTGCCTACACTAACTGTAGCCGAGGTGAGGCTGTGCTTTAAGAAGATCAACCCTCGCAAGGCACCTGGCCCAGACGGCATTTCAGGTAGGGCCCTCAGGGGCTGCTCAACCCGGAAACACATTTTTCCATAGCATGTGGAAATTCTCCAGGCTTTATGGACATGTATAGCTGAGTATCATCTGCATAACAGTGAAAATTTACCCCAGAGCTTCTAATTATGTTTTCTAAAGGCAACATATAGAGTGAAAATAACAGAGGGCCTAGAACTGAACCCTGTGGTACTCCGTATTTTACAGTAGTGCTCCTGGATGAGCAACCATCATAGTGGACATATTGTGATCTATCAGATAGATACGATCTAAACCACTGAAGTGAAGTACCAGAGATCCCAAAATAGTTCTCCATATGCTCCAGGAGAATCTCATGATCCACAGTGTCAAATGCTGCACTAAGGTCTAGAAGAACCAGAACAGAGATAGAGCCCGCGTCAGAGGCTAATAATAGATCATTGACTACCTAAGCTAATGCAGTTTCAGTGCTTTGGTGAAGACGAAATCCAGACTGGAGAGGTTCATAAAGCTGATTTGAGGAGAGGTGCTCAGTGAGCTGTTGTGCCACAGCTTTTTCTAAAATTTTGGAGAGAAATGGCAAATTTGAAATTGGCCTATAGTTGCTAAGACAACCTGGATCCAGGTTTGTTTTTTTTAAGAAGGGGCTTAATAATAGCTTGTTTGAAATTGTCAGGGACTTGTCCAGTTACAATAGATTAATTAATAATACTAAGCATGGGAGGTCCAATAATAGGGAGAAGTTCCCTACAAAGTTTGGTAGGGAGGGGATCAAGAAGGCAGCTGATGGGTTTCGAGGAATCTACCAGATGAACGCTTCCATAGAAATAGGGTTAAAGTGAGTAAGAGCCTCAACATGCAGCATGCTGGGTATAGAGTCAAATTCAGTGTTGACGGCCACTCCTCCAGGACTAGTCTGTAGTTTGTCCCTTATTGCATAGATTTTTTGGTCAAAGAAATCTAAGAAATAATTGGGAGAGAGATCTGAACTAACACAGAGTGTACTTTTCTAAGTGAGTTTTGCAACAGTATCAAATAGGAACTTTGTGTTGTGTTTGTTCTTACTAATCAATTTAGAGAAATATTCTGATCTGGACCTGATGAGGACTTGCTTGTACTCCATTTGGCTGTCCTTCCATGCCAGGCGGAAAACCTCCAATTTAGTGGTACGCCACTTATGCTCTAATTTTCGAGTGGACCTCTTGAGAGTGCGGCTTTCCTCTGAATACCATGGAGCCATTTTCTTGTCTTTTCTTTTCCTTGGTTTGAGTGGGGCAACAGAATCTAGGGATAACTGAAGAACCAAATTCAGATCCCTTGTTTTAGCATTTAATTATTTATTTGGGACGTCCAGTGCTTCTAGTGCAGCAGGTAGAATATTAGCCAGTTCCATAGCTGTGTTTGGGGTTATGCAGCGGCTAGTAGAAATATTCTGGGTGCCTCCAAGGCTCTGGCAGAGATCCATTTTAAAGGTAACCAGGCAGTGGTCTGATAATATAGGATTGTGGGGGTGGACAATGATGTCACTAATCTTGATTCCCCGTGTGAGAACTAAATCCAATGTATGCGAGTGAAGATGGGTAAGTTTAAAAACCACCTGAGTGAGACCTGTGGAATCCAATAGAGCAGTAAAGGCCTTAGTTAGAGGATCTTTTGGGTCATCCACATGGATGTTAAAATCACCCATAATTAAGACATTATCAGTATATGTCACAAGATCAGCACTAAAATCTGCAAATTCCTCTAGGAAGAGGGAATACAGGCCGGGGGGCCGGTATAGAGTAACTAAACTAGATGAGGGAGGGGGGGCAATAGTAGAAGAATTAGTCCTTTTTAGAGTAGTTGGTGGTTTCATGCAAATTATCTCAAATTATTTAAAGGTATTTACAGATTTTAGGCTAAGGTTGAAGCTAGCTTTATATATCATAGCAACACCGCCACCTTTCTTTGAGACACGAGGGATGTGTGAGTACGCAAAATCCGGAGGCGATGCTTCATTCAGGGAGGAATATTCTTCAGGTTTTAACCAGGTTTCGGTGAGTCCAATCAGGTCCAGGTTGCATTCAGACATCAGATCATTAATCAAAACGGCCTTTGGGGATAGAGATCTGATGTTTAGGAGCCCAACATTCCAGTATGGGTTTTTGGCAGCTTTAGATGTAGGTAATCCTTCTGAAAAGGTGGCACTGCTATCACAAAACTTAGTAGGAAGAGCAACGGGGGAGCAAGGCTGAATACATATCAAATTGGTTTAATTCCTAATAATTGAGGGCCGGAATTTGGCAAAATGGCATACCATCTCAATGGGAAAAACAACATCAGCATCCACGCTGGCTACACTACAAGCTGAGCTATCGGGCCCCCAACAGCTCACAACATGCCTATCAACATATCTATCAGACTCTCTAAGAGACTGTGGCCCGGCTTGTTGTAGTGAGTGTCAGGCCTGCTGTAAAATAGCTTCAATATTCCTAGACAAAAGAAAAGCACCTCTTCAGCTAGGATGGAGCCCGTCACTTTTCAACAAACCAGGTTTGGCCCAGCAACGAGACCAATTATCTACAAATCCTAAACCCTGTTCTGAGCAAAAGCGAGCCAACCAGCGGTTGAGAGAGACAAGCCTGCTGTAGATCTCGTCAGTCCCCCTAACAGGTAGTGGGCCAGAGACTATTACTCGATGCCGACTCATCTTTTGAGCAAGGTCACATGCCCGAGCTATATTAACCTTCGTGACCTCTGACTGCCTCAGCCTTACATCATTGGTGCCGACATGAATGACAATATTCTCATACCTATCATCAGTGCATGCGCAATGTGCCTTAGCTTGGGCATTTGCCTTAGCCCTAGTGCTAGCCAGCACCCTAAGATTAGCTTCTATGTCGGTAGCTCTGGCCCCTGGTACACAGTAAACTGTCGCTGGTTGCTCTAATCTAATGTTACGAGTGATGGAGTCACCGATCACTAACGTCTGAGGAGTCCCACTCCCACCATGCTGCAAAGGTGAAACCGGTGGGGCTAAACTTGAGTTCTCCCTCACGCTAGGACTCCCTGTCTGTGATGTTGCGCCAGTCGCACCTAAAGTTACTAGCATACGTTCTTCCTCAAGCGACTGAACGCGACTCTCTAACAGAGCCAATTTATCGAACAAAATGGCACATGTAGGACAAAGTGAGTGGTCGTGAGACATTATAGTTAACTTACGTGAATAATTTATGCCAACCAAGATAATCCGTCAAGAGCGTTGAGTTGGTTAGTTCAACAGGAACAGTAGCGTCGAGCTCCAAGGAAGAAAGCCGCGCCGAGTAAACCTATAACTAGACAGTAGATGTATGGATTAAATCGGTAAAGACAAAATAAATGAATAAACGAATTAATATATAATATATAGCGGTTAACAAGAAAAAGTTTGGGAAAAGTTTGGAGCAGCTCAGGTGCAGCGCGGTATGTCGTCAGCTGAGTTCTGCTGAGTTCATCATCGGCAGGAAGCTCCCAGCCCTACAGGACACCTACCACACACGTTGCCTAAGGAAAGCCGGCAGGATTCTAAGAGACTATTCCCACCCATCCTTCAGTCTCTTTATTCCGTTGCCTTCTGGCAGGCGTTACCGCAGCATCCGGACACGCACACGCAGACTGGACAACAGTTTCTACCCAAGGGCCATCAGGCTTCTGAACGGACACTGATATGGACATAGATTTACTGAACACTAGTCACTTATACACTGTCACTTTCAGCTACTGGTTGCACTATCAGTAACATTGCACTACTGTACCTCACTGTACCTCGCCACCAGGCTCCTGTATGATCATTGACATAGTCACTGATCTGCAATTTTGCACTATTGTACTGTACTCCACTTAGGTTAGAATAGGTTATAGGGTTGAAATAGGTTCTATGTGCATTTAGGGTTAGTATAGTGTATTATTTATTGTTATCTGTATATTTAGGAAGTTTCACTTATTTAAGCTCAGCATAGATGTAAATTATGTTCTTTGTACTTATATTTTATGTTATGCCAGGTGCTTGCGTTGTCTTGTCTTAAGAATTTCAGTGCCAAGTCTGACCTTCCGTAAGTGAAGAGGCGGAGTAAAACCCTTTCTTCCATAAATGTTTTATTCAATTCAACTATTTGGTCCTGATTTGAGCATTGGCAAAACTGAAGGTGTCCGAATATTACAAAACACGCGTCAAAGTTGTCGTGTGTGAGTCTGGCCAATCATGAAATAGCTGTGTCGTCACTTGAACCCGTGCAGTTGCTCTTGAGAAAATGCGCTCGGCTACACAGCCGGTAGTTCTCGAATCGATCTCACGATACGTTGATGGCGACGTCACAATGACGTATCCTCTGCGCCGTCGGACAAAAAGTCTAACCAGAATTCACTGTTTCAAGTCAGCCGCCTGCAGCCGGCTGCAGCGCCGCATGAAGTCGGGTCATGTACGAACGCACCTAATATATAAGCCTTTGGTTTAACGCTAAACCGGAAGAATTGGAAGTGGAAAGATGGCGCAGTCCAGTTTCGTGCCCCCCCTTCCTCACTGCGCCACTGAGCATTCATTTTCATAGAAATGAATGGGGACTCCATCTTGGAAGACAGAAGTAGCTGTGTCTATTAATATATAAGTCTATGGTCTAAGTCAACCCTGTTGTGGAAGGTGCAAGAATAATTAGCAGAATTTAACATGAAACCAAATGAATTGCTCATTGCGAGATAGATAGATCATTAAGCACAGCGCGATATGCTACAGAAGTGTCTATACTTTTTGAGAGATAGCCTAGCCTATCGTTTTTTTGGTGAGGGTGTCATTTATATCATAAATTTGTTGAAACCACATTATATGACATTCAAGATGATAAACAAAGTAGTATTAAAATACAAAAATATAAGCATCGCTTACTGTAATAAGCGATAAAACATCTAACATAGTCACTAGCCTACTATACATTTAATTTTGTCTGCTACTTTTTGCCAGCCCTCTTTCTTGGATTTTGCAGACTTTGAGGTGTTCCCTAGCCTGGCTCTGCCCTCCTACGTACTTCCGCTCAATTTGGATTTTGCTTCTGTACTAGGTCTGGGAGCTCGGCTCTGAAGTCAGATAAGAGTCAGATGGCTTCACCCTACTTGCCTCGGGGGGAATGTCCCTGTACTTACTGTAAGTCGCTCTGGATAAGAGCGTCTGCTAAATGACTAAATGTAAGTCGGATTTCAGAAACATATTTTTTGTAGGTCCAATCAGCGAACAGAGGGAGTGGCTGAGAACAATGACGTTAATGTTGTGCACTTGTTTGAGTAGTTCAGTAATGGGGGCGGAGAAAGATGCGAGCGAAACTATTCTGCGGTTGTGGCAACGCTGCCGAATATAGGTTAAAGCCGGAGCAAGAACATTCCTTTCTGAGTTTTGTTGGTGGCAAATGATGTTGTGGCCCTCCTCCCCATGGGTTTTGGGAAAAGTTTGATTTTCCAGCTACGGCAGCTAGCTCCGTTACAGTAGTGGTGAAGGAGTTAGCTAAGGCGAACGCTTGTGATTGGTTATGGCAAATCAGAGTGGCTCTGGGCGGATCCAATAGTTTTAAACTTCAACAGAGGACCCGCCTTCAAGGAAGTTAACGTTTGTCAATCGAGAGATCCCAGACCCTCTGTACAAATGAAATGTACGAGGGTATGGTTAAGACCAGGCTAGTCCCTGGCGTTCTGATTAAATCTTCAAAGCAAGCTGTTGCTCTGTTGGCTCTGATGCGGAAAAAACGCGCTCTTTTTGGCCATGATGAGCAGCCATAGACTAATGTGAGCAGCCAATAGCAGCGTTGCTGATCAAGTTTTCTACTATCGGTACATACTCCCTTTTAGACCAACGCATAACTCAATCCAGCTTTACTAAATATAAACAACATGGGTGTTCGAAGAAACAAATTAGCCAGATCATGATTAGCAAGATGATGTAATCTTGGATGTGTCATTTTATCTCGGATGTAATAAGCGACGTACGGAGAACGGGCCCCTGGGGCCTGTTGCACAAAACTAGGATAAGGGATTAAGCCAGGATATCTTGGTGATCCTGGCTCAATTGATCCGTAATCCGGTTGCACTAAAGATGGATAGGGGGCAGGAGGATATGTTATGGTATAAATTACCATGGAGATTTATTCTGTGGAGCTAGCCTGCTCCAGACCAGGCTAAATTCCAGGATCTATTTAATCTCATCCCTAATGTCAGTCAGCAGTCACCACAAATGGAAACCAATAGTTATTTCACTGCTCACTATACATTGTTATCACATATAACTAGACCCACTGTCATTATTTAAACGTTTGTGATCATTAATTTCAATGATTTTGGATAAAAAATGATTTTTAGATGATGTTGCTATCATTAGATAATTTACAGTTTCCCATAGACTATAAAGCTATATATAAAATGATAGAATATTAGGGCCACAGAGGGGAAAAAAACACAAGTCATAATATTGTAACCAGTTGTTTTAAAGGAGGACAGTTGTTAAAATGACAGATGTGGGGCATTTCGTGAAATTGTACTTCAGTATGGTTTCATAAACAAAGACATGCTGATGTGCCAGAATATTAAGTATCACATTGTCATAAGTATCAAAACTGTAAAAACAATATGTAGCTTTTCTGCAGAAAGAACCAGCCTCATAAATTTATGACTTTATCCTTTTTCTTCAGTGTGGCCCTAGTACTCTGTCATATAAACAAATACACATTCCATATGAATATAAAAACACAATGTGTAACATTATGTTCCTGTATTGAATAAGGACAAAACAAAGCAGGTAAACCATCAGCTCCTTTCGAAACTGAAGTCACAGTGACTCTACAAGATGGAAAGCACAGAATCCAAGCATATTATACAAAATGATACATACACATTCAAAGGTCTGTATATAACACACCCTGCATGTCTGCACACTAAAATAAATGCAGGACAAATCCATACACATCAACTGAACAGACAAATGAATGGATGCAGTAGCCTCCCTGCAGCCTTGTATTACACACAGTATACCGCACAAACATCATAAGAGGCCAAATTCGTAAAAAAACGAACCCAAAAAAACCCAAATTCCTCTGCCACCGCAGGACATATTTAACCAAAATTGAAAGCACACATACTAACAAAAATAATTCAACACATATTGGTCCCTCAGTAGCCGACCACTGTCGTCATCAGGGAAGATTGCCGGATTGTCCCAGTCCATGGCTGGTGGCACTCTGGGGGCCCTCTCCTTCCTCAGGCAGGCCACATTGTGGAGGACAGCACAAGCCACAGTAATATCACATGCCCTAACAGGGCTGACCCTTAATTTGTGAAGGCAGTGAAAGCGTGCCTTCAGGAGGCCAAAGGTCATTTCAACTCTGGCCCTGGTCCTGGCATGGGCATGGTTGTAGGCCTGCTGTGCTTCCTGGGGGTCTGTGAAAGGTGTCAGGAGAAAAGGCTGGCAGCCATACCCCCTGTCTCCCAGCAACACACCAGAGAATTCACCTGTCAACACAAAATCTCATCATTACTACCTCATAAACACAGTGATATTCTTGACACAGCCATGATGGTTATAAATAGGGGTTGTGTGGCTTACCTTGTGATAGGCACTGATAGATTTCAGAGGCCCGAAAGATTCTGGAGTCATGGACTGAGCCAGGCCATTTTGCCACAACATTGCTGATCACACAGTCAGCATTGCAGACCATCTGAAATCATAAGATGAGGAATATTACACCAATCAATGCACATCACTGGCAATGCAGCGTGTTCGTCAATGGACAATATCAAAAAGTTATGTTCACCTGAACATTAATGCTGTGAAAGGATTTCCTATTCACAAAATCGGCCTCATGGGCACCTGAGGGGGCTTTTATCCTTATGTGTGTGCAGTCCACTGCACCAATGACATTGGGGAAACCTGTCACACAAAGTAATGAGTATCCTACTATGTGTTAACAGTTGTCCTGTAATTTGTAGATCCTCTTACCTGCAATCCTATAGAACTCCTCTTTGATGTCACAGAGTCTTCTGTGGCCAGGGAAGGAGATGAAGACATCTGCTAATGCTTTGATAGCCAGACACACACTCCTTATTGTGCGGCAAATTGTGGCCTTGTTCAGCTGTTCTGCATCCCCCACTGAGTACAGGAAGGCTACACTAGCAAAAAAGCGCAAGGCCACACAAACCATTTGCTCCACACTCAGTGCATGGCTCCGTGCAGTGCGGTGCTTAATCCTGGGACCCAGTAGTCTGCATAGATACCTGATGCCATCTGCAGAAAACCTGTATCTTTCATATAGATGGTCATCAGGGAAGGCCAGTGGGTCCAACCGGTCCCTGAAGACCCTTTCTCGCCTGAAGGCTCTCCTCAGCACAAGTGCTTCTTCATCCACCACATCTCGCACGAATGGGCATGCCATTGTCAGAGCAGAAAGGAACACACAATTTTGGGCCTTCATATAGGCTAGTGGCCACACCTGGTGCTGGGGGGGTGGGCAAAAGAGGGCGATGCCTTATAACGATGACTTGGTTGTACTGATTGCTGGGAAAAAGAAAAAAAAACTTAGAAAGATGCCACCGTCCTGTGTGCTCACAAAAAGAGCTCATATGTCATGGCTCACTTGACTTTACGAGAATATACCTAATTTTTATTTTCAGCTGTGTCATCTTCTTGGAGCTGGGGGAGGAAAGAAAAATAATGATTAATACATTTGTGTTACAGTTAGCATACAGTGTACATTGAAGGCATATCTCACCTCCCTCTCAAGTTTTTTTATTTCAAGGTCCAGTTTCCTAATTGTCCTCTTTTTTATTTCGGACTCCAGTGCAAGATTTTCCATCTTTTTCTTCTTGTACTGAATGTCTATGTCTGCCAGTTCTATTTGGCGCCGGAGGTGGTTGCCATACAACTTTCTGATAGCTTGTGAGCTCTGTGAACACAATACAATTAGCGCAGCTGGAATTTGGCAGGATGTGGTGTCCTTTTATTAATACGCACTATGTTGCCAGGCTGGTTTTCCCACTGTATAGCATCTGGGTCCTGTAAAAGAAATTAGATTTTTTGATTTTGATGAGGACTCCTCACCATTGTAGAGTAAATAGTACTTTCACAGTCTTAACATGATACCTCATGCCTTCTGGAATCCAGAGAGATGGTCTCCTCCTCATCATCGTCTCCATCATGTGCTGTTGCTGCTGCACTGGGGCCTTCACCCTATCACATTTAATCGGATTCATATTGAAGCTAGTAGACAAGACATGCCAGGCCTACAGTATGCCTTTGATGGAGTACTCACTGGATCAGCATCGTCTGGTGCTTGTGCTGGTGGCTCTAACAGGAACACAGTGCTGCCAGACACTGCAAGGCAATAGGTAAACCAAAGTCAGACAGTCCAAATTGATTCAATATGAATGTGGTTGTATCCCATGTAGAGATGGAAGGACATACCTTGAATGAAGCGGGTGGCATCTTGGGAGGAACCTATGCTTGTCTCTTTCCCCCCAGGGATCCCCTCTAAGACGGGCCTGCCTTTATTTAGCTCCAAGGCCATGTCCTCTGCTGGGGTAAGGTCAGCCTTTGGTGACCCACCACCCGTGCCTTGTCTGTGGGTATTCTTTTTCACTGCTAAAACAGTACAGACAAAGTGTGAGCAGGCACCTTCTGGGTACAATATATGCTTGTGCTTTGTTAAATATTAGTCAGGGACCATACCATTCTGCAGAATGTTCTTGTATTTGATTTTGACCTGCTGCCATGTCCGTTTTGGCCCGTTCATGTTTAATCTACACACACACACACACACACATATTTAATGGAGTCACACTGCAAAAAAATACTTGGTATTTTTGTCTTGTTTTCAGTAAAAATATCAAAAAATGTATCATAGCTTTATACAGTGTGATGGAGTTACTTTACACAATTTCACTCATATCTGCAGTGCATTTCAATTAAAAATTTAACCGTTTCATAATTACAGTACAACTGCATTTTTGGAGATGTGAATTAAATATTTGAATTGTAATTGTGATGTTTCAGCGGAGCGGTGAGTGTGTAATTGTGCACTACTTACGCATTCAGGCGGTCTGCAATACTTTGCCACGCTTTTTCTCTTTGCTTTATCACTGTGGCGGTGTTGCCTTTCTTCTTAATTATATCTTTTACCTCCTCGTATGCCTCCATGAGGATTTGTGCTTCCGACGGGGAAAAGTACGCGGCTCTAGTTGCCATGGTAAATCAGTTAATCTGTGATCTGTGGCGGGGTCTATTTGAGTGAGCCGTGAGCGCGCACCTATCCAGGATTGGTTTCACCTGGCTTAATGAATCCGCGTCTGCTCATCCTGGCTTGGTCTTTGTGCAACCAATTAAGCCTGGACGCACATGTTTTGGCTTCATTGAGCTCAGCTGAGTCATTTATCCCGGATGTCTTAATTCTACTTTTGTGCAACAGGCCCCAGGTCGGTTAATGGCAATAAGAAAAACACAAATAGCATATACAGTAGACACGGGTAAAAGTGGATAGACACACATTAGAACACAACAACGACACACAAGCACACACAGAGACAATACTATAACGACAAAGATAAACACATTATTCAATATAGGCCTAATGGTCAATAACTCTGCATATATGCTGTTTGTTTTTGGGAGACTTCTGTTGTGGATGTGCCAGTCCAAATATTTTTTATAATAAACTACTTACTAACCTCGACCGTTTGGTCATGCCGGGAAATATCAAACCTCGGCTTTGCCTCGGCTTTGCCGTATCGACCGAGCGATAGCGAGGCAAGGCAAAGCCGAGGCAAAGCCGAGGTTTGATATTTCCCGATATTAACAGGTGTTGTATCACCCGATGCAGCGCGCGCCATTCAAAGAGTGAAGGACTTCGTCTTGATATTGCATCCAAAAGAAGGGGAGACAGAAGTCTCACATTATACTGTCTTTGTTGTTGAATTCAAGAAAAGGATGTCTGTTATAGATGCTATTTTCAACACAAAATCCTTAAAATTCGTCATTCAAACGGTATAGTAAAGAATGCGAAACAACATTCTTGCACGACATCGCATTCTGAGGAAATATAGCCCCCCCCCCTCCAGTATGATCATGATTATTGCTACACAAAATGTATTTTGTGTAGCAGGTTGAAAGTATTTGGCATGGCTCTTCATACTAACGTATAGGTTCAAAGGCATGCGATTTTAATGCAGTTCGCCTGTGCGTAGGGTGGGTTACTCAGACAGGTCGAAAACAACAGCCTTCTGATCCAGAATCAGCTGTCCTGAAAAGGGACCAAAGGTTCACATGCCTAGCCTACAAAAGACAAGTACTAAAAACAATGTATCAACGATGTATTAATATCAAAAGAACCATCAAATCCCTTTTTAAGATAGGAAATATTATTCTTATTGTTTAAATCAATGAAATAAATGAAAAAATAAAACATAATAATCCCTCACCTACCATGGACTGTTGTGTTTTCAGACCTGTCCACCCTATACATACACATGTATTGGTATTCTGTTAACCCTGACTAGGACAGTGTGACATGCCTGAAACTTACTGTGGTTACTCATACTAGTGGCCTCAGTGTACAGTAAGAATCATTTGATGCTGGGATATACAGAACAGACAATAGAGGGGGGGTGCATCTCACGACAGGCTTGTTGTATTCCTTCTTGTCACGAAATGCACCCCCCGCTAACCCTGACTAGGAAAGTGTCACGTGCCTGAAACTTACTGTGCTTACTCATACTAGTGCCCTCTGTGTACAGTAAGAATCATTTGATGCTGGGATATACAGAACAGACAATAGAGGGGGGGTGCATCTCACGACAGGCTTAATGCACCCCCTGCTAACCCTGACTAGGAAAGTGTCACATGCCTGAAACTTACTGTGGTTACTCATACTAGCCCCATATTGTGCAATGCACACACTCTGTGAATAACAGACAATATAAAATTAAAGATATTGAATAAAATTTAACCTTTTATTATTTGCAATGCAGTTGCAGTCCCATATTACCTGCTGGTAGGTATTTTGGTTTTGGGAAACAGTACAAATGAGCTGACAGGACAACCACTGTCCTGTTGTAGTTATATGCATAACTAATACAATCTAGTGTATGATAAATACGTGACTCCTTTTTCGTGTTATTTTCTTTGTTACTAATGTTTATTGAGGTACATCTTCACAAAGTATCTCTTTACGTCAAGGCAGTTCTGTATATCCCAGCATCAAATGATTCTTACTGTACACTGAGGGCACTAGTATGAGTTAGCTTCAGGCATGTGACACTTTCCTAGTCAGGGTTAGCAGAGGGTGCATTAAGCCTGTTGTGAGATGCACCCCCCCTCTATTGTCTATTCTGTATATCCCAGCATCAAATTATTCTTACTGTACACTGAGGGCACTAATATGAGTAAGCACAGTAAGTTTCAGGCATGTCACACTGTCCTAGTCAGGGTTAACAGGGGGTGCATTGCACTTACATCCCATGGAAAACCTGCAATTAAATGCTCTCCCCCCGCATACGTTTCTATCCTTCTACGCCAGCATTATGTACATTTAATAGCATAAATTGAATACCAATACATGTGTATGTATAAGGTGGACGGGTCTGAAAACTGAATAGTCCATGGTAGGTGAGGGATTATTATG
Source organism: Hypomesus nipponensis (assembly GCF_054491055.1). Lineage (NCBI taxonomy): Eukaryota > Metazoa > Chordata > Actinopteri > Osmeriformes > Osmeridae > Hypomesus > Hypomesus nipponensis. The sequence goes on along the minus strand of NC_140379.1, from coordinate 19,172,733 downwards.
TTTTATTTTTTCATTTATTTCATTGACTTAAACAATAAGAATAATATTTCCTATTTAAAAAAAGGATTTGATGGTTCTTTTGATGTTGATATATGGTTGATAAATTGTTTTTAGTACTTGTCTTTTGTAGGCTAGGCATGTGAACCTTTGGTCCCTTTTCAGGACAGCTGATTCTGGATCAAGGCTGTTGTTTTCGACCTGTCTGAGTAACCCACCCTACGCACAGGCGAACTGCATTAAAATCGCATGCCTTTGAACCTATACATTAGTATGAATAGCCATGCCATGTGAAATACTTTCAACCTGATACACAAAATACATTTTGTGTAGCAATAATCATGATCATACTGGGGATCATACTGGGGGATCATACTGGGGTATTTCCTCAGAATGCGATGTCGTGGAGCAAGAATGTTGGTTCGCGTATACCGTTTGAATGACGAATTTTAAGGATTTTGTGTTAAAATAGCATCTGATATTTACACAGATAACAGACATCCTTCTCTTGAATTCAACAACAAAGACGGTATAATGTGAGACTTCTGTCTCCCCTTCTTTTGGATGCGATATCAAGACGAAATCCTTCACTCTTTGAAACGCGCGCGCTCCCGCGAAGGGGTGCCAATCCAGAGTCATGCATCGGGTGATACAACACCTGTTTGACCTCACTCTCGGTTAGTAAGTAGCCTAGTTAATATTATGCACAGGGCTGCCAACTTTTTCAAAAACCTTGGCGTGAGATTTGGTGCGAGGGGCGAGCTTTCGCGAGCTACACCACCGTCCCCCTCGATGTAACTCTCGCCATGGAGTGGAGGGAGAGACAAGGCGTGTGTACACGACTGTGTGCGCGTCATTGTTGCTTTACTCCGTTAAAGGGGCAATTGACTGCGAAAACCGATTTTACCTTGTCATAGTTGAATAACGACAGTTCGGTGGGTAATATGAACATACCGTGAATATCAAAGTCCATTGACACTTCTTTCCTATTCAAATCTCAAAAAGAAAAAATGTGTCTGTAAAAGCTAGCTTTTCAACAAAGCTACCGGTGTGACATATGACCGGTGATCGCCCTCTTATTGGCTCTGGTCTGTATCTTTGTCACGCCCCCGAATTTACATCCAGACCAGCCCGAGGTAGCGTCTATCTGCGATAGTTAGCTGCGCGCTGCTCTGTGTATGCTACTTATAAGGAATTACAAAGAAGAACATTTTGAATTATAACAAGGATATTGAAAATGGACCACGGTCGTAAATGCTGTGTTCCAGGCTGTACAGGGAAGGCTTACACTCACAGTCTTCCCAAGGAGCCAAACATTCAACAGGCATGGCTGCTGCTGTCTTATGAGAAGATCCCGGCGAAGTTCGACACTCAATCATTCATTTGCTCTGAACATTTCACCCAAGAATGTTTTGACAACCTTGGACAATTGCAAGCAGGATTTGCTAGGAAGCTGAACCTGGAAAGAGGTGCTGTTCCGACCGTATGCTCATTGCAACCGCCTATAAGGACAGTATGATGTTGTGCTAACAGTTATTAGCAATGCTAACGTTTCCTGTATTATATAGCATACCAGGTAGAATGCTAAATAAGTTTCTAAACACATCAAATGACTCTAGCTAGACAAGCTGTAGTCGGCATTAGAAGGGAAGCTTCCGAAAAATAGCCAGAAAACGAACAGCAGTCTGGCTTATTGTTAACGCCTGTCTAGATAATCTATTTGAAAGAACTGGAGAAGGCAGGTGCTTGATACAGGATACGGTAGCATTGCTAGTAACTGTTACTAATAGTAACACCTAGACTGTAGGCATGTAAACAAGTTTAGCTTGCTAACGCAAGAGCATAGAATGTGTGATAATTTAGCCTAGTTTATTGGCAATGGGGCTAACGTTGATTCATGTTCCTGACTGTGTTTCATTCAAATAAATAACCTGTGTAATGTAAATCTACAATTCACGATGCATGTTTGTCCAGATCTTGGTCATGTTATTTTTCAGCAGGTAATTTAGAGCTAGCTAGCTAACTCAAGCCGAGTAGAATCAGGATATGGTTTGGTTGCTAAGCTGTAGCCTAACGTTCTACCCACCCAAGTCAATCCAGTTTGCTTCAACAACAGAAGTAGAAACAAGTAATGTTATAATTTCAAATGATATATACTCAATCTGTTGAAAACAGTGTTGTGTAGACATAATAGATTTATTTGCGCGTTTTTATTTCAAGTCTCCAACTTCGGTGTTTCAGCGAGTGCTGCTGTTGGCCGTGTTGCGTTTTTGCTCCCCAGCTTCATTCGTTGAAAACCAACCAATCAGCGCGCAGCTCATCTAAATATTAATGAGCATACCATAAAAGGAGTGTGAAATACCCCAAAAAACAGTCAATTGCCCCTTTAACCTGCGCGTCTTCTGTTATTGTTTACAACGTTAGATGCCTTTGCAGCGTGAGATATACAAGATACGTGAGAAATGGTTGAAATGCGTGTGTCACACGGCGAAACCGTGAGAGTTGGCAGCTCTGTTATGCAATGCTGACAAGACCCGCTCTCACACACAGCAACCAACTAAATGGAGATTACGAAAGTGAATTTGATAGCGTACCGTCGGGAAAAACGGGAGGAACAACTTATATTTCTGTCCCGACTGCTTTTTCATATTTTGTTACATGCTAAACGTACAGTATGTTAAACTAATTTGGCCATCCCCAAGTAGTGATTATACATTTTAATAATGGCATTGTGTCTTTTGGAAACCCTTACGTCACGGTCTCCCAAAGTGCAGTCAGCTGGTGAAGCCTTGAGTCACTGTCTAAACGGAGACTTGACCCTTCTTCGGTGAAAATATCTCAACGCAGCTTTTCATTATTTTCAAACCTGGACAGTTTAATTTTGAAGTCTACTAAGCAACCAATTTTATTCATTTTTATTTCAAGTAAATATCATATTTCCTAGTATTAAACTTTTAAACAAGTGTTATCCGGTGGTCGCGTGAAACCTAGCGGTAAGTGCATTTCTTCGCATTTCCTGTTTTTTGTTGCATTTTGTCTGGTGTGATTAAATTGTACGTCATATTAGTTATTTCAATAGCTTTTACATATTAAATAGGTGTTTGGTACTCTGTAGTCCTTGCAGTGGCATTTTGCAGGCTTATGATATAGCCTAGTTCCATTGGTGTTGAGTGCTTCACCAGTTATAATCGATTTTCCCAAAACAGTGAAATTGACAACATGTGCAGAACCAATTCACTGCTGTGCTTTTCACACAACACTGGCATTCTCCAAGCGTGTCGAACCGTTCCCTCTTGTCAGAAAGGTGTTTTATCAGCGTTTTTATTTGAGAGCGCGCCCTGATACGACTCAAACTGGGATTTCACCTTGGATGCGCACGCGACCAACGTCGCGAGTCGGTTTCAAGTGCTTTGACTGCAATTGTTTTCATTGCTTTTCTTATGGTTTCATTTGCTTTCACTTGCTAGCAAAGCTATTTAACTGTATAGGTGTCTCCCAGGAGACAGTCACATTTTCTATTTTTTGATTCACCACCAGCAACACCATTAATTGTGGGTGGCAGTTTTTTGACAGGAAAGGCCAGATGAGGCCTTTGTTTTTAAAGCATAGTGTTGTGTTTGTATTGGACATACCAATGAATTCACACAGATACAGACCATACATTTTAGTCCCCTCCAGCTCCTCTTCTTCTCACACATCACCCCTGGCACAGCATTCTGGAGTCACTAGCAGAACAGAACATTGCTCTGTTTTGATGCAAGATTTTTATGATCTTAGACCTGTGACACCACTTTGACTTTGTTTACATCCACCTTAGTCAAAAGATTTCAGATGCAAACATAACATGCTTTGAATGAGGATACTTTCTGTCTGACAGTGGGATGCTGACTCAATACTCCTCTTGTAAAATCTCATAATACAAGCTTCTGGCACACGGTAGGGCAATGTTCTTGACTGGGAGGGCTCACAGAAACAAGGTACTTTATAAATGATGCGTTGTCTAACTCTTGAGTCACATCCTGTACCGAAATAACATTTGAGCAACCATGAAGACTGCGATGAAGATTCCCTTTACTGGTAGCTGACTGATTCCATCTAACTTCTCAGGTTGTATTTGTATTGTAACCTATTGTAACTGATAGCATGCCTATTTGTATTATTCTAGCATTTTTATTGTCGAAAACACGTTGCTTTGTAAGTTAGAAATTGTCGTTGTTTATCTCCCACCTCTCATCACACGTGTGACCCTCCCGCCAGCTGTCACTAGTCAGACGAAAAAATAGGGGAAAATAGTAGCCTAGCACTCTATAACAAAATGATATACTTACCTTATATACACTCTAGAAACGATTAAAAAACGATTCCATGAAATGAATACGTTCTTATTTTCTTTGGTATTTCTTTGATTAGCAAGGATGATTGCTGGGTAATATGTATGTTGTTGTGTAATGGCAAGTCTCTATGAATTCGCTAGAGTAGAGCATAAACTAGCTCACAATAAACTTTCTCTCCAAGAAGTTCTCATCACAGACGTCTTTTAAGAAGATGACCTTAGAGAAAACGCCCTTCTGTCGAAGTCGTCAGCGTCGTCGTCGAGTGTTTATGTACCTCCTCCCGGCTTTCTTCACACACAGTGAACGATGGCAGCTAACAGCGGACCAATCACGGCCAAGGGGTATCCGTCGCTGTACAGCACGGCATGACGGATCGACAGGAATTTCAACGGTGCACGGGAGAGCTCTCCGAGGGCCCCGGAGACAACGGAGAGGACGTTCCGGGGCGTTCCATCTATGTGTTGGCCCTTCCCATGTGTCCGTAATCGTGAAGTACGGAGTACCATATAACGGCCTTTAGTCGCTCTGGATAAGAGCGTCTGCCAAAAGACTAAATGTAAATGTCATATTGACTTATGGTTTTTCAGACCTAACAGGCAACATTTCATCTTGATATGTCAAATTACTGAATTACCGCAGTTTTAACTTGGGCCAAATCCAGTGGTGGAAAGAGTACTGAAAATGGTACTGTTACATTGCTCAGATATCACAATTTAAAGTTTTCACTCCTTCAATAGCTGGTGCTAGCGAGCTAGTTGTTTTCGTAAAAAAAATACTTATTTAGCATCAATTTTAACAGACCGGGAAGGCAACACGTATAGTATTTTACCTGCGTGCGTTGCTGTCTCAGGAATGTTGACCTAGTGGAAGCTTTAAATAGTAAAGTAGAATAAACTGGTTTAAATAAGCCTAAATACAAAACTTCCTACCTAGTAACCAGTATAGCATGACAGTTTCCTGCTAGCACGCGTAGATATCTCAGGATGCAGATGTGTGCTGTTGTAAACAATGCGACTAGTGGAGGCAGTAAGGTGCTCAGTGTTTCCAGATTGGAAATGCCAAAGTATCGTAGCTACCAAAGGCTCAAAATGATCGTATTTTGAAAATAATGATCGTGCATCTGGCAACATTGAGAAGGCGGTCGACCAATGACTCTAGTCAAGAGCTCCCTTAAGAAGGTGGAACTTAAGGGAGATACACTTTTCGAAACTTGTAAGGGCGTAATAATTAGTTTGTGAAAGACATGTATACATGTCTATGGTGAAAGACCCAGAGACACACAATTTTTTAGGTCTTGATAAGAGGACATGTCCGGGTAAAAGAGGACGTCTGGTCACCCTAAGTGTTAAATAACAAGTCTCGTATTTTCAATTTCCGCATTAAAACTATGAAATGAACTGAACTGTCACAAAGCCTAGCAAAACCTAAAACACAGGACTTAGTGGCGACTAAACATGTCCTGAGATACCTTAAGGGCACAGTTGATTACGAGTTGCTTTTTAAGAAAACAGATGAGGTTTTGAGTTTAATAGCATTCAGTGTTCTGACTGGGGATCCTCTGTAGAGGATAGACTCAGCACAACAGGATACTGTTACAGCCTGACACCACAAGGCCTTGCAATTTCCTGGAAGTCTACGAAACAGCCAACAGTGGCGCTATGTAACTACAAAGTCACACTTAAAACCAAGGCAAACCGCAGTAAGTCTAGTTACTGCGCTCTGTATCTGTTTCCCCATACATCGGACGCAATGAAAACCGAAGCAAACCGCAGTAAATGTAGTTACTGCGCTCTGTATCTGTATGGCCCTACATTGGATGCACTTACTGCGGTCTTCATATAATTCTACTAATCCTTATTTCGTGCTCTTTAACACCACTCTCAACTGAATGAATGAAAAAGAATGGTGGAACTTGCACTTAAAAGAAAATATCCAGATAATGGTAAGTATTTTTATGCTAATGACTTACGAAACTAACTGCGTAATAACTGCGCAAAACCTTCAGTTAAACACACCAGTGCTAAGCTAGTTACTGTTACCTTGACTCAATATAGCCAGTCAGTCAGCTGATGACTAGCGCATTAGGCTAGCTAGCTTGAGCTATCCCTCCCACATTACAACAAACGATTGACTGGAAAACCCAGTCAATCAAATTGTACCTGCTCCCAGAAGGATCCTTTGTAATTTCACGATCATTCCAATGTAATATTCGTTTCCTTCCTCATCATAAAATAAATCCAATATTTGTGTCACGAGCAGTTAACTAACGAATAGTAACGTATCGTTCAACTCAGCGCTGCAGCTAGCGTTAAGTGACACTGGGAAGTCTCCTGCACTCCTATCTCCACGATAGTCCAAATGGCATTTACGTATTCTTGATTGGGACCTCTTCCTCTGTGCATCATGCACTAATCCAACCATAATAAACATAATAACCATAATACTGCACTTAGCTTCTGCATTACCTTCATACGGAAATGAAAAGGCAGAGTGAAGTATCTGCATTTTTGGGGTCATAGGTCAAATCTGTGGCCATGTTTTTTAATTAATAAATATAACTTCATTCATATATGTTCAATCAGTGCACTACCACTAATCTACCTACAACACATCTGGCTGGATAGTCAAATAACTTTTAAGTCATTTTTCTCAGTTTCACCGTTTGCGTAGTTACTGCGGTTTTGCAGGGCAGTGTTGTTATTTGTATTCTTATTGTGTCTGGGGGGAACTTCCGGTACGCCTAGAGATGGCTGCGCCGACGAGAGCTCCACAAAAGCCTAGCTTTTTGTTTGTAATTTTAGTGTTCATTTCTTGTTTTGTCAATGTTATATTGTCGTTTATTCAGTACAACCGGCAGACACTTCGGGACATAAGTTGTCACTTGGCAAAGACTATTTTACGAACTTTGATTCCACTTTTCTGAGTGCGAGCTCGGACTGCAGCTGGCCCTTTGTTCTTCCGCCGCTCTGTTTATCTGCGAGACGGAGGAAGAAGAAACAAGGCCGGCGTGCTGGAGTTCTTGTTCGAACTCGGAAACGGTGCTTCAAACCTGCTTTTCCAACCATCTTACTTGTTAACGTTCAGTCCATCGACAACAAAATGGATTAACTTAACGTTTGTGTCAAATTCCAACGGGACATCAGGAACTGCTGTGTACTGGCGTTCGTCGAGACCTGGCTGTCTCCGGAAATCTCCAACACAGCGGTTACACCGTTGGGATTCACCATATACTGCCAGGACAGAACAGCTGATTCAGGGAAGTGCAGGGGCGGAAGTGTCTGTGTTATGGTCAACTCTCTCTGGGCTACGGATGTAGCGGTACTAGCATCTCACTGCTCTCCAGTCCTTGAGCTGCTAACTGTAAAAATCAGACCCTTCTATCTGCCTCGGGAATTCACTGCGGTCGTCATGAGTGCAGTTTACATCCCCCCCAGGCAGACAAGGCCGTTGCTTTGGATGAACTGTATGGGATTATCAATGGTCTGGAAAATATGCACCCAGAGGCAGCCTTCATTGTTGTTGGTGATTTCAACAGAGCCAACATGAAGAAAGTCCTGCCCAAGTACTATCAGCATATTGACTTCTTCACGCGTGGAGACCAGATCCTTGACCATTGTTATACAGCATTCAAGGGAAGTTACAAACCCCTTCCCTGCTCTGCTTTTAGGAAGGCTGATCACACCTCCATTCTTCTCCTCCCTGCATACGAACAAAAGCTTAAACAGGTCAGACCGGTTGAGAGGTCAGTTCACCTTTGGAGTGACAAGTGTGTGGCGACCCTCCAGGACTGCTTTGACACCACTGACTGTCTGATGTCCAAGGAGGCAGCAGATGGGGACATTAACGAATACACAGACACTGTTTCCAACTATCCAACACTGCATTGATGACGTTGTCCCCAAGAAGGTTGTCCGGTCTTTCCCAAATCAGAAGCCCTGGGTTGATGCCGCGGTCCGGGCCAAGCTGAGAGCCCGCACTGTCGCCTTTAACTCTGGGGACCCTGATGAGTACAGAAAGGCCAGATACGACCTTCTGAAGGCCATCAAAGCAGCGAAAAGGGCTTATAGGACCACGGTGGAGTCCAGCTACCATGGCTCTAACCCCAGGCGCATGTGGAGTGGACTTAAAGCTATTACTGACTACAAAGGGGAGAGGCTACAATGAGACCCAGTCCTCTGTCCTACTGCCAGACAAGCTGAATTCCTTCTATGCTCGCTTTGAGAGGGACAGTGACCACCCTGCAGTGGAGCTACCTGAAGGCCAAGCCAGTGGTGTGGCTACACTAACTGTAGCCGAGGTGAGGCAGTGCTTTAAGAAGATCAACCCTCGCAAGGCACCTGGCCCAGACGGCATTTCAGGTAGGGCCCTCAGGGGCTGCGCTGACCAGCTGGCAGGGGTCTTCAGTGACATCTTCAACGTCTCCCTTAACCTATCTGTACTCCCCACCTGCTTCAAGAGGACCACCATTATCCCTGTGCCCAAGAACACCAAGGTCACATGTTTGAATGACTATCGCCCGATAGCACTGACCTCTGTCATCATGAAGTGCTTCGAGTGGCTCGTCAAATCATTCATCTGCTCCTCGCTGCCCCCCACCCTGGACCCTATGCAGTTTGCATACCGGTCCAACAAGTCTACAGACGATGCCATCGCTCTGATTATGCACACCACTCTCTCCCACCTGGACAAGGGGAATACTTATGTGAGGATGCTGTTCATTGACTACAGCTCAGCATTCAACACCATCATCCCCTCCAGACTGGTCTCCAAGCTTGTGGACCTGGGACTAAGCACCTCCCTCTGCAAGTGGATCTTCCACACGTTGCCTAAGGAAAGCCAGCAGGATTCTAAGAGACTGTTCCCACCCATCCTTCAGTCTCTTTACCCCAATGCCTTCTGGCAGGCGTTACCGCAGCATCCGGACGCGCACACTCAGACTGGACAACAGTTTCTACCCAAGGGCCATCAGGCTTCTGAATGGACACTGATATGGACATTGATTTCACACTAGTCACTTATACACTGTCACTTTCAGCTACTGGTTGCACTATCAGTAACATTGCACTACTGTACCTCACTGTACCTCGCCACCAGGCTCCTGTATGATCATTGACATAGTCACTGATCTGCAATTTTGCACTATTGTACTGTACTCCACTTAGGTTAGAATAGGTTATAGGGTTGCGTTTATGTGCATTTAGGGTTAGTATAGTGTATTATGTATTGTTTTCTGTATATTTAGGAAGTTTCACTTATTTAAATTCAGCATAGATGTAAATTATGTTCTGTGTACTTATATGTTATGCCAGGTGCTCGCGTTGTCTTGTCTTAAGAATTTCAGTGCCCAGTCTGACCTTGTGCTGTTTTGTGTACATGACAAATAAAAGACTTGAACTTGTGTCAATTATACTGATTGATAGGGAGGTTATCTGAAGAAGGCAAGCCGGAAGGAGTCACGACAAAGTAAAGAAGTTTGATTCTTTGGTTTATTAGTCGAGCGCCCGGATCAAACAATCAGTTCAAGACTAACTGATGGCATGAGTCAATAATTTGTCTCCCAGCCATGCTTAAATGCACGAGTTGGACAGTACAGATATAGAATACACATAACTGCTTCCTTAACAGGTTTTCAGTGGTCAGTACACTAATACACTAGAGTATTCAGCAGCTGAGGTGGTCGTTAATTAAGTTGAAGTCCCAGTTTGTACATGATTTGCTTAACAGTCTCCAAACTGTCTGGGCTGTGTGCTATATTCTGCTCAGAGAGAGGCCTCGCTGCAGGGCCTCTTGACCTTACAGATATTTAGGCTGTACATGTACCCAGAAAATCTACCTTACACTGATTATATAATCATATATGTTATATAAGTTAAGGGGAAATTAACTAATGGCACTCTTATTTTGACATCTGAGGAATCTGTAAGTACCTCTGTTCGTTTCCTGTGTATCTCATTCGGTTACTGAGCCATGCCACAGACACTGATGTTCAGACTGTACAGTGAGATTAAGTGTAGAAAGATAATGGACAACTGTTAATGTACATTTATACTTTAAATTATATTTTTACATGAATGACGGAAACATACTGAAGTATCAACATGGATAGAGGAGAACAGATCGTAACAGTTGCCACCTTCAATACAGAAAAACAAAGGATGCCTGCCGCAGCGGGGGCCACACCCCTCAAGGCAACGATGACCACAGGCCCGATGACGTGCCAGTGGTGGTACAATCAAATCCAGGAACCTCTTCCCCCACTGGCCGTGAATTTACGAAGTTGATTGGTCAGGGGATAGGACCGGTACCAATGGGTTACGTTACCTTGCGTAAGCATGTACGCCTGGCCATTAAATGCTAATTAAGGGTGGGTCTTAGCGTGGCCATAGTGGGATTCATAATATCGCCTCCCACCGGCCCTGAGACACGAGCTGTAATAGTCTAATGCTGGAAGTTAAGCATCGTTAAAATGGACAAACAACCAAGGGAGGTGCAGAAAGATTACGGGAGAAAAATATTACAAATCTACAGGCGAATGCCTCAAAATGTGCAAAAAAATACGGACATGTTTGGGGCTGTAGCTGCTTCAACATCAGCATTACCTGTAGAGGAAGGAGGAGAGCTGGCTGGCTCAGAGAAGCAGATACAATATACTCACAGGGTCAGGGAAGAAACCGAGGAGGAGGAGTGACCATGACAGGGCCCTGGGAGCGAGTAAGGAAAAGATGGGAGAGAGAGTAGTTGACGACAGTCGCGGAGCAAGAGGGGTGGCTGGGGTGGCATTGGACCCCCCTGATATCTGACTGGCCACCCCAGGTGCCACCCCAAAATGTAATTTGCTATCCCTGGCAATTGGATGCTGATTGACATTTAATTTATCTTGTTAAAAGAAGCGTTTATTTTGACATCTGGCAGCGCATTTTTTCAATCGAGGATATTTCCACTGTTCACCAGTCAGTCACAAATCACTACGCCAGCATCTGATACAGCGCCAGCGACGGAAGACAAGAGCATCATATTACAGTTATCATTTTAAGGTTTAGCAATGGGGTTGAGGCTTCCTGAACAAAATGTTATGAAAGTCGAGTTGCTGGGCCACAGAGCCATAGAAAAAGATGCATATTAGCAATTTGGTCCCATAACAGATTCAGATAAGAGAAATATCTCTGTTTTTGTTTAGCACTTAGCACTACCTTAGTAGCTATAACAGCGTAGTTGTTGTACTGTGGTGTAGTTGATTCAATTTCTTTTCTTTTTTTTTCCATACAGCACACTTTTAAAACAACAACAATATCATTTAGCCTGTTGAAATCTATTGTGATGACCTGACTCTAGGTAGGGCTGGGTGATAAATCGATAAAAATAACTATCGAAGTAATGACTTCCCTCGATAAAGATATCGTAACATTAATTCATTTTCAAATATAGCTGCAAGCAGCAATGTGGTGGCCAAGCAGTCAAATGACCCATAAAACACTTAAGAAATCCTCAGAACAGGGTTCCGAGGGCATGCAGCAAGTTTGGTGTGAATCCATCAAAGATTTTCTGAGATACGACCCAACTTCCTGTTTGCTGGCTTAATTGCACATTTTGACTCCCTGTACCGGGCAAACGGTTCTGAAAATCCAAAAATCATGTGAAACCCTTTGTGAGGCTTGGTCTGAAGATACTCTCTGCCAAATTTGGTGAAGATTGGACAACATGTGTAGGAGGAGTAAAGAAAAAACGTTTTTCAATTAATTCAAAATGGCGGCCGGATCAATTCGGCTATTATCAAAAGTTATCATGTATCACATAGGGGATGTCCCACCATATCATGAGACAAAGGAATCACTTAATAAAAGCAAACAAATCAACAGTTATTGGCCAAAACACATTTTTGCTTCCTGCGGCCACGCCCAGTGATCACATGACACCAAATTAATTGGACAGCCTCAGAAGAGGGTTCCGAGTCATCATATTAAGTTTGGTGTTGATTTCTCAAAGATTAGCTGAGATATGACCCAACTTCCTGTTTGGTTGCTTTGTTGACGATTTTGATTGGCTGTACCGGACAAACGGTTTTGAAAATCGAATATCCTTTGATAACTTCTGTGAGGGTTGGTCTGATGATAATGTGTGCCAATTCTGTTGAAGATTTGAAAAAAATAAAAGTAGTTGAAGCGAAAAAACGTGTTTCCTTAAAATTCAAAATGGTGGAAAATCTATATAACCGGAAATTGACGTCATAGGGTGTGTTGAACTCGTCTTGATCCAGGGAATCCAATGGTACCTCATTTTTGAAAATCGGTCATACGGTTCAAAAGTTACGTGTGTAAACACAAGTCCAACTTTGACCAGTTGGTGGCGCTAGAGTGCTCCAATGAGAGACATGAAACTTGGTGAATATAAAGAGGGGACTGTGCTTAATAAGTGTGCCAAATTTCACAACTTTTTACCATACGGTTCTAGGGGCTGCCATAGACTCCAATGACAGAAGAAGTGTAATAATAAATATAGCTGCAAGCAGCAATGTGGTGGCCAAGCAGTCAAATGACCCGTAAAACACTTTAGAAATCCTCAGAACAGGGTTCCGAGTGCATGCAGCAAGTTTGGTGTGAATCCATCAAAGATTTGCAGAGATACGACCCAATTTCCTGTTGGCTGGATTAATGGCAAATTTTGACTGCCTGTACCAGGCAAACGGTTCTGAAAATCAAAAAATCGTGTGAAGCCCTTTGTGAGGCTTGGTCTGAAGATAATCTCTGCTAAATTTGGTGAAGATTTGACAACAGTTGTAGGAGGAGTACAGAAAAAACGTTTTTCAATGAATTCAAAATGGCGGCCGCATAAATTCGGCTATTATCACAAATTATTATGAGTCACACACGGGATGTCCCAAGATATCATGAGACAAAGGAATCACTCAATAAAGGCAAACAAATCAATAGTTATTGGCCAAAACACATGTTTGCTTCCTGCGGCCACGCCCAGTGATCACATGACACCAAATTGTCTAGATATCCTCAGAAGAGGGTTCCGAGTCATCATACCAAGTTTGGTGTTGATATCTTGAAGATTTGCTGAGATATGACTTCACTTCCTGTTTGGCTGCTTTTCTGCTGAATTTGATTGGCTGTACCGGACAAACGGTTGTGAGGATCACAATTCTAATCGATAACTTTTGTGAGGCTTGGTCTGAAGATCATCTCTGGTCATTTTGAAGAAGTTTTGACAAAAATTGTAGGAGGAGTAGGCTTTCAAAGGTTTTTGATAAAACCGGAAATAGCGGAAAATCTATATAACCGGAAATTGACGTCATAGGGTGCGTTGAACTCGGCTTGATCCAGGGAATCCAATGGTACCTCATTTGTGAAAATCGGTCATACAATTCAAAAGTTGCGTGTGTAAACACAAGTCCAACTTTGACCCGTTGGTGGCGCTAGAGTGGTCTAATGGGAGACATGAAACTTGGTGTAAGTATAGAAGTAACTGTCCTTAATGAGTGTGCCAAATTTCTCAAAAAGTTACCATATGGTTCTAGGGGCTGCCATTGACTTCCATGGCACTAGAATAAAAAAAAAAAGAAATATAACTGCAAGCAGTAATGGCGGATTCCTCCAAAAATTGCGAACCCGAGGGTATCGAGTACATGCAGCAAGTTTGGTGTGAATCCATCAAAGATTTGCTGAAATACAACCCAACTTCCTGTTTGCTGGCTTAATGGCACATTTTGATTGCCTGTAGTGGGCAAACCGTTTCGAAAATTAAAAACCCATGTGAAAGCCATTGTGAGGCTTGGTCTGAAGATAATATCTGCCAAATTTGGTGAAGATTGGACAACATTTGTAGGAGGAGTAGAGAAAAAACGTTTTTCAATGAATTCAAAATGGCGGCCGCATCAATTCGGCTATTAACACAAGTTATTATGACTCACACACGGGATGTCCCAAGATATCACGAGACAAAGGAATCACTTAATAAAGGCAAACAAATCAATAGTTATTGGCCAAAACACATTTTTGCTTCCTGCGGCCACGCCCAGTGATCACATGACACTAAATTGTGTAGATATCCTCAATCATCAGTTCCGAGTCATCATACCAAGTTTGGTGTTGATATCTAAAAGATTTGCTGAGATATGACTTCACTTCCTGTTTGGCTGCTTTTCTGCTGAATTTGATTGGCTGTACCGGACAAACGGTTGTGAGGAACAAAATTCTAATCGATAACTTTTGTGAGGCTTGGTCTGAAGATCCTCTCTAGTAATTTTGAAGAAGATTGGAAAACAATTGTAGGAGGAGTAGGCTTTCAAATGTTTTTGATAAAACCGGAAATTGCGGAAAATCTATATAACCGGAAATTGACGCCATAGGGTGCGTTGAACTCGTCTTGATCCAGGGAATCCAAAGGTACCTCATTTTTGAAAATCAGTCATACGGTTCAAAAGTTACGTGTGTAAACACAAGTCCAACTTTGACCCGTTGGTGGCGCTAGAGTGGTCTAATGGGAGACCTGAAACTTGGTGTAGGTATAGAATGAACTGTCCTTAATGTGTGCCAAATTTTACAAAAAGTTGTCGAAGGGGTCTAGGGGCTGCCATTGACTCCCATGGGTAAAACATAATAATAAATATAACTGCAAGCAGTAATGGCGGATTCCTCCAAACATTGCGAACCATTGAAAAATGTATATTCTTGACAAATTGTAACTGTATAGAAAAATCTATGCTGCAGAATTACCAATGGGATACCAAATCTGAAATGCAATACCATCAAGATCCACAAGGGCCTTTATTTCAAGCCAAGAAGTGAAGGGAGGGGGCTTGGTGAGCCTATCCATTCCAGAAAGCCTTGTATCTCTGTGCTTTAGGGCGTGGCCTGTAGCGCCACCTATGGGTAATGGTGGGCCATTTGTGGTGTGGTAGTTACTCTTGGCCTATACTATCAATGTTTCAGGAATTTTATAACTTTTTACCATTGCATACTAAATCGGAAATGCAATACCAACAAGATCCACATGGGCTTTTGTTAAAGTGTTTCTCGGCCTACACTATCAATGTTTCAGGATTTGAGACCTTTTTACCATTGCATACAAAATCGGAAATGCAATACCATCAAGAGCCACATGGGCCTTTGCTAAAGACCAAGGAATGAGTGGGGGCTTGGTCAGCCCACACTCTCCTGAAATGTTGCGTGTGCGTCTTGGCCGTGCGTGTGTCAAGGGAAGGCTGAGTGTGTGTGAGATTTTGGAGCACGCGCGGGGAGGAGCAAGGGAGACATTCATTGGATATTTGCCTAGAAATTAGCCAAGCAAGCATGTTTCAAATATTCACCAAAAATCGACCTTTCATCTTACAGTCAACTTTTTCACAGATTTGTGTTATGAACATTCTCAAGAGTTTTCATATGAACTTGTGATTGAATCAGAGTATCAGTTTTTGACTGGCTGATGTGTAAAGCATAATTTTAGCGTTAGCGATAAGTTCAATTTGCTTTATATCAATCATTTTTTGAGATATGAATTTGCCTTTGCACATGGTAACATGTTGTAGTGTCTTCCTCCGATCTACCAAGTTTAGTGTTGATATCTCAAAGATTTGCTGAGACATGACTTCACATCCTGTTTGGCGGCTTTTCTGATGAATTTGATTGGCTGTACCGGACAGACGGTTATGAGGATCAAAATTCCTTTGATAAATTTTGTGAGGCTTGGTCTGAAGATCATCTCTGGTGATTTTGAAGAAGATATGACAAAAATTGTAGGAGCAGTAGGCTTTCAAAGGTTTTTGATAAAACCGGAAATGGCGGGAAATCTATATAACCGGAAATTAACGCCATGGTGTGCGTTGAACTCGGCTTGATCCAGGGAATCCAATGGTACCTCATTTTTGAAAATGAGTCATACGGTTCAAAAGTTGCGTGTGTAAACACAAGTCCAACTTTGACCCATTGGTGGCGCTAGAGTGGTCTAATGGGAGACATGAAACTTGGTGTAGGTATAGAAGAAACTGTCCTTAATGAGTGTGCCAAATTTCACCAAAAGTTGTCGATGGGGTCTAGGGGCTGCCATTGACTCCCATGGTACAAGAATTACAAATAATAAAACCACCAATAACAATAGGTTTCCTCCTTACGGAGGAATCCTAATAAAACCACCAATAACAATAGGGTTCCCTCCTACCGGAGGAACCCTAAATATAGCTGCAGGCAGCAATGGCGGGTTCCTCCATAGCATTTCAAACCATTACCAAATTGACATGACACAGACATGTATTTCATTCATGTACACAACATTTCAAGACAACTGGATCAATGGCTGATTTTAAGTCATTTTCTGAAATTCTTCACAAATTGTCACTGTAGAGAAATATCCATGCTGCCGACATTATGGGTTATTGACACTCTTTTGTTCCCCATGAGCAATATAAGGCATGCGTACCAACTTTTAGACATTTTGGACAAACAGGGTTAAAATGCCACCCTTTTGAAAGTGACAACTTTGAAGCGTGTTCTGTCAGGCCACCTGTGCTCTGGTCAGGCCCATCATGCAGAGATCCATTCTTTAAAAGCTTTGATTACAATAATAATTTAATGAAAGGGAAGATACACTTTAGTAGAGGACGTGTATGCAATGGTAGGACGACAACTACATTAAGGCCTATAAGTATAGTTATATATATATTATATGTAAAGTAGCCCCATTTTTGTTGGGTGTACAACAAAGGAGTTACCACCAGTTCCAATAGATGCCTCCATATTTAAAATGTAAAAATGACTGGTGGATTAATATTTTCCTTGTTTTATGCTGTTTTTGGGGACTTTCCACTTCAGCACCCATTTCCCAGTGTCATGTAACTGGATCTAGTTAATGGCGTAATGTTATGGGCATGGAGATGAGGCTACTACAAGGGGCCGGGGAGCAGGGCGGTAGGATAAAGCAGGGCGAGACGTTATATACTGGACACACACCACGAATAAAGGGAGACTTCTCAAGTTTTCTAAAACATGGCACGGAGCATTCATTCCGCAAGCAGATGCTTGTACACCCAGTTCCTCTATTCTACGCTACTACATTTTGAGCTGGGATGGTGTTCCACTGTTCTGCTTCTCTTTTTCGCAACTCCTACAAAACATTTCTGGGCATCATTGCTTTTATTAGTGCATGCAATGCTCGGAAGAAAACTATATAACAACAATAATGTTTAATGTAACTGGCCTTTCTAACAGTACAACTGGGCCCAGCTTGGCACCCCATAGTTGCATTGCAAATGAAAACAAGAGCCTTTTCAATAGGCCCAGTGGCAGACTCATGGTGTTTGAGGTTGTCAAATATCACCAGACATGGACTTCTGCCTAAATTGACATGCACCAACGCAGAGCAATGAGTTTCAACAACCATTAGCACAGTTATTCAATTTGTTGACTCTACTCTTAATGCAAGACTATGTTTAAGTCTGAAATTCTTTGTCAGCAACTGTTTATGTAGGAACCCTCCCTCACCCAATTGCTTTGGTCATGCTTTCTTAAAAGTCAAGTCCTTAGTTTAGATGTGCCAAAGAAGATGATAACATGACCAAGCTGTGTTTGGTTGATTCAACTGTATAGTTCTGAAGAAGAAGACCTTCTGTTTCTTTTAACAGTAGAATTAGCTGTGGCCAAACTAACCACACAATGCCTACTAGTCTAAAATGGCTACTAGACTAAGGAGTGAAGGTGGGAGCTTGCTATTGTTATGATTTTTGAGTCAAACAACTTGCTAAATGATTAAATGTCTGTTAAATCTCAAATCCAACTTTAAATTTATAAAAGAGAGAATTAAACCTAGAGGTTTAAAAGGCTACGTTTGTTTAAACAAATTACAGATAGGATTTGGGGAAAAAGCTTTAGAAATTAGCCAAGCATACATATTTTAAATATTCACAATGAATCTACTTTTCATCTTAGATTGAACTACTTTTCAGATTTGTGTGGGTGCCGTAGGTTCTAGAGGCTTTTTTGTTCCTCATGAGAAATAAGGCATATGTAATGAATTTCAGAATTTTGGGACAAATGGGATGCAAATGGCAGCACTTTGAAAATGGACAATTGGGGGGTGGCCGTAGCGCCACCTATGGATAATGGTGGGTCATTTGTGGTGTGGTAGTTACTCATGGCCTATACTATCAATGTTTCAGGATTTGGAGAACTTTTTACCATTGTATACAAAATCGGAAATGCAATACCAACAAGATCCACATGGGCTTTTGTTAAAGTGTTTCTTGGCCTATACTGTCTGTTTCAGGATTTTGAGACATTTTTACCATTGCATACAAAATCGGAAATGCAATACCATCAAGATCCACATGGGCCTTTATTTCAAGCCAAGAAGTGAAGGGAGGGGGCTTGGTGAGCCTATCCATTCCAGAAAGTCTTGTATCTTTGTGCTTTAGGGCGTGGCCTGTAGCGCCACCTATGGGTAATGTTGGGCCATTTGTGGTGTGGTAGTTACTTTTGGTCTATATACTATCAATGTTTCAGGATTTATATAACTTTTTACCATTGCATACAAAATCGGAAATGCAATACCAAGAAGATCCACATGGGCTTTTGTTAAAGTTTTTCTCGGCCTATACTATCAATCTTTCAGGATTTGAGACCTTTTTACCATTGCATACAAAATCGGAAATGCAATACCACATATAAGATCCACATGGGCCCTTGCTTAAGACCAAGGAATGAGTGGGGGCTTGGTCAGCCCACACTCTCCTGAAATGTTGCGTGTGCGTCTTGGCCGCGCGTGTGTCAAGGGAAGACTGAGTGTGTGTGAGAATTTGGAGCACGCGCGGGCAGGAGGAGGGGAGAGAGGGTTTTGCAGAATAGCTCTGAAATTAGCCAAGCATGCATGTTTCAAATATTCACCAAAAATATACTTTTCATCTCACAGTCAACTTTTTTTCAGATTTGAATACTAAACATTCTCAAGAGTCTTCATATGAACTAGTGATAGTATCAGAGTATCCGTTTTAGACCGGTGGATGTGTAAAGCATTATTTTAGCGTTAGCGATAAATTTGATTTGATTTATGTCAGTCATTTTTTAAGATATTAAGTCAATTTTTCACATGGGAACATGTTGTATTGTCTTCTACCGATATACCAAGTTTGGTGTTGATATCTCAAAGATTTGCTGAGATTTGACCCAACTTCCTGTTTGGTTCCTTTGTTGATGATTTTGATTGGCTGTACTGGACAAACGGTTTTGAAAATCAAAAATCCTATTGATAACTTTTGTGAGGCTCAGTCTGGAGATCCTCTCTGGCAACTTTGAAGAAAATTTTAACCAAAAATGTAGGAGGAGTAGCGAAAAAACGTGTTTCCTCAATCTTTATTGTACAGAAAAATCCAATATGGCGGCCGTTATAGGTTCTAGAGGCTTTTTTGTTCCTCATGAGAAATAAGGCATATGTAATAAATTTCAGCATTTTGGGACTTATGGCCTGCAAATGGCATCACTTAAAAAATTGACATATTGGGGCGTGGCCTGTAGCGCCACCTGTTGTCTCACATGGCCCATGTTTGGTATGGTAGTTACTAATGGTCTGCAGTTTCAACATGCCAAATTTCACAACTTTTTACAATTGTGCTCTAGGGGCTGCCATTGACTCCCATGGGTAAAACATAATAATAAATATAACTGCAAGCAGTAATGGCGGATTCCTCCAAACACTGCAAACCATTGAACAATGTTTATTCTTGACAAATTGTAACTGTATAGAAGAATGTATGCTGCAGAATTACCAATGGCATACCAAATCTGAAATGCAATACCATCAAGATCCACAAGGGCCTTTATTTCAAGCCAGTAAGTGAAGGAAGGGGGCTTGGTGAGCTTATCCATTCCAGAAAGCCTTGTATCTTTATGCATTAAGGCGTGGCCTGTTGCGCCACCTATGGGTAATGGTGGGCCATTTGTGGTGTGGTAGTTACTCTTGGCCTATACTATTAATGTTTCAGGATTTTAAAAACTTTTTACCACTGCATATAAAATCGAAAATGCAATACCAACAGGATCCACATGGGCTTTGGGTAAAGTGTGGTAGTTACTCTTGGCCTGTACTGTCAATGTGTCAGGATTTGGAGACCTTTTTACTATTGCATACAAAGTAGGAAATGCAATGACACCAAGGTCCTCAAGGGCCTATGCTGATATTCAAGGAATGAGTTGGGGCTTGGTCAGCCCACACAGTCCTGATATGTTGCGTGTATGTCTTGCCAAGCCCGCGCGTGTCAAGGGAAGAATGAGTGTGTGAGAATTTGGAGCATGCGCGGGGAGGAGCAGGGGACACATTTCATTGTAAATTTCCCTAGAAATTAGCCAAGCATGCATGTTTCAAAGATTCACCAAAAATCGACCTTTCATCTTAGAGTCAACTTTTTCTCAGATTTGTGTACTAAACATTCTCAAGAGTCTTCATATGAACTTGTTTGACTGGCTTACATGTAAAGCATTGCGAACCATTGAAAAATGTATATTCTTGACAAATTGTAACTGTATAGAAAAATCAATGCTGCAGAATTTCCAATGGGATACCAAATCTGAAATGCAATAACATCAAGATCCACAAGGGCCTTTATTTCAAGCCAAGAAGTGAAGTGCTTTAATCTTCACAAGAAGTGAAGTGCTTTGTGCTTTAAGGCGTGGCCTGTAGCGACACCTATTGGTAATGGTGGGCCATTTGTGGTGTGGTAGTTACTCTTGGCCTATACTATCAATGTTTCAGGATGTTTTTAACTTTTTACCATTGCATACAAAATCGGAAAAATATACCAACAATATCCACATGGGCTTTTGTTAAAGTGTTGTTGTTACTGTTGGCCTTTACTATCAATGTTTCAGGATTTGGAGAACTTTTTACCATGGCAAACAAAATCTGAAATGCAATACCATCAAGATCCACAAGGCCTTTGCAAAAGACCAAGGAATGAGTGGGGGCTTGGTAAGCCCACACTCTCCTGAAATGTTGCGTGTGCGTCTTGCCAAGCCCGCGCGTGTGTCAAGGGAAGACCTATGGGTAATAGTGGGCCATTTGTGGTGTGGTAGTTACTTTTGGTCTATACTATCAATGTTTCAGGATTTTTATAACTTTTTACCATTGTATACAAAATCGGAAAAGCAATACCAACAAGATCCACATGGGCTTTTTGTTAAACTGTTTCTTTGCCTATACTATCTATGTTTCAGGATTTTGAGACCTTTTTACCATTGCATACAAAATCGGAAATGCAATACCATCAAGATCCACATGGGCCTTTTTTCAAGCCAATACGTGAAGGGAGGGGGCTTGGTGAACCTATCCATTCCAGAAAGCCTTGTATCTTTGTGCTTTTGGGCGTGGCCTATAGCGCCACCTATGGGTAATGGTGGGCCATTAGAGGTCTGGTATTTACTCTTGGTCTATACTATCAATGTTTCAGGATTTGAGACCTTTTTACCATTGCATACAAAATCGGAAATGCAATACCATCAAGAGCCACATGGGCCTTTGCTAAAGACCAAGGAATGAGTGGGGGCTTGGTCAGCCCACACTCTCCTGAAATGTTGCGTGTGCGTCTTGGCCGCGCGTGTGTCAAGGGAAGGCTGAGTGTGTGTGAGATTTTGGAGCACGCGCGGGGAGGAGCAGGGGAGACATTCATTGGAAATTTGCCTAGAAATTAGCCAAGCAAGCATGTTTCAAATATTCACCAAAAATCGACCTTTCATCTTACAGTCAACTTTTTCACAGATTTGTGTTATGAACATTCTCAAGAGTCTTCATATGAACTTGTGATTGAATCAGAGTATCAGTTTTTGACTGGCTGATGTGCAAAGCATTATTTTAGCGTTAGCGATAAGTTCAATTTGATTTATATCAATCATTTTTAGAGATATGAATTTGCCTTTGCACATGGTAATATGTTGTAGTGTCTTCCTCCGATCTACCAAGTTTAGTGTTGATATCTCAAAGATTTGCTGAGACATGACTTCACATCCTGTTTGGCGGCTTTTCTGATGAATTTGATTGGCTGTACCGGACAGACGGTTATGAGGATCAGAATTCCTTTGATAACTTTTGTGAGGCTTGGTTTGAAGATCATCTCTGGTGATTTTGAAGAATATATGACAAACATTGTAGGAGGAGTAGGCTTTCAAAGGTTTTTGATAAAACCGGAAATGGCGGGAAATCTATATAACCGGAAATAACGCCATGGTGTGCGTTGAACTCGGCTTGATCCAGGGAATCCAATGGTACCTTATTTTTGAAAATGAGTCATACGGTTCAAAAGTTGCGTGTGTAAACACAAGTCCAACTTTGACCCATTGGTGGCGCTAGAGTGGTCTAATGGGAGACATGAAACTTGGTGTAGGTATAGAAGAAACTGTCCTTAATGAGTGTGCCAAATTTCACAAAAAGTTGTCGATGGGGTCTAGGGGCTGCCATTGACTCCCATGGTACAAGAATTACAAATAATAAAACCACCAATAACAATAGGTTTCCTCCTTACGGAGGAATCCTAAATATAACTGCAAGCAGTAATGGCGGATTCCTCCAAACATCGTGAACCATTGAATTTTTTTTATTCTTGACAAATTGTAACTGTATAGAAAAATCAATGCTGCAGACTTACCAAGGGGATACCAAATCTGACCAATTCCAAATATAGCTGCAAGCAGCAATGAGGTGGCCAAGCAGTCAAATAACCCAGAAAACATTTTAGACATCCTCAGAAGAGGGTAACAAGTACACGCAGCAAGTTTGGTGTGAATCCATCAAAGATTTGCTGAGATACAACCCAACTTCCTGTTTGCTGGCTTAACGGCACATTTTGATGCCAGTAAGTGAAGGAAGGGGGCTTGGTGAGCTTATCCATTCCAGAAAGCCTTGTATCTTTATGCATTAAGGCGTGGCCTATAGCGCCACCTATGGGTAATGGTGGGCCATTTGTGGTGTGGTAGTTACTCTTGGCCTATACTATTAATGTTTCAGGATTTTAAAAACTTTTTACCATTGCATATAAAATCGGAAATGCAATACCAACAGGATCCACATGGGCTTTGGGTAAAGTGTGGTAGTTACTCTTGGCCTGTACTGTCAATGTGTCAGGATTTGGAGACCTTTTTACTATTGCATACAAAGTAGGAAATGCAATGACACCAAGGTCCTCAAGGGCCTATGCTGATATTCAAGGAATGAGTTGGGGCTTGGTCAGCCCACACAGTCCTGATATGTTGCGTGTATGTCTTGCCAAGCCCGCGCGTGTCAAGGGAAGAATGAGTGTGTGAGAATTTGGAGCATGCGCGGGGAGGAGCAGGGGACACATTTCATTGTAAATTTCCCTAGAAATTAGCCAAGCATGCATGTTTCAAAGATTCACCAAAAATCGACCTTTCATCTTAGAGTCAACTTTTTCACAGATTTGTGTTATGAACATTCTCAAGAGTCTTCATATGAACTTGTTTGACTGGCTTACATGTAAAGCATTGCGAACCATTGAAAAATGTATATTCTTGACAAATTGTAACTGTATAGAAAAATCAATGCTGCAGAATTTCCAATGGGATACCAAATCTGAAATGCAATAACATCAAGATCCACAAGGGCCTTTATTTCAAGCCAAGAAGTGAAGTGCTTTAATCTTCACAAGAAGTGAAGTGCTTTGTGCTTTAAGGCGTGGCCTGTAGCGACACCTATTGGTAATGGTGGGCCATTTGTGGTGTGGTAGTTACTCTTGGCCTATACTATCAATGTTTCAGGATGTTTTTAACTTTTTACCATTGCATACAAAATCGGAAAAATATACCAACAAGATCCACATGGGCTTTTGTTAAAGTGTTGTTGTTACTGTTGGCCTTTACTATCAATGTTTCAGGATTTGGAGAACTTTTAACCATGGCAAACAAAATCTGAAATGCAATACCATCAAGATCCACAAGGCCTTTGCAAAAGACCAAGGAATGAGTGGGGGCTTGGTAAGCCCACACTCTCCTGAAATGTTGCGTGTGCGTCTTGCCAAGCCCGCGCGTGTGTCAAGGGAAGACCTATGGGTAATAGTGGGCCATTTGTGGTGTGGTAGTTACTCTTGGTCTATACTATCAATGTTTCAGGATTTTTATAACTTTTTACCATTGTATACAAAATCGGAAAAGCAATACCAACAAGATCCACATGGGCTTTTTGTTAAACTGTTTCTTTGCCTATACTATCTATGTTTCAGGATTTTGAGACCTTTTTACCATTGCATACAAAATCGGAAATGCAATACCATCAAGATCCACATGGGCCTTTTTTCAAGCCAATACGTGAAGGGAGGGGGCTTGGTGAACCTATCCATTCCAGAAAGCCTTGTATCTTTGTGCTTTTGGGCGTGGCCTATAGCGCCACCTATGGGTAATGGTGGGCCATTTGAGGTGTGGTATTTACTCTTGGTCTATACTATCAATGTTTCAGGATTTGAGACCTTTTTACCATTGCATACAAAATCGGAAATGCAATACCATCAAGAGCCACATGGGCCTTTGCTAAAGACCAAGGAATGAGTGGGGGCTTGGTCAGCCCACACTCTCCTGAAATGTTGCGTGTGCGTCTTGGCCGCGCGTGTGTCAAGGGAAGGCTGAGTGTGTGTGAGATTTTGGAGCACGCGCGGGGAGGAGCAGGGGAGACATTCATTGGAAATTTGCCTAGAAATTAGCCAAGCAAGCATGTTTCAAATATTCACCAAAAATCGACCTTTCATCTTACAGTCAACTTTTTCACAGATTTGTGTTATGAACATTCTCAAGAGTCTTCATATGAACTTGTGATTGAATCAGAGTATCAGTTTTTGACTGGCTGATGTGCAAAGCATTATTTTAGCGTTAGCGATAAGTTCAATTTGATTTATATCAATCATTTTTAGAGATATGAATTTGCCTTTGCACATGGTAATATGTTGTAGTGTCTTCCTCCGATCTACCAAGTTTAGTGTTGATATCTCAAAGATTTGCTGAGACATGACTTCACATCCTGTTTGGCGGCTTTTCTGATGAATTTGATTGGCTGTACCGGACAGACGGTTATGAGGATCAAAATTCCTTTGATAACTTTTGTGAGGCTTGGTTTGAAGATCATCTCTGGTGATTTTGAAGAATATATGACAAAAATTGTAGGAGGAGTAGGCTTTCAAAGGTTTTTGATAAAACCGGAAATGGCGGGAAATCTATATAACCGGAAATTAACGCCATGGTGTGCGTTGAACTCGGCTTGATCCAGGGAATCCAATGGTACCTCATTTTTGAAAATTAGTCATACGGTTCAAAAGTTGCGTGTGTAAACACAAGTCCAACTTTGACCCATTGGTGGCGCTAGAGTGGTCTAATGGGAGACATGAAACTTGGTGTAGGTATAGAAGAAACTGTCCTTAATGAGTGTGCCAAATTTCACAAAAAGTTGTCGATGGGGTCTAGGGGCTGCCATTGACTCCCATGGTACAAGAATTACAAATAATAAAACCACCAATAACAATAGGTTTCCTCCTTACGGAGGAATCCTAAATATAACTGCAAGCAGTAATGGCGGATTCCTCCAAACACTGCGAACCATTGAAAAATGTTTATTTTTGACAAATTGTAACTGTATAGAAAAATGTATGCTGCAGAATTACCAATGGCATACCAAATCTGAAATGCAATACCATCAAGATCCACAAGGGCCTTTATTTCAAGCCAGTAAGTGAAGGAAGGGGGCTTGGTGAGCTTATCCATTCCAGAAAGCCTTGTATCTTTATGCATTAAGGCGTGGCCTGTAGCGCCACCTATGGGTAATGGTGGACCATTTGTGGTGTGGTAGTTACTCTTGGCCTATACTATTAATGTTTCAGGATTTTAAAAACTTTTTACCATTGCATATAAAATCGGAAATGCAATACCAACAGGATCCACATGGGCTTTGGGTAAAGTGTGGTAGTTACTCTTGGCCTGTACTGTCAATGTGTCAGGATTTGGAGACCTTTTTACTATTGCATACAAAGTAGGAAATGCAATGACACCAAGGTCCTCAAGGGCCTATGCTGATATTCAAGGAATGAGTCGGGGCTTGGTCAGCCCACACAGTCCTGATATGTTGCGTGTGTGTCTTGCCAAGCCCGCGCGTGTCAAGGGAAGAATGAGTGTCTGAGAATTTGGAGCATGCGCGGGGAGGAGCAGGGGACACATTTCATTGTAAATTTCCCTAGAAATTAGCCAAGCATGCATGTTTCAAAGATTCACCAAAAATCGACCTTTCATCTTAGAGTCAACTTTACCTCAGATTTGTGTACTAAACATTCTTAAGAGTCTTCATATGAACTTGTTTGACTGGCTTACGTGTAAAGCATTGCGAACCATTGAAAAATGTATATTCTTGACAAATTGTAACTGTATAGAAAAATCAATGCTGCAGAATTTCCAATGGGATACCAAATCTGAAATGCAATAACATCAACATCCACAAGGGCCTTTATTTCAAGCCAAGAAGTGAAGCGCTTTAATCTTCACAAGAAGTGAAGTGCTTTGTGCTTTAGGGCGTGGCCTGTAGCGACACCTATTGGTAATGGTGGGCCATTTGTGGTGTGGTAGTTACTCTTGGCCTATACTATCAATGTTTCAGGATGTTTTTAACTTTTTACCATTGCATACAAAATCGGAAATGCAATACCAACAAGATCCACATGGGCTTTTGTTAAAGTGTTGTTGTTACTCTTGGCCTTTACTATCAATGTTTCAGGATTTGGATAACTTTTTACCATGGCAAACAAAATCTGAAATGCAATACCATCAAGATCCACATGGCCTTTGCAAAAGACCAAGGAACACTCTCCTGAAATGTTGCGTGTGCGTCTTGCCAAGCCCGCGCGTGTGTCAAGGGAAGACCTATGGGTAATAGTGGGCCATTTGTGGTGTGGTAGTTACTCTTGGTCTATACTATCAATGTTTCAGGATTTTTATAACTTTTTACCATTGTATACAAAATCGGAAAAGCAATACCAACAAGATCCACATGGGCTTTTTGTTAAAGTGTTTCTTTGCCTATACTATCTATGTTTCAGGATTTTGAGACCTTTTTACCATTGCATACAAAATCGGAAATGCAATACCATCAAGAGCCACATGGGCCTTTTTTTCAAGCCAATAAGTGAAGGGAGGGGGCTTGGTGAGCCTATCCATTCCAGAAAGCCTTGTATATTTGTGCTTTTTGGCGTGGCCTGTAGCGCCACCTATGGGTAATGGTGGGCCATTTGTGGTGTGGTAGTTACTCTTGGTCTATACTATCAATGTTTCAGGATTTTTATAACTTTTTACCATTGCATACAAAATCGGAAATGCAATACCAACAAGATCCACATGGGCTTTTGTTAAAGTGTTTCTCGGCCTACACTATCAATGTTTTAGGATTTGAGACCTTTTTACCATTGCATACAAAATCGGAAATGCAATACCATCAAGAGCCACATGGGCCTTTGCTAAAGACCAAGGAATGAGTGGGGGCTTGGTCAGCCCACACTCTCCTGAAATGTTGCGTGTGCGTCTTGGCCGCGCGTGTGTCAAGGGAAGGCTGAGTGTGTGTGAGATTTTGGAGCACGCGCGGGGAGGAGCAAGGGAGACATTCATTGGAAATTTGCCTAGAAATTAGCCAAGCAAGCATGTTTCAAATATTCACCAAAAATCGACCTTTCATCTTACAGTCAACTTTTTCACAGATTTGTGTTATGAACATTCTCAAGAGTTTTCATATGAACTTGTGATTGAATCAGAGTATCAGTTTTTGAATGGCTGATGTGTAAAGCATAATTTTAGCGTTAGCGATAAGTTCAATTTGCTTTATATCAATCATTTTTTGAGATATGAATTTGCCTTTGCACATGGTAACATGTTGTAGTGTCTTCCTCCGATCTACCAAGTTTAGTGTTGATATCTCAAAGATTTGCTGAGACATGACTTCACATCCTGTTTTGCGGCTTTTCTGATGAATTTGATTGGCTGTACCGGACAGACGGTTATGAGGATCAAAATTCCTTTGATAACTTTTGTGAGGCTTGGTCTGAAGATCATCTCTGGTGATTTTGAAGAAGATATGACAAAAATTGTAGGAGGAGTAGGCTTTCAAAGGTTTTTGATAAAACCGGAAATGGCGGGAAATCTATATAACCGGAAATTAACGCCATGGTGTGCGTTGAACTCGGCTTGATCCAGGGAATCCAATGGTACCTCATTTTTGAAAATGAGTCATACGGTTCAAAAGTTGCGTGTGTAAACACAAGTCCAACTTTGACCCATTGGTGGCGCTAGAGTGGTCTAATGGGAGACATGAAACTTGGTGTAGGTATAGAAGAAACTGTCCTTAATGAGTGTGCCAAATTTCACAAAAAGTTGTCGATGGGGTCTAGGGGCTGCCATTGACTCCCATGGTACAAGAATTACAAATAATAAAACCACCAATAACAATAGGTTTCCTCCTTACGGAGGAATCCTAAATATAACTGCAAGCAGTAATGGCGGATTCCTCCAAACACTGCAAACCATTGAACAATGTTTATTCTTGACAAATTGTAACTGTATAGAAGAATGTATGCTGCAGAATTACCAATGGCATACCAAATCTGAAATGCAATACCATCAAGATCCACAAGGGCCTTTATTTCAAGCCAGTAAGTGAAGGAAGGGGGCTTGGTGAGCTTATCCATTCCAGAAAGCCTTGTATCTTTATGCATTAAGGCGTGGCCTGTAGCGCCACCTATGGGTAATGGTGGGCCATTTGTGGTGTGGTAGTTACTCTTGGCCTATACTATTAATGTTTCAGGATTTTAAAAACTTTTTACCACTGCATATAAAATCGAAAATGCAATACCAACAGGATCCACATGGGCTTTGGGTAAAGTGTGGTAGTTACTCTTGGCCTGTACTGTCAATGTGTCAGGATTTGGAGACCTTTTTACTATTGCATACAAAGTAGGAAATGCAATGACACCAAGGTCCTCAAGGGCCTATGCTGATATTCAAGGAATGAGTTGGGGCTTGGTCAGCCCACACAGTCCTGATATGTTGCGTGTATGTCTTGCCGCGCATGTCAAGGGAAGAATGAGTGTGTGAGAATTTGGAGCATGCGCGGGGAGGAGCAGGGGACACATTTCATTGTAAATTTCCCTAGAAATTAGCCAAGCATGCATGTTTCAAAGATTCACCAAAAATCGACCTTTCATCTTAGAGTCAACTTTTTCTCAGATTTGTGTACTAAACATTCTCAAGAGTCTTCATATGAACTTGTTTGACTGGCTTACATGTAAAGCATTGCGAACCATTGAAAAATGTATATTCTTGACAAATTGTAACTGTATAGAAAAATCAATGCTGCAGAGTTT
The DNA here is from genome assembly GCF_054491055.1 of Hypomesus nipponensis. Taxonomy (NCBI): domain Eukaryota; kingdom Metazoa; phylum Chordata; class Actinopteri; order Osmeriformes; family Osmeridae; genus Hypomesus; species Hypomesus nipponensis. The sequence goes on along the minus strand of NC_140379.1, from coordinate 19,143,036 downwards.
CCAATGGGATACCAAATCTGAAATGCAATAACATCAAGATCCACAAGGGCCTTTATTTCAAGCCAAGAAGTGAAGTGCTTTAATCTTCACAAGAAGTGAAGTGCTTTGTGCTTTAAGGCGTGGCCTGTAGCGACACCTATTGGTAATGGTGGGCCATTTGTGGTGTGGTAGTTACTCTTGGCCTATACTATCAATGTTTCAGGATGTTTTTAACTTTTTACCATTGCATACAAAATCGGAAAAATATACCAACAATATCCACATGGGCTTTTGTTAAAGTGTTGTTGTTACTGTTGGCCTTTACTATCAATGTTTCAGGATTTGGAGAACTTTTTACCATGGCAAACAAAATCTGAAATGCAATACCATCAAGATCCACAAGGCCTTTGCAAAAGACCAAGGAATGAGTGGGGGCTTGGTAAGCCCACACTCTCCTGAAATGTTGCGTGTGCGTCTTGCCAAGCCCGCGCGTGTGTCAAGGGAAGACCTATGGGTAATAGTGGGCCATTTGTGGTGTGGTAGTTACTCTTGGTCTATACTATCAATGTTTCAGGATTTTTATAACTTTTTACCATTGTATACAAAATCGGAAAAGCAATACCAACAAGATCCACATGGGCTTTTTGTTAAACTGTTTCTTTGCCTATACTATCTATGTTTCAGGATTTTGAGACCTTTTTACCATTGCATACAAAATCGGAAATGCAATACCATCAAGATCCACATGGGCCTTTTTTCAAGCCAATACGTGAAGGGAGGGGGCTTGGTGAACCTATCCATTCCAGAAAGCCTTGTATCTTTGTGCTTTTGGGCGTGGCCTATAGCGCCACCTATGGGTAATGGTGGGCCATTTGAGGTGTGGTATTTACTCTTGGTCTATACTATCAATGTTTCAGGATTTGAGACCTTTTTACCATTGCATACAAAATCGGAAATGCAATACCATCAAGAGCCACATGGGCCTTTGCTAAAGACCAAGGAATGAGTGGGGGCTTGGTCAGCCCACACTCTCCTGAAATGTTGCGTGTGCGTCTTGGCCGCGCGTGTGTCAAGGGAAGGCTGAGTGTGTGTGAGATTTTGGAGCACGCGCGGGGAGGAGCAGGGGAGACATTCATTGGAAATTTGCCTAGAAATTAGCCAAGCAAGCATGTTTCAAATATTCACCAAAAATCGACCTTTCATCTTACAGTCAACTTTTTCACAGATTTGTGTTATGAACATTCTCAAGAGTCTTCATATGAACTTGTGATTGAATCAGAGTATCAGTTTTTGACTGGCTGATGTGCAAAGCATTATTTTAGCGTTAGCGATAAGTTCAATTTGATTTATATCAATCATTTTTAGAGATATGAATTTGCCTTTGCACATGGTAATATGTTGTAGTGTCTTCCTCCGATCTACCAAGTTTAGTGTTGATATCTCAAAGATTTGCTGAGACATGACTTCACATCCTGTTTGGCGGCTTTTCTGATGAATTTGATTGGCTGTACCGGACAGACGGTTATGAGGATCAAAATTCCTTTGATAACTTTTGTGAGGCTTGGTTTGAAGATCATCTCTGGTGATTTTGAAGAATATATGACAAAAATTGTAGGAGGAGTAGGCTTTCAAAGGTTTTTGATAAAACCGGAAATGGCGGGAAATCTATATAACCGGAAATTAACGCCATGGTGTGCGTTGAACTCGGCTTGATCCAGGGAATCCAATGGTACCTCATTTTTGAAAATGAGTCATACGGTTCAAAAGTTGCGTGTGTAAACACAAGTCCAACTTTGACCCATTGGTGGCGCTAGAGTGGTCTAATGGGAGACATGAAACTTGGTGTAGGTATAGAAGAAACTGTCCTTAATGAGTGTGCCAAATTTCACAAAAAGTTGTCGATGGGGTCTAGGGGCTGCCATTGACTCCCATGGTACAAGAATTACAAATAATAAAACCACCAATAACAATAGGTTTCCTCCTTACGGAGGAATCCTAATAATAAAACCACCAATAACAATAGGTTTCCTCCTTACGGAGGAATCCTAATAAAACCACCAATAACAATAGGGTTCCCTCCTACCGGAGGAACCCTAATAATACCACCAATAACAATAGGGTTCCCTCCTACAGGAGGAACCCTAAATAACAATATGTTTCCTCCTTACGGAGGAATCCTAATAATACTACCAATTACAATAGGTGCCTCGCAGCTTCGCTGCTTGGCCCCTAATAATAATAATAAGAAAAGGTAGAATCACTTATGTGGCTTCGCCGCTTCGCGGCTTGGCCACCAATAATAATAATAAGAAAAGGTAGAATCACTTATGTGGCTTCGCCGCTTCGCGGCTTGGCCACCAATAAGAAAAGGTAGAATCACTTATGTGGCTTCGCCGCTTCGCGGCTTGGCCACCAATAATAAGAAAAGGTAGAATCACTTATGTGGCTTCGCCGCTTCGCCGCTTGGCCACCAATAATGTTGATAATGTCGATAGAGAATAATTAGGAACAGCAGTCCATTTAATTTCTGTAATGCAGCATGATTTTGCGGAGAAATGGTAGCCTACGCTCACTAAAATATACTGAGCACCTCGAGTGGAGTAGCTAATGTTAACCGCGGAAAATTAGTCTTATTGCCGAAAACAGTGGTAGCGATAGCCATGGCGGGGGAGCAACTTCCAATTAAGAAATTATTGATAAAAAGGGTTCGTCTTGTTCAGTTATTTGGAAGTTGCTTGGCTTTTTGAAATCCGACAAAGAGCAGAGCAATGTTTGGTGCGAATTGGTGTACAGTAGTATACAAACAGGTGGCTACCAAGTCTGGTAATACGACAAACTGCAAATATGGACTTCTCGACCTACGGTCTCGGTTAACAAACGTTTTAACAAATCTCTGCTCACAAAAATGTTGGTAGATCTGTCAAAGTCCATATTTGTTTTTTGATATAATATAACAACACGTAGGAAAATCCAAAATCAAACACAACGAATCTGGAGCATATGCCATGTTGTTAACATCTCCAAGGCAACTGCTGGCTAGGTCCGTAAATCATTTGCGGATTTCTTAGATCTATATAAAAAAACTTTTTTACCACCTGAAGCAAAATCACTCGTTGGAACATGCAGAAAATGTGAGTTTGTGCCAAGGTATATGCTATTGATAAAAAGCAAGGTTTTAAAAAGCTTAAGTTACTTGACCCCAGGTATGTGATCCCTGGCCGCAAACATTTCTCTCACACCGCTCTGCCTAAATTGTACTGTATGCCGAGTCTAAGGAAAAAGTCGAGGAGGAGACTTATTTAGCTACTACTACAGATCTGTGGTCTATCGTTTAATTATCGTTATCGAATGTAAATATCTATATCGATCATTTTTTACCCATATCAACCAGCCCTATTTCTAAGTCAGAAAAGAACAATCGTCCAGGCATAACATGAAGTTCCCGAGTTGACGTTTATTAAGCAAACAGTAAGCCAAACAACTGTTTGGCCCTAGCCCATGCTAAATAAAAGAAAGGTAGCCCTCAAAACAATTGTGACCGTATCTTGTGAAACCCAGACGTAACAGAAAGAACAGATCAACCTGGTCCTAACTTTGAATGCTCCATCACCCCAGCACAACCACCCTCCTCCATGCCCCTTCGCCAACCACTGGAGGCCCGGCATCATTCTCGGCATTCCCGTGATTAGACAGCAGGTTGATTGGCATGCGAACACTACTGGTAAACAATCGGTGTGGGTCGCTACACTATGTTTGTACTTTAACTGCTAAGATTCCTTGATGAGAGGCCTTATCAATCTATTAACGTTACAAAAGATGAACACTGCAGTCAGATAGCTACCCTATTTGCTATTGTATAATGCCTGTTTGAAATACGTATTTCAGAGTAGGCCATGATCTAGTAACTTAAAAGCTGGCAGTTGATTGAAGATAATAATGGGAATATGTTTAAGATTGAGATTGGACTCAAATGTGGGTAATTGGATGTGTAGGCCTACATGTTGTTTTTGCTTAGGGTTCACTTCAAACATTAAAAGAAAGGGTAAGATAGCAGACTTACTAAGCTGAGCAAACGGGATCAGATGGAAATAGACCCCAGTCCTTGCACCACCCCAAGACCTCAGAGCAGCCCCCTCCCCGAGGCTACAGGCACCAGGTCAGAGCATACTAGGCAGTCAGTCACAGTCAAGTTTAGCTTGTGTTTGTAGGCCACACATGTAAGCCTACACAAACGTTTTTTTCCAATTAAGCCTCACTTAAAAATGTTGGTTGTTGATTCATGAGTGTTCTTGTTTTGATGGCTGTGGCATTTTTTGTGTGAGTATACACTAATAGTTATGTTTCAATGTAAAAGATTCATCAAAGGGTCAACCTCTAACCTGGTTAGCCCCAGATTATATATTCATGAAAACAGACAGACAAAAGTCTCTCCAGTTTATGAGTACAGCGTGTGTAAGAAAGAAATAAGTTGCAATTCAGCCGTGGTCTATTCATAGTAAATGTAGAATTTGATTAAATTAACCCTAGTGGACCATACTAGGCCACACTGAAGAAGTTAGGCTAAATTGAATTGTAATTTCTACTTCTAATCAGCAATTACATGAATAATGCTTAGATGCCAGGCCAAGGTTACACACACATTTTCAGTCTTGATCTGTGGACCCCCTGAAGTATCCATGGCCACCCCATATATAAAAGTCTGGTTCCGCCACTGGTTGACGACGTGGTAAGGAGTAGGCAAATTAACGGACTCTCAGGAAGGGAGGGAGGCTGTATGTGTGTGTGTTTTATGTGTGCCTCAAGTCATAACTGCAAAAATCCAATAACATGAATAATACTGAATGAAGTACTGAAGGGTAGGATTATGGGCATATTCATAGATGCCACCTACATCGCTTCCAAACAGACCACCGCCATATGCACTACCGATCTCGCCCAGTATGGCCGCCCACACTGCCGATTTTAATGAGAAAGAGAGACAGAGATATGAAAAAATAAATAATAATAATTCAGGCTCCAATCTTTAGCCTATTTGTTACCCCCAGTTTTCTTTGGTTCCTTATGATCTGCCCCAGGCTTGTCCCAATTGGCTTTCCATGACAGAGCTATAAACATTTATCTTGTGCATAACCCTCCCCATATAGTGGGGATAGCTTGAAGGCTTTCAAGAGTACGGATGCTTATCAATATGCTGTGGCTGGATGGGTGAATGACGTGAAAGTGCGGCACATGGCCACCAAGCCAGGGCTCCATACTAACTTTTTTTTACTAGGAGCACAGTAGCCCCTGACTGAAAATGTTAGGAGCGCAAGCAGAACATTTACGGGCACACCTTATATTGACCTGCAATGCATTTATTAATGTAACTACAGAGGGTACAATTCAGTGGCAATTTTAGACCTGATGCTGGTAGTTCATAAAGGGACATCCTTAGTTTTTTCATTAATTCAATATTTTGCATAATAATGCATATGTATTAATTGTTATCGGGTGAAATTGGGATTTATATTAGCAAGGGGGTTTAGAACTTTTGCAAGGCACTGTATTCATGTCACATTCTCATTGGGGTCTCTAAAGGTCTGATCCTAGAATCGCCCCTGGTACAATTTCTGAGGAAATTGTGGGGTGTTCCTGTGTCGGTTGCAGATGGGTCTGTTTTTTACTGATATTTTTACAACTGATATACAGCGACGCACCACATAAGCTTGAGTTTAAATACATGATTTAATGTGACATTACGTACTGTACATGCAAGTCTTCCGACACCACAACACGATACATGTCGAGTATAACAGCGCAAACACAAGCAGGCTTACAGTAGCAACGCTAGTGCTAAATGAGTATTTAGTTCAATTAAATTCAATTGGCTTTATTGGCATTAAGAAACAAATTTTCATATTGCCAAAGCAACGGTGGAACTACAGAACACAGAAACAATATTCATATCATTACTATGGACGTTGGTATACTATTAATGTTACCAGATAATACAATATCAACCAAACATAGCAAATTCAGTTGAAAAATTAAAGGAAACTTTAACATAACCTTAAGATTAGTTATTTATACATATATATACACATACACGTCAGTCACACACACGGTATATGTTGTGTGTGTGCTTTGTTTGTGTGCATTGTGTGTCTAGGTCACTCACTGTCTCTCAGGTTGTGGCATACTGATACACACTGGGCAGCAAGGTATGCCCTGTCTCCTCCTAGGAGGATTTTTACCTTTGAGAGGTCACAAAGACCTTTGAAATTTGAGGTTACAGAGTGGAATTTGTTACAGTAACCATTTCTTATATCACTGAATGTTTCACATTTTAGGAGGAAGTGAATCTCTGTCTCAACCTCACCTGTCGAACAGTGACCACATATTCTGTTTTCTTTTGGTTGCCATGATTTTTTGTGACGTCCTGTTTCAATTGCCAATTAGTGGTCACTGAGCCTGTACTTGGTTAGGATCTGTCTCTGCTTTCTATCTCTAACAGTAGAGAGATATTCTGCTAGTTTATAATCTCTTTCTAAGGCTAGATAACATTCTAATCTACTTTGGCTTTTAGTTTCTTCTTTCCAATGTTCCAGGTAGGTTACTTTACATTGTGTTATAATTTGGTTGACTCTGATTGGTGTCTGGAAAGCAGTGTTGGTGTGAGACTGGTCAGGTTGTGTCTGAGTGGGGGCAGTTAGTCTCAGCACCAACTGACATAGGGGACTCTTATCTGGGTTCAGCTCTTGGGTTTGGAGGGCTTTGGAATGGAGGGTGTCTAGAGGGCTGGATTTAAGGGGATTGAAGAAATGTAGTGCTCACTTTTGGATATTAATTATCAATGGGTATCTGCCTAATTCTGCTCTACATGCATTTGTTGGTTTCTTTCTGTGAACATGTAAGATGTATCTGCAGAATTCTGCATGTAGAGATTCTGTTGGGTGTTTGTCCCAGTGGGTATAGCTATGATGACTGAGTGGACCACATACTACATACACTACCAATACAGCGCAATGGGCTGGATCAAAATCAAATATTAAGCCAGATTTAATTGGAATTTGCAAATTATAAAATGTTCTTCTAATTGCATTTAAGGCTCTTCAAGCTTTTTCTTTTAGTGCATTCACTGCCATTGATACCTTTGGAAAGAGCAACGTGCAGGAAATAGTATAAACGATGAGTAATGACTGAACCACCTGTGTGTTGTTCTTCATGTGCATTAAGTTGTGGAATGTGTACCGTTTAAGGACATGTTTTGGTGGTTACTATATTTGTATGGTTCTGCTCATATATAATGATCATCTGAGAGACATGTTAGTCAGTCATGCCAACCACTTTGCCTGTCGTGGTGACCTGATCCGAGCAGCTCGATTAATAAACGAAGTCAACTCTTTTTCATTGTGGTGCGTTCCTTAGCCCATCCTCCAACAGAATATCATCATAACAGCCATGTTGAAACTCCCTGATGCTGTTATGGTTAAACCAAGATAGTTATAACTCATAGCATGTTCAATTAAATGATTATTTATAATAAACTGGTATTTCTCTTCCTGGCATCTGGAGCATTTTTGAAATATCATGATTTGTTTTCTTCATATTTATTGCAAGAGCCCAGTTTTGACACTATTGTTCAACAATGTCCAGCTGTTGTTTTAGTCCTCGTTCGGTGGGAGACAGTAGGACAAGGTCGTCAGCATAAAACAGAGACTTCACCTCTTTGTCTAGGAGGGAGAGGCCAGGAGCAGTACATTAATCTCTCTTAAAAGCAAGTTCATTTATATATATATTAAATAAAGTTGGACTTAAATTATAGCCCTGACGAAAACCCCTTTTTTGAGTGAAGAAATCTGTTTGTTTATCCCCAATTTTGACAGCACATTTATTTTCTAAATACGTTGATTTAACCAAATCATATGTTTTGTCCCCTATACCACACTGTAGGAGTCTATAGTAGAGCCCTTCATGCCAAATAGAATCGAAAGCTTTTTTGAAGTCAATAAAACAAGCAAATTAAATGTGTTTGGTGTACATGTTTGTTAATTAGATTGTGAAGGGTATATACATGATTGGTGGTTTAATGTTTTGGAACAAAATCTATTTGATTTCTGCTCAAGATGGTGTGTTCATCAAGGAAATCTAGTATTCTTCTATTTATTATACTACAGAATAGTTTACCTACATAACTGCTGACACAGATGCCACGGTAACTATTAGGGTCTGATTTGTCTCCATTCTTGTGAATAGGGGAAATGAGCCCTTCGCACCAGATGCCAGGAAAACATCCTGACTGTAAAACGGTGTTGAACAACTTGCACATTGCACCCTGCATCTCTGGAGTGCTGCATTTAAGCATTTCATTAGTAATGCTGTCTGGACCACAAGCTTTCCTTGACTTGAGAGATTTTGTTTGTTGGGTTAATTCTTCCCAAGTAATTGGGAAATCAATAGGGTTTTGTCTTTGATTGTTTCTTTATTTTTATTTTTTTTATAATACATTGATCTGAATTCATTTGATTGATTGGTATGTCATTGTACAGATTTTCAAAATGTGCTCTCCAGATGTCACCATTTTGGGTGGGTAATGCTTGAGTTTTTTTTGTGTTGAAGTTGTTCCACATATCCCAGAATCGATTTTGATTAATTGCGTTCTCAATATCTTCAAGTTTCATCTGGGTATAGTTTGTTTTTTTGTTTCTAATTGTGCGTTTATATTTGTTTAAAATGTCGTTGTACCAAGTGCGTAGGGCTGGGTTTCTTGGTTGGTGATGTTTTCCATTTGCTATTTTCCTTAGGTCTTTTCTAATGGTTTTGTATTCTTGATCAAACCATTTTTCAGTATGTTGTCTTTTAATTGGTTTCCGTTTGTGTTTGATAAGTTCTGCTTTGATAGCTGCTTTGTGAAATATCATATTTACATTATCAATGTATCATTATCAATCATCATTATCAATGTTTACACCGTCTCTGGTTGGGGCATATTGATTTTGGTCATATTTTGATATGTCACTCATTAGATCAGGTCATGATGAACTTGTCTCCACTGTCAGGGCCCCATCTCTATGTAGGATGTAGTTTATACAGTTTATTGGGTTCTTTTTTTTCTTTCACTCAGTTGATCTGAGAGTTTAAAAAATAAGCACAGCTAGTTCAGGCAGGGCAATCGGGCAGTGTGTGTCATTCATTTATCGGGGACGTAAGGCGTCTTACTCCACCTTCCTTTACTCCGCCCACTACCACACCCATGTTAAGTACATATCCATTGGGCCACGTTCGATAGGCGTCTTTAAAAGACGCGCGGATAGGCACACACACACTCAGCCATTTGTTGTATGATCAGTGCTGCTGCCACCCTCCACCATCCCCTTCTCCCTCATGCTGTCTGTATGTACTGTCCGCCAGGGGGATTATATCTCTATTGCTCCCTGCCTCATATGTCATGTCATGTGTGTGTTGCATTGAGGAGGCAGGGAGTGCTTCCCTTGGATCATCCAATCATCCGCCCGACAGAGGTGCATTACCTCTTGCCACTTTGATTTATAACAGAGTCAAGGTTGTTCCGGTGGGTGATGGTAGGTGTGGTAAACAGGGGAGACTGACCAAACACATGGTTGTTCCCCTGTGGGTCGATTATGTCAGGTTCGGTTCCTGTCCGCCCATGCAGATCTCCAATTAGGAGTTTCCCTGGGTTTGGAAATATGTAATTTCAGAATGGAGAGTTTCAAAAATGTCTTCTTCAAAGTAAAGAGAATCTATTGGGGGGTATAGCACAGAGATATATATCTCTATCAGTGATGCCCAGGGTTTGATCTAACCTTAACCAGATATAGGATTTACCCTGTTTAACTGGTGAGATATGATGGCAAAGACCTTCTTTATACCACACCAAGATCCCCCCCAATGTTCTGTCCTTGCGTATGTTAGGTAGTTTTAAAGAGGGCACCATGACCTAATTGTATCCTGGGGGACAGTGAGTGAGCAGGTTATTTTGACACCACGTTTCTGTCAGCACAATTATATCAACATCTTTGATAGAATTAATGAATTCAGGTTTTCGACTCTTCAGCTCAAAGGTTGAGGAGTGAAGACCCTGTATATTCCAAATGAACGCATTTGAAAACAATCTAAATGAACCTGGACAGTGAGACAAAAATTAAAACATCTACAATTATTTCTCTTATTAATAACACCATGAATGTACATGTATTTTGTGGAGGCGTACTGTTTTTGCAAATATCACCACTGTATGGGTTACTACTATTTCTATTGCTACTACTGCAAACTGTATAGTTCCATGTTATTTTGTTTGTCAACTGGGAAGTTGTACAGTACAACCTAGCTGGATAGAAGCAGGGTGTGTAGCATCTCCCTGATGTCTCCCAGCTCAGAGGTAGCAGGGGAAGGGGCTGTGGCAGCAGCCTGGGCTACAGCTGCAGCATAGCTCCGCTGCTGTGGGTGTGAAGGGGGACAAGGGGCTGCAGCATGGTTCCGCTGCTGTGGGTGTAGAGGGGGACAAGGGGCTGCAGCATGGTTCCGCTGCTGTGGGTGTGAAGGGGGACAAGGGGCCGCAGCATAGCTCTGCTGCTGTGGATGTAGAGGGGGACAAGGGGCTGCAGTATAGCGGAGGGCGTTGGTGGGGGAAGATGGACTCCTCTGGTTGTGCCTCACAGTGGTGAGGTGGTGGATGTGTGGGGAGCGGGACGTCCAGGCTGGATTGTTGTGTCTCCTCGCAGCAGGGTGGATGATTCTAGGGTGGTGGTGGGTAGGAGGAGGGTGGTCTCTGAAGCTCCCAGTAGGATGGAGGTGGAGGGGCTGCATCTTTGAGGGTCTTTGAAAGTATCCCCATCTTCTCTTTGTGTACATGGAGTCCATCATAAAGGTCCCAGGTGCCAATGGTTGGGTGGAAGGCCAGGTGGACATTAGGCAAGGTGGACCATTCTCTTCTGACCTCCATATCAATATCATGGATGACATGAGTGGAGACTACAATTCGGGTATCAGGGAACTCCATACTGACCTGCTCCGCCATCTTCTTTATTGCTTCAGCGGTGTCCTTTCTGAGGCTGTGCAGGTTGTTGGTTCCTGTGTGGATCACCAGGCACTGAGGGCTCTTGTGGGTCTCCTTTTTCAGTAGCTTCATTGCCTGGCCTGTGTTGCTGCAGCGTTTAGACAGCACTTTTTTACCTGGAAAAAGTTTGCTTGTGTCCAAGAATTGAGTTGTCCCTCTTGAGCTGCTGGAGCTCCTCTCTAAGCTGCTGTAAAGAGCTATCTGGGAAGTTGGACAGCCTGGCCTGGGTCAGCTCTTTGAACTCAGCAAAATCCAGTTCCAGCATGGCCATACTTTCCTTGAACTGGTTGGTGGAGCGAGCGGGTGTGGGAGGGGCTGAGATGGAGAAGGTGGTGGGGTTCTCTTCCGGGCTCTCATCTTCACTGTTAGAGGAGACATCGGTCTTCTTGGTGGCCACCTCAGCTTTTGGCTTGGCTTGGCTTCATTTCCTTGGATCGTGACCTTTCCTTTGGTCAGACGCGGCCTTACCTATGTTTCACCCGTTTCAATTGAAACGGCCCCGCCCTCCAAGGGGGCCCCCAACAGACACGCAAAAATCGAGCTACGAGGTTGTGAAACGAAGGTTTCTGCTCCTATTAAAGCAACAAGTCAGTATGAAATCAACTTTGTTATTTGCGATCTTCTGTTATCTTCTGATCTTCTGTCATTGCCCACAATCCTAAGCAAAACAACACTGACTGACGTCTCTCTGATTGGTCGAACTCACGGTTACCATGGCAAAGTTTACTGCGACCGGCTTAAGCGATCTGAAGCCTTTATCCACAAGTTTCCAGCGCCCCTTAAGGCCCTTGCACACTGAGTCCGATGCGTATTTATTTAACGTTTGCGAAAAAAAAACAGAAAAAATACTAAATGGATTTGTCAAACAGTGAGGATGGTTTTGTTGCCCAGATGCACAGAGAGGAAGGAGAGTTTCATCTCCCTTTTCAAGGAGCTCAGAAATTATCCGGAGAAATTTAAAATTTACCTCTGAATGTCAGTGGATCAGTTTGATTATCTAATGTCATATATTATAACTTAACAGATATATTGTTATGTAGTTTATTGCAGTCATTTAGTGACCAGGGCTTTGCATGTATTCTATTAAAAGTACAAGTATACTAGCAACCAGCGTCGGAAATACACGAGGGCAAAACTGCCCCTAAGAAATATCATTTTGCCCGTGATATCACTAGAAGGGGGGCCAAAAAGCCCCCCCAAATTTCCTCTAATAATAATAATAACTTGTCAAATCGTGACCTGGTCCAGTTGCTAGGCTATATAATGCTTTTGTTTTTCACCTTGACTGATGTGCGTGTGCGTTAAGAACCGAACGTTCAAAAAAATGCGCGCTTCTTAATCCGACCTGTGAGTGACTGCGAGTGTAAGAGAAGAACGAAGCAGCAAACACAGTCTCCGTCACCATCTCAGGTTCCAAAGATGAAATTCACTCGCAGCGACCATTGAAAAATGGAAGCTAGATTGTCTTGGGGTGGACCCGATTTTTTTGCAAAGCATGTCTAACTTGTGGATAACGACTTGCCAAAGTTGTTGTTAATCTGGCACAGGCGAATTCTTCTGATGAATCTAGTTGCGCGAAAACATTAAGAAATACGTGGCCTTTCGTCACCAGCGACCAAGCTACACGCCATCGCCTACGGTGATAACTAGTTATAATTATTTGTAAATTATTTAGTTAGCTTTAGCTAGTTTAACGTTAGTAAGCTAACGTTAGCTAGCTCTGATGCGTTAAAGGCTTGCTTGCAAGTTAGCCTAGCTAACTTGGCTAACGTTACACAGAGTGCAGTGAATGATTTCCCCCCATCCTCATAAGTAACTGTCATCTTGTGGTTGAAAACCAATACTCTATTATGATTAACACAGGTTATTTATTTGAATGAAACACAGTCAGGAACATGAATCAACGTTAGCCCCATTGCCAATAAACTAGGCAAAATTATCACACATTCTACCTATGCTCTTGCTTTAGCAAGCTAAACTTGTTTACATGCCTACAGTCTAGGTGTTACTAGTAACAGTTACTAGCAATGCTACCGTATCCTGTATCAAGCACCTGCCTTTCTCCAGTTCTTTCAAATAGATTATCTAGACAGGCGTTAGCAATAAGCCAGACTGCTGGCTATTTTTCGGAAGCTTCCCTTCTAATGCCGACTACAGCTAGTCTAGCTAGAGTCATTTGATGTGTGTAGAAACGTATTTAGCATTCTACCTGGTATACTATATTATACAGGAAACGTTAGCATTGCTAATAACTGTTAGCACAACATCATACTGTCCTTATAGGCGGTTGCAATGAGCATACGGTCGGAACAGCACCTCTTTCCAGGTTCAGCTTCCTAGCAAATCCTGCTTGCAATTGTCCAAGGTTGTCAAAACTGTCTAGGGTTCAGAACAAATGAATGATTGAGTGTCGAACTTCGCCGGGATCTTCTCATAAGACAACAGCAGCCATGCCTGTTGAATGTTTGGCTCCTTGGGAAGACTGTGAGTGTTAGCCTTCCCTGTACAGCCTGGAACACAGCATTTACGACCGTGGTCCATTTTCAATATCCTTGTTATAATTCAAAACGTTCTTCTTTGTAATTCCTTATAAGTAGCTTACACAGAGCAGCGCGCAGCTAAACTAGTATCGGAGATGGACGCTACCTCGGGCTGGTATGGATGTAAATTAGGGGGCGTGACAAAGATACAAACCAGAGCCAATAAGAGGGCGATCACCGGTCCTACGTAGGACCGGTAGCTTTGTTGAAAAGCTAGAGTTTTACAGCCACATTCTTTCTTTTTGAGATTTGAATAGGAAAGAGGTGTCAATGGACTTTGATATTCACGGTATGTTCATTTTACCCACCGAACTGTCGTTATTCAACTATGACAAGGTAAAGTCGGTTTTGCAGTCAATTGCCCCTTTAAAGAAATCTAAGAAAACACGTAGAATCTGTAGACTAGTCATATTATTGCCATTTGATGAAAATTTCTCATACTGTAAGCCTAAATAAGTACATTTAGAATCTTAAACAAAGGTTAAATGTCTAATTTTACATTCAGTAGACGCTATTATCCAGAGCAACTTATGGTAAGTACAGGGACATTCCCCTGAGGCAAGAATGTTGAAACGCCTTGCCCAAGGACACAACATTAATTTGCACTGCTGGAAATTGAACTGGCAACCTTCTGATTACGAACCTGACTCCCTCTGGATAAGAGCGTCTGCTAAATGACTAAATGTTGTTTCACAAGTGCCCCCAATTTTTTTTTAATGCCGCTGGATTTCAGTCAGTGGGGGCAAAAATTGGCCCCTAAAAAATATGTAACTTTCCTACCCTGCTAGCAACTGAAAGAATACACCCTGGTTGGGACGACGTTATCACTTTTGACAACGAATGAATGAATGACATTAGCAACAAGCTATTGTTTAGCTAACTTGAACACAATACTATATAAACCTTCGTACACCCTTTGTCTTTATAATCCACACTTTTCTTGTCATACAGTGCTCTGCCCTTACAAAAAAGAAGTATACTTCAAGTTTATTTTGTAAGTATACTTAGTATAAAAAGTATACTTTTATCATGTTACTTAAAGTATACTAGCAGTGTACTTATTTATATACTTTTTTTGTACTAAGTAAACTGAATTGGCCCACTTTTTAGGTCATTTAGTACACTTTAAAGTACACCTGTAGTGTATTTCAAGGTTTACTTTGGAATACTCTAAAGTAGCCTGTGTAGTGCACTTTCAGTTCATCAAGTATACTTCCTAAAGTACTTCAAAGTATACTTTGGAATACTCTAAAGTAACCTGTGTAGTGCACTTGAGTTCATGAAGTATACTTCCTACAGAACCTCAGAGTATACTTTGCAATACTTTCAAGTGCACTTTCATTTAATGTATGTACGTTAACAAGTAAACTTCTAAATGTAATTTTACTATTATTTACTAATGTATTTAAATGTTTATGGGCCCCTCAAACGCCTCAGATCTTGAGTCACTTGGCGAGAACGGGGCCCTCATAATAGTTAACTGCAGATTCGTAGCTCTTCACTGCATACTCAATAACGTTCCTAGATTACAGCTGTTCTTATCAAATGTAACAGTCATTTAACCCTTGTGTTCTCCTCGGGTCATTCTGACCCATCAGTCGTTGTGACCCACCGTCGTTTGCGACAACTTTACCGCATACAAAAACAAAGTGAAGCATTTTCTTTTAACCGTTGGGCTGTCTCAGACCCCCCACATTGCGAAGGTTAAAAGAAAAAAAAAAAATGCTTTTGTATTGGGTAAAATTGGGTAAACACAACGATGGTTCGTTATGAACCTTTTGGTCATGTGACCCGAAGGCAGCACGAGGGTTAACTCATGGTTACAATGGTAAACCAGCACAACAATGGCAATTACCACGCAACAAAACTCTACATTCTAAGCAGACACATTTAAAAAACGAAATTCATGAAGTTACATTTGTATTTCGAACAAACGGCAAACTTATCAGCAAATGTTAACACTATTTACCGCCTTGCATCATGGGAATTGACTAGCCAATGAGCCACACTATCTCCATTATTTCACGTCATTGTTCAGCCAGTTTGACAGTATAACCTTCAAATTCTCAAGTAGCTTTTTCGTTTTTTTCCATTAATACTCCAATTGATAATTATTTGTATAAGAGTATAGGGTTTCAGAATGTTTTAACTGTAATTAAGGTTACAGCTTCAGTAGCAAAAAAAGATTCAATGTGCAATGCATTAGATTTTCATAGACATGAATAATTAGAATGAGATGGATCTAAAAAATGTAACCTGTAATGTACTTTAAAATTATTTTGACTTTTTGCTGTATAATAATAGAAAACATACATCCTACTAGGGATGGGCGTGGTTAATCGAATATCCGGATATCCTAAAGTAGGTTAGTATTCGAATACTTTTTTTGAATACTTATGAGCTTAGTTTAATATAAAAAAGTAATTTTTAATGAAAAAACGTTGCGTAGTGTTGAGAATTCAAATAGTTGTGACGTTAGAAATGATGAAAACCATCAAAAAGGGTAGGCTACATGACCCTGCGTTCTGCTGCGAGTGTCCTTTCATTTCATTTGGCGCTACATGAAAAATAGCATAGTGTCCTGGCTAAGCAGTAGCCTACCTCGCAGCAACCTCAGTTCCTGCAGAGTCTAATTCTACGAAATTGACTCCGTACTCGCCTCTCCCCTGAGCATGTTTATATGCTCATTTTGCGTATGGCTAATGGTTTTGTGGCTCTTTTATTAACCAGCAGCCATGTAGAGCTAGCGTAATCGGCTATGTTTGCATTGTGTGGTGGCGCACCGAGGATTCCGGTTCCAAGTTAATATCCAAGTTAATATGCAATATTTCTCCATGTGTGTCTTTCGTTTTTATCGAGGATAGCCTACCCAATGTGTTAAATGTCTTCCAAAGTATTTCAAGTTTTAATTTCACATAGTAATAAACTCAGCGCTATTCCGCCAATTTAAGAGCCTATACGTCTGGTGATGCAGAGTTTTTTCAAGTTAATTGTCTTTTCGTCATGTTGATGAAATGATCTTTCATTTGTTTTCTTTATTCAACCCTTATGTTATCTAATATCTTAATAGTCCAAATTATTGCCAGAATGTGTTGTGGTTCATGTGTTGACTGTATGCTTTGCGTCATGCTAAAGACATAACGGAACCGCATTAATAAAATAGATTATCCGGTTATTCGAAAATAACTATATTCGAATAGTGAAATCAGTTCAAATCTCCATCCCTACATCCTACTCCAGAAAAAAATGTATACCATTTTCTGTTTCTAAGCATACTTCTTAAAAGTACGTTATTGAGTACGTAGTGAAGAGCTACGAATCTGCAGTAAACTATTATGAGGGCCCCGTTCTCGCCAAGTGACTCAAGATCTGAGGCGTTTGAGGGGCCCATAAACATTTTAATACATTAGTAAAAAAATAGTAAAATTACATTTAGAAGTTTACTTGTTGACGTACTTACATTAAATGAAAGTGCACTTGAAATTATTGCAAAGTATATTTTGAGGTTCTTTAGGAAGTATACTTCATGAACTCAAAGTGCACTACACAGGCTACTTTAGATTATTCCAAAGTATACTTTGAAGTACTTGAGGAAGTATACTTGATGAACTGAAAGTGCACATCACAGGCTACTTTGCAGTATACAAAAGTGAACTATTTTCAAAGCATACTTAAAAGTATATTAAAAGTAAACTATGTTCTAAGTATACTTCTTAAAAGTACACTAAAAATGAACTATTTTCTAAGCATACTTCTTAAAAGTATATCAAAAGTGAACTAAAAGTGTACTATACATATTTTAGTATACTTATAGTTTACTTCTTTTTTGTAAGGGTGTGCTGCGAGACCAAGTGTATCAACTTGTCAGACGCAACTCTATGGTCAGACGCTATTCTGGATTTTGTCGTTCGCTTGTACGGTGGCTCTGAATTGCCCAAAAATCTATCAAAATGCTGGCTACGGATGCGAAAAACGCAGAAAATCGAACCCGATCTGAACTTTTTTTTGACAGACGAAAGTTCCGGAGGCAGTGTGCAAGCGCGATTGACAAAGTGAGGTCATTTTTTTACGTGCGAACATTTCGGAATTTCGAATTTTGGGCTTCACTTCCTGTTGCTACGAGACCGACGTAAACAATCGCCGTCTGTCATTCATTAATTTGTTCTACAATGTGGGAACACTATGGAACGCCGAGTTAGTCAAAATTAAATCAATAAATACATAGGTAAATGAATAGATAAATACATACATAAATAAATACGGCTATGAAATAAACTCTGAAATAAAAAAAAAGATGGTAATAAATATATAAATATAACATTATATAATTATATAGCTGAATCCATTTACCAACATCAATAAATAGATACATTTATTTATTTAAAAATAACGTTTTTGTAAAGACAACATATATTTAATTCATGGGACTTTTATTTCCTAATGCCACATTTATTTATTTTTTGAGACTTTTACGCACCACATTTTTTTCCACATGTATTTCCACACCACATTTATTTCCACTCCACATTTATTTCAGTGCTGTATTTATTTCACATCTCACATGCAAATGAGAGGGGCGTGGTTATCGTCAGACCAACGCAGCAGATAGCTATGCTACCTGTATGGGGGTGACAGTGGCATCGCACTGCCGAAAAGCATACAATGTAGACAAGCTTTGCCCATAATGTCTGTGTCGTCTCTGCCTTTGTATGGGAGTGATGGCGGTGACTTAGTAGCCTACGTGTGGTGACTTGATCTTTGATAGCTATGAGGTTGCGCTGAAGTTACCTTTATAAACATGGCTTTCGCTCGTGTGACGTGGAACTCGTCTGCAAAGCTAACAATCACTGCCAACACTATGTCTTCCTAGGTGGTATGTTGGCTGTCACCGGTCTCGAAGTCGGCAACTGTAGGCCAAGTGGCTGGCTATCCAGCTAGCTAGCTGACAAAATAATAAAAGGACGACATCAGTGTGGCCATTTCAGCTAGAGCTAGCTACTGTAGAGCTGGTAGTGTTGTGCTGTATTGGCACATATGAACAGCCAAACCGGTTTTGTCACTGAATGGTCATTAAAACGAGTCCAGTGGTAGTGGTTTGATTTAATATTGAATAATTCCATAAACCTGTACCTAATATCTGGGTTTGGTTATTGTGTACCGTGTTGAATGGGTCTTGGTCTTGACACGTCTTGGTTAGTTGCAACTTTAAATTGCCAATAATAACAAAGCGTTAAGAAACTTGACTTCAATTTGAAGCAGTAGCCTACTGTAAATCCAAAGGTATGGGTAATGTCTGGAATGGTCTGGCTTCACTTCAGGTCTCGTCTCACTAAATGGTAATGCATGGCATAATGGTGAGGCTAGATCGTTATAATCAGGTGCCTTATCGACCTAGTTATCCACACAATAGCAGCGCGATGTAGCGGTGGTGGCAGTGATTGTCTTCTTTGTTGCTAGCTGTGTTAGCTAACATTACCTGGCACTTATCACCCCCCACTACCTGTACATCTTGCACACGAACAGTGCTCGATAAGTCTCAAACTATTTAAGACTTCAATATCTATGTTCTGTAGAGCACTTATCCGCCCAAGTACCTCTACAAAATCTACTATCTGTGCCAAAATAATATATCCGACAAGCCATGCCGCTCAGAAGTGCGATTCCACTGTCACCCCCATACAGGTAGCATAGCTATCTGCTGCGTTGGTCTGACGATAACCACGCCCCTCTCGTTTGCATGTGAGATTTGAAATAAATACAGCACAGAAATAAATGTGGTGGAAATAAATGTGGCGTGGAAATACATGTGGAAATAAATGTGGCGTGTAAAAGTCCCATGAAATAAATAAATGTTGTCTTTACAAAAACGTCATTTTGAAATAAATAAATGTATTTATTTATTGATGTTGGTAAATGGATTCAGCTATGTAATTATATAATGCTATATTTATATATTTATTGCCATCTTTTTTTAATTTCAGAATTTATTCCATAGCCATATTTATTTATGTATGTATTTATCTATTTATTTACCTATTTATTTATTGATTTAATTTTGACTAACTCAGCGTTCCATAGAACACAACCTCACCGAGTTAAAAAACGACAATATAAATATACCTTTGCCCTCCGCAGTCACTGGATGGGAGGACAAAATAAAAAAATGGCCAAAGATAACATACAGCCGCATTTTTGCGTACTTTGTTGAGTCAGTGTCTTGCAATGGTCAGTCAATGATGAACCTAAAAACCTCTGAAGCTTACCAGTATTTGCACAGCGAGAAAGTCGGGCGAGTGTGGCTAAAATATATCACAGAAGACCTAGTCTACTTGAAAGCTGAAATAGAGCCAAGTCATGTCATTAATGAACATTTTTCTTTTTTCTACTGCGCTAATATTGCTAAGTGCGTGAAAGGGTGAGGCTCATTCAAACGTAAAACGCGGTATAATTGTATATAACTTAGTTTTGATCAAATATTTGGAATATTGGTTGGAATATTTATATGTTGAGCTGCTTGTTAGCTGAAAGTGCACGCAAAAATAATATTGATGCAAACAACAAGAATCTACTTTTTCTGCTCTATTATGTTTATGTTTTATGTGGGTAGGCCCCATATTAGTTATTGAAACGGGCCCCCAGATGCTTTTGATGTAGTATGTGATGGTGAGCAGAGGGTCGTCCTTGTCAAGGTGTTCATCTTTACAAATCTTTAATCTGCCTCCTGAGCCGATGCCTTCACTAGATACATAGGCCTATGTGTAGGCTAATTGTTGCACAGAGTATCTTTCCAGATGTAGATGGAAACAGTGAAGAATAAAATGTTCTTCTTTTTTTTCCTCCTATTTGCTGAATATAATCTATGATTAGGACCTCTGGATTTTCTTGCAGAGTCTTCTCTTTGTGTTTCTCTCTAGCTGTCCCCACTCTTACATTTGGCAGGGTATTCTACCACTCTGCTCTGTGTTGTGAGAGCAGTGCACTTAGGTGCTAGCTGGTAGGTTTCCATGGCGACCAATTGTTTACTCCAAAAAGTTTGCTTAGCTATTACCCTGTTTCTTCTTATAAACACTGTCAAAACTAAACTAGGCCTAAGTATAGTTGACAAGATACACATATTTATGAACTCACTAATAGTCAAAGCTACCAGCAATAATCCTGATAATCTTCTTCTGATCTTCATTAAAGTAAAAGTAATATTTTCCCTTGGAATGTTGTTAGCTGTCAGTAAAGTAACTTGACCGTTGAGAGCTACTGTAGCAGTTTATAGCAGTTGATAGCTAGTTAGTTTGTTTGATAAAAATGTATCCAAGGTGTCTTTTTTTCTTTTCCAGTTGATAGGAGTTGTTAGCCTACCTCATCTTTAAAGTCCTTTTAGGAAATTATTGAATGGTTGTTTTATGGTGATGTCCCACTTCTAGATCCATATTCGAGAGATATTCAGGAGCTCATTTTTATGCAGCTAGTTGCCCGGAATCTTCTCTCTCTCTAGTTGCTCGGCTCCATGACGCAGGGTAACAGTGCGTTCACACTGCAGCTACGCGAATCGCTTGCCATCGCTCGCCTTCCCACAGTTCACCACGCTCGGGGGCGTTTCAAACAGATTCATTTAGAATGTAGTTCTCTAAAGTCACTGTTGTAGTTGTAATGGCCAAGTGTGCAGACTGGGTTTACGTACTCGCAACATCGTTTAAAATACAACTTGTATACAAAATATTTAACTGTTTAATAGACTTACACTGACATATGTATAAAACGTTATATTATATTACTCAAAGTCTCTGCTAATCTGTCGATACGATAGCTCGTGGGAATTTTCTTTACTCAACGTTGTCCTGAGGGCAGAAACGTTTGAGATTGGTTTAATCTGACAACCAATCGCGAGAGAGGAGAGAATTGCAGAGGCGGGGCCTCTATTTTCAAACTTCAGGCGGTATTTTCAGTTGCGCACAGCAAAGATCGGAACTGGTTATCATTTCAAAGCATTCATAAATTCAAAAAATGTGTAATCTTTTAATACCTGCCAGTGCTATCAACATTATGTGTGCCCATACATGTTAACCATAAGCGCTAGCTAAGCTAGGTAGTTAGCTAAGATAGCTAGTCAAGCTAATCACACAAGAAAAATACAACTACTGCCCTGAGACCAGGAGATTCACCTGCCCTCAGACAACCTGCCCTGAGACCAGGAGATTCACCTGCCCTCAGACAACCTGCCCTGAGACCAGGATTCGCTCAGACAAAATTGCGGGAAACTCAATTCTCAGGTCTCTTTCTAGCTCACCTGATTAGCTTGACTAGCTTAGCTAAGCTTTCTAGCTCACTTGATGGCTTAACTAGCTAGCTAAGCTTTCTAGCTCACCTGATGGCTTGACTAGCTAGCTTAGCTAGCTACCTAGCTTAGCTAGTGCTTATGGTTAACATGTATGGGCACACGTAATGTTGATAGCACTGGCAGGTATTAAAATATTACACATTTTTTGTATATATGAATGCTTTGAAATGATAACCAGTTCCGATCTTTGCTGTGCGCAACTGAAAATGCCTGAAGATTGAAAATGGAGGCCTCTGCAATTCTCTCTTCTCTCGTGATTGGTTGTCAAATTAAACCAATCACAAACGTTTCTGCCCTCAGGACAACGTTGAGTAAAGAAAATTCCAGCCGGGCTAGCTAGCTAGCTACAGTAGTTACCACAGAACGAAGTTACGTTATGTCACTAGACTGAATTAGAAAGTACAATCACCAACAACTTCGGCAACCTTGCACCATGCATTGTTTTTTTTAAATTAACATCTCTGTACAAATACAGCCATGTATCTACAGGACTGGGTAAGCAGCCACACAAAAACAATTAGTTTCTCCTCCACCTTGAAACCTAGAAACCTATAAATGTTTGCATGGTTGCTACGTTACGTTACGAGAAACAAGAAAAGACTCCGATTGACCATCGCTAGCGAAAATCGCTCCTCATTTGCATAAAGTTGATAAAATCTCAACTCTGTCCATAGAGTTAATATAACTAGAGACAGCTACTTCTGTCTTCCAAGATGGTGTCCCCATTAATTTCTATGAAAAGTGCTCAGTGGCGCAGTGAGGCAAGCGAGAGCTCCTAACGGACCGCGCCATCTTTCCAGACTGACTCGTCCGGTCTTGCGCAGAAGCTTGTTCCTAGCTCCGAAACTCATGCATGCTTGCAACTAGCTGTATCCGTCATACTTTGCGACAACCAGTCGCGAGCTTGTGAGCTGGAGCTAAGGCATTGCAGAAAACTGTCAGAATGTGGTACAAGTCCGATCAAGAAGCAGATAGCCTACATGTGAACTTTACGAAAATCAATACTATTAGTACTGTAGTATTAAACGTGCAGGGCCTATACGTTGTTCTTTTTGCTTCGTGTTTATAGTTTAACTGCTTATGTATTGTGTCGGATAAATAAACTGTAAACCTGAATATCTGACTCCGTCGTTGTTCTAGCTTTGCAAAGCAAATTAAGCCTATACCTTTACTATTATAATGATGATGAGTGTTGCTTACTCTTACTAGCTTATTGTTAATGCCATCGTTGTGGTGTTAAATGACTTAAAGTTCTAACAATATAACGACCATAACAATATTGACGTTATCAGACATGATTTATTCATCTTTGTCTTTGCCTCAGAATAACATGTCAACAATATATAATGACGCCGTAACATGCCACGATATTACAACTAATTAGATTAGGCTATAATTACGTTTGTCATGCCATGTGCATAGGTCATTACAAAATGGTTAAATCTGCTTTAAAATAACTTAAATTAACTCTACAAACAACCGTCATGTATGTGCAACCATTTGTAAAACGTGCTACAATAAAGGCAGGCAGCTGTAGATTATCAAATCCTTTCTCTTTGTTCTCATTCAGCTCAGGTAAATCAGTGATTTGCAGAGGCTCCCTTTTGTGCTCGTTCATTGTTCGTATCCGCGAGCACGTTTCCAGGCAACTTTTCTTGACGTAAGCAAATAAATGGGCTGCTACCCATTTCGGATTGGTTTCAATCTTTGCAAAAATCAGGAAAAATTATTCTATGAAAAAGCTAGTAGTATGAGCCAGGTTTGAGAATCGAACAAAAATTATTGGGGGAGATAGTTTTCGATATGTTGACTGGAGTTAATAGAATAAAAACGACCGGACGAGTCGGGTAGAAAATCGGAAATGCTATACCACCTACATCCACCGGGGCTGTTGCCTCAAGCCGAGAGTTGAGGGGTGGGGGCTTGACTCTG
This sequence comes from Hypomesus nipponensis, assembly GCF_054491055.1. Taxonomy (NCBI): domain Eukaryota; kingdom Metazoa; phylum Chordata; class Actinopteri; order Osmeriformes; family Osmeridae; genus Hypomesus; species Hypomesus nipponensis. Next base: position 19,119,197 of record NC_140379.1, on the reverse strand, counting down.
TCGTGTCGCCTTGCTACCCACAATGCACCACGCAAGCGATTCGCCTGGCTGACGCGACGCAACAGAGTTGAGATTTTATATTTTTTATATTGTATTTTGATCGATGTTGCAACTACGTAAACCCAAGTCTGCACACTTGGCCATGATAACTACAACAGCGATTTTAGAGAACTACATTCTACATTCATCCGTTTGAAACGCCCCCGAGCGTGGTGAACTGTGGGAAGGCAAGCGATGGCAAGCGATTCACATCGCTGCAGTGGACACGCACTGTAGGAGGGCTGGTGAATCTGCTCACCAAAATAACGAAGGGAAACCCTCTTGTCTGGCAGATTTAGACATGTTCCTAGGAACCTAGTGAAAAATAGCTTAAACTTTCCAAGACTTTAAGTTATCGCTGTCTTACTAGAACGTAGTGATGGGAAGTTCGGTTCATTTTACTGATTCGGTTCTTTGAATCTCGTTCAGTAAAATGAACAAATCTTTTTTCGAGTCATTCGTTCATTTCAACCGGCAAACACTTATCATATTCTCATGTAGGTTAGTGCATGACATGTGCACCAGCAGATACTATTTCAAAAGAAATTCCTGCATTAAAATAATGTATCATGAGTTTGATTTGGTCATGTATTATCACACTAGCTTTTAATTATCACTTCAAACAATTACACTGCACTAAACTGTAAGTGTAAATGTAAAGTGAAAATAACAAAACCAGGCAGTATGATGACTTGAGCGAATATCATTCACGTCTTACTAAAACAGCGGCCACGCGAAAGGGAATAAGGAAACTGTTTCCTCTACTAAAAAATACAATGGGGGTCACGTGAAAAAAGGATCCAAAGAATCGTAGAAAGACCGAGTCGGGAAATGAACGAATCGTTCGTTTCCTCTAGCTACAGAGCCTATGCAGGTCACGTGAAATATGATCCAAAGACTCATAGAAAGACCGAGTCGGGAAATGAACGAATCACTCGTTGAGAGGACTCGTTACTCCCAAGTCCTTATAAGGATTCGTTCAAAATGAACAAATCGTTCACGAACGACACATCACTACTAGAACGTTGCTGATTTGTAGGTCGCACATGTGCGAGTGCTTGTAAAAAATGCTCGCACTGTTTCAAAAACTGGTTACAAAATGCGACTATTTGGTCGCAGTCTGGAGCCCTGCACCAAGGACTTATATTTAATCATGGGAAAGTTATTTATTATATGAAAAAAATCGAATGTATGTTTTTGGTGGTAGTTTACTCTTGACTAGGTAGCAAGTTACAGCTCGCTAGCACTCATCTTAGTGCTCACAGCTAGCTGTCATTAATCTTGACAATGTTCCTTAATGTCAGATGCAGGGCTTGACTAACCTTTTGAGGCACTTACGTTCTATGCACAAAAGTCACTTGTCCGAAACCTTTAAATAGCCTGACCTAGTGAAACGGGCAAAACTAGCCTGGGTAACGGAGGTCGCTTTCTCAGGCAAATGACGAATGGAACAGGCTCGGTTACAGAAATCCAATATTCTGGCTATCTTCGGTAGGCTCGTATCTACCCAAAGCAGTCCTCCCTGACGTTTGTGGTGTAGTAGAAAAGAGTGAAATAACTACAACATTGTGAACACTGCCAGTGAGCACCCGAGTCTGACTCTGAGGCTAACCTCAAAACCGGGGGACCAAGGCATGGCTGCCGCCTTCTACTATGGGGGCGACCCATTCTCACTCAAATTTCAAGACTTTCGTGACTCAAATCAAAATTCTGATGCGACAGATCAATGGGGAATCTCTGCTCTACCTTATTTGGAGCAGAATTCACAAGATGAACTTCACCGAATCTAGGGTTGCCAACCGTCCCGATTTGTCCGGGACATCCCGATTTATGGGTGATTTGATTTGTCCCGTTTTCCAATCACAGCCTCGCCTGCCGGTATTCATATTCAGTGAACTGCGAACAGGTGCACGTGTCAGAAGGGAGCGCGAGTGCATGGAAATATTAGGCCTTGCATCACCAGTGCAGACGACCATCAGAAGCTGAAAGCAGTCCCGCATTTGGGGTTGAGGAAGTTGGCAATTTGGCAAAATTAATATCAAGCCCTGCAATCCAGTGGCCAGAGATATATGATGACCTGATCGACACTCCAAGTGTAATAGACCGGGGAGAAGTTTGTCTTTTGCAACCGACATGCGCAGTTGAGCCTGATTGACAGTTGTGTGACGTTGGGTGATAATTGGTCTATTAGTAAGTAAGGAAGACTTTTTATTTATATAGCACATTATACAATACAAGAATTGTAGCTCAAGGTGCTTTACATAAATCATAAAAACAATAATGCAAGTGACAAAAGTAATAATTATAATAGCAAATCTATAAGAACAATAACATAACTAATAAAAGTAGTAAAACCCTTTTGAGATTTGAAAATTACTTCAATGCTTCGGTAAAAAAGTAGGTTTTAAGCAGTCTTAAAAATGTCTAGCGTGTTTGCTTCCCTAATATTTATGTGTAATTTGTTCCATAGTTTTGGGCGTAATTGGCAAAGGCCAAATCACCAATCTTCTTATGACTGCTTCTGGTGACCTCTAATAGGCCTGCATTTGATGATCGCAGTGTTTTAGCTGGTGTGTAGCTTATAAGGGAGTTAGCAATGTAGCTAGGTCCTTACCGTGTAGAGCTTTGTATGTGAGGAAAAGGACCTTAAAGTCAATTCTGAAGGTAACAGGGAGCCAGTGTAAAGTGGCTCAGACAGGACTAATGCGTTCTCTCCTTTCTAGTTTTTGTTGATAATCTAGCTGCAGAATTTTGAATGAGCTGTAGTCTTTCAGTGATTTTCTTGGGAAGACCAGTGAAAAGTGTGTTACAGTAGTCCAGCCGGCTGGAAATAAAAGGTTGAATTAACTTCTCTGCATCATTTTGGTTTATAAATGGTCGTACCTTTGCTATATTCCTCAGGTGAAAGAAAGCTGTTTTGGTAACTTTATTCATGTGAGAGTGGAAATTCAAATCTGAGTCCAGGATTACACCGAGACTCGTCACCTCTGGTTTAAGACAGGGGGTTAAACCTCCTAGATTCTTAGTAAGCATCTCTCTTTTGGATTTGGGGCCACATAGTAGGATTTCGGTTTTGTCTTCATTTAATTTAAGAACGTTATCATTCATCCATTTGTTTATTGGCAACAGGCAGTTGGTAATGGAATTGATGGCCGTTCCATCGTTGGGTTCAGTGGATATAGTTGTGTGTCATCCGCATAGCTATGGAAATCTATGTTATGTTCTCTGATTATGTCGCCGAGTGGTAATATATAAAGAGAAAAAAGTAATGGACCTAGGCAGCTTCCTTGAGCAACCCCGTAGTTGTTCTCATGTTTATTGGACCTATGGTTCCCTAAACTAACATAAAACGTCCTCCCTGTGATATATTTACATTACATTTACATTTATTCATTTAGCAGACGCTTTTATCCAAAGCGATTCCCAAGAGAGAGCTTTACAAAGTGCATAGGTCACTGATAATAACAACAAGATAGCCCCAAAGCATTGTGGGTAGCCAAAACACAAGAAGCACACATTGTGAACAACCAAAAAATAAATACCAAGAGAAGAACCATAAGAGCATGTAGTTAAGCAAGTTACAATTTAACAACATGAATCTCTAAGTGCAAGTGTACCTGTTGAAAAAGCAGCAAAAATAAGATGAACTGAAATAGAATATTTTGCAGCAAATACAACAGTTTAAATCAGTTGCCACTAACCAACAAGAGCAACAAGCCTCTAAACAAGAGTCATTGTGATCCTTGAGGAAAGTAGCTTTAGGTTCAGCAAACCATTCATAAGTACCGTTGTACTACCGGAACAAGTGCGTTTTGAGCCTTCTCTTGAAGGTGGAGAGACAGTCTGTGTCTCTGATGGAGGTTGGGAGTTGATTCCACCACTCGGGGTGCCAGGCAGGAGAAGTGCTTGTGTTGGGACCGAGCGGTCTTGAGCGGTGGGACCACCAGGCGGTTGTCTGAAGAAGACCGTAGGCGGCGGGTGGGGGTGTAAGGCTGCAGGAGAGACTTGATGTAGTTGGGTGCAGTCCCGTTCACTGCTCGGAAGGTCAGTACCAGGGTCTTGAATCTGATGCGGGCCATATATGATTTCATCCAGTTCAATACACTATCCGTGAACCCAATAAGCTTTTCCAGTCTATTGATTAGGATGTCGTGATCAATTGTATCAAATGCTGCACTGAGATCTAACAGGATAAGGATAGAAACGTTATTTGCTATTTAGTTTAGTCTGAGGTCGCTAATTATTTTGGTGAGAGCAGTTTCAGTACTGTGATATTTCCTGAAACCTGACTCCAAGACATACAGGATGTTATTTTATTCAAAAAAAGAATTTAAATTGATTAAAATTATTTTCCAGTACTTTACTAATAAATGGAAGGTTTGATATTGGTCTGTAATTTGCAAGTAGACTGTTATCCAATTTGGGTTTCTTTTAATAGGGGCTTTACGACAGCTGTTTTGAAGGCATCTGGGAAGATGCCAGATCTAAGGGATGTGTTTATAATCTCTAGCACCGGACCTGAGACACTATCAACCACTCGCTTAAAGAATGTTGTGGGTATAGGATCAATATCTGAAGTTGTGGAGTTAGATTCGTTGACAATTTTGGAAAGTTAACTAAGTGTGATACAGGTAAATGTGCTCATGGTTATGTTGCAGAATCTACTAATCGACCCCACTATTAATAATACTAGCTCTGATCAAAGTTGTTTTGTTCTTGAAGAACAAGGCAAGCTCTTCACATTTAACTGCTGAGGATGGAGGGGGGGGCAGGGACAGTGTTTAGCAGCTGGTCAATGGTGGAGAAAAGAACTCTGGCATTTTCTGTAAAAATTCTCTCCTTGTTAAACGGATGTTTTTTTTATAGGTGGTTAGTGTATCATTGTAGATATTGTAGTGGATAGTGATCTGTGTTTTCCTCCATTTACTCTCTGCTGCACGTCATTTTCTTTTCGTTTCACCAACATTTTTATTTGTCAGCCATGGGGAGGTTCTGCTTGTGCACTTCTTTTTGGTTTTCAGTGGTGCAACTGAGTCTAACACAGATAATAGTGCATCATTGAGTTTCTCTACCATTTCATTCAGAGAGCAATCATGATTAGTTGGCTCATATAGAGCAAATTGTTCAAAAAATGTCATCATAGCTGTATCGTCTAAATATCTTCTTTGGACTGTGTTTTTTGTTTGTTTGTCTCATTTCACACGTATATAATGTACTTAGAAGCAAAACGTGGAATTTACTTTACAGGATCTTTAATAGGGAGTGGCTAAGCTCTCCTTAAACAAGCTCTTGTGCAGTTGCTCTTGAGAAAATGCGCTCGGCTACACAGCCGGCAGTTCTCGAATCGGTCTCACGGTACTTTGATAGCTACGTCACAGTGACCTAGCCTCGGCGCCATAGACATATATAAAAGCTAGATGTCTCGTTCGGGTTGTGGCCAACAGAGTCGACCGTCTGAATATTATGGCGGCCACCTTGCTACAGTCAACTCGCTCACCCATAACATTGTGTCGGTGCTGTACTATTTTTTTTATAACTTAACTCAATTTTCAACCGATTTTTAACCCTTCTGTTCTCCTCGGGTCATTCTGACCCATCAGTCATTGTGACCCACCTTGGTTTGCGACAATTTTACCGCATACAAAAACAAAGTGAAGCATTTTCTTTTAACTGTTGGGCTGTCTCAGACCCCCCACACAAAAAAATTATTTTTATTTGCCTTTGTATTGGGTAAAATTGGGTAAACACAACGATGGTTCGTTATGAACCTTTTGGTCATGTGACCCGAAGGCAGCACAAGGGTTAAACGGTTTGGTTTGTTATAAACGTGAGAGATGTAGTTATGCCACTGCATTCTTATATTCTGTTTGTAAAAATGTTACATAATTATTCATAAGTTATGGTTATTAAAAAAATACATGGAGCACCAACACAATGTTATGCTTGAACGATTTGATTGTAGCAAGATAGCCGCCATGTGCGGACGTTATAGACTCCGCCGTATTCTTTATATATATCTATGCTCGGCAACGTCTGAAGTCGGACAAAAAGTCTAAGCAGAATTCATTGTTTCAAGTCAGCCGCCTGCAGCCGGCTGCAGCGCTGCATGAAGTCAGTCCATGTCGAACGCACCTATTCATTTATCCAGTGTCCTTCGCCCATGCAGTGGCGGAACCAGACTTTTATATATAGGGTGGCTAGGGCTACTTCAGGGGGTCCACAGACCAAGACTGAAAATGTGTGTGTAACCTTAGCCTTAGCATCTAAGCAGTGTCAATTATTTATATGATTGCTGATGAGAAATATAAATTCAATTTCACTTCAGCCTGAGTTTTTCAGTGTGGCCTAGTATGGTACACCACGGTTACTTTAATCAAATTCTACATTTACTACGAGTAGTCTCTACAACTGAATTGCAACAAATTTCTTTCTTACACACTGTACTGTAGGCTACTCACAAACTGGAGACACTTTTGTTACTTTGTTTTCATGAATATATCATCTGGGTCTCACCAGGTTAGAGGTTAGATCCTTATTTTACATTAAAACATAACTATTAGTGTATACTCACACAAAAAATGCCACAGCCATCAACACAAGAACCCTCATGAATCAACAACCAACATTTTAAAGTGAGGCTTGTCGTGGATGTTTTTGAGAGAATCAATCGTTTAAGCTGAAGTCGGGTGAAGTACAGAGTTAGTGTTTATTTGACGTAGATGTAAACATAATAACGTTACCAACATAACATCATCAGCACACAGACATAAGACAATTCCATACAGCTCCATCTAGCATTCTAGAATGGAACCGGGAGAATCCAGCCCACCAGCACTACCCAGCTGATGGCCTTGAACCCCCCAGAACACCCTTTAACAGACCATTTTACATTTACATTTAGTCATTTAGCAGACGCGCTTATCCAGAGCGACTTACAGTAAGTACAGGGACATTACCCCCGGGGCAAGTAGGGTGAAGTGCCTTGCCCAAGGACACAACGTCATTTTGGCACCGCCGGGAATCGATCCGGCAACCGTCTGATTACTAGCCCGACTCCCTCACCGCTCAGCCATCTGACTCCCATTTTATAGATACGACAGTTCTCAAAAGTCATTGGTCCATCCCTACAGACATGCAGCTATACCAAATCTCTTCTGTCATTGGCTAAATCCTTAGAACAATACTGTTGAATCCACATTGTTTTCAGACCAACTGTCTCTCTCTTTCAGACCAACTGTTCCAGACGTCTTAGCGTTGGTGACCCATACAGGTTCTCCTGGTGATAAGACACTGTGCGTTTTTGCACGGTGACGCCTGTTGGAGTGTGCAGCATATGACATCCTCTCCTCCTTTTCCTTCTGAGCCAGTGCGTGGCTGTCAGGCAATGTAGGGTCCAGATGAGAGGGAACAGTTGGCACCGTGGTGCGTAAACGTCGGCCCATGAGAAGCTTCACCGTTACTTTGCGGGAACCTCAGGCTGCTGGTGACATGTCTGAATCCGTATGCAGCTGCAAACAAGGTGAAGGTCTGTCCAGAAAACTGAGGTCCGTTATCTGACATCATCACCTCCGGGATGCCATGGCGAGCGAAGATCGACTTTAGATGAGTGATGATGTCGGTGGACCTAGTGTGAGATAAGAGTGCAATCTCAATATATCTCGAGAAGTAGTCGACGACAAGTAAGTACGTCTTACCTAACAGTTGAAAGAGGTCTGCCCCCAACCTTTGCCAAGGTCGATCAGGGTGCTCTGAGGGCATGAGCGGCTCATTGGGATTGAGTCTGTCTTGTATGCACGTTCTGCATTTGAGTACCATGTAGTTTATCTGCTGACCAAGTCCCGGCCACCATACAGACTGCACACGCTTTACATTTCACGACACCTTAGTGTCCTGCATGCAGCCTGGCTAGCACATTGTTCCGCAGTGTTGCAGGTATTACCAGCCGAGAGTCTTTTAGGAGTCTGAAAGTTTAGGAAGAAACTTTCATCCTCCTTGTCAATACCGTCCACGTTTTCGCCTGCACGACAGACGCGCTGAAAATGACCTTTTTTCCACATGAATGACACTTTGCATCGTTGGCAGGGCACTCATGTCGAGGATGAGGTGGGCCACCACATTTGTAGCACTGGGAGCTGTGTGGATATCTACTCTGGCTGCTGAAGTGTGGCTTTGCTCCATCACTTTGTATTTGTGGAATTTGTGCATCTCTCTTTGTCTTCTGCCTTCAAACACATCCATCTGCACTACACTCCTGGCATCAATCCTCGTGTGTTTAGTTGCTTTTTTATCTCCTCTGATTGTCTTGCCAGTTGCCATGTTAATAAACGTCACTTCGAGAACTTTATCTTATGCTTGGACGATTGTTCCTTTCTGATATTTTCAATTATGATAGATTTAAAATGGCTGAATGATACAGTTGTTGTTTTAAAAGTGTGCAATATAAACTAAATTGAATCAACTAAGCTACACCACTCCTACGTACTTCTGCTCAATTTAGATTTAGCTTCTGTACTAGGTCTGGAATTTCAGTGCATAAGTTTTCAGAAACACATTTTTGTAGGTCCAATCAGCGAACAGAGGGAGTGGCTGAGAATGAAGTTAATGTTGTGCGCTAGTTTGAGTTGTAGTTCAGTCATGGCGGCGGAGAAAGATGCGAGCAAAGCTATTCGGTCCATTGTGGCAACTCTGCAGAATATCCATAAATTAAAGCCAGAGCAAGAACAATACTTGCTGAGTTTTGTTGGTGGCCATGATGTTGCGGCCCTCCTCCCCACAGTGTTTCGGGAAAAGTTTGATTTTCCAGCTATGGCAGCAAGCTCTGTTACAGTAGTGGTGAAGGAATTGGCTAAGGCGAACTCTAGCTATTGGTTATGGCAGATCAGAGTGGCTGTAGGCAGATCCAATAGTTTTAAGCTTCCACAGAGTACCCGCCCTTAAGGAAGTTAACGCTTGTCAATGGAGCGATCCCCGACCCTCTGTACAAATGAAATGTACGAGGGTCTGGTTGGGACCAGGCTCGGTCTGGAGTAGCTTGTTAAGGAAAAACTATACCCGAACAGGAGCTGTTCGGACTAATGAAATTTTCAGGGCGGGCTTTATACGATGATGGACAGATGATCAACCGTAACGTAATCAACCACGTCACCAAAGAGCGCTTGGGTTGAATTTGTTTTCAACAAACAACATATTACGTTGCTACATGGGTCTGGTTAGGACCAGACTAACACCACAGTAGGCACTGCGCTGTTAGCTACTAAGGTAACGTTGGTGCTGCTAAACAAAAACAGAGAAACGCTTCTTTTAACAAGATAAATTAAATAAAATAATTAAATCAGCATCCAATTGCCAGGGATAGTGAATTACATTTTGGGGTGGTACCTGGGGGCCAGTCCGATATCAGGGGGTCCAGTGCCACCCCGGCCACCCCTCTGGCTCTGCGACTGCGCCCATGGAACCGCATAAAACATTTTGGATTTACATCACTGATTAAAACTGTTTTTTATTAAATGCGGAGGCGATTACCAGCACATCGAATGAGTAAACAATTGTATTTGTATATTATTTTTGTGTTTAAGTATACATTTATTTTTCAGGAATTTTGATGGGGGCGGTGCCCTTTATTTAACAACCCTGTTCTGGCAAAGCTCCCAATGGGGTCCCCGAAGTATGTGAGAGATCCTGCTTAGCCATTCATTAGAACCCTAAAAGGGATCCCTCAGGCGTAAGACTCTTTTGTTCCAGCAGGATGGGTTTAACCCACAGAACCTCTCCCTGTTTACATCGTGTTTCAGGACAGGAAACCACAACCACTGCATCACATGGGTGCAGCCATTGCACCATCTATGACCATCGCAATTCTTCCTTTGTGACCAACAGTGTCAGTCACATGGCGTTGCCGTGAGTTGTCATGTACCAGGATGACAGACAGCCTTTCAGGACAATGGGTAAGCATGTCGCAATGGCTCTCACTCATACCACTCGCCATAGCAGGACCCAATCAGAACCAATTGATCGGTTTGAGCTTTGGAACGCCAAACTACAGAGAAAATATGTTTTCCCCATGAATATCTTTTTTTAAATTTTGTGTTACATACTCAGATCAGTGCTTATCCCTGAGTGCCAGATGGACTGAGAGATGGGAGGTGAGTGACAGAGGTTGCAGCTAACTGCACAGTAATCCCAGGGTACAAAAACGTGGTGCAGTGTGGGCAGGCAGGCACACAGAATCTGCAAAAGAAGACCCCTGGACCTGTTGATTCTTTAATAAGACATAAACACCAGCCAGGGTTCTTCTGCCTGGTCTGGGAGTGTAGATTTGGTCTTCATAGGACTCCAAGTAAGGAGGTCACTGACAGTTCTTGGGAGAGTACGAGTTATTTCTGCCAATTTCTGCAGTCAGCCTTAGGATGTATTTGGGTGCGTCTGAAACAATATGTGTTGGAGACAAGGGTGTCTGAAGTTGCCTTGAGAAACTGAGCCTTGTGACCGTTGTTGGTTAGGTTACCTAGACTTGGCAATGAGATTGCTGTTGACAAAACACAAGGACAGGGTCCAGAGCTTTATTCAGTTTGAGGGAAGTACAGTGGTATAGTGGCCAGGGTGGAGAACAGAGGTGACACGGGTACAATATAACATTTTGGAGTGGGACTCAGCATTACAGACACAATAATAACCATGATTGAATGTCATGGGCAGACTGGGGATTTAACAGATAGTTTATGAGCTTCAGGGCACATGCACGGGCACACTCATCACAGAAGAGAGAGAGGGAGGGAGGGGGAGGGTAAGGCTTAATCCTGCCAGTTCGACTTTGAACTGGAGGAAACAAAGCGGCAACGCTTTCACTGATATTGGTGTGTATTTGCCTTCACTTGGGATTGGAGTTATTTGGACCAAAACTATGATGTTACCGTGTCTGGAGATTGGGTATTGTGACTCGGGTACCTTTTAACCTGGACTCATCTGTCACCTCGGAAAGACCTCAGGATGAATAGAACAATAGTAACTGCAGGTAAAAGCTCATAACAACCTGTGGATCTGGACATTTCTGTTCCAGGCACAAGCACAACTCTGGAGGTTGGGCAGGGGGAGAGAGACCCACTTGTCCTCACTGGGAGGATCATGTATGTGCTGTGCACCCTTGTTGTGCTGACCATCCACAGCCTCTTTAAGAGCCGACACAAGTCCCTGGAGCCTGGTTGCACAGAAGCTGGGAACGAAAGCAGCCTATCTAGAGATGGATCTCTTGCAGTGGGGGAGGAAAGCAAGATGAAGGGTCTGAGATGTGATGGAGTTGATCTCGAACAAATACAGAACAGGAAGGCTGTGCCACCACATTCTGCTAAAGACCTCTCTCTGGGGAAGAGAAGAAACATTGCAGACCATGCCTTCACAGAAGAAGGCAAGCTGGACGTAGAAGTCCTTTGCCAGTGCAGGCTGGGATACAGACACAGAGGCCTGGAAAATGTGCCAGACAGTCGAAAACGAATGCAGGTGAGAAAAAGTGGAGAAAGGGTCAACAGTATAAAAAGAGTGAGAACGGAAATATAGTTTGTAATATTAAGGAAGAAAAGAAGCAGGGACGGTTGTGTGGCGTAATGCATTTGTTAGATATCAGGGAATGAATTGGGAGGGGGTATGTGTGGAGTAAGTGAAGGTGTAAGAAAGGGGGAGCAAGCCAAGAGAGACTACAAGCTGACAGGGAGAATTGAGGGTGTGAGCAGATTCCCTGGTCAGCACGTATGCACATTCTGGACACCTTTTATGCTCCCTGGAAAACAACGTCATGATCGTTATGGCAATCAATCAAATTTCAGAGGGCCAAACCCAAATGAGTAAATGTCTAGATTATCAAAATTTAGAGACTGCAGTAGGTTGGTTTACTAAAGCTGTGTTTGAAATAATAGTCACTTAGCCTGATGTACCCTCCCACAGCGTGGGATGTCTTGAGTGATTGAGATATGCAGTAAATGGACAGATAGTGACCTTGACAACGCATTGTCTTTATTTGAATAATTTCATTTCTTAAAACTTCTCTATGGAATTTGGAGTTGTGTCCAAGGTCCATTTCATTTCCACTTTAGTTTTCACCTGTCAACCTGCCAACACCAGTCTGCAATATCCATCTCTCTCTTGCCGTTGTGCTGCCTTTGGGTCACATGACCCAAAGGTTCACAACGAACCATCATTGTGATGCGACAATTTTACCCAATACAAAAACAAATAAAAAGCATTTTCTTCTAACCTTCGTGATGTGGGGGGTCTGATACAGCCCGACGGTTAAAAGAAAATGCTTCACTTTGTTTTTGTATACGGTAAAGTTGTCGCAATACGACGGTGGGTCACAATGACTGATGGGTCAGAATGACCCAAAGATAACACAAGGGTTAATCCCCCTATGGCCAAGTCCACCATGTATTTAGTTGTGTATGTACATAACCCCTGTGTTAGAAGAGAGGGTTAAGTCCTCTGACCTGCCTGCCTATGTGCGTGTGCCAGACCAGAGCTTTGTTCCTGACTTATGTGGAAACCGAAGCAGATTGTGTGTTGCAGTCAGGCTCTCTCCTAGCCTCCATCTATTCCAATCCCCCCTCCCCCATACACACACACACTTAGGGCTTAGGTATACTCCAGTTTTGGACGTGTGCGTACGTACGCAAAAGCACAGGAGATTGGCGGCAGCTAAACAGTTTGTGACTAAATACGTTGACAACTAAAGCAATAACCATGAGTACAGAGTAGGTATAATTAATGTATTTCTAATGCATGCCAGCTCACATATTTCCCTGCCATTGTGTACAACTACTATTTCAAAGGATCGGAATCTTTTGTATACTGCCCCATGATTTTTGTTGGTACTGCACCTTGCTAATGCATACATTAAAGGGCCAGGGAGACGTGCACACAGTACGCACCAACAAAAATGCAGGATACGTGTGGCAGACATTCAGTGTATGCGTACAGGTACTTGGCATTAAGTGTACTTTGGCCTACATGCACACATACTGTCACTGAGTAACTAGTTAAGGTAGCTCCGCAGATTAAACTGATAGTGTTCTGATAATTTGATAACGCGGCTAAAACACTGATATCCTAAGGACGGTCCGGAAGGCTACAGTACCTGAACTTGGGTGTAGAATTGCTCATCTATAATGCATATTATCCAGACCAGTTAGGACCAGTCCTAAGATCTTCCATGCACACACACTGTTTGAGATGTTTCTCAACTGTATTTAGCATTTTTCTTCATTTGTTCTGTGGTCACAACAACCTAGTCCTGATTATGAGAAGCAAAACTACTCAAAAGCACCTAAGAAAAAAGGAAGGAGAGGGAGGGGTTTAGTGTTTGTGAATGGCAGCCCACAAACACATTGCTGTTCAGCATAGATCACTACATGAACAATGATAGCATAATGTAATGACTGAGTACATCTCGGTGGGTTTGTTTATTCTTTTACATTAAAATGCTTGTGTGTGTACTCATCTTACGTTGTAGCCATTTTTCATTGAAGTATTTCAGAGGATGGGTATAGATGGGCCACGATGTGACACACAGCATTGTGCTGTTGCTTTGAATATTTGAAGGGTGGGAGGAGCATGCAGTGCACTGACATGTCTCATTTGTGCCTGAAATATTTATTCCTCCATTAGGAGGGAGGATGGTTGGAGAAGAGCCAAAGAGAGGGAGGGGACTAGAGGAATTGGGGTCTGGGGGGATGACGACTACATGGGCTGTGTTGCTTGCTCCAATTCCACTGTTACTAAGGAACGGAGCACAAGAGCAGAATGTGTGTGTGTGCATGCATTAGAGACTAGATAAAGGATGTGGGCTGGCTGGTTCAGCAGCGAGGTAGTGTTTATGCTGGGAAATGGAGAGACACTGACAATACAGGAATGATCAGGAGACACAGACTGCAGGGGAAGAGGTGAGTAGTCCATACAAAATACAGATGGATGGAAGATGATAGAGAGAGAAAAAAGATGGACAGCGAGCGAGAGCAAAAGGGATGGTAATGGTGAAAGAAAGAGGGGGCAGTGAGAGAGAGGACTGTAAGTAACCAAAGGTTAGTGTGTGCCTGTGTGTGTTTGCTGCTAAGTTTGGTCTTCGCTAGAATGTAGAACACTAACAGGAACAGGATATTCTCCTTTTCCTCTCTTTGTTGGGGTTTACTCTTATATCCCTGTAATCTCCTGTCCATCTGTCTGCCCCTCTGTGTGTCTGTCTGCAGTTTTTTTCCAACCTTCTGTTCTCCAGTGAGGACCTGTTCAGAAAAAGCACTTTTTTCAGTGTGTGTCTGTCAACTTAAAGTTTCATTTCCACTGTTATTGAGCAGACAGATTTTTTCCACCTAATGTATGGTGGCTGAGCTGCTTGTGAATGATCTGACCCAGTTTTAGGGAAGAATACGGGAAGGAGAGAGGGGTGGGGAAAAGGGGAGGATTGAAGGTATTTTATTTTTATTTCACCTTTATAAGGTAAGGAGGGAGTTTGATGCTCTTGCTATTCACAGAAAACGGATACCTACTTCCCTCTTGCCGAGTATCGTATGTTTACGAGTCTTGTCACAGTAAACTGGCTACATTTGTCTGGGTGAAGTTTGTGTGTGTGTGAGAGAGAGAGGAAGGGAAGGAGGGAAGGAGAACAACAGGATGAACGCAAGAATTGTGTGCATTTCTGAGGGGGGCGTTTGGGCCAGTTGGAAGCCATTGGACTGTGAGTGATAGACAGGGACAGACTGCATAACCTCAGGAAGTATGTGTCGTAATGCGTGTGTGTACTGTATGGCACATGGCAGCTCTGGGAAACTCTCTTTATTATTAACAAAGCACCATGTAAGGAACTCAAATTCCACAGACCCTAATCAGGAATGTCTTAATAAAGTGTTAAAGGGGTCATTTACAGTTTTTTTGGTTATTTCACACTGTTCCTTAAGGTTTCCGAATAGGGTATGGAACATTGGTTGGGCTGAAAATGGCCCGGGTGCTGTTCTTTGCCCCATAATGCTTCCTGTGAAATTGTCCCAGGAAAAAACGCTAGGTTTTCTCCTTTTATGGTATGCTCATGAATATATATATAGATGAGCTGCGCGCTGATTGGTTGGTTTACAACGAGTGAAGCTGTGGAGCAAAGACGCAGCACGGCCAACAGCACTCACTGAAACATTGAAGGTGGAGACTTGAAATAAAACAGACAAATAAATCTATTGTGTCTGCACTGTTTTCAACAGATTGACTAGATATCATTTGAAATTATTACGTTACTTGTTTCTACTTCTGTTAGGTGGGTAACATAGCAGCACTACAGCTTAGCAAACAAACTATCGTGATTCAACTCGGCGTAAGTTAGCTCTAGCTATCTTGCTGAAAGATATATCTGTACTACAATCTTGAATTGTAGATTTACATGACACAGATTATTTATTTGAATGAAACACAGTCAGGAACATAAAATAAAGTTTGCCCCATTGCCAATAAACTAAATCATCACACATTCTACCAATGCTAGAGACAGGCAGAATACGTTAGCATTGCTAACAGTGTTGTGCACATTCATACCTTTGAACTCGTTCAAAGTTCAGTTCATACAAGTGAATATGAATCGTTCATAGTTCACTAATGAAAATTCTGAACGCGTTCATAGTTCAGTTCATTTCATAGTTTTATTGCGGAAATTGAAAATGAAAGACTTGTTTTTTAACAATTAGATAGGGTGACCAGACGTCCTCTTTTACTCGGACATGTCCTCTTATCAAGACCTAAAAAATTGTGTGTCTCTGGGTCTTTCACCATAGACATATATACATGTCTTTCACAAGCAAATTATTACGCCCTTACAAGTTTCGAAAAGTGTATCTCCCTTAAGTTCCACCTTCTTAAGGGAGCTCTTGACTAGAGTCATTAGTCAACCGTCTTCTCAGTGTTGCCAGATGCACGATCATTATTTTCCAAATACGATCATTTTGAGCCTTTGGTAGCTACGATACTTCGGCATTTACAATCTGGCAACACTGAGCACCTTACCGCCTCCACTAGTTGCATTGTTTACAACAGCACACAACTGCAGCCATGCCGAAACGTAAATGTGTCTGATATATGATCATATAGCCTATGTCATTTGTGTAATTTCATTTGTGACATTTATGCATTCACATGGTCATGGTGCATAGATATAAATATATCCGACGCTCCCACCCATAGACATTAGCCCGACGTTGTCATACTCATAATTCTAGTCAGAATATGAGTCTGATAACTCTCCGTTGGGCTGTGACTATGGGGCATGTTTCAACCGAACTCGTAAAACAAATGCCTCTTCACTCAATTGGATACACCTACAACCAATCATAGCAACGTAATATGTTGTTTGTTGAAAACGAATTAAACCCAAGCGCTCTTTCGTGACGTTGTTGATTACGTTACTGTTGATCATCTGTCCATCATCGTATAAAGCCCACCCTGGCAATTTCATTGGTCCTCCCAACTCCTGGTTTTATATAGTTTGTCCCCAATATGAGCCCCTCCAGACCCAACTTCCCGACCAAATTTTTGTTATGGGCGGGGCTAAGTTGGGCTGGAAGCCAGGCTACATAGACATAGGATATGTGTCTATGCTCCCACCAGAGTGAGTTGTTTTTCTGAAACGGAAGCTAGCCAGCTTTAGTTAGCTTCCGTTACCTAGCAATCTAGCTTTGCTTGTTTGGTCTACATCAGAGCCATAGAAAACTTTTTCAATGGCTATAGTCTACATGTGTGTGGAATGAATCATGGGTAATGTAGTGTGAAGTCGAGTTAGTTGGTTTAGGTTAGGCTACATAGCAAACATTTTACGGGCACTGAGCAATGACACGGTAAGCATTCGTTTTAGACAGCGTCTCTCCTTACGAGAAGGAAACCATTCCGTAACGTTTTAGCTAGACCTCAGATAATATGAACGTGTTCACCGTTTAATTCATTATTTGTCATTAAGTTTCGTTTAGTTCATCGTTCTCATAAAAATGAACGTGTTTCTTTTGAACACGTTCGTGCACAACACTGATTGCTAATAACTGTTAGTGACAACATCATACTACAGCTTGCGGCTGTGATGAAAATAAGGTCGGAACAGCACCTCTTTTCAGCAACAGCTTCATAGCAAATCCTGCATTACATTGTCCCAGATTTTCAATACTGTCCAATACTGGTTCAGAGCAGCACTCAGCAAATTTAGGGGTGTGACAAAGGTACAGACCAGAGCCCAAAAAGGTGGAGCTTTTCAAAACCTATCGTTTTACAGCTACATTTTTTAATTGTGAGATTTGTATAGGAAAGAGGTGTCAATGGACTTGGGGTTCACTGTATGTCCATTTTACCCACTGAACTGTTATTCAACTGTGACAAGGTAAATTTGGTTTTACAATCAATGACCCCTTTAAATCTGGTTACTTTGGGAGGGCTAATTATGTAGACTGGCCAGTGGTTGACATATTATAGGGTAACCAGACATCCTCTTTTACCCGGACATGTCCTATTTTCGAGACCTAAAAAATGCATCCAGCAGGGATTGCAAAATCGTCCGGGTTTTTGCCTCGTTCGATAGTCGTGTTTCTCTTGGCCTTTCACCAACTATTACCCCCTTACAAATTTCGGAAAGGGTATGTCCACCATTCCACCTTCTTGCGCAAAGTCTGACTGTAGAGAAAACTGTCATTTTGATCAGATAGTGCGGCATGTAATACACCCCCCCCCCCCGATGCGACAGTGTCTATTTTTTCACAAACTCAAAACTGGTCACCCTACATATTATCTATAACAAGCAAACGAAAACCGTACTTGCATATATTCCATATTAAATACATTGACCTCAAAAGCACGTTCACTCGCATGCACAAGATAATCCATGATAATCATACAAACGTGCATTGTCAGTCCAAGACAAGAATGATCCTCGTATCTGCAGAGTGGGCATTTTAACAGTGAATCGGTGTGTCATCTCCTGTCCAGATGAGGATGTTAGGATAATTTCTTAAGTAATGCACAGAGTCGTCGGATTCAAAGAAAGTACAATAGTTAAATTTTTGCCAGCACGGAGACAAAGTCTGATCGTGAAGTTTGTCTGCTAGCATGTTGTGCTAGCTAGCTATTTAAGCAGCCCCACTCTTTGTACAGTCATTGGTTAAGACAAAAGCATGCAAATGTTCCATGGCTCTTCTTCATTGGCTCCTTGCGTAGACCTGTGTGCTTGCGTGTTTGAGTGTGTTTGTGTGTGTGCCTTTTGACCCCTGCAAGCTTGACCACATGATTCACCCAACACAGATAAGGCCAGACATCTTTTATGGCCTCTCCAGTAAGAGAGATTGGTCAGCCCAGGTCACCTTGTTTACATATGCCTCATGTTACCTAAAGTTCAGATTTGGGGGTAAGCTTCTCTATACACACAAGAAATGTTGAACACAGAATCATTCTTGTACAGGATAAATATGTTACATCTTCAATTTTTCCAACAGAGGAACATCTACTTTGTGTAGTGTTTGTATTGTGTGTGTGTGTGTGTGTATGTCAGCCGCTTGTAAAATGTTGTCTCATCTAATCTGTGCTACACTATCAAAGGAATGGCTGTGAGTGTTGGGTTGGTGGCAGGTGACGGCAGGGCTGCTACCTGTGTTTGGTGTCTCTGTTCAGGAACTGGGTAGTTCAGGTTGTTGGGTCAGGAGAGAGGTATATTTTAGACTGGTGCCGAATTAACACACTTCAACAGCCCTACTGTTGTCAGTGAAACACACAAATACAGATTACTTGAACTATAGATTGTGCATAGTGCCCATGATGAAATTGGTGGCACACACACAGATTCCTGGGGGGGGGATTAGTAAAGTCTGATCCGCCTTACGGGTGCCCCTTATTCACAGCAAGGGGGCAGAGTGCTAAGGCAAGGCCAGTTGGGTTGTTGACAAACTTTTGAAACCTCAACCCACCTCTAATGTACCAAGAACCACCAGGAGAGTGTCACCTAGGAACCCTCAGAATCAGAAAGGGTTTTAATCGCCATGAAAGTTTGCAAAGACAAGGAATTTGCTTTGACAGGAAGGTACATAGCAGGTGAAAGATGGGCTTGACCCAAATGCATGGGCTCTTCTCCAGTTGAGTCGGGAGTAGCAGAATTCTGTCCAGCGTGGGAAGCATGGGGTTCGGAGATATTAGCCCTCGGAAGGTGTGGATGGGAAGTGGGAGACGACATGGACGGTTGGCGGCTAGCTCTCTCCCTCCGGCGTTCACGGAGACGATTGTCCAGTTTCATAGCAAGGGAGACCAATCCATCCAGGCTGTCTGTGTCATCCCGGGAGGCTAGCTCATCCTTCAGCACCTCGCTAAGCCCGTTCCAAAAGGCACCCTGGAGCGCATCATCATTCCAATCGGAATCTGCTGCTGCAATGCGGAAGTCGATTGCGTAGTCTGCCACACTCCGGGATCCCTGAAGGATGGTGAACAGTCGTTTTGCAGCCTCAGCTCTTTCACAGGGTGGTCAAAAACTTTCCTCATTTCAGAAGTGAAAAACAAATATGAGGAATTGAGTGGAGACTGGCTGTCCCAAACAGCAGATGCCCACGATAGCGCGTTCCCCTTCAACAATCCCATTAGGTATGCTATCTTAGACCTGTCTGTGGAATATGTTGCAGGCTGCTGCTCAAAAACAAGGGAGCACTGGATGAGAAAAGACCTGCATGTTCCAGGATCTCCTGCATAGTGCTCAGGTGCTGGTACATGTGGCTCTCTAGGAGTAAGGGCTGGCTGGTCTGAAGGAGGCAGGTGGGAAGAAAGGCTGTCCAACTGGCTTCCGATCTGGGCAATGTAAGCTGAGAGACCTCGTAATGCGTCTATCAATTCTTGGAGGACTTGGCTGTGCTGGCCCACGAGAGCACCCTGGCTCGCCAGAGCATGCCGGATCTGGTCTGCAACTGCTGGGTCCATGCTGGTCAGATCATTCTGTTACGGTGTGGTACAGAGTGGACCCAAATGCAGCACAGATACAAGTTGGAGTTTTATTGGGTGTAGTCCTGAGTTCTGGTCTGGTTAGATGAATCAGCGGGTCAGCAGGCAGACAGGGACTGGGTTCTCGGATGATGATCCTGGGCACAAAGAAAACAGGTTTACAAAAGGCAAGTGAATCAAGCAATGCTTGAGGGTCAAAAGCACATACTACCACAGTAGCTGTGACAGCGATCTGACGAGGAGTGGTTGGAAAGCTGGGTTGCAGGATGATGAGGTAATGGGTGGCAGGTGTGTAGGGTCTTGGCAGGATGATACAGGTGAACCAGCAGGGGTGTAAAAGAGACAGGAACCAGGCTGTGGCCGTAACAACTCCTCAGTAAAAGGCACATGACAGCCCGCCTGGAGTTTGCCAAAAGGCACCTGAAGGACTCTTAGACCATGAGAAACAAAATTCTCTCGTCTGATGAAACACAGATTGAACTCTTTGACCTGAAGTCTGGAGGAAACCAGGCACTGCTCATCTCCTGGCCAATACCATACCTACAGTGAAGCATGGTGGTGGCAGCATCATGCTATGGGGGGGGATGTTTTTCAGCGGCAGGAACCGGGAGATTGGTCAGGGATGAGGGTAAGATGAATGCAGCAATGTACAGAGACATCCTTGATGAAAACCTGCTTCAAAGCACTCTGGACGTCAGACTGGGGAGAAGGTTCATCTTCCAACAGGACAACGATCCTAAGCACACTGCCAAGATAACAGTGGCTTCGGGACAACTCTGTGAATGTCCTTGAGTGGCCCAGCCAGAGCCCTGACTTGAACCCGATTCAACATCTCTGGAGAGATCTGAAAATGGCTGTGCACTGATGCTCCCCAGCCAATCTGATGGAGAGGTCCTGCAAAGAAGAATAGACATTCGGGATGCGCATGCAATGTGGTTGCAGAAAACCGGGAAATTATAGCATTTATGATGGCAAAAGGACCACACGGATAATACGAATAGTTAGATTTAAAAAGACCAAAAAGGTAAAGGAGAAACAGCCTTTAAGAGAGAAAGCGATTCCCAATTGATCTGTCATATCAGAATTTTGATTTGAGTCACGAAACTCATGAAACTGAGAATGTTGCCCGGTAGACGGCATTGTCTTAGGCGTTCATCATCAAAGTTCATCATTTTACAGTTCGGTCAATTCTACATTAAAGGTTTTACACCAAAAAAGTCAAGCAGGGCATCATTCAAGAGATAGGGGAAGTCTGTTTTTTGCCAGCTTGTTTGAATATTTTTGTGATTTTTGTAAAACTGGCAATCTGAGTGAGATGGCGTCTAAGAATCAGAAGGGATTTTATTCGCCATGAATGTTTGCACAAACAAGGAAATTACTTTGGCAGGGAGGTGCCTACATTAAACATATAGGAATATTGAATCTTAAATATGTGGACTAACTATACAAAAGGAGCAAAGTCTATCTAATACTAAGGGGGGTCTAGCTAATACTAAGAGGAAAAAAATTAAATATAAGTAGCCATAATGTACAATGTAACCTAAAAAAACAGATAATGCAAGAGAACGATACAATAGTGCAAATTGCAATGTCCAGGGGTCATTGTGCAGCTTGTGATTTAAAGTCAGTGTGAGTCCTTGCCCTTATTAAAATGGCCAACAGCGGATGGGAAGAAACTGTTCTTGTGGCGTGAGGTTTTGGTCTTGATGGACTGCAGCCTTCTGCCGGAGGGGAGTAGCTGAAACAGGGAGTGTCCAGGGTGGGAGGGGGTCGGCCACAATCTTCCTCGCTCGCCTCAGGGACCTTCGAGGTGTGCAGATCCTCGAGGGAAGGCAGATTGCAGCCGATCACCCTCTCAGCAGTGCGGATGATATGCTGCAGTCTGCTCTTGTCCTTGGCAGTGGCAGCAGCGTACCAGATGGTGGTAGAAGAAGTGAGGATGGACTCAATGATGGCTGTGTAGAAGTGCACCATCATTGTCTTTGGCAGGTTGAATTTCTTCAGCTGCCGTAGGAAGTACATCCTCTGTTGTGCTTTTTTGGTGAGGGAGCTGATGTTCAGTTCCCACTTGAGGTCCTGGGAGAGGATGGTGCCCAGGAAGCGGAAGGACTCTACAGTGCTGACTGGGGAGTCACTCAGGGTGATGGGGGTGAGTGGGCCTGTGTTCTTCCTGAAGTCCACAACCATCTCCACTGTCTTAAGAGCATTGAGCTCTAAGTTGTTCTGACTACAACAGGTCACCAGGTTGTCAGCTTCCCACCTGTAGTCAGACTCGTCCCCGTCAGAGATGAGCCCAATGAGGGTGGTGTCATCCGCAAACTTCAAGAGTTTGACAGACGATTGACTCGAGGTGCAGCTGTTGGTGTACAGGGAGAAGAGCAGAGGAGAAAGGACGCAGCCCTGAGGAGATCCGGTGCTGATGGACCAGTCAGAGTCAGAGACTTGTGTTCCCAGCTTAACGCACTGCTTCTTGTCAGAAAGGAAGTCTGTGATCCACATGCGGGTGGAGTTGGGCACGTTCAGCTGGGAGAGCTTGTCCTGTAGCAGGACGGGGATGATAGTGTTGAAGGCAGAGCTGTAGTCCACAAACAGGATCCTGGCGTAGGATGCTGGGGAGTCCAGATGCTGTAGGGTGAAGTGGAGGGCCATGTTAACGGCATCATCCACCAACCTGTTGGCTCTGTAGGCAAACTGCAGTGGGTCCAGGAAGGGGTCTGTGATGGATTTGAGGTGTGCCGGCACAAGGCGCTCAAAAGACTTCATTACCACAGAGGTCAGGGCGACAGGTCTGTAGTCATTAAGTCCTGTTGGCCTTGGCTTTTTGGGCATAGGGATGATGGTGGAGGACTTGAGACAGGCTGGCACATGGCATGTCTCCAGGGAGGTGTTAAAGATGTTTGTAAACACAGGAGACAGCTGGTCAGCGCAGTGCTTGAGGGTGGCAGGAGAGACAGTCCAGCCCAGCTGCTTTGCGGGGGTTCTGACTCTTGAAAAGTCTGTTAACTTCACCCTCCTGAATGGAGAGAGTCGTCACTGTAGAAGGGGGGAGGCCTCATGGATGGGAAGGGGTAGTTCAGGACTGTCCAATTATCTTTCAAATCTGCAGTAGAACTTGTTCAGGTCGTTGGCCAGGCGGGAGTCGTTGGTGGAGTGGGGGGCTCTGGGCTTGTAGTTGGTGATTTGCCTGAGCCCTCTCCAGACAGAAGCAGAGTCGTTAGCAGAGAACTGACGCTTCAGTTTCTCAGAGTACAGTCGTTTAGCCTCTCACCGCCTTGCTAAACCTGTTCTTTGACTCCTTGAATCTGTCTCTATCCCCACTCCTAAAAGCTTCCTCCTTCTCTTACCTCAACCTTCTCAGCTCTGCTGAGAACCAGGGCTTGTCGTTGTTGAAGCTCACCCTGGTGCGTGTTGGTATACAGCAGTCCTCACAGAAGCTGATGTATGATGTCACAGCCTCAGTGAGTTCATCCAGACTATTGGTAGCAGTCGTGAACATATCCCAGTCAGTACAGTCCAAGCACGCCCGCAGATCCTCCATAGCCTCACTGGTTCACTGTTTTGATGTCCTCACAACAAGTTTACAGAGCTTTAATTTCTGCCTGTATGCAGGAATCAGATGGACCATAGTATGGTCAAAGTGGCCCAGTGCTGCACGAGGGACAGCGTGGTAGGCTCTACTGACTATAGTGTAGCAGTGATCCAGAGTGTTCTCTTCTCTGTTTGCGCATTTGATGAATTTTCTGTATTTAGGGAGTTTGTGGCTGAGATTACCTTTGTTAAAGTCGCCGAGTACAATAACAAGGGAATCCGGGTTTGCTCGCTCCACACTCAGAATCTGGTCGGTGAGCGTGCGTTGGGCCTCTTTAACCTGTGGACCCGGCGCCATGTAAACTCCGACCAAAATGAGCGACACAAATTCTCGTGGGGAGTAAAAAGGTTTACAGATTATAAAAAAAAGATTCCAGATCCGGAGAACAATGTTGCAGAATCACTGTCACATCTACACACCAGCCACTGTTGATGTAGAAACAAATACCACCGCCTTTGGTTTTGCCAGAGAGTGCAGTGTCCCGATCAGCTCTCATGAGTTGAAAGCCTGCCAGTTGTAAAGCGGTGTCCGGGATCAAATCGCACAGCCATGTCCCGTGAAGCACAAAACCCAAGATGAAAGTCTCACCATCAGTAGCTGAAATTCGTCCATTTTACTGCACAGTGAACGTACATTGGAGAGGAAAAAACTTGGAAGCACTGTTCGGATTCCACGTCTGCATAGCCGAACTAGTGCTCCCGCTCGCTTTCCCCTTCTACGGCGTTACACTGCATGAGCAAAGCCTAGCCCACTGGCTACAATTCCCACTAAATCTGCCGCTGGAAGCAGAAAAGTGGGAAATAAGTCCACAGGAGTTGTGGTCCTTATGTTCAGAAGTCCTTCTCTTGTTACAGAACCCTGGAAATCTTGGCAGAGCACTGAATTAACAGACAAAACTAGACAAAACAGAGCGCACCTAACAACCACGGCCGCCCTCACCAGCTCCATCTTACAAAGATCACGGCGTTATACTGTTTTGACGTTAGCCTCAGAGTGAGACTCGGGTCGCTCACTGGCACAATGTTGTATTTCACTACTCAATTTTTTTTGTGAGGGCTGCCTTTTGTAGATACGAGCCTGCTGAAGATAGCCAGCATCTCTGATTTCTTTAACAGGCCTGTTTCATTCGTCATTTGCCTGCCTGAGAAAGCGACCTCCGTTAGCCAGGCTAGTTTTGCCCGATCACTAGGTCAGGCTATTTAAAGGTATCAGGGTCAAGTGACTTTTGTGCATGATAGTGTACAAGTGAAACGTAAATGTGCCTCAAAAAGTTTGTCAAGCCCTGCAATCCAGTGGCCAGAGATATATAATGACCTGAAAGACAATCCAAGTGTATTATAGCCGGGAGAAGTTCGTCTTTTGCAACCGACATGCGCAGTTAGCCTGCTTGACAGTCGTGTGACGTAGGGTGAAAATTGGTCTATTGGAGAAACTACCCAAAAAAAGGAGTAACAAAGTTGCAGCATCATACTCAAAAAGATGTGAGGCTGTAATTGCGGACAAAGGTGCTTCATCAAAGTATTGAGCAAAGGCTGTGAATACTTATGTACATGTTGCCAATATATAACAAATATGAAACAAACCTTTTTCACTTCATCACTATGGGGTATTGTGTGTGGAATTTTCATGGGAAAAAAAGTTTAATCCATTTTGGAATAAGGCTGTAACATAACAGAATGTGGATGAAGTGAAGCGCTGTGAATACTTTCCGGATGCACTATATTAATACAGTTGCTCAAGGTGCTTGCGACAGGATCTTATTCATAATTGCAACAGAACCTGGAGTTGACGGCATCTACAGTGGTATGAAAAAGTATCTGAACCTTTTGGAATTTCTCATATTTCTGCATAAAATCACCATCAAATATCATCTGATCTTTGTCAAAATCACACAGATGAAAACAGTGTCTGCTTTAACTAAAACCACCCAAACATTTATAGGTTTTCATATTAAAATATGAATTTTTTGAATCAAACTTTTGAATTCATTTTTCCATTGATGATTGCACGTTGTCCAGGCCCTGAGGCAGCAAAACAGCCCCAAACCATGATGCACCCTCCACCATGCTTCACGGTGGGGATGACGTGTTGATGTTGGTGAGCTGTTCCATTTTTCTTCCACACATGACGTTGTATGTTCCTCCCAAACAATTCAACTTTGGTTTCATCAGTCCACAATTTTTTTTGCCAAAACTTCTGTGGAGTGTCCAAGTGCCTTTTTGCGAACATTAAACGAGCAACAATTTTTTTTTTAGACAGCAGTGGCTTCCTCCGTGGAGTCCTCCAATGAACACCATTCTTGGCCATTGTTTTACAGATAGTTGATGTGTGCACAGAGATATTGGACTGTGCCAGTGATTTCTGTATGTCTTTAGCAGACACTCTAGGGTTCTTTTTTACCTTTCTGAGTATTCTGCGCTGAATACTTGGCGTCATCTTTGGTGGACGGCCACTCCTTGGGAGAGAAGCAACAGTGCCAAACTCTCCATTTGTAGACAATTTCTCTGACTGTCGATTGATGAACATCCAGACTTGTAGAGATGGTTTTGTATCCTTTCCCAGCTTTATACAGATCAACAATTCTTGATCGCAGGTCTTCAGACAGCTCTTTTGAGCGAACCATGGTGCACATCAGACAATGCTTCTCATCAAGACAATTCTTACCAGGTGTGTGTTTTATAGTGGGCAGGCAGCTTTAAGCCACCCATCAGTGATTGGGCACACACCAGACTTAAATTGTTTGGTAAAAATGTGTTTCTATTGCTCTTTAAGTCTCCTTAGGCAGAGGGTTCAGTTACTTATTCCTCCCCCTTCTGTCATTGTTTGCATGCTATCTTCATTAAAATATGAAAACCTATAAATGTTTGGGTGGTTTTAGTTAAAGCAGACACTGTTTTTTCATCTGTGTGATTTTGACAAAGATCAGATCACATTTGATGGTGATTTTATGCAGAAATGTGAGAAATTCCAAAAGGTTCGGATACTTTTTCATACCACTGTATGTTCTCTCCTTATGGGCAGTATGGGGTTGGGAAAAAAGGAGAGGTAGAGAGTCGACCTGGATCAGCTGTTCCTCTCTACATGCTCTCCTTGGAACTGTTGGAGCTGAGATCAGCTCCCTGAGAGCTGTGTGTAGCTCTACATAGAGTGAAGGGGAAGCAGGAGGCCATCTGGTCACAGGCTTAAAAGATTATTGGTAGTGTTTTGTGAGTGGTGAATTTAGAGCTGATCTGGGATCAGGTCATGTGGAATTCTCCTGCTGGTCCAGGTGAGGGGCCTGAATACTCCTGTTCCCAGATCTGTTTTAAGGAGGGTCTCTGGGTCTGTTTGGGAGGAGCCTAACCCAGCCCTCCCAGTAATCAGACTTAATACATTTACTTTGGATAGTGTTGTTATTCAGTAGGGTGTGCATGACCTTAAGAGAATAATGGGGGTTGAATTGGGGGTAAGGAGTTTACCTGTAGCAGAGGGTCAGTGTATGTGAGTGGATGTGAATGGTACATGGTCAGTCTATGTAAGTGGATGTGAATGGTACATGGTCTGGACTAGACTGTAAGCATGGCCATAGCTCTGTGACAGACAGCATGTTAGGTTTGGTTGGAATTCTCATCAACAAACGCTGGCTGGACCGAGACCATTACGGTCACCACGCAGAACGCAAGGCAACAGGAAATGGAAGGGTAGGCTGTGTGTGTGAATATTAGAGGTTGTCATAGAAAATTGCATTTAGATACTGATGACCTGCAAAGTGTGGACTGGGTACAGTGATGGAGAGTACTGCTAGTGTGGGCCCCCTAAAAGAATGACAAATAATTGGATATATATACGAAAAAACAAAAACGGACGCATAAAACATTAAAGCTGTTTTCCGCTTGCATACAGGCAATTTGCTTCTTGCTCGCCGCCTCAAAAGTTCAATTCATTTGGTTTGCGCAACATTGCCATTGTTATTCACACCTGTCGATGAGTACAGCAGCTCTGAGTGATGTGTGTTCCCTGAAGAGAGGGTTTATTCTTGGGGAAGGGGTAGGGGGGTGGTTGAAATAATTGTTTAGGGGGGATCGTCCGGAACTTCATATCCATGTGAATTTGTATTAGCTGTTCTGCGAAGGGGCTAGTCCTGTAATATGATGCTAATGTATTTAATATGATTCGCTGCATGTAATCTGATTGGCTTGATCAAGTTGACTTATGTGGAACAGTGCTCACATTTAAGACAAGTGAGGTGAGGGTAAGCTCTTAGCTACTTATCAGGTCCCCCCCCAACCAGAAAAAGACAAGAAGTCATTACCCTACTATCAGTCCCGCCAGGCATGTTGCGGATGTTCGGGTTCTCTGTTGAGAATCGCCCACTTGTTTGGGGAGTGACATCACATTCTACATTCCTATCACCAGTTGTCCCCTCGGGAGGGAAGACTGATTGTACAGTACTGAAACACACACTGTGGCTGATTCTACCGGAGACTATTGCCCTGGGAGATGACTGATACAAGGCAGAGAACAACCTGGGTATTTTCGTGAATCAGTAAAAGCCAATGTTTATTCAGAATCTATGATGATCATTAATACTAAGTTACAGATGTTGCAGCTGTGGCAAAGTCGTCCTGCAGTATCGGTTGGCTAACTGTCAGCTGATGCAGAAATTCTATCCACATTTTACTCATTACTCATAGGCTGTAAGCTCTTCTCAGATTTCTTCCTTGTCTTCTTTCTCATTTCACATGTTTGTCATATATTTTACCCTCCCTCCTGTTTGGATTTGTCAGTTGGATCATCTGCATCTCTCTTTCTGCCTTACTCTCTCTCCCTCTGTTCCTCCCTCGCTCTGTCTGTCTCTCTCGGGGCAGACGGTCCAGCAGTCCAGTGTTCTGCTCAGCCCCGCGGTCATGTTCGGAACACAAAAGACCTGGGATCTTGGCCACGCCCCCTGCCTTCAGGACCTCTGGAAGAAAGACGTCTCATTGGACGGTGAGCAAGTCTTAAATGTGGGGGTGGGACAGGGCTGAACCAGTGTGTCTGCATTTTTGGGTCTGCGGAGGAGAAAAGGAGGGAGACGTGACAGCACTCTCATTGAGACAGTCGAGAAGAGGCAAGGGAAGAGAAGAGGACTGTGCGACTCGTTCCTGTGAGTTTGTTTTACATTCAGCTGAGGGAGACTGGATCCTTGAAGAAAAAGCTGGCACACCTTAGCGTTTACACATTACTGTTGTCTAAAAATATGCGTTAAAGATATGGGTGTCCCTGTGTGTCTAGATGTGGCTATAAGGCTGATCCCCTTAAAGCCACAGTCCAGGGGGCAGGAGTGCTAACACTGTATGTTTGTTTGCGTGTGTGGATGTGCATTGTGAACTAGTGTGTTGTGTCCCTGTGATAATGTGCTTGCAGTGCTGTTCATGGTGACTATGGAGAAGTTTGATTGTTCCTACTGAGGATAGACACAGACAAAACTATGAAAGGGTCAGGGAGTGACAAAGGAACATTTGAAAGGTAGTGTTCATGTCCAGAGGCTTTTGTATGGCCAGTCCACACTAGTGACAGGTCAGTGTTCTAATGAGTACATGTGTGTGTGTGTGTGTGTGTGTGCACTCTGTGAGACTTGGTTATGCTGTCAACAACTAACCAAATGCAATTCACACACTTGATTTCCGAGGCTTTATTTAATCTGTCTGTGTATCTGGTATTTGCATACAGTTTTAGTTTTCGGTTTTGGGAACTTCTTTATAGCCTGTAACGGGTTACTGTTTGTGCATGTGTTTGATTAGCTGAGTAGTTCTTAGAGTACGCATGGATTAGGTAAGCTTAAGACATTAACGATTGTTTATGCATACAGTATTAGTGACTTGACGTACAGTATTACAGTGATTGGATCCTGTAGTACAGTGCTGTGATTGTTCTCAAGTTGAGTCTGGGCCCCAGTAGAGTTGACCAAGGTGAGCACACAAACAGACATCCACAGGGTTAATGTTTCACCTGATGGAGTCTTATCACTCCGCTTATCTAGCTTTTGCTGGTTTCCATGGTGCTCTACAAACCTTGGTAGGAAAGAAAATGGGGCATAGGAAGAAAATAAGATTGGACTGACTGAAAAAATAGACTTGAAAAGAGAATTTGTAAAATGGTTAGAGGGATGGAGAGCCTTGGATACTGAACCCTGACTAAAAAAGGACAGACAGAATGTGCTGAAAAGTTGAACAGGAGATCAGCACTGTATCCACCCACAGATCACTGTTTGTCCCTCTTGGTTACCTGTAGCGAGCTCAGGGGACTTTCTGATGAGTGATGGTGAGGAGGACTGCTCCTTCCTGTCTCTGCCTGGTACCACCTTCGCACAGTGTCCCTCGCTGACTGCTGACCTTACAGAAACTAGTCCCCACAACCAGCAATTACGCATACAGGTGGGTTACAAAGAGCATACACACATATACACACGTATACATACACACACTGACAGATCCATGGGGAGACACTCATTTGCATTTGTGTGCGACTCAAAGCGTTTTTTTTTTCTTCATTCATTTGTAAGGTTGTGCATGTGAACAAGCTGGAGTGACGCTCCAATGACGGTCTCAATGCTGACTCAGATGCTTACATCAGCAATTCATACAATGATATTAGCTGACAGGAACACCACATGGCCTCTTCAGCCTGGGCTTGCCCACTAAACGTGACAGTGCAGTACATTTTCTCAGACACGTTTGTTTTTACAGCTCCTCACATACGTGTGTAGTTTGAACAGACACACAGGCACTGTCTTCCCCTATGCTGAATGCACATTGTGGCTTTGAGCAGAATGACACAGCCAAATCTCGACAGTCTACCACCAAAATCCATGTTCTTCAACAATGCTGCATTATGCTTATACGATATCTGTCTTCTTTTCTCTCCTGATATGACTAGCCCTAGGCAGTGGTAAAAATCTGCTATAAATTTTGTGGACAAATATATGACAAATATATGACATTTTCTCAAGAGTAATTCCTGAGGGGGACACCAAAATTACTGCTGTAACACATAGCCTTACATTGTAATATGCTAAATGTACATTGTTAATATAATTTAAATTTGCTTATGTTTACAGTGATTTATTGGGGGGACAAATAATATTTTTCCCAGGATGGGGGGGTTGTGTCCCCCCGGGATTTCTGCCTATGGCCCTATGTGCTTTATCTCTCTCCGTTTTCACACCATCTTATTTGCTCTTTCAATCATCTCTCCCTGTTCTTTTCTCATCAACAGAAGGTCACTTGGTCCTATTCCTGGACACCTGCCTATGTAACATTCTCATTTACCTACCCGCTCACTAGATGTGTCCGTGTGACCTCTTCTCCTCCTCTACCTACAATCTTTTCTGAACAGCTGTGTTGTATGTAGTCAGTGGTAGCAGCAGTCTGGTAGAACCCTGTTGTAACCTTATTCTATAGCTGTCTGTAACATAGACATTTGATCTCAGAGGAGAAGTACGATTAGATTCCACGTATCCCTATGAACTTGTTCGACACCTAACCACTAACTGTATGTGTGTAGACGCTGCAAGACAAGGTGTGTGAGTTCCAGGCGCGTCTGTGTAGTGAGGAGGGCTCACGCTGCCTGCGGCTGCAGCGGTTACAGCACAGTCACAAACAGAGTCTCCAGGAAAAGACCAACGTCATCCACACACTGCAGGAGGAGCTGCACTCAGTCCAGCCCAGAGGTGAGTCGAGGGAAAGAGTGAGAGAATATCGATTAGAATACAGACGATTGTGGTAGTTTCAGTAGAAGTGAATTGCAGGTGTGAGAGCTGACATCTGGTGTCACACACATTTCTCTGATGTGTGTGAAATTAATGAGTCAGTCCATAGTCAGGCTGGGTTTTCATGGTATGCCTGTTTGAGTGTTTCATAAATATTACTATGGGTAGGGTGTGCGTGTGTTGTCCTGATAGTGGGTTTACGCACACACACTACAGGACAGGTGTATATCAACTGTCTGTCCGTTTGCATTACTCAGCCCTGCATGCTTTAACTGCCCATACATTTGAGTTGTATGTTTGTGTGTGTATGTGTGCAGGCGTGAGACCATTGCAAAAGCTGGCTGAGCCAAAGGAGCAGCAGCCTCCCAGAGAGCGTTCCACAGAGCGTCTCACCAGTCAGGAGGGAGAGCAGCTCATTGCTCAGCTGCGCACACAGGTAAAGTCCATCAGGGGCGCTTCTGAGGTGATTGAAAGCCTAGGCCTAATAGCAGCAGCTAATACAGGATGAGGTGAACTTTGTCAGTGGAGGACTAGTACAGTTGTAAAGTCTCTGTTCTCTCAATTGGATCTACAGGTGGAGGAGCTGGAGGAGAAGCTGTTGGACCAGAGCCAGGAGGTGGAGAGACTGCGCTCTGAGCTGGTAAACAAGACAAGATGGGAGAGATGGAGGGTACAAGTGTGAGAGAGAGGGGGAGATGTACACAGGATATCGCCTAGCTAGCTAGATCCTCCTGGGATAGACAGAGGAACGTTTGAATTAGCTCAACTCGTGGCACATTTTTTGCTGTCAAGCAACCTGTGTTTGGTTGGTGCAACCAAACACAGGTTGCTTGACAGCAAAAAAATGAAGGGAGAGAGAAAGTACATGTTGAATCCTGGGTTTTGGAAGCACAATAATGTACGTCCACCCTTGGAAGGAACGCATTTGTATTATTGTATGTTGACATATCTCTCCCTGGTTGCATGTGTGTGTCTGTATATGGTCCTCTGGCCTCTAGGGTGCGACAGATCTGGAGAAGCATTTGGATCTGCTTGTGTGTGAGAACGAGCAGCTGAAGCAGGAGTTGAAGTCATGTAAGACTTCCCTGCTTCGCAATCAGGATAGGCCAGCCGACTCCACATGCTCTGCCTGCCCCAGCTGCCAGGTGTGTGTACGTGTGTCACCAATTAATATGGCCTGTATTTGTATTAATTCTGTTATGTTCTAACTGTGTGTGGTCATGTGTGTGTAGGATGCAGAGGTCCTGCGAGGAGAGGTGTCTCTGTGGGAGAGCCAGGCCAGACAGAGGGAGATGAGGCTGGCTGGGCTGGAGAAAGATCTCCTAGAGAAGACCTACAGGGTGGAGACCCTTCATAGACACCTGGAAGAGTCCAACCGCCAGCTGGGGGAGACCCAGAGGCAACTGGATGAGTCCAAGCGTCAGCGGGGAGAGGTGGAGCAGTGGCTAGAGCTTCGGCTCAAGGACTGTGAGGAGGAGCTGGCTCGACAGTCCGCCATGCCACCGCATGTCAAGGTTAGGAGACACGCCCAACCTGGAACAATGAATTCCTATCGTATTGGAATAACAATACTCAAATTTTTTCCCCTCCCCACCATTATGTGACTCAGGTGGTGGAGTCTCAGAAGGAGCTGGCTGTAGCGGCCAAAAGCGCTGCCTTGCAGAAGAAGCTGGCTGTGCAGAGACAGCTGCTTATAGAGCTGGAGCAGCAGCTCCATGAGTCCCAGAGGACCTGCACCCAGCTACGAGCACAGGTACACAGGCTGGATACACACCAACACATGCCTTACACAGAATTGGCCTTGGCTATTGGACTCTTCTGTGCCTCTCTCCGGTCTGTTCAATTCTCCCTTTAATAAGTCTGTTCTTTTGAACCCCACCCCCCTCCTGTTACCTTGTTTACAGGCTGATAGAGCCTCCCTCTCCACCTAGAGACTTATTATTTTTATCCTTCATGTTAATTCCTTTATCTCCGCTTGCGTTTGGTTCCAGCTGCATATGGACCGTGGCCGCTTGTGCGCCCTGCTCTCCAAGGCTATCGGCAAGGGCAACGGCGAGGTCATTCACAGGTTGTCCAAGGTTGGCCCCCCACCCCCCTCTTCGATACCCCCTATAGTTCAGAAGTCAACACTGCAGCTAGTGCTGTAAATAGAAGCAGGTCACTCTGGAACCCATTCCTAAGTCAGACTTATTATACCCCATAATCACTCAACTAAAGTCTTACATTATATTCCTTTCGCTTTTTCAAAGTGAAGTACAGTAGATAATCAAACAAAAATAATTCCTTCGTTAATAATTCGTTACACAGAACTTAACTAACTTTGTATTTTTTATATGTATTTTGTGTTGGATGCTGTCCACTCTTTCTTCAATGCCTGAAGAATCTCTCTCTTTCTCACCCTGACCCTGTCTTTCTGCTTGAGCAGCACTGTTTGAAGCCTGAAAATATAGTAAACAATTTCTGCATAGCCTATATGCATTAGCAACGTTAGTGCTAAATTTAGCTGGTCGGCTCCATGACTCCAGGTAAGTAAGGCTCGTGAGACAGCTCACCAAAAAAACGATGGGGAACCCACTTGTCTAGCAGATTAAGACATGTTCGCAGGGGCAAATCTAGGTTCCCACTTTTGGGGGGGCTAAGCCCCTAGATAAAACCTATTATTTTTCCTGTGACCCAGCAAAACTAATAACACATTTTTTGAAAATATGCTTTTAAATAGTGTCCTCTAGTGGGTTTTAGGAAGAGAAATGAACGTTTTTTGATTATTATTTTTTAATAAAAAACAGTTGGGGGGGCTAATAAAACTTTTGGGGGGCTCCAGCCCCCCCAAAATAGGGCTAGATAACAAGCCCATGCATGTTCGTAGGTACCTAGCAAAAAATAACCTAAACTTTCCTAGACTTTTGGCTATGGTACTAATGTTGAAGGCTCGCTGATATAGCATAGCGTTGTTGCTAAGGTGTGCTGACGTTGTGACTGTGTGTGTGTGTGTGAGAGACGCGTAAGTGACAGAGAGACTGAGGGAGAGCAGGGAAAGGAAATGCAGCTGAAAGAATACACTGCGTGTTTTAAATAGCGTTTAAACCATTTTTATAACGAAACGCAATATGTGGCGGCCGGTGTTGATTCTGTGGCGCACCGCCACAAATTAATATGTGTAGGAAACACTGTACATATGATTTGGGTCTGTGTACTTTGCGGCCAATAGATTTTCGTTTTAAAATTAGAAAACCAAAATCGGGAAACGAGCTGTTCCCCGATTACCATTTAGAAATAGGAAAACAAAAAACGGAAAGCGACCCATTTTCTGTAAAAAATAAAATAAAAATTACGGAAAACGAAAAAACAACCCGTTATCTGATTTTCTTTGATGTGCTTAAACATGGAAATCGGGAAATAAAATAGTGTGTGGAAATATTCTTTCTCAATTTTGCATAGATTTTTGTGTAGTGAACCGGAAGTTGCTCCCACGAGCTTGACAGTCACTCTGGTCCACATATTCAGGATGTCAGCAGAGGGCGCTCTGCCATTTGTACGAAAGCAAATCAGTGACATGTTTTGAATTTCAAAAGGCATTGAATACTTAATATTGAAATTTAAACAACACCGAATTCACATCTGAATATACATTTCAATGAAAAAAAAATCTGACCCAAAAATTCAAGACTCGGAAATTCAGGTTGCTCAAATTTGAGCCCCCTAAAAAATTGGACCTTAAAAATTTCAGAGCCTATCAACTTTGAGCCTAAAAATGTATATCTTAAAAAATGTGAGCCTTATGGAACAATAGGTTCATTGTAATCAATAGGAAATCATTGTTTAAATAGATTGGTATGAATTGTGTTTAGTTATGCATTGTGTTTGAATGATGTTATAATTTAGATGTCTGGTAACTTTTTTGAATATAAAGCGTTCTTCAAAAAATATAATTTAAACTGTACTTATAGAGAATACAACAAGAAGCAATGCCGATACCATTATTACAGTTAGTTCAAAGCACATTGTTATATGTAAGAATAAGACCTTTACCAAATGTTTTTATTAACGATTGTACTTCATTTGACAGTAAATGTAATAATACATATATTAGTGATGCTTTGAAATCTAAATATTTAAGACTATATTTAACGGAGTATTTAACAAATACTAAAAGAGGATTGTGTATACAGGTTCTGAATATGGTTGCATTGTCCATAAATAAAAAAAACTCAGTAAATGGCACATTTCCCAAAAAGTCAAAGAAACTCACTTTTTGGGTAGAACCACAGAATGTCTAATATAATATGTCTAATATAATATGTGAATCCTTAAACAGGCTTTGGTAGAACCTACTTTATTTTTTAGAGGTGGCTGATGAGACTCTGGAAACATGCTTCAGTCCGATGTAATGAAATATTGTATTGAGGCTCTATTGCTCTGCGAGCAATTCTATCGTTCATCTGCTTTCCTATGCGCCCTCTGTTGACATCCTGAATATGTGACTGTCAAGCTCGTGGGAGCAACTTCCGGGTCACAACACAAAAATCTACGCAAAATTTTGAAATAATATTTCCACACACTATATTACTTCCCGATTTCCATGTTTAAGCACATCAAATCAGATAACGGGTCGTAATCAGGGAACAGCTCGTTTGCCGATTTTGGTTTTCTCATTTTAAAACGAAAATCCATTGGCCGCAAAATACACGGACCGAATTGCTATGTAATCGTATTGAGTGTTTGCGGTGTAGATTATTAACAACATTATGCCAGGCATAGTAGTCTATGGAGCAGGTGTGGTGGGGGACCTGTGTGGGGCAGTTCAAAGTTGTTACCAAAATAAGATCAATTTTTACATCACAGTACCCCTGGAAAGCCCAAGTTAAGTGAGTTTCACTTAACAGGTACCACTAATTATTGTAGTTCTAATTTAACTGTAGTACAATGCTTGTTCCCAAAGGTATTGCTATGTAGAGTAGTCACATGGTCGTTAATCTGACTTTAATTTAAGCCCCAATTTTGCTTGATCCACCTGGAAACCGCTTCAGAACTTTGGAACATGTACTATTTTGTGAAAAATGTATCACAGGAGGGTTTTATGTGAGTTCAACTAACAGTTAGTAGATCTATCATGCTCTAGTTTTGTGTGTTTCAGCACCCCAAATCCCCCCCATTAGTGTGTGACCATCCAGACCAACCAGTGTGTGCTTTATAGTGACTCACTCTTGTACGCTATTACAATGATTAGCTGATGATTAGCATGCATCCTGATGGACCAGTCTGTAGTCATGTAGCTTCATCAGTTGAATTTGGCAAGGGACTTTAGTTTACCCTTTAGCTCTTCTCTGTATTTTAAAGTCTTTACAATAGAAACTCCAAACTATTTCTTGTGAACATGAAGGTGAGAGGAATCTCTGAAATGGCTCTTCGTGTTTCTGCCTCCATGTTTGCACCTAATGCTGTAGCCTTTAACTTCTGGCTCAGCTCTTAGTTCCAGAACCTTCAAGGGCTCCAGAATCTCTCCTAACCAAGGTCCCAAGGTGGGTGTTGGTATTCCCCTGGCCCCTCTCTAATCCCTCTCTTGGCCTCTGTCCTGCTGTGTAGATTCTGGTGTACGAGGGGGAGATGGAGAGGACCCAGGGCCAGCTGGAAGCTGAGATGCAGAACCTGGAGGAAGAGAAGAACAGAGTGATCGAGGAGGCCTTCATTAGAGCTGAAAGTGAGATGAAAGTTGTACATGAAAACCTAGCTGGTAAGTTTGTGTGTGTATTTCATGCAGTCAGTGCCTGTATTCCCATGATGTTGTCTAACTCTTATCTGTGTGTCTGTCCAGGTGTTCGTATGAACCTGCTGACCCTGCAACCTGCACTGCGAACCCTTACCTGTGACTACAACTGTCTGAAGAGACAGGTCCAAGACTTTCCCTTCATGCTGGACAAAGCCATCGCAGAGGCTAAGCAAGAGGTCATATGGCGTGTTGTGTGTGTGTGTGTGTTTAGGGGTGTGTGTTTGAATTTATTTGTTCACCATGTGCCATTACAAACACTAAATATATATGTTTCTGCTAGCATCATGATGTGTGCCAACTTGTCATGCCTACAGATCTGTCAAGTGATCAGTGAGGTCAGCAGTGCCAACCAGGAGCTGTTGCGTAAATACAAAAGGGAGATGAACTTGAGAAAGAAGTGTCATAACGAGCTGGTGCGCCTCAAAGGTACAACCTTCATCCCTCACCTCAGCATTCTGGAATATGTAGTTCCCACTGCCATCCCCAGCTCCTAATGTAATGGTTTCTGCCTACATTTCCCAGGCAACATCAGGGTTTTCTGTCGCGTGCGGCCTGTGTGCCATGGGGAATCAGATTCAGCAGAGGCCAAAAACATGGTGACCTTTGACCCAGAGGATGACTCAGTCCTGTACCTCTCTAACAAAGGAAAACTGATGACCTTTGAACTGGACAAGGTCTTCCCTCCTCATGCCTCTCAGGAAGAGGTTGGTCACCAAGTGCCCAAAAGGCACCTGCATAGTATTTATCTTTTGTCTTAAGAGCTGCTACTCTTAAACCCTCTCTGATTGGACAAACAGGTGTTCCAGGAGGTCCAGTCCTTGGTGACTTCCTGTATCGATGGCTTTAATGTGTGTATCTTCGCCTATGGACAGACAGGCTCAGGAAAGACCTACACCATGGAGGTAGGTTGAGCGAGGGATCCTGCTACATGTCCTTTGTTTCTGAGGTAGAAAACCTCCCCTGTTTGTCCTCTACCCAATGACTCTCCCCAGCCTGAATGTGGTGTAGATTTGAACCAGTGATTGGCAGGTGGTGGTGGTTGCTGACCAATAGATGTGCAATGTCTTCAGGGTGTGGTCCAGGACCCTGGCATCAACCAGAGAGCTTTAAGGCTGCTCTTCTCTGAGGTGACTGTGAAAGCTCCCGACTGGGACTACAAAATCACAGTCAGCATGGTGGAGATCTACAATGAGACCCTTCGGTAAGCATACACACACCTACACACAATTTATTAAACTAAGTTTAAAAAATGGACTTAAGTGATTAGGTGGGTAACACTGTGTGCACAAGTGGTCACTTTGTTACCAACTCTCAGAGAGCAGGGGTTTGCGCCATTAGTAGACATTATTGCATTTCTTTTATGTAAGTCCTTCCTAAGCCCTCTGTAGCACCATGTGCTGGCTGGTATGTGTGCTTACGAAATTTGAGTGAACTGGTCAGTGATTATGTAAAAGTGGATTATATTCAATGTCCTTGGTTATCTGTGCAGCACAAAGTATTTTATCCCCATTTTTTCTCCCTTCCTCATTTTTTCATTCACCATTATGTAACCTCTGAACATCTGTTCAAGTTTCATCTGTTCACTGTTTGACTTTCCACCAGGAACCTCTTGGGAGAGAACCCCACTGAGAAGCTGGACATTAAAATGAACCCAGATGGTAGCGGTCAGCTGTATGTGCCCGGTCTCACTGAGTTCATCGTCCAGAGTCCAGAGGACATCAATAAGGTCAGTCCATCATCGGCCATGGGTTGGTTGCTACCAGAGTATGATGTCTGTCTGCTCAGTATGAAATGGTAGTAGGGGAGTTGATACTGTGTTTTCCTAATCTACCTGATTTTAAATTGGCTCCATCAGGTAGGTAGGTTGCAGTAGGTTCTTATCCTGAGCCTAGATGGTTAAATGGCTGCCCGGACTCCCTGGGCTTAAGGAATGTGCTGGAGCAGGGATTTGGCTCCTCCAACCCCCAAATTAGACATACATATGTTAAAGAGATCTCTTTCCAAGAGAGTGTGTTTGCGTGTGTGTGTCTTGTAACTGTGCAGATATGGTCCGCTGTTAACACGTCTCATTTGAATGCAGGTTTTTGAGCTGGGTCATATGAATAGAGCCACCGCCTGTACAAACCTGAATGAGCATAGCTCACGCTCCCATGCACTCCTCATCATCACTGTGGCAGGGTTCAACTGCTCCACTGGACATCGCACTCATGGTATTCTTTCTCACTCCCTGTCTTTTGTACATTCCCTAAAATGCACACACACAGAAGGAAACAAACACTTGGCAGTCATTCATATGTGTCCTATTCCCAAAGGTAAGTTGAACCTGGTGGACTTGGCGGGCTCTGAGCGGATCGGCAAGTCCGGGGCTGAGGGTAGCCGCCTCAGAGAGGCCCAGTGCATCAACAAGTCCCTGTCGGCCCTGGGCGATGTCATAAACGCGCTACGGAGTCGACACTCCCATGTGCCATTCAGGAACTCGCGGCTCACCTACCTCCTCCAGGACTCACTGAGTGGGGACAGCAAGACGCTGATGATGGTCCAGGTGTCTCCTCTAGTCAGCAACATGAGCGAGTCAGTGTGCTCGCTGAAATTTGCCCAGCGCGTACGGACCATTGAGCTAGGCTCTGTCTCCTCAAGAAGACAGACAGAAAACTCCTCCACCTCCTCCTCCCCCACCCACGACAGCATTGAGGTAAAACTCACTCTGGCCCCTGCAGCTTTTAACACAGTGCTTATCTGGGCTCCCTTAAATACCTCCCTTGTCCCTCCTGTAAACTAGGACAGATCCAGCTTCATTATAGCCCATCATAAGAATGTTTGCCTTCTGCAGCTGGACTCTCCACCAGTGACTCCGGTGCCCCTTCCCATCTCCCGGGCCAGCAGTGCTGGCTCTACCCTCTCCTCCACATCCAAGACCCCCACCACACGCAGGAGGTCCCAGTCTCAGCTCTCCACAGGTAAAAACACGCTGAAGAAAAAAAAAATTCTCACAGCACACACCACATACTGACGCAGTCAACTTTCAAACCCTTTGACACTGGAAAGGTGTTGTCCTGATCCTGTGATTGGTTGGTTTACAGACAAGCAGGTAGACACAGCCAGTCCATTGCTCGGGGATGGTGGGCAGGTAGGTGGGCTTAATGCTGAATGTGTGGTAGCTTGGCATGGT
Organism: Hypomesus nipponensis; assembly: GCF_054491055.1. Classification (NCBI taxonomy): domain Eukaryota; kingdom Metazoa; phylum Chordata; class Actinopteri; order Osmeriformes; family Osmeridae; genus Hypomesus; species Hypomesus nipponensis. Next base: position 19,078,939 of record NC_140379.1, on the reverse strand, counting down.
AACACTCAGCATGGCATGGTGCCCAATGCCCACCTGTGTCACCTGGTCAAGGCCCACCTAACACTCCCTGCCTCTAACTCAGACAGTGTGTGTGTGTGTTGGATACAACAATGTAAGTCCACAAGCTTGAGTGAGTCTACAAACCCATGTCATTATTTAGTAAATAATAAATAGTGTGTTAGTGTGTCTATATTTGATCTTTATTGGGAGACAGACCGAGAGTGTGTTCCTAAGTGTTTCACGTTGTCCGCTCACTCATCTTTGCTGCTCTCTGCCTGGGCTGGATTGAGTTGTGGTGATTAGATTTGGATGTAGGAGACCCCAACCACCCCACTTCTCTCTTCCTCTCACACTCCTGCTCTCCTTTGGTTTGTCCTGCAGGACGATTAAAGCTGGTCACCTGAGATCCCTGCTGGGCCCTTCCACAAGGGATGAGGACACCTGGCCTGGAGGGGTGTGAACCAGCACCACTGAATTGACAACCAGTCAGAACACCAAATCAGCTACAACCTCTGACTCTGTGCATTTCTCATCCTATGCTTGAAAGGAGTGATTGAATCAAACAATGAAATGGATCATGTTGTGACTATTTTGAGCTACATGACCTAATGAGAGCTAGTGTTTTATCAGATCTTTCATGTATGACATTTGACCTCCTAATATTTAAAACTAAGACTGTATCTCTTTCATGAACTCTGAGGAAAGAGGATCTTGCGTTTTCCTCACATTGCTAGGGTTGTTGTTGAGTGCCATGTCTTCCAGCACTCACTACGGACACCTGAAGACAGCATAGCTCCACTGACCAACAAGATTGCTGCAGTCAATCCTTCATTACCCAGAATGGCTCACTTACCTCTCAGCCTGGACTGAGATTTGCTCTTCTGTTGGCCACAAGACAACTCACCTCTCCCCCTTTACCAGAGACAGTGCTAAGTCATCCTTATCATCCAACAGTGTACATTGTAATCTTAGTATTTAAAATTGTATAAAAATGCACTTTAAACAAGGCTGTTACCTTATTGATGTTTTTAATCATTAATGATTTCATTAACAGATTATATATATATATATATATATATATATATATATATATATATATATATATATATATATATATATATATATATATATATATATATATATATATATATATACACACATACACACATACATACATACAGTACATCTGTGTTGAACCGTTTTATGACCTTTTTTTGCAGTTTTGTTTTCTAATGAGGAACATCTTGGTCTCCTCACTCATTTCCCTTAATAAATCAGGGTACTCTACATAAAGTGAGCTGGGCATATTCTGTCCAATAGGACATGAGCAATAAGATAGATGTGCACAGGGAGAGGTTCTTCCTGTGTGCATGTGTGTTTTAGAATAGAAGTCTCCTTGGCAATATAGACCTGCATCTAACTGCCTTAGCACTGCATGGAAGCACTCACATTCCTTTTTATCTTGTTTTATGTCTTGCACAGAGCTAATAGATTCAAAACCATGTCAGACAGGAAATGCCATTCCTGCTCTGAGACACCACAGCTCATGGTAGAAGTAGACTCTTAACAGCACTGTCTGTGCTTTTATCCTGACTACATTCTAAACCTCACCTGAAGTTAAGACCTGAGCTCAGGCCAGTGTCTGGGTACAACTTGTCTTCACTGCCCTATCTGACCACAACCAGCGACTTCAGACCTCACAGAACAAACACTAACATGTAGCCATGGAAACCGCTGCTGGACTGTGGAATGATGAGACTGGCATCTATGTTGTAAATGCATTTAATGTAATTGCCGTAGGAATGCTTAAAATTTGATCAACTGCTGATAACTCAATTTTCCTTCCAGATGGTTTAAGACGTTACCGTGGGAGGAACATTGAGACGTGTTGTGTTGGTTGCTGCTGGTATTGCAGGCTTGCTTGTGTCATTGTATAGTAGGTTTCTAAACAGTCTTGTTTTTGTACACCCTTTTTAATAAACATGAACTCAAATGAAACTGAAATGTGTGGATGGATGTGGTCTTCGTAAACCCAGGACAAAAACTGAATGTTTTGTCATTGCTCCAACTGGCAGAAGCTACAGCTGAAGTGTTAGTTGTTACACCAAGTGTAGTTCCAGATATCATATTGAACTATATATATTCTGTATATTTTCTACAAACTTGATATGTTGAGACATATGGGAATACATCTCAGCTGCCTTCACATCCATGTATTTTGCTACTATGCTTACCTCTCGGGATTAATAAAGATATACTGCCCCCTAGTGATTAACAAGTGATTTCAGAAACAAAGTTTCACCATCAGCAGAGCTTCATAAAATTCTGTCAGGCCACTTTTTTAAACTAAATACTATCCAGCACTGAACTGAGACTACCATGCGTCTTGTCTGCTTGCTGTCCCCTGCTGCTGATGGATGGACATTACAATTAGTCATCTTCCAATCCAGTTACACCTCGTCTTTCATTCCTTTTATTAGCAAAACATGATTTAGTGTTATAACTTACAGTGCATCTATGTTGACATCAATTACAGACTGTAGAAAAAGCATTTAAATATAAATCAGTAAAACGACTGCCCGTGTTGCCTAGACACCCTATAGCACCCATGCCCAATGGTCCAGGGGTTAAGTGTGTGTGTGCAAACTCACACATGTGAAGGGGCAGGTGACGGTAAGTGAATGTATCACATCTCACACACCAACTAAAAAAAATTAAAGGTACACGCACTCAAAACAACACAAACAGACCTGTGATGGCTTTTGTCCTCACACACGTACTGTACAGTATATGTAATGTGCCTAGGGTTTAGAGTTGAGGCCTGGGTCGTTGTGACACTGATGCTGACTACAGAGCTAACATAAAAACCCTTCAGCAGCATCTGGGTGCCATATGCATAAGATTCATCTCCCACTCAGCCCTGTTTCAGTTCACTGCTGCAGTCACAGTCTGTGACTGACCTTGCACAGGAAGCAGACATACTGAGTCAGGCCAGCTTGGCTTCAGCAGTCATCACAATGTTCCGCCATTTGGAATCAGTCGCCGGGCATCTTGGATCTACACTTGTTTTAAGTTGCACACACAGTCTGTCAATAGTCCAAAGGGGCCATGAGCAACTGTAGCTCTTTGAAGGAGCTGCCGTGGCGGCCCACCTGGTCAGCCTTGTTTTTGACCATGTTGCTAAGATTCTTCAGCTGATTGTAACATGCCTTGCACTTCTGATGTCTGGAAACAAGAACATACTGGACTGATGATCTGGGATGGCTATTATGAATATTTAAATAGAGATATTTAATAGCTTGGAGTTCCAAAATCAGACTGACCGTTCCTCTCGTGTGATGTCCACTCCGACAGAAGGGGGTGCTGTGAGAGTGTCTGAGATGAGGGGCCAGAAACGCTTCAAGATCAGCTTCAGAGACATACAGCCCGTCTGCACATAACTGACCACACAGAGAAGAGACATGCTTCTAAATTATATACAGACCTGTTTATATGAACACACACAACAAAGAAGATAGGCTCACTATATACAACCAGGTCTTTGGGTATTTGGACAGCAACATTTTCAAGACAATTACTAAGATTAAACTGTTGTACATAAGGTGGAGTTGAAAATGAATTTGAAGTTCATCACACCAGAGAAGAATGTGTTGTTAAGTACCCATCCAAATTGGAATGAAAAAAAAAAACTGAAAAGTATGTTAAATAAGGCTTTGAAAATCTAGTGATGGGCTGCTCGGTACTAAGGTGTCGATACTGTCCCGACACATTCAACACTTACTGCATCGGAACAATAGCCTGGCTGCCAGCCCAACTTCTCCCCGCCCACAAAAAAAATTGGTCAGGAAGTTGGGTCTGGAGGGTCTCGTATTGGGAACAACTACATAAAACCAGGATCTGGGTGGACCAATGAAATTGCCAGGGCGGGCTTTATATGATGATGGACAGATGATCAACAGTAACGTAATCAACAACATCACAAAAGAGCCCTTGGGTTGAATTCATTTTGAACAAACAACATATTACATTGCTCTAATTGGTTGTAGGTCTATCCAATTGAGCGTAGAGGCATTTGTTTTACGAGTTTGGTTGAAACACGCCCCGTAGTCACAGCCCAATGGAGAGTTTTCAAACTCATATTCTGACTAGAATTATGAGTATGACAACATCAGGCTATCGGAACCACGTTTCAAGACGGGTTTTAAAAACACTTCCGGTCACGTGTCAAAGTGTTTCGAAACTTTTTGTGACGTGATCTTGAACGAAACCTGTCTCATACTTGCCAAAAGACTGACGTGTCGGGGTATAAAATAAGGCGGCAAAGCCACAAAGGTTTTGAATGCGTGAGACTATGGTATTGCGTGAAATTAGTGCCAGGAGATGGAGCTCTGTAAAAAAATATTTGTGTACTTGTAGAAAAGATTTGTAAATCCAATATAGACAAGTGAGATTTGTGAGTTTGAGCCAGTTTGAGACAATTAGAGACGGTTAGAGAACGTTATATATAACGCAAGCCTATATGAATATATAACAACTGTACACTGATTTTATCATCTCAAACAGTTCGATAATCATATTTGGGCTTATTTGTATTGTTCGATGAAAGCCATAGATTAAAGCTGAAAGTCTGCACTTTGAGCTCATATTCATAATTTAATTTCACCACTTTACTATAATACTCAAAAATGACTAACTTTGTCAACAACATACAGTTCAGTCACCACAGTTCAGTCATAGCACCAGTACCCTTTACCTTTCATACTTGCTCTGTAACAGCTCCTCAATCTGGGGCAGGATGGACATGCACAGGTCCAGATTCCATAGCGACCTACATCAACAGTGACCAGGCCAGATGTTAGTCAGATAGCACTGACAGCGCTGACACAGACAGTTTGAGACAATTAAAGATGGTTAGAGAATGTTATATATAGCCTTTATGAATATGTAACAACTGTACACTGAGTTTATCGTCTCAAACAGTACGATAATCATATTTGGGCTTATTTGTATTGTTCGATGAAAGCCATCGATCCCGTATTCGAAACCACGCCATCTGCATTGCAGAACGGCAATAATTCCGTTCAACCACAAGGAACCTTAAGATCATATGTGGAATTAGCTAGAAGACTGTTAGTTATGCCATATTCATAGTTGCCAGCAGATGTTGCTGTTGAGTAAAGGTTTCAAGCGTTTCAAAGGCCCTGACTCCAATGTTTCACTTGTCTCGGTGTACCCATGTCAGATGTCCACTCACAGTAACTGTGTGAGCAGAGTACCACTCACGGTTTGAAGTTGACTATGTTAAGGATGTCCACCACGATGGAGAGATCGTTCATGGACATGGCCGAGTCCAGAGACGTCTAGAGACAGAAAGCACAAAAAAGGGACCTGCTACTACTGCTACGTCTTTACTGTCTTACGGTGACGTTGTGTTAATGTTGTCAGAACATTAGGGGGGCCTGTATACCTTGACGTCTCCGCTGCCCCACACAGCCCTGACTGTGTCCAGATTTTTGCGCCGGCTGGTTAGCATCACACACATGGTGTCATGGCCCTTCCTGATCTGGGACAACGCCTCATCATCCCCCAGCACGCTGGGCCGGTTATTACGAGCATGCTGGGTAAAGAAGAACACTTTACACCTCCCATTCGAAAACACTACTTTCTCGCTGTGGGTAAGATTGAGTAAGATTAAATGCATGTGTGTGTGCAGCCTCTGTAAAGTATACTACACACAGGAATAAAATCTCCCACGTTGAGTCCTATTGGCTCATTCCTGGTCGATAAGATGACACTAGGCTGCGGTTTGGCCTTAGCCAAGGTGACAGCTGCTGGTGGGGCTGGGCGGGGTGCGGGGGGGTTGGAAGAGGTGGGCCGTGTCACGGAGGACATTGCCGTCGAGATCGGTATGGGCCGAGGAGCAGAGGAAACAACAGTAGGCTCCACCCTCAAGACAGGAGTTGAGGAGGCTATGGGCTTCAACTGGCTAGACTGAAAAAAGACATGCTGTTCAGCACACATTTAACACACGCAGTAATAGTAATTGCCGTTGATCAAGGACATTGCGATGATGACGCACAGACCTGCTTTATGTCAACAATGGGGGTCACCGTGTCCAGGGTCACGTTGGGCTTCACCACAAAGATCTCTGTGAGGTGGCAAAGCATTACAGACACACACTTATTACTGTCCCATCAACTACAGACAACAGATCAGTACAGCCTTCCTCCTGAGTGGCAACAGTATCAAGGGGGTATTATACTCACCATCCTCAAAAGGAGCAGGAAAGGGCTCACTCCTCATAGGGGGGGTGCGGGCTGGCCAGGACAGGAAGGGGGGGCATAAGCATATATTGAGAATAGAGTTAAACCAGTTTACCTAAACACTGAAGACCCTAGTAGCAGACCCTAAAATTAGCCAACAGTGCCCAGTGTGTACACTGAAAAAAAACACTGTTGAGTCAGCCTACAGATGGCACTTTTTGGTTGGAAGATCTCCTTGTAGTCATCAGCATTACGGATCTCGGCAGTGGACTCCTTCTCCTCCCTTTCATCCTCACTGCTGGGACTCTGTCTCTCGCCCTCAGGGCTGCGGCGCTGGGCCTCAGAGCTCTGCTGCTTCACCCTGGGAACCCCGATACACGGCACACTGTTTACAGTCCATCTCTCTCTCACTATAGACTTACTATAGAATGTCTCCAGTGCGCAAATGGCCATTGTGCTGGAGGGGTGTAACTAGAACTGCTGACCTCTGTGTATTACATGTCGTCATAGGTCTCTCGTAGTTGCGGCGCAGAGTGGATCCTTTGGGCGAGGGCTCTGTGAGTGGCTGCTTATCCTGGATCACACCTTGGATCACAGAGCCGGACTTCTTTACTCGGGTTAGGTCAACCACGTAGGAGGACACATTGGTCATGTGGAAGGACACGCCAATCTGGGCAGGGGTGGGGGGGAGAAACGCTTTTTTGCCTTCTGCTGGTTTTCTACACAGGGTGACCAGTGGCTAAGAAATTGTGAATGACAAGACATCTTTCCATCTGCTACTGGCCTCTTCAACAAGGCCAAGGACTCCCACTAACATTAACTATGCACTACGCACAAGCCACCTTTTGCCCACTCAAGCTGCTCATTCAAATTATTATTCCTATTTTCACTTTTTTTTTTTTATTTGTATAAAAAAAACATTTTTTTTTAATTGTTTAGGTTCTTAGAATTAGTTTAACTATTGTACTTAAAAAAAAAAAAAACATTATTACATTATTAACATCCATATATGTTTATTGTCTGCACCTTCCTGCCACAGCAAATTCTGTGTTTGTGTAACATACATGGCGAATAAACCTGATTCTGATGTTCTGCAATAAATGTGCACAAACGTATTTCTAAGTCGCACACGGCCAGTCATAGACAATGGTGTGTCAGCTGTAACAGTTGCTCCCGGCAATATTATGGTAAGTTTGAATGGATATGACCGGGGTCTAACTCGAGCAAGCACTTTCTTACCGCTGCTGGCATATAGTTAGCCTAGCTGCCAGCCCAACTTAGCCCCGCCCACACAAAAAATTGGTCTGGAAGTTGGGTCTGGAGTAGCCTGGCTCTGCCCTCCTACGTACTTCCGCTCAATTTGGATTTTACTTCTGTACTAGGTCTGAGAGTTTGACTTTGAAGCAAGCCCCCACCCCTCGCCTCTCGGCTTGAGGCAACAGCCCCGGTGGATGTAGGTGGTATTACATTTACGGTTAGGTTCCCATGTCTTCCGGTCGTTTTTATTCAATAAACCAGTCAATATTTACAAAACTGTCTCCCCCCAATAATTTTTGTTCAGCCGGACTGCTTTTGTGGGACAATGAAGGTCCTCAGTGACTATGTTTCACCCCCACTTACATCTGATGGAAACGTCTTGTAGCCTATATGGTTCTATGAATATGCCCCTTTCAAAGGCAAATGTTCAATAAAGTATATTTTAGACACACTTCTCAAGCTTTTATTTATTACATTATTAACACGTCTTGTTAGTTCACTGATGTGAAATTCAAGGCAGTGTGAATTTCGTGGCATTTTGTTTGAATATAAAGTTGACAGTAAGCTATGGTAAGTCTGCATTATGGAAGATTTCGGTTACGAAAATAACTATAAATCTTTCTTTGCCTGGCGAGAACAACGACGGAGCTTTTCATGTTAACAGTTTATATCATCCGATACAATGCGTTGGAAATCATACTAATATCACGAAGAAAAAAAGCAACATATATGATGAGTTCCATCTAGAATAGTACTATATTTAGCCCTATAGCCTATTTCTAAAAAACAAGTGAAAGGAATACTATACAGTGACAGAATACATTTCTGTTAAGTTTGCATCATGTGTCTGATTCTTATCGGACTTGTACCCCATTCTGCCCATAGATTCTGCAACTGCAATGCCTTAGCTCACACGCTTGTAACCATATAAATCTATGCTCGCGACTGGTTGTCGCAAAGTATGATGAATACAGCTAGTTGCAAGCGTGCACGAGGTCTCGGAGCTAGAGAAAAAAAGAGCCACTGTTTAAAGCTAGACCGGAAGACACGGAAGTGGAAAGATGGCCGCGTCCAGTCTCGCGCTCTCGCTTGCCTCACTGCGCCACTGAGCACTTTTGATAGAAATGAATGGGGACGCCATCTTGGAAGACAAAAGTAGCGTACTCTACTTATATTAACTATGCTTTGAAGTCGGTTTTCAGAAAAAAATAATTGTAGGTCCAATTAGCGAACAGAGGGAGTGGCTGAGAACGATGACGTTAATGTCGTGCACTAGTTTGAGTAGTTCAGTAATGGCGGCGGAGAAAGATGCGAGCGAAATTATTCTGCGGTTGTGGTAATGCTGCCGAATATCCATAAGTTAAAGCTGGAGCAAGAACATTCCTTGCTGAGTTTTGTAGGTGGCCATGATGTTGTATCCCTCCTCCCCACGGGGTTCTGGAAAAGTTTGATTTTCCAGCTACGGCAGCTAGCTCCGTTGGACAACAGTAGTGGTGAAGGAGTTGGCTAAGGCAAACGCTTGCGATTGGTTATGGCAGATCAGAGTGGCTCTGGGCAGATCCAATAGTTTTAAACTTCAACAGAGGACCCGCTTTCAAGGAAGTTAACGCTTGTCAATGGGGCGATCCCAGACCCTCTGTACAAATGAAATGTACGACGGTCTGGTTGGGACCAGGCTCGGTCTGGAGTAGCTCGTTAAGGAAAAACTATACCCGAACAGGTGCTGTTCGGACTAATGAAATTGTCAGGGCGGGCTTTATACGATGGACAGATGATCGACCATAACGTAATCAACCACGTCACCAAAGAGCGCTTGGGTTGAATTTGTTTTCAACAAACAACATATTACGTTGCTCTGGTTGTAGGTCTATCCAATTGAGCGAAGAGGCATTTGTTTTACGAGTTCGGTTGAAACAAGCCCCATACTCACAGCCCAACGGAAAGTCATCAGACTCATATTCTGACTAGCATTATGAATATGACAACGTCAGGCTAGCATATAGTAAATTACTCTAGCAAAATGTGCAGAAACAAGCACCAGGCTCTCAGTTTCTTGCACCAACTGCCAAAAGGGTCACCGTCTCTACCTTCTATCCACGACCAGCGTTGTTTATTTTGGAGTCCTTTATCTATGGGTGGAACACAGTGGCGATTTCTTTAAAGGGGCAATTGACTGCGAAACCGATTTTACCTTGTCATAGTTGAATAACGACAGTTTGGTGGGTAAAATGAACATACCGCGAATATCAAAGTCCATTGACACCTCTTTCCTATTCAAATCTCAAAAAGAAAAAATTTGGCTGTAAAACGCTAGCTTTTCAACAAAGCTACCGGTCCTTCGTAGGACCGGTGATCGCCCTCTTATTGGCTCTGGTCTGTATCTTTGTCACGCCCCAGAATTTACATCGTGACCAGCCTGAGGTAGCGTCTATCTCCGATACTAGTTTAGCTGCGCGCTGCTCTGTGTAAGCTACTTATAAGGAATTACAAAGAAGAACGTTTTGAATTATAACAAGGATATTGAAAATGGACCACGGTCGTAAATGCTGTGTTCCAGGCTGTAGCCTACAGGGAAGGCTAACACTCACAGTCTTCCCAAGGAGCCAAACATTCAATAGGCATGGCTGCTGTTGTCTTATGAGAAGATCCCGGCGAAGTTCGACACTCAATCATTCATTTGCTCTGAACATTTCACCCAAGACAGTTTTGACAACCTTGGACAATTGCAAGCAGGATTTGCTAGGAAGCTGAACCTGGAAAGAGGTGCTGTTCCGACTGTATGCTCATTGCAACCGCCTATAAGGACAGTATAATGTTGTGCTAACAGTTATTAGCAATGCTAACGTTTCCTGTATAATATAGCATACCAGGTAGAATGCTAAATAAGTTTCTACACACATCAAATGGCTCTAGCTAGACTAGCTGTAGTCGGCATTAGAAGGGAAGCTTCCGAAAAATAGCCAGAAAACGAACAGCAGTCTGGCTTATTGCTAAAGCCTGTCTAGATAATCTATTTGAAAGAACTGGAGAAAGGCAGGTGCTTGATACAGGACACGGTAGCATTGCTAGTAACTGTTACTAGTAACACCTAGACTGTAGGCATGTAAACAAGTTTAGCTTGCTAACGCAAGAGCATAGGTAGAATGTGTGATAATTTAGCCTAGTTTATTGGCAATGGGGCTAACGTTGATTCATTTTCCTGACTGTGTTTCATTCAAATAAATAACCTGTGTAATGTAAATCTACAATTCACAATGCATGTTTGTCCAGATCTTGGTCATGTTATTTTTCAGCAAGTTATTTAGAGCTAGCTAGCTAACTGAAGCCGAGTAGATTTAGGATATGGTTTGGTTGCTAAGCTGTAGCCTAACGTTCTACCCACCCAAGTCAATCCAGTTTGCTTCAACAACAGAAGTGGAAACAAGTAATGTTATCATTTCAAATGATATATACTCAATCTGTTGAAAACAGTGTTGTGTAGACACAATAGATTTATTTGCTCGTTTTTATTTCAAGTCTCCAACTTCGGTGTTTCAGCGAGTGCTGCTGTTGGCCGTGTTGCGTTTTTGCTCCCCAGCTTCACTCGTTGAAAACCAACCAATCAGCGCGCAGCTCATCTAAATATTAATGAGCATACCATAAAAGGAGAAAAGCTAGTGTTTTTTCCCGGGAACATTTCAGAGGATCTGTCAGTGGGCATAGAACAGCACCCGGGCCATTTTCAACCCAACCAATGTTACATACCTTATTTGGAGACCTTAAGGAACAGTGTGAAATACCCCCAAAAAACAGTCAATTGCCCCTTTAAGACTGCAAGGGAAGCTCAGCTTCCTCTAACATAAAAAAAAAATCATGGTCAAATATTTACAATTGTATTAACATTAACTGCGTTAGAACACGTTCATATCGAAGACGTCGACTGATTGATTTCCGTCTCATACATTCTCGTAGCACCACAGTGCATTTCCCTGAGGAAGCTCAGCTTCAATGGACTTCAATGGGGCTGCTGTGAACAGCTGTTTTCAGTGCTTCAAAACTATACGGCCATTGGATAAATGCAGTGATTATGTCCCGCCCTGGACGCTCAGCGTCTCTGGGGGTGAATGGAGGAGTGGGCTGGCCTGGACGCTGGGTTTCCGCGTGATGATTGGAGGATCATCACGTGTCTTTTCTGTCGAAAGACTGCATCTCCTTTTGAATGACAACGATTTTGTACTTTAAAATCTCGCCGAAGCTATTCAAGCTCAGTCTCATCACGGATTTTGCAACTGTAGTTGAAAGACAATCTGCGGCAACCTATTTCTTGGTATTTGCTTGGCGAGATTGCTAGCCCATTTTCCTCATACATTTTATACAATTGTACATCACATTCCTTGTTTTAGTTAACCTAATTCCCACATTTCCTTCAGGTTTGATATTTTTTCTTTAGTTCGTTCATTCATTCATACAGTAGGCTGGGCTAGTGTCGTAGGTGTGAACTAGCCAGTGAACTGTAAATGTATACGATGTAAGACGAAAATGAGCTTCCCCTATTTGAAAGACCAGCAGCCGCCACTGGTAGGACATCATCCCAAGGCTTCATGAATTTGCGCTCCATATTCACCAACAATGCTAACGTGATGTATGGATCTCATTCACACTGTGTTGCCAGGACCCTCCCTGCTCTGCTTCTGATAGTCTTGTAATGTTAGTTATAGCTGCGTTCCTCTCATATGAAATGTAAATTCAAATGACTCAAAAATATTAAACCGAATGCAAGTTTAAAAAGGGGGACCGGAGGGTGTGCTCCAACTTTAGGGGGATCACACTCCTCAGCCTCCCTGGGAAAGTCTATTCGGGGGTCCTGGAGAGGAGGGTCCGCCGGATTGTCGAACCTCGGATTCAGGAGGAGCAATGTGGTTTTCGTCCTGGCCGTGGAACAGTGGACCAGCTCTATACCCTCCGCGGAGTCCTGGAGGGTACATGGGAGTTCGCCCAACCAGTCTACACATGTTTTGTGGATTTGGAAAAGGCGTTCGACCGTGTCCCTCGGGGGCTCATGTGGGGGGTGCTCCGAGAGTACGGGGTACCGGATTCCCTGATCGGGGCTGTCCGGTCCCTGTACGACCGGTGCCAGAGTTTGGTCCGCATTGCCGGTAGTAAGTCGAACTTGTTTCCGGTGAGGGTTGGACTCCGCCAGGGCTGCCCTATGTCACCGATTCTGTTCATTACCTATATGGACAGGATTTCTAGGCGCAGCCAGGGTGTTGAGGGGGTCCGGTTTGGTGACCTCAAGATCGGGTCGCTGCTTTTTGCAGATGATGTGGTCCTGTTGGCTTCATCGGGCCGTGACCTTCAGCTCTCACTGGAGCGGTTCGCAACCGAATGTGAAGCGGCTGGGATGCGAATCAGCACCTCCAAATCTGAGGCCATGGTTATCGACCGGAAAAGGGTGGAGTGCCATCTCCGGGTCGGGGAGGAGATCCTGAACCAAGTGGAGGAGTTCAAGTATCTCGGGGTCTTGTTCACGAGTGAGGGAAGAATGGAGCGCGAGGTCGACAGGCGGATCGGTGCGGCGTCCGCAGTGATGCGGGCTCTGCATCGGTCCGTCGTGGTGAAGAAGGAGCTGAGTCGAAAGGCGAAGCTCTCTATTTACCAGTCGATCTACGTTCCTACCCTCACCTATGGTCACGAACTATGGGTAGTGACCGAAAGAACGAGATCGCGAATACAAGCGGCCGAAATGAGCTTTCTCCGCAGGGTGTCCGGGCTCTCCCTTAGAGATAGGGTGAGAAGCTCGGTCATCCGGGAGGGGCTCAGAGTAGAACCGCTGCTCCTCCGCGTCGAGAGGAGCCAGCTGAGGTGGCTCGGGCATCTGATTAGGATGCCTCCTGGACGCCTCCCTGGTGAGGTGTTCCGGGCACGTCCCACTGGGAAGAGGCCCCGGGGAAGACCCAGGACACGCTGGAGGGACTATGTCACTCGGCTGGCCTGGGAACGCCTCGGGGTCCCCCAGGAAGAGGTGGTGGAAGTGGCCGGGGAGAGGGAAGCCTGGGCCTCCCTGCTTAGGTCGTTGCCCCCGCGACCCGATCCCCGGACAAGCGGAAGATGACGAGAGAGACGAGACGAATGCAAGTTCCCCCCAAAAAAATTAACATGAAGGCACGCCGGACATCCGGCACGGTGCCGGAATACTTAAGCCCTGTCTGGGGGGACAGAGGGAGGGACATGCAGGGAGATGAAGACACGGGAGCAGGCCCAAACTGATTTTTTTTCGCATTTTCTGTGGTTATTCAGATTGAAAATCTGCGGAAATAAGCGGAATTCCGCTAGCCTTCCTGTTCTTATGTCGGAGCGACCAAAGATGTTCCACAACAATTTGACGGCAATTATGGTCGAGACTTTGCAAAAAAGTATTGATCCATCCTAATAAAGATCGGCTGAAAACTCCCTGGCCCTGTCTCTTGCTGTAATTTGGGTCAATAAGTGTTTCCTTTTCAATTATTAGCATTTTTGGCTAACTTTTTAATAATAGAGACGTAATATGAGTTGAAAAGTGTATTTACATTTCGCCTCAGACCAATGCGTTCTACTTGAAAATCCACCTTTTGTGTCTCCCGTGCAGGCCCAAATGGAATTCTGCGCCCGCGTATTCCGTTTGGGCCTGCACGAGAGACACAAAAGCTAGGACAGACAAAGCAAACCACTCAAAGTGAGAGTAACAGTGGCCCCACCTACCAACTGGTGGTTGCATATAGCAAGGTCTGCCACGCGGCCCCAGCCCACTGGCACCAAGTCAAAACAGCGGTCTGGCTCCCAGCCATACACACGCAGAGAATCCATCGCCCCACTGTACAGGCAGCACCCGTCCGGGTCGAATGAGATACACCTACAGGACAAATCCAAGGGGGAGAGAGAGAGGAGTTACCTGTAAAATACTGAGACCATGCTGGCCATCTATGTATTAACATTGCATGAATCACAGAGGCCTACCTGACTGCTCCTGTCTCTCCTTCTGAGGAACCAATCATCTTAAACTTCTCCAGGTCCCATAATTTGACAGTCCTAGAGAAGACAAACACACACACAGATAGAAAAGCCAAGCTCAGTAACCTATTGCTGTTCTGTGAAGTAGGGTGGGGTGAAGAGGGGAGGAGAGTGGGGTGGGAGGAACCTGTCTGAGCTGCCAGACGCCAACATGTACTCGTTTGGGTGGAACTGGACAATGTTGACCGCTCCGGTGTGGGCCATGAATTCAGTGATCATCTTGCCTGCAGTCAAGTCCCAGAGCTAGGACACAAGGCAGAAAGGAGAAGCTGCTGACCAATTGACAGATGGCAAACTTAGTTACTGATAAGCATGAAGGGCTGCATTTCAAAAGTCTTCTCTCCATCCCTTCATCAGCACTAATCTACTATACATGTGAGTGTGTGCTCCTGCCAGCTTTCTGCCCTGTGTTCATTTCAAAGGAGATGAAGAAAACGCTGGAAGATTCTTGAAATATCAGCGTGAACAGGGAAGGCTGTACCTTGATAGTGCAGTCATCTCCAGCAGAGGCCAGCCACTTCCCATCTGGACTGAAAGCCAAACACCTCACCGCCTGAGTGTGGCCCTATAGACAGACATAAGATGTGAATGGCCTGTAATAAACAATATCACACAAAACATGTACACAAACACTACAAACTGACATAAAGGGTGCACAGACATACATAAGCCCATCCCCCTATACCAAAAGGAAGACAGTAGATATTCGCTGTAAATTCGCTGTAAGTAATCCCTCGGCTAAATCCTGCAACCAGACACAATCAGATTAGCCCAGAGCCATTCCCATGGCCAGCACAGCTAACAGGATAACAAGCCACTCCTAACAAGGCTCCTATCCTGTTCCCTTTGCTTAAAGGGACAGATTTTTCAACCTGATCAAGGGCTCTTCTTAACTATACAACCTTGGCACACTTTGTTGGATCCTTTAAAATATTCTGAGGAATTAATGGCTCTCTTCCATGGCACTGTTTACAAACACAACCGCACAGACACACATCGTACCTTGTACCTGAAGACACATCCCTTTCTCCGAATGTCCCAGAGCTGGCAAAACAAAGAAGATTTTTGTTATTTTTACCTTTACTTACACAGGCTATTCTTATTGAGATTTAAATCTCTTATTCAAGAGACCTGTTCAGCCTCAGCAAGGGGAACAATGTTTTGTATAATACAATTTTACATAAACACAAACTTCACAAAAATAAATGTTGTCGTCGTCGTCATCTCCTGCTTGTCCGGGGATCGGGTCGCGGGGGCAATGACCTAAGCAGGGAGGCCCAGGCTTCCCTCTCCCCGGCCACTTCCACCACCTCTTCCTGGGGGACCCCGAGGCGTTCCCAGGCCAGCCGAGTGACATAGTCCCTCCAGCGTGTCCTGGGTCTTCCCCGGGGCCTCTTCCCAGTGGGACGTGCCCGGAACACCTCACCAGGGAGGCGTCCAGGAGGCATCCTAATCAGATGCCCGAGCCACCTCAGCTGGCTCCTCTCGACGCGGAGGAGCAGCGGTTCTACTCTGAGCCCCTCCCGGATGACCGAGCTTCTCACCCTATCTCTAAGGGAGAGCCCGGACACCCTGCGGAGAAAGCTCATTTCGGCCGCTTGTATTCGCGATCTCGTTCTTTCGGTCACTACCCATAGTTCGTGACCATAGGTGAGGGTAGGAACGTAGATCGACTGGTAAATAGAGAGCTTCGCCTTTCGACTCAGCTCCTTCTTCACCACGACGGACCGATGCAGAGCCCGCATCGCTGCGGACGCCGCACCGATCCGCCTATCGACCTCGCGCTCCATTCTTCCCTCACTCGTGAACAAGACCCCGAGATACTTGAACTCCTCCACTTGGTTCAGGATCTCCTCCCCGACCCGGAGATGGCACTCCACCCTTTTCCGGTCGATAACCATGGCCTCAGATTTGGAGGTGCTGATTCGCAAAAATAAATGTGTATAATGAAAATAAAAATTTTACTATTAAAAACAGCTGTCCTAAAGGCAATTACATTGTTTCATGCTATTACCAGCAAATAGTTAGCCTGGCTGCCAGCCCAACTTCTCCCCGGCCACAAAAAAAATTTGGTTAGGAACTTGGGTCTGGAGGGTCTCGTATTGGGGAACAACAACAGAAAACCAGAATCTGGGCGTACCAATGAAATTGCCAGGGCGGGCTTTATACGATGATGGACAGATGATCAACAGTAACGTAATCAACAACGGCACAAAAGAGCCCTTGGGTTGAATTCGTTTTCAACAAACAACAACAACGCAATGATTGGTTGTAGGTCTATCCAATTGAGCGAAGAGGCATTTGTTTTAAAGTTCGGTTGAAACACGCCCCGTAGTCACAGCCCAACGGACAGTTTTCAGACTCATATTCTGACTAGAATTATGAGTATGACAATGTCAGGCTAGCAAGTAGTGGCATGTATTTCTAATAAGTAAGATGCACACCTATGGACAGTGCCCCAACACACACACAAACAAATACACACACCTTGATGTTGGTGTCCATTGAGCCAGATGCCAGGTATTCTCCATATGGATGGAAGTCCAGGCTACAGATATTGGCCTTGTGTCCTATCAGGGTCCTTAAAACTAGATAAACAGATAAATAGATATACAGTGAGGCACCTGATGTATACGTGCACACACAAACTACTGACTCTAAATGGAAAGTGCAAACCTACTCTTGGCTGCTTCCAGGTCCCAGACACGCAGTGATCCAGACTGGGAGCCTGCCACCACCTGCTCCTCAGAGCTGTTAAACTGCACACACTCAACTGGGTTGTTATGACCAGTCAGACTCTTCAGAGAGTAAGCAGCAATATAGAAACAAACAAAGATAGAGGACAGAGAGAATTATGTTAGTGTCATTTTTGTACATTTTTATGTATTGTTATTTTAAGATTAATACATTGGAACTTTAAACAGATAAAACAACATTACAGACACACATAGCAGTAATTTACCATTATGCAGTTGGGTTTGCTGATGGCCCAGATGTTGACTCTGCAATCTTCCCCTCCGGTGGCCAGGAGACGACCTGAGCTCTTCCCCAGAGCCACCGACGACACATTACTAGAGTGGGCCACAATCTCCTCTGAAACACAGCAATATCAGGCAGTGTTTCACTGATCTACACAGCAAAGGCCAGGGTATCTACAGATTACACAAACTACTTTATTTTAAGGTAATTTGGTCTTCATGCAACCACCAAAACATTTGATCAGGACGATGGGGAAATATGACTGTAGAGAGACAAATACTCACGTAATCTCCATGATGTCTTAGTAGTATTGGCTACAGCCATAATGGTGTCTTAGAGCAACAAATAATAACGTAATGCTGCCAAATGCTAACTTTGGTTGTAAAGATTATACTTAATTTCAAGAGATGACCCAGTCAATGACGGGTATTAATAAGCTAAAGTTAACTTTGTAGAGGTCAGCTTCTCATTACATCTTCTGGTAGCTTTTCATAAAACTGCCAATGACAAACAAATAAAATATGTTATTAATTTATCAAGAAAAATAAATGAAAATATATCAACATAACATAGCTTATTGATAGGTATCGCACTATTAGGTAGATTTGAAATACTATGGCCCCAGCCTCGCCGCGTTATACTTTTCTAGTTAGCTGTTAGCTATGCAACTTAATGCCAGCTAGCTGGACTTGCTAGTTTATTAGACAAGCTAGATAGGTACCGTAGCTAGTCTACAGTAGCTCGAAAGTTGCCGGAGTAGTGAATTGGCTTCTTGCTACCCAAAAGCGAGCGTGTCATGAGACGAGATTTTATCAAGTAATAGAAGCTAATTAATTACGGTTTTGTTCAAACAATACCCGTTTAAAAAACATTTATCTAACAAAATCACTGACGTTAAGGACTACTGTAGCTAACTGAGGTAACGCTAGCTAGCTCTAGCTACAGTAGGTACATACACAACCATGTCAGACAGCTCTAAAAAGCAGGTGCCAAATCAAAACGTACTTCATATTGCAAACCTACTTGAAAGTGTAACTCATAAACTTTCCCCTTGGGAGATGTTAAACGAAAATCCTAAAATGTCAATCTAGCTAGCTAGCTGCAACTAAAATCAATTTGCTTCCAATCAACTTATGTTTATGCCGCTGGAACTCGAGACTTGAGTCTAGTCTCTAGACAACTGACTTGCAGCTTAGCAACAAGGCCACTTCCGGATAGGTTGAATATAATATCAGAGCCTGTTTAAGGAGAGCCTTGCCACTCCCTATTAAGCCCCATTGTACCGAATTTGGTTGCAGTTCCACCAGAGTTCCACTGGGAGTGATCGCGAGCGAGTGCATGTTGAATGGGAGTCTATGGAGCTAAACGGCTAAATTTGTCTCTTTTGCCTGATTGTCGTTGAAAAATCTCCGATTTGATTGTAGTTTTTGCATGTTCAACATGGATTATAGGTCGAAAGTTGAATGAACGAGTACTTATGTCCTTTTGATTTCTTACAGGGTGAGTCGTTGTTGCCTATAACACGCTAGCATTCTGCTAATGAATGCTGATTGGTTAGTGAAGGACTGATACGACCAGAGCTCTTGCTTGATGGCATCCGAAGCGGAATCAGAATGTCAGAGCTTTAGCAACATTAGCAACAACATTAGCTAGCCAAAACTCTTTCTAGCATGTGTATTGACAGGAAGAGCCTAACCTGTCAGCTGTATTGTCGATGCCCTGATAGAAAAAAGTAAGTGACCAGAGCTTGCCGTAAAGCAGTAGCTCTGGTCGTACGATGTGTATGACGTCAATTACATTTTCAAAAGCTTTTTAGAACCGAAAGGAGACTTAAAAAAAATCTAACAGCCAACAGTGTGTATTTGCCTCCCCTCTCGAATTCAGAATTCAAATTACTAGACAAAAAATTAAATCCTGAGAAAAGTGGATTTTGAGGGGTATAGCTTCATAGACCTCCATTCATTCTGCACTCGCTCGTTAGCGCCCTCACATGGAACTTCAACCAGTTCAGAACCCGGAAGTTTCCCGAAAGTGGCAGTTCTCTCTATATTAGACATTCTCTGATAATATCAACCTTGATGGTCTGGAGGAGGGAAATAAACCACATTCCATATAAGCTATACACCAAAGTAGAAAATAAAATATTCCCCATCATTTCAACAACAGAAATCATTCAACTAGTGTTTCATCTTTAAATAGTAATACCACTGTTGAAATTGTTCATGCAACAAACATCTAAACTAGAAAAAAAATTATATTGTCTTTTTATAATTCAATTGTTTTATGTATCTGTACATTAAGACTTTGACAGAACAAAATGTAAGCACACATATTAACTGATAAAAAGAAGCCATTGCTTTTTAGAACAACCGTACATGCCAATGCAAAAATAGTGAACCATCATATTGCTAATCTGTTCAAAGAAATTTACTTGGAAAGTTTAAAATCTATAAATGTCTTCATTATTTTTATTGAAATCTGGATTGGTACTATGTTTAGAGACATTGTTTTGGATTGGATCCAGGCAAGATGGTCTCACATAAAAAGAGACCTGAAGAACAATATGTAAAACATTTGTGTAAATCTGGACAAAGACCAGCAGAACATCACAAAGTTGTGTTATCATTCTGTTCTCTCACCTTTTCCCTTCAAGGCAATGACGCTGAATTTATGACAGCTGTATGATGGACACTTAGCAGGTACTTACATATACACATATTATGTCTTATATAACCAGAAGTCTATGACTATCGAAGGAGAGTATTCCAAGGTAAAGGGATGGTAAAAGCCTTCTGTACTGAGATATCCCTCACACATGTTTGTAATGAATCCCTGGTCCAAATTATTATAAACAGAGAGACTATTTCATGATTAACTCTTCAAATGTAAAGGTGAGATTAAGAAAAGTATAGCAGTTGGGATGGAGAGAGAAAAGAAGAGGTAAGCCAGTTGTACCACAGGGTCTGGTTCATTGTCCATGCCTGTTCTTCTTATTTCAAGAGTTCATGGACAACTGTATATTAGGTTCTGTGTATAAAAAAATAAAGCAGTCTGCACAGCATTGTCAGAATCTTTTCATCTGTCTGCGCTCCTGCCGTCTCTGTTTCTTTTCATTGACCTCCTCTGGAGCTGTAGGGCTCTCTGCTGAAAACCAGGGACCCAGGAAGTTGACCCACAGCAGGTGCAGTGCACGGGCAGGAGCCTGACAAAGACATGGTGATGGGTAGGACAGAGATAAACATTAAAATAAATATGCCACATGCTACAATAGGCTGTTGCAATAACACCAATACATCAATGACAGTTTAAAGGGGTAT
The DNA here is from genome assembly GCF_054491055.1 of Hypomesus nipponensis. Classification (NCBI taxonomy): domain Eukaryota; kingdom Metazoa; phylum Chordata; class Actinopteri; order Osmeriformes; family Osmeridae; genus Hypomesus; species Hypomesus nipponensis. The sequence continues at coordinate 19,058,097 of NC_140379.1, read as the reverse complement.
GGAAACACCATAGAAATGCCATATAAAAATACTTACCAGTAGCCAGAGGTACCAGAAGTAGGAGGAGATGATGCTTAGCACTTGAATGATTGCAGTAAGAAGAATTACATCCTTCAGGTGCCTAAAACAGTTAACAGACTGAGATATTAGATTCTCAACTTAATTTCCTTGTTAAGTTAATGTTTTGACTACCTTGAGGTAAAGATAACCCCTTTGATAATTTTGGATACACACCAACCCATCCCCACCGTATCCCTTTCTGATTCCTAACACTCACTCTGCCATGCCTTGTTCCATGTTCAGGTCTATGCCTCCATCCAGCAGGCTCCCATCCTCCGCCAATACTGGTTTAGCCATGGTGGACATAGAACGGTAACTGCCAACATAAACAGCCAGTGCAAACACCAGGAACAGCTAGAGAAGGACATGTGTATTGATAGACAAGAAGGGTTTGTGAGAGAAGAAAGGGAGACAAAGGGAAATGAGTGATAGCATGCGATCAGGACAGATAAGTGGCAGCACATCCCATTTATTTACTGTTGAGGTAAAGGATCTCTGCATAGTGTAGAATGTTCTCACCCATGTCCAAAAAGTGGACGAGCCGTTGAAGACCAAGAGGTTTATGGCAGTGTATATCGCCTAAATGAAAGTTCAAGTGTTGATACAATTAATAGGCTGCATATTTGAGGCAAATAGTCCATTTCTATCAATAGTTTAAATGTTTGTGCCACACCAGTCGTGGTATAGCCATCTTACATTCGCTCCCAAGATGACTCTTGTGTAGAACTTGAGCGTCGCCTCGTTCTCTTCATATATTTGCTTCTTACCTTTAGTGCCTATCTTGCCTTTGGGCTGTGTGCATTGAAACATGGGTTAGCCTCGTCAATAACAAAAACATTTTTGACCTCAATATTGGAACAAAAGGTTAATATTAAGACAAGAGAGTACGTATCTATGAAAATATCAAGCTAATTGCAAATATGAAAACTCCATACCGCCATTGGGACTGTAACACTGTTCTGCTTTTCCCTTCACGTTGAGGACCCTTTCTGACATCGACCTCCGCACTGTTTCAATTTCTGGCTAGAGCACGCTCATATGCTATATTCATATATTAAAGTGCTGTAAGAATAACAACTCGCTATGTTATATGTATGGAGGGTGCCCAAGTAACACATCAGCGTTGAAATACATTTCCGGCGCAGGATTCTTTCGTCATGAACATTAATCAAAGCCTGTTTAAGGCATCGAGTTAATAAAACTAGAGACAGCTACTTCTGTCTTCCAAGATGGCGCCCCCATTCATTTCTATGAAAAGAGCTCAGTGGCGCAGTGAGGCAAGCGAGAGCGCTAAATGGACGCGGCCATCTTTCCACTTCCGTGTCTTCCGGTCTAGCTTTAAACAGTGGCTCTTTTTTTCCAATAGGGTCCAAATGCAGTGCTCCCTCCTCAGGCAATAGGGTCCAAATGCAGTGCTCCCTCCTCAGGCCCCTCTAAACCGGAACTCTCTCCTCAGGTCCCTGAAGCCGGAACTCTCTCCTCAGGCCCCTTTTTTCATGTGTATCCGAGGTATTAGCGCCACCGCTGGTCGGAGGATACTGTAGGCTATTTATATTAATAGGCTAACTTACATTGAATTTAGGTTTTAGCATAAGTCAATAGTGTTTAACAAAGCGGAAATTAGCATTGCGGCTAGCGTTTATGGAGGACCAAACCTGCCATATTTAAAAATGAATGAATGAATAAATAAATGTCCACATCCATGCATTTAGACATAAATAGATGAATACATGTACTAATTAATGCACAATTGTCAATCAATATTACCTTATAATTTACATGTATTTATGTATTTATTTGTGTATTCATTTATTTATTAATTCATGTATTCATACATTTATTAATTCATGTGTTCATTCATTTATTCATTCATTCATTCCTGTATTTCTTCTTCTCAATATGTTAATGAGATGTGTCAATCAAAATAGGTAGGCGGGAATTGACACACCATTGGCTAATCGTTTTCCACGCTTTGTATTCAATTATGTAGCCTTACATCCATCCTTGCTGTCATGGACAACATAGCCTACATGGACAGGCTGGCCGACCTTGTAGAAAATAAAGATTTAATTCACCATATATGATATTTGGATAAACAAACATGTTATAAAGATTTTACTACGTAAGTTGTGGGCTATCACTTAACAACCAACTTCACTACGCTGACCGGCCAACCATGTGTTTACCCCGATAAAAACGTAAACATTTTAAAATAAAAAATCCTGATTGTAGATTGTCAAACCAACATATTTGTCCTGTGTGTAAGAGCGAGATAGACAATCAGACTTCCCTAATTCTCTTTGCAAGCAATAGGGCTAAAATCTTATAATCATTATTAAGAAGACATATAGGACACCAGTTATCAATAAGAAGTACATCCTCTTTAGGTTTGGGGATCAAGGCAATTAACCCTTGTGTCATAGTAGGTGGAAGAACACTGTTTTTGATACTCTCTGAGAAAACCTCAAGTAGAAAGGGGGCCAATAGTTCATGAAATAATTTATAGAATTCTGATGTGAGACCGTCGGTACCTGGGGATTTATTGGTCTTTAAATGTTTAATCGATTCAACTATTTCCACAACAGTAAAGGGTTCCTCGCACAGTTTAGATTGTACATCTGTAAGGGAGCTAACATTGCACAAAGAGTAAAAAAAAACATCTTTAGATTCTGGTGAATACTTAGAGCTATAGAGATTCCTGTAAAATTTACTGCAATAGTTGGCTATTACTTTTTGATCGTCTGTAATAATACCATAAATATTTAGTTTATGAATAGTGTTATTGGTGGCCAAGCCGCGAAGCGGCGAAGCCACATAAGTGATTCTACCTTTTCTTATTGGTGGCCAAGCGGCGAAAGGGCGAAGCCACATAAGTGATTCTACCTTTTCTTATTATTATTATTAGGGGCCAAGCAGCGAAGCTGCGAGGCACCTATTGTAATTGGTGGCCAAGCCGCGAAGCGGCGAAGCCACATAAGTGATTCTACCTTTTTTTATTATTAGGATTCCTCCGTAAGGAGGAAACCTATTGTTATTAGGATTCCTCCGTAAGGAGGAAACCTATTGTTATTGGTGGTTTTATTATTAGGATTCCTCCGTAAGGAGGAAACCTATTGTTATTGGTGGTTTTATTATTTGTAATTCTTGTACCATGGGAGTCAATGGCAGCCCCTAGACCCCATCGACAACTTTTTGTGAAATTTGGCACACTCATTAAGGACAGTTTCTTCTATACCTACACCAAGTTTCATGTCTCCCATTAGACCACTCTAGCGCCACCAATGGGTCAAAGTTGGACTTGTGTTTACACACGCAACTTTTGAACCGTATGACTAATTTTCAAAAATGAGGTACCATTGGATTCCCTGGATCAAGCCGAGTTCAACGCACACCATGGCGTTAATTTCCGGTTATATAGATTTCCCGCCATTTCCGGTTTTATCAAAAACCTCTGAAAGCCTACTCCTCCTACAATTTTTGTCATATATTCTTCAAAATCACCAGAGATGATCTTCAAACCAAGCCTCACAAAAGTTATCAAAGGAATTTTGATCCTCATAACCGTCTGTCCGGTACAGCCAATCAAATTCATCAGAAAAGCCGCCAAACAGGATGTGAAGTCATGTCTCAGCAAATCTTTGAGATATCAACACTAAACTTGGTAGATCGGAGGAAGACACTACAACATATTACCATGTGCAAAGGCAAATTCATATCTCTAAAAATGATTGATATAAATCAAATTGAACTTATCGCTAACGCTAAAATAATGCTTTGCACATCAGCCAGTCAAAAACTGATACTCTGATTCAATCACAAGTTCATATGAAGACTCTTGAGAATGTTCATAACACAAATCTGTGAAAAAGTTGACTGTAAGATGAAAGGTCGATTTTTGGTGAATATTTGAAACATGCTTGCTTGGCTAATTTCTAGGCAAATTTCCAATGAATGTCTCCCCTGCTCCTCCCCGCGCGTGCTCCAAAATCTCACACACACTCAGCCTTCCCTTGACACACGCGCGGCCAAGACGCACACGCAACATTTCAGGAGAGTGTGGGCTGACCAAGCCCCCACTCATTCCTTGGTCTTTAGCAAAGGCCCATGTGGCTCTTGATGGTATTGCATTTCCGATTTTGTATGCAATGGTAAAAAGGTCTCAAATCCTGAAACATTGATAGTATAGACCAAGAGTAAATACCACACCTCAAATGGCCCACCATTACCCATAGGTGGCGCTATAGGCCACGCCCAAAAGCACAAAGATACAAGGCTTTCTGGAATGGATAGGTTCACCAAGCCCCCTCCCTTCACGTATTGGCTTGAAAAAAGGCCCATGTGGATCTTGATGGTATTGCATTTCCGATTTTGTATGCAATGGTAAAAAGGTCTCAAAATCCTGAAACATAGATAGTATAGGCAAAGAAACAGTTTAACAAAAAGCCCATGTGGATCTTGTTGGTATTGCTTTTCCGATTTTGTATACAATGGTAAAAAGTTATAAAAATCCTGAAACATTGATAGTATAGACCAAGAGTAACTACCACACCACAAATGGCCCACTATTACCCATAGGTCTTCCCTTGACACACGCGCGGGCTTGGCAAGACGCACACGCAACATTTCAGGAGAGTGTGGGCTTACCAAGCCCCCACTCATTCCTTGGTCTTTTGCAAAGGCCTTGTGGATCTTGATGGTATTGCATTTCAGATTTTGTTTGCCATGGTAAAAAGTTCTCCAAATCCTGAAACATTGATAGTAAAGGCCAACAGTAACAACAACACTTTAACAAAAGCCCATGTGGATATTGTTGGTATATTTTTCCGATTTTGTATGCAATGGTAAAAAGTTAAAAACATCCTGAAACATTGATAGTATAGGCCAAGAGTAACTACCACACCACAAATGGCCCACCATTACCAATAGGTGTCGCTACAGGCCACGCCTTAAAGCACAAAGCACTTCACTTCTTGTGAAGATTAAAGCACTTCACTTCTTGGCTTGAAATAAAGGCCCTTGTGGATCTTGATGTTATTGCATTTCAGATTTGGTATCCCATTGGAAATTCTGCAGCATTGATTTTTCTATACAGTTACAATTTGTCAAGAATATACATTTTTCAATGGTTCGCAATGCTTTACATGTAAGCCAGTCAAACAAGTTCATATGAAGACTCTTGAGAATGTTTAGTACACAAATCTGAGAAAAAGTTGACTCTAAGATGAAAGGTCGATTTTTGGTGAATCTTTGAAACATGCATGCTTGGCTAATTTCTAGGGAAATTTACAATGAAATGTGTCCCCTGCTCCTCCCCGCGCATGCTCCAAATTCTCACACACTCATTCTTCCCTTGACACGCGCGGGCTTGGCAAGACATACACGCAACATATCAGGACTGTGTGGGCTGACCAAGCCCCAACTCATTCCTTGAATATCAGCATAGGCCCTTGAGGACCTTGGTGTCATTGCATTTCCTACTTTGTATGCAATAGTAAAAAGGTCTCCAAATCCTGACACATTGACAGTACAGGCCAAGAGTAACTACCACACTTTACCCAAAGCCCATGTGGATCCTGTTGGTATTGCATTTTCGATTTTATATGCAGTGGTAAAAAGTTTTTAAAATCCTGAAACATTAATAGTATAGGCCAAGAGTAACTACCACACCACAAATGGCCCACCATTACCCATAGGTGGCGCTACAGGCCACGCCTTAATGCATAAAGATACAAGGCTTTCTGGAATGGATAAGCTCACCAAGCCCCCTTCCTTCACTTACTGGCTTGAAATAAAGGCCCTTGTGGATCTTGATGGTATTGCATTTCAGATTTGGTATGCCATTGGTAATTCTGCAGCATACATTCTTCTATACAGTTACAATTTGTCAAGAATAAACATTGTTCAATGGTTTGCAGTGTTTGGAGGAATCCGCCATTACTGCTTGCAGTTATATTTTGTAATTCTTGTACCATGGGAGTCAATGGCAGCCCCTAGACCCCATCGACAACTTTTTGTGAAATTTGGCACACTCATTAAGGACAGTTTCTTCTATACCTACACCAAGTTTCATGTCTCCCATTAGACCACTCTAGCGCCACCAATGGGTCAAAGTTGGACTTGTGTTTACACACGCAACTTTTGAACCGTATGACTCATTTTCAAAAATGAGGTACCATTGGATTCCCTGGATCAAGCCGAGTTCAACGCACACCATGGCGTTAATTTCCGGTTATATAGATTTCCCGCCATTTCCGGTTTTATCAAAAACCTTTGAAAGCCTACTCCTCCTACAATTTTTGTCATATCTTCTTCAAAATCACCAGAGATGATCTTCAGACCAAGCCTCACAAAAGTTATCAAAGGAATTTTGATCCTCATAACCGTCTGTCCGGTACAGCCAATCAAATTCATCAGAAAAGCCGCCAAACAGGATGTGAAGTCGTGTCTCAGCAAATCTTTGAGATATCAACACTAAACTTGGTAGATCGGAGGAAGACACTACAACATGTTACCATGTGCAAAGGCAAATTCATATCTCAAAAAATGATTGATATAAAGCAAATTGAACTTATCGCTAACGCTAAAATTATGCTTTACACATCAGCCATTCAAAAACTGATACTCTGATTCAATCACAAGTTCATATGAAAACTCTTGAGAATGTTCATAACACAAATCTGTGAAAAAGTTGACTGTAAGATGAAAGGTCGATTTTTGGTGAATATTTGAAACATGCTTGCTTGGCTAATTTCTAGGCAAATTTCCAATGAATGTCTCCCTTGCTCCTCCCCGCGCGTGCTCCAAAATCTCACACACACTCAGCCTTCCCTTGACACACGCGGCCAAGACGCACACGCAACATTTCAGGAGAGTGTGGGCTGACCAAGCCCCCACTCATTCCTTGGTCTTTAGCAAAGGCCCATGTGGCTGTTGATGGTATTGCATTTCCGATTTTGTATGCAATGGTAAAAAGGTCTCAAATCCTGAAACATTGATAGTGTAGGCCGAGAAACACTTTAACAAAAGCCCATGTGGATCTTGTTGGTATTGCATTTCCGATTTTGTATGCAATGGTAAAAAGTTATAAAAATCCTGAAACATTGATAGTATAGACCAAGAGTAACTACCACACCACAAATGGCCCACCATTACCCATAGGTGGCGCTACAGGCCACGCCAAAAAGCACAAATATACAAGGCTTTCTGGAATGGATAGGCTCACCAAGCCCCCTCCCTTCACTTATTGGCTTGAAAAAAAGGCCCATGTGGCTCTTGATGGTATTGCATTTCCGATTTTGTATGCAATGGTAAAAAGGTCTCAAAATCCTGAAACATAGATAGTATAGGCAAAGAAACACTTCAACAAAAAGCCCATGTGGATCTTGTTGGTATTGCTTTTCCGATTTTGTATACAATGGTAAAAAGTTATAAAAATCCTGAAACATTGATAGTATAGACCAAGAGTAACTACCACACCACAAATGGCCCACTATTACCCATAGGTCTTCCCTTGACACACGCGCGGGCTTGGCAAGACGCACACGCAACATTTCAGGAGAGTGTTCCTTGGTCTTTTGCAAAGGCCATGTGGATCTTGATGGTATTGCATTTCAGATTTTGTTTGCCATGGTAAAAAGTTCTCCAAATCCTGAAACATTGATAGTAAAGGCCAAGAGTAACAACAACACTTTAACAAAAGCCCATGTGGATCTTGTTGGTATTGCATTTCCGATTTTGTATGCAATGGTAAAAAGTTAAAAACATCCTGAAACATTGATAGTATAGGCCAAGAGTAACTACCACACCACAAATGGCCCACCATTACCAATAGGTGTCGCTACAGGCCACGCCCTAAAGCACAAAGCACTTCACTTCTTGTGAAGATTAAAGCGCTTCACTTCTTGGCTTGAAATAAAGGCCCTTGTGGATCTTGATGTTATTGCATTTCAGATTTGGTATCCCATTGGAAATTCTGCAGCATTGATTTTTCTATACAGTTACAATTTGTCAAGAATATACATTTTTCAATGGTTCGCAATGCTTTACACGTAAGCCAGTCAAACAAGTTCATATGAAGACTCTTGAGAATGTTTAGTACACAAATCTGAGAAAAAGTTGACTCTAAGATGAAAGGTCGATTTTTGGTGAATCTTTGAAACATGCATGCTTGGCTAATTTCTAGGGAAATTTACAATGAAATGTATCCCCTGCTCCTCCCCGCGCATGCTCCAAATTCTCAGACACTCATTCTTCCCTTGACACGCGCGGGCTTGGCAAGACACACACGCAACATATCAGGACTGTGTGGGCTGACCAAGCCCCCACTCATTCCTTGAATATCAGCATAGGCCCTTGAGGACCTTGGTGTCATTGCATTTCCTACTTTGTATGCAATAGTAAAAAGGTCTCCAAATCCTGACACATTGACAGTACAGGCCAAGAGTAACTACCACACTTTACCCAAAGCCCATGTGGATCCTGTTGGTATTGCATTTCCGATTTTATATGCAATGGTAAAAAGTTTTTAAAATCCTGAAACATTAATAGTATAGGCCAAGAGTAACTACCACACCACAAATGGCCCACCATTACCCATAGGTGGCGCTACAGGCCACGCCTTAATGCATAAAGATACAAGGCTTTCTGGAATGGATAAGCTCACCAAGCCCCCTTCCTTCACTTACTGGCTTGAAATAAAGGCCCTTGTGGATCTTGATGGTATTGCATTTCAGATTTGGTATGCCATTGGTAATTCTGCAGCATACATTTTTCTATACAGTTACAATTTGTCAAAAATAAACATTTTTCAATGGTTCGCAGTGTTTGGAGGAATCCGCCATTACTGCTTGCAGTTATATTTGTTAGTTTTATTCTTTTTTTTTTATTCTAGTGCCATGGGAGTCAATGGCAGCCCCTAGACCCCTTCGACAACTTTTTGTAAAATTTGGCACACTCATTAAGGACAGTTCATTCTATACCTACACCAAGTTTCAGGTCTCCCATTAGACCACTCTAGCGCCACCAATGGGTCAAAGTTGGACTTGTGTTTACACACGCAACTTTTGAACCGTATGACCGATTTTCAAAAATGAGGTACCATTGGATTACCTGGATCAAGACGAGTTCAACGCACCCTATGGTGTCAATTTCCGGTTATATAGATTTTCCGCAATTTCCGGTTTTATCAAAAACCTTTGAAAGCCTACTCCTCCTACAATTTTTGTCAAATCTTCTTCAACATTACCAGAGATGATCTTCAGACCAAGCCTCACAAAAGTTATCGATTAGAATGTTGTTCCTCACAACCGTTCGTCCGGTACAGCCAATCAAATTCAGCAGAAAAGCAGCCAAACAGGAAGTGAAGTCATATCTCAGCAAATCTTTGAGATATCAACACCAAACTAGATATGATGATTTGGAACCCTCTTCTGAGGATATCTACACAATTTGGTGTCATGTGATCACTGGGTGTGGCCGCAGGAAGCAAAAATGTGTTTTGGCCAATAACTATTGATTTGTTTGCCTTTATTGAGTGATTCCTTTGTCTCATGATGTCTTGGGAAATCCCGTGTGTGACTCAATAATTTGTGATAATAGCCGAATTGATGCGGCCGCCATTTTGAATTCATTGAAAAACGTTTTTTCTTGACTCCTCCTACACATGTTGTCCAATCTTCACCAAATTTGGCAGAGATTATCTTCAGACCAAGCCTCACAAAAGCTAACACATGGTTTTCTGATTTTCGAAACCGTTTTTCCGGTACAGGCAATCAAAATGTGCCGTTAAGCCAGCAAACAGGAAGTTGGGTTGTATCTCAGCAAATCTTTGATGGATTCACACCAAACTTGCTGCGTGTACTTGTTACCCTCTTCTGAGGATGTCTAAAATGTTTTCTGGGTTATTTGACTGCTTGGCCACCTCATTGCTGCTTGCAGCTATATTTGGAATTGGTCAGATTTGGTATCCCCTTGGTAAGTCAGCAGCATTGATTTTTCTATACAGTTACAATTTGTCAAGAATTTAAAAAAAATCAATGGTTCACAATGTTTGGAGGAATCCGCCATTACTGCTTGCAGTTATATTTAGGATTCCTCCGTAAGGAGGAAACCTATTGTTATTGGTGGTTTTATTATTTGTAATTCTTGTACCATGGGAGTCAATGGCAGCCCCTAGACCCCATCGACAACTTTTTGTGAAATTTGGCACACTCATTAAGGACAGTTTCTTCTATACCTACACCAAGTTTCATGTCTCCCATTAGACCACTCTAGCGCCACCAATGGGTCAAAGTTGGACTTGTGTTTACACACGCAACTTTTGAACCGTATGACTAATTTTCAAAAATGAGGTACCATTGGATTCCCTGGATCAAGCCGAGTTCAACGCACACCATGGCGTTAATTTCCGGTTATATAGATTTCCCGCCATTTCCGGTTTTATCAAAAACCTTTGAAAGCCTACTCCTCCTACAATTTTTGTCATATATTCTTCAAAATCACCAGAGATGATCTTCAAACCAAGCCTCACAAAAGTTATCAAAGGAATTTTGATCCTCATAACCGTCTGTCCGGTACAGCCAATCAAATTCATCAGAAAAGCCGCCAAACAGGATGTGAAGTCATGTCTCAGCAAATCTTTGAGATATCAACACTAAACTTGGTAGATCGGAGGAAGACACTACAACATATTACCATGTGCAAAGGCAAATTCATATCTCTAAAAATGATTGATATAAATCAAATTGAACTTATCGCTAACGCTAAAATAATGCTTTGCACATCAGCCAGTCAAAAACTGATACTCTGATTCAATCACAAGTTCATATGAAGACTCTTGAGAATGTTCATAACACAAATCTGTGAAAAAGTTGACTGTAAGATGAAAGGTCGATTTTTGGTGATTATTTGAAACATGCTTGCTTGGCTAATTTCTAGGCAAATTTCCAATGAATGTCTCCCCTGCTCCTCCCCGCGCGTGCTCCAAAATCTCACACACACTCAGCCTTCCCTTGACACACGCGCGGCCAAGACGCACACGCAACATTTCAGGAGAGTGTGGGCTGACCAAGCCCCCACTCATTCCTTGGTCTTTAGCAAAGGCCCATGTGGCTCTTGATGGTATTGCATTTCCGATTTTGTATGCAATGGTAAAAAGGTCTCAAATCCTGAAACATTGATAGTATAGACCAAGAGTAAATACCACACCTCAAATGGCCCACCATTACCCATAGGTGGCGCTATAGGCCACGCCCAAAAGCACAAAGATACAAGGCTTTCTGGAATGGATAGGTTCACCAAGCCCCCTCCCTTCACGTATTGGCTTGAAAAAAGGCCCATGTGGATCTTGATGGTATTGCATTTCCGATTTTGTATGCAATGGTAAAAAGGTCTCAAAATCCTGAAACATAGATAGTATAGGCAAAGAAACAGTTTAACAAAAAGCCCATGTGGATCTTGTTGGTATTGCTTTTCCGATTTTGTATACAATGGTAAAAAGTTATAAAAATCCTGAAACATTGATAGTATAGACCAAGAGTAACTACCACACCACAAATGGCCCACTATTACCCATAGGTCTTCCCTTGACACACGCGCGGGCTTGGCAAGACGCACACGCAACATTTCAGGAGAGTGTGGGCTTACCAAGCCCCCACTCATTCCTTGGTCTTTTGCAAAGGCCTTGTGGATCTTGATGGTATTGCATTTCAGATTTTGTTTGCCATGGTAAAAAGTTCTCCAAATCCTGAAACATTGATAGTAAAGGCCAACAGTAACAACAACACTTTAACAAAAGCCCATGTGGATATTGTTGGTATATTTTTCCGATTTTGTATGCAATGGTAAAAAGTTAAAAACATCCTGAAACATTGATAGTATAGGCCAAGAGTAACTACCACACCACAAATGGCCCACCATTACCAATAGGTGTCGCTACAGGCCACGCCTTGAAGCACTTCACTTCTTGTGAAGATTAAAGCACTTCACTTCTTGGCTTGAAATAAAGGCTCTTGTGGATCTTGATGTTATTGCATTTCAGATTTGGTATCCCATTGGAAATTCTGCAGCATTGATTTTTCTATACAGTTACAATTTGTCAAGAATATACATTTTTCAATGGTTCGCAATGCTTTACATGTAAGCCAGTCAAACAAGTTCATATGAAGACTCTTGAGAATGTTTAGTACACAAATCTGAGAAAAAGTTGACTCTAAGATGAAAGGTCGATTTTTGGTGAATCTTTGAAACATGCATGCTTGGCTAATTTCTAGGGAAATTTACAATGAAATGTGTCCCCTGCTCCTCCCCGCGCATGCTCCAAATTCTCACACACTCATTCTTCCCTTGACACGCGCGGCAAGACATACACGCAACATATCAGGACTGTGTGGGCTGACCAAGCCCCAACTCATTCCTTGAATATCAGCATAGGCCCTTGAGGACCTTGGTGTCATTGCATTTCCTACTTTGTATGCAATAGTAAAAAGGTCTCCAAATCCTGACACATTGACAGTACAGGCCAAGAGTAACTACCACACTTTACCCAAAGCCCATGTGGATCCTGTTGGTATTGCATTTTCGATTTTATATGCAGTGGTAAAAAGTTTTTAAAATCCTGAAACATTAATAGTATAGGCCAAGAGTAACTACCACACCACAAATGGCCCACCATTACCCATAGGTGGCGCTACAGGCCACGCCTTAATGCATAAAGATACAAGGCTTTCTGGAATGGATAAGCTCACCAAGCCCCCTTCCTTCACTTACTGGCTTGAAATAAAGGCCCTTGTGGATCTTGATGGTATTGCATTTCAGATTTGGTATGCCATTGGTAATTCTGCAGCATACATTCTTCTATACAGTTACAATTTGTCAAGAATAAACATTGTTCAATGGTTTGCAGTGTTTGGAGGAATCCGCCATTACTGCTTGCAGTTATATTTAGGATTCCTCCGTAAGGAGGAAACCTATTGTTATTGGTGGTTTTATTATTAGGATTCCTCCGTAAGGAGGAAACCTATTGTTATTGGTGGTTTTATTATTTGTAATTCTTGTACCATGGGAGTCAATGGCAGCCCCTAGACCCCATCGACAACTTTTTGTGAAATTTGGCACACTCATTAAGGACAGTTTCTTCTATACCTACACCAAGTTTCATGTCTCCCATTAGACCACTCTAGCGCCACCAATGGGTCAAAGTTGGACTTGTGTTTACACACGCAACTTTTGAACCGTATGACTCATTTTCAAAAATGAGGTACCATTGGATTCCCTGGATCAAGCCGAGTTCAACGCACACCATGGCGTTAATTTCCGGTTATATAGATTTCCCGCCATTTCCGGTTTTATCAAAAACCTTTGAAAGCCTACTCCTCCTACAATTTTTGTCATATCTTCTTCAAAATCACCAGAGATGATCTTCAGACCAAGCCTCACAAAAGTTATCAAAGGAATTTTGATCCTCATAACCGTCTGTCCGGTACAGCCAATCAAATTCATCAGAAAAGCCGCAAAACAGGATGTGAAGTCATGTCTCAGCAAATCTTTGAGATATCAACACTAAACTTGGTAGATCGGAGGAAGACACTACAACATGTTACCATGTGCAAAGGCAAATTCATATCTCAAAAAATGATTGATATAAAGCAAATTGAACTTATCGCTAACGCTAAAATTATGCTTTACACATCAGCCATTCAAAAACTGATACTCTGATTCAATCACAAGTTCATATGAAAACTCTTGAGAATGTTCATAACACAAATCTGTGAAAAAGTTGACTGTAAGATGAAAGGTCGATTTTTGGTGAATATTTGAAACATGCTTGCTTGGCTAATTTCTAGGCAAATTTCCAATGAATGTCTCCCTTGCTCCTCCCCGCGCGTGCTCCAAAATCTCACACACACTCAGCCTTCCCTTGACACACGCGCGGCCAAGACGCACACGCAACATTTCAGGAGAGTGTGGGCTGACCAAGCCCCCACTCATTCCTTGGTCTTTAGCAAAGGCCCATGTGGCTCTTGATGGTATTGCATTTCCGATTTTGTATGCAATGGTAAAAAGGTCTCAAATCCTGAAACATTGATAGTGTAGGCCGAGAAACACTTTAACAAAAGCCCATGTGGATCTTGTTGGTATTGCATTTCCGATTTTGTATGCAATGGTAAAAAGTTATAAAAATCCTGAAACATTGATAGTATAGACCAAGAGTAACTACCACACCACAAATGGCCCACCATTACCCATAGGTGGCGCTACAGGCCACGCCAAAAAGCACAAATATACAAGGCTTTCTGGAATGGATAGGCTCACCAAGCCCCCTCCCTTCACTTATTGGCTTGAAAAAAAGGCCCATGTGGCTCTTGATGGTATTGCATTTCCGATTTTGTATGCAATGGTAAAAAGGTCTCAAATCCTGAAACATTGATAGTGTAGGCCGAGAAACACTTTAACAAAAGCCCATGTGGATCTTGTTGGTATTGCATTTCCGATTTTGTATGCAATGGTAAAAAGTTATAAAAATCCTGAAACATTGATAGTATAGACCAAGAGTAACTACCACACCACAAATGGCCCACCATTACCCATAGGTGGCGCTACAGGCCACGCCAAAAAGCACAAATATACAAGGCTTTCTGGAATGGATAGGCTCACCAAGCCCCCTCCCTTCACTTATTGGCTTGAAAAAAAGGCCCATGTGGCTCTTGATGGTATTGCATTTCCGATTTTGTATGCAATGGTAAAAAGGTCTCAAAATCCTGAAACATAGATAGTATAGGCAAAGAAACACTTTAACAAAAAGCCCATGTGGATCTTGTTGGTATTGCTTTTCCGATTTTGTATACAATGGTAAAAAGTTATAAAAATCCTGAAACATTGATAGTATAGACCAAGAGTAACTACCACACCACAAATGGCCCACTATTACCCATAGGTCTTCCCTTGACACACGCGCGGGCTTGGCAAGACGCACACGCAACATTTCAGGAGAGTGTTCCTTGGTCTTTTGCAAAGGCCATGTGGATCTTGATGGTATTGCATTTCAGATTTTGTTTGCCATGGTAAAAAGTT
The DNA here is from genome assembly GCF_054491055.1 of Hypomesus nipponensis. NCBI lineage: Eukaryota > Metazoa > Chordata > Actinopteri > Osmeriformes > Osmeridae > Hypomesus > Hypomesus nipponensis. Next base: position 19,042,968 of record NC_140379.1, on the reverse strand, counting down.
CTCCAAATCCTGAAACATTGATAGTAAAGGCCAAGAGTAACAACAACACTTTAACAAAAGCCCATGTGGATCTTGTTGGCATTGCATTTCCGATTTTGTATGCAATGGTAAAAAGTTAAAAACATCCTGAAACATTGATAGTATAGGCCAAGAGTAACTACCACACCACAAATGGCCCACCATTACCAATAGGTGTCGCTACAGGCCACGCCCTAAAGCACAAAGCACTTCACTTCTTGTGAAGATTAAAGCGCTTCACTTCTTGGCTTGAAATAAAGGCCCTTGTGGATCTTGATGTTATTGCATTTCAGATTTGGTATCCCATTGGAAATTCTGCAGCATTGATTTTTCTATACAGTTACAATTTGTCAAGAATATACATTTTTCAATGGTTCGCAATGCTTTACACGTAAGCCAGTCAAACAAGTTCATATGAAGACTCTTGAGAATGTTTAGTACACAAATCTGAGAAAAAGTTGACTCTAAGATGAAAGGTCGATTTTTGGTGAATCTTTGAAACATGCATGCTTGGCTAATTTCTAGGGAAATTTACAATGAAATGTGTCCCCTGCTCCTCCCCGCGCATGCTCCAAATTCTCAGACACTCATTCTTCCCTTGACACGCGCGGGCTTGGCAAGACACACACGCAACATATCAGGACTGTGTGGGCTGACCAAGCCCCCACTCATTCCTTGAATATCAGCATAGGCCCTTGAGGACCTTGGTGTCATTGCATTTCCTACTTTGTATGCAATAGTAAAAAGGTCTCCAAATCCTGACACATTGACAGTACAGGCCAAGAGTAACTACCACACTTTACCCAAAGCCCATGTGGATCCTGTTGGTATTGAATTTCCGATTTTATATGCAATGGTAAAAAGTTTTTAAAATCCTGAAACATTAATAGTATAGACCAAGAGTAACTACCACACCACAAATGGCCCACCATTACCCATAAGTGGCGCTACAGGCCACGCCTTAATGCATAAAGATACAAGGCTTTCTGGAATGGATAAGCTCACCAAGCCCCCTTCCTTCACTTACTGGCTTGAAATAAAGGCCCTTGTGGATCTTGATGGTATTGCATTTCAGATTTGGTATGCCATTGGTAATTCTGCAGCATACATTTTTCTATACAGTTACAATTTGTCAAAAATAAACATTTTTCAATGGTTCGCAGTGTTTGGAGGAATCCGCCATTACTGCTTGCAGTTATATTTAGGATTCCTCCGTAAGGAGGAAACCTATTGTTATTGGTGGTTTTATTATTTGTAATTCTTGTACCATGGGAGTCAATGGCAGCCCCTAGACCCCATCGACAACTTTTTGTGAAATTTGGCACACTCATTAAGGACAGTTTCTTCTATACCTACACCAAGTTTCATGTCTCCCATTAGACCACTCTAGCGCCACCAATGGGTCAAAGTTGGACTTGTGTTTACACACGCAACTTTTGAACCGTATGACTCATTTTCAAAAATGAGGTACCATTGGATTCCCTGGATCAAGCCGAGTTCAACGCACACCATGGCGTTAATTTCCGGTTATATAGATTTCCCGCCATTTCCGGTTTTATCAAAAACCTTTGAAAGCCTACTCCTCCTACAATTTTTGTCATATCTTCTTCAAAATCACCAGAGATGATCTTCAGACCAAGCCTCACAAAAGTTATCAAAGGAATTTTGATCCTCATAACCGTCTGTCCGGTACAGCCAATCAAATTCATCAGAAAAGCCGCAAAACAGGATGTGAAGTCATGTCTCAGCAAATCTTTGAGATATCAACACTAAACTTGGTAGATCGGAGGAAGACACTACAACATGTTACCATGTGCAAAGGCAAATTCATATCTCAAAAAATGATTGATATAAAGCAAATTGAACTTATCGCTAACGCTAAAATTATGCTTTACACATCAGCCATTCAAAAACTGATACTCTGATTCAATCACAAGTTCATATGAAAACTCTTGAGAATGTTCATAACACAAATCTGTGAAAAAGTTGACTGTAAGATGAAAGGTCGATTTTTGGTGAATATTTGAAACATGCTTGCTTGGCTAATTTCTAGGCAAATTTCCAATGAATGTCTCCCTTGCTCCTCCCCGCGCGTGCTCCAAAATCTCACACACACTCAGCCTTCCCTTGACACACGCGCGGCCAAGACGCACACGCAACATTTCAGGAGAGTGTGGGCTGACCAAGCCCCCACTCATTCCTTGGTCTTTAGCAAAGGCCCATGTGGCTCTTGATGGTATTGCATTTCCGATTTTGTATGCAATGGTAAAAAGGTCTCAAATCCTGAAACATTGATAGTGTAGGCCGAGAAACACTTTAACAAAAGCCCATGTGGATCTTGTTGGTATTGCATTTCCGATTTTGTATGCAATGGTAAAAAGTTATAAAAATCCTGAAACATTGATAGTATAGACCAAGAGTAACTACCACACCACAAATGGCCCACCATTACCCATAGGTGGCGCTACAGGCCACGCCAAAAAGCACAAATATACAAGGCTTTCTGGAATGGATAGGCTCACCAAGCCCCCTCCCTTCACTTATTGGCTTGAAAAAAAGGCCCATGTGGCTCTTGATGGTATTGCATTTCCGATTTTGTATGCAATGGTAAAAAGGTCTCAAAATCCTGAAACATAGATAGTATAGGCAAAGAAACACTTTAACAAAAAGCCCATGTGGATCTTGTTGGTATTGCTTTTCCGATTTTGTATACAATGGTAAAAAGTTATAAAAATCCTGAAACATTGATAGTATAGACCAAGAGTAACTACCACACCACAAATGGCCCACTATTACCCATAGGTCTTCCCTTGACACACGCGCGGGCTTGGCAAGACGCACACGCAACATTTCAGGAGAGTGTTCCTTGGTCTTTTGCAAAGGCCATGTGGATCTTGATGGTATTGCATTTCAGATTTTGTTTGCCATGGTAAAAAGTTATCCAAATCCTGAAACATTGATAGTAAAGGCCAAGAGTAACAACAACACTTTAACAAAAGCCCATGTGGATCTTGTTGGTATTGCATTTCCGATTTTGTATGCAATGGTAAAAAGTTAAAAACATCCTGAAACATTGATAGTATAGGCCAAGAGTAACTACCACACCACAAATGGCCCACCATTACCAATAGGTGTCGCTACAGGCCACGCCCTAAAGCACAAAGCACTTCACTTCTTGTGAAGATTAAAGCGCTTCACTTCTTGGCTTGAAATAAAGGCCCTTGTGGATGTTGATGTTATTGCATTTCAGATTTGGTATCCCATTGGAAATTCTGCAGCATTGATTTTTCTATACAGTTACAATTTGTCAAGAATATACATTTTTCAATGGTTCGCAATGCTTTACACGTAAGCCAGTCAAACAAGTTCATATGAAGACTCTTGAGAATGTTTAGTACACAAATCTGAGAAAAAGTTGACTCTAAGATGAAAGGTCGATTTTTGGTGAATCTTTGAAACATGCATGCTTGGCTAATTTCTAGGGAAATTTACAATGAAATGTGTCCCCTGCTCCTCCCCGCGCATGCTCCAAATTCTCAGACACTCATTCTTCCCTTGACACGCGCGGGCTTGGCAAGACACACACGCAACATATCAGGACTGTGTGGGCTGACCAAGCCCCCACTCATTCCTTGAATATCAGCATAGGCCCTTGAGGACCTTGGTGTCATTGCATTTCCTACTTTGTATGCAATAGTAAAAAGGTCTCCAAATCCTGACACATTGACAGTACAGGCCAAGAGTAACTACCACACTTTACCCAAAGCCCATGTGGATCCTGTTGGTATTGAATTTCCGATTTTATATGCAATGGTAAAAAGTTTTTAAAATCCTGAAACATTAATAGTATAGACCAAGAGTAACTACCACACCACAAATGGCCCACCATTACCCATAAGTGGCGCTACAGGCCACGCCTTAATGCATAAAGATACAAGGCTTTCTGGAATGGATAAGCTCACCAAGCCCCCTTCCTTCACTTACTGGCTTGAAATAAAGGCCCTTGTGGATCTTGATGGTATTGCATTTCAGATTTGGTATGCCATTGGTAATTCTGCAGCATACATTTTTCTATACAGTTACAATTTGTCAAAAATAAACATTTTTCAATGGTTCGCAGTGTTTGGAGGAATCCGCCATTACTGCTTGCAGTTATATTTTGTAATTCTTGTACCATGGGAGTCAATGGCAGCCCCTAGACCCCATCGACAACTTTTTGTGAAATTTGGCACACTCATTAAGGACAGTTTCTTCTATACCTACACCAAGTTTCATGTCTCCCATTAGACCACTCTAGCGCCACCAATGGGTCAAAGTTGGACTTGTGTTTACACACGCAACTTTTGAACCGTATGACTCATTTTCAAAAATGAGGTACCATTGGATTCCCTGGATCAAGCCGAGTTCAACGCACACCATGGCGTTAATTTCCGGTTATATAGATTTCCCGCCATTTCCGGTTTTATCAAAAACCTTTGAAAGCCTACTCCTCCTACAATTTTTGTCATATCTTCTTCAAAATCACCAGAGATGATCTTCAGACCAAGCCTCACAAAAGTTATCAAAGGAATTTTGATCCTCATAACCGTCTGTCCGGTACAGCCAATCAAATTCATCAGAAAAGCCGCAAAACAGGATGTGAAGTCATGTCTCAGCAAATCTTTGAGATATCAACACTAAACTTGGTAGATCGGAGGAAGACACTACAACATGTTACCATGTGCAAAGGCAAATTCATATCTCAAAAAATGATTGATATAAAGCAAATTGAACTTATCGCTAACGCTAAAATTATGCTTTACACATCAGCCATTCAAAAACTGATACTCTGATTCAATCACAAGTTCATATGAAAACTCTTGAGAATGTTCATAACACAAATCTGTGAAAAAGTTGACTGTAAGATGAAAGGTCGATTTTTGGTGAATATTTGAAACATGCTTGCTTGGCTAATTTCTAGGCAAATTTCCAATGAATGTCTCCCTTGCTCCTCCCCGCGCGTGCTCCAAAATCTCACACACACTCAGCCTTCCCTTGACACACGCGCGGCCAAGACGCACACGCAACATTTCAGGAGAGTGTGGGCTGACCAAGCCCCCACTCATTCCTTGGTCTTTAGCAAAGGCCCATGTGGCTCTTGATGGTATTGCATTTCCGATTTTGTATGCAATGGTAAAAAGGTCTCAAATCCTGAAACATTGATAGTGTAGGCCGAGAAACACTTTAACAAAAGCCCATGTGGATCTTGTTGGTATTGCATTTCCGATTTTGTATGCAATGGTAAAAAGTTATAAAAATCCTGAAACATTGATAGTATAGACCAAGAGTAACTACCACACCACAAATGGCCCACCATTACCCATAGGTGGCGCTACAGGCCACGCCAAAAAGCACAAATATACAAGGCTTTCTGGAATGGATAGGCTCACCAAGCCCCCTCCCTTCACTTATTGGCTTGAAAAAAAGGCCCATGTGGCTCTTGATGGTATTGCATTTCCGATTTTGTATGCAATGGTAAAAAGGTCTCAAAATCCTGAAACATAGATAGTATAGGCAAAGAAACACTTTAACAAAAAGCCCATGTGGATCTTGTTGGTATTGCTTTTCCGATTTTGTATACAATGGTAAAAAGTTATAAAAATCCTGAAACATTGATAGTATAGACCAAGAGTAACTACCACACCACAAATGGCCCACTATTACCCATAGGTCTTCCCTTGACACACGCGCGGGCTTGGCAAGACGCACACGCAACATTTCAGGAGAGTGTTCCTTGGTCTTTTGCAAAGGCCATGTGGATCTTGATGGTATTGCATTTCAGATTTTGTTTGCCATGGTAAAAAGTTATCCAAATCCTGAAACATTGATAGTAAAGGCCAAGAGTAACAACAACACTTTAACAAAAGCCCATGTGGATCTTGTTGGTATTGCATTTCCGATTTTGTATGCAATGGTAAAAAGTTAAAAACATCCTGAAACATTGATAGTATAGGCCAAGAGTAACTACCACACCACAAATGGCCCACCATTACCAATAGGTGTCGCTACAGGCCACGCCCTAAAGCACAAAGCACTTCACTTCTTGTGAAGATTAAAGCGCTTCACTTCTTGGCTTGAAATAAAGGCCCTTGTGGATGTTGATGTTATTGCATTTCAGATTTGGTATCCCATTGGAAATTCTGCAGCATTGATTTTTCTATACAGTTACAATTTGTCAAGAATATACATTTTTCAATGGTTCGCAATGCTTTACACGTAAGCCAGTCAAACAAGTTCATATGAAGACTCTTGAGAATGTTTAGTACACAAATCTGAGAAAAAGTTGACTCTAAGATGAAAGGTCGATTTTTGGTGAATCTTTGAAACATGCATGCTTGGCTAATTTCTAGGAAAATTTACAATGAAATGTGTCCCCTGCTCCTCCCCGCGCATGCTCCAAATTCTCAGACACTCATTCTTCCCTTGACACGCGCGGGCTTGGCAAGACACACACGCAACATATCAGGACTGTGTGGGCTGACCAAGCCCCCACTCATTCCTTGAATATCAGCATAGGCCCTTGAGGACCTTGGTGTCATTGCATTTCCTACTTTGTATGCAATAGTAAAAAGGTCTCCAAATCCTGACACATTGACAGTACAGGCCAAGAGTAACTACCACACTTTACCCAAAGCCCATGTGGATCCTGTTGGTATTGCATTTCCGATTTTATATGCAATGGTAAAAAGTTTTTAAAATCCTGAAACATTAATAGTATAGGCCAAGAGTAACTACCACACCACAAATGGTCCACCATTACCCATAGGTGGCGCTACAGGCCACGCCTTAATGCATAAAGATACAAGGCTTTCTGGAATGGATAAGCTCACCAAGCCCCCTTCCTTCACTTACTGGCTTGAAATAAAGGCCCTTGTGGATCTTGATGGTATTGCATTTCAGATTTGGTATGCCATTGGTAATTCTGCAGCATACATTTTTCTATACAGTTACAATTTGTCAAAAATAAACATTTTTCAATGGTTCGCAGTGTTTGGAGGAATCCGCCATTACTGCTTGCAGTTATATTTATTATTATTACACTTCTTCTGTCATTGGAGTCTATGGCAGCCCCTAGAACCGTATGGTAAAAAGTTGTGAAATTTGGCACACTTATTAAGCACAGTCCCCTCTTTATATTCACCAAGTTTCATGTCTCTCATTGGAGCACTCTAGCGCCACCAACTGGTCAAAGTTGGACTTGTGTTTACACACGTAACTTTTGAACCGTATGACCGATTTTCAAAAATGAGGTACCATTGGATTCCCTGGATCAAGACGAGTTCAAAACACCCTATGACGTCAATTTCCGGTTATATAGATTTTCCACCATTTTGAATTTTAAGGAAACACGTTTTTTCGCTTCAACTACTTCAATTTTTTTCAAATCTTCCCCAGAATTGGCACACATTATCATCAGACCAACCCTCACAGAAGTTATCAAAGGATATTTGATTTTCAAAACCGTTTGTCCGGTACAGCCAATCAAAATCGTCAACAAAGCAACCAAACAGGAAGTTGGGTCATATCTCAGCTAATCTTTGAGAAATCAACACCAAACTTACTATGATGACTCTGAACCCTCTTCTGAGGCTGTCCAATTAATTTGGTGTCATGTGATCACTGGGTGTGGCCGCAGGAAGCAAAAATGTGTTTTGGCCAATAACTGTTGATTTGTTTGCTTTTATTAAGTGATTCCTTTGTCTCATGATATGTTGGGACGTCCCGTGTGTGATATATGATAACTTGTGATAGTAGCCGAATTGATCCGGCCGCCATTTTGAATTCATTGAAAAACGTTTTTTCTTTACTCCTCCTACACATGTAGTCCAATCTTCACCAAATTTGGCAGAGAGTATCTTCAGACCAAGCCTCACAAAGGGGTTCACATGATTTTCTGATTTTCAGAACGGTTTGCCCGGTACAGGCAGTCAAAATGTGCCATTAAGCCAGCCAACAGGAAGTTGGGTCGTATCTCAGAAAATCTTTGATGGATTCACACCAAACTTGCTGCATGCACTCTGAAGCCTGTTCTGAGGATTTCTAAAGTGTTTTATGGGTCATTTGACTGCTTGGCCACCACATTGCTGCTTGCAGCTATATTTAGGATTCCTCCGTAAGGAGGAAACCTATTGTTATTGGTGGTTTTATTATTTGTAATTCTTGTACCATGGGAGTCAATGGCAGCCCCTAGACCCCATCGACAACTTTTGGTGAAATTTGGCACACTCATTAAGGACAGTTTCTTCTATACCTACACCAAGTTTCATGTCTCCCATTAGACCACTCTAGCGCCACCAATGGGTCAAAGTTGGACTTGTGTTTACACACGCAACTTTTGAACCGTATGACTCATTTTCAAAAATGAGGTACCATTGGATTCCCTGGATCAAGCCGAGTTCAACGCACACCATGGCGTTAATTTCCGGTTATATAGATTTCCCGCCATTTCCGGTTTTATCAAAAACCTTTGAAAGCCTACTCCTCCTACAATTTTTGTCATATCTTCTTCAAAATCACCAGAGATGATCTTCAGACCAAGCCTCACAAAAGTTATCGAAGGAATTTTGATCCTCATAACCGTCTGTCCGGTACAGCCAATCAAATTCATCAGAAAAGCCGCCAAACAGGATGTGAAGTCATGTCTCAGCAAATCTTTGAGATATCAACACTAAACTTGGTAGATCGGAGGAAGACACTACAACATGTTACCATGTGCAAAAGCAAATTCATATCTCAAAAAATGATTGATATAAAGCAAATTGAACTTATCGCTAACGCTAAAATAATGCTTTACACATCAGCCAGTCAAAAACTGATACTCTGATTCAATCACAAGTTCATATGAAGACTCTTGAGAATGTTCATAACACAAATCTGTGAAAAAGTTGACTGTAAGATGAAAGGTCGATTTTTGGTGAATATTTGAAACATGCTTGCTTGGCTAATTTCTAGGCAAATTTCCAATGAATGTCTCCCCTGCTCCTCCCCGCGCGTGCTCCAAAATCTCACACACACTCAGCCTTCCCTTGACACACGCGCGGCCAAGACGCACACGCAACATTTCAGGAGAGTGTGGGCTGACCAAGCCCCCACTCATTCCTTGGTCTTTAGCAAAGGCTCATGTGGCTCTTGATGGTATTGCATTTCCGATTTTGTATGCAATGGTAAAAAGGTCTCAAATCCTGAAACATTGATAGTGTAGGCCGAGAAACACTTTAACAAAAGCCCATGTGGATCTTGTTGGTATTGCATTTCCGATTTTGTATGCAATGGTAAAAAGTTATAAAAATCCTGAAACATTGATAGTATAGACCAAGAGTAACTACCACACCACAAATGGCCCACCATTACCCATAGGTGGCGCTACAGGCCACGCCCAAAAGCACAAAGATACAAGGCTTTCTGGAATGGATAGGCTCACCAAGCCCCCTCCCTTCACTTATTGGCTTGAAAAAAAGGCCCATGTGGATCTTGATGGTATTGCATTTCCGATTTTGTATGCAATGGTAAAAAGGTCTCAAAATCCTGAAACATAGATAGTATAGGCAAATAAAAACTTTAACAAAAAGCCCATGTGGATCTTGTTGGTATTGCTTTTCCGATTTTGTATACAATGGTAAAAAGTTATAAAAATCCTGAAACATTGATAGTATATACCAAGAGTAACTACCACACCACAAATGGCCCACTATTACCCATAGGTCTTCCCTTGACACACGCGAACATTCTCAAGAGTCTTCATATGAACTTGTGATTGAATCAGAGTGTGCTTGGCAAGACGCACACGCAACATTTCAGGAGAGTGTGGGCTTACCAAGCCCCCACTCATTCCTTGGTCTTTTGCAAAGGCCTTGTGGATCTTGATGGTATTGCATTTCAGATTTTGTTTGCCATGGTAAAAAGTTCTCCAAATCCTGAAACATTGATAGTAAAGGCCAACAGTAACAACAACACTTTAACAAAAGCCCATGTGGATCTTGTTGGTATTGCATTTCCGATTTTGTATGCAATGGTAAAAAGTTAAAAACATCCTGAAACATTGATAGTATAGGCCAAGAGTAACTACCACACCACAAATGGCCCACCATTACCAATAGGTGTCGCTACAGGCCACGCCCTAAAGCACAAAGCACTTCACTTCTTGTGAAGATTAAAGCACTTCACTTCTTGGCTTGAAATAAAGGCCCTTGTGGATCTTGATGTTATTGCATTTCAGATTTGGTATCCCATTAGAAATTCTGCAGCATTGATTTTTCTATGCAGTTACAATTTGTCAAGAATATACATTTTTCAATGGTTCGCAATGCTTTACACGTAAGCCAGTCAAACAAGTTCATATGAAGACTCTTGAGAATGTTTAGTACACAAATCTGAGAAAAAGTTGACTCTAAGATGAAAGGTCGATTTTTGGTGAATCTTTGAAACATGCATGCTTGGCTAATTTCTAGGGAAATTTACAATGAAATGTGTCCCCCGCTCCTCCCCGCGCATGCTCCAAATTCTCACACACTCATTCTTCCCTTGACACGCGCGGGCTTGGCAAGACACACACGCAATATATCAGGACTGTGTGGGCTGACCAAGCCCCAACTCATTCCTTGAATATCAGCATAGGCCCTTGAGGACCTTGGTGTCATTGCATTTCCTACTTTGTATGCAATAGTAAAAAGGTCTCCAAATCCTGACACATTGACAGTACAGGCCAAGAGTAACTACCACACTTTACCCAAAGCCCATGTGGATCCTGTTGGTATTGCATTTTCGATTTTATATGCAGTGGTAAAAAGTTTTTAAAATCCTGAAACATTAATAGTATAGGCCAAGAGTAACTACCACACCACAAATGGCCCACCATTACCCATAGGTGGCGCTACAGGCCACGCCTTAATGCATAAAGATACAAGGCTTTCTGGAATGGATAAGCTCACCAAGCCCCCTTCCTTCACTTACTGGCTTGAAATAAAGGCCCTTGTGGATCTTGATGGTATTGCATTTCAGATTTGGTATGCCATTGGTAATTCTGCAGCATACATTCTTCTATACAGTTACAATTTGTCAAGAATAAACATTGTTCAATGGTTTGCAGTGTTTGGAGGAATCCGCCATTACTGCTTGCAGTTATATTTAGGATTCCTCCGTAAGGAGGAAACCTATTGTTATTGGTGGTTTTATTATTTGTAATTCTTGTACCATGGGAGTCAATGGCAGCCCCTAGACCCCATCGACAACTTTTTGTGAAATTTGGCACACTCATTAAGGACAGTTTCTTCTATACCTACACCAAGTTTCATGTCTCCCATTAGACCACTCTAGCGCCACCAATGGGTCAAAGTTGGACTTGTGTTTACACACGCAACTTTTGAACCGTATGACTAATTTTCAAAAATGAGGTACCATTGGATTCCCTGGATCAAGCCGAGTTCAACGCACACCATGGCGTTAATTTCCGGTTATATAGATTTCCCGCCATTTCCGGTTTTATCAAAAACCTTTGAAAGCCTACTCCTCCTACAATTTTTGTCATATATTCTTCAAAATCACCAGAGATGATCTTCAAACCAAGCCTCACAAAAGTTATCAAAGGAATTTTGATCCTCATAACCGTCTGTCCGGTACAGCCAATCAAATTCATCAGAAAAGCCGCCAAACAGGATGTGAAGTCATGTCTCAGCAAATCTTTGAGATATCAACACTAAACTTGGTAAATCGGAGGAAGACACTACAACATATTACCATGTGCAAAGGCAAATTCATATCTCTAAAAATGATTGATATAAATCAAATTGAACTTATCGCTAACGCTAAAATAATGCTTTGCACATCAGCCAGTCAAAAACTGATACTCTGATTCAATCACAAGTTCATATGAAGACTCTTGAGAATGTTCATAACACAAATCTGTGAAAAAGTTGACTGTAAGATGAAAGGTCGATTTTTGGTGAATATTTGAAACATGCTTGCTTGGCTAATTTCTAGGCAAATTTCCAATGAATGTCTCCCCTGCTCCTCCCCGCGCGTGCTCCAAAATCTCACACACACTCAGCCTTCCCTTGACACACGCGCGGCCAAGACGCACACGCAACATTTCAGGAGAGTGTGGGCTGACCAAGCCCCCACTCATTCCTTGGTCTTTAGCAAAGGCCCATGTGGCTCTTGATGGTATTGCATTTCCGATTTTGTATGCAATGGTAAAAAGGTCTCAAATCCTGAAACATTGATAGTATAGACCAAGAGTAAATACCACACCTCAAATGGCCCACCATTACCCATAGGTGGCGCTATAGGCCACGCCCAAAAGCACAAAGATACAAGGCTTTCTGGAATGGATAGGTTCACCAAGCCCCCTCCCTTCACGTATTGGCTTGAAAAAAGGCCCATGTGGATCTTGATGGTATTGCATTTCCGATTTTGTATGCAATGGTAAAAAGGTCTCAAAATCCTGAAACATAGATAGTATAGGCAAAGAAACAGTTTAACAAAAAGCCCATGTGGATCTTGTTGGTATTGCTTTTCCGATTTTGTATACAATGGTAAAAAGTTATAAAAATCCTGAAACATTGATAGTATAGACCAAGAGTAACTACCACACCACAAATGGCCCACTATTACCCATAGGTCTTCCCTTGACACACGCGCGGGCTTGGCAAGACGCACACGCAACATTTCAGGAGAGTGTGGGCTTACCAAGCCCCCACTCATTCCTTGGTCTTTTGCAAAGGCCTTGTGGATCTTGATGGTATTGCATTTCAGATTTTGTTTGCCATGGTAAAAAGTTCTCCAAATCCTGAAACATTGATAGTAAAGGCCAACAGTAACAACAACACTTTAACAAAAGCCCATGTGGATATTGTTGGTATATTTTTCCGATTTTGTATGCAATGGTAAAAAGTTAAAAACATCCTGAAACATTGATAGTATAGGCCAAGAGTAACTACCACACCACAAATGGCCCACCATTACCAATAGGTGTCGCTACAGGCCACGCCTTAAAGCACAAAGCACTTCACTTCTTGTGAAGATTAAAGCACTTCACTTCTTGGCTTGAAATAAAGGCCCTTGTGGATCTTGATGTTATTGCATTTCAGATTTGGTATCCCATTGGAAATTCTGCAGCATTGATTTTTCTATACAGTTACAATTTGTCAAGAATATACATTTTTCAATGGTTCGCAATGCTTTACATGTAAGCCAGTCAAACAAGTTCATATGAAGACTCTTGAGAATGTTTAGTACACAAATCTGAGAAAAAGTTGACTCTAAGATGAAAGGTCGATTTTTGGTGAATCTTTGAAACATGCATGCTTGGCTAATTTCTAGGGAAATTTACAATGAAATGTGTCCCCTGCTCCTCCCCGCGCATGCTCCAAATTCTCACACACTCATTCTTCCCTTGACACGCGCGGCAAGACATACACGCAACATATCAGGACTGTGCGGGCTGACCAAGCCCCAACTCATTCCTTGAATATCAGCATAGGCCCTTGAGGACCTTGGTGTCATTGCATTTCCTACTTTGTATGCAATAGTAAAAAGGTCTCCAAATCCTGACACATTGACAGTACAGGCCAAGAGTAACTACCACACTTTACCCAAAGCCCATGTGGATCCTGTTGGTATTGCATTTTCGATTTTATATGCAGTGGTAAAAAGTTTTTAAAATCCTGAAACATTAATAGTATAGGCCAAGAGTAACTACCACACCACAAATGGCCCACCATTACCCATAGGTGGCGCTACAGGCCACGCCTTAATGCATAAAGATACAAGGCTTTCTGGAATGGATAAGCTCACCAAGCCCCCTTCCTTCACTTACTGGCTTGAAATAAAGGCCCTTGTGGATCTTGATGGTATTGCATTTCAGATTTGGTATGCCATTGGTAATTCTGCAGCATACATTCTTCTATACAGTTACAATTTGTCAAGAATAAACATTGTTCAATGGTTTGCAGTGTTTGGAGGAATCCGCCATTACTGCTTGCAGTTATTAGGATTCCTCCGTAAGGAGGAAACCTATTGTTATTGGTGGTTTTATTATTTGTAATTCTTGTACCATGGGAGTCAATGGCAGCCCCTAGACCCCATCGACAACTTTTTGTGAAATTTGGCACACTCATTAAGGACAGTTTCTTCTATACCTACACCAAGTTTCATGTCTCCCATTAGACCACTCTAGCGCCACCAATGGGTCAAAGTTGGACTTGTGTTTACACACGCAACTTTTGAACCGTATGACTAATTTTCAAAAATGAGGTACCATTGGATTCCCTGGATCAAGCCGAGTTCAACGCACACCATGGCGTTAATTTCCGGTTATATAGATTTCCCGCCATTTCCGGTTTTATCAAAAACCTTTGAAAGCCTACTCCTCCTACAATTTTTGTCATATATTCTTCAAAATCACCAGAGATGATCTTCAAACCAAGCCTCACAAAAGTTATCAAAGGAATTTTGATCCTCATAACCGTCTGTCCGGTACAGCCAATCAAATTCATCAGAAAAGCCGCCAAACAGGATGTGAAGTCATGTCTCAGCAAATCTTTGAGATATCAACACTAAACTTGGTAGATCGGAGGAAGACACTACAACATATTACCATGTGCAAAGGCAAATTCATATCTCTAAAAATGATTGATATAAATCAAATTGAACTTATCGCTAACGCTAAAATAATGCTTTGCACATCAGCCAGTCAAAAACTGATACTCTGATTCAATCACAAGTTCATATGAAGACTCTTGAGAATGTTCATAACACAAATCTGTGAAAAAGTTGACTGTAAGATGAAAGGTCGATTTTTGGTGAATATTTGAAACATGCTTGCTTGGCTAATTTCTAGGCAAATTTCCAATGAATGTCTCCCCTGCTCCTCCCCGCGCGTGCTCCAAAATCTCACACACACTCAGCCTTCCCTTGACACACGCGCGGCCAAGACGCACACGCAACATTTCAGGAGAGTGTGGGCTGACCAAGCCCCCACTCATTCCTTGGTCTTTAGCAAAGGCCCATGTGGCTCTTGATGGTATTGCATTTCCGATTTTGTATGCAATGGTAAAAAGGTCTCAAATCCTGAAACATTGATAGTATAGACCAAGAGTAAATACCACACCTCAAATGGCCCACCATTACCCATAGGTGGCGCTATAGGCCACGCCCAAAAGCACAAAGATACAAGGCTTTCTGGAATGGATAGGTTCACCAAGCCCCCTCCCTTCACGTATTGGCTTGAAAAAAGGCCCATGTGGATCTTGATGGTATTGCATTTCCGATTTTGTATGCAATGGTAAAAAGGTCTCAAAATCCTGAAACATAGATAGTATAGGCAAAGAAACAGTTTAACAAAAAGCCCATGTGGATCTTGTTGGTATTGCTTTTCCGATTTTGTATACAATGGTAAAAAGTTATAAAAATCCTGAAACATTGATAGTATAGACCAAGAGTAACTACCACACCACAAATGGCCCACTATTACCCATAGGTCTTCCCTTGACACACGCGCGGGCTTGGCAAGACGCACACGCAACATTTCAGGAGAGTGTGGGCTTACCAAGCCCCCACTCATTCCTTGGTCTTTTGCAAAGGCCTTGTGGATCTTGATGGTATTGCATTTCAGATTTTGTTTGCCATGGTAAAAAGTTCTCCAAATCCTGAAACATTGATAGTAAAGGCCAACAGTAACAACAACACTTTAACAAAAGCCCATGTGGATCTTGTTGGTATATTTTTCCGATTTTGTATGCAATGGTAAAAAGTTAAAAACATCCTGAAACATTGATAGTATAGGCCAAGAGTAACTACCACACCACAAATGGCCCACCATTACCAATAGGTGTCGCTACAGGCCACGCCTTAAAGCACAAAGCACTTCACTTCTTGTGAAGATTAAAGCACTTCACTTCTTGGCTTGAAATAAAGGCCCTTGTGGATCTTGATGTTATTGCATTTCAGATTTGGTATCCCATTGGAAATTCTGCAGCATTGATTTTTCTATACAGTTACAATTTGTCAAGAATATACATTTTTCAATGGTTCGCAATGCTTTACATGTAAGCCAGTCAAACAAGTTCATATGAAGACTCTTGAGAATGTTCATAACACAAATCTGTGAAAAAGTTGACTCTAAGATGAAAGGTCGATTTTTGGTGAATCTTTGAAACATGCATGCTTGGCTAATTTCTAGGGAAATTTACAATGAAATGTGTCCCCTGCTCCTCCCCGCGCATGCTCCAAATTCTCACACACTCATTCTTCCCTTGACACGCGCGGGCTTGGCAAGACATACACGCAACATATCAGGACTGTGTGGGCTGACCAAGCCCCAACTCATTCCTTGAATATCAGCATAGGCCCTTGAGGACCTTGGTGTCATTGCATTTCCTACTTTGTATGCAATAGTAAAAAGGTCTCCAAATCCTGACACATTGACAGTACAGGCCAAGAGTAACTACCACACTTTACCCAAAGCCCATGTGGATCCTGTTGGTATTGCATTTCCGATTTTATATGCAATGGTAAAAAGTTTTTAAAATCCTGAAACATTAATAGTATAGGCCAAGAGTAACTACCACACCACAAATGGCCCACCATTACCCATAGGTGGCGCTACAGGCCACGCCTTAATGCATAAAGATACAAGGCTTTCTGGAATGGATAAGCTCACCAAGCCCCCTTCCTTCACTTACTGGCATCAAAATGTGCCGTTAAGCCAGCAAACAGGAAGTTGGGTTGTATCTCAGCAAATCTTTGATGGATTCACACCAAACTTGCTGCGTGTACTTGTTACCCTCTTCTGAGGATGTCTAAAATGTTTTCTGGGTTATTTGACTGCTTGGCCACCTCATTGCTGCTTGCAGCTATATTTGGAATTGGTCAGATTTGGTATCCCCTTGGTAAGTCTGCAGCATTGATTTTTCTATACAGTTACAATTTGTCAAGAATAAAAAAAATTCAATGGTTCACGATGTTTGGAGGAATCCGCCATTACTGCTTGCAGTTATATTATTTATTATTATTACACTTCTTCTGTCATTGGAGTCTATGGCAGCCCCTAGAACCGTATGGTAAAAAGTTGTGAAATTTGGCACACTTATTAAGCACAGTCCCCTCTTTATATTCACCAAGTTTCATGTCTCTCATTGGAGCACTCTAGCGCCACCAACTGGTCAAAGTTGGACTTGTGTTTACACACGTAACTTTTGAACCGTATGACCGATTTTCAAAAATGAGGTACCATTGGATTCCCTGGATCAAGACGAGTTCAAAACACCCTATGACGTCAATTTCCGGTTATATAGATTTTCCACCATTTTGAATTTTAAGGAAACACGTTTTTTCGCTTCAACTACTTCAATTTTTTTCAAATCTTCCCCAGAATTGGCACACATTATCATCAGACCAACCCTCACAGAAGTTATCAAAGGATATTTGATTTTCAAAACCGTTTGTCCGGTACAGCCAATCAAAATCGTCAACAAAGCAACCAAACAGGAAGTTGGGTCATATCTCAGCTAATCTTTGAGAAATCAACACCAAACTTACTATGATGACTCTGAACCCTCTTCTGAGGCTGTCCAATTAATTTGGTGTCATGTGATCACTGGGCGTGGCCGCAGGAAGCAAAAATGTGTTTTGGCCAATAACTGTTGATTTGTTTGCTTTTATTAAGTGATTCCTTTGTCTCATGATATGTTGGGACGTCCCGTGTGTGATATATGATAACTTGTGATAGTAGCCGAATTGATCCGGCCGCCATTTTGAATTCATTGAAAAACGTTTTTTCTTTACTCCTCCTACACATGTAGTCCAATCTTCACCAAATTTGGCAGAGAGTATCTTCAGACCAAGCCTCACAAAGGGGTTCACATGATTTTCTGATTTTCAGAACGGTTTGCCCGGTACAGGCAGTCAAAATGTGCCATTAAGCCAGCCAACAGGAAGTTGGGTCGTATCTCAGAAAATCTTTGATGGATTCACACCAAACTTGCTGCATGCACTCGGAAGCCTGTTCTGAGGATTTCTAAAGTGTTTTAAGGGTCATTTGACTGCTTGGCCACCACATTGCTGCTTGCAGCTATATTTAGGATTCCTCCGTAAGGAGGAAACCTATTGTTATTGGTGGTTTTATTATTTGTAATTCTTGTACCATGGGAGTCAATGGCAGCCCCTAGACCCCATCGACAACTTTTGGTGAAATTTGGCACACTCATTAAGGACAGTTTCTTCTATACCTACACCAAGTTTCATGTCTCCCATTAGACCACTCTAGCGCCACCAATGGGTCAAAGTTGGACTTGTGTTTACACACGCAACTTTTGAACCGTATGACTCATTTTCAAAAATGAGGTACCATTGGATTCCCTGGATCAAGCCGAGTTCAACGCACACCATGGCGTTAATTTCCGGTTATATAGATTTCCCGCCATTTCCGGTTTTATCAAAAACCTTTGAAAGCCTACTCCTCCTACAATTTTTGTCATATCTTCTTCAAAATCACCAGAGATGATCTTCAGACCAAGCCTCACAAAAGTTATCGAAGGAATTTTGATCCTCATAACCGTCTGTCCGGTACAGCCAATCAAATTCATCAGAAAAGCCGCCAAACAGGATGTGAAGTCATGTCTCAGCAAATCTTTGAGATATCAACACTAAACTTGGTAGATCGGAGGAAGACACTACAACATGTTACCATGTGCAAAAGCAAATTCATATCTCAAAAAATGATTGATATAAAGCAAATTGAACTTATCGCTAACGCTAAAATAATGCTTTACACATCAGCCAGTCAAAAACTGATACTCTGATTCAATCACAAGTTCATATGAAGACTCTTGAGAATGTTCATAACACAAATCTGTGAAAAAGTTGACTGTAAGATGAAAGGTCGATTTTTGGTGAATATTTGAAACATGCTTGCTTGGCTAATTTCTAGGCAAATTTCCAATGAATGTCTCCCCTGCTCCTCCCCGCGCGTGCTCCAAAATCTCACACACACTCAGCCTTCCCTTGACACACGCGCGGCCAAGACGCACACGCAACATTTCAGGAGAGTGTGGGCTGACCAAGCCCCCACTCATTCCTTGGTCTTTAGCAAAGGCCCATGTGGCTCTTGATGGTATTGCATTTCCGATTTTGTATGCGATGGTAAAAAGGTCTCAAATCCTGAAACATTGATAGTGTAGGCCGAGAAACACTTTAACAAAAGCCCATGTGGATCTTGTTGGTATTGCATTTCCGATTTTGTATGCAATGGTAAAAAGTTATAAAAATCCTGAAACATTGATAGTATAGACCAAGAGTAACTACCACACCACAAATGGCCCACCATTACCCATAGGTGGCGCTACAGGCCACGCCCAAAAGCACAAAGATACAAGGCTTTCTGGAATGGATAGGCTCACCAAGCCCCCTCCCTTCACTTATTGGCTTGAAAAAAAGGCCCATGTGGATCTTGATGGTATTGCATTTCCGATTTTGTATGCAATGGTAAAAAGGTCTCAAAATCCTGAAACATAGATAGTATAGGCAAATAAAAACTTTAACAAAAAGCCCATGTGGATCTTGTTGGTATTGCTTTTCCGATTTTGTATACAATGGTAAAAAGTTATAAAAATCCTGAAACATTGATAGTATATACCAAGAGTAACTACCACACCACAAATGGCCCACTATTACCCATAGGTCTTCCCTTGACACACGCGAACATTCTCAAGAGTCTTCATATGAACTTGTGATTGAATCAGAGTGTGCTTGGCAAGACGCACACGCAACATTTCAGGAGAGTGTGGGCTTACCAAGCCCCCACTCATTCCTTGGTCTTTTGCAAAGGCCTTGTGGATCTTGATGGTATTGCATTTCAGATTTTGTTTGCCATGGTAAAAAGTTCTCCAAATCCTGAAACATTGATAGTAAAGGCCAACAGTAACAACAACACTTTAACAAAAGCCCATGTGGATCTTGTTGGTATTGCATTTCCGATTTTGTATGCAATGGTAAAAAGTTAAAAACATCCTGAAACATTGATAGTATAGGCCAAGAGTAACTACCACACCACAAATGGCCCACCATTACCAATAGGTGTCGCTACAGGCCACGCCCTAAAGCACAAAGCACTTCACTTCTTGTGAAGATTAAAGCACTTCACTTCTTGGCTTGAAATAAAGGCCCTTGTGGATCTTGATGTTATTGCATTTCAGATTTGGTATCCCATTAGAAATTCTGCAGCATTGATTTTTCTATGCAGTTACAATTTGTCAAGAATATACATTTTTCAATGGTTCGCAATGCTTTACACGTAAGCCAGTCAAACAAGTTCATATGAAGACTCTTGAGAATGTTTAGTACACAAATCTGAGAAAAAGTTGACTCTAAGATGAAAGGTCGATTTTTGGTGAATCTTTGAAACATGCATGCTTGGCTAATTTCTAGGGAAATTTACAATGAAATGTGTCCCCCGCTCCTCCCCGCGCATGCTCCAAATTCTCACACACTCATTCTTCCCTTGACACGCGCGGGCTTGGCAAGACACACACGCAATATATCAGGACTGTGTGGGCTGACCAAGCCCCCACTCATTCCTTGAATATCAGCATAGGCCCTTGAGGACCTTGGTGTCATTGCATTTCCTACTTTGTATGAAATAGTAAAAAGGTCTCCAGATCCTGACACATTGACAGTACAGGCCAAGAGTAACTACCACACCTTACCCAAAGCCCATGTGGATCCTGTTGGTATTGCATTTCCGATTTTATATGCAATGGTAAAAAGTTTTTAAAATCCTGAAACATTAATAGTATAGGCCAAGAGTAACTACCACACCACAAATGGCCCACCATTACCCATAGGTGGCGCTACAGGCCACGCCTTAATGCATAAAGATACAAGGCTTTCTGGAATGGATAAGCTCACCAAGCCCCCTTCCTTCACTTACTGGCTTGAAATTAAGGCCCTTGTGGATCTTGATGGTATTGCATTTCAGATTTGGTATGCCATTGGTAATTCTGCAGCATACATTTTTCTATACAGTTACAATTTGTCAAGAATAAACATTTTTCAATGGTTCGCAGTGTTTGGAGGAATCCGCCATTACTGCTTGCAGTTATATTTAGGATTCCTCCGTAAGGAGGAAACCTATTGTTATTGGTGGTTTTATTATTTGTAATTCTTGTACCATGGGAGTCAATGGCAGCCCCTAGACCCCATCGACAACTTTTTGTGAAATTTGGCACACTCATTAAGGACAGTTTCTTCTATACCTACACCAAGTTTCATGTCTCCCATTAGACCACTCTAGCGCCACCAATGGGTCAAAGTTGGACTTGTGTTTACACACGCAACTTTTGAACCGTATGACTAATTTTCAAAAATGAGGTACCATTGGATTCCCTGGATCAAGCCGAGTTCAACGCACACCATGGCGTTAATTTCCGGTTATATAGATTTCCCGCCATTTCCGGTTTTATCAAAAACCTTTGAAAGCCTACTCCTCCTACAATTTTTGTCATATATTCTTCAAAATCACCAGAGATGATCTTCAAACCAAGCCTCACAAAAGTTATCAAAGGAATTTTGATCCTCATAACCGTCTGTCCGGTACAGCCAATCAAATTCATCAGAAAAGCCGCCAAACAGGATGTGAAGTCATGTCTCAGCAAATCTTTGAGATATCAACACTAAACTTGGTAGATCGGAGGAAGACACTACAACATATTACCATGTGCAAAGGCAAATTCATATCTCTAAAAATGATTGATATAAATCAAATTGAACTTATCGCTAACGCTAAAATAATGCTTTGCACATCAGCCAGTCAAAAACTGATACTCTGATTCAATCACAAGTTCATATGAAGACTCTTGAGAATGTTCATAACACAAATCTGTGAAAAAGTTGACTGTAAGATGAAAGGTCGATTTTTGGTGAATATTTGAAACATGCTTGCTTGGCTAATTTCTAGGCAAATTTCCAATGAATGTTTCCCCTGCTCCTCCCCGCGCGTGCTCCAAAATCTCACACACACTCAGCCTTCCCTTGACACACGCGCGGCCAAGACGCACACGCAACATTTCAGGAGAGTGTGGGCTGACCAAGCCCCCACTCATTCCTTGGTCTTTAGCAAAGGCCCATGTGGCTCTTGATGGTATTGCATTTCCGATTTTGTATGCAATGGTAAAAAGGTCTCAAATCCTGAAACATTGATAGTATAGACCAAGAGTAAATACCACACCTCAAATGGCCCACCATTACCCATAGGTGGCGCTATAGGCCACGCCCAAAAGCACAAAGACACAAGGCTTTCTGGAATGGATAGGTTCACCAAGCCCCCTCCCTTCACGTATTGGCTTGAAAAAAGGCCCATGTGGATCTTGATGGTATTGCATTTCCGATTTTGTATGCAATGGTAAAAAGGTCTCAAAATCCTGAAACATAGATAGTATAGGCAAAGAAACAGTTTAACAAAAAGCCCATGTGGATCTTGTTGGTATTGCTTTTCCGATTTTGTATACAATGGTAAAAAGTTATAAAAATCCTGAAACATTGATAGTATAGACCAAGAGTAACTACCACACCACAAATGGCCCACTATTACCCATAGGTCTTCCCTTGACACACGCGCGGGCTTGGCAAGACGCACACGCAACATTTCAGGAGAGTGTGGGCTTACCAAGCCCCCACTCATTCCTTGGTCTTTTGCAAAGGCCTTGTGGATCTTGATGGTATTGCATTTCAGATTTTGTTTGCCATGGTAAAAAGTTCTCCAAATCCTGAAACATTGATAGTAAAGGCCAACAGTAACAACAACACTTTAACAAAAGCCCATGTGGATATTGTTGGTATATTTTTCCGATTTTGTATGCAATGGTAAAAAGTTAAAAACATCCTGAAACATTGATAGTATAGGCCAAGAGTAACTACCACACCACAAATGGCCCACCATTACCAATAGGTGTCGCTACAGGCCACGCCTTAAAGCACAAAGCACTTCACTTCTTGTGAAGATTAAAGCACTTCACTTCTTGGCTTGAAATAAAGGCCCTTGTGGATCTTGATGTTATTGCATTTCAGATTTGGTATCCCATTGGAAATTCTGCAGCATTGATTTTTCTATACAGTTACAATTTGTCAAGAATATACATTTTTCAATGGTTCGCAATGCTTTACATGTAAGCCAGTCAAACAAGTTCATATGAAGACTCTTGAGAATGTTTAGTACACAAATCTGAGAAAAAGTTGACTCTAAGATGAAAGGTCGATTTTTGGTGAATCTTTGAAACATGCATGCTTGGCTAATTTCTAGGGAAATTTACAATGAAATGTGTCCCCTGCTCCTCCCCGCGCATGCTCCAAATTCTCACACACTCATTCTTCCCTTGACACGCGCGGGCTTGGCAAGACATACACGCAACATATCAGGACTGTGTGGGCTGACCAAGCCCCAACTCATTCCTTGAATATCAGCATAGGCCCTTGAGGACCTTGGTGTCATTGCATTTCCTACTTTGTATGCAATAGTAAAAAGGTCTCCAAATCCTGACACATTGACAGTACAGGCCAAGAGTAACTACCACACTTTACCCAAAGCCCATGTGGATCCTGTTGGTATTGCATTTTCGATTTTATATGCAGTGGTAAAAAGTTTTTAAAATCCTGAAACATTAATAGTATAGGCCAAGAGTAACTACCACACCACAAATGGCCCACCATTACCCATAGGTGGCGCTACAGGCCACGCCTTAATGCATAAAGATACAAGGCTTTCTGGAATGGATAAGCTCACCAAGCCCCCTTCCTTCACTTACTGGCTTGAAATAAAGGCCCTTGTGGATCTTGATGGTATTGCATTTCAGATTTGGTATGCCATTGGTAATTCTGCAGCATACATTCTTCTATACAGTTACAATTTGTCAAGAATAAACATTGTTCAATGGTTTGCAGTGTTTGGAGGAATCCGCCATTACTGCTTGCAGCTATATTTAGGATTCCTCCGTAAGGAGGAAACCTATTGTTAGGGGCCAAGCAGCGAAGCTGCGAGGCACCTATTGTAATTGGTAGTATTATTAGGGGCCAAGCAGCGAAGCTGCGAGGCACCTATTGTAATTGGTAGTATTATTATTATTATTATTATTATTATTATTCTTAAGACTGGGTGTCTATGGCAGGCCCTAGAAGCGCTTGGTCGAAAGTTGTGAAATTTGGCACACTCATTAGGGACAGTCCCCCGGTCCAAGTCACAAAGTTTCATGTCCCATACTTTGGCACTCTAGCGCCACCAACGGGTCAAAGTTGGAGTTGTGTTTACACACGCAACTTTTGAACCGTATGTCCCATTTTCAAAAATGAGGTACCATTGGATTCCCTGGATCAAGCCGAGTGCAATGCACACCATGGCGTCAATTTCCGGTTATATAGATTTTCCGCTATTTCCGGTTTTATCAAAAACCTTTAAAAGCCTACTCCTCCTACAAATTTTGTCAAATCTTCTTCAAAATTACCAGATATGATCTTCAGACCAAGCCTCACAAAAGTTATCGAAGGATATTTGATTTTCAAAACCGTTTGTCCGGTACAGCCAATCAAATTCTGCAGAAAAGCCGCCAAACAGGAAGTGAAGCGATATCTCAGCAGTTCTTTGAGGCAGTGACACCAAAGTTGGTACGCTTACTCTGAACTTTATTCTAAGGATGTCCTCCAAAAATGGTGTCATGTGACTAAAAGGGGGCGTGGCCGGAAGCATAAACGTGTTTTGGCTAATAACTGTTGAAGTATTTACCTTAATAAAGTAATTTCTTTGTCTCTTGATGTCTTGTGAGATATCAAGCTTGACCATCGATAATATTTCATAACAACCGAATTGACGCGGCCGCCATTTTGGATTTCATGGAAAAGTGTAAAAACCTTTTACACGCCCCAAATTTTGTCCAATGTTTACTAAATTTGGCACAGATGATCTTCAGACCAAGCTTCACAAAGGTGTCTGATGGATTTTCAAATTTTCGAAACCGTTTGTTCGGTAGAGCCGATCAAAGGCGGCGGCGAAGCCACAAAAGACACGTTAGAGCGTAACTCAGCAACCATTTTAGCGATTGTCACCGAACTTGGGTTCCATCGTTCCCAAGAGGATCAGAGGAGGCCTGTGGTGTTACACCGGAAAAAAACACTTTAAACACTCAGTACTTTGGAACGCAAACAGATATTTCAACCAAACTTGGTGTGTTGCATGAGTGCAACAGGTTATTGTGACTCAATTGTTGCGCAAGTGCTATGGAGGCCATGTCCTGCTCTGGACTGCTTGGCCCCTCCATTGCTGCTTGCAGCTATATTTATTATTATTATTATTATTCTTAAGACTGGGTGTCTATGGCAGGCCCTAGAAGCGCTTGGTCGAAAGTTGTGAAATTTGGCACACTCATTAGGGACAGTCCCCTGGTCCAAGTCACAAAGTTTCATGTCCCATACTTTGGCACTCTAGCGCCACCAACGGGTCAAAGTTGGAGTTGTGTTTACACACGCAACTTTTGAACCGTATGTCCCATTTTCAAAAATGAGGTACCATTGGATTCCCTGGATCAAGCCGAGTGCAATGCACACCATGGCGTCAATTTCCGGTTATATAGATTTTCCGCTATTTCCGGTTTTATCAAAAACCTTTAAAAGCCTACTCCTCCTACAAATTTTGTCAAATCTTCTTCAAAATTACCAGATATGATCTTCAGACCAAGCCTCACAAAAGTTATCGAAGGATATTTGATTTTCAAAACCGTTTGTCCGGTACAGCCAATCAAATTCTGCAGAAAAGCCGCCAAACAGGAAGTGAAGCCATATCTCAGCAGTTCTTTGAAGCAGTGACACCAAAGTTGGTACGCCTACTCGGAACTTTATTCTAAGGATGTTCTCCAAAAATGGTGTCATGTGACTAAAAGGGGGCGTGGCCGGAAGCATAAACGTGTTTTGGCTAATAACTGTTGAAGTGTTTACCTTAATAAAGTAATTTCTTTGTCTCTTGATGTCTTGTGAGATATCAAGCCTGGCCATTGATAACTTTTCATAATAACCGAATTGACGCGGCCGCCATTTTGGATTTCATGGAAAATATCAATATTCATCATATTTTTAACATGTTTTTTTTTCTCAAATCTTCTCAATCCTCTTAAACTTCTTCAACTTTCTTCTTCCTCAATCTTTCAGCTACAGCCACCATTTAAACTTTAAAATGATGACAAAACACTAAACTATTGTTTCTGTAATTCAGCCTTTTGATATCTTTTCAACTTTTTTTAATATCACTGATTATGTTTCATTAGTTTTTCAAACCGTTTCTGAGATTTACATGGGTGTCTATGTGAGAGTCTAGAGTGCTGACTGAAACGCTTAGAGTGGAGGGGAGCTTCGAAATCAGTTTCAAAAAGTATTTCTAGTTTGCCAGCATTGCCACAATTTTCACTCTTCATGCTTCATTTTTGGATCAATAGATAGCTAATTATGTGTTGGTCGTAGACAGTTGTCTGTGGAATCCAACAGACTTACACATTTTTTCAGAGCCCCACAAAAGCGAGACAAAGTCCAACTCTCGCCCCATAGAGACCAATGCAAATCTAGTGACACATTTCTCAGACAAAGCACAAGGATGACGATTTCTAAACTGCCAGTAGAGTCGTATTTCTGTCCGCACAGACATATAAAGGACATCTCTGGTTTCGGCAGAGTCTTGGGTCTCGGAAAATATCCTCATTTTTTTGATTGGACTTATAGTTTTGCGTCTAGGTTAACTTGTTTGAGGTGTGGATGCTAGGTAAACGTATATTATTCTCTCTGCCAAGCTTGTTAGCAATCATAGCTGCACCATCACCGTGGCAACCAAACAAACACGTTAGAGACCAATGCAAATCTAGTGACACATTTCTCAGACAAAGCACAAGGATGACGATTTCTAAACTGCCAGTAGAGTCGTATTTCTGTCCGCACAGACATATAAAGGACATCTCTGGTTTCGGCAGAGTCTTGGGTCTCGGAAAATATCCTCATTTTTTTGATTGGACTTATAGTTTTGCGTCTAGGTTAACTTGTTTGAGGTGTGGATGCTAGGTAAATGTATATTATTCTGTCTGCCCAGCTTGTTAGCAATCCTAGCTGCACAATCACCGTGGCAACCAAACAAACACGTTTTTGAAACTGCTGGTAGAGTCCTATTTCTGACCGCACAGACATATAGGATATCTATGGTATGGTATAAGATTACCGCAAGAGCTGGATTTACTGCTTCATTTTGAAAACTAAGTCGATCATACGAGGTAAGACAAGTTTCTTCACATGTGTTATCAATATTGTCAACATTGTTCAAATTAAAAGTCAAACGTTTTTAGTTACGAAGCATTTATTTGTAGAACTACAGTAGGACTGGAGTGACGTGAGCAAAAAGAAAAACAATTTAGCTAATTTTGGGAAACCTGGATAATAAACATTAGCTAGGACCACCATGTACACTTTAAGCTAAATATTTATACCTTTTTGGGGCAATTTAGTCGATTGTGGAATATAGTAAAACCTTGGTAGTTACGCGGAGGAGTAACTACGCTGCTAGTTAGTTTTTCGACTTCACCCAATCGGTGCTTGTTGACAGGCAAGCAGCAAATCTCTTCTTATATCAACTTTTTTGTGTGTGTGAAGTAAATAGTTACTAGCAATACTATGTCATATTTTAGCTAAAGATCAATAACTTTTTGGGCCAATGTTGTTGCTTCCGTACATTTGCCTGAGGTTGGGATAGGTAGGTTCAGAACTGCCTGGAAACTGGTTTGCTACTGCAGTTGGATAAGTTTAGCTTGTTAATTTTCTCATGTCATGAAACATCCTTCTATATTTTTGCAGATAGCTATACCCATCCATCATACAGACGTGATTTTAGGATGTTTGTATCTTACTATTCGCAAGGAAGGTGTGAAAGGGCTGTCCACAGTTCAACGTTATGGTTTATCGGATTTGGGAAGAACACACTGCAGGCTACTAATTTGATTTTTTTTCTGTTGTAGAGGTGAAGGAAGACTATCCCTGCAAGAGGAGGAGGCAGCTGACTGTTGATTACCACACAGGAGGAGGACCTCCTGAACCAGGAACTGCTGGAGGAAGACCAGGACGAGTAGGAGATGGAAAAATTAGATTGAACCTGATACCCAGCCAGGAACATCATCTGGGTATGTATCAATGTATATTATTTGTTTCTGTTTCCCATAAGACTAATACTCATAATAATCAGATTATTATGCTAAAACCTGTAGTCCCTCCTTTGTCGTCACTTCACACAACCCATATTCCCTAGAATGGAAAAAAATCCTGTAACACAGTGGTTCTCAAATCGGTCCTCAGGTACCACCTGTCCTGCATATGAGATGTTTTCCTGCTCCAACACACCTGATTGAAATAAATGGGTCGTTATCTAGCTCTGTAGAAGCCTGGTAACAAACATGCATTTGAATCAGGTGTGTTGGAGCAGGGAAACATCTAAAACATGCAGAACAGGTGGTATTTGAGGACAGATTTGAGAACCACTGCCTGGCTATGCTATGGCTATGATCGTAAAAATAGGACTGAAAATAAAACAAATGTAGTTTCTTGCGCGCCGAAATGTAATGGCAAACGACTTTGCTTGCTTTGCAATAGGAACTGTTTTCCGTTTTGGCAGTCATCTGAGTGTGACCAGTATCGCGACAAGGCGTAGATGGAAAAGGATGTGTTTATTGGTGTTGTCTTCCCCCTGCCTCTTTATCTCCCTGTCTTCTCCCTCTCCTTTCTCAACAGGGATTGCAGTTGAGTTTATGCATTTATATATCTTCTGCTTTGCAGTTATTTATAAAAAAAAATATTTACAGTAGAAAGTTTGTTGTTTTGCTGAGATATCATTCCCCTCACAGTTTAATGTTCAAAACAAATAAAGTGTGTGTTTTATTGAACACATAAAATGCATATTTCAGTGGTGGTGTCCGTTATTTTCAGATGCAATTTATTGAATGCAAAGGTATTTGAGAAGTGGTGATGTGAAATTAATCTTGACATTCTAAATGCTTTAGCCTGTTTTCTCATTCATCACTAGAATGGTCTTAACTTTTAAACAATACATTTATATCTGTCTGCTATTCTATATTAACCACACAATTATGTAAGTGTCATACACTCAGGCAGCGGCGAAGCCGCCAAACGAGACGCAAGAGCCTATCTCAGCAACCATTTGTGCGATTGTCACCAAACTTGGGTTCCATCGTTCCCACGAGGAGCAGAGGAGGCCTGTGGTGTTATACCAGAAAAAAACACTTTGAACACACAGTACTTTGGAACGCAAACAGATATTTCAACCAAACTATGTGTGTTGCATGAGTGCAACAGGTTATTGTGACTTAATTGTTGCGCAAGTGCTATGGAGGCCATGTCCTGCTCTGGACTGCTTGGCCCCTCCATTGCTGCTTGCAGCTATATTTAGGATTCCTCCGTAAGGAGGAAACCTATTGTTATTGGTGGTTTTATTATTTGTAATTCTTGTACCATGGGAGTCAATGGCAGCCCCTAGACCCCATCGACAACTTTTTATGAAATTTGGCACACTCATTAAGGACAGTTTCTTCTATACCTACACCAAGTTTCATGTCTCCCATTAGACCACTCTAGCGCCACCAATGGGTCAAAGTTGGACTTGTGTTTACACACGCAACTTTTGAACCGTATGACTAAAAATGATGTACCATTGGATTCCCTGGATCAAGCCGAGTTCAAAGCACACCATGGCGTTAATTTCCGGTTATATAGATTTCCCGCCATTTCCGGTTTTATCAAAAACCTTTGAAAGCCTACTCCTCCTACAATTTTTGTCATATATTCTTCAAAATCACCAGAGATGATCTTCAAACCAAGCCTCACAAAAGTTATCAAAGGAATTTTGATCCTCATAACCGTCTGTCCGGTACAGCCAATCAAATTCATCAGAAAAGCCGCCAAACAGGATGTGAAGTCATGTCTCAGCAAATCTTTGAGATATCAACACTAAACTTGGTAGATCGGAGGAAGACACTACAACATATTACCATGTGCAAAGGCAAATTCATATCTCTAAAAATGATTGATATAAATCAAATTGAACTTATCGCTAACGCTAAAATAATGCTTTGCACATCAGCCAGTCAAAAACTGATACTCTGATTCAATCACAAGTTCATATGAAGACTCTTGAGAATGTTCATAACACAAATCTGTGAAAAAGTTGACTGTAAGATGAAAGGTCGATTTTTGGTGAATATTTGAAACATGCTTGCTTGGCTAATTTCTAGGCAAATTTCCAATGAATGTCTCCCCTGCTCCTCCCCGCGCGTGCTCCAAAATCTCACACACACTCAGCCTTCCCTTGACACACGCGCGGCCAAGACGCACACGCAACATTTCAGGAGAGTGTGGGCTGACCAAGCCCCCACTCATTCCTTGGTCTTTAGCAAAGGCCCATGTGGCTCTTGATGGTATTGCATTTCCGATTTTGTATGCAATGGTAAAAAGGTCTCAAATCCTGAAACATTGATAGTATAGACCAAGAGTAAATACCACACCTCAAATGGCCCACCATTACCCATAGGTGGCGCTATAGGCCACGCCCAAAAGCACAAAGATACAAGGCTTTCTGGAATGGATAGGTTCACCAAGCCCCCTCCCTTCACGTATTGGCTTGAAAAAAGGCCCATGTGGATCTTGATGGTATTGCATTTCCGATTTTGTATGCAATGGTAAAAAGGTCTCAAAATCCTGAAACATAGATAGTATAGGCAAAGAAACAGTTTAACAAAAAGCCCATGTGGATCTTGTTGGTATTGCTTTTCCGATTTTGTATACAATGGTAAAAAGTTATAAAAATCCTGAAACATTGATAGTATAGACCAAGAGTAACTACCACACCACAAATGGCCCACTATTACCCATAGGTCTTCCCTTGACACACGCGCGGGCTTGGCAAGACGCACACGCAACATTTCAGGAGAGTGTGGGCTTACCAAGCCCCCACTCATTCCTTGGTCTTTTGCAAAGGCCTTGTGGATCTTGATGGTATTGCATTTCAGATTTTGTTTGCCATGGTAAAAAGTTCTCCAAATCCTGAAACATTGATAGTAAAGGCCAACAGTAACAACAACACTTTAACAAAAGCCCATGTGGATATTGTTGGTATATTTTTCCGATTTTGTATGCAATGGTAAAAAGTTAAAAACATCCTGAAACATTGATAGTATAGGCCAAGAGTAACTACCACACCACAAATGGCCCACCATTACCAATAGGTGTCGCTACAGGCCACGCCTTAAAGCACAAAGCACTTCACTTCTTGTGAAGATTAAAGCACTTCACTTCTTGGCTTGAAATAAAGGCCCTTGTGGATCTTGATGTTATTGCATTTCAGATTTGGTATCCCATTGGAAATTCTGCAGCATTGATTTTTCTATACAGTTACAATTTGTCAAGAATATACATTTTTCAATGGTTCGCAATGCTTTACATGTAAGCCAGTCAAACAAGTTCATATGAAGACTCTTGAGAATGTTTAGTACACAAATCTGAGAAAAAGTTGACTCTAAGATGAAAGGTCGATTTTTGGTGAATCTTTGAAACATGCATGCTTGGCTAATTTCTAGGGAAATTTACAATGAAATGTGTCCCCTGCTCCTCCCCGCACATGCTCCAAATTCTCACACACTCATTCTTCCCTTGACACGCGCGGGCTTGGCAAGACATACACGCAACATATCAGGACTGTGTGGGCTGACCAAGCCCCAACTCATTCCTTGAATATCAGCATAGGCCCTTGAGGACCTTGGTGTCATTGCATTTCCTACTTTGTATGCAATAGTAAAAAGGTCTCCAAATCCTGACACATTGACAGTACAGGCCAAGAGTAACTACCACACTTTACCCAAAGCCCATGTGGATCCTGTTGGTATTGCATTTTCGATTTTATATGCAGTGGTAAAAAGTTTTTAAAATCCTGAAACATTAATAGTATAGGCCAAGAGTAACTACCACACCACAAATGGCCCACCATTACCCATAGGTGGCGCTACAGGCCACGCCTTAATGCATAAAGATACAAGGCTTTCTGGAATGGATAAGCTCACCAAGCCCCCTTCCTTCACTTACTGGCTTGAAATAAAGGCCCTTGTGGATCTTGATGGTATTGCATTTCAGATTTGGTATGCCATTGGTAATTCTGCAGCATACATTCTTCTATACAGTTACAATTTGTCAAGAATAAACATTGTTCAATGGTTTGCAGTGTTTGGAGGAATCCGCCATTACTGCTTGCAGTTATATTTATTATTATTATTCTTAAGACTGGGTGTCTATGGCAGGCCCTAGAAGCGCTTGGTCGAAAGTTGTGAAATTTGGCACACTCATTAGGGACAGTCCCCCGGTCCAAGTCACAAAGTTTCATGTCCCATACTTTGGCACTCTAGCGCCACCAACGGGTCAAAGTTGGAGTTGTGTTTACACACGCAACTTTTGAACCGTATGTTCAAAAATGAGGTACCATTGGATTCCCTGGATCAAGCCGAGTGCAATGCACACCATGGCGTCAATTTCCGGTTATATAGATTTTCCGCTATTTCCGGTTTTATCAAAAACCTTTAAAAGCCTACTCCTCCTACAAATTTTGTCAAATCTTCTTCAAAATTACCAGATATGATCTTCAGACCAAGCCTCACAAAAGTTATCGAAGGATATTTGATTTTCAAAACCGTTTGTCCGGTACAGCCAATCAAATTCTGCAGAAAAGCCGCCAAACAGGAAGTGAAGCGATATCTCAGCAGTTCTTTGAGGCAGTGACACCAAAGTTGGTACGCTTACTCTGAACTTTATTCTAAGGATGTCCTCCAAAAATGGTGTCATGTGACTAAAAGGGGGCGTGGCCGGAAGCATAAACGTGTTTTGGCTAATAACTGTTGAAGTATTTACCTTAATAAAGTAATTTCTTTGTCTCTTGATGTCTTGTGAGATATCAAGCTTGACCATCGATAATATTTCATAACAACCGAATTGACGCGGCCGCCATTTTGGATTTCATGGAAAAGTGTAAAAACCTTTTACACGCCCCAAATTTTGTCCAATGTTTACTAAATTTGGCACAGATGATCTTCAGACCAAGCTTCACAAAGGTGTCTGATGGATTTTCAAATTTTTGAAACCGTTTGTTCGGTAGAGCCGATCAAAGGCGGCGGCGAAGCCACAAAAGACACGTTAGAGCGTAACTCAGCAACCATTTTAGCGATTGTCACCGAACTTGGGTTCCATCGTTCCCAAGAGGATCAGAGGAGGCCTGTGGTGTTACACCGGAAAAAAACACTTTAAACACTCAGTACTTTGGAACGCAAACAGATATTTCAACCAAACTTGGTGTGTTGCATGAGTGCAACAGGTTATTGTGACTTAATTGTTGCGCAAGTGCTATGGAGGCCATGTCCTGCTCTGGACTGCTTGGCCCCTCCATTGCTGCTTGCAGCTATATTTATTATTATTATTATTATTATTATTATTCTTAAGACTGGGTGTCTATGGCAGGCCCTAGAAGCGCTTGGTCGAAAGTTGTGAAATTTGGCACACTCATTAGGGACAGTCCCCCGGTCCAAGTCACAAAGTTTCATGTCCCATACTTTGGCACTCTAGCGCCACCAACGGGTCAAAGTTGGAGTTGTGTTTACACACGCAACTTTTGAACCGTATGTCCCATTTTCAAAAATGAGGTACCATTGGATTCCCTGGATCAAGCCGAGTGCAATGCACACCATGGCGTCAATTTCCGGTTATATAGATTTTCCGCTATTTCCGGTTTTATCAAAAACCTTTAAAAGCCTACTCCTCCTACAAATTTTGTCAAATCTTCTTCAAAATTACCAGATATGATCTTCAGACCAAGCCTCACAAAAGTTATCGAAGGATATTTGATTTTCAAAACCGTTTGTCCGGTACAGCCAATCAAATTCTGCAGAAAAGCCGCCAAACAGGAAGTGAAGCGATATCTCAGCAGTTCTTTGAGGCAGTGACACCAAAGTTGGTACGCTTACTCTGAACTTTATTCTAAGGATGTCCTCCAAAAATGGTGTCATGTGACTAAAAGGGGGCGTGGCCGGAAGCATAAACGTGTTTTGGCTAATAACTGTTGAAGTATTTACCTTAATAAAGTAATTTCTTTGTCTCTTGATGTCTTGTGAGATATCAAGCTTGACCATCGATAATATTTCATAACAACCGAATTGACGCGGCCGCCATTTTGGATTTCATGGAAAAGTGTAAAAACCTTTTACACGCCCCAAATTTTGTCCAATGTTTACTAAATTTGGCACAGATGATCTTCAGACCAAGCTTCACAAAGGTGTCTGATGGATTTTCAAATTTTCGAAACCGTTTGTTCGGTAGAGCCGATCAAAGGCGGCGGCGAAGCCACAAAAGACACGTTAGAGCGTAACTCAGCAACCATTTTAGCGATTGTCACCGAACTTGGGTTCCATCGTTCCCAAGAGGATCAGAGGAGGCCTGTGGTGTTACACCGGAAAAAAACACTTTAAACACTCAGTACTTTGGAACGCAAACAGATATTTCAACCAAACTTGGTGTGTTGCATGAGTGCAACAGGTTATTGTGACTTAATTGTTGCGCAAGTGCTATGGAGGCCATGTCCTGCTCTGGACTGCTTGGCCCCTCCATTGCTGCTTGCAGCTATATTTATTGGTGGTTTTATTATTTGTAATTCTTGTACCATGGGAGTCAATGGCAGCCCCTAGACCCCATCGACAACTTTTTGTGAAATTTGGCACACTCATTAAGGACAGTTTCTTCTATACCTACACCAAGTTTCATGTCTCCCATTAGACCACTCTAGCGCCACCAATGGGTCAAAGTTGGACTTGTGTTTACACACGCAACTTTTGAA
The DNA here is from genome assembly GCF_054491055.1 of Hypomesus nipponensis. Classification (NCBI taxonomy): domain Eukaryota; kingdom Metazoa; phylum Chordata; class Actinopteri; order Osmeriformes; family Osmeridae; genus Hypomesus; species Hypomesus nipponensis. The sequence continues at coordinate 19,007,978 of NC_140379.1, read as the reverse complement.
CCGTATGACTAATTTTCAAAAATGAGGTACCATTGGATTCCCTGGATCAAGCCGAGTTCAACGCACACCATGGCGTTAATTTCCGGTTATATAGATTTCCCGCCATTTCCGGTTTTATCAAAAACCTTTGAAAGCCTACTCCTCCTACAATTTTTGTCATATATTCTTCAAAATCACCAGAGATGATCTTCAAACCAAGCCTCACAAAAGTTATCAAAGGAATTTTGATCCTCATAACCGTCTGTCCGGTACAGCCAATCAAATTCATCAGAAAAGCCGCCAAACAGGATGTGAAGTCATGTCTCAGCAAATCTTTGAGATATCAACACTAAACTTGGTAGATCGGAGGAAGACACTACAACATATTACCATGTGCAAAGGCAAATTCATATCTCTAAAAATGATTGATATAAATCAAATTGAACTTATCGCTAACGCTAAAATAATGCTTTGCACATCAGCCAGTCAAAAACTGATACTCTGAGAATGTTTAGTACACAAATCTGAGAAAAAGTTGACTCTAAGATGAAAGGTCGATTTTTGGTGAATCTTTGAAACATGCATGCTTGGCTAATTTCTAGGGAAATTTACAATGAAATGTGTCCCCCGCTCCTCCCCGCGCATGCTCCAAATTCTCACACACTCATTCTTCCCTTGACACGCGCGGGCTTGGCAAGACACACACGCAATATATCAGGACTGTGTGGGCTGACCAAGCCCCCACTCATTCCTTGAATATCAGCATAGGCCCTTGAGGACCTTGGTGTCATTGCATTTCCTACTTTGTATGAAATAGTAAAAAGGTCTCCAGATCCTGACACATTGACAGTACAGGCCAAGAGTAACTACCACACCTTACCCAAAGCCCATGTGGATCCTGTTGGTATTGCATTTCCGATTTTATATGCAATGGTAAAAAGTTTTTAAAATCCTGAAACATTAATAGTATAGGCCAAGAGTAACTACCACACCACAAATGGCCCACCATTACCCATAGGTGGCGCTACAGGCCACGCCTTAATGCATAAAGATACAAGGCTTTCTGGAATGGATAAGCTCACCAAGCCCCCTTCCTTCACTTACTGGCTTGAAATTAAGGCCCTTGTGGATCTTGATGGTATTGCATTTCAGATTTGGTATGCCATTGGTAATTCTGCAGCATACATTTTTCTATACAGTTACAATTTGTCAAGAATAAACATTTTTCAATGGTTCGCAGTGTTTGGAGGAATCCGCCATTACTGCTTGCAGTTATATTTAGGATTCCTCCGTAAGGAGGAAACCTATTGTTATTGGTGGTTTTATTATTTGTAATTCTTGTACCATGGGAGTCAATGGCAGCCCCTAGACCCCATCGACAACTTTTTGTGAAATTTGGCACACTCATTAAGGACAGTTTCTTCTATACCTACACCAAGTTTCATGTCTCCCATTAGACCACTCTAGCGCCACCAATGGGTCAAAGTTGGACTTGTGTTTACACACGCAACTTTTGAACCGTATGACTAATTTTCAAAAATGAGGTACCATTGGATTCCCTGGATCAAGCCGAGTTCAACGCACACCATGGCGTTAATTTCCGGTTATATAGATTTCCCGCCATTTCCGGTTTTATCAAAAACCTTTGAAAGCCTACTCCTCCTACAATTTTTGTCATATATTCTTCAAAATCACCAGAGATGATCTTCAAACCAAGCCTCACAAAAGTTATCAAAGGAATTTTGATCCTCATAACCGTCTGTCCGGTACAGCCAATCAAATTCATCAGAAAAGCCGCCAAACAGGATGTGAAGTCATGTCTCAGCAAATCTTTGAGATATCAACACTAAACTTGGTAGATCGGAGGAAGACACTACAACATATTACCATGTGCAAAGGCAAATTCATATCTCTAAAAATGATTGATATAAATCAAATTGAACTTATCGCTAACGCTAAAATAATGCTTTGCACATCAGCCAGTCAAAAACTGATACTCTGATTCAATCACAAGTTCATATGAAGACTCTTGAGAATGTTCATAACACAAATCTGTGAAAAAGTTGACTGTAAGATGAAAGGTCGATTTTTGGTGAATATTTGAAACATGCTTGCTTGGCTAATTTCTAGGCAAATTTCCAATGAATGTCTCCCCTGCTCCTCCCCGCGCGTGCTCCAAAATCTCACACACACTCAGCCTTCCCTTGACACACGCGCGGCCAAGACGCACACGCAACATTTCAGGAGAGTGTGGGCTGACCAAGCCCCCACTCATTCCTTGGTCTTTAGCAAAGGCCCATGTGGCTCTTGATGGTATTGCATTTCCGATTTTGTATGCAATGGTAAAAAGGTCTCAAATCCTGAAACATTGATAGTATAGACCAAGAGTAAATACCACACCTCAAATGGCCCACCATTACCCATAGGTGGCGCTATAGGCCACGCCCAAAAGCACAAAGATACAAGGCTTTCTGGAATGGATAGGTTCACCAAGCCCCCTCCCTTCACGTATTGGCTTGAAAAAAGGCCCATGTGGATCTTGATGGTATTGCATTTCCGATTTTGTATGCAATGGTAAAAAGGTCTCAAAATCCTGAAACATAGATAGTATAGGCAAAGAAACAGTTTAACAAAAAGCCCATGTGGATCTTGTTGGTATTGCTTTTCCGATTTTGTATACAATGGTAAAAAGTTATAAAAATCCTGAAACATTGATAGTATAGACCAAGAGTAACTACCACACCACAAATGGCCCACTATTACCCATAGGTCTTCCCTTGACACACGCGCGGGCTTGGCAAGACGCACACGCAACATTTCAGGAGAGTGTGGGCTTACCAAGCCCCCACTCATTCCTTGGTCTTTTGCAAAGGCCTTGTGGATCTTGATGGTATTGCATTTCAGATTTTGTTTGCCATGGTAAAAAGTTCTCCAAATCCTGAAACATTGATAGTAAAGGCCAACAGTAACAACAACACTTTAACAAAAGCCCATGTGGATATTGTTGGTATATTTTTCCGATTTTGTATGCAATGGTAAAAAGTTAAAAACATCCTGAAACATTGATAGTATAGGCCAAGAGTAACTACCACACCACAAATGGCCCACCATTACCAATAGGTGTCGCTACAGGCCACGCCTTAAAGCACAAAGCACTTCACTTCTTGTGAAGATTAAAGCACTTCACTTCTTGGCTTGAAATAAAGGCCCTTGTGGATCTTGATGTTATTGCATTTCAGATTTGGTATCCCATTGGAAATTCTGCAGCATTGATTTTTCTATACAGTTACAATTTGTCAAGAATATACATTTTTCAATGGTTCGCAATGCTTTACATGTAAGCCAGTCAAACAAGTTCATATGAAGACTCTTGAGAATGTTTAGTACACAAATCTGAGAAAAAGTTGACTCTAAGATGAAAGGTCGATTTTTGGTGAATCTTTGAAACATGCATGCTTGGCTAATTTCTAGGGAAATTTACAATGAAATGTGTCCCCTGCTCCTCCCCGCGCATGCTCCAAATTCTCACACACTCATTCTTCCCTTGACACGCGCGGCAAGACATACACGCAACATATCAGGACTGTGTGGGCTGACCAAGCCCCAACTCATTCCTTGAATATCAGCATAGGCCCTTGAGGACCTTGGTGTCATTGCATTTCCTACTTTGTATGCAATAGTAAAAAGGTCTCCAAATCCTGACACATTGACAGTACAGGCCAAGAGTAACTACCACACTTTACCCAAAGCCCATGTGGATCCTGTTGGTATTGCATTTTCGATTTTATATGCAGTGGTAAAAAGTTTTTAAAATCCTGAAACATTAATAGTATAGGCCAAGAGTAACTACCACACCACAAATGGCCCACCATTACCCATAGGTGGCGCTACAGGCCACGCCTTAATGCATAAAGATACAAGGCTTTCTGGAATGGATAAGCTCACCAAGCCCCCTTCCTTCACTTACTGGCTTGAAATAAAGGCCCTTGTGGATCTTGATGGTATTGCATTTCAGATTTGGTATGCCATTGGTAATTCTGCAGCATACATTCTTCTATACAGTTACAATTTGTCAAGAATAAACATTGTTCAATGGTTTGCAGTGTTTGGAGGAATCCGCCATTACTGCTTGCAGTTATATTTAGGATTCCTCCGTAAGGAGGAAACCTATTGTTATTGGTGGTTTTATTATTTGTAATTCTTGTACCATGGGAGTCAATGGCAGCCCCTAGACCCCATCGACAACTTTTGGTGAAATTTGGCACACTCATTAAGGACAGTTTCTTCTATACCTACACCAAGTTTCATGTCTCCCATTAGACCACTCTAGCGCCACCAATGGGTCAAAGTTGGACTTGTGTTTACACACGCAACTTTTGAACCGTATGACTCATTTTCAAAAATGAGGTACCATTGGATTCCCTGGATCAAGCCGAGTTCAACGCACACCATGGCGTTAATTTCCGGTTATATAGATTTCCCGCCATTTCCGGTTTTATCAAAAACCTTTGAAAGCCTACTCCTCCTACAATTTTTGTCATATCTTCTTCAAAATCACCAGAGATGATCTTCAGACCAAGCCTCACAAAAGTTATCGAAGGAATTTTGATCCTCATAACCGTCTGTCCGGTACAGCCAATCAAATTCATCAGAAAAACCGCCAAACAGGATGTGAAGTCATGTCTCAGCAAATCTTTGAGATATCAACACTAAACTTGGTAGATCGGAGGAAGACACTACAACATGTTACCATGTGCAAAAGCAAATTCATATCTCAAAAAATGATTGATATAAAGCAAATTGAACTTATCGCTAACGCTAAAATAATGCTTTACACATCAGCCAGTCAAAAACTGATACTCTGATTCAATCACAAGTTCATATGAAGACTCTTGAGAATGTTCATAACACAAATCTGTGAAAAAGTTGACTGTAAGATGAAAGGTCGATTTTTGGTGAATATTTGAAACATGCTTGCTTGGCTAATTTCTAGGCAAATTTCCAATGAATGTCTCCCCTGCTCCTCCCCGCGCGTGCTCCAAAATCTCACACACACTCAGCCTTCCCTTGACACACGCGCGGCCAAGACGCACACGCAACATTTCAGGAGAGTGTGGGCTGACCAAGCCCCCACTCATTCCTTGGTCTTTAGCAAAGGCCCATGTGGCTCTTGATGGTATTGCATTTCCGATTTTGTATGCGATGGTAAAAAGGTCTCAAATCCTGAAACATTGATAGTGTAGGCCGAGAAACACTTTAACAAAAGCCCATGTGGATCTTGTTGGTATTGCATTTCCGATTTTGTATGCAATGGTAAAAAGTTATAAAAATCCTGAAACATTGATAGTATAGACCAAGAGTAACTACCACACCACAAATGGCCCACCATTACCCATAGGTGGCGCTACAGGCCACGCCCAAAAGCACAAAGATACAAGGCTTTCTGGAATGGATAGGCTCACCAAGCCCCCTCCCTTCACTTATTGGCTTGAAAAAAAGGCCCATGTGGATCTTGATGGTATTGCATTTCCGATTTTGTATGCAATGGTAAAAAGGTCTCAAAATCCTGAAACATAGATAGTATAGGCAAATAAAAACTTTAACAAAAAGCCCATGTGGATCTTGTTGGTATTGCTTTTCCGATTTTGTATACAATGGTAAAAAGTTATAAAAATCCTTAAACATTGATAGTATAGACCAAGAGTAACTACCACACCACAAATGGCCCACTATTACCCATAGGTCTTCCATTGACACACGCGCGGACTTGGAAAGACGAACACGCAACATTTCAGGAGAGTGTGGGCTTACCAAGCCTCCACTCATTCCTTGGTCTTTTGCAAAGGCCTTGTGGATCTTGATGGTATTGCATTTCAGATTTTGTTTGCCATGGTAAAAAGTTCTCCAAATCCTGAAACATTGATAGTAAAGGCCAAGAGTAACAACAGCACTTTAACAAAAGCCCATGTGGATCTTGTTGGTATTGCATTTCCGATTTTGTATGCAATGGTAAAAAGTTAAAAACATCCTGAAACATTGATAGTATAGGCCAAGAGTAACTACCACACCACAAATGGCCCACCATTACCAATAGGTGTCGCTACAGGCCATGCCCTAAAGCACAAAGCACTTCACTTCTTGTGAAGATTAAAGCACTTCACTTCTTGGCTTGAAATAAAGGCCCTTGTGGATCTTGATGTTATTGCATTTCAGATTTGGTATCCCATTGGACATTCTGCAGCATTGATTTTTCTATACAGTTACAATTTGTCAAGAATAAACATTTTTCAATGGTTCGCAATGCTTTACACGTAAGCCAGTCAAACAAGTTCATATGAAGACTCTTGAGAATGTTTAGTACACAAATCTGAGAAAAAGTTGACTAAGATGAAAGGTCGATTTTTGGTGAATCTTTGAAACATGCATGCTTGGCTAATTTCTAGGGAAATTTACAATGAAATGTGTCCCCTGCTCCTCCCCGCGCATGCTCCAAATTCTCACACACTCATTCTTCCCTTGACACGCGCGGGCTTGGCAAGACACACACGCAACATATCAGGACTGTGTGGGCTGACCAAGCCCCCACTCATTCCTTGAATATCAGCATAGGCCCTTGAGGACCTTGGTGTCATTGCATTTCCTACTTTGTATGCAATAGTAAAAAGGTCTCCAAATCCTGACACATTGACAGTACAGGCCAAGAGTAACTACCACACTTTACCCAAAGCCCATGTGGATCCTGTTGGTATTGCATTTCCGATTTTATATGCAATGGTAAAAAGTTTTTAAAATCCTGAAACATTAATAGTATAGGCCAAGAGTAACTACCACACCACAAATGGCCCACCATTACCCATAGGTGGCGCTACAGGCCACGCCTTAATGCATAAAGATACAAGGCTTTCTGGAATGGATAAGCTCACCAAGCCCCCTTCCTTCACTTACTGGCTTGAAATAAAGGCCCTTGTGGATCTTGATGGTATTGCATTTCAGATTTGGTATGCCATTGGTAATTCTGCAGCATAAATTTTTCTATACAGTTACAATTTGTCAAAAATAAACATTTTTCAATGGTTCGCAGTGTTCGGAGGAATCCGCCATTACTGCTTGCAGTTATATTTATTATTATTATTACACTTCTTCTGTCATTGGAGTCTATGGCAGCCCCTAGAACCGTATGGTAAAAAGTTGTGAAATTTGGCACACTTATTAAGCACAGTCCCCTCTTTATATTCACCAAGTTTCATGTCTCTCATTGGAGCACTCTAGCGCCACCAACTGGTCAAAGTTGGACTTGTGTTTACACACGTAACTTTTGAACCGTATGCCCGATTTTCAAAAATGAGGTACCATTGGATTCCCTGGATCAAGACGAGTTCAAAACACCCTATGACGTCAATTTCCGGTTATATAGATTTTCCACCATTTTGAATTTTAAGGAAACACGTTTTTTCGCTTCAACTACTTCAATTTTTTTCAAATCTTCCCCAGAATTGGCACACATTATCATCAGACCAACCCTCACAGAAGTTATCAAAGGATATTTGATTTTCAAAACCGTTTGTCCGGTACGGCCAATCAAAATCGTCAACAAAGCAACCAAACAGGAAGTTGGGTCATATCTCAGCTAATCTTTGAGAAATCAACACCAAACTTACTATGATGACTCTGAACCCTCTTCTGAGGCTGTCCAATTAATTTGGTGTCATGTGATCACTGGGCGTGGCCGCAGGAAGCAAAAATGTGTTTTGGCCAATAACTGTTGATTTGTTTGCTTTTATTAAGTGATTCCTTTGTCTCATGATATGTTGGGACATCCCGTATGTGATACATGATAACCTGTGATAATAGCCGAATTGATCCGTCGCCATTTTGAATTCATTGAAAAACGTTTTTTCTTTACTTCTCCTACACATGTTGTCCAATCTTCACCAAATTTGGCAGACAGTATTTTCAGACCAAGCCTCACAAAGGGCTTCACACGATTTTTTGATTTTCAGAACCGTTTGCCTGGTACAGGCAGTCAAAATTTGCCATTAATCCAGCCAACAGGAAATTGGGTCGTATCTCGGCAAATCTTTGATGGATTCACACCAAACTTGCTGCATGCACTCGGAACCCTGTTCTGAGGATTTCTAAAGTGTTTTACGGGTCATTTGACTGCTTGGCCACCACATTGCTGCTTGCAGCTATATTTTATAGATTGTGATTTCTCAAGTTTAAAGAAGTAAGAAGAATTTTGTTCTCCCTCCTCAAGCCATTTCTTCCTAGATCTAATAAATGCACCTTTTGCTTTTAAACTATATATGTCATCAAGTTTGCTTTGTAACTCCACCAGTTCCATCCTTTCTTCTTCTGACAGTGTTCTGTTCAACAAAATCTCAATGTGTATTCAATTGTATTGAGACTGTTTTGTTAGGCTGCACCACACTAATTGTGGTGCAATGGCGACGCCTAGTGGCGAAAGAGAGATACTGTTTTTGGATGACGTTACTGTATAAGTAGATGAAGTTTAGTTTCAACATGTTTTAAACGGATAAGTACCAACGGCTGTTCTGAATATCGGATCCTCGGAGGAATACATCCGTAAGTTTTCCTTTGGTTATTGTAGGTAGATATCGTAATTAACAGTTGTGTGAATATGTAGGCAACAATTTAATTGTTGTCAAGTTATAATTTTATGTCAGCCTAGCTGAGTATTTCTTTGTGTAAATTAAGCTAGCTCCAACTGCATGTGCGCAGGCTAACGTGTGTATAAAATATGGATATTTGGCTCATTAGTAATTATACTTTTGTTTGTATTCTATAGTTTTACGGTGAAAGAATTGGATTTCAATAAATCTCAAGAAGATAAACCAGCCTGATTCTTTGCCGTTCGCTATCTGTCTATGGCCATTGTAGACACAACTGCTAGGACAGAATAGTAAAAGGATAAAACACAGCGGGTGAAGATCAAAGAACATCGTAGCATCACTTCAATGTCAGAGTCACAGCGACAACATGGCTTCTCAGAAAAAAGAAAATAAAGCAGACCTAACATTAGAAACTAGGTCATCTGTTAGCTCTTCGTCAAGCAAGACTGTTTCATCAACGGCTAGCAGCGCAGCAACTAAAGCGAGGGCCAAAGCAGAAGCACTAAAAGTAAAGAGCGCATATGCAGAGAGGGAGGCAACCATGTTGAGGGAGAAAGCGCGCATTGAGGAACAGCGGCAGAGAACACTTGCACAAGCAGAGCGCAATAAAGCAGATGTGGAAACGGAGCTCAAGGTATTGCAGTTAGAGAGGGAGGCAGCAGCAGCATCCAGAGAGGCAGAGGTATATGAAGCTGCAGCAGACTTGGATGATAGGCACAGCGATGTAGGGGATGAAGAGAGAGCTCAACGCACCAAGGAGTATGTGCAGAACCACACTCCGGTACAAAACGCTCAGGAACCACTTCCTGACCCACAGCACGCACCTATGGATCCAAATCCCCCTCTACACCAGTCACTCCAGACACCCCATCACCACGTCAGCTACCAACAGCATGCTACTGCAGAGCCAAATCCCCCTCTCCACCAGTCTCCTCAAACTCCCCATCACCATGTCAGCTCCCCACAGCATTGTGGTATGGGCTTTGAGCGCCAGCAGAACAGTGCGACACGGAGGCAACCAGCTACAGTCCCTCCTTCTCGTGTCTTACCAGAAGGCTATACCAACATGCCACCTCAGATACCTGATATCGCCACCTATTTGATAAGGAGAGAGATGGTGAGTTCTGGGTTGACCCAATTTGACGACCATCCCGAAAATTATTGGGCATGGAAAACCTCATTCCAGAACATCACACATGACCTCAACCTGACGCACCGAGAGGAACTCGACCTTCTCGTCAAATGGCTCGGCCCAGAATCATCCCCCCAGGCTAAACGAATGAGGTCAGTGCATATAACCAGCCCTGCAAACGCAGTCAAAACAATATGGCAGCGACTAGAGGAATGCTTCGGGTGCCCTGAGGTCATCGAACATGCTCTACTGAAAAGGCTGGAAGATTTTCCACGCCTCACCAACAAAGAACCTCGTCAGTTAAGAGAGCTCGGCGACCTGCTGCTTGAATTGGAGTCTGCAAGGTGGAGCGGTCTAACGCCTGGGCTTGCATATCTTGACACAGCACGTGGTGTTAACCCTATAGTTGAAAAACTCCCCTTCAACCTGCAGGAAAGATGGGTGACACAAGGCTCCAGATACAAAGAGGACTACAAGGTAGCTTTTCCACCTTTCAGCTTTTTTGTACAGTTCATTTGCAACCAAGCAAAAACCAGAAACGACCCAAGTTTTGCATTCTCATCATCCACCTATTCAAACAGCCAGAAGCCAGACAGAGCAGCTAAATTCAGCAACACGCCCTCTGTCTTTGTCAAGAAGACTGAGGTGTCAGCAACAGCTCCAAGCTCCCTGAACTACCAGTCTGAAAGGAAAACTGATGAGCCAGATAAACATTGCCCCATCCATAACAAGCCCCACCCCCTTTTTAAGTGCCGCACCTTTAGGAACAAGCACCTAGACGACAGGAAAGCATTTCTGAAGGAGAACTCCATCTGTTATCGATGCTGTGCTTCTACTAGACACCTTGCAAAGGACTGCAAATTGTCTGTCAAATGCAGAGAATGTGACAGCGATAGACATATCTCCGCACTCCATCCTGGTCCTGCCCCCTGGTCAGCTGAAGAGACCAAATGTGAACCAGAACAAAACAGAGTGGAGAAGAATGACATGCCCTTTAATGTCACCTCAAAATGCACCGAGGTATGTAATAGCTCTCGTCAGCCCAGATCATGCTCTAAAATCTGTCTGGTGGAAGTCTACCCCTCAAACCAGCGTGAAAAGATGAGACGTGTCTATGCCGTGCTGGATGAACAGAGTAACAGATCATTGGCTAAGTCACAGTTCTTTGATCTGTTCGGCATTAAAAGTAACCCCTCTCCCTACACTCTGAGAACATGCTCTGGCACAGTTGAGACGGCGGGGAGAAAAGCAAGTAACTTCACTGTAGAGTCACTCAATGGAGAAACCATAGTGAAGCTCCCTACCCTCATAGAATGTAACTCAATGCCTGACGACAAAGAGGAAATCCCGACACCAGAGATAACACAGCTCTTTCCTCACCTCGCTCCAGTGGCTGACAAGATCCCGCCTCCTGATCCCAGCGCTCAGATCCTCCTACTCCTGGGGAGAGACGTCTTAAGTGCACAAGGTACGTGAGCAGCATAATGGCCCCAACAACACACCATACGCACAACGCTTAGACTTGGGCTGGGTCATTGTAGGAGAGATCTGCCTAGATGGAGCCCACCAGCCTACTGATGTTAATGTCTACAAAACAAACATACTCCCAAACGGTAGAGCCTCATACTTCACACCATGCCCCAAAAGCATCCATGTCAAAGAGCAGGCAAGTTCTCAATCTCTCCAGTACTTACCCGTAAAAGGCTTCAGCGCTGACACAAACTGTATTGGAGATAGTGTTTTCTTCAGGACGGCAGACGATGAAAAAACAGCCCTGTCAATTGAGGATAAACTCTTTTTGGATTTAATGGAAAAAGAAGTGTATCTCGCTGAAGACAACCACTGGGTGGCGCCATTGCCTTTTCGCTCACCACGAATCCGGCTTCCTGACAACAAAGAACAAGCAAAACACAGGCTAAACTCATTACAGCGCACCTTTCAAAAGAAACCAGGAATGAAAGAACATTTCTTTGACTTCATGCAAAAGGTCATTGAAAATCAGCAAGCAGAACCCGCTCCACCTCTGAAACCAGGTGAGGAATGTTGGTATTTGCCAATATTTGGCGTCTACCATCCCCAAAAGCCCGACAAAATAAGAGTGGTGTTCGACTCAAGTGCCCAGTACAGTAACATCTCACTCAATGACGTTCTGATGACGGGGCCCGACCTCAACAACACATTAATAGGTGTCTTGCTGCGTTTTCGAAAAGAAAGGATTGCCATCACAGCGGACATCGAGCAAATGTTTTACTGTTTCAAGGTAAAGGAAGATCACCGCAACTATCTTCGCTTCCTGTGGCACAAAGAAAACTGCCCGGAAGAGGAGATAATTGATTACCGGATGACTGTACATGTCTTTGGAAACAGTCCGTCACCAGCTGTTGCCATATATGGACTGAGACGCACAGCAGAGCATGGCGAAGCAGAGCATGGCACTGACGCTAAAGAATTTGTGCTCCACAACTTTTATGTCGACGACGGCATCACATCTGTTCCCAGTGAGGAGGAAGCTGTTGACCTCTTAAAACGCACACAGGAAATGCTGGCAGAGGCTAACCTGAGACTCCACAAGATGGCCTCGAACAGCGCCACAGTCATGGAGGCCTTTCCACCAGAGGACAGAGCGAAGGATCTCAAAGACTTGGATTTTAACGCTGATCCACTGCCTCTCCAACGCAGTCTTGGTGTAAGCTGGAACCTTAAAAACGACTGTTTCACATTCAAAGTGTCAAGAGAGGTCAAACCATTCACACGAAGAGGAGCACTGGCCACTGTCAATAGTCTGTATGACCCCTTGGGGTTCGTCTCTCCCGTCACTATGCACGGAAAAGCCTTAGTGAGAGAATTCACATCAATGCAGCAAGAATGGGACACGCCTCTCCCAGCAGAAAAAAGGGCACAATGGGAAGCATGGACTACATCTCTTACTGACCTTGAACACCTACATATCCCAAGACAGTATGTTCCAGTCACTCTCTCGCAGGCTCATTCTAAGGAACTCTGCGTCTTTTCAGACGCGTCTGTTCTGGCCATAGCTGCTGTTGCATATCTGAGAGTCACAGACTCAGTCGGACAATATCATGTGGGCTTTGTGATGAGCAAATCTAAGCTGGCTCCATTTCCTGCTCACACCATCCCACGGCTGGAGCTGTGTGCCTCAGTGCTCGCTGTTGAACTCATGGAGCTAATAGAGGAAGAGTTGGACACAGGGCTGCAGGTCAAGTTCTACACAGACAGCCGTGTAGTACTCGGCTACATTCACAATACCACAAGGAGATTTCACATGTATGTGGCCAACAGAGTAACACGCATAAGAAAATCAACCACACCGAGCCAGTGGCAGTACGTTCGAACTGACCTGAACCCAGCTGATCACGCCACCAGGATTATGCCGCCAGCTCAACTGCACCTCACCAACTGGTTCACCGGTCCTAAGTTCCTCACACAGCCAGGCGCTCCAGAAGACACCGAGGCAGAGTGTTTTCAGCTTGTAAACCCGGACCTGGACCTTGAAATCCGAACTCAGGTGACTACACTGGCAACCTCAATTGCAAATCACACTCTGGGCTCAGACAGATTCCAGCGTTTTTCAAGCTGGAAATGTCTTGTGAAAGCTGTTGTTGTACTTACCCATGTCGCAAAGTCATTCTCTCAATCATCATGCACAGAGACCTGTAGAAAATGGCATTACTGCACAAAACCTTGCACATCTGAGCACACACAAGCAAAATCTACAGTTATTAAAGCTGTGCAACAAGATGTGTACGAAGACGAGTTCAAGAGCCTAACGCAGGATGGGAAAGTGTCACAACATAGCTCACTCAAACAACTTGACCCCTTTATCGACGATGAAGGACTGCTGAGAGTTGGTGGTCGTGTGCACAAAGCTGACCTCTCTGACCAAGAAAAGCATCCTATAATCATACCACCAAATCATCACGTAGCTATGCTGCTCGTTCGACATTACCATAGCCATGTAGCCCACCAAGGCCGCCATTTCACTGCGGGCGCAGTACGCACAGCAGGACTGTGGGTTGTAGGTGCCAAAAGGCTCATATCAAGTGTCATCCACAGATGTGTCATGTGCAGGAAACTGAGAGGGAGACTGGAAAATCAGAAAATGTCAGATCTTCCTGCAGACAGGTTGTCTGTAGATCCCCCATTCACACACACCGGGCTGGATGTGTTTGGTCCATGGAGTATTGTGGCACGTCGAACGAGAGGGAGCAGTGTTGAAAACAAAAGATGGTCTGTCATATTTAGCTGTTTAAGCACCAGAGCAGTTCACCTGGAGCTGATAGAGTCAATGTCAGCTTCAAGTTTCATAAATGCTCTGCGCCGCTTCTTGGCTGTCAGAGGCCCAGTTCAACATCTATGTTCAGACAGAGGGACAAACTTCATCGGTGCCTGTAGGGAACTACAAATCAACACAGAGGACGCAGAGATAAAAAACTTCATGCAAGATCGAGGCTGCACCTGGTCATTTAATGCACCACACTCATCGCACATGGGAGGAGCATGGGAAAGGATGGTTGGGATCGCACGCCGTATCCTCGACGGCCTCCTGTTGAAAGAAAGTGCCACAAGACTCACACATGAAGTTCTGACTACACTAATGGCTGAAGTCATGGCCATCATGAACTCTCGACCTTTGACCCCTGTCTCAACAGACGCAGAAATGCCTCAAGTTCTCTCACCTGCAATGCTGTTGACTCAAAAAGCCAGTGTTGCACCTGCTCCACCAGGAGACTTTAAGATCGACCGCCTACACAAAAGCCAGTGGCGTCAGGTCCAGAGCCTAGCAGACTGCTTCTGGAGAAGATGGAGGCAGGAGTACTTGACCACGCTGCAGCCTAGGAGGAAGTGGACTGAGGCCAGACCTAATCTTCAGGAAGGTGATGTCGTTCTGCTTAAAGACTGTCAGGTGAAGCGCAATGAATGGCCGGTTGGGCTCATCACGAAGACCATGCCAAGCAGTGACAACAGAGTTCGTAAGGTCATGGTGAAGACTGCCAAACAAGGGACTGTAAAAGAGTACTTAAGACCTATTAATGAGTTAGTTGTCCTTCTTCCCAAGGTTGGTAATTAATGGGAGAATAATAATATAGTGGCATAATAGTTATTACGCCAGACGGGGAGTGTTCTGTTCAACAAAATCTCAATGTGTATTCAATTGTATTGAGACTGTTTTGTTAGGCTGCACCACACTAATTGTGGTGCAATGGCGACGCCTAGTGGCGAAAGAGAGATACTGTTTTTGGATGACGTTACTGTATAAGTAGATGAAGTTTAGTTTCAACATGTTTTAAACGGATAAGTACCAACGGCTGTTCTGAATATCGGATCCTCGGAGGAATACATCCGTAAGTTTTCCTTTGGTTATTGTAGGTAGATATCGTAATTAACAGTTGTGTGAATATGTAGGCAACAATTTAATTGTTGTCAAGTTATAATTTTATGTCAGCCTAGCTGAGTATTTCTTTGTGTAAATTAAGCTAGCTCCAACTGCATGTGCGCAGGCTAACGTGTGTATAAAATATGGATATTTGGCTCATTAGTAATTATACTTTTGTTTGTATTCTATAGTTTTACGGTGAAAGAATTGGATTTCAATAAATCTCAAGAAGATAAACCAGCCTGATTCTTTGCCGTTCGCTATCTGTCTATGGCCATTGTAGACACAACTGCTAGGACAGAATAGACAGGCTATCAGGTGATCTCTGAGAGAGGGAAGCAATCTTAACCACAACCTGATCCTCCTCAACCCTTCTTGACTTAGCAATGACACTGCTGTACCTTCAGAAATATTTAGAAATCTCAAATTTAAAGAGCTCCCAGTTTTTGCAGTAATACTTTTCTACACAGGCCTGCCTCCAGAAATGTGAAAGCAGTTTGTTCACCTCAAACTTCACAATGCTACTGTTCAGCAAAGAGCTATTTAGCTTCCAGTAGGAGGCGCTACGTATATTAGTATCAAAATAATCTAGCTTTACACTTAGGTATATGGCTCTGTGATCTGTGAGGGGAGTGGTAAGTATGTTTGTAGTAACACAATCAAAGTCTATACATTTTGTGATCAGCCAAAAATCTATCCTGGACTGACAGGAGCCAGTTTTGTTACTCCATGTGAATGAACGGTCAACAGGAAATTTCCCCCTCCATATGTCAACAAGTTCAAATTTATCAATAAATTGAATGAGTCCCATATTTTGATAGGTTGTCCGACTTGGTGGCCATCTATCAGATGAATTATCCATTGCAATGTTAAAATCGCCACCAATTAGCAATAATGCATTAGGAAATGTTGATAACCAATGAAGCAAGGACCTCTCTATAGACTCAAACAATTCATAATTCTCATGTTTGGTGTTGTACCCATAAAGGTTTACTGTAATAAATGTAGTGTCGTTGTGACTTATTATAAGTAAAATAAAGTGCCCAGAGGGATCATAGTCTGCATGTAGAGTTTTACCCCCAAAGGAGTTCTTCAGTATTGTGACCCCAGCAGAACGCTCTGAGCCATGGGAAAACCAAGTGTCATTGCCCCATTGTGATTTCCAAAAATTGACATCAGAGAGAATTGAGTGTGACTCTTGAAAAAAGCATAAGTTTGTTTGTTGTTGTTTGGCAAATAAAAACAAGGCCTTGCGTTTCAGATTGTTTCGTAACCCCCTAGCATTAAGAGAAACAATAGACAAAGACATTACAATAAAAACAAAAAAGCTCAACAGCTAGAAACGTTGAAACACTCGCGGGAACTGTGAACGTGAGCTATAGGGAACTGAGCTCTGCACCATCAACACCTGTTTTTTGTGAGAAAGTAAAAAGCATATACGATAACTGGGCTTCGTAAACTAGACTTGAAAAAACAAGTCAACATAAGTGACTTTTATGAACCAAACCAAAGTGTCTCTATATAAAGCAGCACAGACCTATTATGCCTCTTTAAATAGGCATCTTGGAAATTAAGGGCCTGAGTTCGTATCAGAGAAGTTTAAGTGTTCCTCTTGGGACTGTAAACAAAATATCTGATCATTAAAACATTTATAATAACAAAAAGATCCGTTACTTAACAGTGCGAGTTACCTGATCATACAAGATGGGATTTTTTGATGGGATAGGATTTCTAAGAAATGTTTATTTCTGAGCCATTGATAAAGCCTCGACCGCCAACAAAGTAGGCGGCCTTTCCCTCCTCTCGTGCTTTTTTAATGAGTGGCCACAACCTGCTCCTCCTTTCTATGTCCTCTGGGCAGAGATGTTCTGCAAAGCGGAGACCATGGCTCTGGAGGAAGGCGTCCTTCTTTGCAGCTTTCCATATAGCATCTCTGTAGAATCTGGTAGTTTTGGCAGTTTAGCGTCATCTAGTGGTCATTATAGAATATCAAATTTTTTCCGTTGGTCAATTGCAGCAGCAACAGCTGGCTCGTGTTATTGTTTATTGTTTCCACGGCAACAAGAGCTGGCTCTGAAATAATTAATTTTTTAACGTTGATAATACAAACAACACTACTCGCTTAATCTGAAATCAATATCCATCCTTGTATTTATGTTAAATGTTGCTTCATCAATTACCACTTCAATCATAAAGATGTGTAATAGCACTAAACATATATTCCATATTCCAATAACGTAGGATTACGGCAAGGTGTTCATGGGAAATTTAGGCTACTGCAGGGGGATAAATTAACAATAACCATGCCGAGAACATAACCTTATGTATCGTTGATGAAATGCCTCATTTAGGCTATCACCGGCCAAACTGGCTAGCGAGTTTTTATTATGAAAATGAAATTTAGCCCGCATTTGGCGGGTGTTGATTTAGAACCCTGTACCTAACGCTAGCCGCCATGCTAATTTCCGCTTTGTTAAACACTATTGACTTATGCTAAAACCGAAGTTCAATGTAAGTTAGCCTATTAATATAAATAGCCTACTGTATCCTCCGACCAGCGGTGGCGCTAATACCTCGGATACACATGAAAAAAAGGGCCTGAGGAGAGAGTTCTGGCTTCAGGGACCTGAGGAGAGAGTTCCGGTTTAGAGGGGCCTGAGGAGGGAGCACTGCATTTGGACCATAGAGTTAATATTATTATTATTATTTATTTATTAAATCTTTATTAAATCTTCACGATACAAACAGTAAAGACAAGCAAACAGAGTCATTAATACACAAAAACATAAGTCAAGAGGGGAGCCAGGGGGAGTTTCAAGTATATACATTAAAAATAGAGCATAACTGAATGGTTTTAGCAGCTTTCTTATTTTCTGAATCATAGATGGTTTTGATGTACTGTTCTGTTTCCCTACCAAAAGCAATACGAGAAGGTTTAGAGTTACTAAATTCGGCTTTGTGAATATGATATTTCCCTAAAATGATTAATAAATTAATTAGGTACATTTCTTTCTGTTTCTTACTTTTGATGTCATGGAAACCAAACAGTTACATCCCTCCACAACAAAGAAAAATCTAAGACAAGTTTATCAGAAATGTATTGAGAAAGATCTTTCCAGAAAGTGGAGGTGTAAGGACACTGCCAGAACAGGTGCACCATTGTTTCTGGACATATTCCACAAAAAGAGCAGTTAACACAAATGTCAAGGTTAAATCTAAGGAGGTAATGCTTAGCAAGATAATACCTATGTATGATTTTGAAGGAGACTTCTCTTACTTTATTCGTAAGTAAGTATTTGTAAGGAAGGTTCCATATATTCCCCCAATTCAGGTTGTCAAAATAGTTAGACCAATAGGGAACAACATTAGGGGTGCTGGTGACATCTCTCTGGAACAAAGAGCGAATGTTGCAATTATTATTTCTCGTTGCGGTAGCGAAACATATTTTACCAACTGAGGTCAACTTAGGGTCCAAAGCTGGTAAGCAATCTGGTTTTCCAGTCCCTTTCAAAAGAGTTAAAATACTAGATGGGATGGCATCCATAACAATTGCAAACTCTCTTGGGGTGACTGGAATGCTAAAAGTGTGAAGGAATTCAGAATAATTCAGCAATGATCCATTATCATTTAGTAGTTGGGATACTAGAATTATGTTATTGTTAAACCAGGTTTCATAAAATAAAGATTTATTTTTGAACATAATCAGTCGATTATTCCAGATGAAGCACCTATGTGGGGAGAAATTATGTTTGTAAATTAACGACCATGCTAAGAGCATTTTTTTATGGAATTTAGATAAGATTATGGGAATCTTGTCTATTTTATAATCACATGAAAGTAAATATTCTAGACCACCAACCTTAGAGAAAACATAATTAGGTATAAAATTCCATGTAGATGAGGGATTATTTAGAAAATGCTTTATCGAGTTTATTTTAAAAGTATTATTAAGGGTTGTAAAATCAAGAAAATTCAGACCACCACGTTCAAAGGGGTTCATAATTACAGATTTTTTTCACATAATGCGTCTTGTTTTTCCAAATAAAATTGAAAAGTAATTTATCAATGGAATTACAGAGCTTTTTGTTGACAAATAAGGGGATAGCTGCATACGTAAGACGGGATAAACCTTCTGCCTTTGTCAACAAAACTCGTCCTTTCAAAGATAATCAATGGCTTCAGAGAGACTTAAGTTTCTTCTTTGTCTTATCACTAATCAAATCAAAGTTTACAGAGCATCTCTCCTCCTCATTTTTCATTATAGTAATCCCCAGGTAAGTAATCTTATCCTTGATTGGTATGTTACAAATCTGGGAGGTGTTGCTATCTTTAAGAGAAAAAAGCTCACACTTCTTCAGATTTAAGCAGAGTCCAGAAGCTGCGGAAAATAATTATATTGTTTTGATAGCGATTGGCACTTGGCTGGCATTTTTTTTAAATAAAGTAGTATCATCTGCAAGTTGTGTGAGGATAACTTCCCTTTCTGCAATTGAAATTCCTTTTAAAACACTCTTTAATATGGGCGGAAAGAAGTTGTGTACATAAAATGAATAGGTAGGGAGAGGCAGGACAGCCCTGCCGGATACCTCTTTTTAGCTCAAATCTTGGCGATGTCCCATTTTTTAATCTGATAGAACATTGTACTGCAAAGGCAATAGCTCTAACAGCTTTGCAGAAAAAATCACCAAAACCAAATTTCTCAATAGTCTGAAACATAAAGTTATGTTCTACTGTGTCAAAGGCTTTATAGAAGTCCAAGAAAAAGATAAAACTATCATCAGGACACAAATGAATAATCAATTATATCTAAGACAAGCCGAATGTTGTTTGAGATATGCCTTTTTCTCATGAATCCTGATTGGACTTCATCAATAACAGGGTCTAGAACATTTTTTAATCGTTTTGCAATAATCGAGGCAAACATTTTGTAGTCAGTGTTAAGTAATGAAATAGGTCGCCAATTATCAATAAACAATGGATCCTTTTTGGGTTTGGGGATTAACGTAATTAAGCCTTGGGTCAGTGAAGGAGGTAAAGAACCTTTTTCAACACTTTCTAATATTACTTCAAGTAGAAAGGGAGTTAAATCTTGTGTAAAAGCCTGATAAAACTCTGCAGAAAGGCCATCCACTCCAGGAGATTTATTAGTTTTACAATGTTCAATTGCAAACGTGATTTCCTGCAAGGTTATAGGGTCATCGCAGAGTTTCTCATCTTCTTGAAAGATTGGTGAGACGAAAAGAGGGTTCAAGAATGTAGCGGTTGATTGATGGCAATAATTCGATTTGTATAAAGTTCTATAGAAGTCCGAACAGAAATCAGCTATGCTTTTTGGATTATCTGTTACAATACCGTTAATATTAAGTTGCTGGATTAAATTGACTTTCCCATGATATCTTTCTAAACCGAAAAAATAGGCAGAGTTCTGTTCCCCTTCTTCAATCCACCTTTTTCTTGACCTTATAAAGGCACCCTTTCAGCGGCGTAACAATGACTTGGCGGGCCAGAGTGCAGATCTCACCAATGGGCCCTTTAACCGACCTATCGTCGGGCGAAATTATTGAGTGTTGATCTTAGCGAGGCGCATGGAAATGTATTTATTATCAGTGTTGCGTCTGAACACGTTCATGAACTTGCTCATCATTTTGGTGAACGTGAACTGAACATTGTTAACAGTCTTGTGTCCAGGGTTACCCAACCTGTCAATCGCTGCGTGTCTTTCTTTCTTTCTTTCTTTCACTGTCTATGCATGGCAAGGGTGAGAACGCCGAATTGCGTAGAGGCAGAGAGCGGTGTTGCAGACGGCAGCCACATACTGAAAAAAAGAACTGAACTAACTTAGTTCATTATTTGGAGCATTACACTTAGTTCAACATTTTGAATTATGAACTATGAACTGAACTAGTTCATGTAGAAAGTGAACTTTCCCAACACTGCTTATTACAATACACATTGTGAATTGATTGATAGCCATGATGAGTGATTAGCCTATCTAGCGTTAGCTATTTTCCAACAACATCCTGCACATTTTTTTCAATATCTAACCTGGCTGCTGCCTTATGCCTATATGTGCATTTAATGACGTTTATTAGACATGTCTAAATGCATTCAATAGGCTATACCAGACAGTAAACGTTAGCCTACCCTGGTGGCTGAGTTTCACTCACTGCTGTTGGGCTGGGGGTCAGACAGTGTCCTCTTGAACACCTCGCCACAAATCCAAATGAAGATAATTTTGCCAGTTTTGCCACCCTTTCATCCTGCTCTTTGCGCTCGTGCCGCTTCCTGCAGCCACTTTTGTGTTTTTGAATGAAGGGCATGGGGTAGCGTAACCGCAATTACTCAACACACAAGGCAACACAACAGGATGGCTAACGATCACAACGTGTGGGTGGGCTATATAATCGTTGACAACATACTACCCAGACAATATTACTTAATAAAAACGAGATTCCTTTCATTCAGCAAAAGGCAAATGAGGCAAACTGAATTAGGCTATTTGTTGTTGTTAAAACTGACTATTGTTAAAATGTTTATTGGGCAGGTGAGAATAACTGACAACATAATTGAGAAATGTTTGTGAATTGATCGGACTGGATCATATGTTAACCTTTCTGTGATTTACGCGGAGCGAGGGGCCCGGTCAGTTCTTCAGGTAGAGTTCTCACTTGAGATCGAGGACGGGCCCCCTTTCGCCACGGGCCCTAGTGCGGCTGCACTCCCTGCACTCCCTATAGTTACGCCACTGCACCCTTTGCTTTGTTGGAATAAATCTCATTTAGTTTAAGTTGTTCCGAAATTAAAGTAAGCCTTTCCTCCTCTGACATATCTGCAGGTTCCTTCTGGTATAAAGATATTATTTTAGAGACCACTCTTTCTTCCTCCAATTTGCGACTTTTGGATAAGATACTGCCATAATTCCTCAAATATTGGCCAGTTTTAAATTTCAGAAGTTCCCAATTGATACCAAAAGCAACCTCAGACTTTGCTTTATTCCAAAATTCCAATATTTTTTTTTTTATGTCTGACTTTACCACATCGTGTTGCAAAAGCGAACTGTTAAATTTCCAGTAAGCATTTCTACATCTTGTAGAGGGGGCAGAATGCAAGGGGATAAAGATGGAGACTGCAGTATGATCTGTTAAAGGGGTTGTGATGATATTAACTGATATTTTCTCAATATTCAAATGATCAGAAACTAGCCAATAGTCCAATCGTGAACGTCTGGTGGCACTTCTATTACACCAAGTAAAAAGCATTTGTGTCAGGGTTGTGAAATCTCCATACATCAATCAAGTTAAATTTCTGCATAAATAATTTTAAAGTTTGCATTTACTGCAGTGGAAACACGCGAAGGCCAACAGTCAATATTGTGGTCTAATATCATGTTGAAATCCCCCCCTATTACTACACCTGAATTTGGAAAGTCAATAAAGGCATTTTGTATATGCTTCTCTAAGGTTTCAAGCATTATTTGACATAACTATCAAAGTGAAGTTTTCAACGGACAATACTTGAAAGACAAAATGACCTGATGTATCACTGACAGATAAAAGAATATTCCCTGGAAAATTATATTTTAGAGTCGCAACACCGGCAGAATGTTCAGATCCATGAGCCTGCCACAGATCATTTCCCCATTGGGATCTCCATAATCTAGCATCGTCCGGAACTGAGTGTGACTCTTGAATAAAACAGAAATCATATTTGTGCTGCTTGACAAACAAAAATAACGCCTTGCGCTTAACAATATTCCCAATCCCCCTGGCATTGAGAGTAATTATAGATAATGACGTATTAACAACAACAACAGCTAGAACAATGTAAGAAGTCAAGTTGGATGAAGCTAGACTTTAACCTTACCATAAGGAGCTGCACCATTTTAACATATATAATGTGCATAGTGAAACTTAGTAAAGGAAGGAAAACAAGGAGGTACCGAGGTTCTCAGTCGACAAATTAACACCTACCAGTTATTGGTAATTAAATTACAGAACGTGCTAGCCTCTAGGAAAATGCAAAAAACTGGATCGAACGTAATGTTGTCTAGTGAACATATTCAGTTGAGTGTCAATAGTGTGCTAATCAGCCCATAGAGAAATATTTAGAAAATAAAGTGCTTCCCCGAACAGATCGAAAAATATAAACACAGTGAATGACAAGCATTTTGGCTGTCATAGCTTAACTTTGGTGAAGGCACATGTTGACACAGGTGTGGCGTTTACCACTTTCAGGTATCTGGATACAGTTCGGCCCCGTTGGCAAAGGCTCGACCTCCCACGAAGTAAGCAGCTTTCCCTTGTTCTCGCGCTTTTGCTACAAGCGGCCACAGCTGCGTCCTCCACTCTCTGACTGCAGGGGACAGGTCTTCGGCAAAACGTAGGTTGTTATTTTGGAGGAAGGCGGACTTTTTTGCAGCTTTCCAGACAGCGTCGTGGTATATACGAGCACCAAACTGTAGAAGTATCCCTCGAGGCTTGGCGGTTTCTTTCTTTAGTTGGCCAAGACGGTGCACTGAGTCAATAACATCGGGGAGTTTGGCCTTGTGCTCCGGCAGCACGGACTGACAGATGTGTAAAACCTCTTGGCGAACGTTCTGGTCTTTGTTTTCACCCATTCCACAGAGACGCAAGTTCCACCGTCGCGAATAATTTTCCAGCTCAGTAATTCGTTGTTCCAGTATATTTGCCTTTTTCTCCGACACGTTGACTCGGTCATCAATGTGTGTCACTTTACCCTTCACTTCACGGATCAGCACAGGCAAAGTCAACAGTCTTCTTTAGCCCCTCAATCTTCAGAGTATTATTGGAAATCATTCTCTCCACACTTTTTTCCAGAGAGTCGATTCTCGTGTTGAAGATGACTGAGATTTTCTGCACAATACCTTCACTGTCAATATCTAAAGAGCGCTGCGACTTCATTTTCTTTGACGCAGGAGGTTTGGAGGGAGTTGTGGAAGGAGTTATGGGAAGAGGGGTGAGATCTGGGTCACCGAGGGAGATCACAGGTGCATCTGGCATGCAGTAGTCGTGTAGGTTATTCATGAGCGGATTCTCCGTCGGAACCTGCATGCTGCCGTAGTTATGGTACGCTAGCTATGCTGTTAGTCAAAGTTTCTTTTCCCCCACGTGCTTCGTTAAGATGCGAGAAGTCTATACAATACGAGTTACCAATAAGTTGACACGATTCACTCAACTCTGCATTAAGATACCTCCAATAATATATTTTAAGTAACTATATTTCACTAATATGTAAGTCTGAAGGTGGACAGCTCCAAAGCATGCGTGTACTCACACCGCCATCTTGGAAGGTCTTTGGAAGACAGAAGTAGCTGTCTCTAGTTATATTAACTCTATGCCTCGTGCACGCTTGCAACTAGCTGTACACGTCATACTTTGCGACAACCAGTCGCGAGCATAGATTTATATGGTTACGAGCCTGTGTTACGAGCGTGTGAGCTAAAGCATTGCAGTTGCAGAATGGGGTACAAGTCCGATAAGAATCAGACACATGATGCAAACTTAACGGAAATGTATTCTGTCACTGTATAGTATTCCTCTCACTTGTTTTTGAGAAACAGGCTATAGGGCTAAATATAGGACTATTCTAGATGGAACTCATCACATAGGTTGCTTTTTTTCTTCGTCATATGAGTATGATTTCCAACGCATTGTATCGGATGAAATAAACTGTTAGCATGAACAGCTCCGTCTTTGTTCTTGCCAGGCAAAGAAAGCTTTATAGTCATTTTGGTAACCAAAATCTTCCATAATGCAGACTTAACATAGCTTACTTTCTTCACACTGCCTTCAATTTAACATCAGTGTACAAATATGGCCATGTGTTTTATATGTTCATCCTACAAAACCAAACGCCTATTAATGGATATAACGTGATCTAACAAGACTTGGTAATAATGTAATAAATAAAAGCTTGAGAACTGTGTCTAAAATATACTTAATTGGACATTTGCCTTTGAAAGGGGAATATTCGAAGAACCATATAGGCTACAAGACGTTTCCATCAGATGTAAGTGGGGGTGAAACATATAGAGTCACTGAGGACCTTCATTTTCCCACAAAGCAGTCTGGCTTGATGACACGATCAACAAAATAATAATGGGTGTGTTTAACAAAAGTAATATTATTTAAATATAGGCCTATATAATTTCCTATTGTGGTTACCAGTTAAAGTATTAATCTTCGTCTTTGCTCCAGATAGACGTCAACAATCTATGCTCGCGCTTAACATATTATAGGCCTATTTGCCATCATGTCATGAATGTTTTTACGAAAAATCAAATCAGTTTTAAAATAACGGAAATAAACTATATTAACAACATTTCATGTATGTGTGACATTTGCTTAACTTGCTACAACAGGGCAGGCAACTCAAGCCAGTTCTCCCTGTGCTCATTCAATATAAGTCTATGGCTCATTCAGCTCCATGTAAATCGGCTATCGGCCAATGTGAACTATTGTGCTCGTGCCCTGTTAGTATCCGCAAGCACATTTGCAGGCAACTTTTATTGACATAAGCAAATAAATGGGGTGCTAGTTTACCCATTTCGGATTGGTCTCAAACTTAGCAAAAATTTGGATAAATTATTCTATGAAAAAGCTAGTAGTATGAGCCAGGTTTTATTGGGGGAGATAGTTTTGTAAATGTTGACTGGAGTTAATAGAATAAAAACGACCGGAAGAGTCGGAAACCTAACCGTAATGCAATACCACCTACATCCACCGGGGCCGTTGCTTCAAGCCGAGGGGCGAGGGGTGGGGGCATGGGTGTTCCGGTCGTTTTGCGGTTAAGGTAGTTAGCTATGTGTTCATTTTTAGTGAAGTATAGAAGCTTGTTTTTCTTTATTTTAAACGCTAACTGTCCGTTTTTATGTATTATCATTTGTATTTTCTGCTCCTCTCAGTTTCTAATAAAGATCAGGACACAGGGGAAGTTGTGGTCAGGGCATTGTGCTACAGGTCCATGAGGAAAGCTGAGAAACCTCACAGTCTGAGTGTATGGTGAAGTTAGGATTGATGAACTCAAGTTCAGGTTCAGCCAACACTTATAAGCTTGATACTTCAATAACCTGGCGTTCCTAATGTTCCTGGGAATTAAGCTAAAGTCAGTTACGTTTATTACAACTCCCACATAATGATCTTCATTAGGTAAGTTTACCTAGTTGATCCCCTCCGGGTTAAATGCATTCTTATTCAAGTTTTCCCCAACTCAGTCATTCATTTAAGATGCAATCTTGTGTTTAAGGTATTAGGCTATCATGTTTCAAAGAAAAACGATTATGGATCTTGATTTAATGCAGTTGGCAATGACATATTATACAACCTACTGTAATACAACATATAGAAATAAATGACATTTGATCTGTGATGATAGAATATTAGATATAGAAAATATTGTTATTGTATTGTATTGCCAGTGGTCCCTCCTGTGCTAAGCTGTACTGAAGGAGAACAGCAGTGGCACAAGCCCAGAACTGTGGTAAGTTTGCCCTGTAATTATAGCTATTGGATTTATTTTCTAACTATAACTATATTGATGATCTGCAGCATGGGCATCAGCTGTGAAATTCCCCTTGTTGACTCTGCCCTTGGCAAGGTTCAAGCCGGAAGTCCATTGTCCTACCAACAACCAGCAACAGCAAAGAGAGAACTGTCCTTCCATGCTGCCCCACCACGTCCATCTATGCCTCCTCAGAATTACCGCCTACAGCCATTAAGTTGCAAGTTTGTCTGTACTGAACCACAACACCTATACCATAAGAGTCTGGAGGTCACCTGGGACATGGTGCTCAAATTTGAATGTGCTACCAGAGCACAAAGTTCATGACTGGACTGGACTGTTCTGTTCTGACTGGAACAGCAAAGCGACACAGTGGTTGCATAATGCTGCTCCAGCAACACATGTGCAGCTGTGGTGAAGCAGCTCCACAGGACTGGAATCTAAAGTTTAAACTACTCAAATCAATCATATTTTGACATGCCAACGTAAAATTGTTGATGGTACTTCAGAGTGATGTCATCTTGAACTCTTGAACTCTGAACGTTTGAAAACCATCAGTCAAAATGATATTTGATTTATTGACACAAAGATATTGAGGCAATGTGGACATTTACATAAATACACCCCTTTCAGACATTTTGTATTACATTTCACCCTATATAAAAGTACACCTGCCCGCACACTATCCCCCAATCCATGCCGTTTACCTCCCTTCCAGCACAAGTCAAGCCAAAGCAGAAATGCTGTAGCGGACGCATGAATTTAGACGTCGACCAAATATTGCCTCCCACAATCAAAACACATTGCTCGCAAAACTTTTTCCAGAATTCCTCGAAGATGGCTTAGACCACTTTACAGAACCACAGTCATCTTACAATGAAGAATAGCCTCATTGGTAAAAGGTCTATGGCACAGCCCATGATGATCTCCTTGCCAACATAAATGTATGAGGCCGACTCTCACTTCCCATTAAACCACACAACATGCACTCTCAGGGTGACCAACAAGATTATTTTAACTAACAAACAACAATATTACAAACATCTAACTGAACGAACGCAACAACTGAAATCCCTTGCATGGCTGTTGTAACCAAACTATTTACCACAAGTCTTGGCGTTTTTTGACATGCCGCACTGCATGCTGGGTACCCAAGAGCGCTGACGCTAATGATCTAGCTGTGCTCCGACTGTGTGATATGACGAGATGCTACTGACGCGCTAAGGTCTCGGCATCTCCTGAAATGTAACGCGTCTTTCTGCCTTGAAGCTGCGTGCGCATCATCATCAAGACCCCATGTATATGTCAAGATAACATCCAAGCTAACAATTTCGCCAAATCTGACTGCAGCTTTGTATACCATATGTAGCCTACTGTGTTATGGTTGTTTGAGTTAAACAACTTGCTTAGTTAAATGTCAAATCCAACTATACATTTATAAAAGAGAGAGTTCCAATCAAATCTGAATTATTTTTAAACCTAGAGGTTTAAAAGACAACCTTTGCCTAAACTGACATGCACCAACTCAGAGAACTGAGTTTCAACATCCATTTACACATTTAGTCTCTATTTTGTACTCTACTCTTAAGGCATAACTATGTTTAACTTAATGTCTGCGCCTCTCTGTCACTAACTGTTTCTGGAGTGGGGGGTGGGTGCTTCGCAGGGTTTCTACAGGTGTAAACAAGTTACATTTAAGACTTTTTAAGACCTTTTAATACCCCTTCCAATTGAAATTAAAGAGCAAATTTACGATGGAAATACAGATCAGAAGTGGAAATATACAGTAATCTTCCCAAACACTGATGTCTGTTCAATATGAACAGTATGGTAAAATGACAACAATCGGTTGAGTTTAAGAACATTGACTAAATGTGTGTAATGCGAAAGGATAACACAAAAATGGAATTGCTGTCGTAAATTATATTTTTTATTACACAATGGTGGAGCAGAAACTAGCGATTCCATGAATCCCATGGAAACAAAGGCAAATGTGTGAGATGTACTGATGTGTAGCACAAATCATCCAAGAAGCAGTACTTCTCTTGAGTGGTTTTTATTCAGATGACTAATCATTGGATTCAGGTCAAAAGTCTATAACTTGAACTGGTTTCATTACTTAAGACACTAAAAGTCTGCAGGTTGGCATGCTGGGACGTGGAAAGGATAGACATGGAAAATGTAGACTTTCATCAAAGTAAAAAATGCTGGTTTGTCCTTTTTCATCAATATCCTCAAAAAAGCAGTCTACAGAGCTACTGCTCTGCACTGTGTCTGTGGGGTGACTGTCTGTCTCTGGAGGGGCAAGCAGGGCCTGCAGGCAGGGGCAAGCAGGGCCTACAGGCAGGGGCAAGCAGGGTCTGCAGGCAGGCAGTCAGGGGGAAGGCCAGCTGGATGAAGCTGTCCTGGGGTCAGGGCTGAAGAGAAGCTGTCCTGATTCTGATTCTGTCCAGCTAGAGGGGGGTAGTCCAGCAAGTTCTCTCAGCATCCTCTGTTGAACTCTGTTGAGAAGGCCTCTGCATGACCCTCCAGACCTGTAAAAGTGAATAAAGGATCCATGTCAGTTGTGAAAAATGAAGCTTTTTACATCTACACTTGACAGAAACTACAGTTTTGACTGTGAAATGCAGTGGCATTACTTGAGCTTGAATCCAAATGTGTTGAACTGATGGAGATCAGGCCATGCAAAGTCACTCAAAACATTTGGCTCGATTCCAGGCTCTGGCAAGAGTATTTAACTCTAAACTGGTCAATATACACATCTGACCAAAGACCAGCTCGACCTTTGCCTGTAAACAGTGATTCTGACTGTCAGAGACCTTTAAATAGGCTGACCGAGTGAAACTAGCCTGGCTAACGTAGTTCGCTTTCTCAGGAAAATGACAAATGAAATGGGCTTGTTTTGAAGGATCCTATATACTGGCTATCTTCAGTAGACTCTTGTCTACAAAAAGCAGCTGTCCCTGACGTTTTAGGACTAGAATTTAGTGAATTACGATATTGTTTACACACTGCCAGTGAGTGAGCGAGCGAGTCTGTCACTGAGGCTAAGTCAAAACAATGTACCCCCGGGACGCAGTCTCACTCCACTTGCAAGTTTTCCACAAATCACTAAAATAATCGGAGCATCTGGCTAAAAGCACAATTCCCACATCTCCTAAAAGGCTGCCTTCCTCAACATTTTTGGTGTCGACCAAACTGTGAAATGGTGAACTTATGAACCTGACGCGACCAAAACATGGCTGCCGCCTAAGCCTATGCAGTCTCCCTGGCGCATAGGCTTATTACAAAGACTTTCTCGGCCCAAATCAAAATTCTGAGCCGACAGGTCTGTAGGGAATCGCTTGTTCTCCTAAAAGCTGCCCTCCTCTAGCTTTTGGATGAAATCGCCGAGATGCTACATGATTCAGTAATTACACAGAGAGAAAAAGCTAGCAACTTTTGGAGTTCGGTTTTCCGTCACTTCAAACTCACAATCTAAAGGTCTCAAAGTGCTCAAACCTTCACCATAATTCAAGAGTAGTGTACTTTCACGAACCCAATCATTGATTCTAGGTTAAAATGTGTAAAAATAGGACTTACCAAACATGGCTGCCTCCAAACCGGCTATCAGGCGATTCCAGTTGAAAACAACAATGGCCGCCGAAAAATAATTTATATTTGTAAAGGCGAGCTGCAATGGAAGCGAAATGAAACAGGAGCAAAAGACCAAGGGTGGGGGCTTGTGCTCTGTTCGAAAACTTAGACAGCTGTCTTAATCCTTGATGTTTTACTAGACAGGTGTGTAACGAGACAGCTCTCTTCGGGGTAAGGTATCTTAAAAACCGTTGTTTTCAAACAGCCTATTAAGACAGGATGTACGTCATCGCGCTGCGTGTAGTTATGTGCTCGCACTAGCGCACTTTGTCAGACGGCAGTCAATTGCATTGAGTTTATTGTCACACTAAGTCAAGTTAAGCTGTATTTAAACTTGTGTTAGATATAGGCTCAATAGCTCATAACATTTGTGTTTGTATTTCACTCATTTGATAGGAATATGATAAAACGCAGCAACTAGCTAGTGTCTGCACTGCGCTGCGATGCTAGCTACTGCACGTTATCGAAAAGTCGGAGCAAATTTACAAATTAGGAGTGTCATCAATAAAATAAGTACATTTTCAGCAACTACACTGCCCACTTCTCGATAATTTTTTATTCAGATGCTGATTTACAACTACCGTTTAGCTGAAATATGAATTGTAAAAACTTAGAGCAATGGCGGTCAAAGAATTCTGTTTAACTTGTTGCTCACGGTAACCCCGTGCACAGAGTTATGGGTAATACGTGCCGCCATTAAAAGACAGCAAGGCAGCTCATATGCTCTCTTAAAAAATGACCATTATGTGATGTATTTGAAGGTATCTTATTAGACAGGAAGAGAAGATTTAAGACATTTCGAACAGACCTCGCTGTCTTAAAAGGAAGGAAGGAAGGACACATTTTAAGACATTTCGAACAGAGCCTTGGTCAGCACACCATTTCCAGAAAGAATGTGTGTGCGTCTCGCCAAGCTCGCGCGTGTCAAGTAGTGTGACCACCTATCCCTCTTTGCGCTGTATCGCACAGCATTTTCAAAATGCAATGTGCGGAACAAGGGGTGAAAATGCTGTGCAACACAACGCAAAGCGAGACAGGTGGTCACCCTAGTGTCAAGAAGCTGGATGAGCCTGTGACAATTTAGAGCACGCACTGTGGAGCCATTCAATTGAATTCAATCATATATAGACATACCACGGTGAAATTGTTTATGGTACTTCAGAGTGATCTTGAACCCTATTAGGTTTGAAAAACCATGAGTCAAAATAATATTAGATTTATTGACACAAAGATATTGAGGCAATGTGGACATTTACATAAATACATTCCTTTCAGCCATTTTGTATTGCATTTCTTATTCAATTTGACCCTTTATAAAAACATGTATTCTACACATCTGGAACAAATTTCAAGTCGACTGGATCTATGGTTCATGAGAAGAAGGGTTTTGAAGGTTGTACAAAATTTTGGACAGTACAAGGAAATTCAGACGTCTGACAATATGGGTCCTTGAGTATCATTGACTTCAAAGTATACTTTAGAATACTTCAAAGTATACTTTGGAATACTCCAAAGTAACCTGTGTAGTGCACTTTGAGTTCATGAAGTATACTTCCTAAAGAACCTCAAAGTATGCTTTGCAATACTTTCAAGTGCACTTACATTTAACATATGTGCATCAACAAGTAAACTTCTAAATGTAATTTTACAATTATTTACTAATGTATTTAAATGTTTATGGGCCCCTCACACACCTCAGATCTTGAGTAACTTGGAAGAACAGGGCCCTCATAATAGTTTAACGCCGGTATGTAGCTCTTTGCTGCATCAACATTCGTTGAATGCAGCTGTTCTTATCAAATTTAACAGTCATTTAACTCATGGTTACAATGGTAAACCAGCACAACAATGACAATTACCACGCAACAAAACTCTACATTCTAAGCAGACACATTTAAAAAACGAAATTCATGAAGCTACATTTGTATTTTGAACAAACGGCAAACTTATCAGCAAATTTTAACACTATTTACCGCCTTGCATCATGGGAATTGACTAGCCAATGAGCCACACTATCTCCATTATTTCACATCGTAATTTCATTCTTCAGTCAGTTTGACAGTATAACCTTCAAATTCTCAAGTAGCTTTTTCGTTTTTTTCCATTAATACTCCAATTGATAATTATTAGTATAAAGCCTAGTTTATACTTATGTCGCCGACACTTTTGAAATGGTTGCCGACGAGTGTCGCTCAGGCTGCTTCATTTACACTTCGGCAAACAGTCGCCTGTGCTCAAGGTTCGCGTGACGTAAACGGAATCATTTTACCGTTACATTCATAGCCATGGTTACATTGTTTACGCTTCGTAGCCTAGGTGATCAATCGAGAAAATGGCTGTAGCTAATTTTGAGAGGCATTATAAAGGTGTGGATATGTTCTAACTTGCTTTCCTTTATTCTATCTCTCCTTTATTCCTTCCATCTTAAACAGCTATTGAGCGTTCACTGAAAATTCAAAACAATGAAGTCAACGACGCGTGCCGTCTATCTAGCCAATCACACTTGCGCGACACTATGTGACGACATCAGCGCCAGTAGAAATTTCTTCTGGTAGGCGACACTTTCAAGCGACGGTTAAAAGTGTCGACCGTGACGTTGGTTCTGTCGGCGAGCTTTTCAAAAGTGTCTGCGACCTAAGTATAAATTGGGCTTAAGAGTATAGGGTTTCAGAATGTTTTAGCAGTAATTAAGGTTACAGCTTCAGTAACAAAAAAAGATTCAATGTGCAATGCATTAGATTTTCATAGACATGAATGATTAGAATGAGATGGATCTAAAAAATGTAACCTGTAATGTACTTTTAAATTATTTTGACTGTTTTTGCTGTATAATAATAGAAAACATAAATCCTACTCCAGAAAAAAATGTATACCATTTTCTGTTTCTAAGCATACTTCTTAAAAGTACGTTATTGAGTACGTAGTGAAGAGCTACGAATCTGCAGTAAACTATTATGAGGGCCCCGTTCTCGCCAAATGACTCGATCTGAGGCGTTTGAGGGGCCCATAAACATTTTAATACATTTGTAAATAATAGTAAAATTACATTTGGAAGTTTACTTGTTGACGTACTTACATTAAATGAAAGTGCACTTGAAAGTATTGCAGTATAATACTTTCAAAGTATAATATACAAAGTATACTTTGAGGTTCTTTAGGAAGTATACTTCATGAACTCAAAGTGCACTACACAGGTTACTTTAGAGTATTCCAAAGTATACTTTGAAGTAGGCTACTTGAGGAAGTATACTTGATGAACTGAAAGTGCACTACACAGGCTACTTTAGAGTATTCCAAAGTATACTTTGAAGTACTTGAGGAAGTATACTTGATGAACTGAAAGTGCACTACACAGGCTACTTTGCAGTATATAAAAGTGAACTATTTTCAAAGCATACTTAAAAGTAAACTATGTTCTAAGTATACTTCTTAAAAGTATATTAAAAGTGAACCATTTTCTAAGCATACTCCTTAAAAGTATATCAAAAGTGAACTAAAAGTGTACTATCCATATTTTAGTATACTTATAGTATACTTTAATATACTTATTTTTTGTAAGGGTGAGCACTCCACCCAGCTGCTAGTCCAAGCACTGGGCCTCTCCAAGTTGGACTACTGCAACTCGCTGCTCGCTGGTCTCCCAGCATGTGCAACCCGCCCTCTTCAGAGGATTCAGAAAGCAGCGGCCCGCCTGGTCTACAATCTACCCAGACGCTCCCATGTTACCCCGCTCCTCATCTCTCTCCACTGGCTACCCATCAACGCCCATATCAGATTCAAGACCCTGGTACTGACCTTCAGAGCAGTGAACGGGACTGCACCCGTCTACATCAAGTCTCTCCTGCAACCTTACACCCCCACCCGTCACCTACGGTCTTCTTCAGACAACCGCCTAGTGGTCCCACCGCTCAAGACTGCCCGGTCCCAACACAAGCTCTTCTCCTGCCTGGCCCCCCAATGGTGGAACCAGCTCCCCACCTCCATCAGGGACACTGACTGTCTCCCCACCTTCAAGAAAAGGGTCAAGACGCACTTGTTCCGGGAGTACAACGGCAAGCAGTAGCTCTGGTCGTACGATGTGTATGACGTCAATGACATTTTCAAAAGCTTTTTAGAACAGAAAGGCAACTTTCAAAAAATCTAAAACCCGGCAGTGTGTATTTTTTTGGCCTCCCCTTTCGAATTCAGAATTCAAATTACTGGCCAAACATTTTTATCCTGAGAAAAGTGGATTTTGAGGGGTACCGCTCCATAGACCTCCATTCATTCTGCACTCGCTCGTTAGCGCCCTCACATGGAATTTCAACCAGTTCAGAACCCGGAAGTTTCCCGAGAGTGGCAGTTCTCTCTATATTAGACATTTTCTGCAGACGTGGTATTGCAAGCTCCATCAGAGGTATACGGGCCCATGTCCGCTCCGACCAGGAGTCGAACCGATCACCTCTGACTTCTCAAGCGCCACCACTACCAACTACGCCAACAAAAAGCTAGCAATGTAGACGCGGGTGGCCTGTTACATACTTGAGGAGTGAGTTTTACCACACACCGGCCACATTAGGTAATGTTGGTTTTCACAGGGGTGTTACAGTAACTTCACCAACACAACAAATATATCTAAAGCACGTAAGAGTGAAAATGCAGCTCTGGAGCAGCTCTGGTTTTTTGTATTTTCAGGGCTCCAGACTAACTTTTTCCCTTGGTTGCACTGGTGCGCATACGTTTTTTATTTAGGTGCACCAGCACAAAATTTAGGTGCACCCAAATTTTTCCTTGCGTCACCACAATTTCTAGGTCACCTTTTTATCACGCTCCATATACATTTATATATTATGTAAATTATCTTAAACAAGAATAAGGTGAAGGTAAATATTGGTTTTATTTGAAGCACAATTAAACTGTGTGTACAAATAACAATCTTTGAAGTGCTTCACGGAGCTGCAAAACTAAAACATTGCAAGCAAAATGAAACATTTCAAAATAGAAAGTGCTACTGACCTAACATTTCATGGCTCAAAGTCTTATACAGGTCCCCCCTTGCTGTCGCATGCCCTTCAGATGGCCAACACCTGTAATTAGGCTTTCTTGCCCTTTGGCCTTGGCTAAACCAGCTTGCCACACTCTCCCTAGCATCAAAATCCTAGCTCCATGGATTAGCTCCATGGCCCAGCTCCGTAACTCAGGGGTGGACAATTAATTTTGACAAGGTGCCACATGAGAAACTTGAAATGTGTTGGAGGGCTGCACAACAACAACTTGAACTTATTTATGCTCGCTATTCATTTAACCCCATTGTAAAAAGTGGTAAAGTATATATTTTGATTAGCTGCTACTGGTTATCAGAAGAATAAGGATATTCTGTCAATATTTATATAAATATTTTACATGTTGGTCAACTAGGAAAAGACTATCGAAGTAAGAGTAAAAACTAAAATAATCATTACATCAGTGTTTCATTAGGGTTCCTCCGGTAGGAGGGAACCTATTGTTATTATTGGTATTCTTATTATTATTAGGGGCCAAGCAGCAGGGAAGCTGCTGTGGCACCTATTGTTAGGGTTCCTCCGGTAGGAGGGAATCCTATTGTTGGTGGCCAAGCCGCGAAGCGGCGAAACCACCTAGAGGGTTTCTACTTATTAGGGTTCCTCCGGTAGGAGGGAACCCTATTGTTATTGGTGGTTTTATTAGGATTCCTCCGTAAGGAGGAAACCTATTGTTATTGGTGGTTTTATTATTTGTAATTCTTGTACCATGGGAGTCAATGGCAGCCCCTAGACCCCATCGACAACTTTTTGTGAAATTTGGCACACTCATTAAGGACAGTTTCTTCTATACCTACACCAAGTTTCATGTCTCCCATTAGACCACTCTAGCGCCACCAATGGGTCAAAGTTGGACTTGTGTTTACACACGCAACTTTTGAACCGTATGACTCATTTTCAAAAAAGAGGTACCATTGGATTCCCTGGATCAAGCCGAGTTCAACGCACACCATGGCGTTAATTTCCGGTTATATAGATTTTCCCGCCATTTCCGGTTTTATCAAAAACCTTTGAAAGCCTACTCCTCCTACAATTTTTGTCATATCTTCTTCAAAATCACCAGAGATGATCTTCAGACCAAGCCTCACAAAAGTTATCAAAGGAATTTTGATCCTCATAACCGTCTGTCCGGTACAGCCAATCAAATTCATCAGAAAAGCCGCAAAACAGGATGTGAAGTCATGTCTCAGCAAATCTTTGAGATATCAACACTAAACTTGGTAGATCGGAGGAAGACACTACAACATGTTACCATGTGCAAAGGCAAATTCATATCTCAAAAAATGATTGATATAAAGCAAATTGAACTTATCGCTAACGCTAAAATTATGCTTTACACATCAGCCATTCAAAAACTGATACTCTGATTCAATCACAAGTTCATATGAAAACTCTTGAGAATGTTCATAACACAAATCTGTGAAAAAGTTGACTGTAAGATGAAAGGTCGATTTTTGGTGAATATTTGAAACATGCTTGCTTGGCTAATTTCTAGGCAAATTTCCAATGAATGTCTCCCTTGCTCCTCCCCGCGCGTGCTCCAAAATCTCACACACACTCAGCCTTCCCTTGACACACGCGCGGCCAAGACGCACACGCAACATTTCAGGAGAGTGTGGGCTGACCAAGCCCCCACTCATTCCTTGGTCTTTAGCAAAGGCCCATGTGGCTCTTGATGGTATTGCATTTCCGATTTTGTATGCAATGGTAAAAAGGTCTCAAATCCTGAAACATTGATAGTATAGACCAAGAGTAAATACCACACCTCAAATGGCCCACCATTACCCATAGGTGGCGCTATAGGCCACGCCCAAAAGCACAAAGATACAAGGCTTTCTGGAATGGATAGGTTCACCAAGCCCCCTCCCTTCACGTATTGGCTTGAAAAAAGGCCCATGTGGATCTTGATGGTATTGCATTTCCG
This sequence comes from Hypomesus nipponensis, assembly GCF_054491055.1. NCBI lineage: Eukaryota > Metazoa > Chordata > Actinopteri > Osmeriformes > Osmeridae > Hypomesus > Hypomesus nipponensis. Next base: position 18,970,720 of record NC_140379.1, on the reverse strand, counting down.
ATTTTGTATGCAATGGTAAAAAGGTCTCAAAATCCTGAAACATAGATAGTATAGGCAAAGAAACAGTTTAACAAAAAGCCCATGTGGATCTTGTTGGTATTGCTTTTCCGATTTTGTATACAATGGTAAAAAGTTATAAAAATCCTGAAACATTGATAGTATAGACCAAGAGTAACTACCACACCACAAATGGCCCACTATTACCCATAGGTCTTCCCTTGACACACGCGCGGGCTTGGCAAGACGCACACGCAACATTTCAGGAGAGTGTTCCTTGGTCTTTTGCAAAGGCCATGTGGATCTTGATGGTATTGCATTTCAGATTTTGTTTGCCATGGTAAAAAGTTATCCAAATCCTGAAACATTGATAGTAAAGGCCAAGAGTAACAACAACACTTTAACAAAAGCCCATGTGGATCTTGTTGGTATTGCATTTCCGATTTTGTATGCAATGGTAAAAAGTTAAAAACATCCTGAAACATTGATAGTATAGGCCAAGAGTAACTACCACACCACAAATGGCCCACCATTACCAATAGGTGTCGCTACAGGCCACGCCCTAAAGCACAAAGCACTTCACTTCTTGTGAAGATTAAAGCGCTTCACTTCTTGGCTTGAAATAAAGGCCCTTGTGGATGTTGATGTTATTGCATTTCAGATTTGGTATCCCATTGGAAATTCTGCAGCATTGATTTTTCTATACAGTTACAATTTGTCAAGAATATACATTTTTCAATGGTTCGCAATGCTTTACACGTAAGCCAGTCAAACAAGTTCATATGAAGACTCTTGAGAATGTTTAGTACACAAATCTGAGAAAAAGTTGACTCTAAGATGAAAGGTCGATTTTTGGTGAATCTTTGAAACATGCATGCTTGGCTAATTTCTAGGGAAATTTACAATGAAATGTGTCCCCTGCTCCTCCCCGCGCATGCTCCAAATTCTCAGACACTCATTCTTCCCTTGACACGCGCGGGCTTGGCAAGACACACACGCAACATATCAGGACTGTGTGGGCTGACCAAGCCCCCACTCATTCCTTGAATATCAGCATAGGCCCTTGAGGACCTTGGTGTCATTGCATTTCCTACTTTGTATGCAATAGTAAAAAGGTCTCCAAATCCTGACACATTGACAGTACAGGCCAAGAGTAACTACCACACTTTACCCAAAGCCCATGTGGATCCTGTTGGTATTGCATTTCCGATTTTATATGCAATGGTAAAAAGTTTTTAAAATCCTGAAACATTAATAGTATAGGCCAAGAGTAACTACCACACCACAAATGGTCCACCATTACCCATAGGTGGCGCTACAGGCCACGCCTTAATGCATAAAGATACAAGGCTTTCTGGAATGGATAAGCTCACCAAGCCCCCTTCCTTCACTTACTGGCTTGAAATAAAGGCCCTTGTGGATCTTGATGGTATTGCATTTCAGATTTGGTATGCCATTGGTAATTCTGCAGCATACATTTTTCTATACAGTTACAATTTGTCAAAAATAAACATTTTTCAATGGTTCGCAGTGTTTGGAGGAATCCGCCATTACTGCTTGCAGTTATATTTAGGATTCCTCCGTAAGGAGGAAACCTATTGTTATTGGTGGTTTTATTATTTGTAATTCTTGTACCATGGGAGTCAATGGCAGCCCCTAGACCCCATCGACAACTTTTTGTGAAATTTGGCACACTCATTAAGGACAGTTTCTTCTATACCTACACCAAGTTTCATGTCTCCCATTAGACCACTCTAGCGCCACCAATGGGTCAAAGTTGGACTTGTGTTTACACACGCAACTTTTGAACCGTATGACTCATTTTCAAAAATGAGGTACCATTGGATTCCCTGGATCAAGCCGAGTTCAACGCACACCATGGCGTTAATTTCCGGTTATATAGATTTCCCGCCATTTCCGGTTTTATCAAAAACCTTTGAAAGCCTACTCCTCCTACAATTTTTGTCATATCTTCTTCAAAATCACCAGAGATGATCTTCAGACCAAGCCTCACAAAAGTTATCAAAGGAATTTTGATCCTCATAACCGTCTGTCCGGTACAGCCAATCAAATTCATCAGAAAAGCCGCAAAACAGGATGTGAAGTCATGTCTCAGCAAATCTTTGAGATATCAACACTAAACTTGGTAGATCGGAGGAAGACACTACAACATGTTACCATGTGCAAAGGCAAATTCATATCTCAAAAAATGATTGATATAAAGCAAATTGAACTTATCGCTAACGCTAAAATTATGCTTTACACATCAGCCATTCAAAAACTGATACTCTGATTCAATCACAAGTTCATATGAAAACTCTTGAGAATGTTCATAACACAAATCTGTGAAAAAGTTGACTGTAAGATGAAAGGTCGATTTTTGGTGAATATTTGAAACATGCTTGCTTGGCTAATTTCTAGGCAAATTTCCAATGAATGTCTCCCTTGCTCCTCCCCGCGCGTGCTCCAAAATCTCACACACACTCAGCCTTCCCTTGACACACGCGCGGCCAAGACGCACACGCAACATTTCAGGAGATTGTGGGCTGACCAAGCCCCCACTCATTCCTTGGTCTTTAGCAAAGGCCCATGTGGCTCTTGATGGTATTGCATTTCCGATTTTGTATGCAATGGTAAAAAGTTATAAAAATCCTGAAACATTGATAGTATAGACCAAGAGTAACTACCACACCACAAATGGCCCACCATTACCCATAGGTGGCACTACAGGCCACGCCCAAAAGCACAAAGATACAAGGCTTTCTGGAATGGATAGGCTCACCAAGCCCCCTCCCTTCACTTATTGGCTTGAAAAAAAGGCCCATGTGGATCTTGATGGTATTGCATTTCCGATTTTGTATGCAATGGTAAAAAGGTCTCAAAATCCTGAAACATAGATAGTATAGGCAAAGAAACACTTTAACAAAAAGCCCATGTGGATCTTGTTGGTATTGCTTTTCCGATTTTGTATACAATGTTAAAAAGTTATAAAAATCCTGAAACATTGATAGTATAGTCCAAGAGTAACTACCACACCACAAATGGCCCACTATTACCCATAGGTCTTCCCTTGACACACGCGCGGGCTTGGCAAGACGCACACGCAACATTTCAGGAGAGTGTGGGCTTACCAAGCCCCCACTCATTCCTTGGTCTTTTGCAAAGGCCTTGTGGATCTTGATGGTATTGCATTTCAGATTTTGTTTGCCATGGTAAAAAGTTCTAAAAATCCTGAAACATTGATAGTAAAGGCCAACAGTAACAACAACACTTTAACAAAAGCCCATTAGGATCTTGTTGGTATTGCATTTCCGATTTTGTATGCAATGGTAAAAAGTTAAAAACATCCTGAAACATTGATAGTATAGGCCAAGAGTAACTACCACACCACAAATGGCCCACCATTACCAATAGGTGTCGCTACAGGCCACGCCCTAAAGCACAAAGCACTTCACTTCTTGTGAAGATTAAAGCACTTCACTTCTTGGCTTGAAATAAAGGCCCTTGTGGATCTTGATGTTATTGCATTTCAGATTTGGTATCCCATTGGAAATTCTGCAGCATTGATTTTTCTATACAGTTACAATTTGTCAAGAATATACATTTTTCAATGGTTCGCAATGCTTTACACGTAAGCCAGTCAAACAAGTTCATATGAAGACTCTTGAGAATGTTTAGTACACAAATCTGAGAAAAAGTTGACTCTAAGATGAAAGGTCGATTTTTGGTGAATCTTTGAAACATGCATGCTTGGCTAATTTCTAGGGAAATTTACAATGAAATGTGTCCCCTGCTCCTCCCCGCGCATGCTCCAAATTCTCACACACTCATTCTTCCCTTGACACGCGCGGGCTTGGCAAGACACACACGCAACATATCAGGACTGTGTGGGCTGACCAAGCCCCCACTCATTCCTTGAATATCAGCATAGGCCCTTGAGGACCTTGGTGTCATTGCATTTCCTACTTTGTATGCAATAGTAAAAAGGTCTCCAAATCCTGACACATTGACAGTACAGGCCAAGAGTAACTACCACACTTTACCCAAAGCCCATGTGGATCCTGTTGGTATTGCATTTCCGATTTTATATGCAATGGTAAAAAGTTTTTAAAATCCTGAAACATTAATAGTATAGGCCAAGAGTAACTACCACACCACAAATGGCCCACCATTACCCATAGGTGGCGCTACAGGCCACGCCTTAATGCATAAAGATACAAGGCTTTCTGGAATGGATAAGCTCACCAAGCCCCCTTCTTACACTTACTGGCTTGAAATAAAGGCCCTTGTGGATCTTGATGGTATTGCATTTCAGATTTGGTATGCCATTGGTAATTCTGCAGCATAAATTTTTCTATACAGTTACAATTTGTCAAGAATAAACATTTTTCAATGGTTCGCAGTGTTTGGAGGAATCCGCCATTACTGCTTGCAGTTATATTTATTATTATGTTTTACCCATGGGAGTCAATGGCAGCCCCTAGAGCACAATTGTAAAAAGTTGTGAAATTTGGCATGTTGAAACTGCAGACCATTAGTAACTACCATACCAAACATGGGCCATGTGAGACAACAGGTGGCGCTACAGGCCACGCCCCAATATGTCAATTTTTAAAGTGATGCCATTTGCAGGCCATAAGTCCCAAAATGCTGAAATTTATTACAGATGCCTTATTTCTCATGAGGAACAAAAAAGCCTCTAGAACCTATAACGGCCGCCATATTGGATTTTTCTGTACAATAAAGATTGAGGAAACACGTTTTTTCGCTACTCCTCCTACATTTTTGGTTACAATTTTCTTCAAAGTTGCCAGAGAGGATCTCCAGACTGAGCCTCACAAAAGTTATCAATAGGATTTTTGATTTTCAAAACCGTTTGTCCAGTACAGCCAATCAAAATCATCAACAAAGGAACCAAACAGGAAGTTGGGTCAAATCTCAGCAAATCTTTGAGATATCAACACCAAACTTTGTATATCGGTAGAAGACAATACAACATGTTCCCATGTGAAAAATTGACTTAATATCTTAAAAAATGACTGACATAAATCAAATCAAATTTATCGCTAACGCTAAAATAATGCTTTACACATCCACCGGTCTAAAACGGATACTCTGATACTATCACTAGTTCATATGAAGACTCTTGAGAATGTTTAGTATTCAAATCTGAAAAAAAGTTGACTGTGAGATGAAAAGTATATTTTTGGTGAATATTTGAAACATGCATGCTTGGCTAATTTCAGAGCTATTCTGCAAAACCCTCTCTCCCCTCCTCCTGCCCGCGCGTGCTCCAAATTCTCACACACACTCAGTCTTCCCTTGACACACGCGCGGCCAAGACGCACACGCAACATTTCAGGAGAGTGTGGGCTGACCAAGCCCCCACTCATTCCTTGGTCTTAAGCAAAGGCCCATGTGGATCTTATATGTGGTATTGCATTTCCGATTTTGTATGCAATGGTAAAAAGGTCTCAAATCCTGAAAGATTGATAGTATAGGCCGAGAAAAACTTTAACAAAAGCCCATGTGGATCTTCTTGGTATTGCATTTCCGATTTTGTATGCAATGGTAAAAAGTTATATAAATCCTAAACATTGATAGTATATAGACCAAAAGTAACTACCACACCACAAATGGCCCAACATTACCCATAGGTGGCGCTACAGGCCACGCCCTAAAGCACAAAGATACAAGACTTTCTGGAATGGATAGGCTCACCAAGCCCCCTCCCTTCACTTCTTGGCTTGAAATAAAAGCCCATGTGGATCTTGTTGGTATTGCATTTCCGATTTTGTATACAATGGTAAAAAGTTCTCCAAATCCTGAAACATTGATAGTATAGGCCATGAGTAACTAACACACCACAAATGACCCACCATTATCCATAGGTGGCGCTACGGCCACCCCCCAATTGTCCATTTTCAAAGTGCTGCCATTTGCATCCCATTTGTCCCAAAATTCTGAAATTCATTACATATGCCTTATTTCTCATGAGGAACAAAAAAGCCTCTAGAACCTACGGCACCCACACAAATCTGAAAAGTAGTTCAATGTAAGATGAAAAGTAGATTCATTGTGAATATTTAAAATATGTATGCTTGGCTAATTTCTAAAGCTTTTTCCCCAAATCCTATCTGTAATTTGTTTAAACAAACGTAGCCTTTTAAACCTCTAGGTTTAATTCTCTCTTTTATAAATTTAAAGTTGGATTTGAGATTTAACAGACATTTAATCATTTAGCAAGTTGTTTGACTCAAAAATCATAACAATAGCAAGCTCCCACCTTCACTCCTTAGTCTAGTAGCCATTTTAGACTAGTAGGCATTGTGTGGTTAGTTTGGCCACAGCTAATTCTACTGTTAAAAGAAACAGAAGGTCTTCTTCTTCAGAACTATACAGTTGAATCAACCAAACACAGCTTGGTCATGTTATCATCTTCTTTGGCACATCTAAACTAAGGACTTGACTTTTAAGAAAGCATGACCAAAGCAATTGGGTGAGGGAGGGTTCCTACATAAACAGTTGCTGACAAAGAATTTCAGACTTAAACATAGTCTTGCATTAAGAGTAGAGTCAACAAATTGAATAACTGTGCTAATGGTTGTTGAAACTCATTGCTCTGCGTTGGTGCATGTCAATTTAGGCAGAAGTCCATGTCTGGTGATATTTGACAACCTCAAACACCATGAGTCTGCCACTGGGCCTATTGAAAAGGCTCTTGTTTTCATTTGCAATGCAACTATGGGGTGCCAAGCTGGGCCTAGTTGTACTGTTAGAAAGGCCAGTTACATTAAACATTATTGTTGTTATATAGTTTTCTTCCGAGCATTGCATGCACTAATAAAAGCAATGATGCCCAGAAATGTTTTGTAGGAGTTGCGAAAAAGAGAAGCAGAACAGTGGAACACCATCCCAACTCAAAATGTAGTAGCGTAGAATAGAGGAACTGGGTGTACAAGCATCTGCTTGCGGAATGAATGCTCCGTGCCATGTTTTAGAAAACTTGAGAAGTCTCCCTTTATTCGTGGTGTGTGTCCAGTATATAACGTCTCGCCCTGCTTTATCCTACCGCCCTGCTCCCCGGCCCCTTGTAGTAGCCTCATCTCCATGCCCATAACATTACGCCATTAACTAGATCCAGTAACATGACACTGGGAAATGGGTGCTGAAGTGGAAAGTCCCCAAAAACAGCATAAAACAAGGAAAATATTAATCCACCAGTCATTTTTACATTTTAAATATGGAGGCATCTATTGGAACTGGTGGTAACTCCTTTGTTGTACACCCAACAAAAATGGGGCTACTTTACATATAATATATATATAACTATACTTATAGGCCTTAATGTAGTTGTCGTCCTACCATTGCATACACGTCCTTTACTAAAGTGTATCTTCCCTTTCATAAAATTATTATTGTAATCAAAGCTTTTAAAGAATGGATCTCTGCATGATGGGCCTGACCAGAGCACAGGTGGCCTGACAGAACACGCTTCAAAGTTGTCACTTTCAAAAGGGTGGCATTTTAACCCTGTTTGTCCAAAATGTCTAAAAGTTGGTACGCATGCCTTATATTGCTCATGGGGAACAAAAGAGTGTCAATAACCCATAATGTCGGCAGCATGGATATTTCTCTACAGTGACAATTTGTGAAGAATTTCAGAAAATGACTTAAAATCAGCCATTGATCCAGTTGTCTTGAAATGTTGTGTACATGAATGAAATACATGTCTGTGTCATGTCAATTTGGTAATGGTTTGAAATGCTATGGAGGAACCCGCCATTGCTGCCTGCAGCTATATTTATTATTATTATTACACATCTTCTTCTGCCATGGGAGTCTATGGCAGCCCATTGAACCACATTGTCAGAAGTTGTGAAATTTGGCACACTCTTTGGGACCAGTCCCTCATCAATTTCACCAAGTTTCATGTCTCCCATTCCAACCATCTAGCGCCACCAATGGCTCAAAGTTGAAGGTGTGTTTACACATGTTACTTTTGAACCATATGCCCCATTGTCCAAAATGAGGTATCGTTAGATTCCCTGGATCAAGACGAGTTTAACGCACTCTATGACATCATACCCAGTTCTATAGACTCTCCGCCATTTTGAATGTAAAGGAAAAGCGTTTTTTTCGCTACTCCTCCTACAATTCTTGTTGAATCTTCAAAATTGCCACAGATGATCTTCAGACCAAGCCTCACAAAAATCATCCCCTGAAGGTTTGATTTTCGCAACCGTTTGTTAGTTAAAGCCAAATCAAATTTATGTGGTTGAATTGATGTGGCTGCCATTTTGAATATAACGTTTTTTCGCTACCTCTCCTATAAGGTTTGTCCAACCAAATTTGGCACAGATCATCTTTATCTTCAGACCAAGCCACACAAAATACATCACGTTTTTTTGATTATCTACACCTTTTGACTGGAACAGCCAAACAAAGTCGTCAACCAAGCCACCATAAAAGAAGTGAGGTTATATCTCAGCACCTCTTTACTGCATTGACACCAAATTTGGTATAGGGACTAGGGACACTGTTCTAAAGAGGTCCAAAATAGGTCATGCCATTTCACCTCTACGTGGCGCTGCAATAAGCAAACATTTGGCACCATTTATCTTCAGATCAAGCCTCACAAAAGACACCACGTTTTTTTTGATTTTCTACGCTTTTGACTGGAACAGCCAATCATAGTCGTCAACCAAGCCACCATAAAATAAGTGAGATCATATCTCAGCACCTCTTTACTGCGTTGACACCAAATTAGGTATAGGGACCAGGGACAGTGGGCCTCATTCACCAAATGTTCTTACGAACAAATTTGGTCTCAAACCCCACTTACGCAGTTTTCACGAAGATTCTGGCATTCACCAATGTTTTATTTGGGATTTGTTCTAAGGTAAGAACAGAAGTTACGCACACCCAAGAGCACTCTTAAGCACAATTGAGAGTTGACATGTTTGCGCAAAATAAGTAGTTATACCTTTTTCGTCCGTTCTAATTTAAAATTGAATATTTCTCTCCTTTATCATTTTCCAACTAATCATTTTCATAATTTTGCAAAAATGTTTAGTTTGTTTTAATACATACACACACTTATACTTCTGCTCATTTGTAAAGCACTTGGAATTTCCATTGTGTGCTGGGCCTATATAAATACAGTATTTTACAATCGCTATGACAGTTTTTTCAATACCTTTAACAAGTTTCCTAAACTCTTAAAACAGTGAGCACAACATCCGTCTGTATAGGCTGTACAATTAACACATTTCTTGTTGCTTTGACACAAAATGCATAGAGTAAATACCCATTTTAAATGCTTGAACTTCTTTTACACACAAGCTCAACCAAGACCAAAACAATCGATTTTTACTGCCCAATTTACCAATGCTTTCACACTGTCAGCAAAACAGATAACATCATGTTCAAAACCTACATTATTGGCTAACGTCAAAGTGAACAGCTGTTTATATTGTGAATTGAAACAGAAATATATCCCCTGTATTTTATTCCATTGCTACTGAGAAACAGCTGAAGTTATGCAAATACTGTACATCACAGCTGATTCCCAACTAGGAAACACTCAGGTGTTGAGGTTCTTTCAATTGCATGACCTTTTGGAATAGACAGTAAAGAGGACCTCTTTGGGCTGATCTGGTGTGGAAAAAGAGCAATATAGAGCAACACACGAAAGTAAGAATACAGTAATGCCTGCACAAGGGAGAGGAAGACAAGTACCAGGACAAGGGAGAGGAGTGGGACAAGGGCAAGGGAGAGGAAGACAAGTACCAGGACAAGGGAGAGGAAGACAAGTACCAGGACAAGGGAGAGGAAGACAAGTACCAGGCCAAGGGAGAGGAAGACAAGTACCAGGCCAAGGGAGAGGAGTGGGACATGGGAGAGGAGTTAGAATGTGTGGTGGCGCTCAGAGAAGGGTCAGAGCTAGGGTAATACTGTAAATGGAAGCTTTATTGCATATTTCTTGTCCTGTTGCAAATGAAGCCTTTGCTGCAGCAATTATGTTATGTCTTCTTCTTTTTCAATACAGTAACCGTACATTCTATAAAGCTACTCTGAGATGGGTCATTCAAAAAAGTGTAAACTAGCCTTACTTTGCCTTCACTCAAATCAATTATGTTAACAGGGAACTTTGCCATCAAATAATAAGTTACTTATCACTGTATTTATAGACCCAAAGTAGGCTTATTCCGCACACTTATTGCTTATTGCTGCTGCAAAATGTTGCAGATCGTTCCCTGAGGAGGGATCACATCTTCCTTAACCATACCGATGTATTTGCAGAGAGCGACGAGTAGGCTACCTGCTGGAACGCTTTAGGCTACCAAGAGCAGTCCTCATGGATATTTGTAACAGTCAACTGATTTCTAGGTTATGTTTTTTGCTTAAGAATTCAGATTAAAGTTAAGCCATTTATTTTTTCACTATCAGTTCTGCGCACTTCTCCAGAAACAGCAATCACTGCATGAGTAATTGCATATGCATCGGTTTTATTTACTGCTTTGTATCCACAGCTGACGCTATTAAATATGATGTGTCGTTTGTCGCTAACTTCTTGCAGCTGTACCTCCACTTATTATTATTATTACGGTTTTCTGTCTTTTGTCGAGGCCTCCACCGTATTTACCACGTCGTTTTGACATATCTCTGAGTGTGCACACGGCCCTGCCATATCGTGTCCTTTTATGGGAATTAACGGGGCGTTTACCTATGCTAAATAGGAGCAACGGGGCACAAGCTTTCAACTTACGAAATATTGGGATTCATCATTCTAAGAACACACCTGCGAACAATTCTGCTGTTTGAGAACACTTCATGAATCAGGCGTCGATTTTTCTTCTGAACTTTCTTAAAAACAAATTTAAGAAATAACTTAGGAAGATATTGGTGAATGAGGCCCACTGTTCTAAAGAGGTCCACAATAGGTCATGCCATTTCACCTCTAGGTGACGCTGCAATAAGCAAACATTTGGCCCCATTCATCTTCAGATCAAGCATCACAAAAGACATCACGTTTTTTAGATTTTCTACACATTTGACTGGAACAGCCAATCAAAGTCGTCAACCAAGCCACCATAAAAGAAGTGAGGTCATATCCCAGCACCTCTTTACTGCATTGACACCAAATTTGGTAAAGGGACTAGGGACACTGGCGTCATAGTAGTATTTATGTAGCTAATTTTATAGTTAAATTTTACACAAAAAAAACTGAAAGAGGGAAACGTTATGACGATATGACTATTCCGGAAACAGCCAGGTGGTGAGATTTTAATGTAGGTTACCGTAAAAACGTTGATTTGTTTGCTACGTGAGAGCCCCGTCAGCCTCCATTGACGATTGCGGCAGCAACAACAGTGTTGTCGACGAGTGTTCGTCAACAGTGTTGTCGTTCTGCGTCTGGTGAGTATTTTCGTAATTTCGTACCAGGGTCAATTCTACATCCAAATGGACAGCAGTGTTTTAAAGATATGGCGATTGCGAAGACAGCGGGTCCGCATATTTTTGTTATTTGTGTAAAACTTCTAATTTGAGTGAGACCGCGTCTTGTTTTGACGTTAACCTCGCCCACTGGCAGTGTGTAGTAGTAGTAGGCTACAGTACTGTCTTCAATGCCAGAGCTATGGCAAAACTTTATTATGTCTTATTACACGGCTGTTCTTAACGCTGTCGAATGCTCCTTTCACTTGAATGGGGCTTCTCAACGTTCCGCGGTGAACAATTTTCTCATATTTGACCATTGCAGCGTACTCTGTTGCTTAGTGACGTCAGCTGATTTGAAGCCTAAATAATGTTCAAAGTCTATGAAGTTCAACGTCTTTGACGAACTATTTCTCTGCTGATCAACAATACGAATGGTAACAAATACATTGTAAAAATACACACTGTGTTAAGTTATTTATTGTTGGCAAGTAACCATGTAATAAGCGGGATAATGTATAGAATGCCGGTCATTATCGGGGAAATAAGCCCCTTCAGGGCGAAACAAAACCCCTTTGCTTCGCGTCAGGGTGCTGTTCGCCCTGTCGGGTCTACTATACATTATCCCTTACAAAAGACTTACTAATTTCCTGCGCTTTCAAACAATCAGTGGAGGGTGGATAACAACGGCAGCTAGCTTGCCTCTAGCAAACTGCTTTTGAATTAGCCATGTCCTCCTAAATTAATATCAAACTTATTTACGTTTTGGTTTTCAGTTAGCAAATCCATCTGAAATACTGCCAGTGACAACGTTGCAATATGAGTAGGCTAAATGCTTGAAAATATCACTAGAAGGGAAAATGGACCCACTGCAACTGAAGCAAGCAAGCACACCCTACAATTTCCCCAGAAATTGTACCCTCTCTAGTCTGATGTGGAATACCATGCCCCTCTAGTCGTCAGTGTCTGCTCCCATGTTTTTTGTACAATAAAGGCTATAGAGTGAATAGATTAAAAAACTATGTTTAGATGTTTAAGAACAGAGCAAGATAGACAATTACGAAGGTTAAAGGTCAGGAAATAACTTTTAGTGCAGACCGAGACCTATCGCTAGTTTGATTATGTTGACACAGCTCAGTGTCCCATCTTCGGCCAGCTCAGTCTACCATCTCCAATCAGCTCAGGGTCCCTTCACCAGCCAGCTCAGTCTACAGTACACTCAACAAGAGGTGGACACAAGACAGCTTACACCCTCTACCTGGAACACATTATAGCATCAGATTTTTAAAAACAGTCCAATCCGGATGTTGTGTATTACTTTTTACAGGGTTTTTGTGGATCACTTGTAAGGGCTACCCCATTCACGGTCAGCCATTGTCGATTTTAAGTCTCCACTAAACACAAAAGGAAGAGCCAAGAGTACACAAACACTTTCAACATCCTACATATTATGGCATTTGTTGTAAATAAACGTCTTAATAATGTTCTCATATTTCTTGGTGTTTTTTGCCTATCCTGAGCTCAGCCAGCTAAATCTCCAGGTCAGTGAGTGCCCAACAGTTTTTATCACCACTACTGATTTAAAAAATGAAGAAAATAAGGTAAATTAAAGACAGACAGTGACACGGATAGCAAGTATTTAATTAAAGCTCACCGAGCTACCATCGTGATGCCGAGACTTGTAGGCTTACTAGGCTAGCTACTTGATGCATGGTCACCTAGGTTGTTTTTATTATCAGCTGATCCTGTTACGATTCGATTAGTTAACAAGATGATACACAAGTTCTGGTTGGTTGGAGAGTTAGGTAGTTGAGACGATTGCCTGATAAAGTTGCTAACTTTGAACTAAGCTTCAGAAAAAAATTCCAAGAATTGGATGTGCCAACAAACGAGAAAAAAACCACGTTGATAATATAAAAAATCCAGCTCCTCCATTGACGGGGACAGATCATTTAAAAATCTAAAGCCGAAACACGGTTTCGGCCCACCACCTATTTTGTCCGATTTGAGATGGTGCCGAGGCTAGATCACTGTGACGTAGCCATCAAAGTACCGTGAGATCAATTTGAGAACTGCCGGCTGTGTAGCCGAGCGCATTTTCTCAAGGGCAACTGCACGGGTTCTAATGACGACACAGCTATTTCATGATTGGCCAGACTCACATACAACTACTTTGATGCGTGTTTTGTCATTATTCTGACACCTTCAATTTTGCCAATGCTCAAATCCAGACCAAACTGTTTAATTAAATAAAAAATGTGTTGAAGAAAGGGTTTTCTCTTCACTAACGGAAAGACTAAGTTTAATTATAAATAAAGTAAAGTAAGCAAACAGCGCTTGATCGGCCATGACTGACGTCAACACAGCAAACCACGAGAAGCTGGAATTGATAGGTGCGTTCGACATGACCCGACTTCATGCGGCGCCGCAGCCGGCTGCAGGCGGCTGACTTGAAAAAGTGCATTCTGGTTAGACTTTTTGTCCGACTTGAGACGGCGCCGAGGACACGTCACTGTGACGTCGCCATCAAAGTACCGTGAGATCGATTCGAGAACTGCCGGCTGTGTAGCCGAGCGCATTTTCTCAAGAGCAACTGTACGGATTCAAGTGACGACACAGCTATTTCATGACTGGCCAGACTCACACATGACAACTTTGACGCGTGTTTTGTAATATTCGGACACCTTGAGTTTCGCCAATGCTAAAATCCGGACCAAACAGTTGAATTGAATTAAACATTTATGTAAGAAAGGGTTTTACTCCGCCTTTTCGCTAACGGAAAGACTACGTTTAATTATAAATAGAGTAAAGTAAGCAAACATCGCTTAATCGGCCGTGACTGACATCAACACAACCACGAGAAGCTGAAATGTCTGACTTCACATAGCCTTTTTCAGCTCCTCCCCGACTGCAAGCGGCTACTCTCGCTGGTCGTTTCATGCAGCCGCAGTCCATGTCGAACGCACCTGATCTTACGGTACTTTGATGGCTACGTCACAGTGACCTAGCCTCGGCGCCGTCTCAAGTCGGACAAAAAGTCTAACCAGAATTCACGGTTTCAAGTCAGCCACCTGAAGCCGGCTGCAGCGCTGCATGATGTCAGTCCATGTCAAATGCACCTAATGTCAAGGACATGTGATGGGCGTAAAACAATACTTTTTTGTTAGTTTTCTTTTTCTTTTCTTTTTTTTACAGCTCAACAGTTGGTGAAAATCGATACTATAGGATGAAACTAGATTGTTGTGGCGCCTATAGGATGAAACTAGATTGTTGTGGCGCCTGTCTTATTGACCAGCAAAAGTTTTTTAGATTTCAAATTAACTTGTATCTCTCTGTCGTGCAAAAACAGTCAAGAGTCCAACCTTCCAAATCAAGCTCAGATAATCCAATCTGGAAATATCAGGGTTGGTGATAAAAGTGTTCGGATTTTGTATGGAATCCTTTTCTGGTCAAAAGTAGGCCTACCGCTTCTAAAATATAATGAGTAAATCATTTTAACGGCCATCAACGTTGATTGACATGCGATGTGAATGTTGATGTATTCGAACAACTTCAGCCTAATAAAAATTTCAGCAGGCTACTCCTTTAATAGTGCAGCATTGAGTGGGTGGAGCTAGTACTAGAAAATACGGAATCCAAAACCTGGCAAGATGTAAACATTTCTAGCTAGCTCTTGGGCACTAGGCAGGCCAGATACATAATAAGATAGTTTCGATTACAGTGAACACTTTTAGCGGATCTTTGGTGTTTTGTGGCGCACACAGTAGCCTATATAGGCTCTAGGCTATAACAATTGTTCCAAACTTCCTGTTTAAAGTGAGGCTAATGATATATTTACTCCCACTACTGTAACGAACGAGTACAATTCAAACGATTATTCCGAGTTTGACAAACAGTAGACCAGATCAAAATGGACTACCTCTTACAGGTTAAAATAGGCGCCCTCGTGGGTTTATTGTTTTTAACGCTACTTTTCGGATTTATCCCTGCTTGGATGAGATGTTTCAGAGAACCTAGCGGAACAGGTAGCAAAACATGCATTTCGATGTATTTATTTCACACTTTAGATTTAGACTTTGAATGAATTGCATGCATGGGTATGAGATTGTAGGCATGGGTTTGAGATTGTAGGCATACGCAAATTATTGTAGCCTACATTTAATGGTGTGGCGTTCTACAATTTGACAAACAGTGAATCGTCTATTTGCTCCTATTGATATTGACTACATTTACATTTGAGTAGCCAGAGTGGTTATTTTAAATTATAGTTCTCACAACATGTGGCCAAAGTTTTGTTCATTCAGTTAGTGATAGTTCATGCGGAGAATAGCTCTATGAGTTTCATTATTGAGGCATACTAGTGAGAACAAAGTGAAGTCACCTGACTGAGATTAAGCACTGCGAAGATCCTCATTTGATCACGTTCGTCAAATACTACCCGAGAAGAAGTGTCCTATGGTTAGGAGGATAAGCAAGGGGAACGTACTCTCAAAAGAATGTAAACTTCTTTCCTCTGTTGTTCTTGAGAAAATCACATTACTAATTTGATAGTGCCGTTTTTTAAATAATCTGCACCTCCAGTCATATTTGGTAGGCTAGATAACATCTTATCCAAAGTTAAGGACGAACATTCGGGCCAGTGACCAAAGCTGCTGTGGTGTGCCAAGATTTAACAAGAGTGCTTTTAATTTACATTTACATGTATTCATTTAGCAGACGCTTTTATCCAAAGCCACTTCCAAGAGAGAGCTTTACAATTGCAATAACATTTAATTAGGAAACCTATTGTTGTTGTTAGTTGTATTCGTTTATTTTTATTCTTGTACCATTGAAGTCAATGGCAGCCCCTAGAACCATATGGTAACTTTTGTGAAATATGGCACACTCTTACGTACCTCCGCTCAAATGTCATTTTGCTTCTGTACTAGCTCTGGGATTTTGGTAGTCTGGGCAAAGAGTAGGTATAGAAGCACAATATAAGTTATTTGGCCTGGGTGCCAGCCAAACTTAGCCCCGCCCACAACATTTGAGGTTGGGAAGTTTGGTCTGGCATTGCTCCGTTGGGGCGCAACTATGCTCGAACCAGAGGTGTTCGTACAAATTAAATTATCAGGGCGGGCTTTATACGATGATGGACAGATGATCAACAGTAACGTAATCAACCACGTCACCAAAGAGCACATGGGTTTAATTTGTTTTCAACAAACATGGCTGCTGCTGGAGAGTTGAGATGTGTAGATTCTGCCATAGAGTCTGTTTTAGAAGACATCAACAGCGCATTAATTTTGAAAGAGGAACAGAGAAACGCGATCAAGGCATTTGTCGATTGAAAATGTTTTTGCCGTCCTT
Source organism: Hypomesus nipponensis (assembly GCF_054491055.1). Lineage (NCBI taxonomy): Eukaryota > Metazoa > Chordata > Actinopteri > Osmeriformes > Osmeridae > Hypomesus > Hypomesus nipponensis. Next base: position 18,953,935 of record NC_140379.1, on the reverse strand, counting down.
TCTACGGGATTCGGTAACTACGTTGCTCTGATTGGTTGTAGGTCTATCCAATTGAGCCAAGAGGCTTTTTTCCGGGTTCGGTTGAAACACCCCATACACCCCCCCCCCCCCCCGGAAAAGCCCAGATTGTTTTTGCCAGTTTAACTTTTTATTACCAAACATATAACTCAATACCAATAACAGCAGCATCACAACACTTATTGAGAGCTGGTGGTTCTCTGCTGTGGGTCTGTCCCTAAACAGCTGGTTGAGGGTGGTTGATCAGGGCTTGGCAGGGATGGACTGGGAGTAAAAATAGGCCCTGGACTTTGATCCTGACCGGCCCACCGGAACCGGCCCCCGTATACGCCACCATATGTGCCCTGCCAATGCATCTACATTCTGTGTTTGATGTGATGCTAGTTACGGAGTTCCCAAGTTATTGCAAGCTTTGTGCGCGAGGGATTTTTTTTTTCCTTATTTGAGCGAGTTTTTGAGCTTCATGTAAAATAAATGTGGCCCTGCAAAGTGAATGAATAATAGCGACGGGGCACAGGTTGAAATGATTAAATGTGGGTTGTTTTATTCCAGACGGTGTATTTGTGCAGCGTTAATTGTGCCACATCCGGGGTCTTCGGAGATGGCTTTAATCATGCAACAAATGAGTTTCTAGGGCAACATAGACAACGGTAGCATCCTCAATGATGTTCCACTGTCACTTGTAACTCGACAGTACACACGGGGGGCCTATCAAACACGTTCTCTCCCCTGCTCTTCACGAAACAGTGATTAGCTGAAATTGGTATTTCTGGACTGGAGAAGTTTCCTCTCGGATCGGAGCTATCCTGTGATATCCAAGGTCATCCGTGTCACCAACCCGATGTACACAGCTTTGTATGTTATTAGCAATTTATATTTCCTATTATTTAGTAGTTCTATAAACTTTTATTATAATATTTTACCTCTGCCTAAGCACTACCTTGCTTGCACTGCACATTGCATTGACGGCATCTACTGTAACCTCTCGCGGCACTCCCAGGTAGAACGGTAACTTGCAGGCCTGTCTCTTAAAGGGCCAGCATGACGTTGGATCACTATATGTAAGCCTTTGATAAGCGGTCTTACTATTTGAATCTTGTCCCACTTTTTACCTGGTTACATAAACATAGCCGTTTTTCAGTTGGTAAAACCTTGTCTAGTGAAGGTGATGTCTTTTTGTCTCTTAATTTTTCAGCTCCACCTTTACGTTTCTTAGCCTGGTTTTCCAAATTATAAACATTTAAAACTGAAAGCATGCAGCCAAGGAGCTCTCAACCTTTATTACTCATTTAAAAACGATTTGATAAATCGAATATAAAAGTATCATAGAATGTAAAGTAACAGCTAGTTGGCTTCATACTTGTGAAATGCATAGATAATGTAAAATCTCAATTTAGCTTGCACCTAACATATTTGAGTGTTCTAACATTAGCAATAACGTCAGCTGGTTCAAGGTGTATGCATAGGCTAACCATTAAATTAGCAACACATTTTCCTATTTAACAATGATTTAACATGGATTTACCTGAAACTGATGCACGGTCATCATCTCGCAGTTTCTTTCTCTTAATTTTTTTCTGCCCCTGACTCCTGTGGTCTTTTTGAGGCAATTTTCGAAAAGTTGACCTAGCCTACTGTCAAAGTTCGTCAGGCCACTGAGATAGGAAAGGGCACCCATGCCGATATTGGGAAGTCGTGTGTATTTGTTTTTTGTTTTTGTTTTTGTTTTTGGGGGGGGGGGCACCATTGTAAAAAAAAAAAAAAAAAAAAAAGGAATTAATTATCTCTTGTTCTGTCTGTTTTGTGATATACATGCCTAAAAGGTGCCTTATATTTCTATACTGAAATAACTTCGGCATTATAATCATAACTACGATGATTTTTCAGTTGTCTTTTCAGTTGTATTTTGTTTGTGCCCCCTCAGGACTTGGTGCCCTACGCACAGCGCGTAGTGCGCGTTATGGGAGCGGCGGCACTGCTAGAAGTATGAGTATGACCATGACAACTTCAGACTAGGATTTCTGTGTATTAGTCGTTTTTTGGAAACGTTTTTGTGAGCCAATCAGCGAACAGAGGGTGTGGCTGAAAACAATGTTATTGATGTTGTCGGTCCATTGTGGCAACACTGCCGAATGTCCAGAAGTTAAAGCCGGAGCAAGAACAATCTTTGCTGAGTTTTGTTGGTGGCCATAATGTTGTGGCCTCCCTCCCCACAGGGTTCGGGAAAAGTTTGATTTTCAAGCTAGGTAGTTAGTGGTGAAGGATTTGGCTAAGGCGAATGCTAGCGATTGGTTATGGCAGATCCAATAGTTTTAAACTTCAACACAGTACCCGCCTTAAAGGAAGTAAATGATTGTCAATGGAGCGATCCCAGAATCTCTGTACAAATGAAATGTGAGTCTGGGGGGACCAGGCTAAATCCGGCAGGACTTCAAATTAACTTTTTAACTTAGTGGCACAATTTAGGAGCACCAGCAACAAATTTGGAGCACCCGCCAAATATTAAGTAGCACCATAACTAAATAACTGTTTATGTTGTAGATTTATTTTGCGCGCTAGTTATCTCCTTGTCACGTGACAACGGATCGCAGTGACAAGGAGTGACTTAAAATCAGACCCCAACCCCTCGCCCCTCAGCTTGAGGCAACGGCCCCGGCGTCATAATAACGCTATTATGTTCATGCATGACAAACATAATTATAGCGGCCTAATATAATGATTTATAATATCGTGGCATGTTACAACGTCATTATAGATTGTTGACATGTTTTTGTGGAGCAAAGACAACGATGATTGTCTGATAACCACAATATTGTTATGGTCGTTATATTGTTACAACTTTTTCAGTTCGGGGGGGGGGGGGCAGCTCTGGCCAGTCTTTCATTTGGGGTGGCACTTGATTGTCAAAAACTACTATTTTAAAACTCACACACTGCATCACTCAGAGCAGCAGTCTTCTAACAGTATCAAGTGGTTAGCTGCTAGTCTTCGTTGAAGCGCTGTCAGAATGCAGGTACGTTGGTTTGTGTCATGTGCTGTTGATGGGGGCGTGGCCCAACATGTTGCGAATATGGGCTTGTAGCGTAAGTGACAAATAACTATACAAGATGACTTTATAGAAAAAATACAAATGCATTTATTTCAACTTCATACCGTTTCTGTTCGGAGGGTTAAAAATATATATATTTATTTATTTATTTTGTGAGGTTGGGGGGGGCGGCAGGGTGGCCATTCTCTGACCAATGGTGGCCGTGGCCCCAACTGGCCACCACGTGGCTACGCCCCTGGAAATACCCTTTCCAAAACTTGTAAGGGCGTAATAGTTTGTGAAAGACCCAGAGAAACACAAATATCCGACGAGGCAAAATGGTAATGTACAAGACAATTTTGGAATCCCTGCCGGACGCATTTTTTAGGTCTTAGAGGACATGTCTGGGTAAAAGAAGATGTCTGGTCACCCTTAATAAGCTAGTAATAGTAAGCAACATTCCATCATTATAGTAGTTACATAGGTATTAATTTAGCTTGCTTTGCCGAGCTAGAACTACAACGGAGCCAGATATCAAGTTTACAGTTTCTTTAATCCGACACAATACTTAAGCAGTCAAACTAAAAAAACGAAGCAAAAAGAAAAACGTATAGGCCCTGCACGTATAATACTACAGTACTAATAGTATTGATTTTGGTCAAGTTTACATGTAGTTATCTGCTTCGTAAGGAGCCCCTAAAAGGACATGAAAAAAAACCGCACAAGATACTTTCTGTAGCCTGGCTCTGCCTTCCTACGTACTTCCTCTCAATTTGGATTTTGCTTCTGTACTAGGTCTGGGAGTTTGACTTTGAAGCCGGTTTTCAGAAGAAAAAAAAAATTGTAGGTCCAATCAGCGAACAAAGGGAGTGGCTGAGAACGATGACGTTAATGTCGTGCACTAGTTTGAGTAGTTCAGTAATGGCGGCGGAGAAAGATGCGAGTGAAGTTATTCTGCGGTTGTGGCAATGCTGCCGAATATCCATAAGTTAAAGCTGGAGCAAGAACATACCTTGCTGAGTTTTGTAGGTGGCCATGATGTTGTAGCCCTCCTCCCAGTGCCGCCGCTCCCATAACGCGCGCTGTGCGTAGGGCACCAAGTCCTGAGGGGGCACCCAAAATTTGCCAACTGAAAAATCATCATAGTTATTATAATTATAATGACGATATTATTTCAGTAGACCTATATAAATATTACGCACCTTTTAGGCATTTTTATCACAAAACAGGCAAAACAAGAGATATATTTAATTGCTCAAAAAACTTTACGATGGTGCCCCCCACCCCACCCCACAAAAAACAAATACACACTCAACTTTCCAAGCTCGTGAAGGATTTAGATTGTTTGTGTCTAATCCAATATGTAATGATGGTATTCAATGACACAAGTCTGTGTTCTAGAAAGAGTGGTCTGGAGTCCAGAGGTCCGATAATATCAGCTTTAATGCAGCAGTTGGAAATCAACAAGTACAGAGCTCTGGGGCTGTCTACGTTTCCCTACCCGCAACAGAGTTTCGGGCGGGTTCACGAAGTCCAACTGGCTATCTGTCCCTGCCCCAGCATATATTATACAGTGCAATTGAAACTGAAATATCAAAAAGGGTTGAGCTTGTTCTCTCGTGTATCAGGGAGTTGTTCTTCCTTACGCATCCCACCTGCTCGGGCTCTCTCTCAGCCCGCATTCAAGGTTGCTTCTGAAATGGAGAGATAATAACACAAAATACAGCCTGTTTCCCACACCCTGTGTGAGACACAATGTTTTAAGCCTGAGCACACTTCTAAGTTCATAAGACATACATTTAATAAGCACAATACATAATATTAATACATGCATCCTTTATAAAGTCTTATGAGCATTGTTCCCGTTGCTATATAGTGCACAGTGCCCGTGATGCATTTGGTGATTAAGTTGCCACAAATATTAATAACAGGGATTATAGATAGTGCCATGACCGTGATACAGCTAATGATTATAGTTCTAGAATTGCAATGTATTATAAATTCTTTAATCCCTCTTTTGATCTCTGAAAACACCAGAGATCAATCAACATAGCCCAAACCAACCACCGCCTCCTCGTCCTGGTCAGCCACCCCCAGCAACGGCATTTGGAACCCCTTCGTTGGGTTCTCCACAGCCGAGACAATGATCCGGTTGCACAGGGACCTGATACATGGGATAGAGCAACAATCATGTTGATATTTGATATAGCACACAGTAAGCAAATTAGCGGAAACCTTCTTAGTCCAGTACAATGCTAGTATGGTCAAGCAGTGACACTCTTGACCTAGTCGTAACCCTCTTTTCCGGACTCTCACATTCGTAGCAATAGCAAAAGGTTCACTGGCCGTCCTGGCACTTCTCCACCAACTCATGCACAGCACAACACATGCTCCAGTGGTTCCACATACTCCCTTTCCCCAACACCTTTAGGGCTTGCAAGGCTCTCTCGATGACCTGGAATGGCCTTGTCCATAAATGGACAACAGGCTTTACCAAACATCTGATGATGTATTGGGGCAGGGTCTTCAAGGGGAAGGGGGGGGGGGGCAATCCTAGGTCTGATGAGGCATAGGGGCGCATAGGGGCAAATAGGGCAGGGTCTGCAAGGGGAAGGGGTAGATCATCCAGTGAGAAAGGGGGGACAGGGTCTCCAGGGGAATGGGGCCTTAGAACAGGGGTTGTATATCCAAAGGTAGTCAGACCCACCCCTCTGACTCATCCTGAAGCAGAAAATAGTTACAGTCCCAGCATCACCTTATCTCCCATGATCAAGCAGTAACTGAGTCAAATGAGATGCAAACAGCCGGAAACCATTGATTAAACAAAGATATTGAAATCAAGAACCCATTTGAGGATTTAAAGTGGATACTTTTAAAGTTCAAATAAATCCCTCCTTTCACACCCTTTTAGGTGGTGACAACAAACATTAAAAATATCCCATTACTGATTACACAATGTTGACATACAATCAACTATAGTGATGAGACTATGCAGCGTTATGGCCAAGTGGTGAGGACACTGGACACAGTGGGAAAACCCTAATGATGTTATAGGGGAAAACCCACCGTCACTCCGCAGAGTGGACATTCGACATCCATATATCCATGGCAGAGTTGGACATTCTCACAGGCCCCCTTCACCACATACATACAACTTTAGCCAAGCTTTATAAATTTATAATATAGAAAAAAATAAAATAAATGATCAAAAGACATTTAATGCAAAATGTAACTGTCAAACCAATCTTTAATGTAACTGTCTAATCACTTTCTCATAATTTTTCACATTTCCTCAAATACAAATAAAATAACGTTTGCTTTTTTGAATTTGCTTGGCACTATCTATATCATAACTTTGTTTCATGAAATCCATGTTTAGATAGGATAAAACTGCTCCCAGACCTACGTCAATCATGTCAGTATTACGCTCTGTAATCATGTTAGCCATGCCCTTAAGACAAAAAGAAAATATAACTCAAAATGCTCCCTTTTTCTGTTTCAAACCCGCAATTTAACAATGTAACCGTAAGACACAAACCCTTACTCTTTAACTTCTCAAAAGTCTTATCAAAAGATGTAATATAGAATACTCCTTTGAATGCCTAAATTATTTCATTTTCATATTTTATTGTTAGTATATGATTGAATGCAATACTCTTCTCACTTTCTCAAATACTCGTTTTTACTCAATGAATCAACTCAAATAGACAATAGCCTATCTATCAGCGCGCGTCTCAAACTAGAAACAAACAAACCGTGCGCGCTGGCACAACTTCATTCTTTCAACAACACAGCTGTTAGCGTTTACTGACTATTCACTTAATTTCGCTCTAATATAACTTTTCCAGTTGTATTAGAACCAATTTACACCCCGGGGGTTTAATTTCTGCATTTTTACTGAATACATTACACATCACAGATTCTCTGATTATAAATACAAGTTCTGGTCGGAAAGGTTTCAAAGAAACTCCGTTTGGCTAGGAATTATAACAAATGTTGATCACGCATTTGTTAACCACCAAACTTGGAATTCATCTAAACAGACACATCTCTCAGCATTAATACTCAAACTATACCCTCTGGGATCACTTTTGTAAGATCTCAAGTAACAGAACTCTTTTAGCCCCCACCTTTCTCCATCTCTCCTCGGGATTTCTTTAACTTCTTGGTCAAAGAAAAAACCACCACACACCTCTATTTTTATTCAAGACAATCTGACTCCACTCAAATATGACTCGTTCAGGGGACTTTCAACCCATCCTTGACAGGACTCAAGGGATTCTAACACCTTTGACACACAACAGTACACAGATTCAAACCCTTAAGACACATAAAACAGTGGGACTCTAACCCTTTTTGAGGAGTTTCACCTCAAGGCCTCTCAACCCTTAGTAACATACAGTGGGACTCTAACCCTTTTTGAGGAGTTTCACCTCAAGGCCTCTCAACCCTTAGTAACATACAGTGGGACTCTAACCCTTTTTGAGGAGTTTCACCTCAAGGCCTCTCAACCCTTAGTAACATACAGTGGGACTCTAACCCTTTTTGAGGAATTTCACCTCAAGGCCTCTCAACCCTTAGTAACATACAATGGGACTCTAACCCTTTTTGAGGAATTTCACCTCAAGGCCTCTCAACCCTTAGTAACATACAGTGGGACTCTAACCCTTTTTGAGGAATTTCACCTCAAGGCCTCTCAACCCTTAGTAACATACAGTGGGACTCTAACCCTTTTTGAGGAGTTTCACCTCAAGGCCTCTCAACCCTTAGTAACATACAGTGGGACTCTAACCCTTTTTGAGGAGTTTCACCTCAAGGCCTCTCAACCCTTAGTAACATACAGTGGGACTCTAAGGCCGAATCCCAATACTCCCCCTTACCCCTTCCCCTTACCCCTTCCCCTTAATTTACCCCTAGCCCTTGGCCCTCGAAACTAAGGGGTAAGGGCTACATAGCCCTAAGAAATGGGACACCACTTGGTTACAGGTACGTCATCTAGCACGTATCGATATCTCCAAAGCAAGTAGTGTTATGCACTGATTTAAACGAAATTCGCTGCTAATGGAGTTTACATTAAACTGTAGACATGCTAGTCAAAGAAATGCGGGACTGTTGTGCAATTCAGCACTGTAATATTAGCGTACCAAACTAGCGATTTTTAGAAACGTTTCAATTAGGAAAATGGTTGCAAATATATATGTTCATGACTGTATATAACACAAAACAAGACTGTCATAATTTTTTTATCAATTAATTAAGCCGAAAATATTATATTTAGCGGACTCTCTGGATGATCTGGCCGCCATTGTTGCCGGTCGCGCAGTTTTCACATAGCCCTCGGTTTCAAGTAAGCTCCCGACCTCACTTGGTTTTAAGGGGTGTATACCCCTTAGTCTTAGCCCTTCCCCTAGCTCAAAAAGAGTATTGGGACACCACTAGCTCTCACGGGAACGCGCAAAACGAAGGGGTAAGGGGAAGGGGTAAGGGGAAGGGGGAAGGGGTAAGGGGAAGGGGTAAGGGGAAGGGGTAAGGGGAAGGGGTAAGGGGGAGTATTGGGATTCGGCCTAACCCTTTTTGAGGAGTTTTACCTCAAGGCCTCTCAACCCTTAGTAACATACAGTGGGACTCTAACCCTTTTTGAGGAGTTTCACCTCAAGGCCTCTCAACCCTTAGTAACATACAGTGGGACTCTAACCCTTTTGAGGAATTTCACCTCAAGGCCTCTCAACCCTTAGTAACATACAGTGGGACTCTAACCCTTTTTGAGGAATTTCACCTCAAGGCCTCTCAACCCTTAGTAACATACAGTCGTTGATTTCCCACCACTGTTGGTTTGACTAGGTACGATGAAACATAGTAATCGTCTAAATTTGGTTCTCAGTTCCGAATAGCAGTACTTTGAATTAACAGGTGTCTGCTTACCTTTTGTTGAGGCATCTCTGACGATTACGTCTGCCTCCTCGTACCGGTGTATGGGTCTCTCTCCCAATCTGTCGGTCAGGCCGGAACCCTCTGGACTCCCTCTTTTCAGCGTCGGGGTCACCATTTGAAGGATTTAGATTGTTTGTGTCTAATCCAATATGTAATGATGGTATTCAATGACACAAGTCTGTGTTCTAGAAAGAGTGGTCTGGAGTCCAGAGGTCCGATAATATCAGCTTTAATGCAGCAGTTGGAAATCAACAAGTACAGAGCTCTGGGGCTGTCTACGTTTCCCTACCCGCAGCAGAGTTTCGGGCGGGTTCACGAAGTCCAACTGGCTATCTGTCCCTGCCCCAGCATATATTATACAGTGCAATTGAAACAGAAATATCAAAAAGGGTTGAGCTTGTTCTCTCGTGTATCAGGGAGTTGTTCTTCCTTACGCATCCCACCTGCTCGGGCTCTCTCTCAGCCCGCATTCAAGGTTGCTTCTGAAATGGAGAGATAATAACACAAAATACAGCCTGTTTCCCACACCCTGTGTGAGACACAATGTTTTAAACCTGAGCACATTTCTAAGTTCATAAGACATACATTTAATAAGCACAATACATAATTTTAATACATGCATCCTTTATAAAGTATTATGAGCATTGTTCCCGTTGCTATATAGTGCACAGTGCCCGTGATGCATTTGGTGATTAAGTTGCCACAAATATTAATAACTGGGATTATAAATAGTGCCATGACCGTGATTCAGCTAATGATTATAGTTCTCGAATTGCAATGTATTATAAATTCTTTACTCGCCGTGGGTGCTCTTTTCTATCTCAGTGGCCTGACGAACTTTGACAGTAGGCTAGGTAAACTTTTTGAAAATGGCCTCAAAAAGACAACAGGAGTCAGGGGCAGAAAAAGAAATAAACTGCAAGATGATGCCCGTGCATCACTTTCAGGTAAGTCCATGTTTAATTATTGTTAAATACGGGAAATATGCTGCTAACTTATAGTTAGCCTATGCATACACCTCTAACTAGCTGACGTTATTGCTAATTTTAGCACACTCAAATATGTTAGGTGCAAACTAAATTTAGATTTTACTGTTAAACATTATCTATGCATTTGAAATAACTGACGCCAGCTAGATGTTACTTTACTGTACATTCTATGATGCTTTTATATTCGATTGATCAAATAGTTTTTAAATTAGTAATAAAGGTGGAGAGCTCCTTGGCTGCATGCTTTCAGTTTTAAATGTTTATAATTTATTTGGAAAAACGTGCTAAGAAACGTAAGAGTGGGGCTGATAAATTAAGAGACAAAAATACATCATGCACTCAAATAAAGCCCCCAAAATTTCGCTTGTGCGCATTGCGCGCTCGCATTAACTCCGTAAACAGCATCATATTAAACACAGAATGTGGATGCATTGACAGGGCAGCTGTGGTGGTGGTGGTGGGGGCATCATAAAGGAATTATGCGTAGGGCACCCAAATGGCTAGCGGCGGCACCGCCTCCTCCCCACGGGGTTCGGGAAAAGTTAGATTTTCCAGCTACGGCAGCGAGCTCCGTTACAGTAGTGGTGAAGGAGTTGGCTAAGATGAACACTTGCGATTGGTTATGGCAGATCAGAGTGGCTCTGGGCAGATCCAATAGTTTTAAACTTCAACAGAGGACCCTCCTTCAAGGAAGTTAACGCTTGTCAATGGGGCGATCCCAGACCCTCTGTACAAATAAAATGTACGAGGATCTGGTTAGGACCAGGCTATACTTTCTGGTGCGCACAAGAACGTTTCTGGTGCGCACGAGGTACTTTCTGGTGCGCACGAGAAAGTATCTTCTCAGGCACTGTTACTTGTAGGCGAGGTGGAGGCTCAAAAACCACATTAGTTGGTGGCCGATGGATCACCAATAAAAACTGTGCGAGTTGCAGCATATTGCTGCTGCCATCAACTGTGCCAGCGATACCCCGAGTCGAGATATAATTTGAAAACAAAAGCGTTTTGTTATGAACAGTATTAAAGATTGAAATGATAGCGAGGACTTTGTAGTGATTGCGCCGGGGCTTATAACTGTATTTCCAGTTTTTGACATGATGATATATGCACATTATTAAATAAATACATTTAGTTATACACTGTGTTCTGCAGTTATCTGAAGGTAGGATATATGATGTTATCCTGTATTCCATGCAGTCAGGGCATCTCCTCCTCCTGCACCCATAGTGGACCATGTGATGTTGAGACAGCCACGTTTATAAATGAGAACCCTGGTCAAGACGGGTGTATCCCTTGCGCCAAATGAGACAACACAACTTCAAAATTCGTTTTTAATGTCTTTCTAGATAATATAGTGGTGATGACTCGCAAGCAAACTTTTAATGTCGTTAAAAGTCATTTCCACGCATGAAAACAGCAGTATGCTTGCAACTATAACTAGTTCCATACACGAGTTTCAGAGCTAGGAACAAGCTTCTCCGCAAGACCGGGCGAGTCGGTCTGGAAAGATGGCGCGGTCCAATTTGCGCTCCTGCTTGCTTCACTGCGCCACTGAGCACTTTTCATAGAAATTAATGGGGACGCTATCTTAGAAGAAAAATCTAGCCGTGTCTATTAATATATGTCTATGCTGAAAATCTGCAGTGTTTCCCCTAGGCCTACAGTTGTTTTGGAGGGGCAGCCCGTCCCGTGTTAGCCAGTTTCGTTTTGACTGGCAACATACTGACGTTGCTCGTCCACAAATGCCCTAATAAACCCATAGAATAGGGTTTCTTTCTCTTGCTAGGCTATCCGTTTGCGCTGCTATGTTATAGTGACTTGCTGGACCTGTCACGTGACTTCCATTGACAATAGATACGTTCGTAACTTGCTTAACTACATTGCTCTTATGGTTCTTCCCTTTGGCACTTTTTTGGTTGTTCACAATGTGTGCTTCTTGTTGTTTGGCTACCCGCAATGCTTTGGGGCTATCTTGTTGTTATTATCAGTGACACTTTGTTAAGCTCTCTCTTGGAAGTCGCTTTGGATAAAAGTGTCTGCTAAATGAATGTAAATGTTCGACTTCATGCAGCCCCGGCGTCGCTTGCAGCCCGGCTGACTTGAAGCAGCCAATGACATTCTCAGCTTCAAGGCAGCCGGCTGTCGGCGACGCCGGTGCTGCATGAAGTCGAACAAACATTTTGATCAACCGCCCCCTGAAAAAAACCAATGGGAAACACTAGGTGCGTTCGACATAGACTGACTTCATGCAGCGCTGCAGCCAGGGACGGACTGGGAGTAAAAATAGGCCCTGGACTTTGATCCAGACCAGCCTACCAGAACCGGTCCCGTATACGCCACCACAGCGAGCGCCCTGCTAATGCATGCAAATTAATTTGCATGCATTAGTAGGGCGCTTTGGGACTTCCACGCTTAATGCGAGCGCGCAAGCGAATTATTTTGGCTGATTTGAGCGAAAAATAGTTTTGAGCTTGATGTAAAACAAACAAACATAGCCTTTTGTACAATTGGTAAAACATTGTCTAGTGAAGGTACTTACGTTTACGTTTGTGTTTCCTGGTTTTCCATCTTTATATTGTCTCTATAGCTAACTTTCGATCTGTCAGTGTCACTGTTGTGTATAGGCGGCACTAAGGGCTGCATCGACGTTCATTTGGAATAGACCAACCGGCCTGGGGGATCGGGGGGCCGGCAAACCGTGTTGCTCAATCTTCCAACATTTTTATTAGTAGTAAAAAATTATGGTGGGTCGGAGGGCCGGCGGCCCATCGGAAAATTCCCCAAAAGTGCCCAAAAGTGCTTCGGCCCATCGGAAATTCTCCCGATTCTCCCGATGGCCAGTCCGCTACTGGCTGCAGCCGGCTGCAGGCGGCTGACTTGAAACAGTGAATTCTGGTTAGACTTTTTGTCCGACTTGAGACGGCGCCGAGGTTAAGTCACTGTAACGTCGCCATCAAAGTACCGTGAGATCGATTCAAGAACTGCCGGCTGTGTAGCCGAGCGCATTTTCTCCAGAGCAACTGCCATAGAGTTAATATAACTAGAGACAGCTACTTCTGTCTTCCAAGATGGCGTCCCCATTCATTTCTATGAAAAGTGCTCAGTGGCGCAGTGAGGCAAGCGAGAGCTCCTAACGGACCGCGCCATCTTTCCAGAAGGACTCGTCCGGTCTTGCGCAGAAGCTTGTTCCTAGCTCCGAAACTCATGCATGCTTGCAACTAGCTGTATACGTCATACTTTGCGACAACCAGTCACGAGCGTGTGAGCTGGAGCTAAGGCATTGCAGAAAACTGTCAGAATGTGGTAGAAGTCCGATCAAGAAGCAGATAGCCTACATGTAAACTTTACGAAAATCAATACTATTAGTACTATCGTATTATACGTGCAGGGCCTATACGTTGTTCTTTTTGCTTTGTGTTTATAGTTTAACTGCTTATGTATTGTGTCGGATAAATAAACTTTAAACCTGATTATCTGGCTCCGTTGTTGTTCTAGCTTTGCAAAGCAAATTAAGCCTATACCTTTACTATTATAATGATGATGAGTGTTGTTTACAATTACTAGCTTATTGTTAATGCCATCGTTGTGGTGTTAACTGACTTAAAGTTCTAACAATATAACGACCATAACAATATTGACGTTATCAGACATGATTTATTTATCTTTGTCTTTGCCTCAGAATAACACGTCAACAATATATAATGAAGCCGTAACATGCCACGATATTATAACTAATTAGTTTAGGCTATAATTACGTTTGTCATGCCATGTGCATAATAGCGTTCATTACAAAATGGTTAAATCTGCTTTAAAATTACTTAAATTAACTCTACAAACAACCGTCATGTATGTGCAACCATTTGTAAAACGTGCTACAATAAAGGCAGGCAGCTGTAGATTATCAAATCCTTTCTCTTTGTTCTCATTCAGCTCAGGTAAATCTGCGATTTGCTGATGCTCCCTTTTGTGCTCATTCATTGTTCGCATCCGCGAGCACGTTTCCAGGCAACTTTTCTTGACGTAAGTAAATAAATGGGCTGCTAGTTTACCCATTTCAGATTGGTTTCAATCTTTGCAAAAATCAGGAAAAATTATTCTATGAAAAAGCTAGTAGTATGAGCCAGGTTTGAGAATCTAACAAAAATTATTGGGGGAGATAGTTTTCGATATGTTGACTGGAGTTAATAGAATAAAAACGACCGGACGAATCGGGTAGAAAATCGGAAATGCAATACCAACTACATCCACCGGGGCTGTTGCCTCAAGCCGAGAGTCGAGGTGTGGGGGCTTGGCAACTGCACGGGTTCAAGTGACGAAACAGCTATTTCATGATTGGCCAGACTCACACTCGACAACTTTGACGCGTGTTTTGTAATATTCCGACACCTTAAGTTTTGCCAACGCGCCAAAAAGTTTAATTGAATTAAAAATGTGTTGAAGGGTTTTAGTCAGCCTCTTCACTAACGGAAACACTACGTTTAATTATAAATAAAGTAAAGTAAGCAAACAGCGCTTAATCGGCCATAACTGACGTCAACGCAGCAAACCACGAGAAGCTGAAATGTCTGACTTCACAGAGCGGTTTTCAACTCCAACCCAACTGCAAGCGGCTACTCTCGCCGGTCGTTTCATGCAGCCGCAGTCCATGTCGAACGCACCTACTGATGTACATTAAAGTTGAGAACGTAAATGAAGTTTAATTGGTTGTGTAACGTTGGATGGACCGGTCACTGTATAGGCCTACACATACTGTGTAGTAGGCTAATTAGCCAGAGTTTTGTAACGAAATAGGTCGCACCATAATGATTATTTGCACTTGCACAAATGCTCCCAAATATATTTTGGTGTCGCACAGACACAATTTCGAAGTAGGCCTATATGCGACCAAAACGGTCACAATTTCATGCCTGTATCCACTCATTAGATGTTAACAGAATAACAGCAACAGTCTGTAAGGTGTCCCTTGTGTTTAAGCTATATGAGATAGGCCTACACTTATTCACCTGAAACTCTAAAAATGCAATCAAACAGTAAGAGGGCTTTGCATGTTTGTGATGCAGAGACCCATCGAATTGTGTTGAGTTTCATCAGCTGTTTTGCTGGAGGCGTCTTCCTGTCTGCCTGTCTGCTCGACATCATCCCAGACTATCTCTCAGACATCAGTGCTGAGCTACAATCACGGAAGGTGAAGGTGAGTTTGGCCCCACTCCCATCAATTAAACAACATGAGGCGCGACCTCAAAGTTTTGGCTTAGACAGCGAGCTGTCATTTTTGCAGTTAATTTGGATCCCATGGCCATGTGTATTTATAGTATACCACTAACCATAACCCTTTGTGTGGTTGGTAAATCATAATGTATTAAAGAGGGAAGCTTTAACTGAATTAAAGTCCATGTGCATCTGTCTTAAATAGACCAGCTTCCCAATCGCTGAGTTCATCATGGCTGCCGGCTTCTTCACTGTCCTCATTCTGGAGAGAATTGTCCTCAGCTGCCGTAAGGAAGAAGCGGCCGTTGAGGAGAGATCCCCCTTGATAAACTCCAGTGTTCATGGTTATGGACACAGCCATGGGCATGGACGAACCACATCCAGCAGTTTGGAGGGGAGCGGCCGTCACATTCATGTTGACCACCAGGCCCACTCTTCCTTCCGTTCTTTAATGCTTTTCCTCTCTTTATCCCTTCACTCTGTGTTTGAGGGCCTAGCCATAGGCTTGCAAACCACAGATGCAAAGGTATGAGCTTCGTTGACAACCTTTTGAAGTAAACACAACATGTTTGCTGTGTATGTTATACTATGTTGTGCCATGTATGTCACATTAGATCCGTCACCTGGTGTACTGCACAACTGAATAAGTTCAAAGATTTACAGAAGCCTGCAAGTCCTGTCTACATTGAACTCACTACCCTTCATGTACCATACTATTAAGACTGCCAACTACAGAAATTGCTGTTCTTAGATGAATGAGTTGTAGCATGTGACATTGGTGTGACTTTTGGTTTATGTAACGTGTAAACGAGAACTTTACCAGGGAGAACATTTCTAGAAAGAACGGTTAAGGCTCAATGAGGATATGTGTTCTAAAACAGGAAGGAGGTCACTTTCATAGCAAATGCTTTCTTCCACATCCTCAGGCTGCTACTCATGTACTGTCAGCTGATGCCATGGGTTGATAATGAAAACTATTTACCCCAAATAAACTGTTGTAGGGTTAGGATTGGGTTGCATTCACCCAGAGAATAGTTGGTTTCTTGAGTATAAAGATTTTAAAAAAGCTTTGTCAAAAGAAAAAATACAATACATTTAATTTTACATGCACTGTTATGGTAAACACTGTTTTCTCTTTCACTTCCAGGTATTGGAGATCTGTATTGCCATTCTGGTTCACAAAAGCATAATTGTTTTCAGCCTATCAGTGAAACTGGTCCAGAGTGCATTGCGGCCTATGTGGGTGATAGCTTACATTGGTGTCTTCGCAATGATGTCACCGCTGGGTATAGCTTTGGGCATCGGAGTGATTGAGGCAAAGCTGGCAGCTGGCTCTTTGATCCAGGTCATCCTGGAGGGGTTGGCGGCAGGGACATTTGTTTACATTACCTTTCTGGAGATCTTGCCCCATGAACTCAACTCTGCAGAGAACCAACTGCTCAAGGTCCTCTTCATCCTACTTGGCTTCAGTGTTATGGCGGGCCTAACCTTCATTGGCTGAGCACCATGGATTGGATCTACCCATGTAAACACCCAAGGGCCTTGATGGACCCCATGCTTACAGCAGGTTGAACTTCTGAATTTCTTTTGAACTATTGTGGATGTTTCAGTGTTTCTATCCCACTGTTTTTATCTAAAACTTCCAGAAGTTGTTGGTTTTTTCTTTTTTTAAACCTTTATTATAATTCTTCAACTCAAAGATTCATAGAACTGACATGAAGTGTTTGTATTTTCTGTATAAAACTGTAGGACAAAACCGCAATTTGTGATTCTAGCCCATTGCACACATGCTACTAATGTTTGGAACACCACACTGTATCATAATACCTCAGTATTATGTGCCTTACAGATTAGATCAATTAGATGTACTGTACTACATTACTCCCTAATTTCAGTATGTCTTAAGGATATCACCAGCTTGGACAATGTCCAATTGTTTTCCATGTTCCCTCCACATGCTTGGATGTGATAAACTGTTGTGATCAGGGCTGTGTTGGGATAGTTTCTTTGCAGACCTAAGTTTTTTTCCTTTAAAGGGGCGATTGACTTCGTTTTTTGGGTATTTCACACTGTTCCTTAAGGTCTCCGAATAGGGTATGTAACATTGGTTGGGTTAAAAATGGCCCGGGTGCTCTTCTATGCCCCCTGATAGATCCTCTGAAATGTTCCCGGGAAAAAAAAACACTAGCTTTTCTCCTTTTATGGTATGCTCATTAATATTTAAATAAGCTGCGCGCTGATTGGTTGGTTTTCAATAAGGATGGGCGTGGTTAATCGAATATCCGGATATCCTAAAGTAAGTTAGTATTCGAATACTTTTTTCGAATATTTATGAGCCTAGTTTAATTTAAAAAAACATTATTGAAAAACCGTCGCGTCGTGTTGTGAATTCTAATAGTTGTGACGTTAGAAAATGATGAAAACCATCAAAAAAGGAAGGCTACGCCTGTGTTCTGCTGTGAGTCTCCTTTCATTTCATTTGGCGCTACAAGAAGCATAGTGTCCTGGCTAAGCGGTACTTCGCAGCAACCTCAGGTCCTGCAGTCTTTTCTACGCCGGCCTGCTCGTAAATCGACTCCGTACTTGCCTCTCCCCTGAGCATGTTTACATGCTAATTCTCCTGAATAAAAATGCATATGGCTAACGCAGTTGTGGCTTATTTATTTTCTTACCAGTAGCCAGTAGCTACCAGTAGAGCTAGCGTAATCGGCTGTTTATGTTTGCAAGTGTGGTGGCGCATCGTATCCTATAGGATTCCGGTTCCAAGTTAATATCCAAGTTAATATGCAATAGTTCTCCGTGTGTCTTTCGTTTTTATCGAGAATAGCCTACCCAATGTGTTTAATTCAGTCCAATGTAGCCAACTTTTTATTTCACATAATAATAGGCTAATCGCCTCTTCGCCAAATTAAGAGCCTACGTCTGAAGACGCAGCGTTTTTTCAAGTTCATTGTATTTTCGTCATGTTAATAAATTGATCTTTCATTTGTTTTCTTTATTCAACCCTTATTTAATCTAATATCTTAACAGTCCCAATAATTGCCAGAATGTGTGGTGGTTCATGTGTTTACTGTATGCTTTGCGTCAGGAGACTTGAAATAAAAACGCGCAAATAAATCTATTATGTCTACACAACACTGTTTTCAACAGATTGACTACATATCATTTGAAATGAAAACATTACTTGTTTCCACTTCTGTTGTTGAAGCAAACTGGATTGACTTGGGTGGGTAGAACGTTACTGTAGGCTTAGCAACCAAACCATATCGTGATTCAACTCGGCTTCAGTTAGTTAGCTCTAGATATCTTGCTGAAAAATAACCTGACAAAGATCTGGACAAACATGCAACCTTTAATTGTAGATTTACATGACACGGGTTATTTATTTGAATGAAACAAAGTCAGGAACATGAAACAACGTTAGCTCCATTGCCAATAAACGAGGCTAAATTATCACACATTCTACCTATGCTCTTGTGTTAGCAAGCTAAACTAGTTTACATGCCTACTACAGTCTAGGTGTTACTAGTAACAGTTACTAGCAATGCTATCTAGCACCTGCCTTTGTCCAGTTCTTTCAAATAGATTATCTAAACAGGCGTCAGCAATAAGCCCTGCTGTTCGTTTTCTGGCTATTTTTTCGGAAGCTTCCCCTCTAATGCCGACTACAGCTCGTCTAGCTAGAGTCATTTGATGTGTGTAGAAACGTATTTAGCTTTCTACCTATGCTATATACAGGACACGTTAGCATTGCTAATACTGTTAGCACAACATCATACTGTCCTTACAGGTTGCGGTTGCAATGAGCATAGGCCTACGGTCGGAACAGCACCTATTTCCAGGTTCAGCTTCCTAGCAAATCCTGCTTGAAATTGTCCAAGCTTGTCAAAACTGTCTTGGGTAAAATGTTCAGAGCAAATGAATGATTGAGTGTCGAACTTCGCTGGGATCTTCTCATAGACAACAGCAGCCATGCCTGTCGAATGTTTGGCTCCTTGGGAAGACTTTGAGTCTTAGCCTTCCCTGTAAAGCCTGGAACACAGCATTTACGACCGTGGTCCATTTTCAATATCCTTGTTATAATTCAAAACGTTCTTCTTTGTAATTCCTTGTAAGTAGCCTACACGGAGCAGCGCGCAGCTAAACTAGTGTCGGAGATAGACGCTCCCTCGGGCTGGTCTGGATGTAAATGTTTGGGCGTGACAAAGATACAGACCAGAGCCAAAAAGGGCGGTCCACGGTCCTACGTCACACCGGTGGCTTTGTTGAAAAGCTAGAGTTTTACAGCCAATTTTTTTTCTTTTTGAGATTTGCATATGAAAGAGGTGTCAATGGACTTTGATATTCACTGTATGTTCATTTTACCCACCGAACTGTCGTTATTCAACTATGACAAGGTAAAATCGGTTTTGCAATCAATTGCCCCCAGGGCTCTACATTAAGGCTTGTCCGCTTGTCCGGGACAAGTGGATTTTTTGTAGGGCAAGTGGAAGAGAACTTTACTTGTCCCACTGGACAAGTTAAAACTCAAATGAAATAAAATGCTATGTTACTTCACGTTATGTTCCAATTATTACGTCTATTTTACAGAATGTATTTGACCGGTTCCTGCATTAGCAAAACACAAAATAAGTGGCTTCGTCCCAAGATCTCTAGACCGTGCAGCTAATTTAATGCTTAACACTTGAACGGGGGCTTATTACTTGAAAGAGGAATTATTTACTGTGTCATAGCAATTACACCATCAGGGCTTAAACAAACTGTGACTTGCTCAAGTAGGCAAATGGCTAGTAGAACATTTCATAATAAATTCAGTAAATCAAGCAACGCTGTAAGATCCAGTGAAATGTTATACAGCTAGCAAACTAACGCTAGCTAGCATCGCTACGACATTGGCTAACTCTACTTTGGTAGGCTATCCTCAGTATTTGCAAGCTATTAAAGCAATATAGTACGAGTGCGAGTGGGGTTGTTGAGGAATATACCACGGGTGTTGTTCGGCCGTAGCCACGAGGCCGGAGAGCACGAGTACTATATTGCTTTTATAAAACAATTTTATAGTCAACCAATTAACATTTAAATACAGCTATTGATTAAAAAAAATGTTTATTTTGCCATTGTTCCTCCGCAGCGAAAAAATAGTTCCGGTGTCAACGTCAGCTGAGCTATTAACCCGAAAGGTAACGTTATGCTAGCAAGATTCAAAGGCAATAACATTGTGTACGGTTGACAAACAGTTAATATAATTTTACATTATGTTTGACAGGAAGATTTGCTAGCTAACCAGCCATGTCAATATCCCAAAATCAATATCAAGATTTTCACGAACAAAGTATCGGCCATACTAGTACTAGGCTACAGTACGGCCGCAGCCTGTGGAGCAAGTTGAATAGCAAATTGATGTGAGATGACCGCATCAAAGTGGAGATTTTCTCCAAAGTGTAATTATAATTTGACAGTATGTTTAACGACAAGACTAGCCAGCTATCGAGCCATGTCATTGTCCCCAAATAAAATCCAGATTTTTAAGAAGAAAATAATTGGCCATGTGTAGAGTTGCTGCTACTGCTGTCGTGTCGGCCGCAGCCTGTCTGAAGTAACCTAGATTGACTAGCGAGGTCAATAGAGAACGGGATGTGAGATGAGCGGAATGCACTGACACAGTACATTCTGAAAAGAAACATTTTTCAAATACGTTATAAAAAATATTGAAGTCATTGTTAAAGTCTTTCAAATTGTAAATGGAGGCTTTGACTCGTCCCCGTTGTTATGGTTACTTATTTGTATCAACGCAAATGTTTCATCGCGGAGTGATTTTTTTATTGGAGTGAAAAGTCAGAGTGGGTTGTTGTCAGATAATTCAACTCATGGAACGTCTCTCGTCCAATCAGAAACAGCTATTTAAGTCGGAAACCCAATTGTTTTATAACTAAACTTATACTGTATCTAAAATATGAGAAATGGCCACGAGACAAGCTTTCACGGGTGTTCGCGTGTCTATGTTGCTTCACTCCGTGGGCCCGCACCTCGTCCATTACTGTTTACAACGTTAGCAGGACTACTTGGTTTGCGTTGCCTTCTCACAAGCCCCCACCCTTCGCCCCTCGGCTTGAAGCAACGGCCCCGGTGGATGTAGGTGGTATTGCATTACGGTTAGGTTCCGACTCTTCCGGTCGTTTTTATTCTATTAACTCCAGTCAACATTTACAAAACTATCTCCCCCAATAATTTTTGTTCGATTCTCGAACCTGGCTCATACTACTAGCTTTTTCATAGAATAATTCATCCCGATTTTTGAAGTTTGAGACCAATCCAAAATGTGTAAACTAGCACCCCATTTATTTGCCTACGTCAATAAAAGTTGCCTGCAAATGTGCTTGCGGATACTAACAGGGCACGAGCACAATAGTTCACATTGGCCGATAGCCGATTTACATGGAGCTGAATGAACCATAGACTTATATTGAATGAGCACAGGGAGAACTGGCTTGAGTTGCCTGCCCTGTTGCAGCAAGTTAAGCAAATGTCACACATACATGACATGTTGTTAATATAGTTTATTCCCGTTATTTTTAAACACATTTGATTTTTCGTAAAAACGTTCATGACATGATGGCAAATATAATATGTTAAGCGCGAGCATAGATTGTTGACGTCTATCTGGAGCAAAGACGAAGATTAATACTTTAACCGGTAACCACAATAGGAAATTATATAGGCCTATATTTAAATAATATTAGTCTTGCCTTCAGAAGCTTTTGTTAAACACACCCATTATTCTTTTGTTGATCGTGTCATCAAGCCAGACTGCTTTTGTGGGACAATGAAGGTCCTCGGTGACTAAATGTTTCACCCCCACTTACATCTGATGGAAACGTCGTGTAGCCTATACGGTTCTTCGAATATTCCCCTTTCAAAGGCAAATGTCCAATAAAGTATATTTTAGACACAGTTCTCAAGCTTTTATTTATTACATTATTACCAAGTCTTGTTAGATCACGTTATATCCATTAATAGGCGTTTGGTTAGGATGAACATATAAAACACATGGCCATATTTCTACACTGATGTTAAATTGAAGGCAGTGTGAAGAAAGTAAGCTATTCTAAGTCTGCATTATGGAAGATTTCGGTTACGAAAATAACTATAAAGCTTTCTTTGCCTGGCGAGAACAAAGACGGAGCTGTTCATGCTAACAGTTTATTTCATCCGATACAATGCGTTGGAAATCATACTAATATGACGAAGAAAAAAAGCAACCTATGTGATGAGTTCCATCTAGAATAGCCCTATATTTAGCCCTATAGCCTATTTCTAAAAAACAAGTGAAAGGAATACTATACAGTGACAGAATTAATTTCCGTTAAGTTTGCATCATGTGTCTGATTCTTATCGGACTTGTACCCCATTCTGCCACTGCAATGCCTTAGCTCACACGCTCGTAACATAGGCTCGTAACCATATCAATCTATGCTCGCGACTGGTTGTCCCAAAGTATGACGTGTACAGCTAGTTGCAAGCGTGCACAAGGTCTCGGAGCTAGGGAAAAAAAGAGCCACTGTTTAAAGCTAGACCGGAAGACACGGAAGTGGAAAGATGGCTGCGTCCAGTCTCGCGCTCTCGCTTGCCTCACTGCGCCATTGAGCACTTTTCATAGAAATGAATGGGGACACCATCTTGGAAGACAGAAGTAGCTGTCTCTAGTTAAATTAACTCTATGCCTTCTCAGCGTGAGAAGTACAAGGTGTGAGAGCGTCTGAGCAGGGGCGATTTTAGGATCAGACCTCTAGGGGTGCTCAGCCCCCAATTAGAATCTGTCATGAATACAGTGCCTTGCAAAGGTGCAAAACCCCCTTGCTAATATAAATCCCTAATTTCACTTGATAACAATTAATAGATTGATGTATTATTATGCAAAATATTGAATGAATGAAAAAACTAAGGATGTCCCTTTCTTCATGAACTACCAGCATCAAATGATAATAATGATATATATATATATATATATATATATATATATATATATATATATATATATATATATATATATATATTTTTTAGGGGTGCTTGAGCACCCCTTAAAAGGGTCTAAAACCACTACTGGTGTATAGCCTACTTTACAGTTGAATATTAGCTGATATTTAACTACATACATTTAACCGATACAAATGCTGCTAAAGCTTGCTTGGTACACCACTGCCGACGCTAGCAAAGTAGAAATGTCAACGCAATTTTTTTATATATATATAAAATGATAAATCTTTACCCGGACAAGTGACTTTTGTGTATGGACAAGTAAAAAGTTAATGTACTTGTCCGAAGGACAAGTGCCTCAAAAAGTTAATGTCGAGCCCTGGCCCCTTTAAGAGCTTAATACTGCTCCTTATTGTAAAAAGTCAGCCTGATAATGCCAGATTGACTGTAAATTTAACGAAATTTGACCATCACTATCCATGAGCCAGGGCCTTGTGATAACTTTGTATTTATTTTATTATGAATTTCTCTGCCGTTTCTTCCTCCTCTACTTGCAGTCAAAGCTTATCTAATTGAATTGGGAGGGTCAGATCATACACTTCTTCAGCTTTATCACACATCTCACGCCAGTCATGTCAGATCAGTGGTTCTGTAAGGAAGGCAGAGGAAAGTTGCAAGTTCAACACCCCCTTACTTCTGCAGTCTCCTTTCTGATAACCCTGTCAAAAGAGACGATAGAGCTTTTGATTATGGTGTGCTGAATTTACTTTTTGTGCATGGCCTGTTTTGAAATGTGGCCAATGTTCATGGCTATGGTCAACAGTGTTATTATTGGAGCTTTGTTGGTCTTGTTACTCGTGTCCTCATCTATGGGTTAATGTCATGTGGTTCATGCTTGTGTACTAGTTTTAGTAAGGTTTGTTATCTCTGCCTCTAGGTGGGACTATTGACCCCCAAACTAACAATACTGAATTAATGGTTAATGGGAGTGGACAGGTAAAGTAGTTTTAGCCAGCCTGTTCAACCAGCTTCATCTCTCAAGCTCAAATTTCCTGATGTATATTGAAGTGAACCTTTCATCTACACAAGTACAGATATGGAAGCTCAGGGTTTCCCGCAGCACTTTTCAGTTAAGGCGGCCGCCAAAGCAACACACGCTTGCCGCCTTAAGTACATGGTCAAAATAGCTTTTGACGACATTGTTCTGTTTTCTCCCTTCCATTCCAAACCATGAACAATGCCAGTCTCCCTCTGCAGAACGCATTGGAGGAAATACGTTTTGCCCCCCCCCCCTCCCGCTCCGCCGGCAAACCCCACCCTACCACCTTAGCTAACACATTTTCTGCATGCGAGTTCTTAATAAACCCCTGCTTCAGTCCTAAGCTGTGTAATAACCTGTAAAAAAAACATAAAAAGGTGAAAAAGAGTTTGTGCATCTACTACTGAGGACATTTATTAACAGACTGTTGTAATTATTTGCCCATTTTAAAATGATTCCTTAGGTATTCACTTCCTAGAAACATTCTGAAACAACACATAAGACTCAATATATACGTGGCCGTGTTGTACCCCGGTGTTGAATGTCACACCCTCACATATTTCTGTGTATCAATATCCAGGAGGTCCTGTCAATAGAACAGCAGAATAAACTACAGAGATGATGACCGTAGACCCTAGAGTGACAAAAATCCATTCCAGGGTCTGAGAAGGATATTGTGGTGAACAAGAACGTCTTTGAGCAGAGAGATCTTATGTAATGGAGGGCTTTGGGACGCACACAGTGACATCAACTGATGGACATTCTTGAACCATCAAAGAGTTTTCTCTCCATACCAGAAATTACAATTGTCCATTACCGTGCCTGTTATTATAGACAACATAGTTGGACCTCCATTTGGGAGAGTAGAAGCCATTAGGACCCACTAATGAGAACCCGGTTGCTCGGGAGGAACAATGGGAGAGTCAACTGGAGCTATGGGGACCGAGGGGCCAGGCCTGCTAGCTGGATTTGTCTCAGCTCAACAGAGCAGCAGGGCTTTGGTGTGGGACAGACATGCCCACCATTCACCAAGAGCTCATTAACCACTTCTCCCTCACCCCGCTCCCCTTCATACCATGTACAGTCCCCCCACCCCGGTAGACATGAAGGTAGAGAGGAGGGCTATGGATAAACAACTTTCTCTGTCACATTGTGTGACTGCTCTCACATTTGCCCTTCCTACATATTACTTGCATGTTTTTAATGATTTAAGGATTGAGACTAGAAAGAGGACTACATGCTCAACTGACTAATGAAGTCAGCCTACTTGCCCTCTTTTGCTTGCTACAGTATGCTTCACACAAAAGTTTTCTCTGGATTTCACGAATGAGATCCATGTGGACCATCTGAAATGAGGGAATGGTTTTCACAGTTTCTCAATTAAGCTGACAAGCATGTCATCAACATTAGCTACCTTTTCAGGAAATGTTGATTGACACTTAATTGAAAAGCACTAAAACCAATCAGACAAGTGATGAGCAAATCTGTAGCCAATGAAGTAGGTCAACTAGATCCTGCATCATCTTTACATTTAGTGGGTTTATCTGAATCACTCAGCATGGATCGATGAGGATGTCCATTACTCTGTATCTGATTTTGTTGTGCAAGGTTGTTTAAGCTCCAACCCTGCCTCATTAGAAAATGAGGTTTGCAGAGTGCGCTCTCCATATTACTCACACTAACTGCCTCCTGACTCGTTGACATAGTTAGAATGGTTTGATGTTACGCAATCATGGATAAAATTATAATCCCAAATCTTGATCCAAAACAGGGCCCTCTGAATACATTTGTGGAGTGCTGGGAGATTCATTTTGAATGGGTATAATTGGCAGTGACCAGGGCTCCTATGTTATGGCCATCAATACTCACTTCCTTCTGAGCTAAATCTATGGTTGCATGATTTGTCTGATGTTCAGAACATATAATTAGGTCTGCATCATGGAGGAGCATGTCAGCATAGCTAGAGTCACACAGTGGACAGGAACGGCAAGCTTCATGGCACGCCCATGCACCCTGCTAAAATGTAAATAGTGTAATCACTGTGCTTATTCTTATAGTGGGACTCTTACTTATACCAAGTCTTGAACAGTCAGCTTCTGGAGACATATTCATCCAGAGGGTTACTGGGATGCTTAATTTCCCATAGCTCAGATTCTGAGTTATTGGTCACATTGCTCTCTTTCTCCTCTCTCTCACTCTGTGGTTTATATGATGTGAATTAGAACCTCCTAGTAATTCAGGGTGATGTGCTAGTCTCTCTCTCTGTGAGTGACACTCCCTCCTCCCTCAAGACCCCCATTCTCTCCCTCCCTCCCTCCCTCCCTCCCTCCCTCCCTCCCTCCCTCCCTCCCTCCCTCCCTCCCTCCCTCCCTCCCTCCCTCCCTCCCTCCCTCCCTCCCTCCCTCCCTCCCTCCCTCCCTCCCTCCCTCCCTCCCTCCCTCCTCCTACATGCCTTTTCATCCACTCTGCTGTCATTCTCAAGAGCTCTCTCACAGGTTCTCTCACTCTCTCCATCCCTGTCAGTCCAGCTCCCTGTGGTCCAAGACTAAGGTAAGGTTAAGCAGACCTGAGAACAATCAAATGTTATAGTTACAATTAGTTCAGACAAATTCCTAGGTCAGATTTTATCCAGTGATTTAAGCAATTCTGAGATGAGATTGTTTTATGAGATTAAACAAGTGGCATTATCTAACTT
The DNA here is from genome assembly GCF_054491055.1 of Hypomesus nipponensis. Taxonomy (NCBI): domain Eukaryota; kingdom Metazoa; phylum Chordata; class Actinopteri; order Osmeriformes; family Osmeridae; genus Hypomesus; species Hypomesus nipponensis. Next base: position 18,927,053 of record NC_140379.1, on the reverse strand, counting down.
GATAGATGGTCATTTAATTGGCTTTCAAAGATAAATGCTATCAAGTAAATCTTTATTTTATAAAAATAAATACATATATTGTGATTGAGGGACTGTACAGGATGAAAGATTTACAACTAAGATTGTGGTTTAGTTGTTCTGTGTGCATGGACTTTGTTCTAGAGAGTTTAAAGGAGGTCTCTTTTGTAGAACTGAAAAGAGACACTGTACAATCAAACACAATCTGCCACTTTAGAAAATGCATATCCACATAATTCAAATGCTATACATAAAACATAGATTCTAAGGACTGAGAAATTCAGGAACTGAATGAATGCCAACATCTTTATCCTAAGTAAATGCAGGAAACTGAAATAATACCAAGCGTATTCTGTGACATTTTAAATTGAAACCACCCCTGAGTTGTAAGGGAAGCTGGACCGTATGTGAAGGCAGTAAATTGATCCATGATGAACATAATCATTAGTAATCAAAATGATCTGAAAAGTAAGTGTTTGGGCCCCTATGCGCTACTCTCTGTTCACAGTGTTGGTGACTCTCCTGCAAGATCCTATGACCATGGCTGCTGTAAGTATTCTCATCAGCAACTAATAGGAAGGTTAACAGCTGGATGCTGATCTGTTCTCAGCTTCAGACAACTTCTTATTGTCTCATCCCATGGTGTCACTTTTGAATGCTGGCAACCTGGCAGGCTGGCAACCTGTTTGAGGTTCTTGAGAATATCAGAGCCTGTTGCTGGTTATACCTGTTTTGTAGAAGATAAAGGCTTTTATAGAATCCTTAGTGTTTTTGCAAGCGGTTTAGCAAACGTCTCTGTAATTATGTGAGACAGTTTAGCAGCCTACTCTGCATCATTTGTGGTCTGGCCGAGGGTGGGGCACTGGCAGGGGATTATAATTTGTGTGTGTGTGTAGTTTACATAGACCCACAGAAAGGCAACAAGTCAACCACAACTAAGTATTCAGACATGCTCTCTCTCTCTCTCTCTCTCTCTCTCTCTCTCTCTCTCTCTCTCTCTGTCTCTCCCTCTCTCTCTCTCCCTCTCTGTCTCTCCCTCTCTGTCTCTCCCTCTCTGTCTCTCCCTCTCTTTTTTGCCTGCGTGCATGAACAGACTGGAACGTTCCGCATGGTTTCAGAGGAAGAGCAGGCTATGAGGTCCAAGCTGGAACACCTGACTGTGAAGGACCACGGGCCGGTGTTTGGCCCTTGCCTCAAACTGCCTGCTCACACCATACAAAAGGTACAGAAACACACATCATCCAGATCCCAGGAGAGGATCACACTAAACTATAAAAAAAATAAAAAATTAACCAGCAGTACTTTGTGTACCACCACCATACATGGTCCTCTGATATTACTTTTCATTTCCAAGGCAAAGGATGAATTGAATGAGACAGAGCAGACCAGAATGTCATCTCTGAAGGAGCTGCGAGCCATGATGAAGGAAAAGGCAGGAGAGGGGGATGACCTGGCTAAGGCAGTGCTGGAGCGCTTTGGAGACAAACCAGACTCTCTGCTCCTACGTTTCATCAGAGCTCGCAAGTTTGACGTGGCCAGGTCCCACGAGCTCATGAAGGGTGAGGAGGAAAAGTCAAGTCAAAGGATTACTCCTTTGTGAATGCTACGATTACATTCCCAATTCATCTGTCTGTTTGTCTGTCTGTCTGTCCATCTATCCATACATCCTTTTTCCATGGATCCACTGATGCATCCGTACATCCATCCATCCATCAAAACTATAATAATAGGTACATACCTACACACATACATACAGTACATGGAGATGAACTGTCAAGGACACTGGATGAGATTGGGTAGTTGAGGGCCAAACAATTTTTCTGTGTTTTTTATTTGTTTTGTTTTCTCATCACTCAGAATGCTCTCTGATAATTGGAGGCTGACAAAGTGTTCCTTTGTGTTTAAATAGGGCAGGAGGTTTGGTTGGCCTGTGCACCCATCGTTTTCTGCTGGCAACTGTCCAGTGCCTGCACCGAGACACTGTGTGTTTGTGCAAAAAAAATGGGGGTCATGATAACAAAGCCCATTTCACTGTTTCTCATACACTCATGCAGTCTCTGGGTCTATGACACATGCCTAAACCACGCACATGCACACACATGCACATCCATTGAATATGTCTCTAATACATATCAAATGTAACTGGCTGAAAAGTAACATTGTACAATAACACAACCCTTTAAAGGGGGTGAATGTTGGGGCACCCAGAGTTGTGAGACAGGAATGTGCACTTGCTCCCCTGAGGTTAATTGGTGGCCTGGAAGGAAGGGGTTAGTCGAGCGGATCAAGATAAGCTGTGTCACACAAACCTGCACTCACACATGCATAGTTATGCTGTTGGCACATTGGGGTAAGATGGTTTGGGACAGAAGATAAGACAATGTTTTACAGATGTTCAGTCATCATGTGAAAGCAGCTCTGGATCACGGCTACTACGACAACCCATCCTAAATACTGGAATTTGTGTCAGATGGCATACTCAATTTTCACACACAATTAAATGTGTATTTTAGATCCTCATTATATTCCTTAAATTACTTAGCTCCGCTAGGTCAAGTGCTGCAGTCACTTGTCAAAGTGGGCCGTGGCCAACTCAATTTTGCACCTCCACATTGCTTAACAAGCTAATCCAAATACCAACAAAATATTATTCAATCAATTATTAATCAATTGTTCACTTAATTTCGTTCTATCCTAATATTCCATAACTATAAATAACAACAATAAACATAACCCATTCTGGCTCCAACAATACTGATGAACTATATCTCACTTGTGACTTGTAAGGTTTCTTTAATGTTCTCCTTATCGGTTGCATGTATGCAGGTTATGTGCGTTTCAGAAAAGAGTATCCTGAACTCTTTGAGAGCCTCACCCCGGAGGCAGTGCGCAGTACCATCGAGGCGGGCTACCCCGTGGTCCTGCCCAGCAGAGACAAGTACGGCCATGTGGTCTTGCTCTTCAACATTGAGAACTGGGACCTGGAGGAGGTCACCTTTGATGAGGTTAGGAATTTCTAACTAATTCTAATTTCTAATTAATTAAGCTTCTACTGAACTGTCTCAAGTGTCAAAGGGTTGGGGTTTGATTTTTTTGTTGACCAACCATTCCATTGTTGTATCACATTCTGTATACACATGTCACACTGGTTTCAGCACACCACATTATGACTTCTGTATCTGTGTGTGTGTATTGTAGACCCTGAGGGCTTACTGTGTGATTCTGGAGAAGCTCTTGGAAAACGAGGAGACCCAGATCAATGGTTTTGTCCTGATAGAGAACTTCAAGGGCTTCACCATGCAGCACGCCTCTGGGATCAAACCCACTGAGCTCAAGAAGATGGTGGACATGCTTCAGGTCAGAGCAGCTTCAACTAGTCCATCTACCTGTGGGTAGATCCATTCACATATCCATACACACTTATCTAGTCAGATGGCTGAGCGGTTAGGGAATCGGGCTATTAATCAGAAGGTTGCCGGTTCGATTCCAGCCGTGCAATGACATTGTGTCCTTGGGCAAGGCACTTCACTCTACTTACCTCGGGGGAATGTCCCTGTACTTACTGTAAGTCGCTCTGGATAAGAGTATCTGCTAAATGACTACATTTAAAATGTATATCTATGGGATCAAAGCCATGGGTCTACGCTCCACCACCTTTAGATATAAATATATATCATTACTAAACATCTGCTAGTGCTAATCCTAGATCCACTAATGCATCCTCAGACTGACAAAGGATGTTTTGGTGTTCTTGAATGCAGGATTCCTTCCCTGCTCGTTTCAAGGCAGTCCATGTGACTCATCAGCCTTGGTACTTCACCACCACCTACAACGTGGTCAAACCCTTCATGAAGAGCAAGCTGCTGGAGAGGGTGAGGAGGGGAGGAGGACTGAGGGTGTGAGGTGTACAGTTGGAGTGGAGAACATGAGATGAGCTGTGATGAGTGCATGGATGTGTCTCTCTCTTTCCATCTCTCTCTTATTCCGTTATCTTATTAAAGAATGTGTTTATGCAATGTCTGGTGGGAAGATAAATGCTTGTTCCAGGAGTTTCTCATAGAGTCAAGTGTATGTGTAGAGGGCCTTTTCTGATCTCTGTTCTTGGGCCTCCTCCTGGCAGGTGTTTGTCCATGGCGAGGACCTTGATGGCTACCTCAAGGAATTTGATGCAGACATCCTGCCATCAGACTTTGATGGCAAAGCCCCTGTGTCTGACTGCAAGGCCATTGCTACCAAGCTGTTTGGATCAGAGGACACTGCCCTTTAACCATGTCACTGTCACCTCTTGACACAAGGCTGGAAAAGTCAATGACCTGGTCTAAACCCAGAATCTAACACCTTAGACCCTCTGATCTGAAAAATAAACTTGGATCTAAAACGTAGGGTCTGTCAATGAAGAGGTTGTTTTTTCAGATTTAGAAATGTCCATACTTAGGTGCTAGAGGCTGATTTTAATCTGTAGGAGAAAGAATAGAAAAGTTGTTTGGTGTGTCTATACATAGTCCTTGGATATGAATGGTTGGTTGTTGTTTTTTTACTGCAGAGTAAAGTGTAGGTCCTCCTTGTAAGCATTTTTTCAGTCAGGGGTTAACTGTGACATTAAGAAAAAGGCGCTCCGCCAAGAATTTATCAACATGGCCTGAAGTGAATTTGGTGTTCCTTGTTTTAAATGTGCAATGTTTTTTATGACATTGGACCTCCTTTTTAAATTGCAGACAATATGTAAGTTACAATAGGTACACTCTTAACCTTTCTCATAAGAATATATTAATAAGTAAGTAATAAGCCTAAAATAGGCCTATGTTAGTTGTTGTGTTATCCGACAAATGAGCCAATTTGTTCAACAGTTATCTTTTTGCTTAACTAAGTTTAATTTCTTTCAAAACATCGGCCATATGTCTGTCTAATAACATTAATTGTCTGTATTGTATTGTAATTTATATCCCTGTACTGCTATAATCGTACTCTTCAACATTCTGACAAGGTAGAGCATTATTAGTCTAATAATCCCTGGAATAGCATCTGAAGAATCTATTTTCAATAAAATGTAAATATATTATATACATATATTGTTTTTCTTTTGTTTATGCAATTTTAGTTTATTGTATTTTCTATAAGTTGGTGTATTAACTTGCACACCATCTCGCATTGTCCAGGTCCAGTAGATATTACAGAAAATATTTATTGACACCGCGTAGGGTATAACAACCTCACTTATGTATTCAAGATCAACTGCAAACTGTTTGTGTGAAGACTTGTTTCCAATAGACGCCCCCCCCCCCCCCATATCCTCCCAAGAACCAAATATTCTTGATTAAATCAAACATATAATTTAGATGCTATTGTTTCTCCACAAATGCACATCAGTGATACAAATTCACAATACCAAAAGACTGTTAGTGACACAATTGTAATTCAATATGACCTTATTCATGCTCTAAAAATGTAAATGCCTATCTAATGAAAAATGTGTCAAATAAAAACTGATTTGATTTGAATTTATAGTTTTCAGCAAGTTCTACAATCTCAATGCAGGTTCCTTAATTTGACTACTATCCCTCATACAATATTAAACAGTAGACAATTGTATTACCCCCTATCTTAAACCAGAGGTGACAAGTCTCGGTGTAATCCTGGACTCAGATTTGAATTTAAACTCTCACAATAATAAACCAAAACAGCTTTTTTTCACCTCAGGAATATAGCAAATCTATGACCATTCATAAACCAAAATGATGCAGAGAAGCTGGCTGGACTACTGTAACGCACTTTTCGCTGGTCTTCCCAAGAAAACTACTGAAAGACTATAGTTCATTCAAAACTCTGCAGCTAGATTATCATCCAAAACCAAAAGGAGAAAACACATTAGTACAGCCCTAGCTACTTTACACTGGCTCCCTGTTGCCTTCAGAATTGACTGTAAGGTCCTTCTCCTCATATACAAAGCTTTAAATGGACAAGGACCCAGCTACATTGCTAACTCTCTTACTAACTATACACCAGCTAGAACACTGCGATCATCAGATGCAGGCCTATTAGAGGAAGCAGTCATAAGAAGATTGGTGATGCAGCCTTTGTAAACTATGCCCCAAAACTATAGAACACATTACCCATGAATATTAGGGAAGCAAACACGCTACACCTTTTCAAAAGACAGTTTAAAACTTTTAAAAACTTTTTACCAAAGCATTTTACCAATTTAGTCTCACAAGGGTTTTATTACTTGTATTATTACTATATAAATAATCTTATTATTATTAGTTGTAGTATAAAGTTGCTGTGTATTAATGGGTCTTAAATAAACTTTATGATTTTTGTAAAATACAGGGAGAAAAAAACTCTGTTATCCTACTGTATATCAGTGTTTCGTTTCAATATTATGGACAAAGCTCCACCAGTTGGTTTGTAACAGATGTAACATCTACTCGCATTAAATTCAACTTTTAACACTACATAGCTTTCACTCTCCTGAGCAATGTAGAATTGAATAACTAAATTCCATTCAAGACGGGGCTTTTAATGTGTGATCTACACATTTAAAGAGAGACAGATGGTGTATCTGAACAGAGTAAAGCATTAGCACAATAAAAACATTGCACAAAATGTGCAAAATGTCTAAATTGACCTGTTAGAATGTCTCCTTTTCAGCAAATTCACAGATTGAATGTTGGCACCCCATCCAATAATAATAGATTTCTTTCCACCTTCTGTAAATGGAATGTTTCCTGTGATGTTCTATTCAGTGCCCAAAACTATCACTCACCACTTAACCCTTAAGCAGCTTTGTGTAAGATAAGAGAGATTAGCACTTGTTCCTCCATAGCTCAATGAGATGAGAAATGAATGAAAAGTCTTATCTCAAGATAAAGTTAAACTAGCCCTGGCAGGGAAACATTCATTGTGACATTCACTGGCTATAAAATGCATGTTTCTTTTATTTTACAGCAAAGATGATCAAATCCTACATCTTGGATACAAACTTCTTCATATTAATGTATATACACAGTATATATATATTAGTGCTGTCAAACGATTAAAATATTTAATCGCGATTAATCGCATTAATGTCATAGTTAACTCGCGATTAATCACAATTAATCGCATATTTTTATCTATTCTAAATGTCCCTGATTTCTTTTTGTCCCAATCTTTTTTCAAATTGTAATGCTCTTATCAACATAGAAAAGTGGTTCGGATTGCTTTGTGCAAATATTTTTTTTATTGAAAACAACATTGCAATCGCCTGGCTTTGACGAGGGGGCAGAGAATTCTTATCAGCTGTGTGCTTGGCCATCAAGTGGTATTTCAGACTGGACGTGCTGCGATGATAGCTCAGTTTACAACGACAAAACACACAGATCACTGGTCTTGTCAATAGAACCATTTGGCAACTTTTTAAAAGCAAACTTTCCATTCAGAATCTTATTGGCATCCATTTCGGCATCTCGCGCTCGTCATCCACTCAAAACGTAACGTTAGCCTACTACCAGAGAATGTCTAATATCCGTAAACGGGCTCTGCTACTACTCTTTAGCCAGCTCGCAAGCCAAACGAGTGTTTGGCGTGCCTGTTGTTTTGTTTCCGGTCTAGCTAGATCCGGTGTGGTGTTGTAGTTTTTCTAACGTCGGTAGTTGTTGCAACAGCATGTGAAAAAAACTACAAAGTTTGCTAGGCCAAAAAGAGCGTTAATCGCGCGATAAAATAATTGACGCCGTTAATTTGGGTTTGCGTTAACGCCGTTAATAACGCGTTAAACTGACAGCACTAATATATATATATAAAGGAACGATAGGCGGTAACGATATACAGCCTTAACTAACGCGTACATTCATGTGTAACTTTCGCCTGCACATTTACGGCTGCAGCCGCTTATGAAACAGCTGCAGGCGCTTCCTAAACGGGTGTCCAATCAAAAATACGCGTTAAAATTACACGTATATATGACCCTTTTGGCTTTCCATATAAATAGGCCTACGTCTCCTCTTTATAACCTACGAATATTAGTGATGTCTGATGTCTTGTAAGCGTTTGAATAAAACGCCGTTTGTCTCAGCTGCTCGTGTGACGTCCGATGCTTCAACACTTCGACTTTGATCACGTGGTTTTTGCCCATTTGAAGCCACACTCGACACGTTTGTATCGGTACAAATTGTTTCGAAAGGTCGATACCGCTTCGTGAGCACGGCATCGAGCGTAAAATCACTACTAAATACTCTTTGGATGTTTTGGTGAAATGTGATAGTGTGGGGTTTTAGCGATGTGTGTGTAGTGAATAGATTTAACGGAGGAGTATTTTGTTGTTTCGTTAGGATCAGTGATTTACTGCAAACTTAGAAGCAGTGCGCCGGGGCCGTTTTAACGCGAGTGTTCAGAAATTCACAGATGTAAGTTAATTAATAGTAGGATTCACAGTACGTATAGAGGAAGTATGATCAATGTAAAATTTGTTAAATGTAATAATCTGTATATGGAAGTTGAAAGGAAAGTGGGGGTGGTAGTTTTGGCGTTAGCCTAGCAGTGGGCGTCCTTGCTAGATTTCGACTTCACGAGAGTCAACGGCTACTTGCTAGCCTGGCTGCCAGCCCAACTTCTCCCCGCCCACAAAAAAAGTTGGGTCTGGAGGGTCTCGTATTGGGGAACAACTACAGAAAACCAGAATCTGGGCGTACCAATGAAATTGCCAGGGCGGGCTTTATATGATGATGGACAGATGATCATCAGTAACGTAATCACCCAGGTCACAAAAGAGCGCTTAAGTTGAATTCGTTTTGAACAAACAACATATTACGTTGCTCTGATTGGTTGTAGGTCTATCCAATTGAGCGAAGAGGCATTTGTTTTCCAGGCTTGTTTGAAACACGCCCCATAGTCAAAGCCCAACGGTGAGTTCTCAGACTCATATTCTGACTAGAATTATGAGTATGACAACGTCAGGCTAGCTACTTGCTACTTGTGTCTTTTGTGTGTTTGATGGCTTTTCCAATAGCTTATTAGTTATAACGCTGAGTATTTCTGAATAATAATAATTGTAATTTGAAATGTGTATATGCATCAGTGTGCCTTGCGTCACTGTGTCCAATCCCGACCGCTTTAAACTACTATCAGAGAATGTCTAATATAGAGAGAACTCCCACTCTCGGGAAACTTCCGGGTTCTGAACTGGTTGCAGTTCCACTCAAGTTCCATATGAGGGCGCTAACGGTCGAGTGCAGAATGAATGGAGGTCTATGGAGCTAAACCCCTCAAAATCCACTTTTCTCAGGAAATAATTTTTTGTCTAGTAATTTGAATTCTGAAGTCGAAGGGGAGGCAAAAAAAATACACACCGCTGGGTGTTATATTTTTTTTCAAGTCCCCTTTCCGTTCTAAAAAGCCTTTGAAAATGTCATTGACGTCATACACATCGTACGACCAGAGCTACTGCTTGACGGCAAGCTCTAGTTACTTCCACTTTTCTCTCAAGGCATCGACAACACAGCTGACAGGTTAGGCTCTCCCTGTCAATACACATGCTAGAAATAGTTTTGCCTTGCTAATGTTGTTGCTAATTAGGGATGGGTATCGAGAACCGGTTCTGTAAGGACCTGGTTCCAAATTTCTCAAAACCCGAATATCAATAAGGTCCAAGCTTATCGATACCGCTATCGAGACCAAGTAATATAATGTAACGTTGACTTATGTCTCGAGAAATAAGTAATGTTATTTAAATCAAATCGCTGGTGCACAAACATAGAACGTTCGACTAATAAAATGACTAAATTCAATTGAATGGCCTGCCAACCGCCTTTAAACTAAACAAAGAATAATGTTATTGCCTCACGCGCTACCTCGTTTCATTTATCATTTTGTTGCTAGCTATGATGGCAGAACGCACGAAATGGTCAAAAGCTTGGCTACATTTTATTAAAGCCAAACATGAAGACGAAGCAATGTGCAATATATGTTCTAAAGTAATTTCTTGTCAAGAGTGCAACTATTTCACTCGCATATGCCCCTAAAATGTAATGTGTGCGCGAACAGCAAAAATGATTTACGGGCACAGTGTGTGAGTATAGACAAGCCTCCCCCCCTCTCTGTTGATCATTCAAAACATAGCCACCGCAAGCATGGCTCTGTGGGATGCTTAAACATCGTGTTAAACAAAAACAGAGACAGAAGAAAATAGGGATAAGATAAGGAAGGTTTGGGTTTGGGTTTGATTAGCTGGTCATTTAGCTATATCAGGTGCCTTTTGTTGAAACGTGTTCAACTTTTCATAAAGTCGATGAGCTTAACAATGTCACTTCGTCAACCAACCAATCACAGTCTAGTTACTCATCCAGGTTGTGGACAGTTTATATATAACTGATATAGCCTGAGCCAGGATCCATTGTGCCTATTGGCTCCTTTTAGCCAGCCTCCTCCTGAGAGCAACACGTTCCCCTTGTTCTATTTTACATCTGTTTTACTTAAGAAATAGAAAAGTATCGATAGTGGTATCGATAAAGACTCTAATCGTTAAGCAGTCTCAAAAATGGTATCGATAACAATTAACGATACCCATCCCTATTTCTAATGTTGCTAATGCTCTAACATTCTGGTTCTGCTTCGGATGCCATCAAGCGGGATCTTTGGTCGTAGTCAGTCCTTCACTAACCAATCAGCATTTGTTAGCAGAATGCTAGCGTGTTATGGGCAACAACGACTTACCCTGTAAGAAATTGAAAGGAAATAAGTACTCGTTCATTCAACTTTTGACCTGTAATCCATGTTGAACATGCAAAAACTACAATAAAAACGGAGATTTATCAACGACAATCAGGCGAAAGAGACAAATTTAGCCGTTTAGCTCCATAGACTCCCATTCATTTTGCACTCGACCTCGATCACTCCCAGTGGAACTCTGGTGGAACTGCAACAAAATTCGGTACAATGGGGCTTAATAGGGAATGGGCAGGCTCTCCTTAAACAGGCTCTGCTACTATTGTCCAAACCCGAACGTTGTTTGGACACCCAGTTTCCAGTCTTTTGCCACCATTTTCTTTTGCAATTGCTAGCAGAGGGTAAGTAAGCGGTCATGCTTACAAGTCTGAAAGCGCTGGTTCAATGACATTGTAAGTTGTTATTTAGTTGGGAACTTAAGTGCAGTATGTTGCATTGGTATTAAACATTTGAGAACTGTCAAATTAAATTACTTTTATAGCATAAACACAGCATTACTAGATGTCCCACTTTACCTGAAAAATGCTGTCCCACATTACCTGACATGATCAGGTAATGTGGGACAGTCACATAAAACGTTTTTTTTCTTTCTAACAAAGCATTATTTTACACATTTTTGTGTGTGTTTCAATCAGTGGTTAAACCCCTTCAATATGCTGCAATAGTTTTCATTGTAACTTAATTTAAATTCCTTTCCCAGCCTTATCATTGAGAAATATAATGTCATATGCCGCTGAACTTTCGATGCGTTTTTTCTGTATAGACCTCTTGTCAAGCCTGATCACGCCTACTCTGATGATGTCAGACAAATAAAAACCACTGCATAGTGACTAGAAGTGTTGTATTTACAAGTCAAGATCAGCTCTGGTGATTGGATAACGGTTTTGCACATGTTAAATCATCAAAATGCATAACTGTCCCACTTTACCTGATGTCCCACATTACCTGAACTCACCCTACAGGCGTTTTTTTAACGCCTGCAAATGCACGTGTAAATATACAGGCGTTTATTTAACGCCTGCAAGCCTTAACTAACGTGTACATTCATGTGTAACTTTCGCCTGCACATTTACGGCTGCAGCCGCTTATGAAACAGCTGCAGGCGCTTCCTAAACGGGTGTCCAATCAAAAATACGCGTTAAAATTACGCGTACATATGACCCTTTTGGCTTTCCATATATTTAAGGACACTACATTCATTGACAGAACCAGAGATACAGATAGATTGCCAGAGCTAGACAGATAGACAGAGATAGATACAGATATGAGATAGTAGGTGTACACAAGCACATAGCCTATCCTACATCTTTCTCTAGTTTTACCAGCCTTCAAATGTGGCAATCCCTTCCCCGGTTGCAAAAGCATGTTCCAAAACCTTAACCGCTATCTTACATTATCAACTAGTAATATATTATTTTAGCATATACGTCTACTAAAATAGGATGAGGGGATGCGATCTCACTTCATTTGAGTGAGTGGTTGCGCTCTTACCACGAGGCCATACTCAGTTGAAGAAAATGTGTAATTAATGTTATAAGAACCTAAAAATAAATATCATAAACGTAAATTAGCAAAGACGTTACGTTGTTTATAATACAACAAGATATATGATAACATATTTTTGACACTTGCAAATCGAAACATTTGTCACATAACCTTTATTTATCAAGTTGTCAATGACGATTATGAGACTGACGTCTCGAGGACTTGACGTCACTTGATTCCTTCCATCGCTCGATACAGTCGCCATACCATAAACTGACCAGCAGATGTCCCTATGGAGAAGACGTATCGAACGGTTCGAAAAAGCGATACTTTTTCGAGACAATTGTGTCAAATAGCTCGTTGCTTCGAAAAGCTTTGTTTCCCCCATCACTAGTATTTAGCTGGTTGACCAACCTGTGGTAGAAGAAAAGAGAATAGAAAAGATAGAAGTCGTGTGAAAACGATTAGCAAACTGTGCATGCTTTGGTTTGGATTTTATTCTGGCGCATATTTGCTGGTCACCAAAGCTTCTAGCTTCTAGCTTCACACTTCACTCTACACTCTAGCGCCATCTAATGCACTGGTGGAGGCTGACAATTGCAGTTGACAATTTGTAAACGTATGTTTAAAAAAAATAAAGGGGTGCCAAGATTTCATTTATTAAACACTAAATATTCAACCCGCTACATAGGCTACTGTTAATGTAACAGGGGTTAAAGAAAGCTTGTAAATAATCCAGTCTCCAACCTCGGTTCGAAAGATGATGCAGGCACACGAAATAAAGCTGTACGGACTTTCTTTATTAGCCAAGCAACATTTATTGACATTCGACCCAGACCTGAGGCCTGTTCCATAAAGGCCGCTCAAAAAAGCTAGACTTAAAGTCCTAAACCAGACTTGAATAAGTTTAATTAGTCAAGCGGGGCTAAAGTGGCTCCATAAAGACCAATTTCAGCTCACGCAGTCCTACTAATTCAAGACAGATTTAAGTATTCAAGCTAATTGCGCGTGTCCCCTATTCTTAAGCAGCCCGAGAGGTAAAACATGGATCATAGAGGGTTTTCACGGCGGGTCATCAGACCGGAGGTCGCCATATTTGGAGGCACTCCACATCACAACAATGCACAGGCACTGACGTATTTATACAGAATGTCGTCAAGGAAAATGGTTAATTATTGCCATGTTTCAAGTTGTACCAATAGGACGGATCGAGAAAAACATTTGCAATATTATCGTCTTCCAAAAGTTATTAAAAACCAGTGAGAGGAATGTCAGAGATTATCAAAGTAAAGGAGACGCTTGTGGTTGGCAAAGTTCAACCAAGATCTACCAGGGAAAAAACACGATTGAGTCACTTGGCTACACCTTGAGTATCGCAATGACATACAGTTAAGGTTAGGTTGGTTAAAGACGTTATTGCATTAGGTACTTACTTTGGCTTTGACAACACAACAGTCGTTGATAACTTGGTACTGAGTCTCCCTCACCCATCCACACACCATCTGGTTATAGGCCTCCAAACCTTTGTAGGATTTAAGGTCTTCCGCTGTGTATGGGCTTGGCGAGAAAACCAGGTATGGTTGACTATATCGGGATATGCAACTGAAGGAAGAATCACCGGGTCGTCACGGATCCAAGAGGGAGCTAACGCTAACTCATAGGGATCTGCACCGCCAATAAATCTTAATTTCTCTAAATATTGTGCATTTTCTTGTGGTCCAAGTCCTTCCCTATATGCCTTTGCATCTTGGACGCGTTTTGATGAGCTTTTCGGTTGTTTGGACATGGCTACATTCACTTAAAGTATCCAAAGCACATAATACTCCATTGTACTCCGTTCAGTTTTTTACACCGAGTGCCTCCACAATGGGGGCATCCGGGTTACCGCCCAAAACGTGACGTCCGTGAAAACTCTCTATACAATCCACCATGGCAAAAGCAATGCACACGGCCACGTGACTTCTTCCAGAAAGAACGATCCCTTTAAATCGTGTACAATGACAACTCCCTCACCCACTGCTTCAATAAAAAATAAAAATGACACGCGATGATTGACGTTGTGAACGATAGGCTACGTAGGTCGAGGACCTTTTTAGACCTTTACTTTGTTGATTAAAGAATACCCTCTACACTCATCTAAATTGGCTTTTTTGACATAGTTTCAAAATAAAAAGCTTACTATTTATACCCTTCTGAGCCTACTATTTTTAATCAATACATCCTGTAGCCTAACTTTTTAACATGGTTTTTGTGTCGGGGAAATGGAGGGCGGATTTACTGTTAACAATTATATTGCAATGATAATTATACTCGGATAATTTAGATTGAGATATAGGCCTATGCCTGATGCCTAAACATTTGAAATCACAAACTAACATCCATACATTAACGGTTATGGTGTTTAGCCTATCAAAGCATTGTTCATCATTGTTTAATGCATTAGGCTAAATGTTGTAGCCTATATAGGCTATTTAAGTTGATTTTCTATCAATGTTGAACAGATTGAACTGATGAGAATAAGAAAATGAGAATATACGTGGTAAATCGTTTTCCCATTGGGTCAGTGTTACAGGAACGTCTGGTTAAGCACCATGTCACCCTAAGCCTGACAGTTAGTCTGACCCTGACCAGACTAGTTTCGCAGCCTAAGTTGCCATAGTAACCGAGTTCGAACTACGTTGAGCTAGCTTTATGGAACCGAATGGTGATCTGTGCCAAATTAAGTGTTTCTACGTGTTCTTCTTTTTATTATTATTATATCTTCTTCTGCCATGGGAGTCTATGGCAGCCCCTAGAACCGTATTGTCAGAAGTTGTGAAATTTGGCACACTTTGGGATCAGTCCCCTCATCAATTTCACCAAATTTCATGTCTCCCATTCCAACCATCTAGCGCCACCAATGGGTGAAAGTTGAAGGTGTGTTTACACACCGCTGGGTGTTAGATTTTCCGTTCTAAAAAGCCTTCGAAAATGTCATTGACGTCATACATCGTACGACCAGAGCTACTGCTTGACGGCAAGCTCTGGTTACTTCCACTTTTCTCTCGAGGCATCGACAACACAGCTGACATGACATGCTCCCTGTCAATACACATGCCAGAAAAAGTTTTGGCTTGCTAATGTTGTTGCTAATGTTGCTAATGCTCTGACATTCTGGTTCTGCTTCGGATGCCATCAAGCGGGATTTCTGGTTGTAGTCAGTCCTTCACTAACCAATCAGCTTTCATTAGCAGAATGCTAGCGTGTTATGGGCAACAACGACTTACCCTGTAAGAAATCGAAAGGACATAAGTACTCGTTTATTCAACTTTTGACCTGTAATCCATGTCGAACATGCAAAAACTACAATCAAATCTGAGATTTCTCAACGAGGGTCAGGCAAAAGAGACAAATTGGGGCACCTTTGCAGATACTCTGAACTCGTTCTAGAGGGCTTAACTTCACCAAATAGCCAAAGTCAACAAAGCATTATGTCCTGATAACATCAGTAATAACAAGCTCCTGGAGACCTGCTACAAACAACTGGCCCTGTCTTCTGTGAACTGTTTAACTGGTCCTTGGAGGAGCTGGAACACACAGTTCCAGCTCTTTGGAATACCTCTGCCATCTGCCTTGTTCCAAAGAAGAGCAGACCCAGGCTTCCCAATTACTTCCAACATGTAGCTCTTACATCAGTGGTGATGAAGAGTTTTGAATGTCTAATACTTTTGTAACTACAAGAGACAATCCAGAACCTGGCAGATCAACTCCAGTTTGCATACATGAAATGTAGAAGTCTCGATGATGCTGCCCTTACTTTCCTGCATCATGCACTCCCATCTGTAAAAACTAAAAGCACATGCTAGTTGTGTTTGTGGAATATCTCTAGTGCCTATAAAAGAATGTAACCACATCTGTTGGGAATACAACTACTAAACATGAGTAAATCCTTGATTCATACAGCAGATAATTAAATTCCACACACACACACACACAGGGTTTTGTCAAAATACTTATGCAATGTACGTATTCTGTGATTTGTTTCATTATTTTATTTTATGCTCTATTATACATAAATATCCAAGTTATCTGTGGAAATATAAGTTTAACTCTAATCTGTTGTACTTTAATTTATTTAATGTCATCACAAAAAACATTTTCTTTGAGTAATGTGGGATTGTGGTGCTGCGGAGGATCCACCGCTTCCTTGTCTGCTGCTGGTGGTGAACCTCTATGGTGGATGGGCTGCATGAGGATGCTTCCTTTGGTGTGGATGGGCATGCTAGATATTTTGTATTGGACATGACTCAAAACATTGATCACATAGATGTGTCTGACACCACAAAGTTCTGGAAAAGTGAAGTACTATTCTATTTGCTATGGCTTTTGCAGTCACTCAATCTCAACCACAAATGTGTAATGTTAGAGAGGCAAGACACAAGGTTGACTTTCAGGGCAGATTCAAGATATACATTGTTTATTTTGAATAATTGTCAAACAATGACAATCACCCCTCCATATCACTCCATCCCCTCCATATCACTGCATCGAGACCTCCATCTAGACCTCCATACAACTTCATCCTTCAATGAGAGATAGAAGCAAGAAAAACAAATATAAAAAACATTATGGATATTTGACTTTTCCTGACCTTTCAATATTCAAACCCCATATTCGGTAAGTCGGTAACAGCACTACTTACTAGTTGAATGGTCTCCCTTCAGTGCGCAATTGTTTAGATATCCCCCTATCAAACTCCTCCACTGAAATAGTACAGACAATATTACTTCTAGGTAAGCATAAATATCAGTTACCCTAACAAAGTAGTGTACATTAATTAGCATTACTTGAGTGGTTGTTAATTAAGGTATTAATAGTAGATTATAAAGTTGTATGGCATTGTGCAGAAAATGTGCATTCTCTACTTACCTTTGATGATAAACTGGTCCAGAGATGAAGACCTTTTCTGCATCCTGCAGGGACATATTCCTCAGCATACTCAGGCCGTAGCCTATATGATGGCCTACAAAAATTATATGGTTAATTTTTAAGACAGTAGGCTGCAGATTTCGTTTAGCTGACAGATCGAATCCACTTGCTTTTAACCTATTTTTTTAACCTTTTTTTTAATTAATGTGCTCCCTCCCTCCCTCCCTCCCTCCCTCCCTCCCTCCCTCCCTCCCTCCCTCCCTCCCTCCCTCCCTCCCTCCCTCCCTCCCTCCCTCCCTCCCTCCCTCCCTCCGTAATAGATAATAATTTACAATAGCTTTTCTTTTACTATGCATGTTGCTTAGTGGGACTTCTGGCATTCCTTGCCTTGAACAATCCTCTTCAAAACTGGCTTGAATCCCGTTGTTGCCACTCGAAGCATTTCTTTCACATGGGTGTCAGTCGGAACAGATCGATGCTTTGATTTCACGTGTTTCAGGGTAGAAAACACAGACTCGCAGACGTATGCTGACCCAAACATTGAAATCATCTTAAGCGCAGCCCGTTTGACATTGGGGTCTTTTTCCATTGGCACACTTTTCCAGAACTCAATGGTCCCTTCCTTTAAAGCACTTTTCAGTTGGTGCTCCTCACGAAGATCGATCATCTCCAACTCAGCCGCGGCCTCATCTGTGACTAGCGCGGCTTTCAAGCAGTCCGTCTCCGCATTAAATGGGTTAGACGAGGAACGTAATCTGTGGCCTTTTCAGTTGTAGATCACGGAACCGGGTCACAAAGCTTTCGTGTAGGTTTTTCAATCAGTGTTGACGCCCGCGTAGGGCATTGTGGGAAGGCGAGCGGGGCGGCGACGCTCACTTAGGGCATTGTGGGAAGGCGAGCGGGGCGGCGAAAGTTGGATTTTCTCAACTTTATGTAAATGAGGAGCGTGAAAACGCCAGCGATGGCCAATCGGGTTGGTTTCTTGTTTCTTGTAACATAGCAACTGTTGCTCATGGTAAACATTTCTAGGTTTGACAATTTCAAGATGGAAGAGCAACTCATCGTATGTGTGTCTTCATACCCAGTATTGTATGATACGTCTATGTTCGATTACAGAGACGTAAACAAAAAAAATTATGCCTGGCGCAGGGTTGCTGCGGTTGTCGGCGTCCTTGGTGTGTTGTATTTTGTACTTTAATTCAGTTTCTTCACATTACGTAACTTTCTTCTGTGCTAGCTGCATAGTCTAGCTAGCTCACCCGGCACACGATTGACATTCAACGCTAAAATGCTGGCTGGCAGCCACTCGCTATCCATACTGTGAATGTGTAGAGGCAAGTCATAATCTATTTTATAATAATCATAATCTAGTCATAATCTAGTTTATTTGCACAGATTTAGAGTAATACAATAAAAGGTTACACATGTCAACGTTTATGTCTGATGCATCTTTTTTTCCAGCCGGAAAAAGACCCGTTACATAGAGTGCGGGTGGCATTTAATCTTTCACTCGGCCTAAAAAAAGTGTGGAAAAAGATAACCTATCGTGTGCTGAAGATAAGATCATGTCAGATCTAGAAAGCGTGTCGAATTCTTGCTTAATGTGTGTAAAAGTTGTATTTTGTCTGCACATTTGCCATGACATTATAGAACTACAACAGTGATTTAAGAGAACTACAGCTCTGAATGAATCTGTCTGGCACGCCCCCGAGCTTGGTGCACTATGGGAAGGCCGGCGGTGCTGAGCGGTAAAAAAGTCTGCAGTATGAACGCACCGTGAGTGACACAGCATGGCGACCAAAAAGGCCAGATCCATAATCCACTGGAGGTCCGGCTCTGTTCGAAATGTCTTAAAATGCGTCCTTCCTTCCTTCCTTTTAAGACAGCGAGGTCTGTTCGAAATGTCTTACATTTTCTCTTCCTGTCTAATAAGATACCTTGAAATACGTCACATAACGGTCATTTTTTAAGAGAGCATATGAGCTGCCTTGCTGTCTTAATGGCGGCACGTATTACCCATAACTCTGTGCGCGGGGTTACCGTGAGCAACAAGTTAATCAGAATTCTTTGACCGCCATTGCTCTAAGTTTATACAATTCATTTTTCAGCTAAACGTTACTTGTAAATCAGCATCTGAATAAAAATGTATTGAGAAGTGGGCAGTGTAGTTGCTGAAAATGTACTTATTTTATTGATGACACTCCTAATTTGTAAATTTGCACCGACTTTTCGATAACGTACAGTAGCTAGCATCGCAGCACAGTGCAGACACTAGCTAGTTGCTGCGTTTTATCATAATCCTATCAAATGAGTGAAATACAAACACAAATGTTATGAGCTATTAAGCCTATATCTAACACAAGTTTAAATACAGCTTAACTTGACTTAGTGTGAAAATAAACTCAATACAATTGACTGCCGTCTGACAAAGTGCGCTAGTGCGAGCACATAACTACACGCAGCGCGATGACGTACATCCTGTCTTAATAGGCTGTTCAAAAACAACGGTTTTTAAGATACCTTACCCCGAAGAGAGCTGTCTCGTTAGACACCTGTCTAATAAGACATCAAGGATTAAGACAGCTGTTTAAGTTTTCAACCAGAGCCTCGAGAGCTCGGGATAGTCCTTGTCCTTCTCTTCCATGAACAGTTTCACGGCATCCAAAATCGCAAAAAAGCGAGAGAGTACCTGGCCTTTTGACAGCCACCTCACAGTGCAGTGCAGCGGTAGGTCACCTGGAAGCCCTTTGGTCCAGCTCAGCGATGAGATTCTTGAATTGCCTGTGGTTAAGCGCATGTGTGCGGATGTAGTTGACGATTTCCATCACAGGCTTCATGACGTTGTTTAAATCCAATGATTAAGACACATGTTGCTCCCTGTGGCTGATGCAGTGGAAATTCCAAAACTCGGGAAACGTTTGGTCAGCTTTGCACAGCCCCACAAGCCCGTTCACAGATCCGATCATGGATCCATCCGTGGCTATTGCAGTTAGGTTCGATATGGGAAGATTTGCTTTCGCAAATGCAGCCATCATTGTTTCTTTCACATCTATGCCACGGGTCTTTTAATGGCACAATATCAAGGAATTCTTTTTTGATCACAAAATCATTTGACACAGACCGTGCAAATATTGCTAACTGAAACTTGTCTTGTATGTCACAACTCTCATCCAATGCGACACTAAAAAACTCACATGCTTGAAGGTCAGAGTGCAACTGTGATTCAATAACTGTGTTAATATCCAATATTCTGTGTTCAACAGTGGGCAGGACAGTTGGACGTCTGATACCATTTGTTTTAGTTTGTCGTTTTCAGAAGACAATATTTCAACGTCACTCAAGCATTTATAATCTCTCCTTCATTGTATGGCTTTTTAGCCCGTGCAATGTTCCAAGCCAGTTGATAAGATGCAAGCGTTACGGTCTCTGAGTGCTTCGTAAAATTTTTAAAAACCTGTTTCTGTTTTTCTGTCTGACTTTTCAAAGTGACTAACTTGTGCTTGTGAAGTTCAGTCCCTTTTGGATATTCCTGCTCGATATTAGCATGGAGTGAGCTAAAGTGGCGCTGAAGATTGGAAGCTTTGAAATGGGCTAATGACGGCTGACATATTCAACTTATTCCGCCCCGCCCACTTTTTTCATCTTTTTGCACTTCCGTTGTATTTGCACTTCCGCTTTACCGGGGATATCATTCAATTCAATGGAGATCTGCCGAGAAGTCCCGCTGCTAAAATATTACATTATTTAGTGGATTTGTGCAAGATGTGCTACGTTCGTGTATGTGCTACGTTCTCCCCACCCACAAAAAAATTTGGTCGAGAAGTTGGGTCTGGAGGGTCTCATATTGGGGAACAACTACAGAAAACCAGAATCTGGGCGTACCAATGAAATTGCCAGGGCGGGCTTTATACGATGATGGACAGATGATCAACATTAACGTAATCACCCACGTCACAAAAGAGCGCCTAAGTTGAATTCGTTTTGAACAAACAACATATTACGTTGCTCTGATTGGTTGTAGGTCTATCCAATTGAGCGAAGAAGCATTTGTTTTCTAGGCTCGTTTGAAACACGCCCTGTAGTCAAAGCCCAACGGAGAGTTCTCAGACTCATATTCTGACTAGAATTATGAGTATGACAACGTCAGGCTAATGTGTATGGAAGTTTATTAGACTCTTTACAATGCAATGCAATTCAGTTTGTATTATTTTGAATACAAATGTGAATGAACGCTTATTGCATTGTATTTCATATTGACAAGGTTTTTTTGACTCTTTATTCAAATGAAAATGCATTTGTCAAATGGCAATTCAATGCGCAAAGTGACAATGCAATCCGCAATTCAAATGGCAAAGCAGTTGTCAAATGGCAATTCAATGTGCAAATGACAATGCAATCCGCAATTCAGTTTGTATCATTTTGAATAAAAATGTGAATGAACGCTTATTGCATTGTATTTCATATTGACAAGGTTTTTTCGACTCTTTATTCAAATGAAAATACATTTGTCAAATGGCAATTCAATGCGCAAAGTGACAATGCAATCCGCAATTCAAATGGCAAAGCAGTTGTCAAATGGCAATTCAATGTGCAAATGACAATGCAATCCGCAATTCAGTTTGTATTATTTTGAAGAAAAATTGGAACGAACGCTTATTGCATTGCATTTCATATTGACACGGTCTCATCGACTCTTTATTCAAATGGTGATTCAATGTGGTAGCTAAACAGCGCCCCCAGTCTATTGCATTAGCATTTACTTGTCATCACGCTCTTTTTGTTCCAAAATTCAAATGAAAAATGCAATCTGTCAGTTCCCCCATCAAGGCGGGTCCCCGCCCCTATTGAGGGTAAGACCTAACTCTACTCTGCTTCTGAGTGGCTACTATGGCTGAAATTAGTGCCAGGAGAGCGAGCTCTGTAAAAACGATTTGTAACTTTGTTTTCAAAATAATACAAACTGAATTGCGGATTGCATTGTCATTTGCACATTGAATTGCCATTTGACAACTGCTTTGCCATTTGAATTGCGGATTGCATTGTCACTTTGCGCATTGAATTGCCATTTGACAAATGCATTGCCATTTGAATAAAGAGTCTAATAAACTTCCATAAATGTTCGTGTGCTACAACAAGTCAACAATACACCCTTTCACTGGATGGCTTGAAAACGACTTTTAAGTGTTGATATAATTCATTTGCCGGTCAGATCGCTGCCCTGCACTCTGCTGTGCTGCCATATGCAGGCATCACATTAGCCACAAACATAAGATATTCTAACGATTTCACTGCAGGGCATATGCATTTGCTATACTTTGTTCGAAAGCTTAGGTCCTCTAGAATTCAGTTGTGTGATTAATTTTACAGTCAGTACAAGTATTTGAGACTTCCCCTCTAAACCGACCAGCTAGCACTGTTGGCAGTAGAACGTTAGCTAGCTTCTTGTTCATCTACTTGAGGCCAGGGGCGCAAAAAGTGGGTATGCTCTATATACGGCGCATAGGCGCGCCGCACCATGGGGGCGCCAAAGCAATGGAAAAAATTTATAAATTTAAAAATATTAAATCTTTTTGGGGTATTTTCTATTTATAGCTGCTGTTGTGCGTTTCTGCATTTCCTCAATGTTATAAAACATTTTAGAACCGCTAGCGTAGGCGCCCTATCTCATAAGATAGAATTTTGACATCTAGAGGGAGCGGGGGCGCCATGAGCGCTGAGCGAGCAGTTACGAGTATTGAGTTGTCGTCTATGGAAAATGATGGACAAATCAAAACAGTTGTCGGGGGCTAAAAATAGAAAAAGAGAGAGGGAAAAGCAGATGACATGTCAAGGGATGCAACAGTAGTAGTAAATAAGTGGATGGTTAAAGGCAACAGGTAGGATTTAAAGTGTGACGTTTGTGCTTGGAGGCTTGCAAATATTCATGTTAACAGACTAGCTAGCGTTTGCTAACACTGGGAATGTAGCAGCCAAATTTGGGTTTAAGGCTAGTTTAGAATATGCAAAACCGAGGTTGCCAAGCTGAAAACAATAATAAATGTACAATAAATGACAAGAATCTGGAAAACTTAATGCAATAACTCTGGTTTACATCAATCATGCACAGTGTGCAATCATGCATAGATTTTCTACCAAACTTGGAGACTTGCAAATATTCATGTTAAAGGTGACATGACATGCTGTTTTTGGATGCTTTTATATAGGCCTTAGTGGTCCCCTAATACTGTATCTGAAGTCTCTTTCCCGAAATTCAGCCATGGTGCAGAATTATAGCCACTACAAGTAGTCCCACAATCAGCTTTCCTCAGAACGCGCTGTTTCTGTGTCTGTAGCTTTAAATGCTAATGAGGAGGAGAGGGGCGGCAACATGCGCTAATGTTTACAACGGATGTATCGCAATGGCTCGTAGCCCCCGTTGCTGTAAGATGCCTCAAATTTAGCCATTCTCTTCTGATCACCCTGGTTTACAGAGGTGCACACTCATTCATTTCAATGTGGAGAAAGGCGGATATCGCGAGCCATAACACCAACAGCAGAACGGTTATCCAAATAACAAAGAAGTGTACAACACTGGCGTTACAGCGTTTGTATTCACACACACACTTGATGCCATCTACCTTTACATTAGCGACAGTAACTCAGCTGGCTCGTAGCCCCGTTGCTGTAAAATGCTTCGAATTTGCCCCTTCTCATTTGATCACACTGGTTTGCAGAGGTGCACACTCATAATAATTTCAAAGAGGGGAAAAGCGGATATCGCGCACGCCATAACCCCAACAGCATAACGGTTATCCAAATAACAAAGAGGTGTACAACACTGGCGTTACAGGGTTTGTACGTTAGCAACAGTAACTCAGCTGTTAGCTGCAGAGCTAATGTTACAGCCACATTCTAAGGGTAGGTAACAATGTACAGTAAAGCAACACAATTATATAGCGTTAGTTAACTTACTTGTCCAAGTTTTGTAGCTTGACCAAGGAGATTTAGTAATGATCCAGAATTTAATTTCAGCAAGGCCAGCTTTGTGTTGGCTCAAGTTGAGGAAACAGTAGTGGCTGAAATGTTTGGCGCAGACATGCAAAACTTTGGGAAGTTGTGTTGGCGCATTTCCAGCGAAAATAAAATTGAGATATTGGTTGTGCAGAGGCTCGGATGAAGGAATTAAATAAAGATTTGAGCTTGCATTTGTACATCCAAGCACTGAGCAACTGTTGTGCTTCGTTTGTTTGCTCGCCATGATGTCTCTCCAGGAAAAACCGATATCGCACTTGCCCTTGCACGGTGGTACTGTAGCTCAGTTTCTAACGGGCGGGCCAGATGATCTGGGCGGGCAAAGCAGAGAGAGGGGAGGTAACCTTTCTCGTATCTACGTCACTTGGAGGAGATTTTCAAACAGAGCGTTTGAGCCTTCATTTTGTCAAAGGCGGAGAAGAACACCCAGGGCTTTGTTTAGACCTATCGAAAAATCTAGCCACTGGGGGACCAAAGGCATGCTAGGGGAACTCATATTAATGTTAAATAACCTCATAAAATGAAGTTTTCATGTCATGTCACCTTTAACAGACTGTTTTCAGACTAGCTAGTGTTTGCTAACGTGAGCTTAAGTGGGGTTGCTTACAGATGAAGTCTGATTAGTTCTAATGCCAAATCGAAATAATTTAACATGTTTCGTTATAGGCTAAACTAATCTTGCCATTGCAAATGAAAAATGCATTTCTGTATCAAAACCCTGCATGTGGGAAATATAACAATTAGCCTGTCTGACAATGGGGACGTAGTAAACAAATCAGAACGCAAATTTAAACATCCGCAAAGCATATGCTCGAATGCCATCAATGATTATTTATTTGTAATGAAAATAAAGTACATGAAAAAAATTGGCTACAATAATGTGGTTGCCAGGGGTGATGATTAAGTTACCACTTGTCACAATATGGTTGCCACAATTTGTCGACCCCTGAATATACCTATGCTATATGTACATATATAATTATTTATAATTATAGT
Source organism: Hypomesus nipponensis (assembly GCF_054491055.1). Classification (NCBI taxonomy): domain Eukaryota; kingdom Metazoa; phylum Chordata; class Actinopteri; order Osmeriformes; family Osmeridae; genus Hypomesus; species Hypomesus nipponensis. The sequence continues at coordinate 18,901,934 of NC_140379.1, read as the reverse complement.
AGGCCTACAGTGACTGATATACTTTAAAATAAACCTTTATTATTTAAAGCCTATACACGATGATGTCCGGCACACGTTCTTTTTTTTGGGGGGGGTGCACCAAAATTGTTGCTGCATACCCCTCTGACACTGGGCAGTTTCACCCCTGCTTGAGGCTCTAGTTGTTACATCAGGTCTCTGCTATTAGCCATAAACTGCCAAAGAGTGACAAATTGTGCTGTAATAATAAATAGTAACAACTTTTTCATCGAGGGGCTTTGGTACAAGCAATATGCAATGTGTTAAAACTTACAAGATATGTATCTTCCCTCCTATCTAATGGCAATTAGAAAGACGCATGAAATAATTTGATTGCTGCGTTGTTTCAAAAGCTTTATATTAAATTTAGATGCACTGCAGCAATTGTTTTGCTCACAGCCATGCCCATACATTTGGTTATAATCATGTATCTACTTATATCATGAATTGAGAACACTATAACATACTAAAATATAGTTAGTTTACACCCTTTATTAATACGAGCAGACAAAAGGAAACTTCTGTGTTTTTTTTTTAATTCAGCGCCTTCAGCCAGGGACGCAGATCCTCAACTTTGGTTGGAGGTCGATGCAAATTATGTCGGCCCACAACACTCAGACCTCTTCTTTCCATGGTCAAAACAATGATAATACAGGGTCTGATTCCGTCTTCTCCACCTGTTATGGCAGCCACAAACTGCAGTTGACGCAGGGCATCTATATTAGCTATAAATGAGTACCAGAGCCTGTTTCAGACACTGTCTTTGAGCACCGTTATAAAGTGGAAAGTATCTAAACCGGAAATGAGAATACGCGGATGGCCGCACCCATCGTGACTTCCGGAATAAGGTCAATAAGGCAGAATGGCTTGCCATTACGCTCATCAAAAAAATATGAAATCTTCCACTCTGTTGAAAAAGTCCTGTTTTCATCTTCATTTGTTCCCAGCCATTTTGAGTGCAGTTTTTTGTTAAAGTATACATGTGTCATAATTCTGTTTGAGTTGATATGATGACATTTTAAAAATAATAAATAAAATCATTGTTATATAATGCTTTATTACAATACCTTTTTTATTAGCCTGCTTGGTTTAAAGTGGAACTGAGTTGATTTATGAAGTATTCATGGGTACCAAAGATGTCACTTCCGTAAAGCTTGCCGCCATCTTTGTGTCTGACTCAACCCATTGTATTTGTATCCAATAGTACTAGTTAGTCATATATATTAATATAAAGTAATAATGTAATAATAATAGAACTATAATAATAGTATTGTTTTCTATTGGTTCTTCAAATTTAGACTTTTTATTGTCTAATTCTCGTGGTTAGTTAGTTAGCTTTCATAGTTATCCAACGAACAGAGTCACGAACATAGCACATAAATGAAGCAGAAAGACAACGAATTTTAGAAAAAAACATTTATTATTGGCTGCGATCCATATTTATTACCGTCAATTTATTTTGTCCCTTAAAGTCTGCGAAATGTCTGCCCCAACTGTCCTTTCCCGACATATGTATCTTGTACACAATCCATCCCCATACACCGGAGATAGCCTGAAGGCTTTCAAAAGTACAGATGCATATCAATATGCAGTTGCAGGATGGGTGAACCACACCAAGATATGGCATCTGGAGACAAAACACATGCATGTCATCACAGGACATGTAAGTTATTCAAACTCGATTATCAACCGTGTTATTTTCGTCTTGGTTAAGAGTGCCAATGTGGGCTGGCGAGGTGTAGCTAAAGCATTCCCTAAGCAGATAGGAAAGAATGGTAGAATATTAAATATGTGCATGCTATTAAGATATTGACCAACCTAAGGAAGGTAATTTCCCTTTCATTTTTTCTCTCTCAGATATTCTCTTATCCACATACTGTACTAAGTACAGGTAGGTTTATAACTAGTTGTAGGCTACATGTCATGTGAGACATCAGCTTCGTTAGCTACTACACAATTTGAATAATGTTAGCAACTAGCTAACGTTCATTTAACAATGTTATAGCTCACCATAAACAACTCAGCTCATGTAAACATACACTGAACTTTTGGATACACTGAAATTGTATCTCTGGGTTATTTTGGCGACTGTTATTGCATCCAACAGCACAACATATGGCAGGCATTTTTTACTTTCTGTGGTTTACTTTCTGTACTTTCTGTTCTATGTTTATGGTGTGACCGGGGCTTAGCTAGAATACACTTTCAGACACAAAGATGGCGGCGCTTAAACACAGTGACCCAGTCACATGGTATCCATGAATGGCTCATATAATTAATAAAATGAGATCACAAAACTTTATCTGACAACTAAAAGAGCAAAATGTTCCATTTGTTAAAAAAAACGTTTTAAACTTTACTACTTAACTACTGGGCGCGGCCATCTTTGAATCGTCATGTCTGTGACGTCACGAGAATGGTTAGGTACTGTGACTGCCGCCTGCTAGCAGTCAGAAATGGCTTTAAACAAACCAGCTAAAACAAGGTGCAAAGTAGGATCTTATTGGCTGGTTGTACAAACACATTTTACAAGACAGAAGGCATTCACTATCATGTCCTACTCCTACCCAAGCGGCAACCGGTTTTACGAAAATGGCTTGTATCTGTACAGCGCCAAAGTCCGCCAGTTGCCCCCGAATTCAGAGTTTACAGGGATCGATTTACAGAAGTGGATTCTATTTATAAACCTTTTAAATACGCTAACGATACATACACACACTGGCGTTTTTGACATAGCTACGCTAGCTAGCTCTAGCTCCTAAATTCACATCTGATTGTCGCCAAAGCTAGCTCCGTTACGTAACGTTTCCTACACTACTGTAGTTTGTTTAACCTAGCAGCGAACTCGACCAGTGAGCATGTTTCACACAACTTGAAGGGGCTACTACTAGTAGTACTAGTAACTGAAACTTACCACCTATGTATAGGGCGCTTCAAACTTTCAAGTTCAAGTCTTTTATTGTCAGATGCACAGAACAACACAGGGTCAGACCGAGCACTGATATTCTTAGGACAGACAAGACAATGCTAGGCAACCTTGCATAGCATGACATATAAGTAGCCTCAGATCATACTATAATTCATAGGTTATACCTATGATAAGCTAACATAAAAGGTCTTTCTCTCCACACTGCATGTTAAAGAGCCTGTGCTCAATGATGAACGATCATTTTGTTGGACCACCAACACCCAGGTCATGCAGGTCTGCCTCTTCAATCAGATCGAAGTAGCTAGCTACAAGACACCACTCGGTGTTGTTCAACCTGTCAGTGTTAACTATATTTATATCTTCCGACAAAAACACATATTCTGCATCATATGGAACAACTGCGGTCCTGTGGGTACATAATTACGTATTGGTTCGAAAGCATACGCCACAGGATGAACAGGTATCGGTATGATGGGTCGGTTTTCTTAAATTTTCAATGCAGTTTGGTGGGTTGAAATTGAGCCCAACCATTCTCGTGACGTCAGATGTATACGTCATTTAAACATGGCGGCGCCCAGTGCTTTTTAAGTACATAATTTTCACACTAGAGATTTCGATTATTAATAGAATATGGCATACAGTTGTATGTTATATATTTTTTTAAATATGTTTTTATGTCATTAAATGTATTTATTATATGGCAACGACGGTACGACCTTTCTGATTGGCTAATGGGTAGTCATGCCAGACGCGTATTGCCCTCCTCAGCGGTCAATACGGCTCCGTATTGCCCTCTGACGTCATCTTCAAAATGAGCGACGAGTCAGCTGCTGAGTTTTACTATCCAGATGATGCTGAAAAGATTTGTCATCGAAAGTGAGGATGAAGATGAGACTCTTTTAATCACTTGCGTCGTTATTTTGTGTTGAAATTAAAGCCATTTTAGCAGAACCATGTTGTCCGCTTTCTATCAAAAGTAATGAGTTGCTAGGGCAACACATGAAACACAGCGTGAGAAGACTGAGAGCTAGCTAATTAGCCTAGAGGTACCATTTATTTTCGTTTACAAAATGAAAAGAAGCTAATAATAAGCCATAAAATAAACTACTTACTAACCTCGACCGTTCGGTCATCGCTCGGTCGATACGTTCCTGCCTGAGTTTGATATTTCCCGGCATGACCTCACTCTCGGTTAGTAAGTATGGAGGATTATAGGGGCCAAAACTAAATAAATAAATACTTGGATAAATAAACAATTATATAACACAAAGCTTAAATAAATGACACAAAATATATGTTACATGTATTTGTGTGTATATATATATATATGTTTACGTTTTCATGTATTTATTTATACTTACATTTATTTATTTATACTTACATTTATTTATTTATACTTACATTTATTTATTTATCCTTACGTTTACATTTACATTTATCCATGGCGTAACTTGCACACAGCAAAATAAATCTGTTGTCTCACGTCACCAAGTCAGGGGGCCGGTTAAAGCCTCTGATTGGTGGTTCAACTTGATTCGACTGCTTTTGACTAATCCAAGATGGCAGCACCTTGTGCGGATTCAATGAATGAAATACTGAATGCTACAGTGGTCGAAAAGTTGGCGGTAGCTGAAGAGATGGAGGCACCTGCCAATTCACTTCTTTTTTACATCATATTGAGAGCTTTGCTGAAATTATAGCAATAATATTGACCCTAACTGACACAGACATCAATGAAAATGTGTTCACGATCCTCTGCGAGATGATACAGCATTGGGGTGGGCAAATAGATCTCAAGACCGACCAACCAACGTTGGTATCAATAGCCTAATTGATAGTGTAATAAGATCGATACTTAAGTTTCAATTCCACATTGAGTACACAACTCCCTTTACACTAGAGTGGTTGTGCAAACACCGTCTAACTTCGCTCAAACTCACTTTGCCCCTCCCCTGCTAGGCTGAGTTGTTGCCGTGTACTTGCAGTAACACGACTCAGCGGTACACATTTGTATTTTTGACAAAACTCGTTGTCCTGTGTTTTATTATGATCATAATCATGAACAATTCATTAAAGGAAACATTTTAAATGTTCATTCAAATATTCATATTGATGATGCATTCACTTAATCAATTTTGAGGCATTGCTTTCCCCGACACGAAAGTAGATAAACTGATTTTCTAAGCCAAAAGTATCGGTATTGGCAATACTAGCCCTGTATTTAATCCTTGGTATCGGATCTATACCACATCGTACAGTGTCGCACACCCCTAGCAGCTGTAGAGAGATCCCTCTAGAAGAGAGCTTGATCGACTAGTGGAGTCTGCCTGGTGTGTAATTCTGTTCATTCACCAATCAGAGGCTTTAACCCGCCCCCTGACTTGGTGACGTGAGACAACAGATTTATTTTGCTGTGTGCAAGTTACGCCGTGGATAAATGTAAATGTAAGGATAAATAAATAAATGTAAGTATAAATAAATAAATGTAAGTATAAATAAATAAATGTAAGTATAAATAAATACATGTAAACACATGAAAACGTAAACATATATATATACACACAAATACATGTAACATTTATATATTTTGTGTCATTTATTTAAGCTTTGTGTTATATAATTATTTATTTATCCAAGTATTTATTTATTTAGTTTTGGCCCCTATAATCTTCCATAAGTAAGTAGTTAATACTATTATAATATCACTGTGTCTTATCACAGTTCAGTTCCACTTTAAAACTTTGCGATCATGCGTAATGGTGTGGTGTGTGATCAGAAAGTTGACACCAACTGACATAACGGGCTTGTAAGAGTGAATCGGGCATAGAGTTAGGCCGAATCCCAATACTCCCCCTTACCCCTTACCCCTTCCCCTTAATTTACCCCTAGCCCTTGGCCCTCGAAACTAAGGGGTAAGGGCTACATAGCCCTAAGAAATGGGACACCACTTGGTTACAGGTACGTCATCTAGCACGTATCGATATCTCCAAAGCAAGTAGTGTTATGCACTGATTTAAACGAAATTCGCTGCTAATGGAGTTTACTTTAAACTGTAGACATGCTAATCAAAGAAATGCGGGACTGTTGTGCAATTCAGCACTGTAATATTAGCGTACCAAACTAGCGATTTTTAGAAACGTTTCAATTAGGAAAATGGTTGCAAATATATATGTTCATGACTGTATATAACACAAAACAAGACTGTCATAATTTTTTTATCAATTAATTAAGCCGAAAATATTATATTTAGCGGACTCTCTGGATGATCTGGCCGCCATTGTTGCCGGTCGCGCAGTTTTCACATAGCCCTCGGTTTCAAGTAAGCTCCCGACCTCACTTGGTTTTAAGGGGGTGTATACCCCTTAGTCTTAGCCCTTCCCCTAGCTCAAAAAGAGTATTGGGACACCACTAGCTCTCACGGGAACGCGCAAAACGAAGGGGAAGGGGGAAGGGGTAAGGGGGAGTATTGGGATTCGGCCTTAATATAACTAGAGACAGCTTCTTCTGTCTTCCAAGATGGAGTCCCCATTCATTTAGATGAAAAGTGCTCAGTGGCGCAGTGAGGCAAGCGACAGCGCTAAATGGACCGCGCCATTTTTCTAGACCGACTCGTCCGGTCTTGCGCAGAAGCTTGTTCCTGGCTCCGAAACTCGTGCAAGCTGTATACGTCATACTTTGCGACAACTAGTCGCAAGCTTGTGAGCTGGAGCTAAGGCATAGCAGAAAACTGTCAGAATGTGGTACAAGTCCGATCAAGAAGCAGATACATGTGAACATTACGAAGATCAATACTATTAGTACTGCAGTATTATACGTGCAGGGCCTATACGTTGTTCTTTTTGCTTCGTGTTTATAGTTTGACTGCTGTATTATGTCGGATAAATAAACTGTATAACTGTAAACTTATAGGCTATATCTGGCTCCGTCATCTAGCTTTGCAAAGCAAGCTAAATTAAGCCTATTAGCCTACCTATGTTACTATCATAATGATGATGAGTGTTGTTTACTATTACTAGCTTATTGTTAATGCCATTGTTAGTGTTGACATAAAGTTATAACAATATAGGCTAACGACCATATTGTGGCTATCAGACATGATTTATTCATATTCGTCTTCGCTCCAGAATAACATGTCAACAATCAATAATGCCGCCGTAACATGCCACGATATTACAACTAATTATATTATTACGTTTGTCATTCCATGAGCATAATAGCGTTCATTACGAAATGGTTACATCTGCTTTAAAATAACGGACATAAACTCTACAAACTACCTTCATGTATGTGTGCAACCATTTGTAAAACTTGCTACAATAAAGGCAGGCAACTGTAGATTATCAAGCCCTTTCTCCTTGTTCTCATTCAGCTCAGGTAAATCAGCGATTTGCAGATGTTCCCTTTTGTGCTCGTCCCCTGTTCGTATCCGCGAACACGTTTCCAGGCAACTTTTCTTGACGTAAGCAAATGAATGGTCTGCTAGTTTACCCACTTCGGATTGGTTTCAAACTTAACAAAAATCAGGAAAAATTATTCTATGAAAAAGCTATTATTATGAGCCAGGCTTGAGAATTGAACAAAAATTATTGGGGGAGATAGTTTTAGATGTGTTGACTGGAGTTCAGTTGTAGCTAGCTCAGCGCCATCAGCTAGCCCTACGATTGATCTTGAAACGGTCTTGGAACAGATGATCTTGGGATAAACCATCCGAAACAAGTTGTGTTGCCGCCAGCAGCGGCCATAAGCATCTGGGGGGCTGTTTCAATAACTAATATGTGTCCCTATACCCACATAAAACAATACAGCAGAAAAAGCAAGGACTCCTGTTGGTTTGTGAACAGGGCAGGTCAACATACAATTATACCGCGTTTTACGTAGGAATAAGGCTCGCCTTTCGCGCACGGCAACTTCACAGCTTGATTAGCGCAGATAAGAGCTGTTTTGAGCAGCATATTTTCAGCCCAGACAGCTGAAAATATACTGCTCAAAACAGCTCAAACATCCCCTCAACTAAAATTATTTAACAAAAGAAAAGAAAGAGTGACTGACACTGAACCGAACTTATCATAAATAACGATGGGCTCCGCGTTATTTCAGCACCGTGGACAGGTACCGCTGCTGTCGCCGGTGTTGGGCCGAATTCTCACTCCCCCACACTGACGGTGCTTTCACACTGCAGCGACGCAAATCGCTTGCCATCGCTCGCCTTCCCACACACAGTTCACCACGCTCGGGGGCGTTTCAAACAGATTCATGTAGAATGTAGTTCTCTAAAGTCACTGTTGTAGTTGTAATGGCCAAGTGTGCAGACTTGGGTTTACGTACTCGCAACATCGATCAAAATACAACTTGTATACAAAATAAAAACTGTTTAATAGACATACAGTTTGAAATGTGTAAAAAACGTTTTATTATATTACTCAGTCTCTGCTAATCTGTCGATACGATAGGGAGTTCCAGCCGGGCTAGCTAGCTAGCTAGTTGCTACAGATCAAAGTTACGTAATGTCACTAAACTGAATAAGAAAGTATAAGCACCAACAACCTCGGTAACCTTGAGCCATGCTTCGTTTTTTTAATTTATTAACATCCCTGTATGAATACAGCTATGTATCATACAGGACTGGGTAAACAGCCACACAAACGATTAGTTTCTCCTCCACCTTGAAACCTAGAAAGCTAATGTTTACCATGGTTGCTACATTACGAGAAACAAGAAAACACTCCGATTGGCCATCGCTAGAGAAAATCGCTCCTCATTTGCATAAAGTTGAGAAAATCTCAACTCTGTCGCGTCGCTACCCACAATGCACCACGCAAGCGATTCGCCTGGCTCTATTGAAAATGAATGGAAAACATGTTGTTGCTCGCATCGCGTCGCTGCAGTGTGAACGCACTGTCAGCGTATTAATTGCTAGTTGTAGTTTGACGAATCGAGGCGATTTTTACAAGCCTAAATTCCCTCGTCTTAGACTTTGAGGAAACTGTCAGTAGGATATTTAATTCATGTTTCATCCAAATATTGGTTTTGTTGTGCTGCGCTTGAGTTGTAGATTTGTATATCATTCTAAAATCCGAATGATTCAGTCACAAAAATAGACGTAATTTGGAGCTGCGCTTGAAAACCATGTTGATGTCGATGTTGTGCTACACTGTCCTATTATCGGAATGAGGGTAATATGTGAATTATGTGCGACTGCTGTTATCACTGTCTGGTTGAAGCGAGCATTCTTCTTTGTATATTCATTTGCACAAATCACTTTTAGTAGAACTGTTCACTTCTGATTCTTGATTACGTTGTACTTGCTGTTATAGGCTACTTACTAAATGCACTATATGCCAATTGTAATATAATCGTCTGTTACATGAGTATAGCTACATTATTTTACAAATGTATATAAAAGGCCCTTGCTCATGGAGCCCTCATACCAGAATTCAATTCCTATTTCCTTCTCAGTAAACTACTTGCCACACAACTGTTTGTGTTTACAATCATATCCATTTTATAGATCCTGCTTCCCACAGCTTAGTTTGTATCTTCTAACTTGCAATGTACAGTGCTTGGTTCTAGTACCCGATAAGCCAAGCCTGGACCTTCCCTTTGTGAATGGCTAGTGGAAAACATCTAATAAATGATGACATTTTGATTGGTGATTTGATTTCCAAACAAAAAACTATAATTATATATTTAACAAAAGGTAGAAAAAAATAAAGAAATAGTGTACATTTAAATAAGAGTTTTCACAAGTTTGAGGCTTGACCATGACAACAGGTCAGGGATATACGGCAGGCAGCACAGACATATTCCTCTCAGTTGGATTTTAGCACAACACAGATGGAACCTTCTGAGGCAGCTGTCACAGCCAACCTGAGATTTTATTTGGGGAGGGAGGATTTTGGCAGGTATGAAAAACAGTGTCGCCAAAATCCTACTCCCCTTCTAACTTTTACATTTTTGCAACTAGTATCAAAAGCTTTTTATGGCAAATTCTACAGGACATGAGGAGCCACCAAAATAATTTTGGGGTGTGTCAGATCTTACCATCCCAAGATATGAGGGGGGGTAGGATTTCGGCAGGTATGAAAAACAGTGTTGCCAAAATCCTACTCCCTTTCTAACTTTTACATTTTTGCAACTAGTATTAAAAGCTTTTTATGGCACACTCTACAGGACATGAGGAGCCACCAAAATAATTTGGGGGTGTGTCAGATCTTATAGCCCCAATATATGGGGGGGAGTAGGATTTTGGCAGGTATGATGAACAGTGTTGCCAAAATCCTACTCCCCCAGTAAGTTGAATTGCTGCATCATTAAATAGTTGATACAAGTAGCAGTTGGTTTTTAGGATTATTGGAGAGGTAGCGTGTGAGATAAAGAGAACTCATATACACAGTAGCCTAATGCAATGCATACAAGGTGAAAATAATGTGGCATGAAGCTGTATTAACATCTTGAAAAACATGTTGAAAAAGATCTGATCACTGTTCTGCTACAGGGCAAACTGTTAACTCCCTAATGGAGAAAGTGTTCACTAACACATTTCACTAACAGAGTTACAAAATTAAGCTGAGTTGTGGGTTTTATAAGAAGCCTTTTATCAATCTGCAGATTGGAGAGAATGTTTAAATAACTCAACGACTTAAAATGAAGTCTCTGAGGATAGGACGGTGTTGATAGTGAATAGAGAAAACAAATATTACATGATTTACAGTCAAATAGGGTTTGTCAGGAATCAGACAGCAATCCTCTTTACAGAATGTCTCCAGGTCATCCAGGGTCCTACTCTCTTGTGCACTCATCAAATCAGCCCACAGGTTTGCAATAGGGTTAAATTAATATTGCCTTTGTGTGACCTTATCTATATAGGCTACAATATTTTACTGCTGGTAAATTCCTAAATATTGTTGTGTATTTTACACATCTTTCACTTATATTTGTCAATGTGTTGCCAGTAATTCTGGAGTTGGCTGTCTGAACGGGTGATAAGGACATGGCTATTGTGATCAGCATAAGCACATAGGAAATGTATTTTCTTCCACCCCCTATATCCCTGAAATGTTCAAATAGAACTGTGTTCATCTATGTTTAATACAACTTAATGCCCCATTATTTTCATCTTGTATGCATTGCAGTAGGCTACTGTGTATGAGTTCTCTTTATCTCACACACTACCTCACCAATTTAACAATCCTAAAAACCAAATGCTACTTGAATGCACTTCTACACAGCCATCATTGAGTCCATCCTCACCTCTTCCATCAGCATCTGGTACGTTGCTGCCACTGCCAAGTACAAGAGCAGACTGCAGCGTATCATCTGCACTGCTGAGATGGTGATCGGCTGCTATTTGCCTACCATCGAGGACCTGCACACCTCAAGGACGCTGAGGCGAGCGAGGAAGATTGTGGCCGACCCCTCCCGCCCTGGCCACTCCCTGTTCCAGCTACTCCCCTCCGGCAGAAGGCTGCGGTCCATCAGGACCAAAACCTCACGCCATAAGAACAGTTTCTTTCCATCTGCTACTGGCCTCTTCCACAAGGCCAGGGACCTTTGGGACTTATTTGGTTTTTCACAATGCATGTTTCATGTTTGGCTAGCGCGATGTTTGGGGCTATCTCGTTGTTATGATCAGTGACCTATGCACTTTTGTAAAGCTCACTCTTGGAAGTCGCTTTGGAAAAAAGCGTCTGCTAAATGCATAAAAAAATAAAAGATTGGGGTGTGTGTTGCCATTAAGGCAAAATGTTGAAAGGACAAGCTGTCTCTGGAGTTTTGGGCTTAGAAACTGACATTTTTTCTGTTGAGTGGAAAGTAACCACAAATGTCTGCACATCACGATTGTTAACACTAGAGGCAATGTCGTAAGTACAAATCCATTGTTGTTAATAGGTAAATGTTAAAATACTGTTTAAAAAGGAAAGACTACACATAGTTAGGTCTTATTTACATATATTTACAGTTGGATTCCATTACGAGATTTATGCTAAAACAGTCTAACTTTATTCCTTTGTTACCGTTTTTACACTTTACATATCATGTAAGATGATATTGGAAACCAGTAAACAGCAAGTAAAAGCTCACTACGACTTCTCATTTTGCATCTGAGTTAGCTGGATATATAGCTACAGTTGCTACACTGCTGTGAGGACATCACAGTAAAAAGACAGAGAAGTTGAACTTCGTGGCAAGATGGACACAAAAAGTGCTAAGGCTTCTGTAGCGAGTGGAAGAAGTTCTCGTTTATCTGCATCATCAAACAGTGCGCTAATCCACGCATGTGCAAAAGCAGCAGCTGCGCTACATATGCAGGACAAGAAGGATTAATTTGTTATTTTTGTTTAACGCATTTAATGTAATATACCCACAATTCCACCCAATCTGCAACTTCTGGATGAGAAGTTCGTGTTCCAAAAAAACTAAGATTGAACATCCAATAAAACCAAAGTGATATGCACACTCTGCGGGAAGATGTTATCGCTCTGGATAAGAGCGTCTGCTAAATGACTGAATGCTAAATGACTGAATGTTATCGTTTCACCGAAGCAATACCAGCCTAAAGTAACCTATACCACCTCAATGCGAAGCATGCGTTGGTCAGCGAGGGGAGTTCAAGTAGAAACCACCCTCACTGAACAGCGTAGGGCCCTCACTAAGTCTGCCTGTGACAAGGTGACATTTGCCAAATGTATTGCAAAATGCTGTAGACCGATTGATATTGTTTAGAACGAGGGGTTCACCAAAGTTTTGCCAGTGGCAACGGGTGACTCGAGCATCAAGGTACTGCAAAATCAAAGACGCACACTAATGACAAAAATTTGGAAAATTGGTAATATGGAATTAATCATGATTAATCCACAGACACCTGTGATTAATTTGATTAACATTTTTAATCATTTCACAGCCCTATAAAATAGACAAAGCGGCTAAAGAAGCTGAATCACAGTTGGAAAGAGTAAGAAGAGAGACTGAGCTTGAGACACTCGCCATGTGCCGTGAAGCAGCAGCTGCTGACGCCAAAGTAGCCGATTGGGAATTAGCTCACACAATAGATAGATGTATTCTGTTGGATGAAACAGGCCCATCAGAAGAAGATAAACTAGAGCAGACAAACAAATACGTCCAAGCTCATTTTGACCCAACTAGCTTCCCAGAGCGAGCAGCTACGAAGGCTAGCACTCAGACATTTCAGCCTGCTACAACTGCCACTCTCTGTTTCAGCCCAAACAACCCCTTTTCTTCATATTGGCAGGTTCCTGTTTCTTCACATGAACCACCACAGGCTACCAACACTGGTAATGTGGACTCAGTAGTAGATGGCCCAGACTATGCTTATGTTCCACCAGCAGTCAAACCGTCAGACATATTTGACATAAAGGATGCTCAGGTCAATTCAAAAACATTTCACACTAACATGAATGTTTCTGCTCCGCACTTCTTCCCTCAGCTGAAAACTGAACAGAGTTTGTGCACAACTGAACATCTCGCACAATATTTAGCTCGACGAGACCTGGTGAGTGCAAGCTTGTATGAGTTTGATGCAAGGGCGTAGGTTTGGTCTCAGACTTGGTGGGGACATACACCCCCCCGCCCCCCCACCCGGAGCTTAAATCGAGATGCCATTATACTATCCCTAAAGAGCTAGTATAACTGTATAATCTGAAAAATGCACTCTCAAAAAATAAAGACTCTCTGATGATGAGACGTAATGCTGAACAACAAAATGTTTTATTATCATAAACCTCACCTGAAGCTGTTTCCTCAGCCTGCTCTACATCTGGAGTGTTTTCATGCTGTCTTTCCTGCATACAAAATAGTTCATTCATTTTGTAGCCTATCCTATGGCTAGCAAGTTTAACCTTCCTACCATATTGTATACAGTGTTATTTGGACATTAATAATCAAATAACGATTCATTATATTTGAATAACAAACAGTGTTAACTTATTCACATTGCCAACTGTTTTTTCCAGCACCTGTCTAGCAAAGCAGTGACAGTCGCTGTCAGAAATATTAATCTATCAAGCATTGCACAGTCAGTCGGTGAACAAGTTTAAGAAAGCTTTATTGCTTGCGGCCGGCCCGCAAGGAGACAAAAACATCAAACGCCATTGTGCTACAAGTTTGTCCGCTAGCATGTTGCGCTAGGTAGCTATTTAAGCAGAAGTGCTCTTTACAGTCATTGGTTAAGACAAAGGCATGCAAATGTTCCATGGCTCTTCTTCATTGGCTCCCTTGCATAGACCTGGTGCGCGTGTGTGCATGCGTGTTTGAGTGCGTGCGTGTTTATGACATCAACCCTGATTGAAACACAACAACAACAGGATCTCCTGATGTCGTAAAAGCTCCTTCACAAAAGGTGTCAAGCAGATGGTCTCCAGACCTTGCGTCTCCACCTTGGTCCTTGTCACACAACATCTCATTAAAACCAACAAACCCCCAACCTCTTCTAGTCTTCAGCCCCAAGATAAGGGTCTTGAATGTTTACTCACAGCTCAGATTTGGGGTTAGGCCTTTCTTTGCAAGCAAGTAATACTGAACACAGAATCATTCTTATACAGGATAAATATGTTACATCTTCAATTTTTCCAACAGTCGCATCAACTGTGAATTTGTCCTAGGCTAGACTCCCAACCTTAGTTGAAAGATTATCTACAGAAGCTAGGTTTAGCTGTAATATCCTGGGCAACATATAATATCACCAGTTAATACTTTTTCCACAGTAGAATCAGCATTTGAAAGCCTGGTCACTACCACTGCTAGTGTGGCTAGTTATTTAGCCTGACTTGCACTGCTTTTTGAAAAAACATTGTATGGCCCCTTTCTTCTTCTTGGGTGGAGGCGTATCTGATCTACAAAGCACAAAAAGGGGCAAACATGTACATGCTGAAGGGCAAAGGGAATATTAAAATGTGTTACTCTGCCTTTTATGTATGTATTGTTGGCAGACATCCCTGGTAAGTTAGCTGTACCATTGTCGCCGACACACCCGCTATTGTCTGCGACTGCCAGTGCAAGCAAGCAAAGTAGCATGTGCTTCTTCCCGTGCGTGTTGCGTGTCAGATAACCCTCCCCCTTCGGGTTTTCAGCCAATCAAATTATGGCGTTTCTTGTACTGTCGCGTCCTGGCCGTTGGAATCGACCCAAATAGCAGCACAATTCGCTAAAATATTGGTGGGGACAATTTTGTCATTTTCAAATGTTGGTGGGGACAAGTACCTAGCATCCCCCCCTACATCTACGCCCATGGTTTGATGATCAACCTGAATATTATCGTGCTTGGCAGTCTTCATATAATAATGCTACCCAAGGCCTGGGTCTCACTGCTACTGAGGAGCTGGACTTAATGACTCGATGGCTTGGCAAAGAATCCGGCAACCAAGTGAAACGCTTACGTTCAGTGCACATAGCAGGTCCAGACATAGCACTCAGCAAAGCCTGGGAACGTCATCAGGAATGTTACGCAGCGCCAGAGGTAGTTGAAAAGGCCCTCTTTACTCAACTCGACAAATTTCCTAGGCTTTTGGCGAAAGAAAATCTGAAGATCTAAGGGAGCTAGCAGATCTGCTGATGGAAGTGCAGTGTGCTAAGGAAGACGGCTACCTTCCAGGTTTGTCCTACTTAGATACTGCACGCGGCATTGAACCTATAGCAGCCAAGCTGCCTTATGGACTTCAGGATAAAAATGGATCTCTGCGGGTTCAAGGTATAAAGAATACTCACAGCTTCTGATAACCTGGCAAGGGGTAGATTCTCCATGACAAAAAAGAAACACTGATTATGGGGCTCAGATTGTGATTCGGAGTGTTCAAAAAACAGATGCTGGAATATATTGGGGTGCTATTGTTTTCCCACAAGGGGCAGACAACTATCAGAAGCTCACTATATTTGTTGTAGAACCAGATCCATCCCTGATTGGTCAGACCGTCCCTACGCCAGCTGATTTTGGTAGACCTATAGATTTCAAGAATGTAGACGCCCACATAGCTTTTGAAACAGGCTATGCTCATGAAAATGCTTGGCTTAGGTGGGCAAGGTACACTGATAATCAACACGGAAAGTCTGACTGCCATGTTTGTGCAACAGCTAAACCCCTACTCCTCACCACACCTTTTACTTTAAACTCCACCAACTCCCACACTGGCCTGCACTGTCTTTTGATCTTAGCCAAGTCCCCTGCAAAACCTGTCAATCGTAATTGTACAGACATCTGCAATTCCCTCCAGTAGAGAAAGACCATCATATAGCTTTGGAAAGGGCGATTACGAATGCATTTCCAAATCAAAATCCTATGCACAGTCTCGACAAAGAGGTCACCAAAGAGGTCACTTCCCATATTGTACTCTCACCTGGACCATTAGCAATAACGGTGCCATTTCTCCTTCTGATTCTGCAGCAGTGAAGCTCTTGTTTCCTGACCCTGCTCTTGTAGATTCCATCATTGTCCCCATAATTGATGTCTGGTGGGCTTGTGGTGTAAACTCTAAGATCACTCAGGTTCTGCCACCCAACGAGTCTGGGACCTGCACTCCTGTCATGCTCGTCCTACCCGTAGCTATTGGCACTCTCTCCTCTGTCAGGCTATCTTAAGCATCCCTCCTTATCTCCATGGAAACTAAAAACATGGCAAATTAATTATCAATCCCAGTGGGCTGGTCAACTGGGTAAAGAATGACACTTTGGTGGGTGTTTTTTTTGTGTGTGTAAGTTTCTTTCTTTATCTTGTCCTTCCTGTTGTTTAAACCATTCAATACCTCCCACCCCCCTAAATGACACTGCTCAATCTGTATGATTCCCATTTCTCCTTATCTCCCTGTCTTTTGGACAAGATAATTTTCATGAGAATCAGCAAGAGGGCGCAGAGTAAAGATGAATGAGGGAGAAGCAGGCTTAGGGCTTTCCCCTAAGAGCCACATCTTATTTCTTACTGTGAAAAGTTGATGTTCAGGTTTTACATTGACATTGGCCGCGTTTCCCAGATTCCTTAAGAAGCTCTTAAGCGCTGAAACCTTCTTAGGAGCGCTCTTAAGAGTGCTGTGAAAGAAGGACGTGTTTCCCAGAGTCGTTCTTAGCTTAAGAAGATCTTTCACTAAGAAGGAAATGTAAGATCAGCCTGACCCACTCTTAACAGCCTTCTTAGCGACCAAACGCTCACTGCAGCCGCGTCAGGGAAAGTTATATCTGACACTCAAAGGAATACTAAAACCATGCGTGATGATAAATGTGCGCCCACAGCTGCAGAACACTGACGCAAGAAAAATAATAGCATAATAAAAAAAAATAACGATATAAAAATAATTGCTCATGTGTTCCTGTAGCTACATAAATAAAATGAATCATCATTACTATCACTCATTACGTTTTCACAAACATTCGGCATCTGCATGAGTTGACATTAGATATAAAAACATCATCAACCCTGTGGTATTTCACAGAAATCAGGGAAACTGACAGGTGTAATTGAACTTAGCTGGAACCTCATCAAGAGATCGAGGCTCCACCTCAGTCTATATATAAAGGCGTTGCTGAAGTCCACGCGAGTGAGACACCATTGCTGCAATACAGCATATTCTCACTGCTAATCAACAGCGTCGCCGTGCGCGAAGCCAGATAGTTTATATAAATGCCTATGTGCGTTAGCACTTCTCCCCACTGAATGTGCTGTCGGACCGGGCTGTCCAGTCCAAGTTCCGGCTTCCCCGTATGGAGATCCAACGCCTCGTCACATTAGTGTCACCACACATCCGGAGGGCAACCCGCTGCAATGTTGCCCTCAACCCGGAGGTGCAGCTCCTGGCCTTGTTGCGTTTTTACGCAGTGGGGAGCTTCCTGGATGTGGTGGGGGACGGCACCATCCTCAGCAAGGCATCGGTTTCACGGGGTGTGGTAGCCGTGACATCTTGCGCCATGCCCGGACACATCCAAATGCCCACCACACGGGACGAGGTCCGTCAGGTCCACAGTGGATTTCATGCCATGGCTGGGATCCCCCGGGTAGTCGGTGTCGTGGATGGCACACTGATCCCAATCCACTACTCCCAACAATAAACCCACTACCATCACACATCAACTATCATGTATAGGGCTCAAGGCCGTAGCCATGGAGTCAACATTGGGGGGTACGAATGACATTTTTCATGATAATTTCGGACAGCGTATGTGGTTGCCTGTCGTAGCGTAGCACATTTATATTTTTATATCAATATATTGGGGGGGACATTTTGACCAGATTTGAATAGTGGGGGGGATGTGTCCCCCCAATATGTATTATGATTACGGCCTTACACGGTGTTGTGTGTAATTCGTGCGTTAATAAAGTGGTGGGTGATCGATTTTCCTGGCATCGATTGATTTAGTTTCAACACCACGGCGGCGACAGCTCCCACTAAGAGCTTCTTAAGAGGCTTCTTTGGCGGGATCTTAAGAAGGCAGTTAAGAACGTGTCTGGGAAACACCCCTATCTTAGCACTCCTTCTTAGCCGAACCCTTCTTAAGAGCCTTCTTAAATCCTTAAGAACGATCAAATCTGGGAAACGCGGCCATTATTGGTAGTGCTCATCTTGACCTAGTGGTCCAACCTGAATCATGTAATTCTAATTCGCAATTTCTATATATAAATGATTACAATTTAAAGAATGAGCTAACATCCCAAATATAACAATATACAATGAATACAAATAACATCAATTATATTCTAAAGCCAATATGAAAATGATGAACTTCAATTAAAAAACATTGGTACATTGGAATTATTTGGTCCTCTTTCCTCTTGGTTTCAAGCAGCCTATCTAAACCTGTAATACATGATCTAAATTGAACTTGAACTCAATTTATAATAAATGTCCTAATCCTATGTGAGCTACTTTTCTTATAATCAATGTATATAATATATATATTTTTTTATAATATTGAATAATTCACCTAAACACCCGAGAATGACCTAAACTAAGAATATGTTGGCCTCTGTGTACATGTATGTAAATTAAAATGACTTGTGTTGGGTGAAATAAAGTTTGATGGAGTTCAGTGGGTCCAACTGGGTTAGGGATGAGGGGTGGTAGTTGGTGGCCTGTAACTACATTGATAATATTCTGTGCTGCTTTCAAAGCCTTCCTGTCTTGGCCGGTGGTATTGTTGTACCACACTGTGATGCCACCTATCAGGACACTTGCTGATGATGCTGCGGTAGAAGTTCTCAAGAGTCTGTGTGTTCATGCCTGATCTCCGTAGACACCTCAGGATGTTGAGGCAGGATTGTACCTATTTTAGAATTGTTTCCTTGTTGCTAGTCCAGGTGATACCTTTAGAGATTAGTATGGACAGTACCAGGGTCAGTACCATTTGATGCGGGCCGTGATGGGTAGCCAGTGGAGGGAAATGAGGAGTGGAGTAACGTTGGAGCGTCTGGGTAGATTGTAGACCAGGTGTGCCGCTGCGTTCTGAATCCTCTGAAGAGGGTGGGTTGCGCATGCTGGGAAACCGGCGATCAGCGAGTTGCAGTAGTCCAACTTGGAGAGGACAAGTGCTTGGACAAGTAGCTGGGTGGAGTGCTCAGACAAGTATCTCCTGATCTTCCGGATGTTGTAGAAGGTGAATCTACACGACCGGGAGACCGCAGCAATGTGGGCCGTGAGGGAGAGCTCATCATCCATGTTAACCCCAAGGTTCCTGGCAGAGGATGAAGGGGTCACCGTCGGAGATCCCAGGGTGATTGAGAGGTCGTGGGAGATGGAGGGTTTGGCCGGGATGATGAGAAGTTCTGTTTTGGCGAGGTTCAGCTGGAGGTGGTGCTCGGTCATCCAGGCGGAGATGTCTGCGAGGCAGGCCTCAATCCTAGCTGGGATCCCCGGATTGGTCGTGGGGAATGACAGGTACAACTGTGTGTCGTCAGCGTAGCAGTGGTAGGAGAAGCCATGGGAGGTGATGATTGGTCCAAGTGAGGTGGTATACAGAGAGAAGAGGAGGGGTCCAAGGACGGAGCCCTGTGGGACACCAGTGGAGAGCTGTCCAGGGTCTGACAGTTTGCCTCCCCAGGAGACCTGGTAGGATCTTCCCGACAGGTAGGATGAGATCCACTGGAGTGCAGTGCCAGTGATGCCCATCTCAGAAAGTCTGTAGAGCAGGATCTGGTGGTTAACAGTATCAAACGCTGCAGAGAGGTCCAGCAGAATCATGACGGATGACGGTGGCCGGTCTTGAAGCACGATTGGTTGGGGTCAAGCATGTTGTTCTGCGAGAGAAAGTTAGTCAGTTGGTTAGATACAGCACGTTCAATTGTTGTAGAAAAGAAGGGTAACAGTGATACCGGTCTGTAGTTCTGGAGGATGGCAGGATTAAGGGAGGGTTTTTTGAGTAGAGGGGTAACTCTGGCCTGTTTGAAGGCAGAGGGGAAGGTGCCAGAGGTAAGAGAGGAGTTTAGGTTTGAAAGAGAGGGGAGGGGACAGGATCAAGGGGGCAGGAGGTGGGGCGATGAGAGAGAATGAGGTCAGAGAGCTCTGACTCAGACAGGGGAGAGAAAGAGTTTAGACATTTAGTTGGGTCAGTCATGGTGGGTGAGGGGGTAGGAAAGGTGGGTTTAGGGAACCAACTGCTAATGTCTGAGACTTTTTTCTCAAAGAAGGAGGAGAAGTCGTCTGCTATCAAGGTGGAGGGGGGGGGGGGGGGGTGGGGGAGGTGGGTTAACAAGGGTGGAGAAAAGTTTGTGGGGGTTTTGAAGCGGAGTTAATTTGGTTCAGAAAGTAGAGGGCTTTAGCACCAGCTATGTGAGAAGAGAAGGATTTAAAGAGGGAGTGATACTTATCAAGGACCGGACCGTCTTTAGACTTGCGCCATCTCCTCTCGGCTGCTCGAAGGGTGGACCGTTCTTCACGAATAACATCCATAAGCCACAGGCAGGAGGGAGAAGATTGTGCAGGCCTGGTTGACAGGGGACAGAGTCAAGTGATGCAGTTTAAGTGGTTAACAGGGTGTCGGTGGCAGTGTTAGTGGGGTGGGACGAGAACTCGTCAATGGGAGGGAGGGAGGATATTACAATAGAGGAGAAATGGGAGGGGTATAGGGAGCGGAGGTTGCGCCGGAAATGAGGGGAGGGGAGGTAGGAGGAGTTGGAGGTAGAAACAGAATTGGATAAAGTAGTGATCAGAAATGTGCAGTGGGGTTACAGAGGTTAAGTCAGTGATGCAGTTACGTGTCAGGATGAGGTCTAGCTGTTTGCCTGCCTTGTGGGTCACCTTGGATAGGTAGTGAAGGTTAGAAGTTCACCGTATATACTTTGTGACATATCTACATCTACGGGTAGTGTAATGAACAGGAATGCTAAGGAAACAAATGCAAGCTATGAACAAGTTCTAGGTAGAATATAATCTAAATATGAATATAAATAGGTTGATACTTATCAGAAGAGGTGATCCGGCCCCGTCGGCCTTCTTCGTGGACTCCCGCAGGTAGACTCCCTGTCTTCGACAGAGTCTTCGTGCACCAGGCTGCCTCTGTAATGCCAGCCGCCTTAAATATGCTAATGCACAGATACAACGCCCCCAATTACTGTCAAACTAAAGAATACCCTGAGTACCCTGAAACCTAAAATGACTCACTGGCTAGCTACTCTTTGACCAGTTTAAACTGGTTATCTAACTGCTGACCCTTCAGCTCTAACCAAGAAACTAAGTTTTAGCTAAACTCAATATTATACTACAGCCTTGATCACTAACAGTCAATGCGGCGGTCTCGATGTTCACTTCAGCAGGACGCTATACGCTTTCGCATCAATCCTTGTATGTCTACTTAATAATAGGTCTATCGGGTACGACAGTGTGAAGACAGTATTTTTAGAACAACAAGGGGAGAAGGGAATTCACACCCCTTTGTTGGATGAAGATGCAAAATTGGGGAATCAATGGGCTAGTGAATTTGGTACAACCTAATTTAACCCTAAAGTTTACAGTGCACATAAGTATGAAAATGAAAGGGCGAAAGAGAGAAAAAGATAGAGGGACAGAGGGAGAGTTTTTGGTGTGTGTCCACAATAACTAGTCTCAGGGGAGCTTGCAGCCAACCTGTGTCAAGGTTACCAAGGAAACAAAGCAGTTGTCTGACACATTTGTCTCACCAAATGAATCTCGCAGACTGTCCTTCATTCTCAGTCACACAAGGTGCCTCTAATTGATGTGGATAATTTATATAGGGCGACTCGGGGTCCGCCCTCTAAATAGTCTCATAAAAGAACTCACAGAATAGCGTTTAGCCTACTGCCAACGTCTTGCCGTCAAAGCAAGCCTAAAGCAAGCATCCCACAAATATTAAACATGCAACCAGCCAACAAATGATAGATGTACGTTCCATGTTAGTCATTCATTCTTTCCGCGCCATGGCAAAACATATAGCCTAGGCTACAAATTATAATTATTAAAAATTATTAAAATATACAAAAATACATGTACGTTTGCATCAAACTGTGGTTGCAGTGCAATAATATTTTTATAAATCCAATTAAAATGAAAACTAACAGTTTAACTCTAATTACAAGAACAAGTTTTTTTTTTAAGAGAGACTTACAAGGCCCGCGGGTATAAACTCAGACTCAGTCACGCATAGAATTAGCAGAGGAAAAGGCTCTGCCGTAACCTTATACATTTTGTGGCCAAAAGCGTAGTCCAAGTCCTTGTCCTCCCACGGACCCTATGGTTTGTTTGTTTGGTTTATTTTTACAGGGACAGTGCACATTAATCAACGTTAATCAAAGGAAAAGTGCCGGTTTTAGCCAGCCGGCTAATTTTCAACCGCAGTCCCTGGGCAAGTTATTGAAAACAGTTGGTCTCATCAATCTCCTGGCTGGCTCGCCAAAATGTCGTAAATAATTTTGTAAGTTCCCTTGTGTATTGAAATAATTCCAAGTCTCGTAGTGGAGAAAAATCCTGACAATTCAAAAATGTAGCCAAGTCCAGACGTTAAAAATGAAGTCCTGACAGGTCAACAATAAGACTTAAGTCCAAAATAGATGCACTGGAACTCAGAGTTTTGATGCAAAGGTTTATTTGGACACAGGGTGACAAAAGTATCCAAGTGAGTGTGCTACCAAGAACAGACTACCCGTTTCTCTCCAGACAATCCCTTATATAGTTTCTTCCCATTATTGGTCCTTCGTCCTGAGGTTTCAGATTACAGGTGATTTTTTTAATACAACGACAATCCTTCCAATTTACGACTAGTGGCATTGGCCCTATGATAATTCTCCCAATTTACTGCAAATGGTACTGTCCCTGAACTTTGCAGTTACAAATATGAGTGTGTGGGCGCCGGGTCTTAAACGTGCCATTTGATTTATAGATGGGGGCCTCTTAGCATGGCTCTGCCCTCCTACGTACTTCCGCTCAATTTGGATTTCGCTTCAGTAGTAGGTCTGGGAGTTAAGCTCTGAAGTCAAATTCCAGAAACACATTTTTTGTAGGTCCAATCAGCGAACAAAGTGAGTGGCAGAGAACATTGACGTTAATGTTGTGCACTAGTTTGAGTAGTTCAGTAATGGCGGCGGAGAAAGATGCAAGCGAAACTATTCTACGGTTGTGGCAACGCTGCCAAATATCCATAGGTTAAAGCCGGGGCAGGAACATTCCTTGCTGACTTTTGTTGGTGGGCATGATGTTGTGGTTTATTTTCCAGCTACGGCAGCTAGCTTCGTTACAGTAGTTGTGAAGGAGTTGGCTAAGGTGAACGCTTGTGATTGGTTATGGCAAATCAGAGTGGCTCTGGGTGGATCCAATAGTTTTAAACTTCAACAGACGACCCGCCTTCAAGGAAGTTAACGTTTGTCAATGGAGAGATCCCAGACCCTTTGTACAAATGAAATGTACGAGGGTCTGGTTAGGACCAGGCTAGGGGCCTCTGGCTTGTAAAAGTAGATGCATATCTACAAGTGGTCTTTTCCCGCATTCCTCAGCCTCTAATATCCAGATCTTTATACTTTGGGCTTAAGATCTTCTACCGGTTTGTAGTATTGATAATAATTAGTCAACAGCTGAACATATGGTTTCCAGTAATATAGAATAAACTAAAAAGATGGCTGAGAGTTTAAATCAAATAAACCATTAATCATAACCTATCTTCATCATTTCAACAATGTGATGTCAAATTCTACGTCATAGTCTCACTGGCTACCCGTCACAGGCCGTAGATTCAAGACCCTGGTACTGACCTTCCGAGCAGTGAACGGGACTGCACCTGCCTACATCCAGTTTTTCCTCCAGCCTTACATCCCCACCCGCCACCTTCGGTCTTCTTCTGACAACCGTCTGGTGGTCCCACCTCTCAAGAGCGCCCGCTCTCAACCCAAGCTCTTCTCCTGTCTGGCCCCCCAATGGTGGAATAATCTACCCACCTCTATCAGAGACACTGACTGTCTCCCCACCTTCAAGAAAAGGCTAAAGACGCACTTGTTCCGGGAGTACAACGGTACCTAAGAAAGATTTGTTGAATCCGATGTTAAGTTATTTCCTCCAGGAACACAATGACACTTATTGAGTGACTTGTTGCACTTGTTGGTTAATTTTTAACTAATTTAACTACTTGTACGTGCTGTAAATTATATTATTGTTGTTTGCTTTCCTACAGGTTCACTCTCGCACTTTTGAGGTTCATGTTGTTTAATTTGTTTAACTACATGCTCTTATGTTTCTTCCTATTGGCACTTATTTGCTTTTCACAATGTATGCTTCATGTTTTGGTTACCCGCAATGTTTTTGGGGTTATCTCGTTGTTTATGATCATTGACCTATGCACTTTGTAAAGCTTTCTCTTGGAAGTTGCTTTGGATAAAAGCGTCTGCTAAATGAATAAATGTAAATGTAATGTAGTCTCGATTCATAAGGTGGCAATAGGTTGTGAATATCTTTTCTTGGCGTGTAATGTTTTTATCCATAAAAGCATTTCAGGTACTTTTCTTTGTTGTGTCTTTTAATTTCCAATTGATGCCTTGATATAAACATTCTAGAGGCAATAAACACACACAAGCTCATTTTGTGGAATAAAAAAATCTTGATCGATCGCAGTCAGCAAGTCAGATTCAATTCTGCCACCTCAAGCCTTACAACCATTTACCCAAAAGATCCCCCTCCAAGATTAATGGTAAATTAATAGAGCGGGTCTCAACTTACAATACCTTGGAGTTTTAATTGATGATTGCTTAAGATTCAATTAATGTGCTTTGATTAAGCCTAAGAAACTCAATGTAGGCCTGTTATTTCTTAGGAAATTAATCAACCTTTTCAGCAATTTTGGAAACATGTTCAAGATCATGCCAAACTGCAGCGTGTGATCAAGACAGCAAGTGGGATCATTGGAGTCAATCAATTGTCTGCAGCAAAGCTGTGTTGTCCGTCAGACTTGGTCCAGCTGTATATACCATCAAACACTCTGAGATTCTAGTGTACTCTCCGAACACACAATTGTAGTCGCTGGGCTGAAACTAAGGAATCATTTACCCTTGCACATCAGATTAGGTCTTAGGTCTGCTCTAAATACTTATTTATTTTCTTTGGCTTTTAATAGCTTGTTAATTATAGTGAATTATTTTATTTACATTTAGTAATTTAGCAGACGCTCTTATCCAGAGCAACTTACAGTAAGTACAGGGACATTCTCCCCGAGGCAAGTAGGGTGAAGTGCCTTGCCCAAGGACATTTGGCACAACCGGGAATCGAACCAACAACCTTCTGATTCATAGCCCAACTCCCTAACCGCTCAGCCATCTTTTCATTACAACTTATCTTTTCATTACTGTACTTTTATCTAGATTGTTGTATTAATTATTTTTTCTGTGACGATTCTGTGACCACTTTGGTCTGCCAAGGTTGTTATAGTGTTCTATAAATACATATTGATCGATTGATTGAGTATTAAGGTATTGTATATAATTGTATATAATATTGCATATTGTATATAATGTATATTTTAGATTGCTGGAATTGCACCGCATATTCTATTTACGAAGGTGCAGATTTATGTGTGTATGTATGCGTGTGTGTTTGTATAGTGTATCCCTGTGTTTTAAACAGGATGTGTATGACCACATATATTTGCCCTTGTGAGGTTATAAAGTTATCCTTGACCTCAACCAAATGTAAAAAATATTCATACTTTTTTCTAAATGTTTAATGACCAAAATGAATGTTTATTTTCATATTTTCCAATTATAATCTCTATCCCATCATTAGGTGGTGATTTACTATGAATAAATAGTAGATAGAAGGATAGTGAGGGGAAGCCATGCAGCTGTCATACAGTTGAGTGACATGACATGAATATCTATCAAGTATTTAGGCCTGAAGCAAAAAGATAATAAGGGGTGGAGGGTGTGGAGGAGGGCTGCCAAAGAACAGGTTGGAGAGATCATAGGAGTAGAGAGAGAGAGGGGAAAGACTAAGGATCAAGTCATTCAACCAAATCAGGCCAGGATGATAAATGCATTGATTGCAGATGGTAGTGATTGTGCCTGAAGGATAAAAGTACACTTAGAGCCAGCACGTCAAACACTACAGAACTGTAACACTCATTCTCAGTCATTCAGAGCACACAAAAATAGCTGTAAAATATGAAAGAATTGTTTTTAACTTTCAGACATGATTTATTCTCATGAGTCGCGAAATAATCACGTGGGCTTCTGAAGATTGAGAAAGTGACATGCGGAAGAGCATAGGCGATTTTACAGCGGGTGCAGTCCCCCTACTGTTGGTATGAATTTTTTTTCAAATTAATGTAAAAAAAACAATTACATGTTTTTGGAACATTTTTAAGTGATATCAGAGTTGTATGTTCTATCATGTTTGTTTTACTCAAATGAATAATTTTCAATTTTAAGGTGTGGTATAAATTTTTAGCATGTTTTTGTAAGCAAACCAAAAAACACTACTATAACCCTTTGCACCCCCAGTTTTAGAACCTAGAATCGCCTATACGCAGAAAAGTTAAGTATAACCCTATATCCCTTCATCAAGCCACATTTTCAACTAGCTCCTGTCTTTGACTGCAACCTTATGGAAAAGTGTCTGAAGGTACAAGCAATGTCAATAAGTAAAAATGATACATATTATAAAACAGAGAATGAGAGAGAAGAGAGACTCCAAACAGAAAACCAAGAGACGTCTGGGGCGGGCGGTAAAGTCTCCCTGCCAAAGGCTTTGGATTGAGCCAGGAAGATGGAAAGAGGCAAAGGGCCAATACAGCTCTGGAGGCCAGCATATCTGATGCCATCTCTCCAGGATGCCACTGATCTTGCATTACTGAACACTCAAGGTCAGCCTATTCAAGATATCAAGAGAACTGGGATGGTCCCTGGGAGGGTGCAGAGTTGGATAATGGCAAGCCAAAAATGTACGTTTCTAAGTGTGAGTGATGCAAAACTGCCAACCCCAAAATATCAAGACCTCGGCCCAGAGGAGTAAGCAGAGAATCAATGCTAGTGTGAGGAGGCACTTGTTGCTGGATGGAGTAGTATCATGCTCATATAGAGGTATGGAATTGGACACCACTAATCCCAAAACGAAAATTAATAATGGCTGTCATATAAAATATTTCATAAATATGCATGACAATGACTGCCTTCCCAGAGATATCACAGGGGATTAGAAACCAAAGATGTTGAACATCTTGGAGAGATCCCTATCTTCTTTAAAATATATATATATTTTAATGTTTTGAATGTTGAATGGTTTGGTTAAGGACTGTAATTGTATGAAAATGTGATCTTCAATTTCATGTTTATGAAAAAAAATATTCTGCGTGGAACACTAGAGGCGCCATTGAGCCACTTCAGTCGCCAGCTCAGGTGGACGTGATTTTTTTGTAAATCAGACTCCCATGCTGATTTGTCCTTACTAAGTAAACTCACACACGTTGAGCTTTCAGCAAATAAACTTATTTTTCACTCGCTGATAAGCCAAATGTGAGGGAGATTGAGTAATGTGCGTGCTGCGCGATAGGATAAGCAGCGGCGGGCTTGTTGCACATTACCTCGAATTACCTGCTGTGGAGAACGCAAGCCGCTGCCTCCAACCTGTCGATTTGTGTGTCATCACACCCTATTAGCGCTCATTTATAATGGTCTTAGTGTAGATGCCACACAAAAATCACCACCAACTGGAATGTGGTTAGCTGGTCAAAAAGAAATCCATTGTCTTTTTGTGGGTCCAAAAGGATGATGATATGCACCCATCTGTGTATTTGGCCATCTGAGACCATCTGAATCCATCTGGGATTCCTCGTATTCCTCGGTACATATGTATGTAATTAGTGGCGTATGTCGGTAATAAGAATTAATATGATTATGACATTGATGGCTGTTATTGTGGTTTGTCATTTACATCCTCTAAAGGGGTACGTTTTACAACCAGATCGGACGATGAGTGTCAATTGTAGCTACTGAAGCTGGGAACCCTTGGAGAACTGGTCGGTCAGCAAGGAAGTGCAGCGTTCCATCAGCTGCTGGCAGGAGCAAGAGGCTCCAGCTGCGAGGAACTCGCACATACTGCTTTCACGTCACCCCGCCCGTCTGCCGTCTCCTCCCTGGAACCCTACAGCGACCATGCCTTTTGAGCGACTTTGAAGTAAAGAAAGAAATACAAGAGAGATAGCGAGAGAGAGATAGGTCGTGGTGGTGGTGGTGGTGGTGGTGTGGGGCTGAAGACTTCAACATCACCTACCTGCTCGAGCGAAATACGGAGGAGGACGCTCAAGTACGCGAGCGTCCACGCGCATCAACTGAGTAGCAAGACAATAAAAGGCAAGAACAAATCCAAATTTGAGTTTTTCATAAGGCTCCTAATCGAAAAGAAAACAACGTTTAAAAACATAAAAAATAAGCAGCAGCTATGCATCTGAACAGAGAAGAAAACAGCAAAGGTGAGCAGATACCATACCAATTAATATCTGGAAGCCATGCACTGTCTCCTTTTAGTTACACGCTCTCGCGTTGGTTCCAAAACGCCCTTGAATATGATTTGTTGAAGTAATGTTGCTGGGGGTCATTGCCACACATTGGGTGATATTGACTGTTTTCACTCACTCTGACCATATCAGCATGGTCAATTTAAAAACCATCTGTTGACAATGATATTCGTTCACATATTGCACACCGATGGCATGAACTCCGATGTTTTAGTCTATTCTTGTACACTTGTTTTGCTCGCAGCCAACATTCGAGTGTTTTAGAATCCTGAGTTGCCACATTTACAAGGTCATTTATCCTCCCCTTATGACAACGGACATCCGTGTCTGCCAGAGGTAGTGTGTTTGAGTATGTGTGTGATATCTTGTACACGGTGTGCGCGTGTTACGCCTCGCCTACGACGCGCGCCATGCTCGGTGTCCCCAGCGCGCGTGGTGGAATCTTGACTAAAGTGTTCAGAGGACGAACATGAAATATACCACATGTGCGTCGGTCGAGGGCGTGATGGGCAGTAGAATACACTACAATACGCCAATCTCTTGCCTCTAAACGTCGACACTGTTGGCTGGTCTTGACACTTCAACATTGTGTTCGAATGGAGACTACAGCATGTCAGAATAGTCATCACCCACAGGCATCCTTGCAAAATATACTTCAACAAATACAGAAGATGATCTTTATGTATCCATGTATTTGTTGTTTGTTTTTAAAAGCAATGCAGACAGATTGCCTGAAAATGCATAATTCTAATTCAGTTAAATTATTTTCCTCTCCTCATCTCAAGATCTTTTCAGCGTGTGCTAAAAAAATGTTTTGGTCAACAAGTAGAAGTAGATGTTTGGGTTCCAAGTAGCTCTGTGTTTAAACATCTCCTACCTGTTACAAATCCAAAGTAAGAAAATGTACAGACACAGGGCTGTAGAACACACTATCATTTCATAACACCACTGACACAGAATATAAAATGAGAATATCTTTTGTACTTTACCCTTGCTTTCGATTTAACTTAACTTTCCTGACTTTCCTGGGCCACCATCCTCCTTTTGTATGCAACAGACAACCATATCACAAAACATGCCATCGTGTGAGCACTCCTTGCTAATTGTCAGGTATCAGATAGAATGATTAGTGATATTTATAGTGATGGCTAAGATGGTGATAGACCAGGAACTTCAGTAGAGCTAAATCTGGACATGTCGGTCTCAAGCAGCACTTGATCAGAATGCATCCTACTCTGGAGAGCTAATCTGCGTCTCAGGCTGGGATCAAACCCCATCTGAGACTCAACTTAAACTCAATAAATATGCTCATAAAAATGCTGCTAAAGTGACTAAATGTAAATAACAGCTTTAACAACTAGCAAGTAGGCAGAGAGGAACCTCTACCAGAGGTTTTTCCAAAGATTAAACTATGTTAGAGTTTAAATTGTAGAGCAGTGTTATTCTTTAGAGAGGGTGTTGACTCCCTCTGTGCTGATTGTTTTTTTAGGGCTATGTATCAGTGAGGACACCACCTGCTGGAAGGCTGTAGATTTCAGAGGTATTGATTTGCAAAACTACTGGAATGTCCTGTCATAATTTTACAAAATTACGTGATATTATGTCTATTTTATACCATCTGTGAGCTTTTGGTCTGATGACATAACAGAGTGACAAACAATACAATGTCCAGGGTCAGACATTTTAGTTTGCACCAAATCAGATACAGTATAATATTTAGAATACTATGCTGTGCAATTATTGTATTGATCGCTATTTTATTTTATATAACTGTTTACACAAACTGTGTTAACAGAAGCAAGAGATATACATTTTATTTACAAATTATTAATTCCGAGTGTAAGGCTGGGTGTCACCCTGCCCCCACCTCTCAAATGCTAAAATATGGAGTTGCTGGACGGAGTCTCTACTTGATGGGTCTCACAGCTCATTGTGTAACTTACTGTTGCATTACTAGTCATATGTTGATAAGTAAGGGTTACTACTATGTGGTCTGATTGGTTATTCTACAGAAATCTGTTGGGTATAAAGGGGATTGTGAAGCATTGTTCTTCATATTCTTGAGGGCTTCTCCTCATGGCTGGCTTCTCGTACTACTTCTCCTTGCTCACCACTTAATCTTTCTCTCCCTGATTTTCAATAAGCAAGGTAAAGTAGGTAAGAGTTTAAGCCTTCATTTTGTAACATGTTTGCCTTAAAATTTATTTGATTAATTTGCAATGTTATTAAATATCTATTTAAATTAACTTGTTTTGACTATTCTTGCTCAGATTTTACCCTTAGAGTCAAATAACTGCAATTCCAGCATATTTTTCAGTTTACTCCTCTTCCTTTCAATGTAGGTGAATAGTTTTGGTTGTTTAGCCAATATTAAACCCCTACAATACCTTTTTTGAAGGGCCGTCTGATTACAGTGAGTAAGAGATCTTCAACCGTGGTCCTCAGGGACCCCCTGTCCTGCATGTTTTAGATGTTTCCCTGCTCCAAGACACCTGATTCAAATGAATGGGTCGTTATCTAGTTATGCAGAAGCCTGTTAACGACCATTCATTTGAATCAAGTGTGTTGGAAAAGGGAAACAACTCAAATGTGCAGGACAGGGGGTCCCTGAGGTCCAGGATTGAAGACCTCTGCAATAAGTGACTGGCTCTTAGTGAGTTCGTTCATTATCTCTACACCAGCTCTAGGGAGCCCAGGGGTGAAATCTCAGGTTAGTCTCAGTGCTGCGCTACAGCCTAGATGGGTCAGATTCATGCCAGATGAAATACTCATGTAATAACCATCGTACCTAGGAATGTATCATTGGACTCTACTACTCTCTGTGACATACAATACTTGGTCTTACTGTACGTGCATTTGCTGACCTTTAGTGACCTTTGTGTGATCCATGGGGTTTTGAAGTGAATCTGTGATGGCCTCGCCAAACCAGTCATGACGGCCTGGCTCCTGGCACTCTCTAGTGTCTGTCTAGTACCCTTGTCTGCTAGGTGCCTGATCAGTGATAGGAGATTGGTGAGTGAGATCGGCTCGCCTCAATCCTGCCCGGCTGGGTGTGTGTTCAGTGATCAGGGATTGTGCCATGGCATCACTCTGCTTCTATCATCCATTTGTTGGATAAGAGATGGGATGGGAGATTGCAGCGGCGGTTATGAGTCTGACAGGGACTGACACATAGCAGGAGCTGGGATGGTGGGAGGAAGGGAGGTAGAAGGGAGAAGGATCTAGAGTGAAACAATGGATGGGAGAAGTGAGGAACAAGAAAAGGAAGAGAAAAGAGGATGGGATAAAAAAACTTTGATGGAGAGAAAAATACTTTGATGGAGGATATTATGAGTAAGAGAAGGGGACACGGGAGGAAAGGGTGCATATAAGAGATGAATGCATCCAGGTTCAAGTGTATTGTGGAATAGAAACTGTTCTCTGTTCCTTCCCTGCAGTTTTTTACTGTCGGAAGTAATTGCTTATTAATACCAGTCTCTAGATCCATTGTCAAATATCTTGTTAATATTATATTACTAAAGGAGAAGCGTAATGGGCTGCAATCATCTGGCTTATCTTTGTTTTATTTGAAAATGAGGGAGAGACAGGACCAAGGTAGGCGGAGAGCAACTATTCGTCAGGTGCTGGATTTAATAACCATCTCAAATGAATGTATTTTTATCCGTCAGTGACTCTGACCGTGAGAACGGCCCAAAGTAGCACTGCTGAAGAAACAGAGAGACAAATAGATAAAAAGACAGCATATAGGGGATTTTGTTTGTCTGTGTATAATAGCATTATATAAGTCACAAAGATCCTTCTGCAAACATTATAATTATAGCTAGCTAGATAAGCAAGCTTTTTACCTACATCTAGCACTAGGCAATATCATACTTTATTTACCCATTACAAGTGGAACAGCATTGATTTATTAATCTGGGTCTGAAAATATGTTGTGCATTTGGCCGTGTTCAGACCTAGGCGTCAGTTTCTGGCAGAAAGAGACGACAAGGATGTTTTTTCCAAGTAGCTACAAAATAAATTGCTGGTGTTTTTTTTATTGCCATAACAACCGTGAGCTAATCTGGAGTTAACCTTAGCTAACATGCTGGTTTTTCTAACGACTGAAAAAAAGAAGAAAAAATAAAACTTTATTTTAGAATTGTCTTACAAAGGTTGCTCAACTTGTAATTTTGGCAATTTGCAGAATTTCATTGCTACATGTTATTCTGTAACATGAAGGCAAAACTGATTCAACCATTAAAACCATATATTCTCTGAAAGCTTATACCTTCAGGATGTTATCTAATGAGACAAGAGACACATCCTTCTCTCCATATTAGTATGCTGCCAGTGCATAATAAATTAAATAATAATAATTTGGTATTGGTAAATGGAGTATATTGCCGATACTTTTTTGGGCTGTGCCATTTAGGGAAACTGATTCAACCACCTAAACCATGTATTTTCGGAAAGCTTACATCCTTAGGATGTGATCTGTGAAAAAGACTACAGGTTTGAATACACATTTGACAATTTCTGAACTGTCCAGTCATGCTTTAGGAAGATGCAAATGTTTTATGTAACCTCCATAATTATTAGGCTACTAAACCTATACCAATTGTGAATTTGATATGCTGATAACATTCAATGCATCTCCATGTCTCCAAATATAGCCTAGGTGGTTGAGATTGAGAGTGAGTCAGAGGCGGGGCAGTTGAGACAGCTCTGTTGCTGAGGTGAGTGCTGAAAGGTGACAGGTAGTTGAATATGTCCCATTGCTTATTGGAAAATTTAGTTTTCAAAATATGTTTATGTCCAGCCCCTCAGTATATGTCTAACAACTATGGTAAATAGTTGTGGTAAATGCACCAGAATGCGGGAAATTGCATCTACATCTTTTAAAAAACTGTGGGGGAGAAACCCACAGACCCCATGGAAAAATGGGTCCCCCCCACTCTCAAAATGCTGCTGACGCCCATGTGCACAGGAGCCGTCAGGGACATGGGCTGGAGTCTTACAGTGCCCCAGTAAGATGCCACATTGATTAACCAAGATGGAGTATGACATGGGACAGAAGGAATCAAGGATAGGTGGTTCAGAAAGTGTAAAGATGAGGTGTGTACATGTGATCATGTGTGTTTGTTTGAGTGAGAAATATAACATGATATTTTCAATGAGGGTGTGAACGTCTACAGGAAAGAAGTACTGGTCAATGCGTGTGACAGAGAACAAGGTGGTGTGTGAGTGGGAGCATTAGGCATTCGTATGCTTACGTGTGTTTATACTGTTGCATAACATCTCTCATAAAATGTTGTTTCTGATATACAGTATGCACGAACATACTTAAGTCATCCTTTCTTCTGTCCTCTTTTCTGCTCACCTCTCTTCTCTCTTCTCTTCTCCTTCTCTGTCCTCTTCTCTCTCCTCAGTACTCGTCATCTTGTTCATTCTGGATCCAGGGATCAGACTCTCTCTTGCTTTTGTTTATAAGTTGAGATGCACATGCATACACACACACACACACACACACACACACATGCACACCAGGGGCGAATTTAGGTTCCACTTTGGGGGGGCTAAGCCCCTAGATAAAACCTATTATTTTTTCTATGACCCAGCAAAACTAGGGGGGTCTGGGGGCATGTTCCCCCAGAAGACATTTTTGAAAATATACTTTTAAATAATGTCCTCTAGTGGGTTTTATGAATTGAAATTAACACATTTTGATTTTTTTTTTGGTGGCCAAGCCGCGAAGCGGCAAATCCACCTTAAGTGTTTCTACGTATTCTTATTGGGTGTGCTTTGCCTTCGGCAAGGGCACAACCATTGTGATCTCACATATATATTATTATTTCTTTTTGTCCCCCTAAAACTTTGTCAATATTTGGACTACATAGACAACCTAGGTGTCAAACGTTTCGTCTTGGTAGCCATTGAGTTGCTTGAATTGGGATTTACGTTCCGTTGCACGGTTTAGTAGAAATTAAGTTTTTGTGGCAAAAAGTGAAGCTAACGGTGGCTAACTTGCTAGCCACAGTCACTGACGCCACTAACGTCACGACAACTCGCGTGACTATCTCTAGTCTAGCAGAACATTAGTTTAGCAGCTCTTTAACTTCTGCGAGATAGCTAGGCTAACTGCTTTACTGCAAGGTAGCTGCAGAAACGCCACAAGCAAAGAGGCCTGGGTGATAACTATTTGCTCATTTTACTTTGTGATATGACACACAATTGTGATGTGTAAAGTAATATTATTAAGGAAGTACATCTACTTTCGGAAACAGTAGGCTACTATTTCACTAAAGCATTAGTATCATGACATTAGCCTCTGTTGCCAGGGCCACACATACTACAGCGGTCTATGATACATCTGTTTTCAATCGTTAAAATAAACATTCCTCACAAATTGTTGTAGGATTTATTATGATATTAGATTACAAGTAAACGATTTTAGGGTGAAATTATCATTACCTGTGGTTTCAAACCAGTGTAGCTCACTGCAATGCTGTACGCGAGACACACTAGTCTAGAACTAGTAGGTAGGCTAACAAAAACATCTCTGCACAGCTGTTTAGGAAGTCAAACGGCGACACAACATGTTCGGCACTACCTCAAATCAAAAGTCTTTCAATAGGTGAAACTATCTGTGACTACTAGTGATGTTACGCTCGATACCGTGCTCACGAAGCGGTATCGACCTTTCGAAACAATTGGTAACGATACAAACGTGTCGAGCGTGGCTTCAAATGGGAAGCATCGGACGTCACGCGAGCAGCAGAGACAAACAGCGTTTTATTCAAAGGCTTAAAAAACATCAGAAATCACTAATATTCGTAGGTTATAGAGAGGAGACACAGGCCTATTTACGGGCGCTATAGAATACATTCATTGACAAAGCCAGAGATACAGATAGATTGCCAGAGCTAGATAGACAGAGATAGATACAGATAAGATCGTACACAAGCACATAGCCTACATATTTCCCTAGTTTTACCAGCCTTCAAATGTGGCCATCCCTTTCCCGGTTGCAAAAGCATGTTCCAAAACCTTAACCGCTAGCTTACATTATCATATAATAATGTATTCATTTAGCATATACTTCAACTAAAACAGGGTGAGCGGATGCGATCTCACAATGTCTGAGTGAGAGGCTGCGCACTTAACATGAAGCCATATTCAGTTGAACACTTTGTCCAATTAATGTTATAAGAACCTAAAAATAAATATCATAAACGTAAAGTAGCAAAGACGTTACGTTGTTTATAATACAACAAGATATATGATAACATATTTTTGACACTTGCAAATCGAAACATTTGTCACACAACCTTTATTTATCAAGTTGTCAATGATGATTGTGAGACTGACGTCTCGAGGACTTGACGTCACTTGATTCCTTCCTTCGCTCGATACAGTCACCATCATAGATATATATAAACTAGTGCTGTCAGTTTAACGCGTTATTAACGGCGTTAACGCAAACCCAAATTAACGGCGTCAATTATTTTATCGCGCGATTAACGCTCTTTTTGGCCTAGCAAACTTTGTAGTTTTTTTCACATGCTGTCGCAACAACTACCGACGTTAGAAAAACTACAACACCACACCGGATCTAGCTAGACCGGAAACAAAACAACAGGCACGCCAAACACTCGTTTGGCTTGCGAGCTGGCTAAAGAGTAGTAGCAGAGCCCGTTTACGGATATTAGACATTCTCTGGTAGTAGGCTAACGTTACGTTTTGAGTGGATGACGAGCGCGAGATGCCGAAATGGATGCCAATAAGATTCTGAATGGAAAGTTTGCTTTTAAAAAGTTGCCAAATGGTTCTATTGACAAGACCAGTGATCTGTGTGTTTTGTCGTTGTAAACTGAGCTATCATCGAAGCACGTCCAGTCTGAAATACCACTTGATGGCCAAGCACACAGCTGATAAGAATTCTCTGCCCCCTCGTCAAAGCCAGGCGATTGCAATGTTGTTTTCAATAAAAAAAATATTTGCACAAAGCAATCCGAACCACTTTTCTATGTTGATAAGAGCATTACAATTTGAAAAAAGATTGGGACAAAAAGAAATCAGGGACATTTAGAATAGATAAAAATGTGCGATTAATTGTGATTAATCGCGAGTTAACTATGACATTAATGCGATTAATCGCGATTAAATATTTTAATCGTTTGACAGCACTAATATAAACACTAGATGTCTTACAGCGGCGTCTAGAACGTCCGCACATGGCGGCCATCTTGCCACAGGCAACTCGCTCACCCATAACATTGTGTTGATGCTACATGTACTTTTTAAATGACCATAACTTGCTCAATTTTCAACCGATTTTTAAACGGTTTGGTTTGTTATCAACGTCAGAGATGTCGCTTTTCCACTGCATACTTATGAATAATTCTGTAATTTTTTTTATTTTTTATAGAAGTATGCAGTGGAATAGCGACATCTCTGACGGTTGAAAATTGAGCAAGTTATGGTCATTTAAAAAGTACATGTAGCATCAACACAATGTTATGGGTGAGCGAGTTGCCTGTGGCAAGATGGCCGCCATGTGCGGACGTTCGACTCCGTTGTCCAGTAACGCGGACAAAACATCTAGTGTTTATATATATCTATGGTCACCATACCATAAACTGACCAGCAGATGTCCCTATGGAGAAGATGTATCGAACGCTTCGAAAAAGCGATACTTTTTCGAGACAATTGTGTCAAATAGCTCATTGCTTCGGAAAGCTTCGTTGCCCCCATCACTAGTGACTACTAATCTGAACTCCATTGCCACAACCTAAACTTTGTCAATCTGTTCATGAAAATAGTTAATTTCAGCCTAAACCGTACAACGGAACGTTAACTCGAATTCAACCAACGCAATCGCAACCAAGACGAACACAGTCTAGTTGTACAATTTACCGGGGCAGCTTCTCCACACAGGGCTATATCGCATTTTGCATTGCTACTGACAATGATCGCCACCACTGATCCTTTTATGAATCTGGGATTTTCCTCTAAATAAATGTCAATC
This sequence comes from Hypomesus nipponensis, assembly GCF_054491055.1. Classification (NCBI taxonomy): domain Eukaryota; kingdom Metazoa; phylum Chordata; class Actinopteri; order Osmeriformes; family Osmeridae; genus Hypomesus; species Hypomesus nipponensis. Next base: position 18,864,045 of record NC_140379.1, on the reverse strand, counting down.
TTATGGAATATTTTCAGTTAGCAGACGGTACTATTTTAATCGCGATTCCATCTGAGATAGCTACTGCCGGTAACGTTGTTGTTAGAATAAGCATCAAAGGGGATTCTTTATTAACGAATGAATGCAATATGAGTAGATAGGCTAAATGGCTGAAAATATCACGAGAAGGGAAAAACTTAAAATTATGTTTAACTCATAGAGTTTAGGTCACTTTTTACACCGGTCTGCCAAATTTATTTGTTTTGATTCAACTATGAGGCTGCTGATCACCATTCCCTCTTGCAGGGGAAAGACAACTATTTAATTCCACTCTTCAATCCTAGTATTTAGAGTGGTAAATAAGCAGAAAAAAACTAGAAAGGTACATTTCCTGAAGAAAATGTGTGTGTTTGCTGCGAACAGTTGAAAAGATGAATAGTGAAGGTTTTTAAAAGTTTGTAAAAGAGGTATGTGCTATAAAAATAAAATGGTGAAAAAGTTTTAAAAGTATGTCTGTCATTGTTGTGCATTTCAATACTTTCTTACTGTTGACAAAGGAGAAAAAAAGAGTTAGAAAATAGTATCTTATTGACTTTCATAAATTTTTAAGCGTTAAACGTATTAAAGAATGAAAGACTGAGAAACAGAAAAAAGTTTAAAGTTTGAAAAATTGACCAATTTTAGTGATTAAGATGTATATTGCATAACAGTTATCGATATCATAGCAGACAAAAGTATGTCAGCAGTATGAAGGTGAAAAAAAGAGTTGCTTTGAAACCAAAATGGTGAGACAGTGTTAAAGGCATAGCTGTCATTGTTATGCATTGTAATCCTTTCTAACGGTTGAAAAAATAGAAAAAAAGAGTGATCTTTTGAAAAATCTTGAAAGAAAATCTTATTTAATTTCATAAATGTTAAAGCGTTATGTTATGCTCTTAAGACAGTCACTCACATTACCCTGTGCAACCCCAGTCAACACTGGAGTTCTGCCGCGATTGGCAACTGAACATCAGCTTCCTCACCAAGAAAGCACAAGAGGATGTACTTCCTACTGCAGCTAAAGAAATTCAACCTGCCAAAGACAATGATGGTGCACTTCTACTTCCACGTCCACGTCTGTTTGGAGTTTCTTGGCGAATAAAACGCATTCTAAATCTGAAAAGTATTAATAATTGAAAGATGTGAAAACAGAAATACAGTTTGAACAATGGAACAGTGTTTCTGGCTCTTAAATATAGGGATGAAGAGCGTTGGCCAATCGCATTGGTTCCTTGTTTCCTGTAACAAAGCAACGGTTGGTCATTGTCAGCAAACCTACAATCTAAGTTTCAGGTTCAAGGTGGCGGAGAAACTAATCAGTCACCCAGTCCTGTTCAGACACTGAATTTAAAGATGACATCAAAATAATAATCCGTGGTGCAGGGTTGCCGATGTTGTTGTTGTCCCTGGTGAATTTTTTATACTTTGCTGTGCAACTCCCAAACTAACTCAGAATGCTGCTGCAAAAAAGCTGAACTATTGTGGGTGGTAAATAAGATCATGGTACATCTAACCAGCGGATCATTTCTTGCAAGTGTGTCAAAGTGGTATTTTTACAGACTGTATTACAGTAACACCGTAGGCGTGAATAATGCATGCATCGTCATCGTCGTCCATCTGGCATCGGACTTAAGCCGAAGAAGCTAGAGAGAGGATGCAATGGGAGATTTCCTACAGTAAGCTAGATACTGCTTCAATTTGAAAATGGAGATGATCTTTTGATTAAAGACAAGTTCCTTAACCTCTGTTGTCATTATTGCAGATAAAAAATAAATACTGTTACGAGGCATTTGTTTGTAGGTAACGAACGATAGTAGCTAGTTTCGCCGTTCTATGGCAGCTATTCTAAGCACTCGTCACTAGAATGGCCATAACTTTAAAACAAAAGATCATATTTCAAATCTGTCTGCTGTTCTACATTGCCCACACAATTATGTATATATTTATCAATTCTAACATGGCCTGTATCTTGTATTGAAAGTGCTGGAAAATTACCCCCCCCCCCCTTGCCCAATAAGAGTCGACAAGAGAATCAATAAGGAATCAAATTGATAAGCAGAAATTGATAAGGAATCGGAATTGTTAAAATCTTATCTCATCCCTAATCCTCACACAAACTATCAAAATTATTTTTGATTTTCAAAACGGTTTGATCGGTACCGCCCATCAAAAACTGTGGCAAAGCCGGCAAACAGGAAGTTGGGTCGTATCTCAGCAAATCTTTGATGTATTCAAAGCTGCATTTACTCAGAACCCTGTTCTGAGGATGTCTAAAATGTTTTTTGTTAATTTTACCTGCTGTACCAGCTTGGACACCTCATTGCTGCTTGCAGCTATATTTTATTTTATTTTTTTATTAAAAAGTTTTGGGGGGGGGCTAATGAAACTTTTGGGGGGGTTTCCCTGTAGAAGGATGTAGGCAGACCAAGAGGCTGATAGAGGAATTATGAAAAATGTGAACTGGAAACAGATGGATAACGTGGGAGATGGAAATAGAGGCAGAAAAAGAGAGTAGTCTAGTCAGAACATCAGAATATGCCTCCTGGTGTGTGCGTTTGAAGAGGGAAGGAGCGAGAGAAATGGATACCTTTTAATCAGTGAGCTCACTGAAGTCTTGTTGGACCCTCCATGGTCGGAAGTTTAGAGAGCAGAGAGGGAGGTGAACCCAAGGGAATTTTACAAGTTTTTTTTCTCTTTAGTGGTGTATGCAATTTTAGTACTAGTAGATGTTTTGTTATGGATGTTCAGTATAGAGATAGCCTGGCTGCCAGCCCAACTTAGCCGCGCCCATAACAAAAACATTTTGGTCGGGAAGTTGGGTCTGGAGAACCTCGGTTGGGGAAAAACTACGTCCGAACAGGAGCTGTTCGGACCAATCAAATCGTCAGGGCAGGCTTTATACAATGATGGACAGATGATCAACAGTAACGTAATCGACCACGTCACAAAAAAGCGCTTGAGTTGAATTCGTTTTCAACAAACAACATATTACGTTGCTCTGATTGGTTGTAGGTCTATTCAATTGAGCGAAAAGGCATTTGTTTTACGAGTTCGGTTGAAACACACCCCATAGTCCCAGCCCAACAGAGAGTTATCAGACTCATATTCTGACCAGAAAATTATGAGTATGACAACGTCAAGCTAGTAATGAGAGACATTATATTTAAATCTCAAATCGTCCTGAACTTTAAGATCTGTAATGCCATAGAAGTCTAGCAGACAGACAGGCAGGCAGGTAAGAAGTGCAGCTTACTTAGATAGGTAGCTACCTTAGTCAACTTCAGAGAAAAGATAGCTGTTACAGAAATAGGTACATAAACTACTGTACCAGCTGTTTGAGATGGAAAACTCAAAAGAAATCACACAAAGAACTTTTGGTGCACGTACAAAACATATACTTGAAGACTATTGTTATTATATAAATACCTCATAGGAGCACACAGTCAATTCAGGGATTGTACGAGGAAAGTAAGGGTAAAAATAAAAGAAGCAAGAGGCATTGTTTGAGTTTGTTTTTGAGGGATAAAAGGATTTGTTCCATTAGATGTGAATGTTGACCCCTACATACCCAGGTGTAGGAGTGAATCATCAGTACCCCTAAAGAAGCGCAGGATAAAGGATTGTTAGTGGAGGAGCACAGTGGACTTCATAGACACAAAGAACATAGAGAGATAGGCATGGATGTACTGATGAACAGATGGATTTTAATGGTTCAGTAAACTGATGATGAAGAAAAGAGAGTAGAGATATCCAAGGAGCGTAGGATTGTCAGAAGTGAGGAGTGGGAGTGTTGGAAGAGATAAGGAGGGATAGACAGCAGGTTATTTTTAAGAACAGACACAAAGACAGAGAGGAGCAGATGGGAAACTGATCTACCCTCAGATGCCGTCTTTCTGGCAAAGCAACAAATCCTGTCTCTCACTCTTTATGTACACACATGGACACTCATACAAACTCTCATACACACAAACACCCACACCCACACACTGAGACTGGCAGACCGACCCAAGGGTGTCTCAGTAAGTGCTATGCCTTCAAACACTTGGAGATGAAAGAGAATCTAGGATGTAGAAGACTCAACTCTCATTTAGGCCACCCTTCCACCTAACTTACTTCTTTGTCCCTCTCTCCCTCTTCTATTTCTCACCACCCCAATCTTGAAGCTTCTCCTCATCCTGCACCTGCCCCTCGACATCCCCCTATTCCCCATCCTCAGTTGCCCTTCATTCCCTTTTTATGCCTTCAGATCTCTCTATTTCTCACTTTGTAATAGTACTTTCCTGTTCTTTTTATGGATTTTTTTCAGGAACCCTTTGTTATAACAGCACAATATGAATTTGTACAGTTAGTTAATAGTTCATAATTGTGAAACATTAAGTGTATTTAAGATATTATAACATTAACTATCTATGCCTTATTAAATATTTATAATGATCAGTTTCTCCTTAAAGATGGACATGACTGGTGGTAATACATTTTACCGAGTACCTCACATTCAAGCAACAAATTCCTTGCTGAAAGTAAACAACCGTGACCGTTTGTTGTTGCTCAGATGTTAGGAGATGAATGAAAACCATTTGGAATGAAACCATTTGGAATTGTACAGCCCTCTTAAGAAGCCTATTTAAGAAGTTTAGCTAACCAAAGGAGTTAGCTAGCTTGTGGACGTGGTTTATTAATGGTATGTAAATACTTGAGTTTCAAATAACTTCATGTGCTATTAACAAATTATTTTCTGGTTTGTAACTATTAAACCATGGTGTGAATTACGCGGGGGTCTGGACCCCTCCAAAAGAGGTAAAAACAACAGGTTGGGGGGGTCAACACACTCTGTATTAAACTATAACATTTGTAAATGTAATCATAGCAAACAAGATATCTATGAAAACAGTTATTAACCTACTAATCAAATAAGTCAATATTTATCAGTGCATTACTAACTACTTACTAACCGAGAGTGAGGTCATGCCGGGAAATATCAAACTGAGGCTGGAACGTATCGACCGAGCGATAGCGAGGCTGATACGGCAAAGCCGACGAGGTTAGTAAGTAGTTTATTATATGGCATTTTTAGCTTCTATTCATTTTGTAAACGAAAATAAATGGTACCTCTAGGCTAATTGTAGCTAGCTCTCAAGTCTTCTCGCGCTGTGTTTCATGTGTTGCCTAGCAACTAATTACTTTTGATAGAAAGCGGACAACATGGTTCTGCTAAAATGGCTTTAATTTCAACACAAACTAACGACACAAGTGATTAAAAGTCTAGTCTTCATCCTCAGTTTCGATGACAAATCTTTTCAGCATCATCTAGATAGTAAAACTCAGCAGCTGACTTGTCGCTCATATTGAAGATGATGTCAGAGGGCAATACGGAGCCGTATTGACCGCTGAGGAGGGCAATACGTGTCTGGCATGACTCCCCATTAGCCAATCAGAAAGCTCGTACCGTCATTGCCATATAATAAATGTTTATATTGGGGTCAGTAATGTTTGTGTATTAATTATCTACACATTAGGAAAACAAATTCTCCCTAAATCTTAACAAGTGATTCATATTATGTAGCCTAGTTATTATGAATAAATAGGCTTTTTTTTCTCGCTCCCTACGTCCGTCTGTTGCGCTCACTGTGCTCTTAGGGGAATATGTATGTTTTTCCTCGTCTCTCAGCCCACCACACACTCAAATACTCAACTTAATTACAGAGAGAGGCAGAGAAAGGGAGGGAAAGAAAGAGGACAGACAGCCATGTAGCGTCTTCAGGGGTTGAGCATCAAAGAGTAGCAAGGAATGGTGACAGGGATAGAGGGGGCTGGTGGAGGACGGGTAGGATTGGGTAAGGGTAGAACAAAGGAAGGTGAGAGAGGAGGGTGAGAACAGGAGAGGAGAAGTGGGCCAGGCTAGATCTGAAAGGTGGTGAGAGACAAAAGACTAGAGAGCCTGTAGGTTCTGACTAAGCTCACTAGTGGGTTTGCTCTGGAACCAAAAGTAGAGAAAGGGAGACAGAGGGACAGTGATAGAGAGAAAGGGGAGAAAGAGGAGAGAGGGATAGTGCTGGGAGCAGGAGCCAGCTGTGTTTATTTATTAGTAAATACTCTGAATAATTTAGTGGAGCCTTAAGTGGCCATGTGGGCTCTGCCCAAGTTCTAATGGACAGGCAGGCAGGCAGGGGGACACACACACTTTTCAGGGAACCACGCATTGACACGCTGTCAAGGAGATGGACCTAAATACACAGGCCAGCCAGGAGCATCAGAAAGAACACAGATGGAAAACATGAAACAGCCATAAGGACAGCATGATGAGACAGAAACAGTGTTTGACAAACACACATACAGGCCCATTCTAAACAGACAGTGTTTATACTAGAACGGCCTCCATGATCATTCAATGTGCAATAACTTTGTTGAATCCTGCTGGCATCTGACTTTTCCTTAAATTGTTTGTATTTCATTGAAAACGTTTTATATATAAATTACTCAAAAGGCAAAGAAAATATTATCACTGTTACCGGCCAGACAGTCATATTGACCGCACACAACTTTAGTTTTAAATCTTTCCGTAGTTGATGTTTGCTTAGCAACTATCATTGTCGCAGTCAAAGAAACATCGCTAGCGGTCTCGAGTGCTAATGCTAATTTGCTTACAAATACAAATTGCAGAGCATATGTAATTGCATGTCTTCACCAGTAGCTAAAGAAATGTGTCCCACAGAGTGAGAGATTGAGAGAGAGGCCAACAGGCCAACAACCTCTCAGACCTAGCGTCTAACGTTATTAGAATCAGTAAGCATTGTAACACATTAAGAAACCTTGGTACTTGCCATGACCCTTTATATTCATTGAGTCTCTCTCAGTGGCAGCTGGTCAATAGAGGGCGCTAGGGCACCGCCCTCCCCGGTGAAAAGTGTTTTAGATTTTAGTTTTTCATGTAATATATTTTCTAAACAATAACAAATAATACTAATTTTAAGCATGACTGTGTTAACAATACACAATAAAGTGTTTGTATGTATGTATGTATATATATATATATATATATATATATATATATATATATATATATATATATATATATATATACTAAAATTCTGTTTTGGGATCAATTTACTTCATGCTCGACATCTGGAGTGCTAGAAAAAGTGCCCATCTAAACGCCTACTAACCTGCAGGCGATAGGTGAATTGCTGACTGTTGCTAACAAGAAACACATATTTAGCCAATCAGCGTCCTCAAAAATGATGACAGAAGGGCGCTGGAATTAGCGTCATTAGCGTGACATTCTCATTTCTCAAATTCTGTCAGATATCCTCTCCAAAATCCTTTTGAGAGGAGAACTTTAGTGGAGAAAATAAAAATAAAAGAGTTTGGCCCAGCCTGACATCAAAATTACACAACAGGCAAGCGAAAAGGGTAGAGGTAAATCATACACAGAGGTTTCTCCCACGATTGGTAAGCTACAACAGAAAGGCCTGGCTAGCTGGATGCACTCATGTCAATACCTTATTTTGCTTCCCGTGCTTGCTTTTTATAACATTCAGTACAGATACAGCATGGACTGTTACAGGAGTTAAGGACATTAACCATTTATCTGAGAAAACAAAACAAGTGCACAAAGGCACAAATGGAGAATACAATCAAGCTAGCCATGCTAGGCAGATACAATCGCTATGCAACTGGACGAAGGTCACCGGATTGAGGTGAGGAGAAACAACGAAGAAGTGGATAAGAACAGGCACGTTCTATCAAAGATAATTGATTGTGTTAAATTCATTTATAAATCCTTGATATTTACTTTTACAGTAATAGTTGTGTTGTGTTTCCTATTAATACCAGGGAGAGTGGCTCAAGTGCCCAGATGTCCGTGGTTTTCAATATTTCTGAATTGAGTGTAATGATATTTATAGTCCACACATGTGGACATTTGCCTATATGTGTGTATTAATTACAAAATGACTATTTCACAGAGAACTCGTATCATGCAGTTTGTGTTCAATTGTATTAGGATGGTTACCGAATTGACTGAATATTTCACAGCCCCACCTAGAATAATTTTCACCAGCCGCCACTGGTCCCTCCAACTTCTTATCGTACACAATTGCAGTCCCCGCTCCTCGTAGTGTCCCAGATTGCTTTGGCACCCAGGTCCCAGAACCATAAAATACACCCCTGCCACAATGCCGCATAGATTACAGGCACAGAAAGAATGAGAGGGAAAGAGTAAGAAAGAGGTTATCAGTGAGGTGCTTTTAATAAGCGTTAGTTAATAGGTAATAAAGGCCTGTGTTTATTAACATTTACATTTAGTCATTTAGCAGACGCTCTTATCCAGAGCGACTTACAGAAAGTACAGGGACATTCCCCCGAGGCAAGTAGGGTGAAGTGCCTTGCCCAAGGACACAACGTCATTTGGCTCGGCCGGGGAATCGGACCAGCAACCTTCTGATTACTAGCCCGATTCCCTAATCGCTCAGCCATCTGACCTAGTATTTGTTAATAAGATTATACAACTGTTAAAACTTGCACCATAAACATGTAATCTGTTGTTGCTGCTTTATTAAGATTTATATACTTATTTTGGGATTGTCTCTCTCGTCTCGTCATCTACCGCTTATCCGGGGGTCGGGTCGCGGGGGCAGCAACCTAAGCAAGGAGGCCCAGACTTCCCTCTCCCCGGCCACTTCCACCAGCTCTTCCTGGGGGACCCCGAGGTGTCCCAGGCCAGCCGAGAGACATAGTCCCTCCAGCGTGTCCTGGGTCTTCCCCGGGGCCTCTTCCCAGTGGGAAGGGCCCAGAATACCTCACCAGGAAGGCGTCCAGGAGGCATCCTAATCAGATGCCCGAGCCACCTCAGCTGGCTCCTCTCGACGCGGAGGAGCAGCGGTTCTGCTCTGAGCCCCTCCCGGATGACCGAGCTTCTCATCCTATCTCTAAGGGAGAGCCCGTACACCCTGCGGAGAAAGCTCATTTTGGCCGCTTGGATTCGATCTCGTTCTTTTGGTCACTACCCATAGTTCGTGGCCATAGGTGAGGGTAGGAATGTAGATCGACTGGTAAATAGAGAGCTTCGCCTTTCGACTCAGCTCCTTCTTCACCACGACGGACCGATGCAGAGCCCGCATCACTGCGGACGCCGCACCGATCCGCCTGTCAATCTCGCGCTCCATTCTTCCCTCACTCGTGAACAAGACCCCGAGATACTTGAACTCCTCCGCTTGGGTAAAGATCTCCTCCCTGACCCGGAGATGGCACTCTAACCTTTTCCGGTCGATAACCATGGCCTCAGATTTGGAAGTGCTGATTCGCATCCCAGTCGCTTCACATTCGGTTGCAAACCGCTCCAGTGAGAGCTGAAGGTCGCGGCCCGATGAAGCCAACAGGACCACATCATCTGCAAAAAGCAGCGACCAAATCCTGAGGTCACCAAACTGGACCCCCTCAACTACCTGACTGCGCCTAGAAATGTTGTCCATATAAGTAATAAACAGAATTGGTGACAAAGGGCAGCCCTGGCGGAGTCCAACCCTCACCGGAAACAAGTTCGACTTACTACCGGCAATGCGGACCAAACTCTGGCACCGGTCGTACAGGGACTGGACAGCCCCGATCAGGGAATCCGGTACCCACTCTCGAAGCACCCCCCACATGAGCCCCCGATGGACACAGTCGAACGCCTTTTCCAAATCCACAAAACGTGTGTAGACTGGTTGGGCGAACTCCCATGTACCCTCCAGGACTCCGCGGAGGGTATAGAGCTGGTCCACTGTTCCACGGCCAGGACAAAAACCACATTGCTCCTCTTGAATCCGAGGTTCGACAATCCGACGGACCCACTTCTCCAGGACCCCTGAATAGACTTTCCCAGGGAGGCTGAGGAGTGTGATCCCCCTAAAGTTGGAGCACACCCCCTTCTTAAAGAGGGGAACCACTCCGGTCTGCCAGTCCAGAGGCACTGTCCCCGACGTGCACGCGTTGTTGCAGAGTCGTGTCAACCAAGACAGCCCTACAACATCCAGAGCCTTAAGGAGCTCCGGGCAGACCTCATCCACCCCAGGGGCCTTGCCACCGCGGAGCTTTTCAACCACATCGGCGACCTCAGCCCCAGAGATAGAAGGCCCCCCCCCGATGTCCCCAGACTCTGCCTCCACGTCAGAAAGCGTGTTGGTGGGATTAAGGAGGTCTTCGAAGTATTTCTTCCACCGATCCAGGGCGTCCCCCGTCGAGGTCAGCAGCGCACCATCCCCACCGTATACAGTGTTGACAGAGCACTGCTTCCCCCTCTTAAGTCGCCGGATGGTGGTCCAGAACCTTTTTGAAGCCGTTCGGAAGTCATTCTCCATGGCCTCGCCGAACTCCTCCCATGCCCGGGTTTTTGCCTCCGCGACCGCAAAAGCCGCGTTCCGCTTGGCCTGCCGGTACACATCAGCTGCCTCTGGAGTCCTTCCGCCAATAAAGTCTGATAGGCTTCCTTCTTCAGCTTGACGGCATTCCTCACCTCAGGAGTCCACCACTGGGTTAGAGGGTTACCGCCATGACATGCACTGACCGCCTTACGGCTGCAGCTCCGGTCAGCCGCTTCAACAATGGAGGCCCGGAACATGGCCCATTCGGACTCAATGTCCCCGGCCCCCCCTGAGACATGATCGAAGCTCTCCCGGAGGTGGGAGTTGAAGCTCCTTCTGACAGGAAGGAATTATTTTGGGATACCGGATCTAAAGTGAGAACCACCAGTTTATCATCACAGTTTGTTAAATGTGTTGAATGTTTGATTCCAAACTACATAATTTCTGTTTAAATGCTAAGTTTCATCATTGTGCCAAACAAAGAATGTTTAATTCAGACATATTTTACAAAATGCTTTATTCTTGCATACCCATGTGCATTTTTGCATTATGTAAGATTTTCTTTTACGATTTCATGGAAATCGTCTAGTGCAGCGGTTCTCAAACTGTGGTACCAGTGGTACGCGGGGCCCCTTCTAGTGGTACGCGGAGGAATATCAGAAATATTTAAATACCTTAACTATGATATAATTGAAATGTGATTTTAAAAAGTTCTGCCTTCCCTATAATATTTTAGTATCTAAACAAAAATAAATGTTGCCTCGCGCTACTACCTCACGGTTCTGGGGTAGTGGCGCATGCAAACATCCACAATAGTTGCTGCGCGAACTGTGTAGCTCAATAGGGCAGGGCTTCAGACTGCGACCAAATGGTTGCATTTTGCGACCAGTTTTGAGACAGTGCAAGCATTGTTTACAAGCACTCACGCATGTGTGACCTACAAATTATTATTTGTTTATTGGGTGTGCACCCCCCATAGTGTTTGCGCTGTTGCGCAGTTATACTCAGAAAGTATCGTGTCGTGGTGTAGGAGGACTGTTCGAAAAGCACTGCATCATACATTTAAGTTATTTAGCTAAGACTTGCATGTACAGTACGTAATGTCACATTAAATAATGTATTTAAACTCAAGTTTGTGTGGTGCGTCGCTGTATACCAGTTGTAAAAATGTCAGTAAAAAAACGGACCCATATGCAACCGACGCAAGCACACACACTCTCTACATTAATAATTGCATTGCAGATCGATATAAAGTGTACCCCTAAATGTTCTTCTTGCGCTCCAAAAAAATTCAGTCAGGGGCTACTGTATTCCTAGTTTAAAAAAAAGTTTGTCTGGAGCCCAATAAGGTAGGCCTATACGCTACTGTATATTAACGTTGGTCATAATGGTGGTACTTGGAGAGTCAAATAATTTCTGAGGTGGTACGGGGTCTAAAAAGTTTGATAACCACTGGTCTAGTGCATATATATAAGAAATGTTTTATCCAATCACTGTAGTTGTTTTATGTTGTAGATCTTGTGAGGTGACATGTTAGTGAGGTGTTAACATGTTTTTCACTTTGAAATAATGGTCCAGATTAAAGTTACTGCGGGATGACAAGGTAACTCTTGAGTAATTTGTGAAGAGTTAACATGTTTGTCACTTAAAAATAATGGTCCACATCACAAGTAGTTCCTACAGGATGACAATGTAACACCTGAGTAATTAGTGAGGAGTGAACATGTTTGTCACTTTAAAATAATGGTCCACATCACAAGTAGTTCCTACAGGATAACAAGGTAACGCTTGAGTAATTAGTGAGGAGTTAACATGTTTTTCGCTTTTAAATAATGGTCCACATCACAAGTAGTTCCTGCAGGATGACAAGGTAACGCTTGAGTAATTAGTGAGGAGTTATACCTGTTTTCACAAGTAATAGACCTATAATAAGTCAAATTTTATATTTGACACTTAGCTACAGGCATACATTTCTTTGAGGCAATAGTGATATTCTAACAAACATTGTAATCTGGAAGATGTGGTTTTGCACTTATCGCAACATAAATGCAGGATGCAAATTGTTTTTGACAAGAGAACATCAATGTTTATATTCATATCCTAAAAAGAAGTCCTACTCAGGCGGCTACTGTAACATAAAGTTGGGTCTTTGGAGTCTGAGACGTTGAACTGACACTCAAGAGCTCATTATAGTAAACTAATCCAATCATGAGAGTGTCAGCATCACGTCCTAATTATTAAAAATGTTAAACAAATTGTCATTATTTGATTTATACCATGTTTAAGTTTGAAATAAACAGAGAACATACGTCCATCCTTTGGTAAGAGTAGTCAAAATCTCAACCTGTAGTCAACGTATTTGAGGGGATATAATATTCATAAACTGGTTTCCACAAAGAACCCATTTGTGGCACAAGCTTCTGAAATGCTATGACCATGTTAAGAGTTAAAAAAAAACTGAATTGTTCACTTTTTAGACATGTTGCTTTTTTGATTAGTAATGAATTGGTTATTCTTTCTTAATTAGTCATAGTTCACAAGTAGTTCTCAAGAGGATACATGTATTTAGTAATAACCAAATACCTACCAAGGAAATACCTTTGTTGTAAATTACCTATTACTTACTGCTTATTTAATCTTGGTTCCATATTAGTTAATAGTGTAACAAACCTTGCCTCCGCTATGGAGTGTAGTTAGTCAATGCAGGCTAGTATGAGTACACCAATGGACATAGGAGAGGGAACACTCAAAGTACAAAAACGTCACTTTATTTGGAATTCATAAGAGAGCATTGAGCCAGGCACACACAGATCTTCCGGCCTTAGATGGGGCCCACGCACCTAGAAACCCCCCACCGGACCGACCCTGGTGCCTGTCACTTGGGCAGCCCCTCTTAAATAAACACCCCCACGGGGCACGGCAAACGTGTCCTTAAACAACAAACCCACGCTCAAATCCCCCTAGGGCACAGCAAGCATTGGCCACACGGTGCTATCACACCCACACTTCACCGCAAAGTCACGCGTGTTCTCGGGACCGCTGGTGGGGTCTCTCATGTACGGGTGCGCAGTGCCTCCCGCGGTACTCTAGCTCTCCGCTCTATTCTTTAAAATCACAACCTAAAACTAATGTGCGGCTACCTACTAGGGATGGGCGACTTTTTTCGAATACTTATGAGCGTAGTTTAATAAAAAAAAATGTTTTAATGAAAAACCGTCACGTCGTGTTGTGAATTCTAATAGTTGTGACGTTAGAAATGATGAAAACCATCAAAAAAGGTAGGCTACGCCTGCGTTCTGCTGCGACTCTCCTTTCATTTCATTTGGCGCTACAAGAAGCATTGTGTCCTGGCTAAGCAGTAGGCTACCTCGCAGCAACCTCAGTTCATGCAGTTTTTTCTACGCCGGCCTGTTCTTAAATCGACTCCGTACTGGCCTCTCCCCTGAGCATGTTTACATGCTCATTTACCTGAATACAAATGCGTATGGCTAATGCAGTTGTGGCTTTTTTATTTTTTATTTTTTACCAGTAGCCATGTAGAGCTAGCGTAATCTGCTGTTTATGTTTGCATTGTGTGGTGGCGCACCGTATCCTATAGGATTTCGGTTCCAAGTTAATATCCAAGTTAATATGCAATATTTCTCCATGTGTGTCTTTCGTTTTTATCGAGGATAGCCTTCCCAATGTGTTTAATTTAGTCCAATGTAGCCTACTTTTTATTTCACATAATAATAGGCTAATCGCTTTTCCGCCAAATTAAGAGCCTACGTATGAAGACGCAGCGTTTTTTCAAGTTCATTGTCTTTTCGTCATGTTAATAAATTGATCTTTCATTTGTTTACTTTATTCAACCCTTATTTAATCTATTAGCTGAACAGTCCCAATTATTGCCAGAATGTGTGGTGGTTCATGTGTTTACTGTATGCTTTGCGTTACGGCAGGCTAATTAACGGAACCACATTAACAAAAATAGATTATCCGGATATTCGAAAAAAAAATCGGATACTATTCGAATAGTGAAATCAGTTCAAATCTCCATCCGTACTACCTACACAATGAACAAGATTGAGATTAAAATCATGTACTCAGCTCTCCGGGGGTTCGGGACCCTCCCCTGGGGTCTGCGCTTTGAGGCCGCGCCACAAACAGCAAGAGAGCCTTCTCCACAGGCTGGGAGCGGACAGGGTATGCCTATAACCCCGCTAGCTAGGTCACCCTAACCCGCCAGGAACCTCGCCCTGTCCCCCCTCGCTGTCTTCACGCCGGCTGCCCTAAATGGTCTGCGAACGCCGCCACCCCCAGATTGCGTACAGTGTGCTTTAAAGATTCGCGACGTCCACCACAACGGCTCCCAGACCAACCCCTACACTAACGACCGTCTCCCCATTTATACCCCTTCTCGACACTCCCCCTCCACAGGTGCGGCCACTTGCCCAATTATCAGTGCAGTGCTTGACCGCTCCCCTAACTAACCCCGTCATTCACTACACTAGTATTAAATTCGGTGTTGAACTACCTATTACTTCCTGCATAGCTACTTGTCAACAACGGACCATTATTATAAAGTGTTACCAGTATTAATGGCTAGAGAGATAAACAGGAGAAGCAGGGCTGACCTGTCAAGTTTTCAGTCTTCCAATGCTGTAAAACATTTAAAGAGAACCTGGACACATGGACGAATGTATCTCTCTGGCATCCTTTCCAAGACTTCCCAAACAATAGAAATGTACACAAAGCAACACCATTACTATTCCTATAATGTACATCCCACTAAAATAAATACAAAATTGATCAAACAAACATAGCTGCAAGCAGCGATGGAGGGGCCAAGCAGTCCACAGCAGGACATGGCCTCCATAGCACTCGTGCAACAATTAAGTCACAACAACCTGTTGCACTCATGCAACACCAAGTTTGGTTGAAACATCTGTTTGCAGTACTGAGAGTTCAAAGTTATTTTTCTGGTATAGCACTGCAGGCCTCCTCTGCTCCTCATGGGAATGATGGAACCTAAGTTTGGTGACAATTGCGCTAATGGTTGCTGAGATAGGCTCTTGCGTCTCGTTTGGCGGCTTCGCCACCGCTTTTGATCGTCTCTACCGAACAAACGTTTTTGAAAATTGAAAATCCATCTGATTGCTTTTGTGAAACTGGGTCTAAAGATCGTCTTTGCCAAATTTGGTTAACATTGGACAAAAATTGGGGCGTGCAAAAGGTTTTTACACTTTTCAATGAAATCCAAAATAGCGGCCACGTCCATTCGAATTTTATGAAAAGTTATTAATAGTCAGGCTTGATATCTCACAAGACATCAACAGACAAAGAAATTACTTTATTAAGGTAAACACTTCAACAGTTATTAGCCAAAACACGTTTATGCTTCCGGCCACTCCCCCTTTTAGTCACATGACACAATCTTTGGAGGACATCCTCAGAATAAGGTTCCGAGGCGGCGTACCAAATTTAGTTTCAGTGCCTCAAACAACTGCTGAGATATGACTTCACTTCCTGTTTGGTGGCTATTTTCTGCTGATTTTGCTGCTGATTTTGGCTGTTACGGACAAACGGTTGTGGGGATTAAAATGCTCTACAATAACGTTTGTGCGGCTTGGTTTGAAGAGCATCCCAGCTAACACATTTACGTTACCCGTACGTTGTCGCAACGTCACACGATGACCAAACAACGTCTTTGGCGACGTTGCGGGACCGTGCATCTGTAGGACGCCAGAAGGTTGCCGCAACGTAATCTTGTGATGTTGGAAGTCCGTAACCGCAACCTCCTAGCAACGTAATTTTCTGACGTTGCCAGTCCGTAACCGCAACCTCCTAGCAACGTTATTTTCCGACGTTGCCAGTCCGTAACCGCAACCTCCTAGCAACGTTATTTTCCGACGTTGCCAGTCCGTAACCGCAACCTCCTAGCAACGTTATTTTCCGACGTTGCCAGTCCATAACCGCAACCTCCTAGCAATGTCATTTTAAGACGTTGCCACTCCGTAACTGCAACGTTAATTACTAACCTATATTTCTCAATTCTATTGCTTATATTTGGGCGGTTCATATGCACACCTCATTTGCCCCAAATGCTACTTGTTCTTGTATAATAGGCTACATAGCCAACTTAAGGAGGACTATGTTTGTGTGGTGTGTAGCCTAACTCAAGCTAATCATTAACAAGGCAGCATTTCCATGTAACACTCATTTTATTTCAAACAAAGTGCCAAACAGTGAATGAACATCTTCTGCCAGTCCCCGCTACAGGTCCTGTCTGTTGGCCCTGACAATGAAGCACAAAATAAGTTAGTGTCCTATCAACATAATTGCACGTATAAAAGGGGCTATACAAGTTATAAAAAAAATCACATCTAGAATAATATACATCATCAAAAAAATATTATGGGATTCTAGTTTTTGGTCACATAGCCATGTGAAAGGTTGGATTGGGAAGCTGCAATCATGATTCATTCACCTGGCTTGTTTTGAATGGGCTGCCGGGGCGTGTTTGAGTGTCTACGCTGTGAGGAGCTCCACAGCCTTCTCTCCCAGTCCCGTCTTCCACTTCATCACAGCATCTGCAATTAGAAGTCATTAACTTATTGTTAGCACCAATTTGAACGTTGAACGCTGCGTGTAAGCCATAGTTCACAGCATCTCAAAACACCTACCACTCTTTCGGAACTCCAGCACCTTAAGGCGCTCCTCAAGGTCTTGGAGTTAAGCCTGTGTTTGGGCCACCTGTTGGTCCATCACTGGCACCTCTTCAGTGTGTCTGCCCTGTCGTCGCCTGAATAGGAGAGCCTCTCGCTGGTTCTCCAATGTCTCCATCTTCAGGAGCATAACCTGTAATGTGTCTGTCAGTAAAGACAAGTAAAACAAGTTTACAAGAGTTAACATGGTTGGCATACACTGTGGTTCTTCTAGATTAGCTGTAACATTGATGTAAATAACACATGTTACCTTGAATGGTTGTATACAAAGCATTAGTAAGACAACATTTGTTGTTTCAACAAATATGTATCCCCCTACCAAGGTCAGAACAACTTAAGTATGACTTACAATGAGTTGGCAATGCTATTGAGAAGCTTTGAGTGTCTTATATTTGCACCTGCCTGGCTGCCAGCTGTTTTCCTGGACCCCCTATAGGTTCTCCTCCACCAGACCAGATTGGACACCTAGGGGTCTGGTGATACAAAAGTTTTAAGTCATGTTTTTGCTTCAAACCATAGCCTTTAGGGTTACCATGGTTCATACAATTATTGTTACTGTTATAAACGGTCATTCATTACTTTACCATAATTTCCCAGGGACACAGTGCTAGGCCGTGTGACGGTGGTAGGATAATCTGTACAGAAATGAAAGTGGAATGTAGTTTATGTACATAGTATTAGCATTTTGATATTGATAGAAAAGGAGTAGCATTGCACATGTGTGATCGTTCGAAAGCAGGGCCCCACAGCGTAGCGTCGCACATGTGTGATTCTGAACATTCCAACCGACTATTTTCCGATAGACAAACTATGTGACAAACGCTATAGTATGGCTTCAAAATTGACAATTAGTAGGCTAACAAGTAACACTAGCAGGTAGGAGCATTGCTACGAGTATTATGCTAGGTTGCTAGGTAACGGAAGCTAATTCAAGCTACCTAGCTGCCGTTTTGGAAAAAACTCACTCGTGGAAGCGTCGGAAATATTTAGAATGTAAAAATTGGAAGAATTAGTGACACGATACTTTTATAGACGCCATTGCTGTGCATATGGAAAGCCAAAAGGGTCATATGTACGCGTAATTTTAACGCGTATTTTTGATTGGACACCCGTTTAGGAAGCGCCTGTAGCTGTTTCATAAGCGGCTGCAGCCGTAAATGTGCCGGCGAAAGTTACACATGAATGTACGCGTTAGTTAAGGCTTGCAGGCCTTAAATAAACGCCTGTATATTTACACGTGCATTTGCAGGCGTTAAATAAACGCCTGTATATTTACACGTGCATTTGCAGGCGTCAAATAAACGTGTGTATATTTACACGTGAAATTGCAGGCGTTAAATAAACGTGTGTATAATTACACGTGAAATTGCAGGCGTTAAATAAACGCGTGTATATTTACACGTGCATTTGCAGGCGTTAAATAAACGCGTGTATATTTACACGTGCAATTGCAGGCGTTAAATAAACGCGTGTATATTTACACGTGCAATTGCAGGCGTTCAATAAACGCGTGCATATTTACACGTGCAAATGCAGGCGTTAAATAAACGCCTGAACGCCACATGCAAATCACTGCCCGCAATTTCCCTAGCTCCTCCTGTAGTTAGCTGGGCTTGTGTGATTGGATTCCTCCCTGTATTTTCAAGTACCATGGATCCTCCCCACTGTAGAAGCGGCCGATTCAAAACAAGTTTAACCCAGCACAGTCAGAAGGAAGAGAAGTTTGCAAGAAGGAACCTGTGTAAGCAGACTAAATGACTGCACTCAGCTTTTGCTGTCGAATAACCCTGGACACGAAGACCTTCAGTCCACGTTGACAAGGTAACGTTTTTTTTCCATTATTCCATTATCGTAATCTTCACCGGCTAGCTAGGCTAACAGGGGTTTAACTTGGTCACTGGCTGTGCGGATAGCTTTTGTATGTTTGTTTTTAGCAATGGATTGCTACTGTGATACTTCTTCCTTGCTAGCTAAGCTAGCCAGTAACTGACTAGTCTAGACTGTTGGATAAAGACTATTTGCGTTTCGTTTTTATCCGTGAAAGCTGCCATGTTGAGGCTGGACAGTCCATATCCAACTATCTGTCGGCTAGTTATGAATCTAGCAAAACGAGTTAGCCTTAACCCCCAACCATCTGCTATCCCCAGTACAGTAGGCTCCGGTGCTGCAAACTCTTTTGAGATTCGTCTTTTATTGTTGAAAGTCGATTAGTCAATCTAGTTTGTATTTTGAGGCAAACTCGCTGCTGAAGGCAAACAAGCTTAACCTTCAACCTGGCTGGCGTTAGCTTTTTCTTTTATCTTAAAACGAAACTTATCCTATTTCATTCAAGCCTGTGTTGTTACCGGACCACCACAGGGTACAATGCTACCACAACTTATAGCATCTAATAGTACTGGTATTTCTCCCTTTAGGCTATTGGTATTTCTCCCTTTAGGCTATTTTTAGTTGTTAGGCGATTTATTCGGGAGACTATTTGTTCACGTTCTTATTTCAGATACATATGGTCGATACATTATTACTGGTGTAGATACAACAACAAACAATCAAGCCTAACACCATTGTCTTCTTTCAGGATGGAAACAATGCAGCGAAGCCTAGAGTTGGGTACGCTCTTAAATGTTGCTTCAGCAGACAGCCTGATGGCTGAAGTATCCGAGTTCATTCAGGAGATTCGCACCCATGGCCGGCATGCACAACAAGGTGAGAACCATTTCAGTGGGGTTGGGTGCTCACAGCTTAGCTAGTCCTTTGAGTTGTTTCGCACATTGTTCTCTGGCAGTTGCCATTGTTAAGTATTTTTGTGTCCATTGGTGTTAAATTCCAGTGGTATTTAACAGTGCATGCCTGGAGCGTGTGCAAGTTACAGTCTCTTAAATGTTCTAAGCACATCATTGTATTATTGTTGTAGCCAGTTCCGGTTACCATGGTTACCAGGCTCCATTGACCTGGAGGGGAGCTAGAGGTGCTCCTCGTTATGCCACCACCCGAGAGCAGCTGAGGGGTCTGATGATAGATGGAAGATATTCTCCACGTGTTCCACTACACTCAAAACCACTTCTAAGGTCAGTTGTGCTTGGGGTTGAATGCTTTTAAATGCATGGTTTCCACAATTTTGGCATGAATGGATTGTCAAGAATCAATTACTCTAGTGATGCATTGTCACTCTTTGTGTCTTGTCAGATACTTTTCATTAACCTGAGGGCAGCTGCCTCCCATCAATGTCGCAGAGGCTGCACAGAAGGTACAGTGTTGCTGCTCTGAATTCTTGATGACACATCGGTGGAAACTACAGACTGAAGGTAGATGCTTGCTCACTCACTCATTTTCTTGGTATAACTTGGTTATTGAAACTGCAGGTTGTAACATCTCAAACGCTAACAGGTAGCTCACTTGTTTATCAACTAGAGCAAGAACTGACATGGATATGTGGATAAGAATAGTTTAATGATGTTGCTGCTACTTCGGTTATTGATACAGTAGTAGCACCTTGAAATATAGATGCTTAAAAGTCCAATGTTATGTTTGTTGTGATTTCAGATGGAGGATAGTCATCCATAGTGGCATTGATGGTTACAGCTACCTTGTGTTTCTCCACGCTTCCAGCAACAAGTGCAGCATTACTGAATGCTGAGGCCAGACAGTCCGTCCAGGCTTAGAACAGGATCTGGTAGAAGCTAGATTTCTGTGATTGCCACCTTTTGAATTGGAAAACCATGGACCAGAACAAGATAATCAATATTTTCCTGCAGTAGTGAATGTATGTTACTGCTCGACATTAAATTATACAACGAGAAGAAGAAGAAGTGAATGTAGCTTGTTTCATAACAAGATGGGTTGATGGAGTGATATGGAGGGGTGATTGTCATTGTTTGTTTACTAATTGTTAAACATAAACAATGTATATCTTGAATCTGCCCTGAGAGCTGTCCTTGTGTCTTGCCTCTCTAACATTACACATTTGTGGTTGAGGTTGAGTGACTGCAAAAGCCATAGCAAATAGAATATAACTTCACTTTTCCAGAACTTTACGGTGTCAGACACATACAAAATGTCGTATGCACACAGGCATGTGCAGTATTTACAGGTATAAGAAAGATATGCTGATCCACTGACATACGGTCAATGTTTTGAGTCATGTCCAATACAAAACAGTTCGTCCTAGCATGCCCATCCACATCAAAGGAAGCATCCTCATGCAGCCCATCCATCCACCATAGAAGTTCACCACCAGCAGCAGAAGAGAAGGAAGTGGTGGATCCCCCAAAGCCCCATCCATCACACAAATGAAGGATAACAGATTAGAGTTCAATTTATATTTCCTCAGATAACTTTGATATGTATGTATAATAGAGCATAGAATAAAATAATGAAATGAATCAGAATACGTACATTGCATAAGTATTTTGACCGGGGAGAAGACAGAACCCTGTGTGTGTTAGGAATTTAATTATCTGCAGTATGAATCAAGGATTTACTCATGTTTAGTAGTTGTATTCACAGCAGATGTGGTTACATTCTGTTAAAGGCACTATAGATATTCCACAAACACTAGCCTTTTAGTTTTTCCAGATGGGAATGTAGCAGAGCAACTGGCAGTGCAAATATAATTCTCATTGCGTATTCCTTGTCTGAAAGTCCAAAATCTTATTGGTCATTTGAGGACTCCAGGAAAGAAATGACCTCTTGCAGGATGTCCATTCCAAGGGCTGTTCTGAGGCCTCCGAGTGGATTGATTTGTGCGGCAAGTACTTGCATGAGAGCATTTCCCAAAGTAAACTGGTTTGGAGGTATGGTCACTCTCTCTGGCCAGTGAACAACAGGTGTCCCTGCCGCCCCGCCCTGAGTCGCCCTGCGCTGAGCCACCCCGCCCTGAGCCGCCCCGTCCATACCTCTGGGTACAGTGCTGTCTGCCCTTTCACCTCCTGTGGGTGTGGCAGCAAAGAGGTCCTGCATTGCAGTAGTAGGTAGCCTCTGTTGTGCAAGGCAGGTTCTAACGAAGATCTGCAGAGGGGACTGGTGCCTCTCAGTCCTCAAACCATGGTGGTTCCACTGGTTGCAGAAGTCTGCCATGTCTCTATTTATTCTAGGGAGATACACATAATGCAGAGCCCAGACATGCATTTCATTGTCGATGTCCACAATCCCCTCACTCTCAAGGAAATTGAACAGATGGTAGTAGACATTGGTCAAACCACGCCACAGGTCACCCCACAGTCTCTCAATCCTCTGATTGTGTGTGCTCCTTCCCCTCAAAGCACTACCTCTACCAGACCCTCGGAAAATGTTCATGAATAAACAGACAGCGTTGTTTTCTCCTCCGTGGTCTGTTCTGACCCTGGATGGAACACCATATCTGGTCACTGCATTCATGAAGCAGTCCATTACAGTACTGCTGCGATTGTTGCTGGAAGCACGGAGAAACACAACAAGGCGACTGTAGCCATCAATGCCACCGTGGATGACTATCCTCCACCTGAAAACAGAAAATACATAACATAGGACTTAAAAGCTGTCAATAAAAGCTGTGCTTGACAAAGTGCAGCTGCACTACCAATAACAGCAGAAACATCTTAAAACAATTATTATCCACATGTCCATGTCAGTTCTTGCTTTGGTTGATAAACAAGTGAGCTACCTGATAGTGTTTGAGATGTTACAACCAATAGTTTAAAGAACAAATACAGTCAGTGAGTAACCTTACCTTATCAGTTTGTGGTTTCCATCCAGGTGCCATAAAGAATTTGGACCAGCGACACGGTAGGACCTTCTGTGCAGCCTCTGCGACATGGCTCTGAGGGCAACCGCCCTCGGGTTAACGCGAACCATACTGTCCCTCACTCTGCGTCTCTGCACCCGGATTCCCTCTGCCCTCAGTTGTGCTCGGACGGACTCCGGTCCAACTCTGTCATTCCCAGCCACAAGGTCCTTAACCTTATCGTCCAGAGCAGTGTCTGACAAGTCTGAAAAACACCCTGCCTGTGAAAGATTCAAGCGTCTGACGAGACAGAAACAGTAACAATGCCCAGATGAGACAATGCATCACTATAGTACTTGATTTCTTGATTGTTGACAATCAACTCATGTCTTCAAACTGTGGAAATCATGCATTTAAAAGATTTGCTTTTCATAGCATTTAACCCCAAGCACAACTGACCGTAGGCGCCGTTTGACTGTGGAACGGGACACATGGAGGATCTCAGCCATCTGAGAGAGGCTGAAGGCACAGGACATGAGAAACCTCAGTTGCTCTCCGGTGATGTGATAATGAGGAGCCCCCATTGCTCCAGTCCAAGTCAATGGAGCCTGGTAACCAGAACTGGCTACAACAATAATACAATGATGTGCTTAGAACATTTAAGAGACTGTAACTTGCACATGCTCCAGGCATGCACTGTTAAACACCACTGGAATTTAACACCAATGGACACAAAAAATACTGAACAATGGCAACTGCAAGAGAACAATGTGCGAAACACCTCAAAGGACTAGCTGAGCTGTAAGCACCCAACCCCACTGAAAAGGCTCTCACCTTGTTGTGCATGCCGACCATAGGTGCGAATCTCCTCGATGAACTCGGATACTTTAGCTATCAGGCCGTCTGCTGAAGCAACATTCAAGAGCGTACCCCTTGCCCACTCTAGGCTTCGCTGCATTGTTTCCATCCTGAAATAAGACTGGTGTTAAAGTAGACAAGGCTAGATTTGTTGTTGTTGTATCCAAACCAGTAATAATTTATTGACCATGTGTATCTGAAATAAGAACGTGAACAAATAGTCTCCATAATAAATCGTCTAACAACTGAAAATAACCTAAAGGGAGAAATACCAATAGCCTAAAGGGAGAAATACCAGTAATATTAGAAGCTAAAAGTCTTCGTCGTAAAAACAAACATACAAAAGCTATCCGCACAGCCAGTGAGCAAGTTAAACCCCACGTTAGCCTAGCTAGCCGGTGAAGATTACATTCATGTCACAAATAATGATTTCGAAAAAAACTGTACCTTGTCAACGTGGACTGAAGGTCGTCGTGTCCAGCGTTATCGGATAACAAAAGCCGAGTGCAGTCATTTAGGGTCTGCTTGCAGTTTCGTAGGAAGTTCCTTCTTGCCATCTTAAACTTCTGACTCTGCTGGGCTAAACTTGTTTTGAATCGGCCGCTTCTACAGTGGGGAGGATCCATGGTACTTGAAAATACAGGGAGGAATCCAATCACACAAGCCCAGCTAACTACAGGAGGAGCTAGGGAAATTGCGGGCAGTGATTTGCATGTGGCGTTCAGGCGTTTATTTAACGCCTGCATTTGCACGTGTAAATATGCACGCGTTTATTGAACGCCTGCAATTGCACGTGTAAATATACACACGTTTATTTAACGCCTGCAATTGCACGTGTAAATATACACGCGTTTATTTAACGCCTGCAAATGCACGTGTAAATATACACACGTTTATTTAACGCCTGCAATTTCACGTGTAAATATACACACGTTTATTTATCGCCTGCAATTTCACGTGTAAATATACACACGTTTATTTGAGGCCTGCAAATGCACGTGTAAATATACAGGCGTTTATTTAACGCCTGCAAATGCACGTGTAAATATACAGGCGTTTATTTAAGGCCTGCAAGCCTTAACTAACGCGTACATTCATGTGTAACTTTCACATTTACGGCTGCAGCCGCTTATGAAACAGCTGCAGGCGCTTCCTAAACGGGTGTCCAATCAAAAATACGCGTTAAAATTACGCGTACATATGACCCTTTTGGCTTTCCATATGTGCATGCCATGACCGACTGATTAAAACATGATCAGCCACGCGCTAGCTCCACAGTCTTTGAAAATCCAGGGCTAAATAAACTATTTTCGGACAAGGTTTTTTCTAACAGTTCTGAACGTTTATTTTCACAGATTCTTTTGTGGGTGATTTGTGAGACGCTAAACATTGATGTATATATTTTCAGTATTTAAACATAACCTTCTGGAGGGTTTAGCTTTACCTCTACAGTACATTATACCAGCACTACTACTAGTAGCGAAATCCTAACGTAAACAATGTGAATCTGAAACAGATAACCATGCTAAATAGCCTAAATTTCAAACCTATACGTAATAGCATGCTCCATCCAATTTCAGAAAATATGTTTATATATTTAAAACTATTCCTGTAAAGAATCTCACCTTTGATGTAGCTAATTTTCCAGTTGAAATCCATGCGTTCAAGACGGTTGAATCCCTGCAAACTCTTTTGTGAAATCCCAGTTTCAGAGATGCGTTCAAATGGGCATGCGCAAAGTTGTTGCTCAGGAGCAGACTGAGGGGCAGGTTAGCTAGGAAGAATTGTAATATTCTGTGATGACTTGTCTTTGGAAATGAAACTTTGCTTACGTTTCGGTCACATTTAACAATTTTGTATTACGAAATTATTGCAGCTCAAATTTGCATTGTGTGTCATACAGCTTTAGTGTGCTGGACAAATAATGTTGTTGCTTAATATGTTAAACATCACACATTGATTGCTTTTGCACATGTAAAGAATGAAATACTTATATTCTTAGCCTTAGGCCTATATTAAAATATAAGAATTATATTCCAAATTCAGTCTTTTATTTAGTAAAGCTATGTTCCTGCATATGAGAAAATTGATGACCATGCTGGGGCTGAGCTGCACATGAATTACATACATTGTCTACATTTATACGTGCTGGGTGCAACATTTAATATTGTGTGATTGAAATTAATGTAGACTATGGCTACATTACAAAAGTGTCAGAACTGAGAGCAGTCCAATGTGATCTCTCCATGGATAAACCACTGCACTCGAGATCCGTTGTCCTGCGACCAAAGAGCGACTTAACGGCAACTTCACCCATGGTACCAAAATGACCAATGGACAACGTCACGGCAACGTTATCCACGGGACCAAAATTAACGTAACCAGCCAACCAAGGTACAACGTCGCGGCAACGTTGTCCACGGGACCAAAATTAACGTAACCAGCCAACCAAGGTACAACGTCGCGGCAACGTTGTCCACGGGACCAAAATTAACGCAACCAGCCAACCAAGGTACAACGTCGCGGCAACGTTGTCCACGGGACCAAAATTAACGTAACCAGCCGACGAAGGTACAATGTTGCGGCAACGTTGTCCATGGGACCAGAAAAAAACGTAACCAGCCGACCAAGGTACAACGTTGCGGCAACTTTGCCAGAAGGGCTAAAAATAACGTAACCAGCCGACCAAGGTACGACATTGTGGCAACGTTGCCCACAGGTCTAAAAATAACGTAACCAGCCGACCAAGGTACGACGTTGCAGCACGTTGCCCACAAAACGTTGCCCCAAAATCTAAATAACCGGAAATTGACCCCATAGGGTGTGTTGAACTCGTCTTGATCCAGGGAATCCAATGGTACCTCATTTTTGAAAATGGGTCATACGGTTCAAAAGTTGCAAGTCCAACTTTGACCCATTGGTGTCGCTAGAGTGGTCTAATGGGAGACATGAAACTTGGTGTAAGTACAGAAGTGACCGTCCTTAATGAGTGTGCCAAATTTCACAAAAAGTTATCATATGGTTCTAGGGGCTGCCATTGACTTCAATGGTACAAGAATACAACTATTTTTGGCTGCAAGCAGCAATGGCGGATTCCTCCAAAACATTGCAAACCATTGAAAAATGTATATTCTTCACAAATTGTCACTCTATATAAAAATCCATGCCACAGAATTACCAAGGGGATACCAAATCTGACCAAATCCAACTATAGCTGCAAGCAGCAATGAGGTGGCCAAGCAGTCAAATGACCCAGAAAACATTTTAGACATCCTCAGAAGAGGGTAATGAGTCCACTCAGCAAGTTTGGTGTGAATCAAGCAAAGATTTGCTGAGATACAACCCAACTTCCTGTTTGCTGGCTTAAAGGCACATTTTGATTGCCTGTACCGGAAAAACGGTTTCGAAAATCAAAAAACCATGTGATAGTTTTTATGAGGCTTGGTCTGAAGATAATCTCTGCCAAATTTGGAGAAGATTGGACAACATGTGTAGGAGGAGTAGAGATTTTTTTTTTCTTCAAATAATTAAAAATGGCGGCCGCATCTATTCGGCTATTATCACAAATTATTGTGAGTCACACACGGGATGTCCAAAGATATCATGAGACAAGAAATCACTTAATAAAGGCAAACAAATCAATAGTTATTGGCCAAAACACACTTTTGGGCAAGGGAGAGGAGTGAGACAAGGGCAAGGGAGAGTAAGACAAGTACCAGGACAAGGGAGAGGAGTGGGACAAGGGAGACAGAGACAAATACCAGGACAAGGGAGAGGAAAACAAGTACCAGGACAAGGGAGAGGAAGACAAGTACCAAGACAAGGTAGAAGAGTGGGACAAGGGAGAGGAGTTAGAATGTGTGGTGGCGCTCGGAGAAGGGCCAGAGCTAGGGTAATACTGTAAATGGAAGCTATATTGCATATTTCTTGCAGTAATGTCCTGTTGCAAATGAAGCCTTTACTGCAACAATGATCTTAGTCTTCTTTTTTTCAATACAGTGAACGTACATTCTATAAAGCTACTCTGAGATGGGTCATTCATTTTTTGTTCTGAATTTTTGCAGCAAATGAAACAAAATGCATGCATTTACAAAACCCAACAAAACAAAAATGTATAGGCTTCAAAAGAAACTGCATTGCAAACACAATCTATAATCAATATACTGTGAGACCTGACACATACCTGCCTAAATGAATTTTTAATAATCCACCCCAATACTCCTTCGATCAATTAATCCATCAACACCTTATGACCCGCGACACTAGTTCTAGTATGGCACTCAGGCAGCAGGTCGCGTCATCAGCAGTATACTTATTATTGTGTTACAGTAATATAATTATTGTGTCACCCCGCAAGTAAAGAGTGCGAAACCATCCCTTCGTAAGGGGAGAAGCGAATACACCGAATATTTCACTTTATCTGTATTTATTCAACAGCATGTGGTATGTTAACTTATAACATCATGTACTACTATAGCAAAAACAGAAATCCAAACATTAGATGAAGTAGTGCAATGCCCGTGCCCTTGATGCAGTTGGTGATAAAGATGTGGGTTAGTAAACCAACAAACACACACAGAGATTCCTGGAATTATAGATAGTACAATGCCCATCATAACTCGGTAAAGCAGTGCTATTTTCACAAAAACACCTCAATATACTGCAATATGGTCCTAAGGAGCGTTTTTTTTGTTGCCTACATATCATTGACAATAGTGTCAGTGTAAACTGTACTGATATCAACGACCAAATTGAGGTGGACTCTGTTGATGCAGTTATGTAGAATCAGTCGAATATTTCATAAACCGTGCAATGGTAAATTAGCTGCCTGCCAGGCTGGTTTAGCAAAAAGAATAAGGCTTTATTTATTTTGCCTTTTTGTGCCCCACTCTACCAAATATGTTTTGTTTTTGTTGGCCAGTCATTCAATTGACTGGCAGTAAGCTTTAGCTGTAATATCAACCAATCAGCATGTAGCTGGTCTCTCGGCAGACATGTGAAAGGTTCAACCATCGACAGGGTGGAAGAAGCCTCATGCAAAATAGCATTTTTATTAATGGGAAAATACAACCAGGGGGTTGGAAAAAGTTGTTAATCATTGTTATTATATATTTTTTTATTACTACCATTATAACTTTTTATTAAATGTTGGGTGAGGTCATCTCACATGTCACATCTCTGTGGGCCCCCCGACCATGTTGTACGTCTCTGGTTGAAGCCTACTGTGTGTTTTAGATGTTTGTGTGTGTCTTGAAAGATGTTTGACCATAAACAACCTTGTGATTTAATTAGTTCATGTAGGTCTAATCAACGCAACACCATGCTTCAAAAGAGTATGAATAGTGATGAACTTAGTGACATCACAATAGTGATTAACTTACAGAATACCCACCTGGTGCAACAGCTTCTCATCTGCTGTGTAGAGTGATTGACAGTTAATGTGGTTAGGGAAAGAGTAAAAAATCTTAGACTTCACATTCAGGGTTTGTAAGTGCTGCGGGCAAACTCAGCGGAACACAGTGCTGTCTCTTTACCTATATCTCTATCATCTTCCCTCACTCCCTCATTCTCTCTGTCCCTCCTCTTACCTCAGCCTCTACCCCTTCCTCACAGCTCCTTTAACTTATTTTTCTCTGTTCCATTTTCTTCTCTGTGCTGTCTGTCCATTTCTCATGACATTATGTTCTTTTTTGTCAGCTGCTCTGTCTCTTCTCACTTGAACTAATAACTTAAACTATTTGAGCTCCTTGAAATGTTTTGTTAAAGTTGCACTGCTCCTCTCTATTTCCTTTTCAATGTTTTTCATCCATTAAAATAACAGAAATCAGTACATATCAATCGCTTGATACCTGTTACCTGGCCATTGAGAAAGCACTTGGGGGCATGACAGCAGTGACAGCATTTGAAAAGGAACCTATGGGTGGTTTAAGTGGATGTACTTATGTCTTACTTGCATCCTTCAGCCTTCTTTTTAATACTGGAGTGCCGATGCAACGCACTCAGATGTGCCTGAAGAACACAAGTTATATCCACGAAAACTGTTAGATCACATCTGGTTGATAAAGATAAGGGACCATGTCTGTGTGTCTGACCAGGCAGGGCTCTGACCAGGGGCATGGTGTGGAAGATACCTCAGTTTTGCAGTGATGTCTATTCATCCTGTCAGACAGGAAAGAAAGTGTGATCTCTGGCCCAGACTTCTTCTAGTTGTACTCTCACGTCCTGGCTCCTTTGTGACGAGGGACTTGGAGAACACTAGTATCACACTGACTGTTTAAGCCTCCCACAGGTAATCTTTAATGCAGCTACTGTTCTCAGCTCTTTCAAGATATATTGGGTATACTGTTTGCTGAACTGTTTGCTCTCAAAGCCCTGAGATCCCTTGGATTCTCAGGACCTCATTCTGTCAGCTCATTGGCCGTCATGCCCTTCTGGTGGTGTGTTTGTTGTAGGGACAAACGCAACCTCAATCGTGGTCAGAAGTCACCCCCAAATGACGCTTTTTACTCCTCACACACACAAACACGCACACTTTCTCTCTCTCTTTTAGCTTATTTTTTACACGATTCAAACCATAATATCCCACCTCCTCCCTTCAAAGCCACTCCCACAAAACTACAGTAATGAGGATTGAGTGGAGGAGAAGCATGCACGCAAGTAGGAAGGTATGATTGGTCTATATTGGTTTATTACAGTATTGCGACGCCCACAGACGTTGGAATGATTTCATATTACCATCAAAGTTTTAGATATATTGGTTGCTATCAAGACGTGTTACTTTCGGCAAATATGACAAAAAGTGCTTCTCAACAACATTGCCTACCCTGCCTTTAAGAACACACAAGCACACACACAAACGCATGCATTTGCATGCACAAATACACACGTGCCCGCACACACACACATCAACAAACAAATGTGGCCACCAGCCCCAGAGGCTCTGTGAGCGGAACACAGGCAGAGGGACACAGCTGGAGGTTCAGAGGAACAGGGTGGGGGAGTAGGGGAGGGAAGGAGGGAACAATCCAAAAATTATGATTGTGGGAAGGTGGGTTAGAGCTGAGGTGAAGGAGAGAGCCACAAGGAGGGAGAGGACGAAAGTGTTGTCTGACTGCCTGCCTGGTGTAGTGAGGCAGAAAATTCAGTGAATTATCCTCCATCATTTGCCAAAAGTTCTCCTAGCCTTTCGATTGCTGGTTGCTCATCTGACACAGATGATGTCTTGATTGTTACCCTACTGCTCTGGCCTTGGACAGCTGCCATTTTTTTTTACTAATGGAAGTGATCTGAATATGTGGTTCTGCCCACTCTAGCCAGCCAACTGTACTGGGGTACAGGCCAATAATCTCAGAGGCCTCCCTGTCTTGTTCTCGGGTAGCAAGATGATCTGCAATAACTTTAATGAAGGCAGATGCTTCTTATAGTCTGCCAGAGTATTCCTGCTTGTTATGTGCCATCTCCCTCCCTCACTCCACATGTACCCACAATCCCACCTGCCACAAATCAGCCTCATCCATCTAGAATGACCCGGCACCTCCACATCCAAGGTCCTTCCCATCCTCTTTGATTTCTGGCACTTTTTGGGAATAACTGGAAAAGAGCCTACCACTACGTTGTCTGTCAATGTCTGGGTGCCTCTTCACCCTCACTTCCATCCTCAATCATCTAGGACACGTGTCAAACTCCGGTCCTCGAGGGCCGGAGTTTGGGTTGTTATGTTACAAATGGGTTGTTATAACGACCATTCATTAAAATCAGGTGAGCTGGATAAGGGAAACATCTAAAACATGCAGGACAGCGGCCCTCGAGGACCGGAGTTTGACACCTAGGAGTGATCTAGGAGTTCCCTCTCCGTCCTCCTAGGTCCTCCTAAATGCCTGGAATTCTTTGGCATCACCATGGAGACTGTTTATTCAAGCATTGGTTCCCACCAACTAAAGTTTGTTCTTCTTAAACTTCCTCCTCCTTGCTTTCTTTGCTTAACAGGTTTGTCTTTTCTACCAGCCTCACCATTTATTCCACCGATCAGTTGCCATCAGAGCTTTGTTACCAGCCGTATCTCTCCCAAAATGTCATAAAAAAAAAAAAAAATGTATGTATGTATGTATTTTCTGCACTTGTGAACTGGTCATTATTCTCTGGTGGTAACCCCTTTCAGCAGTACATGGTAGGTTACCCATGTGAAAGGCCAGTGACATGAATCCTTCCTAAGACACGAACTGTACATGATGAGGACAGTTATCGTTTGTGGGTGTGTGCAAGTGCGACTGTGTGTGTGTACCCGATTATACTGTGTGTGAAGATAATCTTCTTCAATCTCTTATAAAACAGATGCTTCCAGGTCTGTTAGTACACTGTGGAAGAAACCACCATATGAAGCATAGCGCAAGATCCGTCAGGCAAGACCGCTCCTCGCACTCGGGCATCTTCGACAATGTTTCACTACTAATTCCCCCCACTACTAACGCTTTTCCTTTCCTCTTTCCTATGTTGGGCTGTCAGATGGTTTGGTTCGATCATCGGTCTCGTCTATCAATTAACGCTGTCGAAGAATCACATGATCGTGCCTTTAAATAAGATTCTGTCCCCGTGTAGTTTCTCCAGGCTATCAAGTGCGCGACCCTCCACCTCCCCGTTGCCTCTCGGTTCCTGTCTCTATCTTTGACTCGTTGGTCGTCGGCTGCCGCCACCCCACCAGTGTCTGGACTTTGTGGGGGATTCTTCTCGGATGTCGGGCAGGCGCCCTCTGATCTATGATTCCCCACGGGGTTTAAGCTCCAACATTGTAGCACTATTACCATTCCATAATAAACATCACTCTAATCATACCTGGTGTCTCCTGATTAAAATGGGGATGAGTGAAGGTTAAATACACAGAGGACTGCAGAGAGAGAGAGCGATAGATAAATAAAAAGAAAGAGAGACAGCGATTAAAAATGGGAAGGAATTATATTGAGATTAATTCTGTCAGATTAGTATTTTTTATCGTTATGTTATTATTAGTGCTGTCAGTTTAACGGGTTATTAACTGCGCAAACCCAAATTAACGGCGTCAATGTTTTTATTGCGCGATTGACGCTCTTTTTGGCCTAGCAAACTTAGTAGTTTTTTTTCACATGCTGTTGCAAAAAAAAAACCGACAACACCACACCGGATCTAGCGAGACCGGAAACAAAACAACAGGCACGCCACACACACTTGTTTGGCTTGCGAGCCGGCTAAAGAGTAGTAGCAGTAGTGGCGAGTGCGAGACTCCAAAAATGGATGCCAATAAGATTCCATTGACAAGACCAAAGTGATCTGTGTGTTTTGTCGTTTTAAACCGAGCTATCATCGCAGCACGTCCAGTCTGAAATACCACTTGATGGCCAAGCACACAGATGATGCGAATTCTCTGCCCCTTCGTCAAAGCCAGGCGATTGCAATGTTGTTTTCAATAAAAAGAATATTCGCACAAAGCAATCCGAACCACTTTTCCAAAAAGAACAAAAATAAAAAAAGAAATCAAGGGACAAAAAGAAATCAAGGGACATTTAGAATAGATAAAATGTGCGATTAATTGTGATTAATCGCGAGTTAACTATTACATTAATGCGATTAATCGCAATTAAATATTTTAATCGTTTGACAGCACTAGTTATTATGTAATAACTTGATGAGGAAAAGATGAGAGCTAAGAATTACAGTCAAAGAGGAACAGAGTTGTGGGAGCAGAAACACCATCTATGTCTTGCACAGAAACACCATCCCTGCACTTTACAGAAACGCCACCCCTGCAATGTACAGAACCACATCCATGCACTGTACAGAAATACCAGTTATGTATTGTGCTGAAACACCAGCCATGTACAGGTCCACTGTTCTTCTTCATGAATATACAGTATAAGTAGATTAGTCTGGTCCAAGCTGGCACAGCAAGAAGGTCCTGGGTTTGCTTCCTGCATGGGGCACTGGTGGGCACTCAGGTGGGCTATTTACCGGGCCTTTTCTATGTGTAGTTTGCATATTTTCTCTGTTCTCATATGGGTTTTGTTATGGGTTTGCAATAGAACCCAAATATAAAAACAAACAGAACGGATGGTTTTCCTGCCCAGGTGCCCGGTCAGGACATGGGTGAGCGCTTGGACTTGGCCCCCGAGCGCTGCTGATGTGGCTGCCTACTGCTCTTGGCTGCCCTGGGAGGAAGGGCAGCAGGATAGGAAAAGGGCAGAAACAAATTTTTCTGGTGAATGCTCTGGCATGCGTTCGTGTGTTCCACCACTCCTTGCCCATATGTGTGTGTATCACTATTGTGAAATTAATAAAGGGTTCCTTCTTATACTGGCAGTATCTGTGATTATTTTACAATATGAAGTTCATAAATATCAACAGTGAAGGTTAAAAGTAGAAACTTTGACTGAGTGTACATACACATTGTTTATTTAAAGATGTGTTTTTGTGTGGTGTGATAGAAGCAGTTCTGTGAGAGTTTTGGGTTGGTATTCTCAGCCACAGGTGGTGCCCAGTAGGACTCCCACCACAACCCTGCATGATGCCAGTCCTGGAGAGAAATAGAGAGTGACAGAGAGAAAAAAATAAGAAAGTAGGAGGAGAAAGAGTTATGGTGGGGAAAGAAGAAAGTCTTTCATGAGAAAGAGAGAAAAGGGGGCTGGAGGAAAAGAAGAAGGATGGCCAGTTGCTAGTGGGCACTCCGTTGGAAGTCCTCCACGCCAAGGCCAACATCAACATATGGTCCCCCTCCTCCTTCTTTTCCTCTGTGAAGACTAATCTCTCACGCCTCTCCTTCTACCAGCTTGTGTGAATGTCTTGGCCACTCCTCATGTTTGCGCCTGCTGTTTCTGGGTCTAAGTTCTAGCTAGGTAGGCAGGCATGAGCCAGCTACTTTCTCCTCTGCTCTCGCTTTCATTCTCTGGTTAAGTCTCTTCTACTCTTTCCAGGCTGCATTAGCTATAACTTTGCCAAGGCTGCTGCCACTGCTTTCTGTTTTTTCTTTTCTGCTTGCCACTCTCTCTTCTCAGCTAGGCAGCTGTACAAGAGCTATATTACTACTGCTGCTATAATAATTAAAGTAACTGGTTCAGCCAATTACCAGGATGTAATCGTCCTATTATCAGGCTAGGTCTGAACCACAAGAGCAGAATGCAGGTGAGATGTTTGAGTTTATTAATCCTGAGTTTTCCGCGGAACAGAGCAGGCAATTTAGTCAACAAAGGGTAATCCACACAGGAAACAAAAAAGGAAAGTTTGTATCTGGCTACTGTGAGCTTCACAGAGCAGAGAAGTCAGTATATCTTCCATGATATAATCCAGGTATATCCCAAAATCCAACAAAAGAAACCATAATCCACAGCAGCGGCGTTGTCACCTCCTTCAGTTCAGTGCTAGCTCGAAACCGAGGGGATACAAAGTTGCAACATTTACGTCGGAGAGCGGAGAGATCATTGAACACATGTACTAACGATAGGGCTGCACGATTATGGCCAAAATGATAATCATGATTATTTTGATCAATATTGAGATCACGATTAATTATCACGATTATTTGTTGATTTTAACCTAATCAAATTAGATTGTCACAATGTATTGTACCTGCAGAATGGATGTAAATAAAACTCAAAATATACAATCAATAAAAAAACAAACGATCTCCGTCCACACTAGCGTTTTCATATAATTTTCCAAATGTTTGCCGTCCACACTAACACGGTACATGACAATCGTTGTCATGGTTACGCCATTCCTGACCTTCCCTCCCTCCCGTCACTGTGCCCTGTTTACATACTCCTTTGGCAATACTATTTGGTGTTTTAAAATAGTCCCATCAGCTAGCTGTTCAGCCAGGTCTCACCCAGAATTGCCGCTCTATGTTTGGTTTAAACCGTCTCCTCTGCCTTGTCCCCCTATCGTTCAGGCACACCGAGCAGGCTACAAAAATCCCCTTCTGCGTAGGAGTAACGCATAGGCTATCTATTAAATGATAGGCTAATACTTGTACCTGAAGTAGCCTACACTAACTAAACTGATAAATAAATTATAGAGATGGAGCAGCATATTTCTTTCACCTTCCATGTTCATCTTGACATTAGCTAAAGCTACCCCCAATGCCATAGCAACTGAACGTCATAGTATCTGAAAAGCTCCGTGGACCCCGTCCACACTAGCCTATTACGCAAACCCGGCGTTTTCAAATGTCTCCGGCTAGGAGAGCGTATTCGAAAAGCTCTGTTTTCAGTGTCATATTACGCCGTATTAGTGCGAACAGGAGGTACAAACGCAGACATATGTAGGCCTATGCGTTTTTAAATTTACGCAACTCCATGCAGCGCCGTAGCCGGCTGCAGCCTACAGATTGGAGAAAGAGTTTATCATAGCCCAATACATAAAATGACAAATGTTCCGACTTTACAGAACCGTTTATAACTCCTCCCCGACTGCAAGCGGCAACTCTCGCTGGTCGTTGCATGCAGCCGCAGCCAATGTCGAATGTACCTATTGGTTTAAGGAGCGCTAGAGATTGGCTTTGCAAAAAATAACTTTGATACGGAGCGTTCTATTAACGTAATGACGCATTTAAAATATCGCTCGAGCACGTGAATTTGATCGTGGGAAGCCGAAATCATGATCGTGATTAAAATTCGATTAATCGTGCAGCCCTAACTAACGAGAATCCATGACGGAGTAAATGAGGAGGGCCTTCCTGTGCTTAAATAGGAAGTCAGTGAAAGGTGAAAGGAGTGTCTTAAGCTATGCATCGCCCTCTAGAGGAGTGGCAGACATGCACAGACGTGACACCTATCACAACCATCTAATGGAGATTCCCGAGGGTGAGACTACAGGGAGATTGCTTTCAATACTAGGGTGGGCTGGCCTGCTTGCTTGCCAGACAGACAGGAAAACAGCCAGACAACAGTTCCCACCCCCCCAGCCAGCCAGCCCGCTCAGCTACACAGCTAACTAGACAGTCTGCCAGCCAGCCAGCCAGCTAGCCAACCAAACAGTTGGCAAGGCAGCCAACCGGTCTGTCTTACCACCTAATTCTATTTATGCCACAGAACAAGTAAGGTGATTAGCAAGCCTGTCTGACAGTTAGTGTCTGTCTTTGTATCGTTTTCTGTCAATGTCTCTGTCTCTCTCTCTGTTCTTTCTCAGCCTCTTTTTTCAATGTCCTCCCCTCTTAGAAAAATATATACTCAGGAATCAATTGAACTGGAATCGCATTAAATGTAGTGAATCAACAACAACTCTTTCTACTGTATGGTTTTGTCGTGTAGTATAGCATATTTTATTGTATGGCTTTGCTCAATTGTGTCTGTCTGTGAGTTAGTGATAATGGAGTGTAGAGAGGAAAGCACATTATGGCCTCCCTCCACCACACACACACACAAATCTCCACACCTTCCTTCCTCCCTGTACCTCATTTGTGGGTTTTTTCAGTTATTTATCTGTTACGTCACTGGATAAATATTTGCTTTTTTCTCGTCTGGATTTGATCTTTGACCTCTTCTACCTCCCCTTACATAAATGTGGTGGAGGATCAGTTGTGTTTATGCAGTGACCTTTGGCCCTGAATAAGTTAACATGGTGACTGAAGTCAGAGACTAACTTTTTCCATATATTTCTCCTCTTCCTCTCTCCCACTCTTTTTTCTTTCTTCTCTCAATTTATCCTTTCTAATTCTCCTATTCCTTTCTCACACTTTTTCCTTTCAGGCTCATTGTCCCTCAGTGTGATCCTGGTCTCCATGGGACTGACGGTGTGTACTGTCTGGCTCGTTGCTCTGTGTGGTGTCTGCACCTGGTGTCAACGCAAATTGGTAAGTAACTATGATGCCATATCCTGTTTCCTGCTTTGGTACTGATCTGTATTGTCCTTCACTGTTTAGAAGTGGATGCCTTAGTTTTATGTCCTTTTGATGGAAGAAGAAGATACCTAGAAGATACAGGTTTTTTTTTTACATTATGAATTACTTGTGTGTACTACAACTAAAAAAGTAGATCTATCAGAAGTAATAATATTGTAAGTCAGAAGTCATGGCCTCTTGTGCTGCATCATACATACAGACATACACACTCACGTTAAGTACGCAGACACTACTTTTTTTAGTCTCACACACACCAATTCCAAACTTGCCTGTTAACAGAAGTGCCTGCATGACCTGCTACCGAGGTGCGCACCCCCCCCCCCCCCCCGCCCCCCAAGACCTGATGCCATTAGTGTAGACAAGTTGGACATCCAGGTAATTATCAGTGATTAATAATTAGCTATGCACTTGCTGTCCCTCCCTTTTGTCTGTAACTGGAGAATAGAAACAGCTCATTGACCAGACACTCGGGTGACAAAATAGTCTCTTTGATTAAACTGTCCTTAATGTGAGTTTCGCTCACCCTTCTGCATAATGAAGTATGTCATATTTTATAAGGTAAAGAATAATTTCCACTAATCCTTTTAGCCTCTCGTTAAACCACCTCATTGTCTGGCCAGAATGAATGGATAGCATCACACATGGACAGAGGAGCTTGAACATTCCTCTTTGGTTCTTTACCCTCCTGTTATCCTTGGGGTCAATTTGACCCCATTCAACGTTTGACACCACAGAATACATGTTTAACATACTTAATTTTGCTTCTTATGTAATTACTTTTCCTAATTTAAAGTGGACTACAAGGTAA
Source organism: Hypomesus nipponensis (assembly GCF_054491055.1). Lineage (NCBI taxonomy): Eukaryota > Metazoa > Chordata > Actinopteri > Osmeriformes > Osmeridae > Hypomesus > Hypomesus nipponensis. The sequence continues at coordinate 18,825,755 of NC_140379.1, read as the reverse complement.
ACACAAACTTAACATGATTACATGTTTTTAAGTGTCCTCTACCCATTTTGTAACATCAATGTTCTTTGGGGTCATGTTGACCCCAGGCTGTTCTAGCTGTATGAAACATACAAGAAATATCTAAATGTACATACATTTGTTTTGAATGTTATAGGGGTCACAATAACAATACATTTTATAATGTTTACAACGTGTCCTTCTGCTTTAGGGTCCTAAATTAACACTATAGTACTTTATAATATTGTGAGAACCACTGATTATTTCCATAACATTGGAGGGTGGGAAAACATAATTCACCCAACATAGGGGAGGAACAAACAAATAAAAGCTTCCAGAGCAGCCTTATAAACTTCATCTTTATGCTATGTGTGCTCTCTCAATTGAAAATGAGCTGAAAGAAAAGTCTGCTGACAATTATGTTTTGTCACAGGTCTTTGACAGTGAAAGTGACATAGAGCAGACATAAAGCAGAATAGACGATAATGTTGAGGACCCTGATTATGAGGCATCCTCTGATGAGAATAATACTCTTAGTATCAACCGTCCTGTTATGGCTCAACCACCAGCATACACATACCTTCCAAAAATGTAAAGATATTATGGTTCCCCTCCCCACTTGAATGATAGGGTAGACTTAGTGCTCCTAATGTCATCAGAGGCACCAGACACACTGTCAACCAAGTCCAAACAACTCCATCAATTGTAATGTAATGTGTAATGTATTCAATTGAAAATTATTTATTTGAGATTATAAACAAAGAGGGGAGGCACGTGTATGGGTACAGTTGGAAAGCCGATATAAAGCCAACAAAACTGAAAACATTTATTTCAAATTTTATGTAATTCATTTGGATTTTTGAGTGATTTGCATATTTTCCATAGGTTGTTTTGATGTATTAAGGGGGGTGGGTGGGGGTTATTTTTATTTAAAGGGATATTTAAGTGTGTCAACAAACAAACAAAAGTACCTGACACAAAAAAAACGGGGTACAAATCTGATTCTGGGGGTTAAAGTAGCTGGGGTCAAATTAACGCCAAGGACGAAAGATGTTAGTAAATTTGAGGATAACAGGAGGATTGAGGACATACTCTCTACAGTAAAACACTGTCCCTGAGAATAGAGCAAAAACATTTTGAATGTAACACGGCATTTACGCTTACTGTGCACAACTCTTGGTGGTTAAATATTTATTGGTTACACATTCATGCATGTTACACTCATTACAAAACATGGCTTGTGCTGTTGAATGAATATGGCTTGTGATGTGTGTTCTATTACATTGTGTAAACATTGTGTGCGTTTGTGTTTTTGTGCGTGTTTGTATCTACTGTATGTGTGTGTATGTGTGTCTATCTTTATGTAGATCTGTGTGTCCTTGTGTGGCCTGGCCTGGTGTGCCACCTTGTCGACAGCTTCCAGCTCATGCTAATGATTCATATGGTAATGAGCACATCACTCGGAGCTGTTGGCTGCTGCCTGAGCTACACTGACTCTTCCCATGCCTTTAATCTGCTCTGGAAATACTGTCTCCTGCATCCCACTCTCTCCATTTTTCTGTCTTCATTTTCTCTCTCGTTCACTTTAACTCTTTCTCTATACTGCATGTGCAATATAAACAGTACATACTGTACGTCCCTCATACTATTCCCACATAAAGTAAGATCCACATGCTTTATGTACGTACAATATGTTATGGTGTTTTACTCCACAAAACTCACACTCATACCAACCAATATATTTTGACCAGGGACGTCGCAAAAAAAGTTGGGATCCCTGGAAGCGATTGCAATTTGCCTCCCCCTCCATCCCCATTTTGGTTCTGTCCGTTTTTTCATTCAACAAATTTTCAATTCAAGCTTTTTGCTGATTTTGACCAAAGTCTTGGCCTGTTGACCAAACCCTGTAGCTGGTTGTGTCTTCTGTACTGTTCTCCAACTTTCTTTTCTTTACCCACTCTCTATTTTCTAACTAAGAAACTCTATTTCCCCACAAAAATTGTCAAAGGGCATTCTTAACAGGCATTACTAGGCATGTTGCTGAATTCAACCAGCCACTTTAACCAGAGTCAGTCAGTCTTTACCAGTTAATCTGGTCACAATTGATCCTGCTTTCATTGAAAAAAACAATGAAAAATTGAAAAAAGATAGTTTTGCGTGGCCTACTATAATACACAGCATATGAGTATAATAAATGAAGATTTGGAAAATGGGGAGGAGACAAAGGGGGATGGATGCATGTAGGAAAAGTTAAAAAGGTTGTGAGTGAGAGGAAGGGAGGAGGGTTAGTGGTCTCTCTGCCATCCGGGTGTTCAAAAAGGCTAAACCCCTCCCCATGATTACCTGGGCCCCAATCAGGACACAGGGCGTAGTCCCACTCCCCTTTCAATCACCACCATGTGCAAGGGCCTGTTTGGACTGTTTTGGGAACACATACTGATATTGACAGACTTTCTGACCGAGTTACTGACATCAACTTCTATGTGGACAATTTTGTACCCGCTTGGAAAGTTTTTTCAACAAGCCCTGGATTATCAGCGATCTGAAGGCTGGGCTGAACAAAAAGGAAGCCCCAGAGATGGCTATAAGGACAAGGTAAGGAGTGGCCAGAAGGAGTTGAAGATGCGGATCAGGGAGGGGATGAGAGCATACAGGGCCAAGATTGAGAACCAGCTGTGAGAGGACAGGTTGAGGCAGGATGAAGAATATCCCTGGGTTCAAACAGTCTACTGAAGGACAGACTGAGGGTAGCAAGAACAGGGCCAACAAGCAAACAGTTTTTTTACAGGTTTGACTACCTGCTCTCCCTCCAATTTGGTCCCCACCATCCCCCCCACTACCAATGACCCATCATCACATTCCCCCCCACAACTACTCCATGTCATTCACAACTTCCCAGGTGAAGAGAGAGCTGGAGAAGCTTCACAGGGGCGATGCCTTTATGTGTGTGTGGGACGGTTAGGAGGAGTTAGAAGGGGGAGGACATGAGCCTGGTGGATGACATTGTTTGATGGTGTGACAGGACATACCCGCAGCTCAACATCTCAAAGACGAAGGAGATGGTTGTGAATTTACAGAGGCCCCTTCGACTCCTGTCATGCAGGGGATGGAGGTTGAGACAGTGGAGACACCTAACCTGGGAGTCCACTTGGACAACAGGCAGGAGTGGGCTGGTAACCCAATGACCTCTACAAAAAAGCACAGAGCAGGCTCTACTTCATAAGATGGATTCGGTCCTCTGACTGATTCGCTCACTATTCTACCAGCCTGTGGTCACCGTTGCCATCTCCTTCACTGCGGTGTGTTGGAATGCCCGCAGCCATTAGATTCTGTAATGCTTTACTGGGAGTGCTGTTGGGGCACCACTCGTTTTGGGAATCCTTATTACCTGTCTGTAATTACATTTACATTTACACATTTACATTTACATTTAGTCATTTAGCAGACGCTCTTATCCAGAGCGACTTACAGTAAGTACAGGGACATTCCCCCCAAGGCAAGTAGGGTGAAGTGCCTTGCCCAAGGACACAACGTCATTTTGCACGGCCGGGAATCGAACTAGCGACCTTCTGATTACTAGCCCGATCCCCTAACCGCTCAGCCATCTGACTCCCTGAATTATACTGAATTGTTGGTGTATCCGGTGTAGCTCGGTTAAACTCACTCCTCAAGACTGTATACAAGCCACAATCGACAGCAAATTGCTAGGTTTTTGTTGACGTAGCTGGTATTGTTTGCACTTTAGGAGTCAGAAGTGGCTTAGAACATGTACATCTCACTTGTATTACTCATTTGTGTATTACCCCATATTTTGACCTTGTGTTTTACCCTGTGTCCAACTCTGTGTACTTGGTATTTTGGGTATTTTCTTTATATGGATTTTGTTTATTAGCATTTTTTCACCTATTGTATTTGTCAGTTGTGCATATATATTTTATCAGTTAACGGTTTTACATTTGTTTTTTAAACGTATTTCCTTTTCTTACCTGCTTGGTGCAATGCCTCAATATCCCCTTGGTGATAAATATTGTACCTTCTACAACTGTACTACTACTACTGCTGCTACTACTGCTAATACTTGATGAGGCTATTGGAGGCCAAGCAGCGAAGCTGAAAAGCCACTTTTAGTGTTTCTACCTTTTCTTATTATTATTGGTAGCCAAGCAGCAAAGCCACCTTAAGTGTTTCTACCTTTTCTTATATTTATTAGGGGCCAAGCAGCAGCGAAGCTGCTGAATTAGGACTGAATTACAGCTGTTTAAACTTGGGTCAAATCTGACAACTTTTGATTTTCAAAAATGTTTGTCTGACGAAATCGGCAGCAGAGCGGCCAAACAGAAAGTTGTGTCGTATCTCAGCAAATCTTGATGGATTCATGCCAAACTTGCTGCGTGTACTCGAAACCCTCTTCTGAGTATGTCTAAAGTTTCTTCTGGGTCATCTGACCTGCTTGGCCACCCCATTGCTGCTTGCAGCTATATTGTTTACACTGTTTTTGTCTATCAAAGTGATTTATTCTCTGTACGTGTTGGATAATCCAGTCCAGTAAGACAATATAGCTGTCACTCAGTACTGTATCTTGTGTGTTTGTGAATATATGTGTACCATGAATACATATTAATGTGTAGGGTTGCAAGCACATGCAAACAGCATTGATGCACATTCAAACAGCATTTATTTATCTTTACTATACACACATCATTCACTCTGTATGGTAATCAGGTGTAGGGCCTGTGTCAAAGCAATGGATTGATCCTTTATTTCCATCCAAGATCAGCTATCTGGCTCCCATCCAAACTGTTGCTCATTTGTGTCTTTTCACAATAATTTCACAACCTGTTTGGCACTTGATGGCCTTCTTAAAGACTGTGTAATGGATCATCTTCTGGTTAAGTGTTTTTGGATGTAAACTGCAATAAGACACCATGCATAGCTGATACACACTGTCAGCAATGGATGAGAGAGGAAAGATTTCACTCATGCTGCTTCTCAATCCCCTCACTTCCTCTCTCTCCACCCTTACCCCCTCTTGTTCTACTCCTCTATCCCTACACCTTTACTTCCCACTCACTCTCTCTTTCGATTCCTCTAGGGGAAGAGGAACAAGCCTGGAGTTGAGGCAGCTAGCCCTCCAGACTCGGTGCGCGGTCGAGGGGAAAACAAAGCCATCAAGTAAGTGTTTAACATTGAGGGGGTGGAGGTAGAGGGTGGAGGATGTTGTATGTTGATTGGAAAGAAGTTTTGATGCTGCCAGCATCTTTTATACCATTCAAATACAAAATGCAATGGAGGGGAGTCCGATGGCTGAGCGGTTAAGGAATCAAACTTTTAATCAGAAGGTTGCTGGTTTGATTCCTTGCAATGCAAAAAATGACGTTATGTCCTTGGGCAAGGCACTTCACCCTACTTGCCTCGGGGGAATGTCCCTGTACTTACTGTAGGTCGCTCTGGACAAGAGCTCACCTGATTCTAATGAATGGTCGTTATAACAACCCATTTAATTGAATCAGGTGTGTTGGAGCAGGGAAACTAAATCTAAAACATGCAGCGGCCCTCGAGGACCGGATTTGGACACCCCTGCTCTAAAATTAAATTGGGAGTGGGGTCTCCCACACTGTTTTATCCACCGCCGGCACCTTCCCTCTTGAGTCTTCGGCTTTGCAAATGGAAAAACTACTACACCTCCCTCTAAACTTTTGTGATATCTAGTGTCAGATCGACATGTCCCATAGGAATACCGTTTAACCGTGTTGCTTCTGAGTCAAAGCTTGACGGACATTCTTCTCTTAGTAGCGGTTAGTAAGGTACGATTGGACGAGGGCCGTTCTAGGAAGGAGTTTCGGGAACGGTCAATTGTCTCGGTGTTTCGAAAAGCCTCGAAATCCCCATCACTAGTAAAAATAGGACTTACCGAACGTGGCTGCCTCCAACATGGCGATCAGGGTGACCACCTGTCCCTCTTTGCGCTTTATCGCAAAGCATTTTCAATATGCGACATGTGGGAAAAGGGGTGATAATGCTTTGCGACACAACGCAAAGCGCGACAGGTGGTCACCCTAGTGTCAAGGGGCAGGATGAGTTTGAGAATTTGGAGCGCCCTGTGGAGCAATTCAATTGAATTCAACCATATATTGACATACCAAGGTGAAATTGTTTATGGTACTTCAGAGTGATGTCTTGAACCTTATTAGGTTGGAAAAACCATCAGTCTAAATTATATTAGATTTATTGACACAAAGATATTGAGGCAATTATTCAATTTGACCCTCCATGAAAACATGTATTCTACACATCTGTAACAAATTTAAAGTTGATTGGATCTATGGTTCATGAGGAGAAGGGTTTTGAAGATTGTACCAAATTTGGACAATACAAGAAAATTCATAAGTCTGACAATATGGGTCCCTGAGGCTTTTTTGTTCCCCATGAGAAATTAGACATGGCTACCAATTTACAGGCATTTCGGACTAATGATGCGCTGGGGAAATCATGTAGACTTTGGGCATGTTTTATAGTGCCACCTATGAGCGTACATGGGCCACTAGCCGTCTGGGAGTAATGAGTGACCTGTTGTATCATTGGGCCAAATTTTTTAAATCGGGTCCAGGACTTTTTGAGCTATTTGGCCATTTAGTGGAGAAATATAATAATAAGAATAAGAATACTTACAAAAACAATAGGTTTCCTCCCACCGGAGGAACCCTAATAAAACTAACGAATACAATAGGGCTTTCTCCTACCGGAGGAATCCTAACTAATGTATTTGGGGGGATATAATATTCCAAAACTGGTTTTCACAAATAACCTATTTGAGGCACAAGCTTCTGAAATGTTATGACCATGTTAAGAGTAAAAAACACAATTATTCTTTTTAGACATTTTACTTTTGTGATTAGTAAATAATTGGTTATTTTTTCTTAATTGGTCATAGTTCACAAGTAGTTCTCAATCAGGGTATATGTATTTAGTACTAATCAAATACCTACCAAAGAACTACCTTCGTACTAAATTTGCTATTACTTACTGCTTAGTTAATCTTGGCTGCATATTAGTTAATAGTATTAAGTTCGGTGTTAATGTAGTACTACCTATTACTTCCTGCATAGCTACTCGTTAACAACGGACCATTATTGTAAAGTGTTACCGAGTAGCTATTTCCTTCTTTATGTATTCTCTTATAACTCGGAAAAAAATCAATACTATTTCACATATAATCAAAACACCAGTCCAGAGATGTTCAAAATGTGTTTATTTCTGTATATACCCTTGTTTTCATGATTTACTCTTATATTTTTCAATTTTCCACTTTCTCCCATGTACCCATTTTAGTACCACTGTGTCCCTCCATTTGTTACACTGGTATAAACACTACACTAGTCAACTAGTACATCATGTTGTGGTCACAACAATAGATGAAGAAAACTTAATTGAACCCTAAAATGTTGGTCTCTCGCATAATGCGTTTGGCCCTAAACAACCTGCCTTTATAGATTCTCTTACATACTTTCAAATAACACCCACCAGGGTTCTTGTACAGTACAGGGTAATGCTACCACCTAGACAAGTTAAGAAATGTCATGCTTTGCCAAACTGGACTAGGCACCATTGTACAAACTAGGGCTGGTTTACAGCAATTTTTATCTAATCTATTTCTAAAATACTAGTTTTCTCTACGACCTGAACACTAACTAAATGTCACATGTACATTGAAATTGAAATTAGACAGCAATTACCTACTTACACATGCCTTTTCTGTCACTCGGCAACAAACCTTGTTCTCAATTTAAACTTGGGTACTAGATTATTTGGCCTTTATAATTTTTACTGCTTATAACCTTAGTTCTTCTTTCTTTCTGTACTATCACGAACGTGTACCTTCGTTTGTTTCTAACCCAAAGTCCACTTCCGTTTACCCATAAAACCTTGACAAAAATGTAATTTGCGAATTAAAAGGCTATACAAAGGCCACTAACAAAACACAGCAACAAAAGCAAACAAATAAAAGTCACAATAATATCAACCTCTCTTGAGGTCCTTTACACATGTTAAGACACTATGCCACTGATAGTGGCAAAGTCTCTCGAGGCATGAAGATCAGAGTACAGTGGGAATAGAGAAAAACAAAGATAACATGCAGCTAACAGATGTTCATTATTGGTCAGAAAGATATTACATCATAGACCTGACAGCCACTAGCCTGACGTTGTCCTTCGCTCAATTGGATAGACCTACAACCAGAGATCAGAGCAACGTAACATGTTGTTTGTTGAAAACAAATTCAACCCAAGCGCTCTTTGGAGACGTTGTTGATTACGTTACTGTTGATCATATGTCCATAATCGTATAAAGTCCGCCCTGAAAATTTAATTGGTCCGAACAGCTCCTGTTCGGATATAGTTTTTCCGCAATCTAGCCCTTCCAGACCCAACTTCCCGACCAAATTTTTTTGTGGGCGGGGATAAGTTGGGTTGGCAGCCAGGCTAGACAGCCACTGTATTTTTCTACAAGCTAGGCCTGACTACTGGTAACAACTGTTCTATACAGAACTGTCATAAATATACAATAGTGATTACAGTAAGAACGCATATTTACATTTACATTTAGTCATTTATCAGACGCTCTTATCCAGAGCGACTTACAGTAAGTACAGGAACATTCTCCCCGAGGCAGGTAGGGTGAAGTGCCTTGCCCAAGGACACAACGTCATTTGGCACGGCCGGGGAATCGGACCAGCAACCTTCTGATTACTAGCCCGATTCCCTAATCGCTCAGCCATCTGACTCAGCATATATAGTATATTAATGAGTATTAAGAGAATCCATTGACAGATAATTAAGGCAACAGCTAATATATTGATTGTGATCCATGTTAACTGCTATAATGCACTTATTTCCCCACAGGGATATGTTACCGACCGACCGACCGACCGAATACATCACTACAAATTTCTACATTAGAAATAGTGTGTTCAGTGATATCTGAAAGCTATGGGTTTGACCATGATAACCGTGGCCATTATATGCTCGTATTTATGCATGGCTGTGTTAACAGGTTTGTCAACGTTCAGAAATAACAGTGACAGCTCAACTGCACAGGGCTGGATGCTGATAATGTTGATGGTTTCTAAAGATAATCCATCCCTCCCCCCTTTCTCTCTCATCCTCCTGTCTTACTTTTCTGTCTTTTATTAATCCCTTTCCTTTCTTACTTCTGCAGTCTCACTCCGTCAACTCCCTGTTTTTCTCTGCCTTGAGTGTTGTAATTTATCTAATCTACATATCTGTATTTATTTATCTGAGTAACCAAACTTTACAGCTCCACTCCACTGCTCCTCTATGACTTTGTTGTCTGTATCAATGAACACTTTGTTTCTATTTTATTTCATCCCCTACGCAGGCTGAGTAGTGAATGTACAATGTCTGGTGGCTTTTTGAGGCCTCAAAGCAAATAGGATTTTGACAATAGACTTTGTTGCAATCCAGTCCAAACAATCGGTCTAGTTTTTTTTTTCAATATTTCTTTTTTACTGTAAAAGAAGAATCAAAGTAGAGTTTTGTTACAACTGCCCAAATTATTTTACTGTGTTCACACCACCCAGGCTTGTGAAATGTACCTCTTTTTGCATACTTCTGTATCCAGTACCCACTTTCTTTTTGTCCTAACTCTATCCATGTTACCCTAGACTCCTCCCACCTCCCACCATGACCCACTGTGATTGGCTTTGTGCTGCTCTGACTGTTCCTGTGCTCTTTCTCTGGTCACAGTGATCTAGACAGAGACTTTTGGAATAACAATGACAGCAGCAACGTGCAGCAGAGGTGGAGCTCCTACCCGCCCAAGGAGTTCCTCCTAAACATGTCCCCTTATGCCCCCTACGGAGACCCTCGCCTCACGCCCAAGTGAGTCTCAGTTGTGGCTGGTAAGGGACCCCTCTCTCTGGGCAGGGCTGTAACGACAATGGGGGGCCGGGGCTGGAGTTGAGTTCTGTGCTCCTGTATATACCTCCTTCTCCAAATCTCCCACAACACTAATTGCATTGTTAGAATGACACAAACACGCACACTACATCTAACACATTCTAGAACTGTCTAGCTGTTCCACAGGAGGCTTCTCTTGCAGCATGAGCTCTTCTGACATGCACACAGAAGAGACAGCAGCTAAATGGCCCCCACAACCCGAAACAGTAGCTTTGAACCCAATCGTCCAGCACAAGTGCTCTGTAGCTGCTGTCTGACAAACACGTATTCTACACAACCTAATGTGTCCCTGGAGATGCTGAATGATTGGCAGCAATCATTTCTCCTTTCGTAGTCAGTGGAGACTGAGGGGCTTTTTAGCTAGTTAATATGCACTGTTGGCAGCCTTACTGGAGTTGATGAAGATGTACAGTTTGATCTGCTGTGTTGTGTTCACAATTGGTGTATGGTACTCCTATCTTAACAATTTGTAGAACCGCACATGCTTTCTGTCAAAACATGATGTGAAGAAATACAGGGGACTGTATTTAGGCTAGGCTAGATTGGCCGTATATCTGTTTAAGTCTATTGCCATGTATGCTATATATCTGTTTCCTCAAACCTCCATCCTCCTAGTAACCTGACTGGACTTTTTATTCTAATCTGTGGACGGAGATAATTTTCTCTGGTGGCTAGCTGTAGTAATGAGAAATAGAAAGATGCAGCTGTCAAACCCACAGAGATTTATGTTGCCATACCCTTTATCATAGGTCACATGGATATTTACAGTTACATAGGCTATTAGCATAGGAACATGCAGTCAGTATACTGGACAGGCATGTTTGAAAGTATATCATACCTTATAGTATCTCATACATGATACATAAGCAACACGTTAACCACAATCTTTTCAATAGAATAATTAGACAGCCCCCCTGTTCCCTACAGCCCTGCCAGCCTCACTAACCCTTAACCTCTCACCTCCACCCATGGAGTGCTACCATGGAGACGGACAACCCTCAGACACCATAGACTCTAACCTGCCCAAAATCCTCTTTCTAAATCACTAGGCCCCATTCTTTAACCCCCAACCCCGACCTTGGCTTATCAGAGGGTTGACCGTTAAATTTGATTGGCAATTCACCCTCTTTTGCATTTGTTGGTGTTGTTGTTGCTGATGACGTGTGTTTGGTGTTGTTGACTTTCCAATGGGCACTTTTTTATATAGGAGTTGCTTCTTTTCCAGCTTCCTTATCTTCTCACTCCCTGAGTACCTATTACTGGTTGTGTCTCCACCTTCACCACCTCCACCTGCCACTCAATACTACCACACGGTCTGTCCAATAGCTCCTACTTAATGTGGCCTGCCCAGCCTGCTCTAACTACAGTAGTTTATGCAGCACTAAAGCTTGAAATAAATCTAGGACTCGATGCCTGTGCTTTAATAACAGTAAATACAGTCATTGTTTTTGTTCATACCCTATTTTTAGCATGACTTAAGAAAAAGGTTGGATGTGTTTTTATGTTTTAATGGGTGTGTTGTCTGCTAAACTGTACAGAGACCAGATTATTTCTTCCAGTTTGTCGGCGCTCACCACAACAAGGGGAGAATGTGGGGCTCAACACTCTTGTTTGTCTCAGGGCTTGTCAAAGCTAGCCATTGACCCCTAAGTCCCTTTGACTCATTAAATAAAATATGAAAATCTCCTCCCCACCTCTACCTTTGCTCTCAGTGCGTGCACATTCACGAGCATGGCTAGCTAATCGGAATAGTGACTGTGTTCTGTGGCTTGTCTGTCCTTATCCCTAATTGTGGTGACCTTGTAAAGTAAACCTTCAGTGACTTTTTTCAGTGACTCTGCTGTGTTGCCTGTCTGGTCTGGTCTGGTCCGGTCTGGTCCGGTCCAGTCAGGGTGCTTTCACACCTGAAATGTTATGTCCGTTTCAATCGGACCATGGTCCGTTTTCTCTGAAAGTAAAGTTCGTTTGGAGAGGTGAGAACACGCATTCGAACTCTAGTGCGGATCAAACAACCGAACCATGGTCCCCCTAAAAAGATGGGACTCGGCCTGCTTCAAAGTGAACCATGGTTCGGTTCGCTTTAGGTCTGAACGTAATTGGACTTAATATTGACCTATTCCAGGAAGCAAACCAAAATGTAGTGCATTGTGGGTTGAAAAATACATTTACACTTGGCGGAGACAGCCGTGCCACTCATTAGCAGCAAAATTAGTTGAGGGAAAACGTGGGGGAATGATGAAGTGAAGGAACGGCAAATATGGGCTGATGATCATATTGTAGTGATGGGGGAAACAAAGCTTTTCGAAGCAACAAGCTATTTGACACAATTGTCTTGAAAAAGTATCGCTTTTTCGAAGCGTTCGATACATCTTCTCCATAGGGACATCTGCTGGTCAGTTTATGGTATGGCGACTGTATGGAGCGATGGAAGGAATCAAGTGACGTCAAGTCCTCGAGACGTCAGTCTCATAATTGTCATTGACAACTTGATAAATAAAGGTTATGTGAAAAATGTTTCGATTTTCAAGTGTCAAAAATATGTTATCATATATCTTGTTGTATTATAAACAACGTAACGTCTTTGCTACTTTACGTTTATGATATTTATTTTTAGGTTCTTATAACATTAATTACACATTAAGTTCAACCGGGTATGGCGTCGTGATAAGAGCGCAACCCCTCACTCAGATGTAGTGAGATTGCATCCCCTCACCATATGCTAAAAGAATATGTTACTTTATGATAATGTAAGCTAGAGGTTAAGATTTTGGAACATGCTTTTGCAACCGGGAAAGGGATGGCCACATTTGAAGGCTGGTAAAACTAAAGAAAGATGTAGGCTGTGCTTGTGTACACCTACTATCTCATATAGTACCACCATCGTAACGTTTTTTGAGCAATTAAATATATCTCTTGTTTTGCCAGTTTTGTGATATACATTCCTAAAGGTGCCTAATATTTATATAAGTCTACTGAAATAATATCTGCATTATAATTATAATAACTATGATGATTTTTCAGTTAGCAATTTTTTGGTGCCCCCTCGGGCCTTGCTGCCCTACGCACAGCGCGTAGTGCGCGTTATGGGAGCGGCGGCACTGGGTGTAGGTAAACCCTGCCTAGACCGCCAAATGTGCTAGGACCGGCACTGCTACATTGCAGGGGCGATTCTAAGATCAGACCTTGAGGGGTGCTCAGCCCTCAATGAGAATGTGACATGAATACAGTGCCTTGCAAAAGTGTTAAACCCCCTTGCTAATAAATCACTAATTTCACTGGATAACAATTAATACATTTATTTATTATTATGCAAAATATTGAATGAATAAAAAAACTAAGGATGTCCCTTTCTTCATGAACTACCAGCATCAATTAATAATAAACAAAAACATTTCTTTTTTTTATTATTATTATTTTTAGGGATGCTGAGATGAAATTTAGGGGTGCTTGAGAACCCCAAAAAAGGGTCTAAAATTGCCACTGCTACATTGTATGCTTTTCGGGCGTGCGAGGGCACTTGTCACCCCCCATTGATTACACCCCATATTTTATTGACATGTGAACAACGTGTTTGTCATGTACAATACACCTGACATACGCTTCAAAAGTTACTTGCGTTTTGCGTTTGATACTTAGAGCCTCATTTACTGACAGGATTGCACCCATGTCATGCGTGAAATAGCGGGTAAAGACATAACACATAACACGCAGATTAACGCTGCTGGGATGGTATAAGGGAAAGTGAGTGAGTATATTTCTAGCTCCTGTTCGCTAACTTTAACTTTAACCTTTTTTTTTTCTTCCCTCGAATCACCCATGGTGGCAGTGACATGCAGGCGATTTTTCCTGTCTTTTAACGGCAAGCTAATTAACACTAATGGGCGCTGATTGCCCAACGAGGATCTGGTTTGATAAATACCACGCAAAATGCGGAAATACACCGTCCGCTATTTGCGGTTGGGCTAAGGTGCCTATTAAGCTGTGGTCGCAATGTTAGTAAAGGAGGCACTCAGTGTTTCCAGTCAAATTAGGGTCAATAATATTTTGCATCCGTAGAAAAAGTTTTGCATACGTAGAAAAAGATTTGCATCGGCAGGAATAGTTTTGCATCCGTAAAAAAAGTGTTGGTCAAAAATATTTCGCATAATACAACACTTTTTTTATGCTACATTGTATGCTTTTCGGGCGTGCGAGGGCACTTGTCACCCCCCATTGATTACACCCCATATTTTATTGACATGTGAACAATGTTTTCATGTCATGTACACTACACCTGACATACGCTTTAAATAGGCGAGACCTACGCCTACGTGAACACTACGCCTAACTGTTTGATAGATATCTTGGCGTGCGCACAGGCAGGTGTTATGTGTGCTGTGCATACTGACACTGTTGTATGAGGTGTAATACGTGAATGACATAGGCTATTGACCCAAGGCAAGTACATTTTTGGAAGACAAGACGGGAAAAATGGCTCTGCGTTTCTAGTGATGAGGATGTTCATCACTGAACAAAGTATGCGAAGCACACGTCACCTGCCTGTCTGCACGCCTTATCAAATGTAATACGCACAAATTACACATGTTTATATGCACACCAAATTTTCTATCAACCTGTAAGGTGTTGTATTAATTCCGCGTTTTCCACAACTCGCCAGAGTAGCCTACCGATTACACCCCATACACACATGCACACACAGCCAGGCACACACACTCACACACAACCTGCCCTCTTGTACCCAACCACAGTAGCTGGTTCCCACAATAAATCTAGACCACCTTGATCCACTGCCAGCCCATCACCGTTACAGCCTACAGTACCATATGGATGACTGGATGGTTGACTGGGTGCTGCTCCTGTGATACCTGTAGCTGGTTTGGTAACTCCCTGTCCCCTGTGGTTCAGTGGCTCTGCCATCCAATAACACGTTTGCTTTACTCTAACGCTTCTTTCTCCTTCTGTTTCTGTCTGTTTGTCTTTCTAATCCTATACCCTCTGACTTCTTCTGTCTCATCCCTCCTCTCTCTTTCTTTCTTTATTTCTCTCTCTCACTATCTCTCTTTCTTTCACTCTCTTTCTTGACTCTCTTTTTGTCTGTCTCTCTCCCTGTATTTTTATTTGTCTCTCCACCCCTATCATTTTATATTTTTGTCTTTGTGATCATTCCTCCTTGCCCTGCTATTTCAGTGGGGCAGTGGAGAAGGGTGGGGACACTGGGGGCGGCCCCAGCCGCAGTGACAGCGGGCGGAGCATAGTGGCGGGTAGCATTAAGGTGGGTCGCTGGCAGACTGTCCAGAGCCACATGCATGCCGGAGGCCTGACACCCATCAAGTGAGTGTTGTGACTCGATGGGACCACTCCTGGGTTTTCTTGCAGCCCTAGCAGGGTCATAGTCTGGTGTGACTGCCTATAGGCAGGACAGAGAGTGAGATGGTATGGATGATGACATGGGTGGAATGAAGAGAGAGATGATTGAGGGAATGGTACAAGAGAAGGAGAAGTACGCATGTGTATGCATGAAATGCTGTACTCTGGTGCATGGTCATCTGTTTCCATGAGGAGATTATCCTCTCTTACCAAAGCAACACCTGTCAGCTTCTGCTTGTATAGTACTGTATAAACTGTTACAGCTCTCAACTGTTACAGCTCTCACTGGACGGTTATTTCAGGCCCACCTGGAACCTTTATGGAATCCATTCTGTACACTCTGAAAAATATCTTACGACTATTTGAAATGCATGTCAGCTGTATTTGAATCATATATAACTTTCCAAAACGTACTTGTTCACTCAATCATTTAGAACCCTTTCACCCCTTTTCATCCCTTCTGTCAATCCCTTTACTCCTCCCTCATGCCTCTCTCATTCATATCCACCTCTATTCCAGTGGCGGCTGTTGGTCTTTTAAATAGGGGAAGCTCATTTTCGGCCTACATCATATACATTTTCCATTTATTTTGCTAATTCACTGGCTAGTTCACCCCTACAAGGAATGTGGTGTATAATTGTATTAAATATATGATGAAAATTGGCTAGCAATTTTGCCAAGCAAATACCAAGAAATAGGTTGCAGCTGTTTGTCTTACGACTACACTTGCAAAATCCGCGATGGGACTGAGCTCGAATAGCTTTGGTGACTTTTTATAGTACAAAATCGCTGTCAATCAAAAGGAGATGCAGTGTTTCGACAGACCCTCCAATCATCATATCACAGCATTTATCCAATGACTGTATTCACCTTATTCCGGAAGTCACGATGGGAGCGGCCACCCGCTTATTCTCATTTCCGGTTTAGACTTTCCACTTTATAATGGTACTAAAAGAGAATGTCTTCAACAGGCTCTGGTACTAATTTATGGCTAATAGAGATGCCCAGCGTCAACTGTGGAAAAGGTACTTCAGATACAGTATTAGGGAACCACTAGGGCCTATATAAAAGCATCCAAAAACAGCATGTCATGTGACTTTTAAGAAAGAGACCAAGGCTATTTTACAGGCATCACGGAGTGCTACCACAAAATGTTTGTTCAATGTAGTAATTGTAGAGTTTATGAGCAACTTTGTACTATGGTCTGGGTGAATACTCGATTCTAATCGCTATTCGCTATTCACCTCGCTAGTCAATCTACTTCAGACAGGCTGCGGCCAACACGACAGTACCAGCACCCTTATAAAAAAGAAGTATACTTCAAGTTTATCTTGTAAGTATACTTAGTATAAAAAGTATACTATTATCATGTTACTTAAAGTATACTAGCAGTGTACTTTTTTTGTACTAAGTAAACTGAATTGGCCCACTTTTTAGGTCATTTAGTACACTTTAAAAAAGATATAATAAAGAACACTTATAGTGTACTTTAAAGTACACTGTACAGAAGTACAAAGTACACTATAAGAACCGGTTCACGCCTCTGCATCATCCATTATTAGGTGATATTGGTACACCTTGTCTGGCATTTTCCCTTACTTAAGACACAGAGGAGACTGACAATGTTTATTTGAACGATGACCATACGGTTAGCTGTCTGGCCTCGAGCCACCCATCCTTCCCCTCAGTTTTATTGATTCATCATTGTGTCAGCTATGGCAGAAACATTGGTTGGCTGTACATATACAGTAGTCTCACACAGCGCCATCTGTAATCCTAACCTTGTCTGTGTACATCATTGTTCGTCAACTGTCGGTTGTGTGTGCAATTGTTTCCATTTTGTTTGTTCCATTTTGTTTCATCCCTTTGTTCTCTTGTCTCTGTTGTAATTCTTCTCTAAGCATCCTTTTTTCACACTGTGTTCTGTCTCTCCCACTTCATTAACCGCACCAAAGAGGTTTCAGAACTGAGACTGTAAACGGCGTCAGTGAGATGATTGTGACCCTTCCTGTACAAAAGGGAGAGCATGGTACAGCACTTTGGGCTAACCTAGCACAATTGGGACAGACCTGTGTAGATGTTTGGAGCAGTTTACTTCCTGTTGATAACATTCACATGAAACATGATTACAATTTAACAATTTCTAAACATAATCCCTTTTGAAGATACCCCATATCCACTTAATCATTAACCAGTCACCACCCTCAGCCCATCCTCACTAAACAAGCCATATCACAACAACTGTGTGTTTGTGTGTGTAGGATGGGCGTAAAGGTTTGTATGTGTGTGTCTGTAAGGGTGTGTGTGGAGGCGCAGAGTATTGTGAATTATGGCTGGTATTAATTTGATCTACCGCTGGCTTTTTCTGGGGTCACGTCTCTGCGGCTTCTATAGACTCACTGAAGCGCACACACAAATAAACCCACACAGACACACATACTGTACACACACATGCGCACACACATAGTCCTGGGCAGTAAATCATGGGGCATAACATTATCTTCAGACAGCACTGTTTAGCAGGAGCTTACAGCAATCAGGGATGGCGGAGATGAGGGGAGGATGGAGGGGGTTAAATGAAAGTAAAAACAAGCAGATGATTAGAGGAGGGGTTGAGAGTGGCTGGGTGGATAGATTGAGGGTGGGCCTAAACTGAAGGGTAAGGCAAGATAAATGTGTGAGACAATGAAGAGAAAGGGGAAAGAGGAGAGCAAGGAGGTAGGAGGAAGGCAGAGCAAGTCTTGGATGAACAGGTGAGTGGAGGAAAGATAAATGGAAAGTGGAAAAAGCAAGACAAAGAGGGGTAGGTCATGGTAAATGATGTAAAAGGAACAAAGAAGCAATAGACAATCAGAGGGAAACATAAAGAGATGTTTTAGTGTAGTTTCTGGTTGAGCTGATCTCATCTATGGGGAGGCCAGTTGACTGTCTAAACCACCAGAGTTAGTATCAGAATATGACAGAATTCATTAAGAAACAAGATACCAGTCTGTCCACACTCTGAGACTGTAAGATACGGTACAGTAAAGTGTCCAATATCAACTCCAATATAACTGCTTTCCTGTTGCTAACCTTTGACTGTATCTGATTATCCTCTTGCTCTGTCTCTTTTCCTCAATCTCTATCTCCTCTCTCTTCATTTGGTATTCTATTCTCTTAATCCTGTCTCATCTGTCCACTCTCATTCCATGATTTGTTATGTTTTACGATATTGTATTCTTTCAATGTCACACTCATCCTTCTCATCTCTTAATCTCCTGGTCTCCCTCTTACTCTGTCCTCTGACCACAAATTACCTTTACGTTGGCCTCTCTCTACCCCCGCCCTACACCCTCCTCTATTATTCTATTTTCTTCTCTTTCCTAATCTCTCACTCCATCAATCATATCTCTTCTGCCATATTCTTTGTGTGTACTGTCCCCTATTCCTCCTTTCCCTCGCACTCTCTCCTTCTGTGGCCAGTTTTGGGGACCCCTCCCTGTCCTCTGCCTCCACGCTGGAACACATTCCCTCCTCGGCCGCTGCCCGGCCACGCCCCCTGGTCCGTCAGCAGAGCCTCCAGCAGCCCCTCACTCACCAGCCTCCCTCAGGGCCCAATGACCCCCCTGCTACCTCACAGAGCCTGGGCCAACTCCACACAGGGCCAGGAGGAGGGGGGGGGCACCGGGGTGGCCCACGGGGGGTCAGGGGGAGTCCGGTGGGAGCCTCTCGCTACAGAGGGGCAGGGGCAGGGTGTTCTCGGTCGAACCCTGGGAGCTGGGATCATATGATGGGCCAGATACGGAACCGAGGACTGGACGTCAAGTCCTTCCTGTGAGTATGGATGTTATTTTTGGGATGCATGCAATGACTTGCACTGTGGGTTTACCTAAGATGTATGGGATGTTCTGTACTGAGTGCATACCTGTCTGATCTTCTCTGGTTCTGTGGGGTCTGCTGTCTGATTTCTCACTATGTTCTTATTTCTCCTTTCTGAAACACCCAGACATGTCGTTGATAGATGTATAATAACATAGTATAGAATAATAACATTGACTTCTCTAGGGCTGTCCCCACTCAGTCGATTAGTCGATTTTATGGTCGATATGCTCTTGGTCGACTTAGATTTTTTCGAGCTGCAGTAGGTGAAAGTTAATGTGTGAGTAGGTCTGGGTTGGCACCCTCAACCTAGGCCACAATCGGTCCGATTCTCCCTATGCAGATTGTGTTGGCAAGGAGACATCCTTGGTCATGACCCCGGCAGAGACCAAACCACAGATGTCAGTGGGGGGAGGGAAGAGCAAGATAGTCTCGCTTCAGCGCTCTCCACGGGAGTTGTTTTCCAGCAACGGCCTTGGCCAAGGCCTGTGCTGGTTACGGGGTTGAAAGTAGATAACATTGGGATAGTTGTTTTGACGAGTAGCCGCGTCTCAATTTTCACGTCCACCCTTCAGGAAGGTCTCCAACTCCTCCATCTTCCTTTGCTTCCTTACAACTGCGTTGTAAGTTCACAGTCTAAGCTCCACCAGCTCTGCTAGTAGGTTAACCATCCTGGTCATTGGTCTCCTGCCAACAGCTTCATTTCCCCGACGTAGGACTGCAACTACTGCAGGGGGCGTGGGGGGGTGGTGCAGGTACATGTAGAGAGGGGTAAAGTATATACATAGAGGGCCCTATCTTCCACCCAGCACAATTGACTTTGTCAACTGTGCTGCGACTTTGTAAAGTATCATTCCTTATTTTCACTCGACGCAAAGTGGACTTTCCCTCCTCAGACGCATGTCGGTAAATTAGGGAATGACTTTGCGCTCCTGGGGGCGGTTCAGCGAAAAAATAAGGCGTGTTCCGTGGGCAAACGTTCCCTGGTGCTATTTTGCAGTTTCAGTAAAACAATTCCGCCACTGACCAGGAAAAAAACGTAGTCTAAAGTCAATAGCGCGTTATTCAGATGCTATTTTAAGGGTGCCTGCTTGGTCCGTAAGCACTGCTGGCGAGGCCAGGGTCTTCTTTCTGCGAAGCTACGTTACATTGTTTTGGCGTGTTACATTTCTTCAATGATTATAAAAAGATTTTAATGAGAAATCTTTATGTAGGCCTATGGGAACTTGATTTGTAACAATTGTGGCAATTTTCTCCCACGCCTGTTTAACCGAAGCTAATTTTGGTGGGTTTCTTCTCCTATCTCAATCAGAATCAAAATTTGGTTTATTTGCCATGCAGCTTATGTTACACAAACACAGATTTTACTGTGGCAGGAAGGTGCAAACAATAAACACATACGGATCTTAAATTAAGTAAAAAAGTACAATAGTTAAACCAATTCTAAGAACTAAACAATTTAACTTGTTATATTTTTTTATATAAAAATTTTAAAATATAACAAGTTAAATATATATATATATATATATATATATATATACATATATACATACAGTATATATATAAAAATAAGAATTTGAATGAGCAGCATAAGCGGGCAATTTAGTGCAATGAAAAAAACTGCTCTGTCTTTCCCATACAATGTCACTTCTCTATCTGTTACGGCCCTGACTGGAACATCGGTCTCCTTGGCTGTGAATCGCTCCTGGCGTGCACATGGCAGATCGGTCGTTATAATACCAATCCGCCATGGAACAAGCGCTGCCCTTAAAGGGAATGTGAGATGACGCTCTGATAGTAATGTAGCTACTTTGGACCAACCCATTTTAGATTTGCGCCAGGCGCAAAATCATTTATCCCGCCGGGTTAAATGGCAACCGCGCTGGAATCCCGCCCACAAAGTTACTTGCACTTTGATACTTGCGTTTCAGATCGTTAAAATAGGACCCAGAGAGTTAAAAAGACAAAGGGAGAGGATGAATAATTTAGTGTACCGCATGGATAGATGAAGGCTGGTGACAAGGAGATATGAGATGCTTTCAGGATTGGGAGAGCAAGGTGAAACCTGCCGTTTGAACGGAAAAACCACAGTAAATAAATAATGCACTTAACTGGAGCTACAATAATATGACCAGATATAGGCTTATCATCTCTGCCTGAGGTTCGTTAAGTGGTAGACTGGTTAAAATGATTCACCAACAGCAGTAATAACAACAACAGAACATAATTCAAAATGTGATATATGACGCCAGGCTCCCACAGGAACCTTTTATTACAACTTATTTTATTCCAGTTCACTTATTTATTCCAGTTGACTTCTGTGCTTAGCAGACAACAAACAACTTTTGACATCTATATTGAGCAATCTGGTGATGCCACAAACATCACAGATTTTCTGACAAATTATCAGTTTAGATGAGGGACCAGTGTTTGTAATAAGGCAAGGGATGGACAGTAACACAAGACCCCACATGTTTGAGAACCAGGATACAGAGAGTACCATTGCTCCCTCTCTTTGTGTGTGTGGAATGACCAATGACTGATGATGTACTGTAAACGGCAGCCTGCAGACCATTGCTCCTTTGCCCCCCCCTCCGCTCTCCTAACCTATCCTCCCCCCAATTCCCTTTTCCTTCTGTCCACTTCAGTCTCTGGCGGTCACACCAGTTTCTGAATATTGACCCCCCCCCCCCAGCGAATCATCACTCAATAAAGGCAGCCAGACACACACTCACACCCAGAGGTGGCCTTGCCCATAGGTCCTATCCCCTTGAATCTACCTGGGTCTTACTAATAAACCAGGGACCGGAGGGAGAATAAAAAACAAATGAAACTCTCCTAGATCTGCTCAGAAAGTTTGTTTGACTGACAGGATTTGAATCAAGATTTCCTTCTGTAAACTTAGTTCACAGGGTGATCTTACAGCCACATGTACTGCAGGAGGAATTGGCCTTCACTGACTGGTTTCAGATTCCTGTTTGACGTGCCTGTTACCTGTCTGATACCCTGCTTTATCTGAGGCTAATCAATGGCATTCATGTTGGGGTTGTTAATGGTTCCCTGGTGGGCCACTGTCCATCTTTCCAGCACCAGTCCGGATGCACAAACACTCATCTGCCAACACTGTTCTGTCTTACAGTTTTTCACGATTGCTAAAACACATTTCTTGAAACAGTCACCCATTTTCTCGAAATTGTAAACACAAAACCTCATCATCAAGCACTATTTACAAACCTCTGAATCCTCTTGCAAAATGAAACCTTTGCCTCAAAACTGTTTTACATTACATTTATTCATTTAGTAAACGCTTTTATCTGCTTATCTCGCTTTTTACCTGTGCTCAAAATCAAACTTTTGCCTCAAAACAGATTTACCTGTGCTCAAAATCAAACACTGCTCTCAAATCATAAACAAAGTGATCAAAATTATGTACAGTATCAAGCAGTCAGTAAACAATACACCAAAAAATTGAAAACACATTGTTCAAAGCATATAGATCTCAGGGAGACTTTATGTAATCTCAAAACAAATTTCATATTTATCCGTCATTGCCTTTTGATGAACAAAAACATGTTCTATCATAGTAACTCAAAATTGACCAGATATTACTACTCTGCTTTGCTCTTTGCAATTTTTGTTTGCTCTTTCTCCTTCTTGTACCCCTATACAGTACTGTACCCTGCATCTCACTACTCACAACTCACTCTTGTTCTTTGTTGATATGAACCTGCAACCAGTCAAAATCTATTGAGCAGTCAGTACTGTTACTTTAACAAATGGAAAGCACAATGTTCAAGGCCATACAATTTGTTCATTGTACAGTATACAGCCTACAATGCACTGTACTACAGTACACAATACTACCGTAAAAGGGACAAAAATCAAAGGAGTAAACATGTGATCAATGTGCACAATGTTGTCTTGTCTTTGTGCTGGGTTAGGCCAGAGCAGCTTGTCGACATCACAATAAATATTTTCCCATCTTCAACAACCGGTTGTTGAACTGTCTTATATTGGTTGTGTCACATCATTTGAAAGTGAAATCAATTTTGAGTGGTTGTGTTGGTAATCAATTAAATCCTTTCTCTATTTGTATTTGATTGTTGCCACTTGTGTTTACCAGTATGGATGGCATGTGCATTAGAGTGCAGAATATGTTTTGAGAATGAGAATGTGTTTAGGGTTTTGCTGAAAAGTGAGATCTGAAAATTGTGTTTTACCATGTGAAATGGTAAAGGTTTAGGTATTGACAACAGACAAGCACAATTAGCTAAATGAGTTCAGGCAACTGAGAACTTTGCTCAGCCAATGGGTTTTAGTGTTTTAGCAATTGAGAAAAACTAACTGGGAGGTGACAAAGAGTGGGGGAGACAGATGTAAGAAAGACAGGAGAAAGAGAGAGAGGTACAGAGCCTTGCGAAAGTATTGGCCCCCCTTGAACTTTTTGACCCTTTGCCACATTTCAGGCTTCAAACAAAGATATAAAAAAAAATCTAAAAAATACAATAAAAAAAAAACAAGTCGGACACAATCATGAAGTGGAACGAAATTTATTGGATGTTTCAAACTTTTTTAACAAATCAAAAACTGAAAAATTGGGCGTGCAAAAGTGTTTGGCCCCCTTAACTTAATACTTTGTAGCGCCACCTTTTGCTGCAATTACAGCTGTAAGTCGCTTGGGGTATGTCTCTATCTGTTGTGCACATCGAGAGACTGAAATTTTTGCCCATTCCTCCTTGCAAAACAGCTCAAGCTCAGTGAGGTTGGATGGAGAGCGTTTGTGAACAGCAGTTTACAGTTCTTTCCACAGATTCTCGATTGGATTCGGGTCTGGACTTTGACTTGGCCATTCTAACACCTAGATATGTTTATTTGTGAACCATTCCATGGTAGATTTTGCTTTATGTTTTGGATCATTGTCTTGTTGGAAGACAAATCTCCGTCCAGTCTCAGGTCTTTTGCAGACTCGATCACGTTTTCTTCCAGAATGGTCCTGTATTTGGCTCCATCCATCTTCCCATCAATTTTAACCATCTTCCCTGTCCCTGCTGAAGAAAAGCAGGCCCAAACCATGATGCTGCCACCACCATGTTTGACAATGGGGATGGTGTGATCAGTGTGATGAGCTGTGTTGCTTTTACGCCAAACATAACGTTTTGCATTGTTGCCAAAAAGTTCGATTTTGGATTCATTTGACCAGAGCACCTTCTTCCATACGTTTGGTGTGTCTCCCAGGTGGCTTGTTTACTTTAAACAACACTTTTTATGGATATCTTTAAGAAATGTCTTTCTTCTTGCCACTCTTCCATAAAGGCCAGATTTGTGCAGTATACGACTGATTGTTGTCCTATGGATAGAGTCTCCCACCTCAGCTGTAGATCTCTGCAGTTCATCCAGAGTGATCATGGGCCTCTTGGCTGCATCTCTGATGAGTCTTCTCCTTGTATGAGCTGAAAGTTTAGAGGGACGGCCGGGTCTTCGTAGATTTGCAGTGGTCTGATACTCCTTTCATTTCAATATTATCACTTGCACAGTGCTCCTTGGGATGTTTGAAGCTTGGGAAATCTTTTTGTATCCAAATCCGGCTTTAAACTTCTCCACAACAGTATCTCGGACCTGCCTGGTGTGTTCCTTGTTCTTCATGATGCTCTCTGCGCTTTAAACGGACCTCTGAGACTATCACAGAGCAGGTGCATTTATACGGAGACTTGATTACACAGAGGTGGATTCTATTTATCATCATTAGTCATTTAGGTCAACATTGGATCATTCAGAGATCCTCACTGAACTTTGTCTGCTGCACTGAAAGTAAAGGGGCCAAATACTTTTGCACGCCCAATTTTTCAGTTTTTGATTTGTTAAAAAAGTTTGAAATATCAAATACATTTTGTTCCACTTTGTAGGGGGGTAAATATTGTCCAAACAACCTAAACTAATTCCCCTATGGTTTAAAGGAAGATGGGAAACTGAACAGTGTATTAGCATGAACCAAATAATGCCAATACCAATAGAATTCCAGGTATTTGACTCTATGGGTTAAATCAGAGCAAGAATGGTCAAAGTACGGTTAAATGAAATACGCATTTAATAACTTTGCAAATGAATGAAATCAATTACAAGGCAAACATATTACAATATGAAAGTTTTCAATCTTACCTACTCTACCATGATCATTGTAAATCAGAGAGAAAGCAAGAGGTGAGGAAGGAGTAGGACAGTAGGACAAGGCAGAACTGAGGAGAAGGTCTCAGGAGATGAAGAATCCAAAGAACAATGCATTACAATTCCCTTTATACACAAGAACAACCAATCAGACCACATCTTGAATGGGGTGTGAGAGCCATCAAGTTGAGACCGTCCAGAAACTCCAGACTTTAGCATATGAGAGGTGGGGGCGGGTTTGACACCCAGCCTTACAACTTCATGATTGTGTCACACTTGTTGATTTAAAAATAATAATAATTGAAAAGCCTGAAATGTGACAAAAGGTCAAAAAGTTCAAGGGGGGCCAATACTTTCACAAGGCACTGTAGGAGAGAGGGGAAAGAGAGAGAGAGAGAGAGAGAGAGAGAGAGAGAGAGAGAGAGAGAGAGAGATGTAGGTCCTCGAGGTCGGCCCTCAAACACAGGATAACATCTCAGTCCTGATACAAGGATGACTTACACTCAGACACCCAATGTCTATTGGTGTGTATTCAAGGCTCAAATATACTAGCTGATTTGTTAGCTAGCGGAGGTTGTCTCTTTACAGTTTTTTTCAAATGCTTGCACACATTATTTTTACTTGCCCTCTTTCTTTCAAAACTTACGGTAACACACAAATCCAAGAACTGCACACACAAAATGCCTAGAAAATAATTCAATATAACAAAAGCAAACTTTTGTCTCATGTTGCAAACACTTTTACAATTACAAGGCTCCAGACTAACTTTTTCCCTTGGTTGCACTGGTGCGCCTAACATTTTATTTAGGTGCACCAGCACAAAATTTAGGTGCACCCAAATTTTTCCTTGCGTCGCCACAATTCTAAGGTCACCTTTTTATCACACTCCATATACATTCAAATATATTATGTAAATTCTCTTAAACAAGAATAAGGTGTAGGTTAATATTGGTTTTATTTGAAGCACAATTAAACTGTATATAAAAATAAAAATATTTTAAGTGCTTCACTGAGTTGCCAACCTAAAACATTGCAAGCAAAATAAAACATTTCAAAATAGAAAGTGCTACTGACCTAACATTTTATGGCTCAAAGTCTTATAGCGGGTCCCCCCTTGCTGTCGCATGCCCTTCAGATGGCCAACACCTGTACTTTGGCTTTCTTGCCCTTTGGCCTTGGCTAAACCAGCTTGCCACACCCTCCCTTGCATCAAAATCCTAGCTCCATGGGTTAGCTCCATGGCTCAACTCCGTAAATCAGGGGTGGACAATTTATTTTGACAAGGTGCCACATGAGAAACTTGAAATGTGTTGAAGGGCCGCATCAACAATAACTTGAACTTAATTCTGCTCACTATTCATTTTCCCACATTGTAAAAAGTAAAGTATATAGAGTATTTTGATTAGCTGCTAGTGGTTATCAGAAGAATAAGGATATTCTATAAATATTTTACATGTTTGTCAACTAGGAAGACTATTGAAGTAACAGTAAAAACTTAAATAATCATTACATCAGTGTTTCATTTTATTTGTAACTAGTTAATCTCACAAACACTGAAAAGTTGTTTTACAGTATGTTAAAGATATGCAATTGATCAACTTTATACAAAAAGCAATACTTTTTTCCAGTTAATTTTGTTATTTGAGAGGAATCCAGTGGGCTTGAACAAGTGCTTTGAAATCTGGCTGAATGTCTGAGGTGGATATGCGAAGGACAGCTGACAGGTGATGATCCAGGTCTGCAATTTTACTAGCAAACCATCAGCCCGCGCCCGCTGCATCAGTCATGTTCTTATTATGTCTGTGTTAGTTTTTTTCTGTAGTCCCTCAGTGACGGTTCAAATTATAATCCTTAAACACTTGTTCTCCAAAACTAAGAACACAGCTTTGACTTTGACTAAAGTAAACAGATACTTAGAAGTCCATGTCTTGTTAAAAACTCTAAATTCTGTATCATCCTTTTGTTTTTCATTTTCGAGGGCTAACCAACAGCTAACTCTCCTGTCGATGAGGTTGCGCAAGCGCACATTTGTAAATCGCTTGTGCTCTCATTTATAAAGCTTGCGTACGCACAAAAAGGGGCTGAAAATGTGCGTACGCCACTTTCCACGCAAATGTGATTTATAAAAAACAAACTTGATGGGAGAATGTGCGGTACTCCAAGCAAACTCCTTCCCCTCCCGTAGGCCTACGCACATTTTGGAAACAGTTGGAATTGGCAACGCAGATGACCGCAATGTAGTCAGACTGCGAAAGTAAATGTGGGAAGAACGATTACTCGTAATATTATATATTTTGTTTTTCTCACACACGTTTTTTTCCACTCGAGTTCATCATTATCATGAAGAATAAATCCAGCAGTTTTATTTGCGTTTGTATTGAGTGATAATTGTTCCATAAACACCTTGTACAATCCAACTCAATTTTAAATCAAAATTCAGCGTTGACTGTCTCACCATCAGATTGTCCACTATGGGCTTGTAGGAGGGGGAGATGCCCGAGCCCGGCTGCATGGAATACAGGATAACATCACATATCCTACCTTTCGATAGCCTAACTGCATAACACATTGTATAACTAGGGTGACCAGACGTCCTCTTTTTGAGACCTAAAAAATGCGTCCGGCAGGGATTCCAAAATCGTCCGGGATTTTGCCTCGTTGGATATTTGTGTTTCTCTGGGTCTTTCACAAACTAATTATTACGCCCGGCCTTACAAGTTTTGGAAGGTATACGTTCCACCTTCTTGCGCGAGCTCAGCCGTAGAGAGAACTGTCATTGGTCAACCGCCTTTTCAGTGTTGCCAGATGCACGATAATTGGGTGTGCTTTGCCTTCGGCAAGGGCACAACCATTGTTATCTCACATATTATTGTGAATGCTTGAATGCTGTTCAGCATTCTCACAATTGTTTTTCAACTTCTGAGTTTTTTGGCCTTTAACTAGTCCTCCATACTTTCACCGATTCCTACAATTTTTGTATCAAAACGTTCAGCTCCTTCAGGAGATGATGGCTATGACTTTTGGTATTTCTCACTTTTATACTTTTTAAAGAATTAAGGTTTTTGTGCAAATTATTCTCCCATTAAAAGTAATGGTAAATCCTTTAAAATCATTAAAAAGCTTCCTCCTCTTTCAAACCTACCTATTTCAGCATAATTTCGGCTAGAGACACCATTCAACTGTTAACATTTTCACAAGACATTCAGCTATTCTCAAATGATTCAGCTTTTTCCAATATTCAGCCAATTATGAATCGTGACAGTTTTAAATACATGAAAAATTTAACTCCTTCTTGATTTTTATGATTGAGTGTGCCACTCCGCTGGCTGCTCTTTTTCTCATATTCAACTCAATTGTTAAACAAATTCCTCTGACGTTCAGATAGTTTAACTTACAGAAAAAAGTTATACCTTAAAATGTAGGAAAATGTGTCCTCTTTCAGCCAATGTAACTACTAAAGAGCTCACATTTACAGATTTTCAGCTTTGAGCCTTGAAGCGAGAGCAGCCTTTCAAATTCTCTCACTAACTTCAATGGAGAGGTGGGTAAAATTTGTCAGAGAATTTCGAAAGTAGACATGTTTTTAAACTGCCGGTAGAGTCGTATTTCTGACCGCACAGACATATAAAGGACATCTCTAGTTTCGGCAGAGTCTTGGGTCTCGGACAATATCCTCATTTTTTGGATTGGACGTATAGTTTTGCGTCTAGGTTAACTTGTTTGAGGTGTGGATTCTAGCTACATTTCTCATAATCGAGCGTGATGGCTCTCCATAACTAGGCTAATAACGGTTCTTTTTTTCCACAATCGACCAAATTGGCCAAACAAGGTATGTACATTGACCTTAAAGTGTACATAATCTAGCTAGATCATTTTTATTTTAGCAAGTTTTAGAGAAATCTGCAAAAATCGAGGCGCGACTGTCATAGCTGACCGTCATGAACAGCCAAACCAGGGCTGGGTAGGCTACAGTATCGCTAACGCTAAGTGTTTGCTGCAGCTGGAGTTAATCCTACGAACAAACGCTTCGTAACTGGAAAGTTTTTACTTTTAATTGACAATATTGAACACAGATGTAAATTAACTTGTCTTTACTCTAAATATCTTCTCCGTTTTCAATTTGAAGTAGTAGATATACTTGTGTAGGAAATCTTCCATTGCATCCTCTCTCTCTAGCTTCACGCCTTCGGTTATTATTCAAGCCTATGGTGTTAATACATACCACTTTGACACACTTGCAAGAAATGATCCGCTGGTTAGATGTAGCATAATCTTGTTATTTACTATAAAAAAACTCACCAGGGACAACGACAACATCAGCAACCCTGCACTATGAATTATTATTTTGATGTAATCTTAAATTAAGTGTCTGAACAGGACTGGGTGTGCAGGCACGCATGATTAGTTTCTCCTCCGTTTTGAGATTCTGGGTTAGAAATGATGCCAGTCTGTTGCAAATGCCCAGCGGTTGCTACCTTTTTCCAGCAAGTTCATCCTTCCAGTGTTGTCCTCTTACCTTCAAATTCATTCAACCCAGACTTGAACAACTGGTTTTCTGCTCAATTTTCACATTTTCCTGCAGCTCATCTTTCTGAAATGTTCCCCTATTTGTTTTGCATGTTTCCCTCTTTTCTGTACTTTTCTGCCTTCATCTTGCTGCAGGTCCTTTCTAACATACATTTCAGGCCTTTTGAAACTCCAGCAAATATTTTTGCTAAATGTTCACATTTTTATGCATTGTTTCTCTTCTTTCTGATTTTTTTCACTTTGTTTAGCATTTTTCTTGTCTTTTCTGCAGTTTTATGCCTTCGTCCAGCTCCAGCCCCTATTTAAAATACCTTTTGGTCGCTTTGAAGCTTCAGCTTATAACTTTCTGAAAATGTTCTAAATGTTCAGCTTTTTTGGCATGGTCAGCTATCCCCATTCAGGTTTGCAGCATTCTCACTGCTGTTTCACAGGAACAGCCTTTTCTAGTTTGTTATTCTCTGCCCTCAGCGCTTTTGCAATCCTAGCTGCACCATCACACTGGCTTCCACACTGCCTCTTTAGTGTGACTCACATTTTTTTAAATGTATTTCAGCTTTCGGGTATTTTTCTCATTTCTGTATTTTCAGCAGTAAAAAAAAACAATTCTTTCAAAAAAACGTTCAGCTCCTTCAGGAGATGTGTGCTATGTGTTTTGGTATTTCTCACTTTTATACTTAAGTTAATATTTAATACTTAAATATTAAGGTTTTTGTGCAAATTATTCTCCCTTTAAAAGTAATGGTTAATCCTTTCAAATTAATATAAGCTTCCTCCTCTTTCAAACTTAACTACTTCAGCATACTTTCAGCTGGAGACACCATTCAACCTTTAAAGGGGCAATTGACTGCAAAACCGATTTTACCTTGTCATAGTTGAATAACGACAGTTCGGTGGGTAAAATGAACATACCGTGAATATCAAAGTCCATTGACACCTATTTCCTATTCAAATCTCAAAAAGAAAAAATTTGGCTGTAAAACGCTAGCTTTTCAACAAAGCTACCGGTCCTACGTAGGACCGGTGATTGCCCTCTTATTGGCTCTGGTCTGAATCTTTGTCACGCCCCAGAATTTACATCGTGACCAGCCTGAGGTAGCGTCTATCTCCGATACTAGTTTAGCTGCGCGCTGCTCTGTGTAAGCTACTTATAAGGAATAACAAAGAAGAACCATTTGAATTGTAACAAGGATATTGAAAATGGACCACGGTCGTAAATGCTGTGTTCCAGGCTGTAGCCTACAGGGAAGGCTAACACTCACAGTCTTCCCAAGGAGCCAAACATTCAACAGGCATGGCTGCTGTTGTCTTATGAGAAGATACAGGTGTTGTATCACCCGATGCATGACTCTCTGGATTGGCACCCCCTCGCGGGAGCGCGCGCGATTCAAAGAGTGAAAGATTTCGTCTTGATATTGCATCCAAAAGAAGGGGAGACAGAAGTCTCACATTATACTGTCTTTGTTGTTGAATTCAAGAGAAGGATGTCTGTTATCTGTGTAAATATCAGATGCTATTTTCAACACAAAATCCTTAAAATTCGTCATTCAAACGGTATACGCGAACCAACATTCTTGCTCCACGACGTTGCATTCTGAGGAAATATACCCCAGTATGATCATGATTATTGCTACACAAAATGTATTTTGTGTTGCAGGTTCAAAGTATTTCACATGGCA
This sequence comes from Hypomesus nipponensis, assembly GCF_054491055.1. Taxonomy (NCBI): domain Eukaryota; kingdom Metazoa; phylum Chordata; class Actinopteri; order Osmeriformes; family Osmeridae; genus Hypomesus; species Hypomesus nipponensis. Next base: position 18,794,191 of record NC_140379.1, on the reverse strand, counting down.
TAGCTCTTCATACTAATGTATAGGTTCAAAGGCATGCGATTTTAATGCAGTTAGCCTGTGCGTAGGCTGGGTTACTCAGACAGGTCGAAAACAACAGCCTTCTGATGCAGAATCAGCTGTCCTGAAAAGGGACCAAAGGTTCACATGCCTAGCCTACAAAAGACAAGTACTAAAAACAATGTATCAACCATGTATCAACATCAAAAGAACCATCGAATCCTTTTTTAAGATAGGAAATATTATTCTTATTGTTAAAGTCAATGAAATAAATGAAAAAATAAAACATAATAATCCCTCATCTTCCATGGACTATTCTTTTTTCAGACCTGTCCACCCTATACATACACATGTATTGGTATTCAATTTATGCTATTAAATGTACATAATGCTGGCATAGAAGGATAGAAACGTATGTGGGGGGAGAGCATTTCATGGCAGGTTTTCCATGGGATGTAAGTGCAATGAACCCCCTGTTAACCCTGACTAGGACAGTGTGACATGCCTGAAACTTACTGTGCTTACTCATACTAGTGCCCTCAGTGTACAGTAAGAATCATTTGATGCTGGGATATACAGAACAGACAATAGAGGGGGGGTGCATCTCACGACAGGCTTGTTTCATTCCTTCTTGTCACGAAATGCACCCCCCGCTAACCCTGACTAGGAAAGTGTCACATGCCTGAAACTTACTGTGCTTACTCATACTAGTGCCCTCAGTGTACAGTAAGAATCAATTGATGCTGGGATATACAGAACAGACAATAGAGGGGGGGTGCATCTCACGACAGGCTTAATGCACCCCCTGCTAACCCTGACTAGGAAAGTGTCACATGCCTGAAACTTACTGTGCTTACTGATACTAGTGCCCTCAGTGTACAGTAAGAATCAATTGATGCTGGGATATACAGAACAGACAATAGAGGGGGGGTGCATCTCACGACAGGCTTAATGCACCCCCTGCTAACCCTGACTAGGAAAGTGTTACATGCCTGAAACTTGCTGTGGTTACTCATACTAGCCCCATATTGTGCACTGCACACACTCTGTGAATAACAGACACTATAAAATTTAAGATATTGAATACAATTAAATAATATAAACCTTTTATTATTTGCAATGCAGTTGCAGTCCCATATTACCTGCTGTTAGGTATTTTGATTTTGGGAAACAGTACAAATGAGCTGACAGGACAACCACTGTCCTGTTGTAGTTGTATGCATAACCAATACAATCTAGTGTATGATAAATACGTGACTCCTTTTGTGTTATTTTCTTTGTTACTAATGTTTATTGAGGTACATCTTTACAAAGTATTTCTTTATGTCAAGGCAGTTCTGTATATCCCAGCATCAAACGATTCTTACTGTACACTGAGGGCACTAGTATGAGTAAGCACAGTAAGTTTCAGGCATATGACACTTTCCTAGTCAGGGTTAGCGGGGGGTGCATTTCGTGACAAGAAGGAATGAAACAAGCCTGTCGTGAGATGCACCCCCCCTCTATTGTCTGTTCTGTATATCCCAGCATCAATTGATTCTTACTGTACACTGAGGGCACTAGTATCAGTAAGCACAGTAAGTTTCAGGCATGTGACACTTTCCTAGTCAGGGTTAGCGGGGGGTGCATTTCGTGACAAGAAGGAATGAAACAAGCCTGTCGTGAGATGCACCCCCCCCTCTATTGTCTGTTCTGTATATCCCAGCATCAAATGATTCTTACTGTACACTGAGGGCACTAGTATGAGTAAGCACAGTAAGTTTCAGGCATGTGACACTTTCCTAGTCAGGGTTAGCGGGGGGTGCATTTTGTGACAAGAAGGAATTAAACAAGCCTGTCGTGAGATGCACCCCCCCTCTATTGTCTGTTCTGTATATCCTAGCATCAATTGATTCTTACTGTACACTGAGGGCACTAGTATCAGTAAGCACAGTAAGTTTCAGGCATGTGACACTTTCCTAGTCAGGGTTAGCGGGGGGTGCATTTCGTGACAAGAAGGAATGAAACAAGCCTGTCGTGAGATGCACCCCCCCTCTATTGTCTGTTCTGTATATCCCAGCATCAAATGATTCTTACTGTACACTGAGGGCACTAGTATGAGTAAGCACAGTAAGTGTCAAGCATGTCACACTGTCCTAGTCAGGGTTAACAGGGGGTTCATTGCACTTACATCCCATGGAAAACCTGCCATGAAATGCTCTCCCCCCACATACGTTTCTATCCTTCTACGCCAGCATTATGTACATTTAATAGCATAAATTGAATACCAATACATGTGTATGTATAGGGTGGACAGGTCTGAAAACAGAATAGTCCATGGAAGATGAGGGATTATTATGTTTTATTTTTTCATTTATTTCATTGACTTAAACAATAAGAATAATATTTCCTATCTTAAAAAAGGATTCGATGGTTCTTTTAATGTTGATACATGGTTGATACATTGTTTTTAGTACTTGTCTTTGTAGGCTAGGCATGTGAACCTTTGGTCCCTTTTCAGGACAGCTGATTCTGCATCAGAAGGCTGTTGTTTTCGACCTGTCTGAGTAACCCAGCCTACGCACAGGCTAACTGCATTAAAATCGCATGCCTTTGAACCTATACATTAGTATGAAGAGCTATGCCATGTGAAATACTTTGAACCTGCAACACAAAATACATTTTGTGTAGCAATAATCATGATCATACTGGGGTATATTTCCTCAGAATGCAATGTCGTGGAGCAAGAATGTTGGTTCGCGTATACCGTTTGAATGACGAATTTTAAGGATTTTGTGTTGAAAATAGCATCTGATATTTACACAGATAACAGACATCCTTCTCTTGAATTCAACAACAAAGACGGTATAATGTGAGACTTCTGTCTCCCCTTCTTTTGGATGCAATATCAAGACGAAATCTTTCACTCTTTGAATTGCGCGCGCTCCCGCGAGGGGGTGCCAATCCAGAGAGTCATGCATCGGGTGATACAACACCGGCAAAGTTCGACACTCAATCATTCATTTGCTCTGAACATTTCACCCAAGACAGTTTTGACAACCTTGGACAATTTCAAGCAGGATTTGCTAGGAAGCTGAACCTGGAAAGAGGTGCTGTTCCGACTGTATGCTCATTGCAACCGCCTATAAGGACAGTATGATGTTGTGCTAACAGTTATTAGCAATGCTAACGTTTCCTGTATAATATAGCATACCAGGTAGAATGCTAAATAAGTTTGTACACACATCAAATGGCTCTAGCTAGACTAGCTGTAGTCGGCATTAGAAGGGAAGCTTCCGAAAAATAGCCAGAAAACGAACAGCAGTTTGGCTTATTGCTAAAGCCTGTCTAGATAATCTATTTGAAAGAACTGGAGAAAGGCAGGTGCTTGATACAGGACACGGTAGCATTGCTAGTAACTGTTACTAGTAACACCTAGACTGTAGGCATGTAAACAAGTTTAGCTTGCTAACGCAAGAGCATAGGTAGAATGTGTGATAATTTAGCCTAGTTTATTGGCATTGGGGCTAACGTTGATTCATGGTCCTGACTGTGTTTCATTCAAATAAATAACCTGTGTAATGTAAATCTACAATTCAAGATGCATGTTTGTCTAGATCTTGGTAATGTTATTTTTCAGCAATTTATTTAGAGCTAGCTAGCTAACTGAAGCCGGGTATAATCAGTTCTACCCACTCAAGTCAATCCAGTTTGCTTCAACAACAGAAGTGGAAACAAGTAATGTTATCATTTCAAATGATATATAGTCAATCTGTTGAAGACAGTGTTGTGTAGACACAATAAATTTATTTGCACATTTTTAATTCAAGTCTCCAACTTCGGTGTTTCAGCGAGTGCTGCTGTTGGCCGTGTTGCGTTTTTGCTCCCCAGCTTCACTCGTTGAAAACCAACCAATCAGCACGCAGCTCATCTAAATATTAATGAGCATACCATAAAAGGAGAAAAGCTAGTGTTTTTTCCCGGGAACATTTCAGAGGATCTGTCAGAGGGCATAGAACAGCACCCGGGCCATTTTCAACCCAACCAATGTTACATACCCTATTCGGAGAACTTAAGGAACAGTGTGAAATACCCCCCAAAAACGGTCAATTGCCCCTTTGAAATGTTCATAAGACATTCGGCTTTTCTTTCTATTAAAGGTTCACTATTTTCGGCTTTTTTAGCATGTTCAGCTATCCCCATTCAGGTTTTCAGTATTCTCACTACTGTTTCGCAGGAACAGCCTTTTCTAGTTATAATTGTTTCTCTTCACACCCCTAAAACTCAGTCAATATTTGGACTACATAGACAACGCATGTGTCAAAATGTTTGTCTTGGTCTCGATTGAGTTGCTTGTATTGGGATTTACATTCTGTTGCACAGTTTAGGAGGTTACAACGTTTTTGTGGCGACAAAGTGCCTTTTGTTGACGAAGGGTAACCTGTGCTAGCTACGTCACCAACGCAAATTGGAGCTTGGATTACGAGTGAAAAATACCACCCCCAAAAAATCACAACCATTTGGCTTTGTAGAGAAAGCGATTTCGAATGGAACTGCAATCTCAACTTTGAGCGAGTGCAGGTCGCCCGTGAGACCGCCTAGTCTTTTAGGCAGCAGCCATGCTAGAAAGTGTCATGGTAGTATTTTTTGTAGCTAATTTTTTTGTTCAATTTTACACGAAAAAACTGAAAGAGGGAAATGTTGGTGGTGAGATTTTAATATAGATTGCTGTAAAAACGTTGATTTGTTTGCTACGTGAGAGCCTGTCAGCCTCCATTGACGATTGCGGCAGCAACAAGAGTGTTGTCAACAGTGTAGACACTCAGTCAACTGTCGATCTGCGTCTGGTGAGTATCAGGGTCAATTCTACATCTAAATGGACAGCAGTGTTTTTAAGATATGGCAATTGCGAAAACAGCCAGCGGGTCAGTATAGTTTGTTATTTGTGTAAAATTTTGAGTTTGAGTGAGACTGCGTCTTGTTTTGACGTTAGCCACAGAGTCACAGACTCGGCTCGCCCACTGGCAGTGTAGTATACGGTGGCCGACATGTGCAAATGCGCTGCAAATTAAGAAAACACATGCAAATAGACAAAACACAAGCAAATTAAGAAAACCTTTTCATGAATTTGACAACACATACGCAGCATTCAGCAAAAGCGCTGCAAATACACACAACACAACCAAATACATAAACGCGCTGCAAATACATGAACACATTGCAAAAACGAAAGCATGCAAACCAAAAACGCTGCATCCAGTTTTCACAACGGAATTTGACCAAGCTTCTAGGGGGAGCGCTAAGTGGAAGATTTTGATTTGACCCCACGGAGCGAAAGAGAGAGAGCATGTGAGAAGTTTGGACCAACATTGAAGTAAAGAGGTGACATAAAAAGCTTAGTATTCATTTTTACATGTGGCCCTCCTCTTTTACAGTTTTTCAGAAGAGCTACTTCGATTTTGGTCCCATTTCCAAAACAAACTTCTCATATGTTCTCTCTCTCCTCCGTGGGGCCGAAAATCAAGCTGTTCCACTTAACGCTCCCCCTAGAGGCCTGGTCAACTTCCGTTGTGAAAACTGGATGCAGCGTTTTTGGTTTGCGTGCTTTCGTTTTTGCAATGTGTTTATGTATTTGGTTGTGTTGTGTGTATTTGCAGCGCGTTTGCTGAATGCTGCGTATGTGTTGTCAGATTCATGAAGATGTTTTCTTAATTTGCTTGTGTTTTGTCTATTTGCATGTGTTTTCTAAATTTGCAGCGCGTTTGTACATGTCGGCCACCGTAATAGTAGGCTACAGTATTGTCTTCAATGCCACAGCTATAGCTAAACTTTATTATGTCTTATTACACTGCTGTTCTTAATGCTGTAGAATGCTCCATTCACTTGAATGGGGTTTCCCAATGTTCTGCGGTGAACAATTTTCTCATTTGACCGTTGCTATGCATATTTGACCGCTGTCAAGGGAAGTGGCCTTATTGCCTCGGATTCACGTCTTTCGTAGCACTCCGCAAGTAGTCGGGTAACTTTTCAACCCCAGCGTACTCTGTTGCTTAGCGACGTCAGCTGATTTGAAGCCTAAATAATGTTCAAAGTCTATGAAGTTCAACGTCTTTGGTGAAGTATTTCTCTGCTGATCAACAATACGAATGGTAACAAATACATTGTAAAACGACACTGTGTTAAGTTAATTTTGTTAGCAAGTAGCCATGTAATAAGCGGGATAATGTATAGAACGCCGGTCATTATCGGGGAAATAAGTCCCTTCATGGCGAAACAAAATTGGCGAAAACTCCGCTTCGCATCGTGCCTAACAACTCCCCTTACCTGTTCTAAAATCTACCCATAACGGCCTGCATCAGATTCAAGACCCTGGTACTGACCTTCCGTGCAGTGAACGGGACTGCACCCGACTACATCAAGTCTCTCCTGCAGCCTTACAACCCCACCCGCCACCTACGGTCTTCTTCAGACAACCGCCTGGTGGTCCCACTGCTCAAGACCGCCCGGTCCCAACACAAGCTCTTCTCCTGCCTGGCCCCCTAGTGGTGGAATCAACTCCCCACCTCCATCAGAGACACAGACTGTCTCTCCACCTTCAAGAGAAGGCTCAAGACACACTTGTTTTGGGAGTACAACGGGGCTTAGGAATGGTTTGCTCAACCCAATGCTAGTTTCCTCAAGGATCTGAATGACTTGCTTAGACTGTTGCTCTTGTTGGTTAGTGGTAGCTGATTTAAACTGTTGTATTCTATTTTAGTTAATCCTATTTTTATTGCTTTCGTTCAGGTACACTTGCACTTAGAGATTCATGTTGTTTAATTGTAACTTGCTTAACTACATGCTCTTATGGTTTCTTCCCTTTAGCACTTATTTTTTGGTCATTGTTTGGTTGTTTCAAAAGGTGTTCTTAATGAATTATGCAATATGAGTAGGCTAAATGCTTGAAAATATCACTAGAAGGGAAAACGGACCCACCTGCATCTGAAGCAAGCAAGCACACCTTACAATTTCCCCAGAAATTGTACCCTCTCTAGTTATCCTCCAAATACGATGATTTTGAGCCTTTGGTATTATACCATTTCCAATCTGGCAACAATGTGAGTACCTTGCTGTCTTTGTTGAATATATGAGGACTGAAAATGGTCTTAATTTTCTTATGTTAATATGTGACCATAAACAATTTATTATTTAGAATTTTGTATTTGTTATCATTATTGGTTTAATATATGGATAAGATACATTGAAGACATTAAACAACCACTGAAAGCCACAGAAACACTGGACAAAAATGCCCCCCCCCCCCCCCCCCGCCCGTGTCGAAGTGTCGAAGTGTGGAAATACAGTCGTTAAGCTCCTTCGCAATCGCTACACTTTACGTCCTTGTTATCAGTCCAGGCTTCAATAGACAACTGTTCAATAACAAAACGCTTTTGTTTTCAAATTGTATCTCAACTCGCGGTATCACTGGCACAGTTGACGCCACTCGCACAGTTTTTTTATTTATTGGTGATACACCGTCCAACAAATGTGGTTTTCAGGCCAATAGGCTAACAGTGTCTGAGAAGTTGTCATGCGCCATGATTCACCGTAAAAAACTATCTCATGCCAGGGTCATTAATATACTGGATTATCATTCATGAGGTGCTTTGCATTGACCATTTATGGTCATTCAGGGCAGTCAGGTGGCTGAACGATTAGGGAATCGGGCTGGTAATCAGAAGGTTGTTGGCTCAATTCCCCGCCGTGACGTGTGTCCTTGGGCAAGGCACTTCACCCTACTTGCCTCAGGGGGAATGTCCCTGTACTTACTGTAAGTCGCTCTGGATAAGAGCGTCTGCTAAATGACTGTAAATGTAAAAATGGGTGTGTTTAGGGCAGGGTAAAATGCAGATTCACGTACGCACACTTGTGGGAAGTCTGTGATTTATAAAGGGAACATTGCTTACAGGTGTGCGTACTCAAGGTTTTATAAATTTGATTTTTGGGGGGGCGTACGCCATTTTAGGCTTTTAGGCGTACGTACACTTTTAGTAAGAATCCTACGCACAGTTTTATAAATGAGATCAGATGCAAAGACCCGCCCTATCTCTGTTTCTGATTAGTTTAGACCACGATATGATCCAACCATGAGTGAGTTCCGTCAAAGTAGAAACAAACGCTTTGTTCTTGGAGAGGCAGCGGATGCGAGGAGGTTAGGTGCCCCAGTGCGACCTAGGATTTTTTTTTGTCGCACCCGTTCAAATTGGTCACACTCTAGAGCCCTGTCATTATATTCCATTTTTGGGTATATCATATACACACAGTTATTCAAAACCTAAAGCTCTTCTTTCATGAGCTCCTATGTACATTTCTGTACAAGATTGGCAGGGATGCAGAAAAAATTGTAAACACGAAAAAAAGATTGAAACCAAACTAGTTTTTTTACTGTGAGCATGTGTGGTTGTGAATACAGCATTACACAGTACAAAAGAAAGAGTGTAGTAGGAAAGAAACGAAACTTAATTTTGAAAAAGGTGATTACGGAATGGTGTGTGTATGTGTGTGTGCCATGAACTGTAGCATACAGTACTATTTTCGACAATATTGTCAGAATGTCTTCTTACAGTCACTGTACTGTTGCACAGTATGATACAGTAATTCACCACACTGTGACCAATCATGCAGTGCACTGCAGTCAATGGATGCATGGGTGCTAAAATATGTTTGTGTGTAGTATTGTGTACTGTGTGTTGTGCTGAAACAGCTGTTATGTGTACATTACGTATAACATGTGTATATGACAGCATATTGTTACATACCTGTTATTTTTTCTACAGTAAAGGTTCAAATTATACCCATCCCTCAAATTCAACTCAAATTAGGCTATTTATAGGCCTATTCTAAAGCCTGTTTGCACAGGTGAGGAGTGAGTGTAAGGCACTGATGAATTAGTGTGGCATTTTGATTGTTTGTGCTTTAAAAAGGAAATCAAGATGCTTCCTGTTAGAATTTTGTGTGTTACGTGGAGAATTGTGTGTTGTGTTTTGCAAAAAGTGTTTTATGAAATTGAAAACTGAGTCAAAGGCCCAAAATGTGCATATGGTTTTCTGGATTTGAGGTGTGGTTCTGGTATTTGAGTGCCAGGTTTCAGAAATTGTGTGAAAAGTGAGGAATTTGTGTGTATTTGAAAAAAAACTGTAAGAGGAGACTGGGAAAGAGAGCAGAGACTGAGGACAGCTAACTGAGACAGACAGATGAAAGACAGATGACGTAGAGAGGACGTAGGCTACACATGGTAATTGAGGGTCAGTGGTTTGTTTGCGTGTGTGTTTTGTAAGGGCAGTGTGAGCAGGCTAAGGGTTTGATGGGGGTAGTTGACAGGACAGGGTCTCAGGATAGAGTGATTTACCTCAGCACACCACATGCTGTTTATGGTTATGTGAGGGGTGACAGGGTCGGACACTGCATTTGTTTACCATTTCTCGCTGTTTGTATCCATGTGTCAGTGTTCACAGATATGAAAGTGTGTGGGGAACATGGGTGTGTTCAACTATTTACAAAAGAGCATCGGTGTGTTAATATGTTCTTGTTAAGGGCACAGTCTCCATGGCCTCTAGTACGGTGGCCCTGAAGTGCAAATCACACCCCCTAATATGAGTACATCCCCCAAATGAAAACACTCCCCCCGAATACGAGTCAACTCTCCCCAAATCGGATGACTTGTTCACCTCCCCCCAATACAAAAACACGCTCCCCCAAATGGAAAACAACATTACATTAACTCAAAAACACATTACATTAACTCTGAACGGAAAGGGTAGGTACTACACTTTAGCGCTGATTGGATGCAGTAGGCTAACTAACAAGAAATATGAAATTGAACGACAGAAGTAGCATACAAAATGCAATAGCTTGGCAGAGTTACGTGCACCGGAACATTTGTTTGGCTATCGAAGAATGTAGCAAATAGTAGGCTACTTAGGCAAAAGTATTTAGTGTTAAATGTAAAAATCGATAGCCAAACAACTATCCTGGTCCACGTTACTCTGTGATTGTGGCATTTCGTTCTTCTGTAGTGGACTATTAGTTTTTTCTTCTGAAAAGTCCTGCCTTCAACTGCGTTTTTAGCGTGCGCATAGGCTACTTATATTGTGAAACGTTAACAGCATATCTGAGATTATTTCATAGGAATGACCCTGATTAAAATAAAGAGTAGTGTCATGACTCTGAATTGTAAACATTAATGTTTCCTCTTTCCTTCCAACCAAAACAATCAAGTTCATGATAATGACAGAGTTACGTGAACTAGTTGTTTGGCTATGTTTAACACGCTATGCTACATGCTTCGATACCCAAATAAATGTCCTGGTGCACGTAACCCTGTCAGGCTATTGCATTTTTTGCACACTTTGATAAGTGACTCCAGGCCTTTTAGTTTGGAGAATTATAATTGTTGAACAACTGCTAGTGTCTCTGCTATTCTGACTGCTGCCCTCTAAGTTCTTCACTTGTTTGTTCTTTGTTTTGCTCAAATGTTCTTCTGTCCTTCACTTTATTCTTTATTCCCCTGCTGCTTGAGTGTATATGTGTTTGTGTGTGTGTGTGTGCATGTGTGTGTGTGTGTGGTTGTTTGTGTCTGTGTGTCTGGCAGCGAGGGGAAGATGGTGGTTCTGTCTCTAGCCATAGGCCTGGCAGAGCAGGATGACTTTGCACACCTCCCAGACCTTCAGGAAGCTCCAGCATCTCAGGAGAGCCAGACACCCACAGACAAGAGGTGAACAAATGAACATGAACAAATCAATCATCTATCTGTCTGTCTGTCTGTCTGTCTGTGCCAAACTGTCAGACTGTCTGCACATCAGGAAGGACATTGATAAAATAATCTAAGTGCTAAATACACCAATTTGCACTTTGTTTGTAAGCATCTGAGGAAGCAAGCACTAGACAGCTGTTATTGGTCCTGTAAAATCTGGGCATTTGAGAGGTGCTTGGGAGTAAACTACTGGCTTAACAAACTGTTTACAGTTTGTACCTCTCTCTGAGTACCTCTCTCTGCTTCACTAGGGACAGTAAACTATGCAGCATGTTCATGCTAGTAATGTATGTAAGTATGAAGACTTGCATATACATTCTGATTATACCAGCAAGTCTGATGTCACTTGCGAATGAATGTTTTTTCTTGGTGAATATCCACCCAGCCAAAACATTTAGCTAAACTTGGGTAGAATAAATTAATTCTTGAGTGCCCCATTGCCCCTAGAATCTTTCTGATAGAAGAGAAGAATGAGCTTTATTTGGCATTTAAATTCACACAAACAAGGGATTATTTGGGTACTGTAGTTTGTTACACATCTTAAGAAGATAGAAAAATAGATCAGTCACTTGTATAGAATTGTGGTAGCAGACATATTCAGAGGATGAGGTGATATCTGCTCTTATCCTTAGGGGCTGCTCTGCTGTGGCCATGGGAAGTATAGTACATTTCATGGTCCGGCTACAGTTATGACCTGATCAGCCTTGAAATGCATTGTGCCATTCTCTTCTCTTCCCTTGTCTCTTCTCTTCTCATATCCTCAACTATTCTCATTTTCTTTCCTCCCCTCTCCTTCCTGAGTCCCACTGTCCAGCTGTAATCAAAGCCAGACTGTGTGAGGTGGGGCCTAGAGGGGTCATGGGGGCAAAGCTGTCCAGTGTCCTTCTGCTTCTACCACTAATAACCCCTTCAATCATCATCTGTGTCCATCTCTCAGTATTTCTTGGTCTCTCCCACCCCCTTTGGCCTTCTACTGGAGCCCAGTCGACTGAGGATGATGGAAAGCAATGATCCCTCTAGGAGCATAAAAAAAAGCTGTCAGACAAAAAGAGAAAGAGAGAGATGTAGGGAAAACTGCTGTCAGAAAAATGTACACTCTTGGACAAAAGTACACAGAGGCATTGACCATGAGAAAGATATAGCCATTCAAACTCTAAAGAGATGCTGGGAAACAGCATCCAGACAGAAGACATGCACAAAAAACACGTATCCATACCAGGCTATACAGACTATCCTTAATAAGATTATGTTCTTGGGTTTAAAGCACATGAGAGAGAGAGAGAGAGAGAGAGAGAGAGAGAGAGAGAGAGAGAGAGAGAGAGAGAGAGAGATGGCATTGGCTGCATTCAGACATAAATTCAGTTCATCAGAGCTGCTTGAGATGCATGACAGAGATAATCTGTAATCTCTTTAGTTTTCTTCCTGCAGCTCAATTAAAAACTCATTTCAGTGTTTCAGCCGTGCTCCAGAGTCCACTATAGCTAAACTCTATCCATGCTGGGGAGGTAGGCGAGCAAAACAATGCAAGCCATCGTTATTATCACCTTGGAGACCAGCATGCTGATAACCATAATACTAATCAAAGATTAGTGATGCTCCAGAAGCTGTGGCGGGTTCATGCCTGAACACCGTCTTCTCTACCTTATTCAAATCTACATTTATCATATCAGTACAATATACACATTCACATATACAGTGTATATATGTATTTAAATATATAATGAGCAGCTAACAGTTTCAGTCGTAATAGAATGAGATCCCCACCGGTCAAGTGTGGACTAGTGCAGCAATTTAACAAAGCTAAGAGGGTATTTGATGCAGCCCCACATGCCAAGACAGCGACAGCCCCCCTCGGTTGGAACATGAAATCTGTTCCGGGGGAAACAACTCTAAAATAGGTTATATTTATACGAATAAGGATTACATTTAATTTGAATTTAATTAGCAAACTATTACGTAAAATCACCTATTTTTAATGTCAGTTATATATATTTTTTTTGGTATTCAAGTCAGCTAAAGTAACTTTTTTTGTTTGATGAACCTGCTATCTGAATATGTCTCTTTATAATGATCTTTGAAAAGCATAGCAGCTTCGTGGCTCCAGAAGAGTGGTGATGCTTCATTGTGACACAGACTTTGAGCCCCTGCTACTGGGATGCTTTACCAAAGCATCCTCACTTTCATGTTAGAAATAAGAACTGCTTTAGCATCACAATGCTTGGCTTGGTAGGAGGCCAGGGCACAAGACTGGAGAATAGGATGCTGGAGGCTAGCTGTAGAAGCTGAAGGTTAGCGGCTGGAGGCTGCATCTACAAGATGGAGGCTGGCAGAACTTATGTCCCAATTGTAACTTTTTTCAATACAAGTTGCAAAGAGATATGATTGGCTAGAAACAGTAATGTAGGTCAGCGCAAAAAAAATATTTTTGAGAGAGATATCAGCTCTAGGTCCCCAGGCCATTTAACACGCTTGGCCTTGTCGCTTAGCTGGGAAAAGGAAGTTGATTAAATAAAGGAAGTTCATGTATATCATCCAGACAAAAGTGAGAGGCAGAATGCTGTGGATACATTGCAAAACGCTCACATAAAGTTATTTGGCCTCATTCACCAAATGTTCTTACGAACAAATTTGTTCTCAAACCCCACTTACACAGTTTTCACGAAATTTCTGGCATTCACCAATGTTTTCTTATTTGGGATTTGTTCTTAGGTAAGAACAGAATTTACGCACACCCAAGAGCACTCTTACGCATAATTGAGCTGACATGTTTGCGCAAAATAAATAGTTATACCTTTTTCGTCCGTTCTAATTTAAAATTGAATATTCTATCCTTTATAATTTTCCAACTAATAATTTTCATAATTTTACACATTTTTTTGTTTTATGTTTTAATAAATACACAATACACTTACACTTCTGCTCATTTGTAAAGCACTCGGAATTTCCATTGTGTATGAATTGTGCTAGGCCTATATAAATACAGTATTTTACAATCGCTTGGAAAGTTTTTTCAATACCTTTAACAAGTTTCCTAAACTCTTAACACAGTGAGCACAACATCCGTCTGTGTAGGCTGTACAATTAACACATTTCTTGTTGCTTTGACACAAAATGCATAGAGTAAATACCAATTTTTAATGCTTGGACTTCTTTTACATACAAGCTCAACCAAGACCAAAACATCGAACGGATAACATCATGTTCAAAACCTAAATTATTGGCTAAAGTCAGTGATCAGCTGTTTATATTGTGAATTGAAACAGAAATATATACCCTGTATTTTATTCCATTGCTACTGAGAAACAGCTTAAGTTATGCAAATACTGTACATCACAGCTGATTCCCAACTAGGAAACACTCAGGTGTTGAGGTTCTTTCAATTGCATGACCATACAGTACCACACAGTACATACCAACAGTAAAGAGAACCTCTTTGGGCTGATCTGGTGTGGAAAAATAACAATATAGAGCAACACAAGAAAGTAAGAATACAGTAATGCCTGCACAAGGGAGAGGAAGACAAGTACCAGGACAAGGGAGAGGAGTGGAACAAGGGAGAGGGAGACAAATACCAGGACAAGGGAGAGGAGTGGGACAAGGGCAAGGGAGAGGAAGACAAGTACCAGGCCAAGGGAGAGGAGTGGGAAAAGGGAGAGGGAGAGGAGTTAGAATGTGTGGTGGCGTTCAGAGAAGGGTCAGAGCTAGGGTAATACTGTAAATGGAAGCTATATTGCATATTTCTTGTCCTGTTGCAAATGAAGCCTTTACTGCAGCAATTATGTTATGTCTTCTTCTTTTTTAAACAGTAACTGTACATTCTATAAAGCTACTCTGAGATGGGTCATTCAAAACACTGTAAACTAGCCTTGCTTTGCCTTCAATTCAAATCAATTATGTTAACAGGGAACTTTGCCATCAAATAATAAGTGACTTATTCCTGTATTTATAGACCAAAAGTAGGCTTATTCCGCACACTAGGACTACACCACACAATGGCATATTTATTGCTGCTGCAAGATGTTGCAGATTGTTCCCTGAGGAGGGATCACATCTTCCATACCTCCATACCGATTTATTTGCAGAGAGCGACGAGTAGGCTACCTGCTACCTGAACGCTTTAGGCTACCAAGAGAAGTCCTTGTGGATATTTGTAACAGTCAAAAAAAAGTCTGTTTTTTTGCTTAAAGGGGCAATTGACTGCAACACCGATTTGACCTTGTCATAGTTGAATAACGACAGTTCGGTGGGTAAACTGAACATACCGTGAATATCAAAGTCCATCGACACCTCTTTCCTATTCAAATCTCAAAAAGAAAATATAACTGCAAGCAGTAATGGCGGATTCCTCCAAACATTGCGAACCATTGAAAAATGTATATTCTTGAAAAAAATTTACTGTATAGAAAAACCAATGCTGCAGACTTACCAATGGGATACCAAATCTGACCAAATCCAAATATGGCTGCACACAGCAATGAGGTGGCCAAGTAGTCAAATGACCCAGAAAACATTTTAGACATCCTCAAAAGAGGGTAACGAGTACAAGCAGCAAGTTTGGTGTGAATCCATCAAAGATTTGATGAGATACAACCCAACTTCCTGTTTGCTGGCTTAATGGCACATTTTGATTGCCTGTACCAGGCAAATGCATTCGAAAATCAAAAAACCATGTGATAACTTGTATGCGGCTTGGTCTGAAGATAATCTCTGCCAAATTTGGTGAAGATTGGACAACATGTGTAGGAGGAGTAGAGAAAAAACTTTTTTTCAATTAATTCAAAATGGCGGCCGCATCAATTCGGCTATTATCACAAATTATTATGAGTCACATACAGGATGTCCCAAGATATCATGAGACAAAGGAATCACTTAATAAAGTCAAACAAATCAAAAGTCATTGGCCCAAACACATTTTTGCTTGCTGCGGCCACGCCCAGTCATCACATGACACCAAATTGTGTGGACATCCTCAGAAGAGGGTTCCGAGTCATCTTACCAAGTTTGGTGTTGACATCTCAAAGATTTGCCAACATGTGATCCAATTTCCTGTTTGGTTGCTTTGTTGCGGATTTTGATTGGCTGTACCGGACAAACGGTTTTGAAAATCAAATATCCTTTGATATTATCTGTGAGGGTTGGTCTGATGATGATGTGTGCCAATTCTGGGGAAGATTGGAAAAAAATTGTAGGGAGTAGGCTTTCAAAGGTTTTTGATTAATCCGGAAATGGCAGAAAATCTATATAACCGGAAGTTTACGTCATACGTTTACGTAGGCTCAAAAACCCAGTCAATTGCCCCTTTAAGAATTCAGATTTAAGTTAAACCATTAATTTTTTTACCTTAATCAGTTCTGCGCACTTCTCCAGATACAGCGTTCACTGCATGAGTAATTGCATACCATGCATCGGTTTTATTTACTGATTTGTATCCACAGCCGACGCTATTACGTAAATATGATGTGTTGTTTGTCGCTAACTTCTTGCAGCTGTAAGAAGGGCAATTGACTGGGTTTTTGGGGTATTTCACACTGTTCCTTAAGGTCTCCAAATAGGGTATGTAACATTGGTTGGGTTGAAAATGCCCGGGTGCTGTTCTATGCCCTCTGACAGATCCTTTGAAATGTTCCCGGGAAAAACACTAGCTTTTCTCCTTTTATGGTATGCTCATTAATATTTAGATGAGCTGCGCGCTGATTGGTTGGTTTTCAACGAGTGAAGCTGGGGAGCAAAAAACGCAACACGGCCAACAGGAGCACTCGCTGAAACACCGAAGTTGGAGACTTGAAATAAAAACGTGCAAATAAATGTATTGTGTCTACACAACACTGTTTTCAACAGATTGACTACATATCATTTGAAATGATAACATTACTTGTTTCCACTTCTGTTGTTGAAGCAAACTGGATTGACTTAGGTGGGTAGAAAGTTAGGCTACAGCTTAGCAACCAAACCATATCGTGATTCTACTCGGCTTAAGTTAGCTAGCTAGCTCTAGATATCTTTCTGAAAAATAACATGACAAATCTGGACAAACATGCATTGTGAATTGTAGATTTACATGACACAGGTTATTTTTTATTTGAATGAAACACAGGAACATGAATCAACGTTTGCCCCATTGCCAATAAACTAGGCTAAATTATCACACATTCAACCTATGCTCTTGCGTTAGCCAGCTACATTTGTTTACATGCCTACAGTCTAGGTGTTACTACTAGTAGTCAATTACTAGCAATGCTAACGTATCCTGTATCTAGCACCTGCCTTTCTCCAGTTCTATCAAATAGATTAACTATACAGGCGTTAGCAATGAGCCAGACTGCTGTTCGTTTTCTGGCTATTTTTCGGAAGCTTCCCCTCTAATGCCGACTACAGCTAGTGTAGCTAGAGTCTTTTGATGTGTGTAGAAAAACGTATTTAGCATTCTACCTGGTATGCTATATACAGGAAACGTTAGCATTGCTAATAACTGTTAGCACAACACCATACTGTCCTTATAGCTTGCGGTTGCAATGGGCATACGGTCGGAACAGCACCTCTTTCCAGGTTCAGCTTCCTAGCAAATCCTGCTTGAAATTGTACACGGTTGTCAAAACTGTCTAGGGTGAAATGTTCAGAGCAAATGAATGATTGAGTGTCGAACTTCGCTGGGATCTTCTTATAGACAACAGCAGCCATGCCTGTTGAATGTTTTGCTCCTTGGGAAGACTGTGAGTGTTAGCCTTCCCTGTACAGCCTGGAACACAGCATTTACGACCGTGGTCCATTTTCAATATCCTTGTTATAATTCAAAACGTTCTTCTTTGTAATTCCTTATAAGTAGCCTACACAGAGCAGCGAGCAGCTAAACTAGTATCCGAGATAGACGCCACCTCGGGCTGGTCTGGATGTAAATTCTGGGGCGTGACAAAGATACAGACCAGAGCCAATAAGAGGGCGATCACCGGTCCTACGTAAGACCGGTAGCTTTGTTGAAAACCTAGCGTTTTACAGCCACATTTTTTCTTATTGAGATTTGAATAGGAAAGAGGTGTCAATGGACTTTGATATTCACGGTATGTTCAGTTTACCCACCAAACTGTCGTTATTCAATTATGACAAGGTAAAATCGGTTTTGCAGTCAATTGCCCCTTTAAGATATTGGTAAATTATTGGATTATTGGATATTGGTAAATGAGGCCCATTGTGATCAATACCTCATGCCTGTTATGTTTATTGAATTGCTTATTGATGATTTAAAGAGAAAATTGATTGATGGTTCCACTTCTTTATTTATTCATCCAATGAGAGTGATTGATTTGAAATATCAATTGTATTATTGTATTGTGTCAATAGTTCTTTCATAGGGCACCCTATAAAATCAGGATGAAAAAAGGAGGGTTATCCAGAAAGCATGAAGTTGGACGGCTTGTTGTAGATGGCTCAATTAGCAGTATGAGGCCTGTGTACAGGGGGAGGGGGCAGGGTTATTTGTCCCTGTTGGAGGGGAACGCTGACTGGGCTGACATTGGAACCAAATGAACATCCATCATAGTCAGGGACCCTATATTGTGTTGCACGGTCTCTTGGGGCACTGTATGATCAGTATGGCCCATAGATGTTTATGGATATTTGTGTCCACCTGTAGTGTGATCCCTCATCTCTCATGCTCTCAACCCCTCCTCTTGCACTCATTCACCTCTCCCCACCATTTATTACAACCCTCCACTCCCTACATCTAGAGACCCTCCATCCCCTCCACCTCCCTTGCTCTGTCTCCTCTCACTCCTCCATCCCACCTCCCCTTGTCTACTCATCTGCCTTCTCACTCAATTCCTCTGCTTTTCATTACTCTACCCTCTTTCTTCATCTAATCAGCATACCTTACTCCTCTTTTCTTTAAATTTTTGACAGGTCACTCCTGTTCCTCCTCTTCTTCCCTCCCTCCTTTCACTCTATCTCTCTTATTCATCTAATCGCGCGTTCCCCGGGGGTGTTGACTGGCGCTGTGATGGGATGATGTCAGAGTGGTGGTCCGCTGTCAGCCTGGATGAATGTCAGCCCAGGCGGCAAGGCTAACATCTGCATCACAGCTGAATATCAGGACAGGGGAATTCGAGTCCACAGTGGGCATGCATGAACACACGCAGATGCACACACTCTCATGCAAAGACGCATGCAGGCACACCCACAGAGACACATATAGGCATGCACGCCAACAGATACAAGCATTCCCAAGTGCATAAAAATGCACAAAGATACTAAGAAGATGTTGTGGTTCTATAATGACCAAGACTAACAGAATGCAATAGGAAGATCTTTCCAAGTTTAATAATGCATGGAGTTCACAGCAATGGTGTTATCAGTTATCTGTCAAATGGCAGTTCTACACAAACTTATAGACTAGATCAGACAAATAACATAGATGATATAACAAGTCAGTTGGGTTAGGTTATATATATACTGATTAACTACCGTCTGACTACCAACCACCAACTAACTACCAACCACCATGAGTTAAGCTCCATCAAGACAGTATTCCTTGCAGAAAGGTCTGCAGTCACAGGCTTTCAATCTAAACAGGTCAGATAAGGGCTGTACATTAACACATTAAGGGCCCTATCTTGCACCCAGCGCAGTTGACTTTGTCAACGACACAAGTATCATTCCTAGTTTGCACTCGACGCACAGACGCATGTCGGTAAATTAAGGAATTACTTTGCGCTCCCGGGGGCAGTTCAGCAACAAAAAAAAGAGCTGTGTTCCGGTGCAAGCGTTCCCTGGTGCTATTTTGCAGTTTCAGAAAAACAATTCCGCTACTGACCAGGAAAATCTAAAGTCAATAGCGCATTATTCAGATGCTATTTTAAGGGTGCAAGCTTGGTCCGTGCGCACTGCTGACGAGGACAGGGTCTTCTTTCTGCAAAGCTACGTTACATTGTTTTGATTTATGGCATGTTAAATTTCTTGAATGATTATAAAAAGATTTTCATGAGAAATCTGTATGTATGTGAACTTGATTTGTAACAATTGTGGCAATTTCCTCCCACGCCTGTTTAATCTAAGCTAATTTGGGTGGGTTTCTTCTCCCATCTCCATCAGAATCAGAATTTGGTTTATTCACCATGTACCCTATGTTACACAAACACAGAATTTGCTATGGTAGGAAGGTGCAAACAATAAACATATACAGGTCTTAAATTAAATTAAAAAGTACATTAGTTAAGCCTGTCTAGCCCTGACTAGAAGGTCGGTCTCCTCGGCTGTGAACCGCTCCTGGCGTGCGCCTGGCAAATCAGCCGTTATAATAGCAATCCGCCATGGAACAAGCGCTGCTCTTAAAGGGAATGTGAGATGACGCTCTGATTGGTTTATTGCACGTTATGCCCAAACCACACCCATTAGTAATGTAGCTGCTTCCTACGGAGCCCCAGACATGACATCCGAAAAATATAAAATTAATCGTTCCCACGAAATACGAATTAGTGGCCACAAAATACGAATTCGTGGCCACGAAATGCTATTTTGGGGATAACGATGTAGCCTATTGCGGGTAGTGTGGGGCACATATACCCAGAGCACTCTAAAGGTGCAGTCATGGACAGAGCTGATTTGATTGTATTGTATTTTAAGCTGGTGAATAACCGTGGTAAAGTTGGTTTGAAGTTCGATATTCAACAGATATTCTGACGCCCAGTATTGTGTTATTTTAACTGATGTTAGCCCCGCTACAGCTGGCCGCTTAGACAATGCTTTTGGCTGCCTAAACAACGCGTATGTTTAGGGAACATCAACAAATTACACGTTTCAAAAGTCAATAGCTTCTCAACAACATGAAGGAGCGTCAAAATAATGTTAAACTGTTGAAGTTGTATGCATTCATGCTGCACAGCCTTTATTTTGTTCATTTTCATCTCAAGTTATTAGAAATGTATTCTTTATTCAAAATAAACCTCCAAACTTCAGTAGCTTTTTGGTCATGTGACCTATAATCCTCAAATTCATTTCATTTTTGAACATGTAAAACCACCACCTCAGAAGCTTTTTCCCCATAGGGCTTTTGCCTGCATATAATACAATAAAAACAAGGATTGTTCATTTCACCACGGAACTGATCTTCGGAGTCTTCATTCACATGCTCTATACTTTTGTGTTTAGCATGCGATATGCTCAGATTGTTTATGTTGAAACGATTTTTCAAACGATTTTTTTTTTCAGATGTCATGTCTGGGGCTCCGTAGCTATGGAAGCAAATCGTGACCAAAATTCAAATGAAAACGCATTTCCAGAAATGCTTTTTCATTTTAAGAATGTGGCTGCATTATTTGACTCATAAATAAAATTAGTAATCAATCATCCTATTTGCATTTTAATTTTCTTCTTTAAGACTGCTCATTCTTTCACTTAATTAAAATGAAAACGAAAAATATATTTGAAATGTAATTTTCTAAATATGCCCAAGCAAATAGATACCAAAATTCAATTTGAAATGTAAAATTCGAAAATGAAAATGCATTCATTTTAAGAACGTGGCTGCAAAATCGTGACCACAATTCAAATTCAAATGCATTTCCAGAAATGCATTTTCGTTTTCTGCCCGCAAAGAACTGCCCATATTTCGAGGAAGAGGAAGTTGCTTGAGGAAGACCCAGATCATCTGGGATAGCACACATACGTCTTGCCGACGTCGGCCCGATGTGTAGAAGATACGTCGGCAAGATGTAGTATGGAGATAGTTGGTATTTGATCAAAACTGACTTCCAGACGATGTGTGGACGATGAATCAAATCACACCCGGCCGCACTACAGATATATTCTGATAGATAACTCCTTATATGCTGTTAAACACTAGGCTATGTCCGATCTCTGAGAAAGCAAATATTTCACTATCCATAACCGATATGAAATGTCACTTAGCAAATGAACATAGGCTATAGCAGGGGTCGGCAACCCAAAATGTTGAAAGAGCCATATTGGCAGTGGCGTTTTTATATGTAAAAAATTGGTGGGGCAAAAAACATTTCAAAATATAGGATATCAGTAAGCTACAAAAGTCCCTCTTGCTACTGATGTGTTTATTTAACACGTCAACAAACAGCATGGCTCCACACAACACTTTTAACGACAGAGCGGTTTGCTTCTACCAGGTGTTGTAGTACACAAACTGGAGAGAGAGAGACCTTCTTGTGTAATTGCTCTCCTTGTCTCTCACACACATGTAAAATTACCACTGTCATATTTACAAACCTAAATTAGGAATGCAACCAAGCTCAGAACCAATGTGCCTACAGGGCCATACACAAACAGCAATGAGCTCAACACAACAGGAAGGCCACAACGAAGCAGAAATACAACTTTTTAGGGATACAGATCCATTCTATGACAACAACCAGATAAGCATGGACACACTGACACGTCACAATCTTTATCTATCGATCTAGCCCCATAATATGACCAATGCACGGAGCAGCACGGCAGGATGATAAAATATGCTTTCACTCACCAAAGCTGAGATCTCACTTGAAGAGAAAGGTGCCTTCTTTTTTTTGCTAACTAGACTAACCGTTAGCCACTTTTTCTTCAAAAACCACTTCACGTTAAACCTGCGGTTATACTTTTACCAGCAGTTTGAGCGATTACAATATCGTGGCTGATGGGCACCACTTAAGCTGCTTTACGTCAACTTTCTCCTCCAAATTAAGGGGTTATAGGGTGTATAACCGGTGCTCAATTATGAAATCCACTTTATTCATTTTCTCAAGTTATCTGGCGTTTGTGAAGCTAACAAGCTAGCTAAGACAATCTAGCTACATCTCCTCGCTCTTCTTGCCGACTAATGTTGGCGACAAGCAGCATCAGGTCTGAAATACAAAATGACGCTGTATTGGGGCAACCGGCTCTCAGCCCCACTTGGCATAAAATTTGTGTGATCCACATTACATTACATTACAGTACATTCTGAGCATGCGTATTAATACTTTCCCACGTCCAATGTACATTGCTTTGTGAGAGAGGGGCTAGCCCCACCACGCTCTCCTTTTTGCCGACTAATGTTGGCGCCAGAAAGACAGATAGCCAATCAGGTCTGAAATACAAAATTACGCTGTGGTGGGGCAACTGGCTCTCAGCCCCACTAGCATCAAATTTGTGTGATCTACTTTACATTACATTCTGAGCCTGCGTTTTAATACTTTCCCACATCCAATGTACATTGCATTGTGAGAGAGGGGCTAGCCCCACCAGAGCCGCACCTTCACGATTAGCCTATGCTAACTCGAATTGGCAGAACGCAGTCTAAAGCAACAAGGCAGGGACCAATGAATATGAAATAAAATCTTAACACAAACAAATGAAATGAAACAATTTAGGAAGACACTATATTCATAGATAGTAAATTATTTGAAGTAAACGAAAATAAAAATGTTGGAGAAAATAAAAAATACGAAGAATTTTGTTGCAGTTCTTTCTGTTGATAACAGGTGGGGCACTGCCCCACCTGCCCCTAATGGCCAGTCGCCACTGCATATTGGACCAAAAAAAAACAAAAAAAAATCTGTCTGGAGCCGCAAAAAAATTCAAAGCCTTATAATGAAGGCAACACATGCTGTAAGTGTCTATAGTAGCTATATTAGCCTACTATTTTCCATGCTTTATTCTGGGCTGCCAACCTTTGCAAAAACCTTGGAGTGAAATTTGGTATTTGGCCCCACTCGTTATGCAAGCGCACATAGCGCATCGCTCCGGCCCTGCTCCCATCCATCCTCGCTGACGCGTATCGTTACGGTAGGGCCCCCCGGCCCAGCTATCGGTAGCCTATCTGAGAACTTTTTGGAAAAGACGGGCAATGGACCCAACCAACTCTATTTGGGAGGGGAAAACTCCCCTTGAGAGCGTGTGAAATGGTTGAAATGCGTGTCTCCGGGCCAATGCGTGAGAGTTGGCAGCCCTGTATTTATTATCTCCCGGTTTGCAACAAAACCAGCAGTAGTGGACTTTGGAAATGCAATCCACTTCTTAAATCTATCTTGTGCTCGTCTAATTTCTCCAGAAGTAATGCAATCGCACTTTTTCTCTCACTCCCAACTGGGTAGGCTACTCGGCTGCAAATGTAGCATGCATTCCCTGGAAATGTCTTTCCACGTTACTCTTTTTGTTATTTGATAACTTGTCATTACAAAGCAAACATTCCGGCAATCCTTCCGCATTGGCAATGAAAGCAAATGATTTGGTCCAAGAACTGTTGAATCCTCTTTCCTCAGCTATCTTTCTCTTTTTCCCTTTGGGACCCATGGCCCATGACACACCTGCCGGTTTGTTTGCAACAGCCACTGGCACTACGCCGAACTGAAAGAAAAATGTGTCGCAGGCTATGACGTAAATCTTTGTTGGCAGAACGAAGCAGACAGACAAAGCAGACAGAACAATATTAAAACATTTCTGTTTGAATAATTAAAACAAAAAATAAGTTCACACCATGTTTTTGAAAAATCTCCAGGGACCCACTAGGGCGGCGCTAAAGAACCGCATGCGGCTCTGGAGCCGCGGGTTGCCGACCCCTGGTTTATGTGAACAGCCTGTGCTGGCTGGAGGGCCAATGCCCTTGAGGATGTGAACAGCCTTTGCCGGCTGGAGGACCAACGTCCCTGTGAACATGACCTTTGTAGGCTAGAGGGTCGACACCCCTGAGTATGTGAAAAGCCTGTGTCGGATGGAGGACTGACGTCCTTGTGTACAGATAAGCCTATGTGGCTGGAGGGCCGACGGCCTGATGCCCTCCTAAACTCATGTGCCTAATGGGTATATACACTATAGCCAGCCTAGGCTAGTGGATGCTGTCCTGATAGCCAGCAAAGGCTATGGGACCGACGCTCCCATGTATAATGTGTAGCATGCGTTAGTTATAGAGGACCAACGTCCGTGTATTTATGAGATAACCTGTAATTCTGGAGGACCGATGCTCTCTGAATAATGTTATGGCATGTTGCGGAAAGCCTGGTATCCCCCAGCAATGGAGAGGGCATCGATGCCTGCAGACAGAGGAAGCAGTTTACGCAAGACACAACGTTGCCACCACCACCAGTTATTTGCAAATGCTCACCGAGAGCCATCAAGGCCGTAGCTATCTTTGGCATTGATGACTGCAGCAGCATTGGGACGAACGTATGACATGTACGCTGACAACGCCGCCGCCCAGCTGTGTCGGGACGCACACGACAACCTGCGATGGCGGACGTAGCAGCTTCCAAAGAGGGCCTGAATACCGACCGGTTACACCTAGCGACGACCTGTTCTAAATGTTGGCTGAACCAAGATTTACATGGATTTCTCAGGGGTCACGAGATAGGATCACAGGAAGCCCAATCTAAATCTAAATCTAAGCTCTGGTGAACTCCATGCCCAAGAGGATTAAGGGAGTGCTAGAAAATAATGGTCGCCACACAAAATATTGACACTTTGGTCTCAATTTGGACATTTTCACTTAGGGGTGTACTCACTTTAGTTGACAGTGGTTTAGACATTGATGGCTGTGTGTTGAGTTATTTTGAGGGGGCAGCAAATATACACTGTTATACAAGCTGTAAATTCACAACTTTACATTGGAGCAAAGTGTAATTGTTTCAGTGTTGTCACGGGAAAAGATATAATAAAATATTTACAGAAATGTGAGGGGTGTACTCATTTTTGGGAGATACTTTAAGTATTTTTGTAGGCTTTGGCCTACAAACTGTACTTGTACCTCCACAGTAGACTGTACCTCCACAGTAAATTATAGAGAATCTTCCAAGTCCTATCTAATGTTTGTATAAGCATGTTGACTGTTCAGAATTGAGTCTCTTTCTGAAGATGAACTATCAGTCACTTTACAAACAGCTAATAGGGATAAACTGTAGCCCCCCCCCCCCCCCTCTCAGGGTCACCGTCTGCACCAGTCCTTTCTGTAAAATCCATGGTGTTTAGTGTCTGTGGTGTTTGCCATGAACTGTAGCATTCAGTAATATATAGTATTTTTTACAATATTGTCAGAATGTCTCACAGTCACTGTACTGTTGCACAGTATGATACAGTAATCCACCACACTCTGACCAATCATGCAGTGCACTGCAGTCAATGGAACCATGGGTGCTAAAATATATGTTTGTGTATAGTATACTGTGTGTTGTGCTGAAACAGCTATTATGTGTACATTAGAACATCTGTACATTACAGTAGATTGTTACATACCTGTTATCATTTCTACAGTAAAGGTTCAAATTATACCCAGCACTCTTAATTAGCCTATTCATAGGCCTATTCTAAAGCCATGATTGGTTGGTGTTGAGTAAAGAATCAGAATTCGGTTTATTCGCCATGTATGTTATACAAACATGGAATTTACTGTGGCAGGGAGGTGCAAACACTAAACATATACAAATCTTAAATTAAGTAAATGTACAAAAGTTTAACTATTCCTAAGAACTAAACAATCTAAGAATAAAACAATTTTAATATAAAATAAAATATATATAAAAATACGAATAAGAATAGAAGCACTGACTGTTTGCACATGTGAGGAGTTAATGTGAGGCACTGATTAATTAGTGAGACATTTTGATTGGTTGTGTTTGAAAAAGGAAATCAAGATGCTTCCTGTGGAGAATTGTGTGTTGCTGAAATTGTGTTTTATGAAATTGAAAACTGAGTCAAAGGCCAAAATGTGTGTATGGTTTTGCAGATTTGAGGTGTGGTTCTGGTTTTTGAGTGTCAGGGTTCAGAAATTGTGTGAAAAGTAAGGAATTTGTGTGTAAGCAAAAAAACTGTAATAATAATTCTCAGTCTTAACAAAGACAAATCCTGCTCTCTGCTTCCTCAGCCTCTGCACAGATACATCTTTGAAATTGTTAGATTTGTGAGTTAAGTTTTGAAAAAAAGAGCACAAGTAAAAATTATTTGTGTAAGCTTTTGAAAAAAACTGCAATCAAAATAATTGATGCATCGCAATGTGGACATGGACGATGCTACATCGATGCAGTGGCCGAACATAATCGATTATAAGGCAATGATAACGCTTGTTAATTTTCTGGCCGCGGCATACAAATGAAAAATAACATTCTCAGTAGCCTAATGCCTGGGACACACTAGCACACACTGTGTTGCAATCTGCTGCGAAGCGCCTGGAAGCACCGCCTTTTTTCTTTCGGTGCCCATGTTATCAAAATATAGCCTATGCCATGTTTATGCACCATGTCAGCATTACATGTGAAAAAGGAAAGCTCAGAGTAGCTAAAAGGCTTGGTGACCGGCGCGGAGAAAAGCGCATCTAGTGTGAACCTCAGGCGGAGAGACGACTGGCATGTCCCAGTGTGTCCCAGGCGTTAAGCTATCTTTTTTCCACATTCCCACTTGTCCACTGTCCTGGTTTATTTTGTGGCTTTGTTATGTTTCAGTCACTTTGTATGACATGTTTAGTAACTTTGAAAGAAATGTGTGTGTGTGTCCATGTGGCTACTGTCTCTCTTGTGCAGAGCCAAGCCAGAATCTCTAGGCCTCTTCCTCAGCTCCTTAGCTCTGCTCTTCTCAGTAGACTGCTCCCAAACTATGACCCCGCCCCTGCTGACTGTGTGTTTTCTTGACCCCCCAGTAGGAGCCTTGGTACCAAGCGCGGCTGCAGTCCTAAGGGACAAACTCCTGACGACGCAGGCCGACGCCCTGGACATGATGCCAACTCTTCTATCTCAGACCTTGTCAACTCCGTCACCAGTGACATGCTGATGGTAACTACATTTGCTTTTAGTCTGTCTTTTATCACTTTGTTTCATATAGCCTCTTACTTGTCCTCCTTCTCCTTCTTGGCAGACAAACAGCAGGGCCAATATAGAGGTTCCCTTACTTGTGACAAAGCCGCCTCCTTAGGCTAATTACAGAGTTCACAAGAAGTCACAGGAATATGCTTCATTCAGAAAAGAGTGGATGGGTGGAACAGTGTACTGAGAGCCCGGAAGTGCTTGTGTGACTGAGTATGTGTGTGTGGTGGGGGTTGGGAGTGGAGCTGTATGTAACTATGTGGGCCACATGCCTGCTCTGTAGAAGTCATGAATCTGCTTAATGATGATATTTTCAGTCTTGGAAAGGGTAGTTAGAGGCAGTTAGCATTTTCACCCCAAAGTACTCATGTCAGGGTGGATTGCCAGCAGTCTCAGTAGGCCACTGGATATGGATCACCGAGCTTTATGCTGGCAAGATAGGGTAGCTAGACCGAGATGTTAAACAAGTTATACTTAAACAACATGAACCTCAAAAAAGTGCAGGAGTGTACTTGTAGAAAAGCAAGCAAGAGTTTTAAATCAGGCGGAGATGTCCGTGAGGCAGGCCTCAATCCTAGCTGAGATCCCCGGATCAGTCGGGGGGAATGACAGGTACAGCTGCGTGTTGTCAGCGTAGCAGTGGTAGGACAAGCCATGGGAGGTCCAAGTGAGGTGGTGTACAGAGAGAAGAGGAGGGGTCCAAGGATGGAGCCCTGTGGGACACCAGTGGAGAGTTGGCGAGGGTCTGACAGTTTGCGTCCCCAGGAGACCTGGTAGGATCTTCCCGATAGGTAGGATGACATCCACTGGAGTGCAGTGCCAGTGATGCCCATCTCAGAAAGTCTGTAGAGCAGGATCTGGTGGTTAACCGTATCAAATGCTGCTGAAAGGTCCAGCAGAATGATGACGGATGACCTGGAAGCCGCTCTGGCAGACTGAAGGGCAGTGGTGACTGAAAGGAGGGCAGTCTCTGTGGAGTGGCCAGTCTTGAAGCCCGATTGGTTGGGGTCAAGCAGGTTGTTCTGAGAGATAAAGTTTGACAGTTGGTTAGATACAGCACGTTCAATTGTTTTTGAAAAGAAGGGTAACAATGATACAGGTCTGTAGTTCTGGAGGACGGCAGGGTTAAGAGAAGGTTTTTTGAGTAGAGGGGTAACTCTGGCCTGTTTGAAGGCAGAGGGAAAGGTGCCGGAGGTAAGAGAGGAGTTTAGGACATGGAGAAGAAAAGTTATGATGGAGGGGGAGAGGTTTGAAAGAGATGGGAGGGGATAGGATCAAGGGGACAGGAGGTGGGGCGATGAGAGAATGAGGTCAGAGATCTCTGCCTCGGACAGGGGAGATAAAGAGTTTAGACATTTAGTTGGGTCAGTCATGGAGGGTGAGAGGGTAGGAAAGGTGGGTTTAGGGAACCGACTGCTAATGTCGGCGACTTTTTTCTCAAAGAAGGAGAAGTCGTCTGCTGTCAGGGAGGAGGGAGGGGGTGGGGTAGGTGGGTTAAGGAGGGTGGAGAAGGTAGAAAAAAGTTTGTGGGGGTTTGAAGCAGAGTTAATTTTGTTCAGAAAGTAGAGGGTTTTAGCTCCAGTTATGTGAGAAGAGAAGGATTTAAGGAGAGAGTGATACTTATCAAGGTCCAGACCGTCTTTGGACTTGCGCCATCTCCTCTTAGCTGTTCCTTGGAGGTGGATGTTGAAGTCCCCAAGGACTATCAGGGGGGTTCCATCATCCGGGCGGACGCTGAGGAGCATGTCCAGCTCCTCCACAAAGTCGGCTAGTGGTCCTGGTGGGCGATAAAGAACAATTGAGCATGCTTTGATAGGATTAGTTAGCATCACATAATGGTGTTCAAATGATTTGGCAGTAACAGAGAGTGGTGTGGATGTGTATTTAAAGGGGCAATTGACTGGGTTTTTGGGGTATTTCACACTGTTCCTTAAGGTCTCCGAATAGGGTATGTAACATTGGTTGGGTTGAAAATGGCCCGGGTGCTGTTCTATGCCCTCTGACAGATCCTCTGAAATGTTCCCGGGAAAAAACACTATTTTCTCCCCTTTTATGGTATGCTCATTAATATTTAGATAAGCTGCGCTCTTATTGGTTGGTTATCAACGAGTGAAGCTGGGAGCAAAAACGCAACACGGCCAACAGCAGCACTCGCTGAAACACCGAAGTTGGAGACTTGAAATAAAAACGCGCAAATACATCTATTGTGTCTACACAACACTGTTTTCAACAGATTGACTATATATCATTTGAAATGATAACATTACTTGTTTCCACTTCTGTTGTTGAAGCAAACGGGATTGACTTAGGTGGGTAGAAAGTTAGGCTACAGCTTAGCAACCAAACCATATCGTGATTCTACTCGGCTTCAGTTAGCTAGCTAGCTCTAGATATCTTTCTGAAAAATAACATGACAAATCTGGACAAACATGCATTGTGAATTGTAGATTTACATGACACAGGTTATTTATTTGAATGAAACACAGTCAGGAACATGAATCAACGTTAGCCCCATTGCCAATAAACTAGGCTAAATTATCACACATTCTACCTATGCTCTTGCGTTAACTAGCAAGCTAAACTTGTTTACATGCCTACAGTCTAGGTGTTACTAGTAACAGTTACTAGCAATGCTAACGTATCCCGTATCTAGAACCTGCCTTTCTCCAGTTCTTTCAAATAGATTATCTAGACAGGCGTTAGCAATAAGCCAGACTGCTGTTCGTTTTCTGGCTATTTTTCGGAAATAGCCAGAAATCCCTTCTAATGCCGACTACAGCTAGTCTAGCTAGAGTCATTTGATGTGTGTAGAAACGTATTTAGCATTATACCTGGTATGCTATATACAGGAAACGTTAGCATTGCTAATAACTGTTAGCACAACATCATACTGTCCTTATAGCTTGCGGTTGCAATGAGCATACGGTCGGAACAGCACCTCTTTCCAGGTTCAGCTTCCTAGCAAATCCTGCTTGAAATTGACCAAGGTTGTCAAAACTGTCTTGGATGAAATGTTCAGAGCAAATGAATGATTGAGTATCGAACTTCGCCGGGATCTTCTCATAGACAACAGCAGCCATGCCTGTTGAATGTTTGGCTCCTTGGGAAGACTGTGAGTGTTAGCCTTCCCTGTACAGCCTGGAACACAGCAATTACGACCGTGGTCCATTTTCAATATCCTTGTTATAATTCAAAACGTTCTTCTTTGTAATTCCTTATAAGTAGCTTACACAGAGCAGCGCGCAGCTAAACTAGTATCGGAGACAGACGCTACCTCAGGCTGATCAGGATGTAAATTCTGGGGCATGACAAAGATACAGACCAGAGCCAATAAGAGGGTGATCACCGGTCCTACGTAGGACAGGTAGCTTTGTTGAAAAGCTAGCGTTTTACAGCCAAATGTTGAGT
This sequence comes from Hypomesus nipponensis, assembly GCF_054491055.1. Lineage (NCBI taxonomy): Eukaryota > Metazoa > Chordata > Actinopteri > Osmeriformes > Osmeridae > Hypomesus > Hypomesus nipponensis. The sequence goes on along the minus strand of NC_140379.1, from coordinate 18,763,255 downwards.
GTTTTTGAGATTTGAATAGGAAAGAGGTGTCAATGGACTTTGATATTCACGGTATGTTCATTTTACCCACCGAACTGTCGTTATTCAACTATGACAAGGTAAAATCGGTTTTGTAGTCAATTGCCCCTTTAATAAGTGGGGAAAGAAGCAAACCTGTCCAACCACCCTGCCCGGTTGAGCGGGGTGATTGAGTGAAGGAATGGTTGACGGAGAGAGCAGCTGGAGTTGCAGTGTATTCTGGGCGGATCCATGTCTCTGTCAGCGCAAGGGCATGAAGAGAAGCATGAGATGCAAATGCCGGGATGAAGTCTGCCTTGTTATCAGCAGACTGGCAGTTCCGGAGCCCTAAAGAAAGAGAGAGGGCCGGTGAAGAAGATCTGGATAGGTAGTGCAGGTTAGAAGTTGACCGTATATACTTTGTGACATATCTACGTCTACGGGTAGTGTAATGAACAGGAATGCTAAGGAAACACATGCTAGCTATGAAAATGTTCTAAATACAACATAATATAAATATGAATAGGGTGATACTTATCAGAGGAGGTTATCCAGCCCCGTCGGCCTTCCTTGGTGGACTCCCGCAGGTAGACTCCCTGTCTTTGTTCGACAGAGTCTTCGTGCACCAGGCGAGGCTGCCTCTGTAGTGCCAGCCACCTTTAATATGCAAGGCACAGCTGACAATGACCCTAATTATGTAGACAAAGCCAGGGTCTCACACGGCGGCAAGTACCCTGGAAAATACCCTGAAACTCGATCTCTAGCTAGCTACTTAACGGCCTGGATAGCTGCTGTCTCTCAGCTCTACCCAGAAACAAGATTTAGCAGAAACACAGCAAAAAAAACACAAGTTTAAAGTCACTTCGTCAGGAGACAGTCACGATGCACACTCAGTAAAAATACTATTCGCTCCTTATTAGCCAGCAGTGTGTTAACACCACACCACACTTTCATACAGTATTGTGCGTATGTTTATTCATTATCTGCGTGTGTCCCCTTGTGTTGTTGACCCTAGTGGTGGGGTGTGGAGGGCTGTGTTGTAGAGGTGGGCTCTGTACAAGACTTTTTTATGTTTTGTATGTGTGGGATACATGGGCTTTTGACAAACAAATAGACATAAATATGAGAATTGAGAACATTAAAGAACAGGTTAGAATTTCAAAGTGCATGCAGAAGAGTTGCAGGTGCTTGTCTGCAAGTGTGTGTGAATATGTCTGTGAGAGGGTGTGAGACAGAAAGTCACAGGCGCAGAGTGAGGTAGAAGTGACCAGGTTTAGCAATAAGAAACCTAGAGACAGCAGGATGTGGTATGGGAGAATACAGTATGAGATTAAATTCCAGGAACATGACCATGGGCCATGCCTCTAGTCCTTCAGCATCAGATATCAGTCTGTTAATTGGATTTCCTGCTCTCCTTGTGGGCACCAGCAGGGGGTCCACACCAGGGATCTCCTCCCCCTCTCAGATTTAAGGCCGATTTATACTTCGGCGTCTTTGTTAACGGACAGACGCACGCACGGAGTCGGATGGAGTCGGACGGATTGGTTGAATTTATACTACTCCGACGGCTCTGCGTGCTGAAAGCAATTCACCGCTAGAACAGTAGATGGCGCTGCACTGCAATTCTTGCTAGGTTAAGTCGGAGCAAATTTACAAATTAGCCGCTTCATCAATAAAATAAACACATTCTTAGCAACTACACTGCCCATTTCTCGTCACATTTGAATTCAGATGCTGATTTACATGTACTGTTTAGCTGAAAAATGAATTGTAAAAACTTACAACAATGGCGGTCAAAGGATTCTGTTCTCTTGTTGGTCACGGCAACCCCCTCATCCCGCCCCTGACGCAACCGGTTCTTAATACGGACCAATCACAGCCAAGGGGTATCCGTAAAATGACGGACCGACAGACGGATAGTCAGGAAAATCAGGAGGTGCACGCAGAGCTCTGCAAGGGGTTCGGAGCGGACACGGAGAGGGCGTTTCTTGACGGAGAGGGCGTTCCCCGTGTACGTGTGCGTAAAAACGCAGAAGTATAAATCGGCCTTTACACTGCCTTGTCTGGATGACTGGCTGGTTAGCTGACTGAATAACAGTTTGCCTTGGTGGCTTTTGGTGTGTCAGTCTGTCTCCCTGTTCATCTGTCTGTCTTATAGTTGGTAAGCTCATATTTGTCTTTTCTTGTCTTTCTATCTTACATTTACATTTAGTCAATAAGCAGACGCTCTTATCCAGAACGACTTACAGTAAGTACAGGGACATTCCCCCGAGGCAAGTAGGGTGAAGTGCCTTGCCCAAGAACCCAACGTCATTTTGGCACAGTGGGGAATCGATCCGGCAACCTTCTGATTGCTCACCGCTCAGCCATCTTCCCTGGGCCTCCCTGTCTGTATACCTCCTTGCTCTCTGCATCTATGCCAGGATGTTCCATGCTCTGCAAAGCACATATAAATGACATAACATTATCTCAGGCCAGTAGCTAACATTATGGAGCTTGTCAGTTGTGTGCTGGTGATGGGCTCCAATCACCAGTGATGGGCTCCAATAGAGGGTGGATTATTGTGGTGGGGAGTGAGGGCTCAGACCATGAGGCCCTAGTCTCTTATGGGGAACTTTAATAACAAAATACATGGGTTTCCTGATAGTACCACTTATTGGTTTTAAAATAACTTTAGTTCAATTAAATGGTTCACAGAGGGACATGTTTTTTTTATCCAGGATGCTCTTGTACAGGACAATCATAAATAAGATAATTAACCTAATGTTCTCTTCAGACAATATTAATGTGTCAGCATGTTGCATGTGCATTCAACTTTGATATTCGGCAACACTTCAACGATTCATAGTAAAATTACATTTATTAGGTTTACTTCTTGAGGTACTTACATTAATTGAAAGTGCACTTGAAAGTATTGCAAGGTATACTTTGAGGCTCTTTAGGAAGTATACTTCATGAAATGAAAGTGTACTACACAGGTTACTTTACAGTATTCAAAAGTAAACCTTGAAATACACTATAAGTGTACTTTTAAGTGTGCTAAATGACCTAAAAAGTGGGCCAATTCAGTTTACTTAGTACAAAAATAGTATATAAATGCGCTGTTGTTCAACCTGTCAGTGTTGACTATATTTATATCTTCCGACAAAACCACATATTCTGCATCATATGGAACAACAGCGGTCCTGCGGGTACATAATTACGTATTGGTTCGAAAGCATACGCCATAGGATGAACAGGGATAGGTATGGGTCGATTTTCTTCAATTTTTAATGCAGTTTGGCGGGTTGAAATGGAGCATTCTTGTGACGTCAGATGTTTACGTAATTTAAACATGGCGGCGCCCAGTTCTTTTTAAGTAGCCTACATAATTTACACACTAGAGATTTTGATTATTAATAGAATATGGCATACAGTTGTATGATATATATTTTTTATGTCATTAAATCTATATACTATTACAGGGGTCACTGAATGGCAGACCGCGGTCCGAGTCCGGACCCAGGCGGCTCCCTATCTGGACCCGGACCTTTAGCCGATATATTATTAATTCATTCATTTTGACGGATCGTTTCCATTTTAACCGGCACATTTTTTATAGCCTTTACACTATTTATTATGTCTACGGTTTTCCTACAAGATGTGGTTTCTTCTGTGTCCAATCCAAAGATCCAATCAGGAGCTGTAATAGCTATCACCATGACAACTTACTCAACGTTGGCCGCAACCTCTGTGGGTCACGCAGGTTGTGTGTGTCATTCGCAACAACGCTAATCGATTTGCTAACGGTAGCTAGCCTACCTGTTTTTCCTTAGCAAAAATAATGGTGTGACAAACCCCAGCGAAAAGTTGATTCCGAAAAATCGCAAATTTCAGAGAGAATGGACTGACAAGAACGCGTTTGTGTTGCCGGTGGGGAGCACAAAACCGATGTGTTTAATAAGTGATAGAGCTAACGTGAAACGTCACTAATAGACACTGAACAAAATTGCCCCCAGAACTCTGGTCTATGGGAGAAAGATGCCCAGGGGCACAGGCACTGTGCCCTAAATCAAAGTAAATTTTGAATGGGAGTCAATGGGAGAGGTAAGGGCCAGAAAAATAAACCATGGTCCCAGCGGCGTAACAATGCCTTGGCGGGCCCGAGTGCAGATCTCACCAACGGGCCCCTTACCGACTTATCGACAGGCAAAATTATTGAGTATTGAGCTTAGCGATGCGCAGGGAAATTTAGGCTACTTATGATGTACAATTATGGGTAACGACTGCTCCTTCTATGTGAAGATAAATGACGGTTTAAAAAGTGAACGCCTCTGACTCGCGAGTCTCTGGCTCTAGATATGCTTGCAATAGCTAGGCCTACAACACGGAATGAGCATAATGGAACAGTCAGTGATGAGAAGCACAGAGATGAGAAGAAATCTGATCATTTGCCGATGCTTATCCGACGTTATGAATGACAATTCGATCTGTCATGTGTGCTATCTGGGTATTAGTCTAAAAAAACAGTCACTTCAATGGTGAATATTTGATTTTATGTTCGTTAGATATGATAGTTTACTTTAGTCTATCTAGCTTTAGCTATTTTCCGGCTATCCTGCACATAGTTTACAATATCTAACCTGGCTGCTGCCTGGTATAGCCTAGGCCTATATTTGCATTTTTATGATATTTAATAGCAATGTCAACTGCATACACCAGACAATAAACATGTAAGGGATAATGTATAGAACGCCGGTCATTATCGGGAAAATAAGCCCCTTCAGAGCGAAGCTGTTCGCCCTGTCGGGGCTTAGGCTATTTTCCAGATAATGACCGGCGTTCTATAGGCTACATTATCCCGCTTATTAAACGGCTACTTGCCAACAAAATTACTTAACACAGTGTGTTTTTACAATTTGTTACCATTGGTATTTGGTATTTGTTATGGTATTTGTTACCGTTCGTAGTGTTGATCAGCAGAGAAATAGTTGGCCAAAGACGTTGAACTTCATAGACATTGAACATTCTTTAGGCTTCAAATCAGCTGACGTCGCTAAGCAACGGAGTACGTTAGGGTTGAAAAGTTACCGGACTACTTGCGGAGTGCTACGAAAGACGTGAATCAGAAGCAAAAAGGCCACTTTCCTTGACAGCGGTCTGTTATTCATAGCAACGGTCTGTTATCAGAAGATATCAGACTGCAGAACGTTGGGAAACCCCATTCAAGTGAATAGAGCTTTCTACAGCGTTAAGAACAGCCGTGTAATAATAGGTAATTAGCCTACCCTGGTGGCTGAGTTTCACACATTGCTGTTGCCGGGCTGGTGGTCAGACGTAGCGTCCTCTTCAACACGCTTCGCCACAAATCCAAATGAGGATAGTTTTGACAGCTTTGCCACCCTTACATCTTGCTCTTTTCGTTCCTGCCGCTTTCTGGAGCCACTTTTATGTTTAGAGGGCATGGGGTAGCCTAATTCGCTTCAAAACGCTAATGCAACAGAACTGTAGTATCCCAACAACAACTGTCTGGTATTCCAACAACTGGATGGGAACAATCGTGTGTGGGTGGGCGGGAATCTTTGACAACAATATTACCCAGACATCCTTGCTATTTTTCGAGAGCAATATTACTTAATAAAAACAAGTTATAAAACCGTGCGTACGCACACCTGTACGCAATGTTCCCTTTATAAATCTCAGATTACCCACCAGTGTGCGTACGTGAATCAGCATTGTACCCCGCCCTGAACAGGCCAATTTTTAACCATAAATAGTCAATGCAAAGCACTTCATGAATGCTAATCTAGTATCTCATCATTACCCTGGCATACGATTGTTCCATGGATTGTTCTTGACGGTGAATCATAGCGCATGACAACTTCTCAGACACTGTTAGCCTATTGGTGGAGCCCGATAACTCCGAAAATGTGGTGGCCGGTAGATCACCAATTTAAAAAAACTGTGCGAGTGGCGTCAACTGTGCCAGTGATAATGCGAGTCGAGATACAATTTGAAAACAAAAGCGTTTTGTTATGAACAGTAATCTATTAAAGTCTGGACTGATAACGAGGACGTAGAGTGTAGCAATTGCGGGAGCTTAACGAATGTATTTTCTGTTTTTGACATATGAGGATATTTGCACAGTATTAAATAAATATATTTAGTTATACACTGTGTTCTGCAGTTATCTAAAGGTAGGATATGTGATGTTATCCTGTATTCCATGCAGTCGGGGAATCTCCCCCTCCTGAACTCCCGTAGTGGACAATCTGATGGTGAGGAAGCGCTGAATTTTTATTTAAAATTTGAGTTGGATTGTACAAGGTGTTTATGGAGCAAGAATCACGCAGTACAAGCGCAAATAACACTGCTGGATGTAATCTTCATGATAATCATGAAATTGAATGAAAAAAACGTGTGTGAGGATAACAAAATATATAAATATTACGAGTAATGTTCTTCCCACATTCGATTTCTACAGTCTGACTACAGTACGGTCATCTGCGTCGCCAATTCCAACTGTTTTCAAAATGTGCGTAGGCCTACGGGAAGGTCAGAGTTTGCGTGGAGGACCGCACATTCTCCAGTCAAGTTTGTTTTTTATAAATCACAACCTTTGTGTGGAAAGTGGCGTACGCACATTTTCAGTCCCGTTTTGTGCGTACGCAAGCTTTATAAATGAGACCCCTGAACTTTTCATCCAGGGGCGGTTTGAGGCACGGGCAGACCGGGCGGCATTTTGTCATGTCACGTGGGGGGCGCACGAGCATGAAAAAAAAGAAAAATCTCTGCGCGGTTTTCTCTTATCGATCATTTCAGTTTGTGGGGAATTGGCATATTGGCGCCCCCTTCAGGCAGCTGCAGGCACCCCTGCTTGCCATGCAGCAGTTTCGTTTTCGTTTGTCGCAGCCAGGTAATAGCGGTGCTCGTTCTGAGGGCGCTGTCAGGGGGCGGCCGACGGGGTAGGGGGCGGGACACGATTTCTTCCTCCCGGGGGTGGGGGGTGGGGGGGGTAAACTTGCCCTGGGCGCACAATGTGCTAGAACCGCCACTGTTTCCATCACTATCAGCAGAGAATGTCTAATATGGGGAGAACCATATACATAATTAACAGTAGACGTCTCATCGACCGCTACTGCCTACTGGCGCTGACGAGCCGTGGGGCCACCATCTTGGAAAGGTCACTCGCTCCACTCAGTATAATCTTTTTGGCAGAGGCAATGAGCTGTCAGCGCATTTAATTAATCATACCGAACTGAATACCAAACAGATTTTCACGCGGTTTGCTTTGCTGCAAAGGTCATACATGTAGCTATGATACAGGACATGGTTATTATTTTTACAAAACACAACCATAATGGTAATGTTAAATCTTACTGGTGAAAAGTAATCCCCCGAGCCCTGTTTGCGATTGTCTGACGATTTGAGCAGGAATATGCTGCACAGTGCTGCCATCTTGTTTATTCTGATGCTAAGCAATGAGGAACTTGACCTTTCCAAGATGGCAGCTGCATTTCTCGAACCCAGCAGCCAATGCGGCGTACTACTCTTTATTATGTCTATGGGGAGAACTGCCACCAGAGAATGTCCAATAGACCAATTGTCACCCTACTTCATACAACTGTCAAGCAGGCTCAACTGCACATGTCGGTTGTATAAGACGAACTCCCACTCTCTGGAAACTTCCGGGTTCTGAACTGGTTGCAGTTCCACTCAAGTTCCATATGAGGGCGCCAACGGTCGAGTGCAGAGTGAATGGAGGTCTATGGAGCTATACCCCTCAGAATCCACTTTTCTCTTTTATAATTTTTTGTCTAGTAATTTGAATTCTGAATTCGAAAGGGGAGGCAAAAAAAATACACACCGCTGCACGTTAGATTTTTTAAAAGTCGCTTTTCTGTTCTAAAAAGCCTTTGAAAATGTCATTGACGTCATACACATCGTACAACCAGAGCTATTGCTTGACGGCAAGCTTTGGTTACTTCCACGTTTCTTTCGAGGCATTGACAACACAGCTGACAAGTTAGGCTCTCCCTGTCAATACACATGCTAGAAATAGTTTTGCCTTGCTAATGTTGTTGCTAATGTTTCTAATGCTCTGACATTTTGGTTCTGCTTCGGATGCCATCAAGCGGGATCTCTGGTCGTATGCAGTCCTTCACTAACCAATCAGCATTCGTTTGCAGAATGCTACCGTGTTATGGGCAACAACGACTTACCCTGTATGAAATCGAAAGGACATAAGTACTCGTCCATTCAACTTTTGACCTGTAATCCATGTTGAACATGCCAAAACTACAATCAAATCTGAGATTTCTCAACAACAATCAGGCGAAAGAGACAAATTTAGCCGTTTAGCTCCATAGACTCCCATTCATTTTGCACACGACCGCGATCACTCCCAGTGGAACTCTGGTGGAACTGCAACAAAATTCGGTACAATGGGGCTTAACAGGGAGTGGGCAGGCTCTCCTTAAACAGGCTCTGCTGCCACTCTCAGGAAACTTCAGGTATAGTAAGTGAACAAGTTTAGGCACTATAGAGAAGAATTTACATTTATGTATAAAGAATTTAGCTATAAAATAAAAACATTCCCTATGTATTCAACATCTGAGTTGCAGTGAGAAAGATAACAAATAACATTATGCATAGTCAATACAATATCTGATTTAAACTTGAAGAAATTTGACATGTCAACCCAAAATGTACCAATAAGAGGACATAAAAAAAAAAGATGCTCGATAGACTCGATCAGTTTTACAGAAAGTACATTTTGGCTCATCATTGCTAAATTTCAATACATATTCATTTGTTGGTAGATTTTGTGTAAAATTCTTTAATGCACATCTTTAACTTTATTAGGGATACAGAATTTATATGGTAAAATACATGTTTTTTTCCAATTTATATTGTCTATTAATGAATTCCAAAATAACTTCCATCTCGGGGTGACACGTTTCTTAGAGAAAAAGTATGTATAGAAGGAGTATTTCTTATCATTTTATTATTACATTTTGGATCATAAATACTCTTATCACCAACTTTGAAGGTTGGTTCACTCTTTATAATCTCACCAAATGTTAAATGACATTTCATCAAATGAACAAGACCATTAGGTATCGCTTTGATCACTGTGAGAAACTTTTTGTGAATAACCGGAAAATTGTGATTCAACATGAAATCGTGATAGGAGTAAATATTCCTATCTGAGTCCATCATATCATAAAGATAGTCAATCCCTTTCTCATGCCAATTCTCATGGAAAATCGATTTGTTCTTAGTTATAGTCAATTCATTATTCCATATCTTTTATATGTGTGGGGAAAAGTTGTTGACAAAACTACGTTTCCATGCCAAGAGAGCTTGTTCATGAAATTTTGACAATTTTAAAGGGAGTTTAGGGGGATTAAAGTTGCAAGATAACAACAATTTTAGTCCACCCACCAATTTAAAAATATTAGATGGGATAAAGTACCTGATAGAGTCAGGAAAGGTAACACACTGTTTAATGCATTTAACTTTGAAAGTGTTATTAACATCAAAAAAGTCTAACATATCAGATTTTCTACCACATAAAACTTGTTGCTTCAGATGTTGATGTTGGTTTTTCCCGAAAAAGTTAAATAATAATCTATTTATTTGTTTGCATGTGTTGTCATGGACAAATAGCTGGATATATAAAATTGGATAGACCTTCTGCTTTAGTTAAAAGAATCCTGCCAGGAAATGACAAGTCCCTTTGAAGCCAATTGTTGAATTTTAATTTTGACTTCTCAAGTTTTGGTATAAAATTCATTTCTTGCCGTACAGAGATTTGTTTGCATATATGAATGCCAACATATTTCACAGTGTTCTTAACAGGTATATTATGTAGCGTTGTTACAGGGGTATCGTATAAGCAAATTATTTCACATTTTGGAATATTTAATATTAGGCCAGATGCATCTGAAAAGGTATCAATAATTTCAAGAACCTTGCTAATTTGATTCTTGTTTTCTAAGAACAAGGTTGTATCATCAGCAAGTTGTGATATTCTTATCTCCCGGTCAAAAATAGATATACCATTAAGCTCAGAACTATTTATGATATTCAGGGAGAGTAATTGTACAACTATTAAGAACAGGAAAGGTGAAATTCCACAGCCTTGTCTCACCCCTCTATTAATAGGAAATCTCTTTGAGGTGTCAAATTGTAATAGAACAGAACTATTAATATCCTTATATAACATTTTAACAGTTGTAATAAATTATTCTCCAAATCCCAATAGCTCTAGGGATGAGAATAAAAATTATGTTTGATGGTATCAAACGCTTTGTAAAAATCCAAAAATAGTATAATTGCACCAGATCTAATGTGAAGTGCATAATCTATAAGGTGTAATACCAGTCTTATATTTGAGCTTATATGTCTATTAGGCACGAAACCTGTCTGAGTTTCATTGATAATTTCATGTAAACCAGATTTTAAGCTTTTAGCATATGCTAATGAGAACATTTTGTAATCTATATTTAGTAATGTTATTGGTCTCCAGTTATCAAGGGAAAGAGGATCTTTCTCTGGCTTTGAAATAAGGGTAATAAGACCTTGTTTCAGTGGTGCATAGTTCTTCATTAATAGTGCATTCATTATATACTTTAAAGTAGTGGTGTTTTGATGGTGTCCCAAAAAAAAGCATAAAACTTGAAAGTCAGTCCATCTGAGCCGGGGGACTTACCCCTTTTCATAGACTGCATTGCTTTGGAGAGTTCATCCAGAGAAAGGTCTTTTTCACAATCAACTTTAAATTGATTTGAGATTCCTGGAGTATATGATTTGGTTTTATGCAAAAAGGATCTCACACTATTGTCATTATAATTTGACTGGTATAATTTGCTATAAAAAGAATATACATGTTCGCTAATTTGAGTGGTGTCAGTAGTAATGTTATCATTAATTACTTACTGGCTAGACCATATTGTGACAACAGTCAATGCTCATGACTCACTGGAAACTAAAGTATAGAGATATGTTATGGGCTGGCCACCACTGATCACATACCAGTTGCTATGCTGCTAAATGTTAAGTGCTGCTCCCTCAAGAAAACTGGACTGGTCAAAATTGACCAAAGAGGTTATGCGCAGATATTCTCTATTAACTGACAGCTTACTTAGTGATGTTGAATTGCCTAGGGATGCCCTAATGTGCATGGATATGAACTGCAAGGATAAACGTCATGCTAAAAGCTCAGTGCCATGTATGATGATATTGTCAAATGTCTTTATACTTCCAGTGAATGTTTTATTAATCACAAGAGTAAGGTCCCTAACACACGGCCTGGCTGGAACGAGTTTGTGTCTGAGCAACATGCTGCTGCTAGAGAAACCTTCAGAGTCTGGTCAGAGGCAGGCTGACCCAGACAGGGAGTGCTGCTTGATAACAAAAAACTCACAAATGCTAGATTTAAATATGCACTTGTATTATTAAGAAAAATGAAAACACAATGAGAGCAGACTCGCTGGCCAGAAAGATGCAGAATAACAATCTTACTGACTTCTGGAAGGAGGTCAAGATCATAAATAATAACAGAACTCCCCTCCCTTCTGATATCGAGGGGGTTAGTTGTCCAGAGAACATTGCTGATGTATGGCGTGAGCACTACAGTAAACTATTTAATTGTGTCAAAAGTAACACAGTGAGAATTGATAATGAATATAAAGGTATCTCTGCAGACTTGATAGTTAGATCAGTAGATATTTATGATGCCATCCACATGCTACACAACAACAAAGCTTGTGGTATGGATTGCATTTCTGCAGAGCATCTAAAAAATGCCAGTAATAGACTCAGTCCATTACTAGCCATGTGTTTCACTGGAATTATGGTTCATGGTGTTCTACCGAACTCTATTATGTCAGTACTGTTAGTGCCTTTTGTTAAAGATAAGGCTGGTAAACTGAACAGCATAGACAATTATCGACCCATTGCATTGGCCAGTTTCTTGTCAAAAGTGTTTGAGAGAATTATTTTATTGAAATTGGAAATGTATATTCTGACTGCAGACAATCAGTTTGGTTTTAAAAGAAAACATGGTACCGATCTCTGTATCTATGCTCTGAAGGAGATTGTCTTTAGGTACACAAGTCTTAATTCATCTGTATTTTATGCTTTATTGATGCTTTCAAAGCTTTCGATCGAATTTGTCATGAAAAACTGTTTATGAAGCTTCGAGCGAGAGGTGTCCCTAAACCTCTTGTTAGGACTTTGGTGTTCTGGTATGCCAATCAAACTTTTCATGTTAAATGGGACAATGTTGTATCAGCTCCTTTCCATGTTGGTAACGGAGTTCAACAAGGAGGAATTTTATCTCCCTTTTTGTTTAATGTGTACATGGACGACTTATCAAGCCAGCTGAATAAGACAAAAACAGGCTGTCTCGTTGGTGAATCTATTGTCAATCATCTGATGTACGCAGATGATCTGGTCCTACTCAGCCTGTTGCAACAGATGCTGGGTGTGCTCTCGGTATGACTTAGATCATGATATAATGCAAAGAAAAGCCACATAATGATGGTCAGAAGTAATCAGGACAGGAAATTAACCTTCCCTGCCTTTTAATTATCTCAGGGTTTGACATAAGCGATGGCCCGGGGCCTGTAAAAAGTAACGTCGGGACAGTTAAATAGCAACTCACTGGCCCGATCGGGCCACTGCAAATTATTGATTGAAAAAAAAAAATTTGCATCGTAAAAGTTAACATCCTTCATATGTTTTGCTATCTGCTAAATGCATAAATCACTTTGGGGCGCACATTTGGCAAATCAAGAGGTGAGTGAGTGACGAGTGGTTGTCAATTTGTAATTCTCTAATCTCTATACATTTTTTAAGAACTGGTGCGAGACAAAAGTGAAGATGAAAGCAAAGTAGAGCTATGAGTTCAAACGGAAGCAACTTTTTTTATGGAGCTAAGATGCACTGTGTTGTCTGTCGTATGTTCCCGTCTAAAGCAGACAAAAGTGGATCTTTTTTACACAGGCACCGACAATATTCGAAAACAATCCCTGACCAGCCATGCTAGCAGGCAGCACCTGCGTGACAGTTAAGCGGATGGTTGACAATCCTAACCATGCTGGTTAGGAATTTAAATGCAGATGCCCATCATGTTATTGCACGATTTATAACAACTGCATATCACATAATTAAGACGGACAGACGTTCGCCTTGTTCCCCCAGGCTATTGAACAGCAGCAGAAGAATGGTGTCGACTTGGGTACTTAGTATCATACTGATGAAATGCAATGGAAATGGCTTTTATAAATTAGCATTGAGGGACCAGAGGTTTCAGTTTCCGCCAGACAGTCGTGCAGAGATGGCTGTCAGCAGGGAAGAGAGCATGTCATCTTTGAGGTTAGAAGTCAATTGTTTTGCTGACTATTACCTTATTATTTTTTATCACTAGAAATGTGATTTCATTTTTGTTCTTTTTATATCCAGGATGTGTTTAATAAATGGTTAAACATGTTAACAGAATAACATTCCTTTTTGGTTTTGTTGTACAATGATAAATTACAACTTTTGGAGGGGGGGCTAGTAAAAATGGCCTTGGGGCCAGTAAGTTTCAAACCCACTGGCCCGTGGTTTTTTTAAAATGTTGAACCCTGTATCTGGCAGTCCCCTTGGTGTTTGTGAGGAAATAAAATATCTGGGCCATTTCATTTCTGATGATTGGACAGATGACAACGATATATATCGACAGCGCTGTAAAATATATTCTCAGGCCAACGTGTTATTAAGGAAGTTTTCTACGTGCTCAGATTCAGTTAAATGTTCCCTGTTTAGAACCTACATAACACCATTGTTTACCACTTTTTAATGCACAGTATTATCTATGTTTTATCTTTTAGTTTTTCTCTCTTTTTTATACAGTGAGTCCAATATGTATTTGATCCCTTGCTGATTTTGCCGGTTTGCCCACTAATAAAGACATGATCAGTCTATAAATTTATGATAATATGTATTCAAACATGGAGAGACAAAATATCAAAAAGAAATTCCAGAAAATAACTTTAAAGAATATATTTTAATTAATTTGTATATCATTGAGGGAAATAAGTATTTGATCCCTCTGGCCAAACACACTCAATACTTAGTGGCAAAGCCTTTGTTTGCAAGCACAGCAGTGAGACGTTTTCTGTAGTTAACCACAAGTTTAGCACACACACCAGGTGGAATTTTGGCCCACTCTTCTTTGCAGATCCTCTCTAAATCATGAAGGTTGGTGGGCTGTCGCCTGGCCACTCTGACCTTCAGCTCCCTCCATAGATTTTCGATCGGATTGAGGTCCGGTGACTGGCTGGGCCATTCCATGACCTTGATGTGATGTTTCTTGAGCCAATCCTTTGTTGCCTTTGCTGTGTGCTTCGGGTCATTATCATGTTGGAAGACCCAACCACGGCCAATTTTCAGCTTCCTGGCAGAGGGGAGGAGGTTGTCCTTCAGGATTGTACGGTACATGGCTCCATCCATCTTCCCAGTGATGCGGTGAAGTGGCCCTGTACCCTTGGCGGAGAAACACCCCCAAAACATTATGCTTCCACCTCCATGCTTGACGGTGGGCACAGTGTTCTTGGGGTCATAAGCAGCATTTTTTTTCCTCCACACATGACGGGTAGAATTGAGGCCAAAAAGCTCAATTTTGGTCTCGTCCGACCACATAACTTTCTCCCAATAACTTGGTTCATCTTTCAGGTGATCATTGGCGTACTTAAGGCGCGCGTCCACATGTGCCTTCTTGAGAAGGGGTACCTTTCGGGCACTGCGGGATGTTAACCCATTGCTGCGCAAAGTGTTGCCTATTGTTTCCTTGCAAACTGTGGTCCCAGCTGCCTTCAGGTCATTTGCCAACTCCTGCCGAGTGGTTGCAGGATGATTTTTGACCGTTCTCAGAATCATTGCTACCCCACGAGGTGGAATCTTCTTAGGAGCACCGGACCGAGGTCTGTTGATGATCATGTTATGCTTTTTAAATTTTCTTACAATTGCACCAATGGTTGTTACCTTCAAATCCAACACCTTGCTAATCTTTTTGTACCCCATTCCAGCTTTGTGGAGATCAACAATCCTGACTCTGAGGTCCTGAGACAGCTCTTTGGTCTTCCCCATGGTGAACAGTTTGGAATCTGTCTGATTGTCTGATTCTGTGAACAGGTGTTTTTCACACGAGTGATTAGTGAGAACAGGTGGCTTCAGTTCAGGTAACAAGTCGATTGGGAGTGTCTACCTGGTCTGTAAAAGCCAGAACTCCTAATGAATACTAAGGGATCAAATACTTATTTCCCTCAATGAAATACAAATCAATTAATATATATTCCTTAGGTTCATTTTCTGGATATTTTTTTTGATATTCTGTCTCTCCATGTTTGAATACATATTATCATAAATTTATAGACTGATCATGTCTTTATTAGTGGGCAAACCGGCAAAATCAGCAAGGGATCAAATACATATTGGACTCACTGTAGCTCTATGTCTGTTATTTTATATGGAACTTGGCGTCTGAAAATAAAGATATATATATCTCTCGTCTCGTCTCTCGTCTCGTCATCTTCCGCTTGTCCGGGGATCGGGTCGCGGGGGCAACGACCTAAGCAGGGAGGCCCAGGCTTCCCTCTCCCCGGCCACTTCCACCACCTCTTCCTGGGGGACCCCGAGGCGTTCCCAGGCCAGCCGAGTGACATAGTCCCTCCAGCGTGTCCTGGGTCTTCCCCGGGGCCTCTTCCCAGTGGGACGTGCCCGGAACACCTCACCAGGGAGGCGTCCAGGAGGCATCCTAATCAGATGCCCGAGCCACCTCAGCTGGCTCCTCTCGACGCGGAGGAGCAGCGGTTCTACTCGAGCTACTCACCCTATCTCTAAGGGAGAGCCCGGACACCCTGCGGAGAAAGCTCATTTCGGACGCTTGTATTCGCGATCTCGTTCTTTCGGTCACTACCCATAGTTCGTGACCATAGGTGAGGGTAGGAACGTAGATCGACTGGTAAATAGAGAGCTTCGCCTTTCGACTCAGCTCCTTCTTCACCACGACGGACCGATGCAGAGCCCGCATCACTGCGGACGCCGCACCGATCCGCCTGTCGACCTCGCGCTACATTCTTCTCTCACTCGTGAACAAGACCCCGAGATACTTGAACTCCTCCACTTGGTTCAGGATCTCCTCCCCGACCCGGAGATGGCACTCCACCCTTTTCCGGTAGATAACCATGGCCTCAGATTTGGAGGTGCTGATTCGCATCCCAGCCGCTTCACATTCGGTTGCGAACCGCTCCAGTGAGAGCTGAAGGTCACGGCCCGATGAAGCCAACAGGACCACATCATCTGCAAAAAGCAGCGACCCGATCCTGAGGTCACCAAACCGGACCCCCTCAACACCCTGGCTGCGCCTAGAAATCCTGTCCATATAGGTAATGAACAGAATCGGTGACATAGGGCAGCCCTGGCGGAGTCCAACCCTCACCGGAAACAAGTTCGACTTACTACCGGCAATGCGGACCAAACTCTGGCACCGGTCGTACAGGGACCGGACAGCCCCGATCAGGGAATCCGGTACCCCGTACTCTCGGAGCACCCCCCACATGAGCCCCCGAGGGACACGGTCGAACGCCTTTTCCAAATCCACAAAACATGTGTAGACTGGTTGGGCGAACTCCCATGTACCCTCCAGGACTCCGCGGAGGGTATAGAGCTGGTCCACTGTTCCACGGCCAGGACGAAAACCACATTGCTCCTCCTGAATCCGAGGTTCGACAATCCGGCGGACCCTCCTCTCCAGGACCCCTGAATAGACTTTCCCAGGGAGGCTGAGGAGTGTGATCCCCCTAAAGTTGGAGCACACCCTCCGGTCCCCCTTTTTAAAGAGGGGAACCACCACCCCGGTCTGCCAGTCCAGAAGCACTGTCCCCGATGTCCACGCGATGTTGCAGAGTCGTGTCAACCAAGACAGCCCTACAACATCCAGAGCCTTAAGGAACTCCGGGCGGACCTCGTCCACCCCAGGGGCCCTGCCACCGCGGAGCTTTTCAACCACCTCGGCGACCTCGGCCCCAGAGATAGAAGGGCCCCCCCCGATGTCCCCAGACTCTGCCTCCACGTCGGAAAGCGTGTTGGTGGAATTAAGGAGGTCTTCAAAGTATTCCTTCCACCGATCCAGGACGTCCCCCGTCGAAGTCAGCAGCGCACCGTCCCCACCGTATACAGTGTTGACAGAGCACTGCTTCCCCCTCCTGAGTCGCCGGATGGTGGTCCAGAACCTTTTTGAAGCCGTTCGGAAGTCATTCTCCATGGCATCGCCGAACTCCTCCCATGCCCGGGTTTTTGCCTCCGCGACCGCCAGAGCCGCGTTCCGCTTGGCCTGCCGGTACACATCAGCTGCCTCAGGAGTCCTACCAGCCAATAAAGCCCGATAGGCCTCCTTCTTCAGCTTGACGGCATCCCTCACCTCCGGAGTCCACCACCGGGTCCGAGGGTTACCGCCGCGAAATGCACCGACCGCCTTGCGGCCGCAGCTCCGGTCAGCCGCTTCAACAATGGAGGCCCGGAACATGGCCCATTCGGACTCAATGTCCCCGGCCCCCCCCGAGACATGATCGAAGCTCTCCCGGAGGTGGGAGTTGAAGCTCCTTCTGACAGAGGGTTCCGCCAGCCGTTCCCAGCAGACCCTCACATTACGTTTGGGCCTGCCAGGCCTGACCGGCGTCCTCCCCCACCATCGGAGCCAACTCACCACCAGGTGGTGATCAGTTGACAGCTCCGCCCCTCTCCTCACCCGAGTGTCCAAGACATGCGGCCTCAAGTCCGACGACACGACTACGAAGGCGATCATCGAACTGAGACCTCGGCGTCCTGGTGCCAGGTGCACAGATGGACACCCTTATGCTTGAACATGGTGTTCGTTATGGACAAGCCGTGTTTAGCACAGAAGTCCAACAACAGAACACCACTCGGGTTCAGATCGGGGGGGCCGTTCCTCCCAATCACGCCCCTCCAGGTCTCACTGTCATTGCCCACATGAGCATTGAAGTCCCCCAGGAGGACGAGGGAATCCCCGGGAGGAGCGCTTTCCAGCACCCCCTCCAGAGACTCCAAAAAGGGTGGGTACTCTGAGCTGCCGTTTGGTGCATAAGCACAAACGACAGTGAGGACCCGTCCCCCCACCCGAAGGCGGAGGGAGGCTACCCTCTCATCCACCGGGGTGAACCCCAATGTACAGGCACCGAACCGAGGGGAAACAAGTATTCCCACCCCAGCTCGACGCCTCTCACCAAGGGCAACTCCAGAGTGGAAGAGAGTCCAGCCCCTCTCAAGGAGACTGGTTCCGGAGCCCGTGCTGTGTGTCGAGGCGAGGCCGACTATATCTAGCCGGAAACTCTCTACCTCGCGCACCAGCTCAGGCTCCTTTCCCGCCAGCGAGGTGACGTTCCACGTCCCTAAAGCTAGCTTCTGCAGCCGAGGATCGCACCGCCAAGGCCCCCGCCTTCGGCCGCCGCCCGTCTCACACTGCACCCGACCCCCATGACCCCTCCTGCGGATGGTGAGCCCACTGGAAGAGGGTCCCACGTTGTCTCTTCGGGCTGTGCCCGACCGGGCCCCATGGGAAAAGGCCCGGCCACCAGGCGCTCGCCATCGAGCCCCACCCCCGGGCCTGGCTCCAGGGGGGGGCCCCGGTGACCCGCTTCCGGGCAGGGGCAACTGGGAACCATTGTTGTGTTTCTTCATGGTTGGTTTTTTGAGTTTTTTTTTATATATATATATATATATATATATATATGTATATATATCCATGTTTCAGGATTTGTATAACTTTTTACTATTGCATACAAAATCGGAAATGCAATACCAACAAGATCAGCTTTTGTTAAAGTGTTTCTTTGCCTTTACTATCAATGTTTAAGGATTTGGAGACCTTTTTACCATGGCATACAAAATTGGAAATCCAATACCATCAAGATCCACAAGGCCTTTGCTAGAGACTAAGGAATGAGTGGGGGCTTGGTCAGCCCACACTCTCTTGCAATGTTGCGTGCGTGTGTCAAGGGAAGGCTGAGTGTGTGGGGATTTGGAGCACGTGGGGGAGAGAGGATTTAGCAAAAAAGCTCTAGAAATTATCCAAGCATGTATATTTAAAATATTAACTAAAAATCTACTTTTCATCTTACATTCAACTTTTTTTCAGATTTGAATACTAAACATTCTCAAGAGTGTTCATATGAACTAGTGATAGTATCAAAGTATCAGTTTTTGACTGGTGGATGTTTAAAGCATTATTTTAGCGTTAGCTATAAATTCGAATTGTCATCAGTCATTTTTTAAGATATTAAGTCATATTTTCACATGGTAACAGGATGTAGTGTCTTCCACCGATATACCAACTTTGGTTCTGATATCTCAAAGATTTGCTGAGATGTGATCCAATTTCCTGTTTGATTGCTTTGTTGCCGAATTTGATTGGCTGTACCGGACAAATGGTTGTGAGGATCAAATTTATTTTCGATGACTTTTGTGAGGCTTGGTCTGAAAATCATCTCTGGTCATTTTGAAGAAGATTTGACAAAAATTGTGGGAGGAGTAGGCTTTCAAAGGTTTTTGATAAAACCGGAAATAGCGGAAAATCTATATAACCGCCATGGTGTGCGTTGAACTCGTCTTGATCCATGGAATCCAATGGTACCTCCTTTTTGAATGGGTCATATGGTTCAAAAGTTGTGTGTGTAAACACAAGTCCAACTTTGACCCATTGGTGGCCCTTGGTTAGTTGGACCAGGAGACTGTCCTTAATGAGTGTGCCAAATGTCACAAAAAGTTATTGAAGGGTTCTAGGGGCTGCCATTGACTTCCATGGTACAATAATAATAAAACTATAGAGCCCTGAGGCAGAGAATGTCTAATATAGAGAGAACTGCCACTCTAGGGAAACTTCCGTTTTCTGAACTGGTTGAAGTTCCATGTGAGGGCGCTAACGAGCGAGTGCAGAATGAATGGAGGTCTATGGAGCGGTATCCCTCAAAATCCACTTTTCTCAGGATAACATTTTTTGTCTAGTAATTTTAATTCTGAATTCGAAAGGGGAGGCAAAAAAATACACACTGCTGGCTGTTAGATTGTTTTAAAGTCGCCTTTCTGTTCTAAGCCTTTTAAAATGTTGATGACGTCCTACACATTGTACGGCCAGAGATGGTGCTTTACGGCGAGCTCTGTCGCTTTTTTTTCTCGAGGCAACAGCTGACAGGTTTGGCTAACCCTTTCAATACGCCTGCCAGAAAGAGTTTTGGTTTGCTAATAATCAGTGGCGATTTCCTTAAGACTGCAAGCTCAGCTTCCCCTGCAATAAAAAAAAATTATGGTCAAATATTTACTATTGTGTTAACATTTTGAATGCGTTAGAACACGTTCATATCGAAGGCTTTCTTTCAGAATCAGCTACATATATTAGCAGGTCGACTGACTGATTTCCTTCTCATACATTCCCGTAGCGTCACAGTGCATTTTCCCTGTTGAAGCTCAGCTTCCATGGACTTCAATGGGGCTGCTTTGAAAAAAAAAATCCTGTACCTTGAAACTATACGGTCATTGGATGAATGCTGAGATTATGTCCCGCCTCGGACGCTCAGCGTCTCTGGGGGTGAATGGAGGAGTCGGCTGGCCTGGACGCTCCGCGTGATGATTGGAGGGTCTGTTGGAAGACTGCATCTCCTTTTGATTAAGTCATCGAAGCTATTCAGTCAGTCCCATCGCGGATTTTGCAACTGTAGTTGAAAGACAAACAGCAGCAACCAATTTCTTGGTATTTGATGGCGAAATTGCTAACCAGTTTTCATTATAGGATTTCATACAATTATACACCACGTTCCTTGTTTCAGTTTAACTTAATTTCCCCATTTCCTCCTTGATTAATGTTGTTTTGTTAGATCGTTCGTTCATTCATTAATTCATTCAGTAGGCTAGGCTTGTTGTAAGGGTGAACTAGCCAAATAAATAAAACATTTTTAGGATGTAGGCCGAAAATGAGCTTCCCTCTTTGAAAGACCAGCAGCCGCCACTGCTAAGGATGTTGCCCTAAATCTGAGATTTCTCAACGACAATCAGGCGAAAGAGACAAATGTAGCCGTCTAGCTCCATAGACTCCCCTTTATTTTGCATTCGCCCGCGATCACCCCCAGTGGAACTCTGGAGGAACTGCAACCAATTTTGGTACAATGGGGCTAAATCCTGTAAAGCAAATTCCTTGATTTGTACATGATATAGGCTAAGTGTGAAATGAGTTCCTGAAAGCATGTGCAAAACGCGAAAATGTGTTGCACTGAAATGTGGAGTTAGACCCTTGAACAGTTTCTCTTCCGTTTTCAACTCAGATTTTGTATAGGCGGAGCCAAAACCCGACCGATCTACATCACAGCGACCAATCTACGTCAGATCACAGGCATTCTGTTACTCAGCTGGTACGATGCAAAGACAAAGTCATTAACACATAAAACACTCAGAGATTGCAGGTATGGCTGTTCTGATATCTGCAATTGATTTAGCTAGTGTTGTTGTTGTTACTAAATTAAATAAATCTGAGGGGGCAGAGCTTCAGCTCCTTCTGGCGACACCCCCCCTCCCAGTCTTACATGTTTTTCACTTTAAAATAATGGTCCACATCAATGGTAGTTCCTGCAGTATCGCTTGAGTAATTAGTGAAGATGTTTGTCACTTCAAAATAATGGTCCACATCACTAGTAGTTCCTGCGGGATGACATGGTAACGCTTGAGTAATTAGTGAGGAGTTAACATGTTTTTAATATAGACCTTTTTTTAAATGTAAACAATAACAGACCAGTTTAGAACGCAAGGCCCTGAATTACATCTGGTTAGCGCATCTCATACATTAGTCGCTAGCTACTTTACCATCAAGTTAACATGATATAGCGCATATTACCATCAATTAACCGGCTGTGAATAGCAGCGATACATCGAATAGTGTCCCCTAACCAACCCACTGGATCAGAACGTTATTTATTTTAGACTATAATTTATTTTAGGCTGATCTGAAATTCATAGCCTAAGGTAGAGCTAGAGCTAATCTATCCCGATGTCTACCACCATTTCAAATAGTCGCTAAATTAGCCTATCATATACTATTTGGTAGAGTGCGTTTACCGTCAGTAAAGAGGTTATAAAAGTCTGATGCCTACAACTATTTTTTTTTATGGGATTCAACAAACAATGTACATATTAAGATAGAGACGGCTTAAAAGACCTAGACCAGCTATGATGCCTGCATACTAAATGCAACGGCGGGAAGGTGTGCAGCGGGTAGGCTGTATCTGCTGCAGCATGGTTACTTGTTGAATAACTTCTGTGAAATTGTAGTAATTAATAAATGCACCGATAAATGTTCAATATGATCTGTTGGTTTTACATCATCCACCTGTCATTTCTGAACCCATTGTATGGTCGAGGGTTAAAAACCAGGTGGATAAGAGAGTTAGCCATAGCCTAGGACTACACATGCAGTGTCAGATCCACAACCGTTTTATCTCTACTGAAGTATATTTATTGTTCAGGTGGATCCCTTGCCTGTTGCGCAAATTCATTTTAGTAACCTAAGCCAGGACACATCCCACTGATGCTAGGCATGATTGGAAATTCCCTTCCATGACAAGTTATGGCACCCTAAATAACCCAGATAGCAAACTTTATTGAAACTACGCTTTCAACGCTAATTTAATGGAACCAACGTCAGACTATTGTGACCCATAATCATGCACCCTTATTTAATATTGAAACAACAATGAAAAATCAACGCTATTCTAACGGTATTTCCACCAATATTACTAATGAAGACATTAGGAAAAGATTTTCAAAACAGAGCGTTTGAGCTTTCATTTTCTCAAAGGCGGAGAAGAATACCCAGGGCTCTGTTTACACCTATCAACATTTGTAGCCACTGCAGGGCCAAAGGCAGGCTCTGGGAAGTCATTTTAACGTTAAATAACCTCCTAAAGTGAAATATCACGGGTCATGGGACCTTTTAGTTCGGTGTTAATGTAGTACTACCTATTACTTCCTGCATAGCTACTTGTTAACAACGGACCATTATTCTGTTTACCTGTTACCTGCAAGTCTTTAATTGCTTAAATGTTTGATGCTGCTAGTACACCACGGCATGACAAGATACTTGCTGTGGAACAGTCTTACTAGCACATCTATGTACGTTATATCTATACGTTGTTGCTAACGTGTGCTGACGTTGTGACGTTGTAACGTTAGGCTAGCACTGAGTTCCCTTTGTGCACACAAGGCACTTTTTGCCACAAATGAATTGAGGAATCATGGGGTGGGGAAAAAAATGATAATAATATATATGTGAGAGAACAATAGTTGTGCTCGCCGAAGACTTGAGCACAGCCAATAATAATAATAATACATATGTGAGAGAACAATGGTTGTACTCGCTAAAGGCTTGAGCAGAAAATTGTGGGGTGTGCTTTTTTGTACGTCTTTCGACTGGTTAAATCCTGCGATTCCCACACAGCAAAAGTGTAGTTGTTAACTAGCTCTACAATTTACTGAGGCTAGGTCTGAATCTAGGAGCAAAACGGAGCACAGCTGCCAGCTGTAGGTATACGCAGGTAGCAACACTAGTGCTGAATAACTATTTAGCTGGTCAGCTTGATGACGCCGGGTAAGTAGGGCTTGTGAAATTGCTCACCAAAAGAACGAAGGGGAACCCACTTGTCTAGCAGATAGACATGTTCGTAGGTACCTAGCGAAAAGTAGCCTCAACTTTCCTCGACTTTTAGCTACAGTACTATGCTGAGGGCTCACTGTGTTACTAAAACGGTGTATCTATGCGTGTGTGCATCGTTGCTAACGTGTGCTGACGTTGTTGTCTAAATATCCTTAGGGGTGGGAAAATAATAATAATATATATGTGAGAGAACAAAGGTTGTGCCCTTGCTGAAGGCAAAGCACACCCAATAATAATAAATATATATGTGAGATAACAATAGATTGATCTCTTGCCAAAGGCAAGCACATCCAATAATATATATGAGAGAGACTATACACAGAGACTATAAACAGCAATACCTATAGTAACGACTTTGTAGTTACATAAGAACTGCTACCTAGTTATACTTTACATCTGTTTAGCAGAAACTAAGATGTAAAACAATTCAAACTTGGTATAGGGGAGGTTGAGCTTTCCCGGGGTAAATGGATATTGACATTGAAGTAGGCCTAGTAATCTAGTTGTAATTTAGTTGTCAGTGCTTTTAAAATTGCTTTTTACTGCTGTAATTATTTGGTTATTTATTGGTATTGGATGATGGGGTTGCTGTTTTTGTATTTCCCTATGTTGTGTTTTTGTTTGTTGATGCCAGTCTTGGCTAGGACAATCCCGTAAAATAGATTTTTCTTGGTTTATTAAAGGTTAAATAAATAAATAAAAGTGTCTTTGTGCTGTCCTCAGGTATCTCCAGGTTCAGAGGAGGATGAACATGAGGGTCCAGTGTGTGAGAAGCTGGGAAGGATCCAGTTTAGCGTGGGCTACAGCTTCCAGGACTCTACCCTGACTGTAAAGATTCTGAAGGGCCAGGAGCTACCCGCCAAAGACTTCTCTGGAACCTCAGACCCCTTCGTCAAACTCTACCTGCTGCCCGACAAGAAGCACAAACTGGAGACCAAAGTCAAGAGGAAGAACCTCAACCCCCATTGGAATGAGACATTCCTGTTCGAAGGTGACAACAGTCACAGAGAACACACAAGATTGTTCTTGTGTTCAATCTGTAACTCTATGTAACACATACTTGTGTTGTGTAGGCACTGTCTCTTTTTCACACACACACACTCACAAAGATACACACACCGACAAGACCTGTGTGTATATCTCCCAGGATTCCCCTATGAGAAAGTGGTCCAGAGGACCCTGTACCTGCAGGTTCTAGACTACGACCGCTTCAGCAGGAACGACCCCATAGGAGAGGTGTCCATCCCCCTGAACAAGCTGGACCTGGCCAACATGCAGACCTTCTGGAAAGAGCTCAAACCCTGCAGCGATGGCAGCGTAAGCATGGGGAGGGGATAACAGGGAGGGGTGGGTTGTGACTTGAGGTTATTTCAGACCTGTCCAGACCTGCAGGAAAGAAAAGATAGAAAGATGGATGTTTGAAGTGAACTCTAACTCTTTGTTATTGTTGTTTGTGTGTGTGTTTGTGTGTCCTTGTATGTTTGACAGGGGAGTCGAGGAGACCTGCTGGTGTCCCTGTGCTACAACCCCACAGCCAACACCATCACTGTGAGCATCATCAAAGCCCGGAACCTCAAAGCCATGGACATCGGAGGGACCTCTGGTACATACCCACTCTTATTTTACTTCATACACCCACACACATGCTGTCACAGTTGCTGATGCCAAAGCACATTTTCTGTGATTTCACGTGAAATAAATTGTCAGATATCGTTCCCTGTTAAACAGTTCAACCCTTTATCCTCCTTTCCGCTTTCCTTCCATTCTCTCCTCATGTCCTCCTCTTCCTCCCTCATTCCCTGTCAGACCCCTATGTAAAAGTATGGTTGATGCATAAGGACAAGCGTGTTGAGAAGAAGAAGACAGTTGTGATGAAGCGTTGTCTGAACCCGGTCTTCAACGAGTCTTTCCCTTTCGACGTGCCTGCCCACGTGCTGAGGGAGACCACCATTATCATCACCGTCATGGACAAGGACAAACTCAGCCGCAACGATGTCATTGGAAAGGTACCATCTCCTCTCTCACTACCGGACCACCACCTTTATTCTATGGTCTCATCCTCCCCCCTTTCTCCCCTCTCTTCTGCCCTCCTTTTCATCCATCCTGATGATGGACCCCCCACCCAAATAACCAGCATACGCTGCCCCCTGCTGGCTCTGACAAACAGACTCACAAGCACACAATGACACAGAGACCATCTTCAAACTGTTACATGCACCACATTCAACTCTACCAATACCAACACACTTAGAAGCTGTGAAAGATAGACCCTTACTCACATTTACAGTGGCTATCCTTGGCGAATAGCAATCCAGTGAGATTGATATCCATTGATCGTGTGGCTTGTTTGTGGCAGAGATGCAACTATCCCATTGATTTTCTGACACACTGTAAAGCTGATCCTTGCAGCCTTACTTTTGGGTCCCAATAGGGGATATTGACACCTTAAGTCATTTAAGCACACCATATCACCACCGGCTGTAGTCTTAACTAGCCCCTTCCTCCTCCTCTCCATCTTTCTATCTCCATCTCTGTCCCTCTATCTCTCTCTGAGTTTGTCCCACTCTGTCCATCTCCCTCTCTCTACTACCACTGACCTTAGTCTATAGTTCTCCCTAACACACACACACACACACACACACACACACACACACACACACACACACACCACACACACTGTATACCAGATGGTTTGGGAATGAGTGCATCCTTCAGTGCTTTGGTGTATCATTACAAGTGTCTGGCTCTCACCCTCTCCTTCACTGTCACCAGTGTGCCCTTCTCAGGATGTTGCCGTGTTAAACAGCTGTTTCCTCCCTGAAAAAAACATTGTTCAGTTTTAGACCTGAATTAAATTATAATTAGGGTGATTGGCTGGCTGAGTGGGGACAGCAGTGAGAAGTCAAGCTTGCAGAGTTGATCTTTCCTCTCATTGCTTAGACAGCACTCACAACATCCATCTAAGTGACATTACAGCTTATCTTCACATAATCAATCTGT
Organism: Hypomesus nipponensis; assembly: GCF_054491055.1. Classification (NCBI taxonomy): domain Eukaryota; kingdom Metazoa; phylum Chordata; class Actinopteri; order Osmeriformes; family Osmeridae; genus Hypomesus; species Hypomesus nipponensis. The sequence continues at coordinate 18,736,515 of NC_140379.1, read as the reverse complement.
CGTAATATATGTCTCTTTCTGTCACCCTTTTTCTTTCTTCCTGCCTGCCTCTAAATCTGTCAGATTTACCTGTCATGGAAAAGTGGTCCAGCAGAGGTCAAACATTGGAAAGACATGATGGGTCGTCCTCGTTCCGCTGTTGCCCAGTGGCATGCTCTCAAAGCCTGAGAGACTCCCCAGGACCAGACCCTAGAACCCAGACCCCAGTCACCGCCATCAGCCTCTTTCCTCCAGATTCCAGATCCCCAGAATCCAGAATGAGACTCTGTGTCCTGTCTCCCGGACTCTGGACACTACCCTTCCACCTTCAGAGTTTATGCTGGGTGGTTGGCGTTACACCCCCCTCCCCGGTGTTCAACCCCTGAGCAGTACTCCCTCCCAACCCCAGCGTCAGGACCTGGTGAGCTGACATTGTCTGCCAGGTGAATGGAATGAAATGGTTTCTGGGACTTACAGTAACCATCTTCACACCTTCTCCACCAGGGCCCTGGGTGAATTAAGGAATCCTTCATTTACTTGGCTCTTCCTACTGCTCAAAGTGTCCTGGATGGTTGTCTACATTAATATTCACCTTCACCCTTTTAGAACCTCCCCTGTCCATCAAAACAGTATCAGCAGAGTGAGAGGCTGAGGCTGACACTGAGGAAGATGAAGGATCAAAAGCGAAGCTCGTTTTCCTTTTAACACTTATTCTGCACACATTCTTTTTGTCTATCATACCTCCTATCTCTTTTTGCATCTTTACACTACATCTGTATGGCTTTGTCAGACTGTATTTATTATAACATAAATGGCAATGTCATACATTTTTTTCCAACTGTCTATATTCAGTGCACAAAGAAATATGGATGTTATGGCCGAGGATCAGGGACGTGCACAGGCATTTGCTCTAGCATGTCACTTTATTTATCATACAAGCTCAAAAAAGCGATCAACATTTTTAATCCTATATTTATTAACAGTACTTTACCACAGTTATATAGTACAGTACAGTTATGCCATCATAACCTTAGCTTCTCTCTTCTCTACAGAGCGCACAATAGAGGGTTTTCACCGACGTCATGTTCTGGGCGGTAACCCGGATGCGCGGCCATATTGGAGGCGTATATAAAGAACGTATATTCTATACTCTTTGGTACAACTGTAGGCATGTCTAAACGACCAAAATGGTCATCAAAACGCGTCCAAGATCCAAAGGCATATAGGGAAGGACTTGGACCACAAGAAAAGGGTCGATATTTTGAGAAATTAGGAGTTATTGGCAGTGCAGATCCCTACCAGTTAACATAGCTCCCTCTACTTGGATTTGTGACGACCCGGTGATTCTGCCTTCAGTTGGATATCCCGATATTGTTAACTACCTTTCTCGCCGAACCCATACACATGCAGTAGTTTGATATGAATTAAATTATGTCAATGTCAGCTTTACAGTAAAATAAGCACAGTAAAAACAATAAAAGCAGTAATTGTTTTTACTATTTACTATTACAAATATTATCATTACAATAGAACATTTGTTATGAGCCGCTGAAATAAATATTTCACAATACCTGACAAGAAATATGCCGAACACATAGGGATGTTGTCCAGATTTTTCCCTCGTAGATCTTGGTTGAGCTTTGCCAACCACAAGCGCCTCCTTTACTCAGATAATCTCTGGCATTCCTCTCCCTGGTTTTTAATAACTTTTGGAAGTCGATACTATACCAAATGTTTTTCTCGATCTGTCCTATTGGTACAACCTGAAACACGGCAATAATTCAACATTTTCCTTGACGACGTTCGGGATATACTTCACTGCCAGTGCTTTGTTGTGATGCAGAGTGCCTCCAAGATGGCGACTTCCGGTCCGATGACGCGTCGTGAAAACCCTCTATAATGTAACAGACTGGACATAATGTAGCTACGTCAGCCTGCTGCTATAGGCTATTACCAGAGCCCGTCTACGGAGAACCTGTCCACTCCTTATTAAGCCCCATTTTACCGAATTTGGTTGCAGTTCCACAAGAGTTCCACTGGTGGTGATCGCGAGCGAGTGCAAAATGAATGGGAGTCTATGGAGCTAAACGGCTACATTTATTTTTTTTGCCTGATTGTTGTTGAGAAATCTCAGATTTGATTGTAGTTTTTGCATGTTCAACATGGATTATAGGTTGAATGTTGAATGAACGAGTACTTATCTCCTTTCGATTTCTTACAGGGTGAGTTGTTGTTGCCCATAACACGCTAGCATTCTGCTAATGAATGCTGATTGGTTAGTGAAGGACTGATTACGACCAGAGATCCCGCTTGATGGCATCCAAAGCGGAACCAGAATGTCAGAGCATTAGCAACATTAGCAACAACATTAGTAAGCCAAAACTCTTTCTAGCATGTGTATTGACAGGGAGAGCCTAACTTGTCAGCTGTGTTGTCGATGCCTCCGGAGAAAAAAGAAGTGACCAGAGCTTGCCGTAAAGCAGTATCTCTGGTTGTCCGATGTGTATGACATCATTGACATTTTAAAAGTCATTGATATAAAAAAAGCATTTTAAAATGTAACACCCAGCAGTGTGTATTTGTTTTGCCTCCCCTTTAGAATTCAACATTCAAATTACTAGACAAAAAATATATATCCAGAGAAAAGTGGATTTTGAGGGGTTTAGCTCCATTGACCTCTATTCATTCTGCACTCGCCCTCATATGGAACTAGAGTGGAACTGCAACCAGTTTAGAACCCGGAAGTTTCCCGAGAGTGGCAGTTCTCCCCACATTACATTTATTCATTTAGCAGACGCTTTTATCCAAAGCGACTTGCAAGAGAGACCTTTGAAAAAGTGCATAGGTCACTGATCATAACACCGAGATATCCACAAACATTGGACGCGTTTCCCAGATTCCTTAAGAAGCTCTTAAGCGCTGAAACCTTCTTAGGAGCTCTTAAGAGCGCTGTGAAAGAAGGACGTGTTTCCCAGAGTCGTTCTTAGCTTAAGAAGATCTTTCACTAAGAAGGAAATGTAAGATCAGCCTGACCCACTCTTAACAGCCTTCTTAGCGACCAAACGCTCACTGCAGCCGCGTCAGGGAAAGTTATATCTGACACTCAAAGGAATACTAAAACCATGCGTGATGATAAATGTGCGCCCACAGCTGCAGAACACTGATGCAAGAAAAATAATAGCATAATAAGAAAAATTACGATATAAAAATAATTGCTCATGTGTTCCTGTAGCTACATAAATAAAATGAATCATCATTACTATCACTCATTACGTTTTCACAAACATTCGGCATCTGCATGAGTTGACATTAGATATAAAAACATCAACAACCCTGTGGTATTTCACAGAAATCAGGGAAACTGACAGGTGTAATTGAACTCAGCTGGAACCTCATCAAGAGATAGAGGCTCCACCTCAGTCTATATATGAAGGCGTTGCTTAAGTCCACGCGAGTGAGACACCATTGCTGCAATACAGCATATTCTCGCTGCTAATCAACAGAGTCGCCGTGCGCAAAGCCAGATAGTTTATATAAATGCCCATGTGCGTCAGCACTTCTCCCCACTGAATGTGCTGTCGGGCCGGGCTGTCCAGTCCAAGTACCGGCTTCCCCGTATGGAGATCCAACGCCTCGTCACGTTAGTGTCACCACACATCCGGAGGGCAACCCGCTGCAATGTTGCCCTCAATCCGGAGGTGCAGCTCCAGGCCTTGTTGCGTTTTTACGCAGTGGGGAGCTTCCTGGATGTGGTGGGGGACGGCACCATCCTCAGCAAGGCATCGGTTTCACGGGGTGTGGCAGCCGTGACATCCTGCGCCATGCCCGGACACATCCAAATGCCCACCACACGGGACGAGGTCCGTCAGGTCCACAGTGGATTTCATGCCATGGCTGGGATCCCCCGGGTAGTCGGTGTCGTGGATGGCACACTGATCCCAATCCACTACTCCCAACAATAAACCCACTACCACTACCATCACACATCAACTATCATGTATAGGGCTCAAGGCCGTAGCCATGGAGTCAACATTGGGGGGTACGAATGACATTTTTCATGATAATTTCGGACAGCGTATGTGGTTGCCTGTCGTAGCGTAGCACATTTATATTTTTATATCAATATATTGGGGGGGACATTTTGACCAGATTTGAATAGTGGGGGGGATGTGTCCCCCCAATATGTATTATGATTACGGCCTTACACAGTGTTGTGTGTGATTCGTGCGTTGATAAAGTGGTGGGTGATCGATTTTCCTAGCATCGATTGATTTAGTTTCAACACCACGGCGGTGGACAGCTCCCACTAAGAGCTTCTTAAGAGGCTTCTTTGGCGGGATCTTAAGAAGGCAGGTAAGAACGTGTCTGGGAAACACCCCTATCTTAGCACTCCTTCTTCGCCGAACCCTTCTTAAGAGCCTTCTTAAATCCTTAAGAACGATCAAATCTGGGAAACGCGGCCATTGCGGGTAATATTAGACATTAGACATTCTCTGCTATTACTTAGCTTTGGTTTATGTAAGGTAGCATGATTATATGTCAATAAAGCAAGGTAGCGTGATGTGATGTAAACGTTACAAGCTCATGCTGCACATAATTTGTGTATATATATTTTTTCTATTCACAGGGCATTTGTCATTATCTCCATTACTTCAAAAAGTCAGGTGAAAGTGGAAGGGTTTTCCCTCCTTCACTCGCAGTGAATCAGAATCCGAAATGGATTTATTCGCCATGAATGTTTGCACAGACCAGGAATTTGCTTTGGCAGGGAGGTGCATACATGTAATAAAAATATAGGAATCTTAAATTTAAATGTGGTCTAAGTATACTAAGGATACATAAACTAGCAATACTAAGTGGAATACAAATAAAATAAAATATACAGGTGGGTGGGAATACAAACAATGTCATGTGACAGATGGGGCAGAGGGCAACGTTGATGTTATGGTGGCAAAATAAATGAACACAGAACTGGGTGATATCAAAATTTAGTTTTATTTAACTTTACTAATGACGGGTTTATCGTATTGATGCAGCCCAAAAAAATGAATAAGAATATTGACTTTCTCCAGAGTGGCAGATCAGCCAAACGGGCTGTTGCCCGGGAAACAATAGCCCGTACCTGTGCACGTCCCTGCCGAGGATACATATTTACATTGCACACTCATAGATTACATTAAATGGAGGTACAGACAGTTGCTTTTACACTCAGGGAGACAGTGGGGTTAACATTTTTGATCTATCACTCTGTCACACTGTTTTGAAGATAGAGTATAGATTGACATTTAGCTAAACATTCTGCTCAAGCTCTCTTCTCTCTTTGGCACCAGTGTTGTTCGTCCCTGGCTGGAACCCTTATTGTCTATGCGTGCTGTTGGTAATGTGCCGTGACCCCTAACAACTGTCTAGAACAACAAAAAAATGATAAAAATTACAGAAGAATTTACACGGTGGTTTGTAGACGAATTGTATAAAGTCGTTATTGTTTTCTGGAAAAGATACCCTAAGCAAGGACAAAAATGTAAAGTCAATGTTTTGTTTGAAAACCTAGTATTTTTAAGAATTTAAAATAACATGTTTTTCCAGAGACAGAAAACAGCAGCAAATAACTGCTTTTTAAAGCTGTAATTTGCGAGTGTGTATTTTGGGTTTCACTGGTAAATCAACGTAATCAAATGAACGGCAACTCTCTCTGTTGCTTTCTCATGATAGCTTCATTCTGTGCAGATATAGGCTACATGTATCTCTCACAATGTATATTGTGAGTGAGCGAGTGGGTGAATGAAGGCATGAGTGAGCAATTGAGTGAGTGAGAGAGCCTACCCTGCTCTTGGTTAATCTAACCTGACCAGGGGGGTATTCCAGAAAGCGGGTTCAACAAACTGTGAACCTAACCCTGAACTCTAAGTTGGTTTACCCTAAAATGGTAAACTCTGACTTTTAAGCACGGGCATGACAACTATTGAAAGCAAGGGCGTAACCACGCATTCGTGTCCCCTCCAATATTGAGAAAATACCTATCTGTCTCCCCCCAATATACAGCAGAAAATGTGTAAAATATACGTTCTCCTTTTATGAACCCTGTCAATGGATCGGTCTCTTGTTATTATGTTATTTCAGTTTGTTAAGAAAAACATAAGTGTGTAAATCCCCCCTCCTAATTGTACACTTGTGTGATTTTGTTTGAATCCACCTTGCGTCGTCTGCGTTGTCATGGTTACCTAACACTTTTTTGTCAGTCAGTTGAGTGCAAAGAAAGTAACATTAGTTAACTTGTTGAGTAATGGAGGATTTGAGGTTACCTGAAAAGCGGAGAAAACTGCACCAGCAGCCAATATGCTGTTTTTTTCAGTCAGTAAGTAACTTGATACTGAGCTAACTGTGTAAGCAAATAAAACGAGTATCCTCATACAAGCATGAGTCGCTGTTTTTCTGATAAAATTACATGTGGTCACAATGCAGGCAGTCACTGTCTCTGAGAAATTACACTATTCCTTTAGATGTGAATAAGAATGGTCAATGTAGTCCTCAAAACTATGTTCTAAATGTGTGAATTTTCATATATAAATACAGAATTGTAGGCAATGCACTTAACAACAAAAATTATAGGGAAGGGTATTCATTTGGACCCCCCAACGTCTAAACCATGGATACGCCCTTGATTGATAGCAATATAACTTGACGTTTTGTTACGATACTGAATTTAAAAGTACAAAAAACCCACCAGGAGCACCGACAATGTCGACAACCGGCAATTTTTTGCGAGACGCTTGTGAAATCAGCTGCAGGATGATAAAATACACCATATTAGTTGATATATTTGAATACAAAACCATGTTATTAAGATTTTACTACATCAATTGTAGACTACTGTGAACGTTTGTAAAGTTATAGACTTTTATTACTTATGAGGCCTACCTAGGCCTACTTTATCAATATTCACCCTATACAAAACCTAACTTCACAACGTGCTTTGTACGCAGCAAACTTAGGCTGACCCCACCAAATCTCACTCCAAGGTTTTAGCCCTGGTAAGGTAACGTTACGGTTGCTGTTAAGCATTCTCACTATTGCTTTTCAACTTCTCAGTTCTTCCGCTGCTTTTTGGCCTTTAACTAGTCCTGCATACTTTCACCGATTCCTATAATTTTGGAATCAAAACGTTCAGCTCCTTCAGGAGATGTTGGCTATGACTTTTGGACAGTTTTAAATACATGAAAAATGTAGCTCCTTCTTGATTTTTTTGATTGAGCAGCCAGCAGTGTGGCACTCTGCTGGCTGCTCTTTTTCTGATATTCAACTAAATTGTCAAACAAATTCCTCTGACATTCATACAGTTTAACTTACAGAAACAAGTTATACCTTAAAATGTAGGAAAACCTGTCCTCTTTCAGCCAATGTAACTACTAAAGAGCTCACATTTACAGATTTTCAGCTTTGAGCCTTGAACCTAGCCTGGCTGCCAGCCCAACTTCTCCCCGCCCACAAAAAAATTTGGTCGGGAAGGTGGGTCTGGAGGGTCTCATATTGGGAACAACTACATAAAACCAGGATCTGGGCGGACCAATGAAATGTCCAGGGCGGGCTTTATACGATGATGGACAGATGATAAACAGTAACGTAATCAACAACGTCACGAAAGAGCCCTTGGGTTGAATTCGTTTTCAACAAACAACATAATACGTGGCTCTGATTGGTTGTAGGTCTATCCAATTGAGCGTAGAGGCATTTGTTTTACGAGTTCGGTTGAAACACGCTCCGTACTCAAAGCCCAACGGAGAGTTTTCAGACTCATATTCTGACTAGAATTATTATGAGTATGACAACGTCAGGCTACCTTGAACCGAGAGCAGCCTTTCAAATTCTCTCACTAACTTCAATGGAGAGGTGGGTAAAATTTGTCAGAGAAGGCCGAAAGGAAGACGATTTTAAAACTACCGGTAGAGTCGTATGCACAGACATATAAAGGACATCTCTGGGTTCGGCAGGAGTCTTGGGTCTCGGAAAATATCCTAATTTTTTGGATTGGACGTATCATTTTGCGTCTAGGTTAACTTGTTTGAGGTGTGGATTCTAGCTACATTTCTCATAATTGAGCGAGCGCGATGGCTCTCCATAACTAAAAACCGTTCGACTTTTTTTCCACAATCAACCAAATTGGCCAAACAAGGTATGTACATGATCTTAAAGTGTGCAGAATCAGAATCAGAATTGGATTTATTCGCCATGAAAGTTTGCACAGACAAGGAATTTGCTTTGGCAGGAAGGTGCATACAGTAAACATATAGGAATCTTAAATTTAAATATGTGGTCTAACTATACTAAGGATACATAAACTAGCAGTACTAAGTGGAATACAATTAAAATAAAATAGACAATAAAGTAGAATATAAGTTGCCAATTTACAATATAAAATACAATATAAAATACAAATATTACAGGAGTTGAGTGTAGTGCAAAAAGTTTTTAAGGACTAGCTAATCTAGCTAGATCGTTTCTATTTTAGCAAGTTTTACAGAAATCTGCAAAAATTGAGGCTCGATTTGTCATAGCTGACCGTCACGAACAGCCAAACCAGGGCTTGGGTAAGTGTTTGCTGCAGCTGGAGTTAATCCTACGAACAAACGCTTCGTAACTGGAAAGTTTTTACTTTTAATTGACGATATTGAACACAGATGTAAAGTAACTTGTCTTTACTCTAAATATCTTCTCCGTTTTCAATTTGAAGTAGTAGATATACTTATGTAGGAAATCTTCCATTGCATCCTCTCTCAAGCTTCACGCCTTCGGTTATTATTCAAGCCTACGGTGTTAATACATACCACTTTGACACACTTGCAAGAAATGATCCGCTGGTTAGATGTAGCATGATCTTGTTATTTACTATAAAAAACTCACTAGGGACAACGACAACATCAGCAACCCTGTACTATGAATTATTATTTTGATGTCATCTTAAATTAAGTGTCTGAACAGGACTGGGTGTGCAGGCAAGCATGATTAGTTTCTCCTCCGTCTTGAACCTGATACCTAGATTCTAGGTTAGAAATGTTGCCAGTCTGTTGCCAATGACCAACAGTTGCTACGTTTTTCCAGCAAGGACAAGTCATTCCAGTGTTGTCCTTTTACCTTAAAATCCATTCACCCAGACTTCAGCAACTGGTTTTCTGCTAAATTTTCACATTTTCCTGCAGCTCATCTTTCAGAAATGTTCCACTTTTTGTTTAGCATTTTTCTTCTTCTTTTCTTCTGTTTTCTGCCTTCATCTTGCTCCAGGTCCTTTCAAAAATACCTTTCACAGCAGTATCTTCCAACTGCCAGTACTTTTGCATTTTTTTTCTCTTTAATGTACTTTTCTGCCTTCATCTTGCTGCAGGTCTTTTCTAACATACATTTCAGGTCTTTTTAAACTCCAGCAAAAATTTTTTTGCAAAATGTTCACATTTTTATGCATTGTTTCTATTCTTTCTGATTGTTTTCACTTTTTGTTTTGCATTTTTTTTCTATTTTCTGTAGTTTTATGCCTTTGTCCAGCTCCAGCCCCTATTTAAAATACCTTTTGGGCACTTTGAAGCTTCAGATTATAACTTTATAAACATTTTCACAATTTTCAGCTATCCCTATTCAGGTTTTCAGGTTTCTCACTGCTGTTTCGCAGGAACAGCCTTTTCTAGTTGTTGGAATGCTGCTTCAGCATTCCAAGTATTGTTCTTTGAATCTTTAATCAACGTATTTTTCTTCTATTTCTTCTGTGGCATGTTTCAGCGCCTTCAAATCTTCAGCTATTAAAACCGTTCAGCTACCAAAAAATTCAGCAGTTTCAGGCCATTCCTGCCATGTCTTTTCAGCTTTGTACCTCTTATGCTTGAATTAATATAAATCAATATTCATAATATTTTTTATATGGGTTTCCAATGGAGTTTTCTTTCAAATCCTCTCAAACTTCTTAAACTTCTTCAACTTCCAAATCCTTCTTCTTCCTCAATCTTTCAGCTAGAGCCACCATTTAAACTTTAAATATTGACAAAACCATAAAATATTTTTAAATTATTCAGCTTTTTGATATCTATTCAACTTTTTTCAATATCACTGATTATGTTTCATGAGTTTTTCAAACCGTTTCTGAGATGTACATGGGTGTGTATGTGAAAGCCTAAAGTGCAGACTAAAACGCTTAGAGTGAAGAGGAGCTTTGGATGTCGTTGAAAAAATATGTATAGTTTGCCAGCATTGCCACAATTTTCTCTCTTCATGCTTCGTTTTTGGATCAATAGATAGCTAATTTTGTGCTGGTCGTTGTCTCTGGAATCCAACAGACTGACAGTGCGTTCACACTGCAGCGACACAATGCGAGCGACAACATGTTTTCCATTCATTTTCTATGGAGCCAGGCGAATCGCTTTCATGGTGCATTGTGGGTAGCGACGCGACAGAGTTGAGATTTTCTCAACTTTATGCAAATGAGGAGCGATTTTCGCTAGCGGTGGCCAATCGGAGTATTTTCTTATTTCTCGTAGTAGCAACCATGGTAAACATTTCTAGCTTTCAAGGTAGAGGAGAAACTAATCGTTTGTGTGGCTGCTTACCCAGTCCTGTACGATATATAGCTGTATTCGTACAGAGATGTTAATAATTAAAAAATTATGCATGGCGCAACGTTGCCGAAGTTGTTGGTACTTGTACTTTCTAATTCAGTTTAGTCACATTACGTAACTTTGTTCTGTAGCAACTAGCTAGCCCGGCTGGAACTGCCTATCGTATCGACAGATTAACAGAGACTTTGAGTAATATAATAAAACATTTTTTACACATGTCAACGTGTATGTCTATTAAACAGTTTTGTATTTTGTATACAAGTTGTATTTTGATCGATGTTGCGAGTACGTAAACCCAAGTCTGCACACTTGGCCATTACAACTACAACAGTGACTTTAGAGAACTACATTCTACATGAATCTGTTTGAAACGCCCCCGAGCGTGGTGAACTGTGGGAAGGTGAGCGATGGCAAGCGATTCGCGTTGCTGCAGTGTGAACAGGGTTACACATTTGTTCAGAGCCCCACGAAAGCGAGACAAAGTCCAACTCTCGCCCCATAGAGTCCAATGCAAATCTGGTGACAAATTTGTAAGAAAAGGCAAAAGCAACCAGATTTAGAAATTGCCGGTAGAGTCGTATTTCTGACCGCATAGACATATAAAGGACATCTCTAGTTTCGGCAAAGTCTTGGGTCTCTGAAAATATTCGTATTTTTGGGATTGGACGTATAGTTTTGCGTCTAGGTTAACTGGTTTGAGGTGTGAATTCTAGCTAAAATTCTGTTATTCTCTGCCCTCAGCGCATTAGCAGCCATACCGTGGCAACCACACAAACAGACGCTAGTCTCTTACACAGGTGATTGGTATTAGCTGATTAGTGGAGACACAAGACAAGCTATTCAGTCAACTCGTCTCATTAAAAGACTAAGAGCACCACAACACAACGACTACAACTACCGATACTGCTATATCTTATGCCACACTACAACTACTAATTCTGCAGATGCTGCTAATATCTCTTTTACTAACTACTATACTGTTTTGTTCTACTACGCCACTGACTGCGTTCACTTGACCATGAGAAACCCGATAGCAATTGTCGGTTTATGCCAATAATACAATTACTCCGTTTACATGTGTAATTAGTTATGCGATTACTCAAACACGTCTACATGATTCTTTTTATGAATCGTTGTATGCTCCACGGACAAAACTTGCACCATCATCCTTCTGCAACAAAGGGTTGCCGTGTCTTCCTGTATCAGCCCTACTGCTGTATGTTTCATTCAATCAAAACATTGAATCCTACTAAGAAAGCCGAGTAAACGCACTCAATGATAGGCTACATCTGCTACTGATATTACTATCCCAACTATAATTTCAGCTATTAAAACTATAATATTCTTGTTACAACTAGGTAGCCTACTTCTTCTCATGTTTAACAGTTCAACTTTCAGCTTCTCCCGCATTGTAGGCTTTAAGCTCTTATAGCTATATCAACAAAGCTCTCACACAAAGCTCAAACAAAGCAACAAAGCTAATCTAGCTGCACTAACAAAGCTATAGCTTTGTTCAGCTTCCACACTGCCTCTTGAAATTAAACTTTTCTTCACAATTGCTTCACAACGTTCAAACATATTCTCCCGCATTGTATTTAAGCACTGAGCTTTGTTAGATGATGCAGTTCAGCTTCCACACTCCCTCTTTTGTGTGAATCATACATTTTTTAAATTAATTTCAGCTTGCGGGTATTTTCTAATTTCTATATTTTCAGCCATTCCATTTTTTTTCTTCTCCAGATTTCTGCATTTCAACGCATTTTCAGCAGGAAATGCATGTTTTAGTTTACGCTAGCTGTTCCACTAACAACAATGTTAAAGGTCACACGACATGGAAACTTCATTTTAGGAGGTTATTTAACATTTATATGAGTTCCCCTAGCCTGCCTTTGGTCCCCCAGTGGCTAGAATTTTCGATAGGTATAAACCAAGCCCTGGGTGTTCTTCTCCGCCTGAAGGCTCAATTGCTCTGTTTGAAAATCTCCTCCTAGTGACGTAGATAGGTTACCTCCCCTCTCTCTGCTTTGCCCGCCCAGATCATCTGGCCCGCCCATGAGAAACTGGGCTACCACCGTGCAAGGGCGATATTGTTTTTTCCTGGAGAGACATCATGACGAGCAAACAAACGAAGCATAACAGATGCTCAGTGCTTGGATGTACAAATCAAAAGTATTTTTTTAGTTCCTTCATCCAAGCCCCTGCACAACCATTATCTTAATGTTATTTTCGCTAGAAATGCGCCAACACAACTTCCCAAAGTTTTGTATGTCTGCGCCAAACATTTCAGCCACTACTGTTTCCTCAACTTGAGCCAACACAAAGCTGGCCTTGTTGAAATTAAATTCTGGATCATTACTAAATCTCCTTGGTCAAGCTACAAACCTTGGACAAGTTAACTAACGTTATATCATTTTGTTGCTTTACTGCATATGGTTACCTAGCTTGCTACCCTTAGAATGTGGCTGTAACATTAGCTCTGCAGCTAACAGCTGAGTTACTGTTGCTAATGTAAAGATAGATGGCATCAAGTGTGTGTGTGAATACAAACGCAGTAACGCCAGTGTTGTACACTTCTTTGTTATTTGGACAACCGTTCTGCTGTTGGTGTTATGGCTCGCGATTTCCGCCTTTCTCCTCATTGAAATGACTATGAGTGTGCACCTCTGCAAACCAGATTGATCAGATGAGAATGGCTAAATTCGAGGCCTCTTACAGCAACGGGGCTACTAGCCATTGCGATACATCCATTGTAAACATTAGCGCATGTTGTCGCCCCTCTCCTTCTCATTAGCATTTAAAGCTACAGACACAGAAACAGCGCGTTTTGAGGAAAGCTCATTGAGGGACTGCTCGTAGTGGCTGTAGGCTAATTATGCACCAAGGCTGTATTTCGGGAAAGATACTTCAGATACAGTAATAGGGAACCACTCAGGCCTATATAAAAGCATCCAAAAACAACATATCATGTGACCTTTAACGTTAGTTTGAAGCTGATGATTCGTACTCAATGTTTCTGGTTGGACTTGGACATCTGTTGACGTGTGTGGCTCTGGCACACGCGTTCTTTTAGTACCATTCTGAAGCCAGGCTAACTTAAGCAATAAGCCCCAAGAGGCCGTGGTTTGCGCTGATTTCAGGTAAGGGAAGTTGTTACCCCTTACCTGTTCTAAAATCAGTAGGGAAGTTGTTACCCCTTACCTGTTCTAAAATCAGCGCAAATCACGGACTCGCGGGGCTTATTGCTTTTCTAAAACTGCTACTACAAATATTTGATATGGTTTCATAAATAAAAACAATTAGAAACAAAATAGTTTAATAATCCGTCATTCTTCCGCCACTACGAAGTATAGTTCCTACATAAATTGTTGCCACGCAACAGCCAGATGGACACCTTTGCAGTGTTTTTTAATTTGAAATATTCGATGCGCAGTAATATGGAATGTTAAAGAATGTTATGAGGACAACCTATAAGGTTATGCGGATTTTACAACGGCATGGAACGCGATATAGCCAATCACAATCAAAGATGGGAACAACCAGTCTCATGCTCCGTTTACACGGAAGAAAAACGCATATATTTTCATGCGGTTTGGCCTTTCATTTACACGAAAACATTCCGTTTTATCACGGAAAACGATCATTTCTGAAAACTCTATTTTTGTGTTTGCGTGTGCACTAGCTTAAACGCAGTTATAGGTTCTCAAACATCACAGTATGGGACTAAAAAAGCATCACGTCATGTGAGCGTCCTGTTTATAGTAATAGGTGCGTTCGACTTCATGCAGCGCTGGCGTCGCCTGCAGCCGGGCTGACTTGAAGGAGCCAATGGCTTTCTCAGCTTCAACGCAGCCGGCTGTCGGCACTGCCGGTGTTGCATGAAGTCAAACACAACTAGCGTAATGGGGTCATTTATTTGTGAAATGCGTTACATTTCTGAATCACGAAATTCATTTGTGCATCACATTTTTTAATCATTCAAACAAATGAACCTCGCTCCTGAAAGGTGAAGGAAGTCGATCGTGTTATTCGTAGTTGTTGTTGATTTTGAAAATTCTGATTGGTTTGTGTTATATTGCAAGAAGAAAGCAACACGAGGCAGGCATTAACTTCACTCTTTATCAAAAGTAGGAGCAGCTTTACAGCATGGTACATCGCTTTGTTAGCCTATTCTCCAACATTAAGTCCTTCTCTCTCAGTACACGGTAATCCCACACATAACAGAACAATACAGCAACACGTAGTGGTGTGGTGGCATAATGAGGACACAACATCTCCCCACAACATAAAAGCATTACTTCCCTCTTTAAGTACGAAACTGAACCAAGTTTTTTTTTTTTTTTTTATCAAGTGAGCCTGAAGCTTTAACTCTAGAAATTGACAAAGGATATGACTCAGTCCTTTTCTTTCTTGCATCTCAGGTATCAAAGTCTTTGAACCAACCAGGAGGTTTTCGCTCTCTAGCGAGATGTGCTCGATCATTTCTGTCTCTCTCAGGTGCACATTCTTCAGCTGTCTCAGCCACAGGTTGGTCTGTGGTTATCCTTGCTGAGTCAGCCGCATGAGTGTTTTTGTTGGCAGGTGTCACTGCCGCATCAGGTACCTGTGTGAGGTGAGAGGAATGCCAGAGTTTCCCATCCGACAATCCGTATGTGCATGGACCAGTGAGTCTGTCTTCTCACTCTTACTTTGTCCCCTACTTTGAAAGCAGGCGCACGCGCTCCCCTCCGTTTGTCACAATATGCCTTGATCTGGGTCTGACGGTTGGAGACACGCAGGCGCACGTCGGCATCACGATGGTCACAAGGTGGCAATGGCAGAATGGCCAGTTTGGTTCTCATTTTACGACCAAACATCAGTTCGAAAGGCGACACGCCAGTCATGGCATGTGGAGTTGCACGGTAAGTCTGTAGGGAAGCGGTCATTGTCTCTTTCCATGGAGCAGCTTGTACAATGGCAGCTTGCACACAGCTTTTCAGGACCTGATTGAATCTTTCCACAGCCCCATTAGACGCTGGATGGTACACAGACACTTTGATCTGTGCGATGTTACGCTCTTTCAGGAACGTGGAAAATGCAGTTGAAACCAGTTGTGGGCCATTGTCAGTCACTACGCATTCAGGGTTGCCATAGCGACTAAAGATAGTAGCGAGGAATCCTATTATTACCTCACTGGTAACGGATGATGTAATTGCCACTTCCGGCCATTTGGAATAGTAATCAGTAAGAGCAATGGCATACCTAAAGTTCCATGAAGCTGTCTCGAAAGGTCCTACTATGTCACGGCCTATCTTTGTCCATGGGGCAGCAGGCAAGGGAACAGGCTGTAGTGGTGCACCAAAGGTCTTTGCAGTACGGTCCATGTTTTGGCAGAGTGTGCAGGCTGAGATGTAGGACTGGGCCAGGGTTCCATTGCCCGGGAACCAGTACAGCTCGCGCAGACGCTGTTTAGTTCGCACAATACCCTGGTGGTTCTCGTGTGCCAGCACAACTAATGTCTTCCTTAAAGCAACCGGCACCGCTAAGCGAGATCCATGGAGCACTGAGTTCTCATGTACACTCAGTTCATTTCGCATTTTGAAGTATGATTACAGCTCAATACTCACTGATTGTGGAGAAGCAGGCCATCCTTTTTGGATCTGTGTGTGCAACGCAGAGATCTCGGGGCATACTGCAGAAGCAGACTTGAACTCAACAGGTGTAATAGCAGCTTGTGCCGTAGTGAGCAGTGAAACCAACTCTGGCTCAGTCTCTGGTTCATGTGAAGTAGCAGTAGGCAGTGGCAATCGGGACAGACAGTCTGCAGTTTGATTCTGTGTGCCAGCACGGTAGATGACGTCATAGTTAAAACACAACAAGCGTGCTGACCATCTGGCGATGCGCGTTCCAGCTCTGTCAGCACCTTTTGTGCTCAGAAGTGTAGTAAGGGCCTGGTGGTCGGTGCGGAGAGTAAACCTGTGTCCCCACAAGTATGTCCTCCATTTCTTGACCCCCAAAAACAGGCTAAAGCCTCTTTCTCAACAGTTGCATATTTTCTTTCAGTCTGTGTAAGTGTTCTTGAAGCAAAGGCAACTGTTCGTTCAATGTTGTTTGGGTGAATCTGCATGAAGACGGCGCCTATGCCGTAATCAGAGGCATCTGAGGAAACAATGCATTGTAAGGCAGGATCATATATGGCTAGTGCCGGACTGTCCAGCAGCAGCTGTTTGACCTCCCCGAAACACTTGTCAGCCTCAGCAGTCCATTTGTACTCTGAGTCGCTGCGAAGGCACGTGCGCAGCAGCTCGACCACAGTGGCGTAATTGGGTAAGAATTTGTTGTACCATGACAGCATCCCCAGCAGTGACCGTAAGGTGGCAGCATCTTTTGGTGGAGGCGCTTGTATGATGGCTTTGACGTGATATGTATCTGGTTCAATTCCCTGTGCGGTCACTATGTGTCCCAGGAAGCGCAGGCTGGGCTGTCTGTATTGGCACTTTTTCTCATTGATACGCAGACCTGCCTTTTTTAGACGCTGCAACACCTCCTGAAGTGCAGCATCATGCAGCGATTGTGTACTTCCAAAACAAATGATGTCATCAAGATAATTCTGGACATTAGGCACTCCCTGCAAGACCACAGACATCATCTTCTGAAATGCCGCGGGCGCGGACTCTAACCCGTAAGGTACACGGCAGAATCTGAAAAGACCCTCGTGAGTTATAAATGCAATCAAATCCCTACTATCTGAATGACGTGGGAGTTGGTGGTAAGTACTTTCAAGATCAATAGTTGAAAAGATTATTGATCCAGCAAGGATGGCAAGTAGTTCATCCATATGTGGTAGAGGATGACTGTCCACCACTATGGCTTTATTTGGTTCTCGTAGATCTATGCACATTCTTATGCCACCTGTCTTCTTTTGTGTCACAACGATGGGTGAAACCCAGGGTGAGGCATCGATTCGTTCAATCACCCCAGCAGAGAGCAGTTTGTTCAGTTCTTCCGACACAGCCGATCTGACGGCAAAGAGCAGACGGCGTCACTTCTGTTGAACAGGTGATGCAGACTCAGAGATCTTGACTTTGTGCATAAATCCTTTAGCACAACCCATAGCAGGGGAATCTCAGCTGGCTGTGTCCAGTTGCATTACAGGTCTGGAGGCAGGTGAAGCAGAAAGCAATGTACCTCCTTCAATACGCAGTTTAAGAGAGGTTATCAAGTCCATACCCATTAATGGGGTTCCATGGTCTGTAACATAAAAGTTCATTTTACAAGAATCATTGCCTCTCACCACTGTAGCAGGCATGCACCCCAGCACTTTGATTGGAGTTTGGGAGTAGGTCACAAGGCGAGCTGCCGGTGGTTGTAGGGTCATTCCCTTGAAGTATTCCTCCACTATTCCTTGGGGTAGAACCGACACAGATGCTCCAGTATCCACTGTCAATGTAACAGACTTTTGCCTGGTCCCGGCGCATATATCCACAGTGCAATGCAGTTTAGCCGGCGACTCTTCTCCTTGCAGCAAAAGGAGTGTGTATTCGGGTATGTCCACTTCGTGCAGGCTGTGAGTCTGTGCAGCAGACCTACACACACGGCTAAAATGTCTCCTCTTATTGCAAGTTTTACACATGGCAGTGCTAGCTGGGCATTCCGGTGCGTTGGCCAGATGCTTGTCGGATCCACAGCGAAAGCAGGCACGGGAATGTGTAGCAGGAGTGAAACTGGCTGTGGACTGACCTGTCGACGACCCCACTCGCGTATGTTTCCATGGCTGTCAACGTTGCACTGTGCCGTGTACTTGGACTGCTTGTACAGACAACCCACTTTTAGTCATGCATTTTGCTTGCTCGCCAGCTGACTCCATCTGACTAGCGATAGTAACGGCATCCACTAATGTCAATTTCTGCTTTAGCAACAGTCTTTCCCTTATGCGTGCATGTGCAACGTGTTCCACTAGCTGGTCACGTATCATGTCATCAGCGTCAGCGAACTCACAGGTAGCGACTAGCTGGCGCAAAGCAGTCACGTACTGAATTATAGATTCATCTGCAAACTGAACACGCTTCCGAAATGTGTGTCGTTCCACTATGATGTTTACCTGTGGCATGAAGTAATCATGAAGAGAAGTTAGCGCAGTCGCCAACGTATCACCAGTGTTCGGTAGTGTGTAGAATATCCTTTGGCCCTCTGTGCCCAAACAGTGAAGTAGAAGGGCGCATTGTCTTGCCCCAATCCATCCTTGTCCTTCCACATCGATTACCAGGCAGTAGTTTTGAAAAATCTTCACCCAGGACTTGAATGGAATGGCAGGCTCCCCTGGCGCGGGCAGAAAAAAATCAGGGAAAGGTGTATTTGTAGCCATCTTCGAAATAATAGTCAAATCATAAGTCAAATAAGTTCCAACGTGAGCAAGTTCCTCGTCGCCAATTTGTTATATTGCAAGAAGAAAGCAACACGAGGCAAGCATTAACTTCACTCTATCAAAAGTAGGAGCAGCTCTACAGCATGGTACATTGCTTTGTTAGCCTATTGTCCAACATTAAGTCCTTCTCTCTCAGTACATGGTAATCCCACACATAACAGAACAATACAGTGACACGTAGTGGTGTGGTGGCATAATGAGGACACAACAGTTTGCATGGCTTTATCCTACACATTACACTGCCGCCTACAGGTTTGGCATAGTTATGATGGCGCTCGGGGGCGTATATGCGGGTTAATGTAAACAGAAACATTTTTGAAAACGTACTTGTGTGTACGATGTTATTTCTGAAAACGTAGGGGCAGAAATATTTGTTTCTGTAAATACCCTGCTATGTGTAAACGTGGCCTTAGAAAACGACTTACAAACTCCGAAACTCGACACACTTTTTTGGTTTCTAGGTTTTCAGCAGTGAAAAATCTGTCACGCACTTACGAAGCTTTTTTGAACTAGCGTCCGTGGAAAAAGGGAACTTCTGATAGGGGTCAGATGGCTGAGCGGTTAGGGAATTGGGCTATTAATCAGAATGTTTCCGGTTCCGTGCCAAATTACGTTGTGTCCTTGGGCAAGGCACTTCAGCCTACTTGCCTCAACGTGAGTGCGAAATGGATCGCACCATCTTTCCAGACCGACTCGTCCGGTCTTGCGCAGAAGCTTGTTCCTAGCTCCGAAACTCGTGCACGCTTGCAACTAGCTGTACACGTCATACTTTGCGACAAGCAGTCGCAAGTGTGTGAGCTGGAGCTCAGGCATTGCAGAAAACTGGCAGAATGTGATACAAGTCTGATCAAGAAGCAGATACATGTGAACTTTACGAAAATCAATGCTATTAGTTATGGAAGCAAATCGTGACCAAAATTCAAATGAAAATGCATTTCCAGAAATGCTTTTTCATTTTAAGAATGTGGCTGCATTATTTGACTCATAAATAGAAAGAGTAATCAATCATTCTATTTGCATTTTAATTTTCTTCTTTAAGACTGCTCATTCTTTCACTTAATTAAAATGAAAACGAAAAAGACATTTGAAATTTAATTTTCAAAATATGCCCCAGCAAATAGATACCAAAATTCGATTTGAAATGTAAAATTCGAAAATGAAAACGCATTTCCAGAAATGCGTTTTCATTTTAAGAACGTGGCTGCAAAATCGTGAACACAATTCAAATTCAAATGCATTTCCAGAAATGCTTTTTCATTTTCAAGAACATGGCTGCAAAATCGTGACCACAATTCAAATGCATTTCCAGAAATGCATTTTTGTTTTCGTGTTCTGCCCGCAAAGAACTGCCCATAATTCGAAAACGAAAATGCATTCTGAGCGGCGCAGCAGAGTGACGTCAGTAGCCTCTCTTTTTCAGCTACCTGCTGACCGAGCTACCCATCTTGTTCGGTAGGGGGCGGTGTGCACATACGCATTGAATTACATGACAACATTTGCCGGCAAATTGACTGAATTGCCGAGTCTTTAGAGGACGCATCACAGATCATGGCGCTCCCTCTAATTTTGCAGATACTTGTAAGGTATTTTCTTGTGTGCTTTTATTGTGACAGGGGTGTGTGGTTCTGACGTTGGAAGAAAGTGAGTGGAGTGAAATGCTATGTGTGGGGGAGATACAGTAAAGATGTACAAAGTGTATGGAGCTAAAGCTGACAAAGGTATCTGAATTTGAATATGAAAGTTAAGAAATATTTGTGTGTCGAATTTCATAAAACTGAAATATTTTGCTGTTTAATATATAATATCTGAATTATTTGTATGCCGAATTTAATTAAACGGAATTATTTGATCCAAAAATACACATTTCAAAAATTCAGATTGCAGGAATTCAGATTCTTGAAATTCAGATTGCTGAAATTCAGATTCAGATTGCGGAAATTCAGATTTTGTCTGAAATAGGCCAAAGGTGAAACAGCTTGCTTTCACAGGGAAAAGCAGACGATTTCAGAACTACCGAACTTTACCTCAGAACAAAAGCTCAGTTGCTCATTGGAGGAACAGTATTGAGCAAGTGCTTATGAAACTCGTAAACAATTGTGTCTTCTCCTTTGCCAAAATCGGCAGTTACTGTTACCAAGTGAGTCGAGACAGACTCGGAGGGCGGCGGAGACCGATGGAAGACGTGGAACAACTGGCAAAGCTATAGCCTATATATTTATGTTTCGTTGTTTTCTTTTCTGTGTTGGAGTTCTTTTAAGAGCTTGATGCCATCAACATCCAGCCTGATATAAAATCATGAACTTCAATTGTGTCTCTTAATTATAATACCCACACAGAAAATCCAGGTTGAATCAAGTACTGTATTGCTAATAGCCAATTTTGGATGGTCAAGCATATTTGTCATTGTCTCCTTATTCCTATCAAAGTCAATGTTCAGCCTATAGGCTATGTTCATTTGCTAAGTGACATTTCATATCGGTTATGGTTAGTGAAATATTTGCTTTCTGAGAGATCGGACATAGCCTATTTAACAGCATATAAGGAGTTATCTATCGGAATATATCTGTAGTGCGGCCGGGTGTGATTTGATTCATCGTCCACACATCATCTGGAAGTCAGTTTCGATCAAATACCAACTATCTCCATACTACATCTTGCCGACGTCGGCCCGATGTGTATAAGATATGTCGGCAAGATGTAGTATGGAGATAGTATGTGTGCTATCCCAGATGATCTGGGTCTTCCTCAAGCAACTAGCAACTCAGTTTGTTCTACTCGGTCACGGGCATCAGACTCAGATATATTATTAGTTTCTACCAGCTCAGCTAATTCTATCAGTGTATGCACAATTTGAGGGACCGCCATGATCTGTGATGCGTCCTCTAAAGACCCGGCAATTCAGTCAATTTCTAGGCAAATTTGGTCATGTAATGCAATGCGTATGTGCACACCGCCCCCTACCGAACAAGATGGGTAGCTCGGTCAGCAGGTAGCTGAAAAAGAGAGGCTACTGACGTCACTCTGCTGCGCCGCTCAGAATGCATTTTCGTTTTCGAATTATGGGCAGTTCTTTGCGGGCAGAACACGAAAACGAAAATGCATTTCTGGAAATGCATTTGAATTTGAATTGTGGTCACGATTTTGCAGCCATGTTCTTGAAAATGAAAAAGCATTTCTGGAAATGCATTTGAATTTGAATTGTGGTCACGATTTTGCAGCCACGTTCTTAAAATGAAAACGCATTTCTGGAAATGGAAATTTTACATTTCAAATTGAATTTTGGTATCTATTTGCTTGGGCATATTTTGAAAATTAAATTTCAAATGTCTTTTTCGTTTTCATTTTAATTAAGTGAAAGAATGAGCAGTCTTAAAGAAGAAAATTAAAATGCAAATAGAATGATTGATTACTCATTTTATTTATGAGTCAAATAATGCAGCCACATTCTTAAAATGAAAAAGCATTTCTGGAAATGCATTTTCATTTGAATTTTGGTCACGATTTGCTTCCATAATTAGTACTGTAGTATTCCTTTCACTTGATTTTTTAAAATATTACTATTTTAGATGGAACATACGTTTCACATACGACTCAGACTCACCAAATATACGTTGTTCTTTTTACTTCGTGTTTTTTGTATGACTGCTTAAGTATTGTGTCGGATTAAACTTGAATATTTGTCTCCGTCGTTGTTCTAGCTCGGCAAAGCAAGCTAAATAAAGCCTATACCTATTTCACTGTTAAAATGATGATGAGTGTTGCTTACTATTAATAGCTTACAGTTTTTGTTAATGCCATTGTTGTGGTGTTAACTGACAAAGTCATCAGAATCAGAATTTGGTTAATTCGCCATGTATGTTACACAAACACGGAATTTAGGAATGTCAGGAAGGTGGAGACAATAAGCATATACGGATCTTAAATTAAGTTATTACAACAGTTAAACTAATTCTAAGAACTAAACCATTTTAAAAGAACATTTAAAAAAAATATATAATCACCAAGTAGCCCTGTTAACGTTGTAAACAATAACGGACGATGCGCAGGTCATTATGTAATCAGTGGCATAAAATTGTCTGAAAATTACAAAAAAAAAATTGTAAGTTTATTGCAATTAATTTTGGTACAATATATCGCACAACAGAAAGTAGTTATTGTGACAGCCCTATTCGTTTCCACGGTTTCTCACGCTGGTTTCACTTCCAACTGCGCGCAGCCAATGGGCATACAAAACGTTATCATGTA
This sequence comes from Hypomesus nipponensis, assembly GCF_054491055.1. NCBI lineage: Eukaryota > Metazoa > Chordata > Actinopteri > Osmeriformes > Osmeridae > Hypomesus > Hypomesus nipponensis. Next base: position 18,713,295 of record NC_140379.1, on the reverse strand, counting down.
GCATTACGGCACAGTGTTAATGGGAAACTAGGAGGTACTACACAGTAAAATTTGCAGTGTCAAACTAACACTAAAAGAGTTCAATTTAACACTTTTCCTGAGTGTATTTGGTCCTAACCGGAATTGGTGTTAAATTTACTCTTTTCCAAGTGTTATTATTTTAGAGTTGAATTAACTCTAAATCGAGTAAAATCTTAACACTCGCTTACACTGTATTGAGTTGTTTAAATTTAACACTAACACTCGGATACACTGTATTGAGTTGCTTGACACTACAGGTTAAATAACTCTTGACAGTGTAATAATTATTCTAAGTAGTGTTAATTCATTCTTCCAAAAAACTCTAATTGAGTTAAATTCCTATGCTAATTATCACTACATTGAGATAAGAGTTTACACCACACTTGTGTAAACTTTGGTGTTTAATCTAAACATCAGTTATTATTGTCAATGTCAGGTTGCAAATACTTAAAATGTTTCAATGTTACAATGTCAAATATACCTTAAGTAAGTAATCACAAGTTACCACAAAATAATGCATTCAACAACTTTATTTTCATCAGGCCAAAGTATCAAAGCATTTCAAGGAGAACACACAACCCCTTTAAACCACTGACCTCAGGTCTGCATAAAATGGCAATATGGAATTACATACAGGATAGAATCTCTCATTCCATAAGTCATTTGAGTATCAAATGGTTTGAAGTAAAACAGTTCATTTATGTTAAACACCTTTAGAACTCCGTCTGGATGCAACCTGACCTTAAAAGCATGGTAATGGTGATCAAAAAACAGTTTCCATCAGTTTTCCACAGAGCAATACACTGTCATTTTTCACAGAAATAGTTTTACTTTGATAAAACACAGGCATCTCAAATGCTACTTCAGTACAGACAATGAAGTCACGGCGGTACTCTGTACCATTATGTTTTATCCACTTGGCAGAAAACACACTAGTTACAGCTCCAAATTTAGAAGCAATATCTGCACCTTTGAGCTCACTAAGCATCAGCATCTTTCCTGGACCAACAGTTAATCTTTCTTTGCTAAAGGACTCCTGATACATTGCCATACAATTTTGGTGCTTTCTTGCTAACGTCTTTGTAATGTTTTTAAAGCTTTTTAATTGTCTCTTAAAGAAATTATGTTTGGCTTCATAACGCTTGCACCACATGTGCAAAATTGGTCCGACAGTCCTTATAATTCGAGGGTAATGTATAATAAAGTGATGCTTTGGCAAGAGGTTGATTGTAGGAAATAACTGCTTGAAGAGCCGATGATGATCAATAATTAAATGTTTGAGATAAATGGTCATGCCATCTGACAGAACTGGTGAAAATACAATGTTAACAATCTGTAGAAGTAAAAGCAGAAGAAGCCAGCACTTGTCACCTGTCTCTATTAAATTACCAAAAAGCAAAGGCATATTGCGCAATAAGCATCAAGACTGTATGGCATTCAACCCTAAATCATAACTTCCATTAAACAACTTAACTCTTGGCAGACGGTTTCGCTGCTGATTGTAACCGTAGTCAAAAGCATGTATTCTACCAGCCAGTTGTTCAGCATTTAGAAAATTCTCCTGAATGTACTGCAGAACAAGTTTCACTTCAAACTGAGCAACACCCTCTAAAATATCATGCATGATATCTACAGAAAAATTGTTGGCTGTGTTGAAATACTGAAGAGAATTTAACAGACAACTGCGTTTCACACCATATACATGAGGTAGCGTAGGATCCGTTTGTATAGTTTGACAGTGTTGTGCATGCATATCAACAGTTCTTAGTACAACTTCTGGTTCATCTTCACAAAACACAGTTTGAAAACAATGTTTCTCAAGGAGACAGAAACGACAGCAATATCGAGCCGAAAATGACTCCACAAACCCAAAAAGACCATGCAAACCAAGATTGTCCCCAGTGACCTGAACTATGGTACCATGAATCAAATGTTCAAACATAAAAATGTTGAGTCCTTCTGTCTCGAGTACTTTCAGATCATTGACAAGTGGCTCAAGTATCAAATCAAAACCATAATGTTTGATGTCCTGTGTATGGAAAAGTGCACCCAAATGAATATTTATCAAAGAGGAATTAAAGATTGGCGGGAAATTCCTTAACGTAAAATATATAGCACCTAATTTATGTAAACCCTTTTTAGAACCCAATGGATTTGCAGTTTCAAAATCATCGTAAAACAGTTGAATTTGTAAGGCATCTTTTTTAATAGAAAATAGGGGACTTTCTTTAAGATAAGTGGCATCTATCAAGTCTATATATACACCTTCCTTGGAGATGTGCCTGGGCTTTACCATGTCTGGAAGTTCAGGGTTTTGAAAAATTGTCTTCAATGTTTCCAAAATGGGAACATATGCAAACTTATCAGTTACAACGACCTGGTCATATGTCCCAGTAGTTTTGTTTCTTCGGCTGTCAAATCTTGTTCCTTGCACTTTTTCAACAGGCTCAACATTTCCCCATTTCTGTTTAAAGTGTTTGTTTGGTTTAACTTCTGAATTTAAAGTTGTGAATGGGTTTTCCAACTTTTGGAATGATTGTTCTATTCTGTTCTTATTTTTCTTGTCCTCTGTAGATAAGCACCATAAAGCTGCATCTTTAGCCTGACAATGTATCTCGGAAACCACTTCTTCCATGGACGAAACAAAACTATTTACAGTAGACTGACTTAATCCTGCTGCCTTGAGTGATGCAACAGCACTGGCACACATGTCTAGAGTGCTCCTATTTGACAGTTCCGATGTTTCGGCTGTATCATCCACATCAGATGTGGTGGCTGTCACGTATGAATTATCTGACACTGCCTCTCCTGTACTGCATGAATTTACATCAGTGTCAAACTGCTGGTCTATATACTCATTGTGTTTGGTGTTTAAATGTTTCCTAAAACCAGAAAAAGTACCAAACACAGAACTACATCCAGACTGAACACATTTAAGACAGAGATTTTTTCCAGGTAAGTAACCGTGAACTAATCGTAAATGTCTAACAAGCATATTTGAACAAGTTAACTCGGCCTGACAAACAAAATACTTCACGGTGGAGAAACTTCAAGCACTAATGAAGCAACCTCGCCCTAACTTCAGCAACACAAGGACTCTCCTTGACTTTCCCAACATCAATATTGTAAACGGTTGTCTGGATGAACGTGTACATGTTGTGGAGCATGGTGTTGTATGATGTGCCAAACACAAAATGGGCCTTAAAGATTTCATCAAAAGCACCCAGAGAAAAGGTTGACCTGCAAGGTATGGCATTCTTGTCAAGAATGATGAAGAACTGGTGGATTGCATTCTTCCTAACGCCAACAGCCAGGAGATAGGGTTGAGTGCTTGTAGTGATGGCATCGAGATGCTCTTGGATGCTTGTTCCAGTCTGAGAAGACAAACACACATGGGAAAGATTATTAGAATTACATGGTTGTAGTATCATTCAAAACAGTGTATACTAAATTAAGAAAAAATACCAACCTTCTTGAAGATCACAAGATGTTTCTCTGCGTGTGTTGCCGACACCTTTCCTGGTTTTTTCCGACCTTGAGCAGAGGGAGGAATCAGGTGTAACAGCAGCAAAAGCGATGAGAGGTCACTGTCCCAACCTGTAAAATAAGTTTGATGTTAACACACTTGGACCATCAACATAATTAAGTCCATCTGTAATGTTAACAAGACATCGAGTTGTAGGTATTATGTAGATCAGGGATGTTCAATCCTGGTCCTCGAGAGCCCCTGTCCTGCATGTTTTAGATGTTTCCCTGCTCGAGCACACCTGATTCAAATCAATGGGTTGTTATCAAGCTCTGTGGAAGCCGGGTAATGACCATTCATTTGAATCAGGTGTGCTGGAGCAGGGAAACATCTAAAACATGCAGGACAGGGGCTCTCGAGGACCAGGAATGAGCACCCCCGATGTAGATATACACATGATACATATCGGTATATTACAAGTCTTTCAGTGCATTACAACATGAACAGTATGTTTAAAAGCAGCTTGCCAGAGTCAACATCCACTTCTGTGCCATCCTCAGGAGCATCAGCTGCCATCAGGAGATCTTCAAGCTCACTGGTGGATGGAAGCTTTCTACATTGTTGGATGATCTTCTTCTTGTATGTGGTCGTCCACCGCTCCAGAAGCTTGTCTGAAACACCCTCTCCAAACATCAGAACAAAATCCTGTTCAACTTGGATTGGGGTGACAATTTCAGGATTTCACAGTCACAGTTAGTAGTTGTTTGAGGATCACTAAAATACATATCTACTGTAAAAAATTAAGTCCAGATAACGACAGAATACTACCAAGCCTTTGACGTCTTTGAAACGTGGAAAGTCAGACAGTATGTTGCTTGACTGCAGGGGGTTGCGAACCATGTTGCGGCGATAGTCAAATGTCAACTTCATCTTGTTCTTCACGATGTCCTTGTCAACTGAATGTCTCATCACTGACATTGCTTCCTTGCACTCATCTTCACTCAGGACAGCGTCTGGAACGAATTGGGACTCTCGTCTGACAGTTGGTCCTCCAGACTTTTCTTCACCAGATGTTCCTTCCACTGATGATAAACAATATGGGAAAATATATTTTCAATACGGACAACAACCATGTACATTTAAAAACACAAATAACTTGGATTCTTACTTACTTAGAAAATATTTTTTGTTCATTATTGTAGAGAGAAACATTATGTGCAACAAAGACAATAACTGATTCTGTGATTTATCTTTCTTTTTTTTTAATACAAATTTGCGATATTAGTTAACTTCAAATGATAATCTTCTGTTTTTAGCAGAGCATCTCTGAATAGTTTTAATCCTCCAGGCCAAGTACCCAGTGCCACTCTCAGCATCATAATAATAATCCTAGGAGGGGGAAAGGATAACAAAAACAGACGCTTCATAAAAATATTTAAAAGGGAAAGACACCATGCTCTGGTAGGATTCAAAATCTATCAATATAGCATTTAACGTTACCACAACCATCACTGTGTTCAACTCACGTAGCCTTTCTTAGAGTAGGGGTCCCGAAGGTAGGGGAATAATGTCACAATTCCGTTGGCATACATTTCTTTTACCTGTCTGGGTGGTGACGTACTGCAAGAATGAAGAAATGATTTCTCAGTCAGATTCCCTGAATTTAATTTAGATTCCAAATTAATCTAAGAGCTTGACAGAGAACACAATGGCCAACTGAAAACAATTAGCTAATTACCCATTATTCTCTGTCATGTCAGCTGCCAGCATGTTCACCATCTTCCTTCTGGTTTCATACACCAAGGACTTGGTTCGATTGTATTCATTCAAAATGCGTTCTCCACCAGGTTTCTCGGTAAGAATGGATTCCACCAATTTAAAACACAATGTAAAACAGTTCAGCATGTTAGAATCCACTGCAACTCAAAGTTAACTTAAATGCTGGCAAATTATTTTTGGGGGAATGGATTTCAAAGTGTCAGAAGAAAATGTGCACTTGATTGTTAACTCTTGTTTAGCTTCTTCATCGAGCCTCTGGCGTTTTCTGGAGGGGCTAACTGAAACAATAACTGTATCCTGTGAGTCGGATGTGCTGAGCGACGATGGTTGTGACGTAAAATTACAGGTAGAGGGACAATTTTTTAGCTTTGTTATCTAGTTTTTGTAGTTAGTCAGTGTTATCATAATGCTACGAGTCCAGGAAAACCCTAACCATCTCAATTCATTCTCCGTCCTTGCGTCCTTGCAAGACCATTCTCGCAAGGACGCTTGCAAGAACGTTCTTCAAAAGAATGCACTTGCGTTCACAGCGTTCTTCGGATTGATAAACAGTTAATGTTAAGTAACGTTGTTCTGAAACACATGGCGGAGGCAGAGAAATCAGTATGACCTAAGTCATCCAAGGTGTGGGAACATTTCACACTAAATACATCGAATAAGTGTTTTAATTGACCGAGGTTAAAGTTATTTTCAAATTCGACATTCGTCTCACATTCGGAAGACGCTACTTTACAGCGTCGCGTTAGGGACCGGGTGAAAACTACCCATACCATTTTGAAAAATAATATTTTTATGAATATAAAACCTCAAAGGGAGATCCGAGTATCTTAACAATGTCTGGTAAACTTCCACAGCCTTTACTCTTTCAATGAATTTTCAAATAAAATTATAGAAAATCACTAATCTTTAAAAATAGCTTAATCCTCACATCTTAACTTTTTTTTTAATTGTGTCATTTTATTTTATTCAAATAAAGTCTGGCCTACTTCCACAACCTTTTAATTTTCAATAAAGTTTTAAACAAAACTGAAATTGCTCATCTCTGAAAATAGCATTAAATCCACGCTTATATTAATAACGTTTTCAAAATTGTGCGGCTGTTTGTGCACATTTTGAAGATTTTTTGCACTTTGAATTTGCACTGTCAGTTCTGTTTTTGCGTAAAGGGTTGGAAATGCATCCTTTTTTTTTTATCCGATTCATCGATTAATCGAAAAAAGAATCAACATATTAATCAATTATTAAAATAATCGTTAGTTGCAGCCGTACCGAGAACCATGCTGAGAAGAGAGCCTTATGTGTCATTCATGTAATGCCTCATGTATCACCGTCCAAACTGGCTAGTGAGTTTTTATTAACACACGCCACAATGAATTTTAACCCACATTTGGCGGGTGTTATTTAGAACCCTGGACCAGTGCCGGTGTTGCTCCGAAAGTTGCGGTAGTTACATGTTTATCTGAAATTACATCTAATACATTTAAGGGGTCATTGATTGCAAAAACACTTTTAAATGAGGCCCACAAACCTGCGTTCTGGAATATCCCCCTGTTTTATTCATCACTCTGTTGTGTGAATTGAATTATGGTCAGAAAAACAACCAGAATAAGAATACCTAAAAAACAAAAACTGTCATGAAAATTCAAATTTTTATTCACGACTACTTGTTTGTTTACGTCGACTGGATGTATTGTGTGAGTGTGTGTTTGCACTGTGTCAAGTGTGTAAACCTCTGACTGTCAGTTTGTGGGAATGTGTGTGTGTGTGTTGATATTTAAAGTCCGGTTTGTGTGTTAAATTTTGTGTTATTTTGGCTCTGTTCGAAAACTCTTAAAATGCGTCCTTCCTTCCTTTTAAGACAGCGAGGTCTGTTCGAAATTTCTTAAATCTTCTCTTCCTGTCTAATAAGATGCCTTGAAATACGTCACATAATGGTCATTTTTTAAGAGAGCATCTGCGCTGCCTTGCTGTCTTAATGGCGGCACGTATTACCCATAATTCTGTGCGCGGGGTTACCGTAGGAAACAAGTTAAACAGAATCCTTTCACCGCCATCTCTCTACGTTTTTACAATTCATATTTCAGCTAAACGGTACTTATAAATCAGTATCTGAATAAAAATGTATCGAGAATTGGGCAGTGTAGTTGCTGAAAATGTACTTATTTTATTGATAACACTCCTAATTTGTAAATTTGCTCCGACTTTTCGATAACGTACAGTAGCTAGCATCGCAGTGAAGTGCAGACACTAGTTGCTGCGTTTAATCATAATCCTATCAATTGAGTGAAATACAAACACAAATGTTATGAGCTATTGAGCTTATATCTAACACAAGTTTAAATACAGCTTAACTTGACTTAGTGTGACAACAAACTCAATGCAATTGACTGCCGTCTGACAAAGTGCGCTAGTGCAAGCACATGAGTACACGCAGCGAGATGACGTGCATCCTGTCTTAATAGGCTGTTCGAAAACAACGGTTTTTAAGATACCTTACCCCGAAGAGAGCTGTCTCGTTAGACACCTGTCTAGTAAAACATCAAGGATTAAGACAGCTGTCTAAGTTTTCGAACACAGCCTTTGTGTCCCGTTTTTCAATTTTTGCTGTTTTGATTCTGTATAAAGTTAAACAGAGGTACAGAGAATAATGTTGTGTGCTGTGAACCTTGTTTACGTTGTTGCTGAAAGGTCAGGTTGAGATTTTTGATGAAAGTGATGGGACTGAAATGGGACTTTGTAAATTATGGTGTTAATCTACTTTCTATCTGTTGGGCGTGTGGGTTGGCTGGGGAGGCGCCATATCGGTCTTGAGTAAAGAGAAAAGGAAATTGAGAGAGTAAGATTAGAAATCATAGGGATGCTCAAAAAAGACTACAAATCCTTTTCTGGCCATGTCACATTCAATGAAACTGTGAAGACTTATACTCTAAACTCTGCTATATCAGAGCCAGACCTGGCTTCAATACCATGCAGTTGATTCTATTTGTGCCAGTTAAATAACAACATAGGTAGAGTCAGTATGAACCCTGCTATAAATCAAGCACACCTCAAAAATACTTGTCTGACTGTTTTCTGTTATCATTTCATATGGTCTGCCTATGAGGCTGCATCCTCCTGGAGGTTTCTACACATCAGAGCTGACATTACTCCAATACCCTACTGGGTCATTTGGCACAATGTGTTCTGTACATGCCTTACACACCCCACGCCACCCTGCCCCTCATCCTCTCTCTCCCTCCCTGGCCCTTGCCTCCATATGCTCTTGCCTACCAAGTGTGGGAGAGAGAAGGTAAGACAGACCATCACCCCCCCCCACACACACACTCATCCTCCCCAACCCCACCCTGACCTGCGCTTAAAATAACAGACACACGCACGGTCACACATTGTGTTCACATGTCTCCTGGACTTGTATTCTGTCTGCTGACCCAACATAATTTTTACACACATTCCAAAAGGTCAGCCAGAATAGCAAATTTAACGAAACAATCTGGAGAATACAGAAGTTTACCTCGACTGAAGTTCAGGCCAAGTATGCTCTGTGTCGTTTATAAGAATCATTGTTGATCCTATCATTACTTACCATAGTCTATAATAGACCCAGGCATACAGGAGTTGATTTACAAGACACAGTATAAACCTAGTTTATGATGAAAAGAGAACTGAGATTCTCTATTCGTAGATACATCTTCGTTCTTGACCAGATTTAATCTGTATCATTGGTGAAATTACTTTGCCAACAGAAAGACTTATTCTGCAGGATGTTTGTGCTGGAGTTGAAAGTGTGCATTTAAAACCTGTTCTTTAAGGATGTCGATATCTGTCTGTTCTTCACATCCCTCTGCTCTGTCTTCCCTGCTTTGTTCTCTCTTTACTCACACTCTTCAGTGGGCATGCACAATGTTATATATCAACCATGAATTTTTTTTGAAAGGTGTACAGTGTATATAGACATATAAAAGTGTATAGAAAAATAAGAAACCTCTGAATTTGTTGTGTTTTACAATGTAAATATCTTTTTAAACATCTATTTAAATCAAACTCGCATCTAAAGGGTTGGTGTGATGTAAATCCAATCTGCCAGTACATGCAACTCTAAACACCAGTCAGACTGTGATTACTGTAAATGCTACAAGTAGGGCATGGATGCAGTTTTACATGGCATGGTTTGTTTACTCTAAAGATCCTGTCATTGTGTTGCATCATACGTCTCCATGTGATTCTGTGACATTTAGAACTCAAACTGAAACAAAATGAAACTGTTTTTGTTTTATTTAAATAATTATCCCGACAAGCTAGGATATTGGAAATATCCTTATCCACAAAGGCAAATGTGAAATATTTATTTCTCTCTCACTCTGTCTCTCTTTCTTTGTCACCAATGTTGTTGATCCCTGGCTGGAACCCTTATTGTCTATGCATGCTGTTGGTGAGGTGCTGTGACCCCTAACAACCTTCTCTCTCTTTCTCTAGTTTTGTACAAATCACTGCCTGTTGTTCAGATTGTATTGCTCATGATCATTCTTGTAATTTTCACCCCAACACAAGAGTTTAGATCTTAAATGTCACTTCATCCATGTGCCCTGATCCCACCTCTGGGTGTTCACTTTCATGGTACATTTAATTGTTCCTCTTCCTATATTTATTGTTGAGAACCTTGTAGTTAGGAATTGTTTGTGTGTGTCCCAGTTTGACATATCCCTTTAGCAGCTCCCTTCTACAATGATGAAGAGGCATGATGAGAAAAGGAAAAAAAAGGAGAGAGAGAGAGGTGGGTAAACTTGAAATTCCAGGAAAGCTGAGGATGGTGCTGGCATACAGCAGGGCTGAGAATAAAATATTAATTGCACTATAGCTGTCATGACAGAGACAGCACGGTGCAGGATGACAGGAACAGGGAGGTCTGAAGAAAAATAAAGTGGGCGAGCGTGGGCAAACATCAAATCCATACTCCAAACAAGCTTCAACAAGGAAAACAAGAAGAGTGTGCATGCATGTGGGATTCACAGGTGAATAATTTCATTTGGTTGAAACAAACCTTGGTTAAGACTTTAATTATCAACCCCATGTGAACAGAGCGGCTGTGACTTTGTCACAAAAGTAATTTACGTTTCTCAGATTTCAAGTGTATGTGAATGAGAAAAAATATATAGTATGACCCAAAACCAAGTCTGTATTTAGGTCCTGGAAAGGTAAAGTAATATTGTAGGGTTGGACAGATGGCACTGTTTATACACCCAGGCAGGTGGGATGTCAGTGACTGACTGACAGGCAAGATAAACAAGTGTCCAGTCATGAAAGGAATCTCAATCCGTGTCCAGCCATCTCTATATTGAGGCAGATGGTGGCATAAACACGCAAAGGGAAGTTACTGACATCACACTAGGCTATTTAAAGGCCCACACACACACACACATACTGCCTATAGACAGAGTTCGAAATTACCAAGGGAGTTATCTAATAAAGAATATTAACTCATCTGTATCTCAGGCAAGGAACTTTCACCACTGTCAATTCACATTAATGTTCTGGTATGGAGAGAAAGTACAAAATGTGTGTTTATGGCTATACGCAAATACCGTCTGCAATGTAGGTGGTGATACAGTCTGACACAAATTCACAAACACCCACTCATCGTGCAGGTCCAAAAACACCTGCAAATATAGCTGCAAGCAGCGATGTGGGTTCCTCCGCAAAATATTATAAAAATGTACATTGTAGAAGGTCAAGAGTTGCACAACAAGAGAGCAAAACGACTTCATGTTTGGCCAACAACAATAGGCTGAATGGGATTTTGAACGCATGAGCATAAGGTTACAAGTCAGTCTCTAGCCTCTCTGCTACATACCAACTGTTGAAATTGTATGAAATTGCGCATGGTACTTCAAAATGATGTAATCTTGAACCCTATTAGCTTTGAAAAACCATCAGTCAAAAACATATTAGATTTATTGACACAAAGATATTGAGGTAATATGGCCATTTTCATAAATACACCTAACCCTTTCAGCCATTTTGTATAGCATTTCTTATTCCATTTCACCCTATATAAAGTCACATCTGCCCACACACACAATCCCCCATCCATGCTGTTTCCCTCTCTCCCACGCTAAGGCAGAAAGGCTGCAGCGGCTCGCACTATTGACACATTTTAACCGCAACACTCTTTTCAAACTTTCCCGAAGATTGGTAAAACCCTTCTTGAGTTGATCTCTTTCCAAAATCTCAGTCAATGCACACATGACAACAGTCATGTGGGCAACCGGACTAGGGCAGACCTTATGTTCAGCTCCTTGCAAGAATAGCCTGTTACAGTTTAGCAGCTGACTCTCTGGTCCAATTAAACTACACAACATGCACAATCTAAAATCCATCCTCCTTTCTTTTTTCAAGAAGACTTCAATGGCTCTGCTGTAAAGATTGTGTGCGTTTCAGTTCCATCAATAGGTCCGTTTCTATGGACATGGAAGGTAATGCTGAAAGTCGTGTTTCTGGTATAAATTTTAATACGCTTTAATGCCGAGAATGACTGCTCAACAGAAGCAGTGGACACAGGGATAGTCACAGCCAAACAGGCCAGTGCATAAAGTCCCATACTTTCAATCAGATCAAACCCCTTTCCCTGCTGGGACAGGCTAGTTAGCATAGGGATTGGCCGACCTCTTCTCACAAGTTCCAGCTTTTCCTGAAAGGTCCGTCTTGAAAATGTTGTGGCAAGTATATCTGCAACCAAATCTAATTCTTCTCCTTCAGCCATCGTGGGTATAAAAAAATTAACACTAACAGCAATAGTAAACAGCAATGAGCGACAGCAGTTGATAACGGATTGATCTCTCTTGCTAATGGATTGTCCTCTTTCAGGCATTCACAAGTGCTTATCCAATCACAGGACATGTACACAACAAGTTCAGCATAAAGCCTTCTAGCTGGCCTTGGTGTCGAAGACTCAAGATCTAATTGGCTATCCCGTTCACTAACAGCGCACGGGAGCCTGCTCTGTTGATTCTGAAGGCCTCTGGCAGATTTTATAGAACCTGACAACACAAGCTAACTGAATTATGATTGGATAAAAACTATCACAATATACAACACTGCCAGCAGCTCAACCAAGTGGATATAATACGACATGAAGAGAACAGACCACGGAGAATATTTTCTGTTAAAATTATATTTGATTTATTGACACAAAGATATTGAGGCAATCTGTACATTTACATAAATACACCCCTTTCAGCCATTTTGAATTTGATTCAATTGTCTTAAGTCGTCGTCGTCATCTACCTCTTATCCGGGGGTCGGGTCGCGGGGGCAGCAACCTAAGCAGGGAGGCCCAGACTTCCCTCTCCTCGGCCACTTCCACCAACTCTTCCTGGGGGACCCCGAGGCGTTCCCAGGCCAGCCGAGAGAGATAGTCCCCCCAGCGTGTCCTGGGTCTTCCCCGGGGCCTCTTCCCAGTGGGACGTGACCAGAACACCTCACCAGGGAGGCATCCAGGAGGCATCCTGATCAGATGCCCGAGCCACCTCAGCTGGCTCCTCTCAACGCGGAGGAGCAGATGTTCTACTCTGAGCCCCTACCGGATGACCGAGCTTCTCATCTCTAAGGGAGAGCCCGGACACCCTGCGGAGAAAGCTCATTTTGGCCGCTTGTATTCGCAATGTCGTTCTTTCGGTCACTAACCATAGTTCGTGACCATAGGTGAGGGTAGGAACGTAGATTGACTGGTAAGTAAAGAGCTTCGCCTTTCGACTCAGCTCCTTCTTCACCAGGACGGACCGATGCAGAGCCTGCATCACTGCGGACACCGCACCAATCTGCCTGTCGATCTCGCGCTTCATTCTTCCCTCACTAGTGAACAAGACCCCGAGATACTTGAACTCCTCCGCTTGGGTCAAGATCTCCTCCCCAACCCGGAGATGGCACTCCACCCTTTTCCGGTCGATAACCATGACCTCAGATTTGGAAGGGCTGAATCACATCCGAGCCGCTTCACATTTGGTTGCAAACCGCTCCAGTGAGAGCTGAAGGTTGCGGTCCAATTAAGCCAAGAGGACCACATAATCTGCAAAAAGCAGCGACCCGATCCAGAGGTCACCAAACCGGACCCCCTCAACGCCCTGGTTGCACCTAGAAATTCTGTCCATATCAGTCATGTTGTCCAGTCTGCGTGTGTGCGACCGGATGCTGCGGTAACGCCTGCCAGAAGGCAACGGGGTAAAGAGACTGAAGGATGGGTGGGAACAGTCTCTTAGAATCCTGACGGCTTTCCTTAAGCAACGTGTGTGGTAGGTGTCCTGTAGGGCTGGGAACTTCGTGCCGATGATGAACTCAGCAGAACGGACCACACTTCGTAGGGCCTTGCGGTCCCTGTCTGTGCAGCTCCCATACCACACTGTAATACAACCAGTCAAAATGCTCTCTATAGTGCATCTGTAAAAGTTAGTGAGGATGACTGAGTCCATACCAAACTTCTTCAGTCTCCTCAGGAAGAATTTGACCAATTTGGCCACCTTTTCTGTGTGAACAGACCAGGTGAGGTCGTTGCTGATGTTCACCCCGAGGAACTTGAAGCAGCTGACCTTCTCCACTTCAGATCCATTGATGAGTAGGGGTGCATGCTCCTCCTCCTGCCGCCTCCTATAGTCCACAATCATTTCCTTGGTCTTGCTGATGATGAGCGAGAGGTTATTGACCTGACACCATGATGTCAGGGTGTCAACCTCCTCTCTGTAGGCTGACTCATCACTGTCAGAGATGAGGCCCACGATGGTTGTGTCGTCAGCAAACTTAACAAGGAGGTTGGAGCTGTGCGTTGCCACACAGTCGTGAGTGAACAAGGAGAATAGGAGAGGGCTGAGCACACAGCCCTGGGGGGTACCAGTGTTGGTGATTAGTACAAATGAGGTGCGGTCATCGATTCTCACCACCTGTGGCCTCCCCGTCAGGAAGTGGAAGATCCACTTGCAGAGGGAGGTGCTTAGACCCAGGTCCACAAGCTTGGAGACAGTCTGGAGGGGATGGTGGTGTTGAATGCTGAGCTGTAGTCAATGAACAGCATCCTCACATACGTATTCCCCTTGTCCAGGTGGGAGAGAGCGGTGTGCATAGTCGGAGCGATGGCATCATCTGTAGACCTGTTGGACCGGTATGCAAACTGCATAGGGTCCAGGGTGGGGGGCAGCGAGGAGCAGATGAATGATTTGACTAGCCGCTCAAAGCACTTCATGATGACAGAGGTCCGTGCTATTGGGCGATAGTCGTTCAAACATGTGACCTTGGTGTTCTTGGGCACAGGGATAATGGTGGTCCTCGTGAAGCAGGTGGGGAGTACAGACAAGTTCAGGGAGAGGTTGAAGATGTCACTGACGACCCCTGCCAGCTGGTCTGATATACCTACCTGATATGCCGTCTGGGCCAGGTGCCTTGCGAGGGTTAATTTTCTTAAAGCATAGTCTCACCTCAGCTACAGTTAGTGTAGGCACACTACTGGCTTGGCTTAACTCCACTGCAGGGGGGGTCACTCTCCCTCTCAAAGCGAGCGTAGAAGGAATTCAGCTCGTCTGGCAGTAGGACAGAGGACTGGGTCTCACTGGAGCCTCTCCCTTTGTAGTCAGTAATGGCTTTAAGTCCACTCCACATGCGCCTGGGGTCAGAGCCATGGAAGATGGACTCCACCTTGGTCCTGTAAGCCCGTTTCGCTGCTTTGATGGCCTTCAGAAGGTCGTATCTGGAGCACCCCCCACATGAGCCCCCAAGGGACACGGTTGAACGCCTTTTGCAAATCCACAAAACATATGTAGACTGGTTGGGCGAACTCCCATGTACCCTCCAGGACTCTGAGGAGAGTATTGAGCTGGTCCTCTGTTCCACGGCCAGGACGAAAACCACATTGCTCCTCCTGAATCCGAGGCTCGACAATCCAACGGACCCTCCTCTGCAGGACCCCTGAATAGACGTTCCCAGGGAGACTGAGGAGTGTGATCCCCCTAAAGTTGGAGCACACCCTCTGGCCCCCTTTTTTTCTGCCAGTCCAGAGGCACTGTCCCCGATGTCCATGCAATGTTGCAGAGTTGTGTCAACCAAGACAGCCCTACAACATCCAGAGCCTTAAGGAACTCCGGGCAGACCTCATCCACCCCTGGGGCCCTGCCACCGCGGAGTTTTTCAACCACCTAGGCGACCTCAGCCCCAGAGATAGAAGGGCCCCAGACTCTGCCTCCACGTCGGAAAGTGTGTTGGTGGAATTAAGGGGGTCTTCGAAGTATTCCTTCAACCAATCCAGGACGCCCCCCGTCGAGGTAAACACCATATACAGTGTTAACAGAGCAATGCTTCCCCCTCCTGAGTCGCCGGATGGTGGTCCAGAACCTTTTTGAAGCCGTTTGGAAGACATTCTCATGGCCTCGCCAAACTCCTCCCATGCCCGGGTTTTTGCCTCCGCGACCGCCAAAGCCGCGTTCCGCTTGGCCTGCCGGTACACATCAGCTGCCTCTACCAGCCAATAAAGTCCGATAGGCCTCGTTCTTCAGCTTGACGGCATCCCTCACCTCCGGAGTCCACCACCGGGTTCGAGGGTTACCGCCGCAACATGGACAGACCGCCTTGCAGCCGCAGCTCCAGTTAGCTGCTTCAACAATGGAGGCCCGGAACATGGCCCATTCGGACCCCCCCCCCCCCCCCCCCCGAGACATGATCGAAGCTCTCCCAGAGGTGGGAGTTGAAGCTCCTTCTGACAGGGGGTTCTGTTAGCCGTTCCCAGCAGACCCTCACATTACGTTTGGGCCTGCCAGGCCTGACCGGCGTCCTCCCCCACCATCAAAGCCAACTCACCACCAGGTGGTGATCAGTTGTCAGCTCCGCCCCTCTCCTCACCCGAGTGTCCAAGACATGCAGCCTCAAGTCCGTCGACATGACTACAAAGTCGATCATCGAACTCAGACCTCGGGTGTCCTGGTGCCAGGCAGGGCCGGATTAAGACAATGGGCTTTAGGGGCTGCAGCCCCGGGCCTCGCCACCAGGGGGGCCTCAGGTTGCCCTATGTCGAGTGAGTCAACGGCACCGTGCATAACATCAGAAAAAATCAGAGTGAAAACAAAAATAATGTGCGAAAATGTCCGGTCAAGGAAAGCAGTGTGGCCAAAATCCGCGATGGGACTAAACTCAAATAGCTTCGGCGACTTATTATAGAACAAAATGGTTGTCAATCAAAAGGAGATTCTGTCTTTCGACACACCCTCCAATCATCAAGCAGAAGCCCAGCGTCCAGGTCAGCCCACTCCTCCATTCACTCCCAGAGACGCTGAGCGTCCAGAGAAGAATAAAATGGAGGGGGAAAAGATGCCAGGAGGAACTGAAAAAGCCAGGTAAAAAAAGAAAGATCTGTCACTTCATAAATCTAGGTTCCTGCAAGGGTGGGAACAAAATATAGCTAAGAATATGACTCCAACGTAATGTTCATATTAGCCGAGGCTACATAAAGCTAAAAAAACTATTTTGCACTGAAATTAATGTAAAAAATTTCGCTTGGGCGCCAAGCGCGCTCGCTTTAATGTCAAGTTCCGATTTCACCTCACATCAAAATCATGACTAGGTAGACTATTAGGTTTGGGTTAAGCACCACATGTAAATCAGTTTTTTTATATTTTAGGGGAAGCTCAGCCCTTGCAGTCTTAAAGAAATCGCCACTGCACACAACACTTTTTCTGCTTATGAGTTCCATTTTCACTTTCTCTCAGTCTACTACCTTGAACGGACCACCTAGCTACGTAAACACATTCCCGTATTCAACGGCAGCGTCATTATTTCAATCAGCGTAACCGGCGTAGTGCAAGTGTCGGGTTTGGGTTTGGGTTCGGTGGGAATAAATTTAAGGTTTGGCTGAAACCGAATCCCATCCAAAAGCCCAATATTCGACCCAATCCTGGATTCGGTGCATCCCTAGTCAATAGAGCATGACATACTGCGCCAACTTCTTTCTTTTCTTTCAACTTATTCTCTCCTTTGAAGAGCTCATTGATGAGTTTGAATTGAGAAAGAGCAGAAAACAAACCTTTTAATATCACTGATGTGATGATGGTGAGTCACATGTTTAAACTGATCATATTTATAGAGTGGTTCTGTGGACTTTAAAGCACTGATGTGTCAGTGCACCTGGCGTGGGTTTGTGTGTGTGTCATGATGTGCGTTGGGGTGATATAGGGGCCTCATTCTGGTAATTAGCCCCAGGGCTCCAAATGTCTTAACCCTTGTGTTCTCCTCGGGTCATTCTGACCCATCAGTCATTGTGACCCACCTTCGTTTGCGACAATTTTACCACATACAAAAACAAAGTGAAGCATTTTCTTTTAACTGTTGGGCTGTCTCAGACCCCCCACATTGCGAAGGTTAAATAGAAAATTATTTTTATTTGCCTTTGTATTGGGTAAAATTGGGTAAACACAACGATGGTTCGTTATGAACCTTTTGGTCATGTGACCCGAAGGCAGCACAAGGGTTCATCCGGCCCTGGTGCCAGGTACACATATGGACACCCTTATGCTTGAACATTGTGTTCGTTATGGACAAGCCGTGTCCAGCACAGAAGTCCAACAACAAAACACCGCTCGGGTTCAGATCGGGGGGGCCGGTCCTCCCAATCACACCCCTCCAGGTCTCACTGTCATTGCCCACATGAGCATTGAAGTCCCCCAGGAGGACGAGGGAATCTCCGGGAGGAGCTCTTTCCAGCACCCCCCCCGGAGACTCCAAAAAAGGTGGGTACTCTGCTTCCGTTTGGTGCGTAAGCACAAAACAACAGTGAGGACCCGTCCCCCCACCCGAAGGCGGAGGGAGGCTACCCTCTCGTCCACCGGGGTGAACCCCAATGTACAGGCGTCAAACCGAGGGGAAACCAGTATTCCCACCCCTGCTCAACGCCTCTCACCAAGGTTAACTCCAAAGTGGAAGAGAGTCCAGCCCCTCTCAAGGAGACTGGTTCCGGAGCCTATGCTGTGCGTCGAGGCAAGGCCGACTATAGGCCCCCACTTTCGGCCGCCGTCCGTTAACACTGCACCCGTCCCTCATGACCCCTCCTGCGGATGCTGAGCCCACTGGAAGAGGGTCCCACGTTGTCTCTTCGGGCTGTGCTCGACCGGGTCCCATGGGAAAAGGCCCAGCCACCAGGCGCTCACCATAGAGCCCCAGCCCGGGCCTGGCTCCAGGGGGGGGCCCCGGTGACCCGCTGTCTTAAGTGACGTTTTTAAATACGTCAATGATACATATCTGTTTTGGCGGCTTTAAAAGGACTGTATTATGCGTTGATCTTCAAAGGGTTGTGGCCACCAGGGGGCATCGATCAGAATGCAACAAGATGTTCCTTTTATGAGTTTTATTGACTAACGATGTACATATCGATGTGTGTGGTTCTGAAACACATATAGGCATGAATCAGTAATATCAAACTTCAATGCAGTGTTATACTAAACGCTAAACAATATTGCACAATATACAAAAACAACATAAGGCTGGCAAAGCCATCTCCGCCTATATTCGGCGTTCTAAACAATAGAACACACGGCTAATGCGAGACTCCGCCATTATACGATAGCTAGCAGCAACGTGCTACAACGGTCTTGCCTCGCAAGAAACACAGTAACATTATGATGTGGTACAACCAACAACAAACAGACTAATTTACTTGTAGTTGCACGCACACAATTTCCGTTATTTGAACAGTACAGCAACACTTGGATATATATATCAACTGAACACGCTCCTCAAACTTTTCCGACACCGACCTAGAACAGTCCTCAATGAGCCACAGAGTGGAGTGCCGCTCCTGATTGGCTGATTCTTAATTAGTCAGTTTTAGCTGCCAGACTAGGTCGTCCTTCGCAACAGCCGCCCCCACATTTGCAACACCAAATGTGCCACACTAAGAAGGGTCGACCGTATCAGTGTCGGGCATGGCAGGTAGAGAGACAAGGCGAGCGACAGGCCTTGTGTAGAACCTGTCCTGGACCTTGACGACGGCGGCCCTGACCCTCCCATCAGTCCCCGGAATAACCTCAGCGACATGACCCAAAGGCCACTGCGCCCTTGGCAGCTGAGGGTCCACCACCATGACTATGGTCCCGCTCTGCAGCTGTGCAGGGTCCTTGTGCCACTTGGAACGAGTCTGAAGAGTCGGGAGGTAGTGTCGGATGAAGTGGGACCAAAACTGGTCGGCCAGCACCTGAGTGTGTCTCCAGCGGCGGCGACTCAGGAGCTCGGACTCCGCATACACAACCTGTGGCAAAGAGGAGTCGAGCCGCTCCATGAGGAGCAAGTTGGGAGTCACTGGGTCCACATCCGCCACATCAGTTGACACATAACCCAGTGGTTTGGAGTTTAAAATCCCCTCCACTTCGATAAGTACTGTCCGCAGGACCACTTCTGGGACAGTCTGTGACTGGATAGTGGCATACAGTGCAGCTTTAACAGATCGAACTTCCCTTTCCCAGACTCCTCGAAAGTGCGGTGCGCTTGGGGGGTTGAAATGAAACCTAATCTGGTGTTTAGCCAGATGAGTCTGGAGTGTGGGGTGTAATGCCCTGAAGGCCTCCTGGAGCTCTCTTTCACCTCCCTTAAAGTTAGTTCCCTGGTCAGACCTGAGCTCTGCTGGTTTACCCCTTCGTGCGATGAAGCGGCGGAGGGCCATCAGAAAGGAATCCGAATCCAGGCTAGACAGCACGTCTACATGCACAGCACGCGTTGTCAGGCATTTGAATAATATGCCCCATCTTTTCTCGTGGCGACGACCAACCTTCACCGTGAAAGGCCCGAAGCAGTCCATGCCCGTAGAGAAGAACGGGGGCTTCAGCAGTGTAGTCTAGATTGTGGGAGGTCTGACATCTTGGGAATGACTGGAGAGGCTCTCCACCTTTGGCAGTCCGAGCAGGAGTGCTGGTGGTGCTTAACAGCTTCACGGCCATGCAGGATCCAATATTTGCGCCGCAGCTCTGCAAAAAGACGCTCTGATCCTGGATGGCGAAGGTTCTTGTCCGTATCCTGGATGATGAGCTGGGTCACTTTATGTCGCTGGTCCAGGACCACCGGGTGGATAGAATCAGGCTCCAACTTATTGTTGCGACGGAGCCTTCCTCCAACTCTAATAAGTTTCACAGTCTCGTCATACTCAGGTGCTAGGGTGAGCAGTCTACTGGTGGCAGCTACTGGCTTACCATTCCTTAAGAGGCTGAACTCATCAGGAAAGCTATCTTGCTGAGCTTGTCTCAGTACTTCTCTCTCTGCTTCTTGGTAGTCATCAGCAGAAAGACTGACGGGGCTTACTGATGATCCAGAGCTGGATTGTGCAACAGCTTCTATCAGTGCACTGAATGAAGAAAACTGGTCAGCATTTGGTAACAGAGAAGTCGGTATGCTTGTTGCGAAACAGCACACAGTGGGTTTTTGCAACTCAACAGAATTCTCTGTTTCCTCTGTGGCCGACTGCGTGGGCCATATTTCAGGTGGCTGTAGTAGGAAGGCAGGGCCCTGTCTCCATCTGGTCTTGCCAGCCAGTTCCAGTAGTGTTTTTCCGCGTAATGTCGTCGGCTGGGTTGTTGGCAGAATCCACATATCTCCAAGCCCGGACATCAGTCAGCTCCTGGATTTCAGCTACCCGCGTTCCCACGAATACCTTGTACCGACAAGAGTCGGACTGAAGCCATGTTAGTACTGTTGTGGAGTCTGTCCAGAACACAACATTGTGGATGTCCAAAGTCAGCTCCTTTTTCAATAATACAGCTAGCTGTGCAGCTGTCAAGGCCGCTCACAGTTCTAGTCGTGGTATCGATTGCTGCTTCTTTGGGGCCACTCTGGATCTGGCAGTCAGGAAAGACATTTCCACACGGCCGTGTGAATCCTCCGTCCGCAGATAGGCCACTGAGCCAAATTCCTTCTCTGACGCATCTCCAAAGATGTGTAGGTCTCTCTGGAGGTTTGAAGTATCCATCTCTGGGCTCACATAGCAGCGAGGCAGTATAATCTAGGAGAGATGCTGCAATTCGTCCTCCCACGTCGCCCATTTCTGCAGCACATCCTCAGGCAATGATGGGTCGTCCCAGTCTCGCTGTTTGTCCCACAAGTGCTGCACCAGGACTTTAGCTTGCGTGGTGAAGGGAACTATGTATCCTAGGGGGTCATACAAGCGTGCCAGGACCCTGTATATGTTTCTCATGGTGGGTGTGGGTTGGTCCAGCATGCGGTATTTATACCGTAAGGTGTCTGAATGGCAGAGCCAGCGGAGTCCCAGGGCGAGTTCCTGTGGGTCAGTACCTGACTCGTTGAGCCACAACTCGCTGCTTTCAGATCTGGCTTCTTTAGGCAGGTGGCTGATTACCTCAGGGCTGTTACTGGCCCACTGGCGTAGCTCAAATCCGCCTGTGGCCAACAGTGAGGTCAGTTTGTTGACCAAGTGATGGGCTTCTTTCACCGAGGGGAGGCTCTGTAGACAGTTGTCTACATAAATTGAGCGTTCTGTAGACACACGAACATCTTCCCCTGGCTGACTGTGGTCAAACACATGCTTCTGCAGCGCAAAGGTAGCACAGCAGGGGCTACATGTGGTGCCGAATGGGAGGACTTGCCACGTGTAGATGCTGGGTGGCTCATCCGTCTTCAGGTCACGCCACAGGAAGTGCAGCAAGGGCTTGTCTTCTGGGAGCAGCCTCACCTGGTGAAACATGCCCTTGATATCGCTGCTGACAGCGATGACATGCTGTCTGAAGCGCAGCAGTACTCCCAGTAGACTGGAACTTAAGGTGGGCCCAGGCAACAACAACTCGTTGAGGTTTCCTCCCTTATACCTGAAGGAACAGTTGAATACGATCCTGTTCTTTCCGTTATGGCTCACCATGTGATGTGGGATGAACCAGGACTCTGTTGCTTTACTCAGCTCCTCTTCTGATGCTTTGACTGCATAGCCCGCCTTCTCCAGCTTTTCGATCTCTGCACAGTATGCGGATGCCCTTGGAGGGTCTCTCAACAGGCGTCTCTCTGTACTGCGGAGATTAGCTAACACCGCTTCCTTGGGTGCCTGAAGTCTTGGCATGTTCTTCACCCTGAGAAGGGGTGTAGCGTAGCGCTGAATCCCATCAACGTCAACTCGAGTGGTCTTTTTCTCCAGCAGGCAGACTGCTTCTTGATCCTGCCTGGAGCGTGTGACGAGCTTTTCACTCCTATAGGGCAGGACATCTAGCTGCCACAGTCTCTCTACACTCTGAAGAAGCTCGGTAGTAGGTGAGAGGGTGGAGACGTGCAGGCACTGTTGTGATGTCTGCTGATTGCTGTACCTAGTCGGTCCCTGAAGAGTCCATCCCAACCTCGTCTTCACTGCTGCTGGTCCCCCGCGGGGTCCCAAACGCACAGGCTCCACTGGAGTGATTAAGTGTGCACAATCTGACCCGATTAACAGTAGGGGTTGCACTTGGTTGATCGTCGGGAGAGGGAGGCTTCTTAAATGTTTGTACTTCCTCTGAAGGGCCTTCATTGGGTAAGTGTGCTCAGTCAGACCCAGTTGATCAGCAGTGAATGCTCTGTAAATCCTGAAAGATTTATCGGGACGGTCTACTGGGGAAATGGAGAAGGACACTGCAGTGCCATGTAGAACTCTAATGTCCTGCCGAACGGTTCTGAGGATCAGATCTTCCGGTTTGCCAGTAAGCTTAAGGCTCTGCGCTGCTGCAGGGAGGAGAATGGTCCGCTCCGACCCATCGTCTAGGATGGCATATGTCTCCAAGGTGTGGTCACCGTTACGCAGCAGCACTTTACTAACTTTGAGTAGGACCTGGCTGCACCCTGCCCGCCTGTCCACGTACAGGACTTCATTAGTTGTGTTGATGAGGCAGGATGTACCCTCAATTGCAGGTTTTATGTTCACTTCATGCAGAACTTGCAGATGTTTCCCCTTACACTTGTGACATGTAATCTTCAGGCGGCACTGAGCAGCCTGGTGGGTGCGACCGCATCGCCAGCACCTTTTGTTGTTCTTGATCCACGCTGTTATCTGTTCCACTGTAAGTTGTGCGAAGTTTGCACACTTATCTAGGAAGTGTTGTGTATTAGAGCAGTAAGGGCAGTATGCTGTCCTTTCTGGCTGCCTGGTGCTAGCGTGGGCCGTCTCTACTGCTGGCGAGCTCTCGGGTTGTTCTGTAGTGTGCATGATGCTGGTGTTCTTGCCACTCTTACTGTTGCGGTGGCGCTCTGTCCTGGGTCCTGCTCTGCTGTTGTCTGTTGGTAAAGCCAGTTGGTAAAAAATTTAGGAGTCACATTGGACCCAGACCTTTCGTTTGAGTACCATATTAAACAAATCACCAGAACTGCATTTTTCCATCTACGTAATATTGCCAAAATACCTCTCAAAGGATGATGCTGAAAAACCAATACATGCTTTTGTTACGTCCCGATTGGACTACTGCAATGTGTTGTTCTCTGGCCTCCCAATTACCTACTTGAAAAATTTACAGCGGGTACAAAATGCTGCTGCTAGACTATTGACAAAAACAAGAAAGTTTGATCATATAACCTCAACTCTTATCTCTTTACACTGGCTCCCTATCCAAGCCAGAGCTGATTTCAAAGTTTTACTACTAACTTACAAATCTCTACATGGATTGGCACCACTGTACCTCTCCGGTCTCCTTGCACCCTATTGCCCCGCAAGGATTCTAAGATCTCAAGATGCCGGCTATCTGGTAATACCCAAAATTAAGAAAAGAACTGCTGGAGGTAGGGCGTTCTCATATAGAGCACCTCTTCTCTGGAACAAATTACCTGTCTCAATTAGGGAGGCTGATACTGTTTCGACATTTAAAACTAGATTAAAAACGTTCTTGTTTAGTCAATCCTATGATTGTTAAATGTGTGTACTTTCTATGTAAATCTGGGGTGTGCGTTTGCCTATGTGTGTATCACATGTAACTTTTAAATTGTAATTTTAGCTTATGTTCACACTGCCCATTTAAATGTTACAAATAAAGTAAACCTGTTATTGTATATTGTTACTGTAATAGTTCCGTTGCTGTATATTTTTATTGTTATAGTTTACTAGTTGGAGACAACGGGGGGCTGGTTGTTTTCATCCTTATTCGTATAAATATAACCTATTTTAGAGTTGTTTCCCCCTGGAACAGATTTCATGTTCCAACCAAGGGGGGCTGTCGCTGTCTTGGTGTGTAGGGCTGCATCAAATACCCTCTTAGCTTTGTTAAATTGCTGCAGTAGTCCACACTTGACCGGTGGGGATCTCATTCTATTACGACTGAAACTGTTAGCTGCTCCTGGCATTCTCTAATCCCTGTTCTCCTCTCTGTCCCCCCCACACATCCCCTGTGGTGTGGGGGGTCTGAGCTGTCAGGACCTGCCTGGTCGTCGGTCTACCAACGCTGGACCAGGTCGTCAACCGGAAACCAGCCTCCATGACGGCCAACAGCGAGTTTCCAGGTCCCATCCAACGTCTATAAAGCCGAACAATGGATTTTTGGTGTTTCAAAACCCATTGACACTGTATGACTATGTTTAGCTTGTGTTCTGCTCCTCTCTCTTGCCAACCGTCTCTGGAGGAGGGGATCCCTCTCTGAATTGCTCCTCCCAAGGTTTCTTCCATTTTTTCTCCCGTTGGGAGTTTTTCTGGGAGTTTTTCCTTGTCTTCCTTGAGGGTTTAGGTTGGTTGAGGGGCAGTTCTATGGGCGTATGTGAAGCCCTCTGTGACATGCTTGCGTGTAAAAAGGGCTATACAAATAAATTTGATTTGATTTGATTTGTCTTCACCGTGTAGAGGCTCATACACTGTCTCTTGTATCTTAAGTTCGTAGTCAAGCCAGTCAGAAAAGTGCAAGAGGCTTGGGATGGCAACGCGTATTGGATACAGGAACCTCTTAAACTCAGCCCGTATATCATGAGGCAGTTTGGACAGCAGCCGCGTCACATGTGACCCACAGTGGAGCTCAGTCTTTCCACTGTCCCCTAGCTGGTCTAACATACCCACGAGTGCTCTCACTTTCAGGGCAAACCGCTTAAAGCCACTGGTGTCACCACGTGGAATATTCGGGGCCTCCATTAGATCAGCTATTTTTCTGAGGGCTAACTGGTGGGGCTGTCCGTAACTCTCTATGAGGCTTGCCATAGTGTCGGTGTAAGGTTGCGGTGAGTTAGTGTACGAGTCCGCTATTAGCAGCGCCTCCTCATACTTCAGGTGGTCCACCAGGATCTGGTATTTAAAACGCTCTGTGGCATCCACAGGCAGTAAGTTCTCCAGAGCGACCTTCAGCCTGGCGAACTCTCTCGGGTCTTCTTTGGTGAATGCAGGGATTCTGGGTTTGGGCCCGCGGTACACCGTCTCATGACGGTGGGAGGGTTGCAGCTCTTTGGGCAGCGACTCACATCTTTGCGGGGTGTAGGGTACACAGTACTCAGGCGTCCGTTTCCCAAGCGCTGGATGATGTACTCCGGGTGCTGGATAAGGTGGCTCGGGGCGACTGGGAATCTCATGCTGACGTGTGGTCCTAACGTCTCTCAGTGCTGTTATGATCTCTGCCATAAGGTCCTGTGATAGTGGCTGATAAACGTCATCTGCTACTGGGGGTGGTGGCAGTGGCCAGTCGTCATCATCCAGAGGCAGAGCGTGACCACCAACTTGCACAGGTGGATTGACAAGGGATTGACGCGATTCGGTACGCACCGCCATCCTGCTGTATGTGATGCAGCTGTTGAGAGGGGGCTGGGGTAGGGGAAGGAGAGAGGGCTGTCTGTCGCCTATGCAGGTCCATTACCTGTTGCTGCAGCGTCTGATTACCTTCCCTTAGCTTGTGAAGAGCTTTAAAGACGTCAGGCGAGGTTTCTGGGACAAGCCTCTATTGGGCAGAGGCTGGCGTACTCCGAAAGAGGGGTTCTATATACTCAGACTGGTATGGATAGGCAGCTTCAGCTCCCCGCATGGCACTCCCGTTCTCATGCAGCAGTGGGTGTGTGAAAGGCGCCATCCTAGCGTGTCTCTCCGGAAATCTTCCCATGCCGTCATAGAGCTGCTGTTGCTCTGACAGGTTAGCCACTTGATGAGTCAAACGAGAGGGCTGCTGCACTGCTGGGAGAGGGACGTGATAATCCTCCATCCAGGCTGGTCGCCGGGTCTCTCGGCGGGGTCGGGCATCTCCTGGGTGTGTGTACTGATCCGAGAACATCTTGTAATACTCCCACAACGGCCACGCTGAATCCGGCTCGAAGGACCAAATGTTTTGGCGGCTTTAAAAGGACTGTATTATGCGTTGATCTTCAAAGGGTTGTGGCCACCAGGGGGCATCGATCAGAATGCAACAAGATGTTCCTTTTATGAGTTTTATTGACTAACGATGTACATATCGATGTGTGTGGTTCTGAAACACATATAGGCATGAATCAGTAATATCAAACTTCAATGCAGTGTTATACTAAACGCTAAACAATATTGCACAATATACAAAAACAACATAAGGCTTGCAAAGCCATCTCCGCCTATATTCGGCGTTCTAAACAATAGAACACACGGCTAATGCGAGACTCCGCCATTATACGATAGCTAGCAGCAATGTGCTACAACGGTCTTGCCTCGCAAGAAACACAGTAACATTATGATGTGGTACAACCAACAACAAACAGACTAATTTACTTGTAGTTGCACGCACACAATTTCCGTTATTTGAACAGTACAGCAACACTTGGATATATATATCAACTGAACACGCTCCTCAAACTTTTCCGACACCGACCTAGAACAGTCCTCAATGAGCCACAGAGTGGAGTGCCGCTCCTGATTGGCTGAATTTTTAATTAGTCAGTTTTAGCTGCCAGACTAGGTCGTCCTTCGCAACAGCCGCCCCCACATTTGCAACACCAAATGTGCCACACTAAGAAGGGTCGACCGTATCAGTGTCGGGCATGGCAGGTAGAGAGACAAGGCGAGCGACAGGCCTTGTGTAGAACCTGTCCTGGACCTTGACGACGGCAGCCCTGACCCTCCCATCAGTCCCCGGAATAACCTCAGCGACATGACCCAAAGGCCACTGCGCCCTTGGCAGCTGAGGGTCCACCACCATGACTATGGTCCCGCTCCGCAGCTGTGCAGGGTCCTTGTGCCACTTGGAACAAGTCTGAAGAGTCGGGAGGTAGTCGGGAGGTAGTCTTAATTAGTCATTTTTAGCTGCCAGACTAGGTCGTCCTTCGCAACAATATCTGTACAAAAGTCAATTAGACTTTTGGTTCAAAGGAAGATTAATTTAAGGTTTTCCAAAATTATCACTGAACAGGAAAATCCATCATCCAGCGAACCTTATGGGTCCTTGAGGTTTTTTTGTTCCTCATGAAAAATGAGGCATGCACAGCAAGTTTCAGAAGAATTGGAGCAATGGGGTGGAAATGCCATCACTTTGAAAATTTGACTTTTGGGCGTTGCCTGTGGCACCCCCTATGGTCCCATGTGGCCAATATTTGCTGTGGGGGTACCTACTTGGATGTAGTATCAATGTGCCAAATTAGAAAATTTATGACGAGGGACGTTTTGAGATATTGGGGCGGAAGGAGAAGAAAAATAATAATAAATATAGCTGCAAGCAGCAATGCGGGTTGCTCTGCAAAATGGCAAAATATTATAAACATGAACACGGTAGAACAGTTTGGAGTTGGGGCCTGTTCTTGAAAATTAGGCAAAGTCAGGGGCCGGAGGATATGAGTAATCACGGTAACAAATAAAGAAATTACAACAACATCCCGAAGGAGTCAATATATACTATTGTGTAAGTGCATAACAACATAAGCCCAAGAGGGCGCATAGGCCCAAGGATTCAAAAATAAAACCAGGTGAGCAATAACCAAGTCATATTAACAGACAATTGGGGAAAATGCAATTAACTAACAAAAATGGAAGACCAAGGCCGTGGGGGCCCCTGGGCTTGGGTCATTTTCAGGCCCTACCTACTATACTTGACACTATACATTTAAATAGAACAAAATGATACATACACAAGCTATATGTATTTAGAGCTGCACGATTCTGGATAAATTGAGAATAAAATAGAGATCACGATTCTGAACAAACAAATAAACAAAATAACATAATTTATGTTAATTGCTAAAGTTTATTTAAAATGTTTAATTAATCTGAATTGTAAAAGAAAAAAAATTGGTTTGAATGAATGATTCAACTACTCATATATACATATACTTCCCTTGTTTTATGGATGAATCAGCATTTTTGAACGAATTTCCTGAATTAACGATTCAATTACAAAACTTTTTTTTAGTTATTATACCAGGGTCTGGGTGAATACTCGATTCTGATTGTGTCCACCCCCGCAGCCAATCAGCCAAGTAGTTCCAGCAAAACTGTTAACCGTTCTATATTATTGTATGAGCAAAGAACATCCTTCCTTGGTATGAGCCTGTGTAAAGTAATCTTCCCAAACACTGATGTCTGTTCATTATGAAAAGTATGGTAAAATGACAACAATCGGTTGAGTTTAAGAACATTGACTAAATGTGGATAACACAAAAATTGAATTGCTGTCCTAAATTATTATTTTTTATTACACAATGGTGGAGCAGAAACTAGCAATTCCATGAATCCCATGGAAACAAAGGCAAATGTGTGAGATGAACTGATGTGGAGCACAAATCATCCAAGAGGCAGTACTTCTCTTGAGTGGTTTTTATTCAGATGACTAATCATTGGATTCAGGTCAAAAGTCTATAACTTGAACTGGTTTCATTACTTAAGACACTAAAGGTCAGCAACTTGGCATGCTGGGACATGGGAAGGATTAAACATTTAGACTTTCATCAAAGTAAAAAATGCTGTTTTTTCCATTTTCATCAATGTCCTCAAAAAAGCAGTCTGCAGAGTTACTGTGTCTGTGGGGTGACTGTCTGTCTCTGGAGGACTGGCAGGCAGGGGCAAGCAGGGCCTGCGGGCAGGCAGTCAGGGCAGGTCAGCTGGATGAAGCTGTCCTGGGGTCAGGGCTGAAGAAAAGCTGTCCAGCTCGAGGGGGGTAGTCCAGCACGGGATCTGTTTTTCTCTCAGCATCCTCTGTTGAGCAGGCCTCTGCATGACCCTCCAGACCTGTGAATTCCTACATCTACTAAAGGCTTCCCTCCTCGAGGTTTGGTAAAAAACTCATTTTTGGTGTCGACCGAACTGTAAAATGATGAACTTATGAACATGACGCGACCAAAACATGGCTGCCGCCTAAGCCTATGCGGTCTCCCTGGCGCATAGGCTTATTACAAAGACTTTCTCGACCCAAATCAAAATTCTGAGCCGACAGGTCTGTGGGGAATTGCTTGTTCACCTAAAAGCTGCCCTCCTCTACCGTTTTGATGAAATTGCCGAGATGCTATATGATTGAGTAATTACACAGAGGGAAAAAGCTAGCTACTTTTCGAGTTCGGTTTTCCGTCACTTCAAACTCACGATCTAAAGGTCTCAAAGTGCTCAAACCTTCACCATAATTCAAGAGTAGTGTACTTTCACGAACCCAATCATTGATTCTAGGTTAAAATGTGTAAAAATAGGACTTACCGAACGTGGCTGCCTCCAACACGGCTTTCAGGTGATTCCAGTTGAAAACAACAATGGCCGCCAAAAAATAATTTATACTCGTAACGGCGAGCTGCAATTGGAAGCGAAATGAGCGTGAGGATGGGGCTTGGTCAGCACACCATTTCCAGAAAGGATGTGTGTGCGTCTCGCCAAGCTCGCGCGTGTCAGTAGGTTGACCACCTGTTCTTCTTTGCGCTGTATAGCACAGCATTTTCAATATGCAACGTGAGGAACAAGGGGTGAAAATGCTGTGCGACACAATGCAAAGTGGTCACCCTAGTGTCAAGGGGCAGGATGTGTCTGTGAGAATTTGGAGCATGCGCACTGTGGAGCAATTCAATCGTATATTGACATACCAAGGTGAAATTGTTTTTGTTTCTAGAGATTAATGTCGTCTTGAACCCTATTAGGTTTGAAATACAATCAGTCAAAATTATATTTGATTTATTAACAAAAAAAACATTGAGGCAATTTGGACATTTACATAAATACACTTCTTTCAGACATTTTGTGTTGCATTTCTTATTCAATTTGACCCTTTATGAAAACATGTATTCTACACATCTGTAACAAATTTTAAGTCGATTGGATCTATGGTTCATGAGGAGAAGGGTTTTGAAGGTTGTACCAAATTTGGACAATACAGCAAAATCTATCATGGCGGACCTTATGGGTTCTTGAGGCTTTTTTCTTCCCCATGAGAAATAAGGAATGTATACCAATTTTCTGGCATTTTAGAGTAATGGGGCGCTGGGGAAATCACGTAGACTTTGGGAGTGTGTTATAGCGCCACCTATGGGCGCACATGGGCCACTAGCCGTGTGGGAGTAGTGAGGGACCTGTTGTATCATTGGGCCAAATTGGAAAAAATCGGGTCCAGGACTTTTTGAACTGTTGGGCCATTTAGCGGAGAAATATAATAATAATAGGAATACTAACAAAAACAATATAGCTGCAAGCAGCGATGCGGGTTCCTCCTCAAAATGGCAAAATATTATAAAAATGTACAATGTAGAAGCAAAACGATTTCCTGTTTGGCCAACAACAATAGGCTGAATGGGGATTTGAACTCATGAGCTTAAGGTTACTAGTCAATCTCTCTATCCTCTCTGCTACATACCAACTGTTGGGAACCATGAGTGATGTCTGAGAAGTCTTGTGCAGTTGTCCCACGTTGGCAACAAATCTAACTAAACCTACTATATTCAACCGTGTTGGTTAAACAGTACTAACTAGTTCTTTCACTGTGTTAATGAAATGCATTCCACGGCTACAAGCTAGCTAACGCTATACACAAGTCATTAACTTAATCATGCAAGCCCAGGTAACGAAACAATTGAGACCCATTCCCTTTTGACGACAATACCTCTGCTGTTAAGACCGTTTAAGAAATGTTGCAACAGGCTACAGTCTGAATCACGGATATAGCTCTATGACATAAGTTACAATCAGGGGGTAAATTGGGGTTTGATATATCGGGGGGCTCTGTGGTTTCTGGGTTTCGATGGCACATGTGTATGCAAAGCCTACTAAACAGGTATCCTACTCAGTTTAATGACTAACGCAGACTACCTAACTCACTACCCTTCGAATACATTTGTTTAGTACTACTATGTGCCTCTTTCAATTATATCTTTAACATATGAAACGTTGAGATTGTATCATCTTGCAGAAAAAACATGAAAAACTGAACCTAACAAAAGCTAGGCTAGGCTAGCTCATAACGTTCAGTTCTCGTTCTCGCCAAACAACGGTTAGGGTCTACTGAAATTATTACCATTCTGGGCTCTTTTGAGACAACGGGATCTGTGTAGGTCTCCCAGTGCGGGGAGAGAGCAGCCAACAATCTTTTGAGCGGTGTTGATGACCCTCTGGAGCATTTTCCTCTGAGCCACTGTACAGCTGGTATACCAAATGCCTATGCAGTATGTGAGTATACTTTCAATGGAGGCTCGGTAAAAGAACACCAGCAGTCTTTGTGTGATGTTACTCCTCAATTCCTGAGTATTCTCAGGAAGGACAGTCTCTGTTGGGCCTTCTTCAGCAGCTCAGAGGTGTCCACACTCCAGGATAGGCTGTCCTGTATGTGGACCCCCAGGAAGCAAAAGTCTGCCACCCTCTCCACACTGATCCGGCTGATGGTCAATGGTGTGATCTCGGTCTTCTTTCTCCTGTAGTCTATTAAGAGTTATTTTGTCTTTGCAGTGTTAAGGAAAAGGTTGTTGGCCGTGCTCCAATTCGACGGCCGCTCCACTTCTTCTCTGTAGGCGGGCTCATCCCCCCCAGAGATAAACCCCGCCACTGTGGTGTCATCTGCAAACTTTACAATGGTGTTACTGTGATGGACAGGGGTGCAGTCGTGTGTGTAGAGGAAGTAGAGCAGGGGACTGAGCACACAGCCCCGGGGGGAGCCAGTGCTCAGGCTAAGGGCTGTGGATGTGTGATGGCCCACTCTGACTGTCTGCGGCCAGAGAGGAAGCCGCTGATCCACCTGCATGTGGTATGAGGGAGCCCGAGGTCCCCCAGCTTAATCACTAGCTTGTGTGGGAGGATGGTGTTGAATGCAGAGCTGTAATCCACAAAGAGTATTCGCACATAGCTCCCCTGCTGCTCCAGGTGTGACAGAGTGGCATGGAGTGCTGCCGCCACTGCGTCTCCTGTGGATCTTTGCTCTGTAGGCAAATTGGTGGGGATGAAGGCTTCGGGGCATCCTCTGTTACACTCCGTATTTTTTGTTGAGCAGGCCTCTGCATGACCCTCCAGACCTGTACAAGTGAAGAAAAGATCCATGTCAGTTGTGGAAAATGAAGCTTTTTACATCTACACTTGACATAAACTACAGTTTTGACTGTGAAATGCAATGGCATTACTTGAACTTAAATCCAAATGCGTTGAACTGATGGAGACCCGGCCATGCAAAGTCACTCCAAACATTTGGCTCGATTCCAGGCTCTGGCAAGAGTATTTAGCTCTAAACTGGTCAATATACACATCTGACCAAAGACCAGCAACTCGCCCTTTGCCTGTTAACAGTGATTCTGAAGGTCAGAGACCTTTAAATACGCTGACCTAGTGAAATAGCCTGGCTAACGTAGGTCGCTTTCTCAGGAAAATGACAAATGAAATAAGCTTGTTTTGAAAGATCCTATATACTAGCTATCTTCAGCAGACTCTTGTCTACAAAAAGCAGCCCTCCCTGACGTTTTAGGACTAGAATTTAGTGAATTACGATATTGTTTACACTGCCAGTGAGTGAGTGAGCGAGCCGAGTCTGTCACTGAGGCCAAGTCAAAACAATGTACCCCCGGGACGCAGTCTCACTCCACTTGCAAGTTTTCCACAAATCACAAAAATAATCGGAGCATCTGGCTAAAAGCACAATTCCCACATCTCCTAAAGGCTGCCCTCCTCGACATTTTTGGTGTCGACTAAACTGTGAAATGGTGAACTTATGAATATGACGCGACCAAAACATGGCTGCCGCCTAAGCCTATGCGGTCTCCCTGGCGCATAGGCTTATTACAGAGACTTTCACGAGCCAAATCAAAATTCTGAGCCGACAGGTCTGTGGGGTGAAAGTCCTCAAAAAGGGTTAGAGTCCCACTGTATGTTACTAAGGGTTGAGAAGCCTTGAGGTGAAACTCCTCAAAAAGGGTTTGAGTCCCACTGTATGTTACTAAGGGTTGAGAGGCCTTGAGGTGAAACTCCTCAAAAAGGGTTAGAGTCCCACCGTTTTATGTGTCTTCAGGGTTTGAATCTGTGTACTGTTTTGTGTGTCAAAGGTGTTAGAATCCCTTGAGTACTTTCAAGGATGGGTTAAAGTCCCCTGAACGAGTCATTTTTGAGTGGAGTCAGATTGTCTTGAATAAAAATAGAGGGGTGTGGTGGTATTTTCTTTGACTAAGAAGTTAAAGAAATCCCGAGGAGAGATGGAGAAAGGTGGGGGCTAAAAGAGTTCTGTTACTTGAGATCTTACAAAAGTGATCCCAGAGGGTATGGTTCTGCATAATTGTGAGTATTAATACTGAAAGATATGTTTGTTTAGATGAATTCCAAGTTTGGTTGTTAACAAATGCGTGATCAACATTTGTTATAATTCCTAGCCAAACAGGGAGGAGTAAAAACTAAGAGTAATTGAGAAAGTGAGAAGAGTATTACATTCAACCATATAGTAACTACAAAATATGAAAATGAAATATTTTTATTAGGGATCTATGGGTCCGCAAATGTCATTTCGAGATCCGTGCATTACGCATGCTGAGGGCAAAGGAGTATTCTATATTACATGCTTTGATAAGACTTTTGAGAAGTTAAGGACTAAGGTTTTGTGTCTTACGGGTTACATTGTTAAATTGCAGGTTTGAAAAACACAAAGGGAGCATTTTGAGTTATATTTTCTTTTTGTCTTAAGGGCATTGTTTGGCTGACATGATTACAGAGTGTAATACTGACATGAAGGACGTAGGTCTAGGAGCAGTTTTAACCTATCTAAACATCGATTTCATGAAACAAAATTATGATATAGTGTAAAGTAAAAAAAAAAATGTTAAGTTAACATTATTTTATTTTGGTTTGAGGAAATGTGAAAGATTGGGGAAGGTTATGAAATGAAACGAGAGAATGTTTTTCGGATGTGAAGAGATGATTGGTTTAAACATTGATATTTTAAAAAGGAAACTATGCATATACTTTGAAAGTATATGGGCAAACATTTTTTGTCAAATTAGTCAAATCTAGAGTTTTATAGAGTTTTGATAAAGGTATTAGATGCAGCTTGGTTAAAAATTAGAAAGAGAAAATATTTACTATGTATTTTAATTGGGAGTTTAATTTTAATTTGGTTTTAAGTTTTATTTCAGAGTTTTATCAAAGCCTGGCATACTGTTTGGGATAAATAGTTTGGCTGTGATAATGTTGTATTAATAAATGGTATTAGGGCATGAAGAGGGTTATTATTGGTAGCAGAGTTCTGAAATAATTTGGGAAGACTCATCAAGTCTGATGAATTGTGGTTATGATGGTTTGAGCTGATTGGCTCGTTTTGAACTGCAGCAAAACGAGTTATGAAGTTCTAGCTATCTGACCTTTGTAGAACTTAACTTTTAAAAGAAAGAAAACGTTTTTTGAAGTGAAAGAAACAAGGCTATCAGTTAATTGTGTTTAAATAAGGAAACAAAGAAACAGATTGTAAATTCTGGTAGGTTATGTAAATTCACAGGAGGAACTTATATTACTAAGGAATCTGTTTCATTATGTGCTGATTTGAGCCATGGGATGAATCATGTCTCAAACAGGAGGGATGGAGATAACGAAAGAGTGTTTATAGCATATGGATTTAAAAACGATTCAAGAAAACTTTAAGATTTTTTTTTGCATACCCCTCTTTTCCAGTCCTATACCAGATGCTCTACCATTTTAATTGATTTATAGAAGAATATTGACTTGATTTATTCTCATTTGATTCTTTGTAATACCACAACTTAAACCTTTCACATAGCATGATGAAAGAGGCTAATCAAATGGTTAACCGATTTTATAAAAAAATGCAAACTAGAAAGGAGATCTTCTGCTTAATTCTGTTCCAGGTGAAGCTGTAACCTCAAGAGTAGAGGAGTTAAACCAGGAGATTGGTTTGACAGTTAAATTTTTTATTACATTTATTTTGATAATTTATTTTATTTTTTCTATATTACAATTCTAAAAAGCTTGGCTAAAGTTGTATGTATGTGGTGAAGGGGGCCTGTGAGTATGTCCAGGTCTGCCGTGGATACATGGATGTCGAATGTCCACTCTGCGGAGTGACGGTGGGTTTTTTCCCTATAACATCATTAGGGTTTTCCCACTGTGTCCAGGGTGTCCTCACCACCTGGCCATAACGCTGCATAGTCTCATCACTATAGTTGAATTGTATGTCAACATTGTGTAATCAGTAATGGTATATTTTAAATTCTTGTTGTCACCACCTAAAAGGGTGTGAAAGGAGGGATTTATTTGAACTTTAAAAATATCCACTTTAAATCCTCAAATGAGTTCTTGATTTCAATATCTGTGTTTAATCATAAGTGTCCGACTGTTTGCATCTCATTTGACTCAGTTACTGCTTGATCATGGGAGATAAGGTGATGCTGGGACTGTAACTCTTTTCTGCTTCAGGGTGAGTCAGAGTGGCGGGTCTGACTACCTTTGAATATACAACCCCTGTTCTAAGGCCCCATTCCCCTGGAGACCCTGTCCCCCCCTTTCTCACTGGATGATCTACCCCTTCCCCTTGCAGACCCTGCCCTATTTGCCCCTATGCCTCATCAGACCTAGGATTGCCCCCCCCCCCTTCCCCTTGAAGACCCTGCCCCAATACATCATCAGATGTTTGGTAAAGCCTGTTGTGCATTTATGGACAGGGCCATTCCAGGTCATCAAGAGAGCCTTGCAAGCCCTAAAGGTGTTGGGGAAAGGGAGTATGTGGAACCACTGGAGCATGTGTTGTGCATGAGTTGGTGGAGAGGTGCCAGGACGGCCAGTGAACCTTTTGCTATTGCTACGAATGTGAGAGTCCGGAAAAGAGGGTTACGACTAGGTCAAGAGTGTCACTGCTTGACCATACTAGCATTGTACTGGACTAAGAAGGTTTCCGCTAATTTGCTTAGTGTGTGCTATATCAAATATCAACATGATTGTTGCTTTATCCAATGTATCAGGTCCCTGTGCAACCGGATCATTGTCTCGGCTGTGGAGAACCCAACGAAGCGGTTCCAAATGCCGTTGCTGGGGGTGGCTGACCAGGACGAGGAGGCGGTGGTTGTGGGCTATTTTGATTGATCTCTGGTGTTTTCAGAGATCAAAAGAGGGATTAAAGAATTTATAATACATTACAATACAATTCTAGAACTATAATCAATAGCTGTATCACGGGCATGGCACTATCTATAATCCCAGTTATTAATATTTGTGGCAACTTAATCACCAAATGCATCACGGGCACTGTGCACTATATAGCAACGGGAACAATGCTCATAAGACTTTATAAACGATGCATGTATTAAAATTATGTATTGTTCTTATTAAATGTATGTCTTATGAACTTAGAGGTGTGCTCAGGCTTAAAACATTGTGTCTCACACAGGGTGTGGGAAACAGGCTGTATTTTGTGTTGTTATCTCTCCATTTCAGAAGCAACCTTGAATCCAGGCTGAGAGAGAGCCCGAGCAGGTGGGATGCGTAAGGAAGAACAACTCCCTGATACACGAGAGAACAAGCTCAACCCTTTTTTGATATTTCTGTTTCAATTGCACTGTATAATATATGCTGGGGCAGGGACAGATAGCCAGTTGGACTTCGTGAACCAACCTAAACTCTGTTGCGGGTAGGGAAGCGTAGACAGCCCCAGAGCTCTGTACTTGTTGATTTCCAACTGCTGCATTAAAGCTGATATTATCGGACCTCTGCGACTCCAGACCACTCTTTCTAGAACACAGACTTGTGTCATTGAATACCATCATTACATATTGGATTAGACACAAAGATTTTGAGTCCTTCAATATCTAAAAGGATAAGGATAGAGACTTTATTTACATCAGAGTTTAGTCTGAGGTCACTAATTATTTTGGTGAGAGCAGTTTCAGTACTGTGATATTTCCTGAAACCTGACTGCGAGACTTCCAGAATGTTATTTTCTTCAAGAAAAGAATTTAGTTGGACTGAAACTATCTTTTCCAGTACTTTACTAATAAATGGAAGGTTTGATATTGGTCTGTAATTTGCAAGTAGACAGTTATCCAATTTGGGTTTCTTTAATAGGGGCTTTACAACAGCTGTTTTGAAAGCATCTGTGAAGACGCCAGTTCTAAGGGATGTGTTTATAATCTCTAGCACCGGACCTGAGACACTATCAAACACTCGCTTAAAGAATGTTGTGGGTATACGATCAGTATCGGAGGTTGTGGAGTTAGATTCACTGACAATTTTTGAAAGTTCACTAAGTGTGATACAGGTAAATGTGCTCATGGTTATGTTGCAGAATCTACTGATGTCAGTTATGACCCCACTATTACTAGTACTAGCTCTGATCAAAGTTATTTTGTTCTTGAAGAACAAAGCAAGCTCTTCACATTTAACTGCTGAGGATGGCGGGGGGGCAGGGACAGTGTTAAGCAGCTGGTCAATGGTGGAGAAAAGAACTCTGGAGTTTCTGGCATTTTCTGTAATAATATTGGAGAAATATTCTCTCCTCGCTAGACGGATGGTTTTGTTGTAGGTGGTTAGTGTATCTTTATAGATATTGTATTTAATAGTGATCTGTGTTTTCCTCCATTTTCTCTCTGCTG
Source organism: Hypomesus nipponensis (assembly GCF_054491055.1). Classification (NCBI taxonomy): domain Eukaryota; kingdom Metazoa; phylum Chordata; class Actinopteri; order Osmeriformes; family Osmeridae; genus Hypomesus; species Hypomesus nipponensis. The sequence continues at coordinate 18,675,122 of NC_140379.1, read as the reverse complement.
CACGGAATTTTCTTTTCGTTTCACGAACATTTTTATTTCTCAGCCATGGGGAGGTTCTGCTTGTGGACTTCTTTTTGGTTTTCAGTGGTGCAACAGAGTCTAACACAGATAATAGTGCATCATTGAGGTTCTCTACCATTTCATTCAGAGAGCAATCATGATAAGTTGGTTCATATAGAGCAAATTGTGCAGAAAATGTAATCATAGCTGTATCGTCTAAATATCTTCTTTGGACTAAGAATTCTTTTGTGGTTTTTGTTACAATAATTTCCACATTAAAAAGTATACAATGATGGTCTGAGAGGGGTAGATCAGTTATTGAGATATTATTGATATTTAGTCCAGTTGTTATCACTAGATCTAGTGTGTTCCCATGCTGGTGTGTTGGGTCTGTTATGTGTTGAGTTAGATTGAGACTGTCTAGGAGATTTAAGAGCTCAGTTCTTGGGTCGGCTTTTTTATTCACTTGGATATTTAAGTCTCTGTTTAAAACTACTTTGTCATATCTAGTGACACATAGTGATAATAGTTCAGAGAATTCTTGTATGAATATTGGCGAGTGCTTGGGTGGCCGATATATAATGACAAAAAGTATTGATTCGGTTTTGAGCTCTATAGCAAGATATTCATATGAGGTGAATTCACCTTGCTCAGTGATTTTGAACAATAGTTCAGAGTAGAAAATAGCTGCGACTCCTCCACCTTTTTTGGATTTCCTAGAAACTTGGTGGAAGCTGTAATCTGGCGGACACGCTTCTATCAAAGTTGCTGTTGCCGTGTCGTTGTTTAGCCAGGTTTCTGTTAAACAGATGCAGTTTAATTTGTTTTCTTTGACCAGATCATTAACTACAAATGTAGTTATTATTTAGTGATCTAACATTTAGAAGGGCCAGTTTCATCTGTGGGGTATTAACCGATAAAACAGGGGTTGATAAATCTGTTTGAAGAATATGGATAGTTCTGTGACTTCTAACATTAGTTTCAGGTTTGTAACCATGTATTTTACCATGCCATTTTCTGTTTGTGATGATGACCGGTATGTCTAATGAAATAGCATGGTGGCTGTCTTAGCGTAGCTTGTCTTTGGGAAAGTCTATGTCACTGAGCTGTTCCATCACAAGGGAATTCCTCCGGGGGGTGCAGATCTGTGCAAGGCCCATGTCCTTGCAGGAGGCTGTTTGAATGTTCTGTTCTGTTATTTGGTTATTTGGGATGTGTCAGTCAGCTTAGACACAACAGGGATAGGGGAAGCAACTTGATTTGTGGTCCGGAGCATGTGACTGATGTTTGCTGTTAGTAGTTGAGATCCTCTACGGTTTGGGTGGAGTCGGTCAGCTTGAAAACGATCTGCACAGTTCCAGAACACATTGAAATTATCGATAAATCTCAGTTTGTGTGCCAGACAGACAGATGCCAACCATGTGTTGAAAGATAGTAGTCGACTGAAGGCTTCTTTTCCTCTTCGAAAGCATGCAATTGGTCCACTGATGAATACATCTTGATATCTGTTGAATGTGTTCAGTAGCTGGGTGAAATGTTTTTTAAGTATCTCAGTGCGAGTTTTCTTCTGTAGGATATCAAACGAGCCAGTGTGGATGATAATCTTAGGATTGTTTGGTTTATTGTTGAGGATTGTTAGTACCTCTGACGACAGTTCCTCGACAGATGTGTTGTATGTTAACAGTTTATTTCATCCGATACAATGCGTTGTAAATCATACTCGTATCACAAAGAAAAAAAGCAACATATGTGATGAGTTTCATCTAGAATAGCCCTATATTTAGCCCTATAGCCTAAAAAACAAGTGAAAGGAATACTATACAGTGACAGAATACATTTCCGTTAAGTTTGCATCATGTGTCTGATTCTTATCGGACTTGTACCCCATTCTGCCCATAGATTCTGAAACTGCAATGCCCACACGCTCGTAACCATATAAATCTATGCTCGCGACTGGTTGTCGCAAAGTATGACGTGTACAGCTAGTTGCAAGTGTGCACGAGGTCTCGGAGCTAGGGAAAAAAAGAGCCACTGTTTAAAGCTAGACCGGAAAACACGGAAGTGGAAAGATGGCTGGGTCCTGTCTCGCGCTCTTGCTTGCCTCACTGCGCCACTGAGCACTTTTCATAGAAATGAATGGGGACGCCATCTTGGAAGACAAAAGTAGCTTACTCTAGTTACATTAACTCTATGGTTCGTATCCGCGAACACGTTTCCAGGCAACTTTTCTTGACGTAAGCAAATAAATGGGGTGCTCGTTTACCCATTTCGGATTGGTTTCAAACTTAGCAAAAATCAGGAAAAATTATTCTATGAAAAAGCTAGTAGTATGAGCCAGGTTCGAGAATCGAAAAAAAATTATTGAGTGAGATAGTTTTAGATATGTTGACTGTAGTTAATAGAATAAAAACGACTGGACAAGTCGGGTAGCAAATCGGAAATGCAATACCACCTACATCCACCGGGGCCGTTGCTTCAAGCCGAGGGGCGAGGGGTGGGGGCTTGAGTTGTATCAGAGAATGTCTAATATAGAGAGAACTCCCAGGCTCTGTTCGAAAACTTAGACAGCTGTCTTAATCCTTGATGTCTTACCAGACAGGTGTCTAATGAGACAACTCTCTTCGGGGTAAGGTATCTTAAAAAACGTTGTTTTCGAACAGCCTATTAAGACAGGATGTACGTCATCGCGCTGCGTGTACTTATGTGCTCGCACTAGCGCGCTTTGTCAGACGGTAGTCAATTGCATTGAGTTTATTGTCACAGTAAGTCAAGTTAAGCTGTATTTAAACTTCCGAAAAATAGCCAGAAAACGAACAGCAGTCTGGCTTATTGCTAACGGCTGTCTCTAGATAATCTATTTGAAAGAACTGGAGAAAGGATAGGTTCTAGATACAGCATACGTTAGCATTGCCAGTAATTGTTACTAGTAACACCTAGACTGTAGGCATGTAAACTAGTTTAGCTTGCTAGTTAACGCAAGAGCATAGGTAGAATGTGTGATAATTTAGCCTAGTTTATTGGCAATGGGGCTAACGTTCATTCATGTTCCTGACTGTGTTTCATTCAAATAAATAACCTGTGTAATGAAAATCTACAATTCACGATGCATGTTTGTCCAGATCTTTGTCATGTTATTTTATAGCAAGATATCTAGAGTTAGCCTAGCTAGCTAACTGAAGCCGAGTAGAATCACGATATGGTTTGGTTGCTTAACTGTAGCCTAACGTTCTACCCACCTAAGTCAATCCAGTTTGCTTCAACAACAGAAGTGGAAACAAGTAATGTTATCATTTCAAATGATATATAATCTGTTGAAAACAGTGTTGTGTAGACACAATAGATTTATTTCAAGTCTCCAACTTCGGTGTTTCAGTGAGTGCTGCTGTTGGCCGTGTTGCGTTTTTGCTCCCAAATTCACTCGTTGATAACAAACCAATCAGGGCGCAGCTTATCTAAATATTAATGAGCATACCATAAAAGGAGAAAAGCTAGTGTTTTTTCCCGGGAACATTTCAGAGGATCTGTCAGAGTTTCATATGAGGGCGCTAACGGTCGAGTGCAGAATGAATGGAGGTCTATGGAGTTATACCCCTCAAAATCCACTTTTCTCAGGATATCATTTTTTGTCTAGTAATTTGAGTTCTGAAATCGAAAGGGGAGGCAAAAAAAATACACACGACTGGGTGTTAGATTTTTTTAAAGTCGCCTTTCTGTTCTAAAAAGCCTTTGAAAATGGCATTGAGGTCATACAAATTGTACGGCCAGAGCTACTGCTTGACGTTAAGCTCTGGTTACTTCCACTTTTCTCTCGAGGCATCGACAACACAGCTGGCAGGTTAGGCTCTCCCTGTCAATACACATGCTAGAAAGAGTTTTGGCTCGCTAATGTTGTTGCTAATGCTCTGACATTCTGGTTCTGCTTAGGATGCCATCAAGTGGGATCTCTTGTCGTAGTCAGTCCTTCACTAACCAATCAGCATTCGTTAGCAGAATGCTAGCGTGTTATGGGCAACGACGACTTACCCTGTAAGAAATCGAAAGGAAATAAGTACTCGTTCATTCAACTTTCGACCTGTAATCCATGTTGAACATGCGAAAACTACAATCAAATCAGAGATTTATCAACAACAATCAGGCGAAGAGACAAATTTCGCTGTTTAGCTCCATAGACTCCCATTCAACATGCACTCACTCGCGATCACCCCCAGTGGAACCCTGGTGGAACTGCAACCAAATTCGGTACAATGGGGCTTAATAGGGAGTGGGCAGGCTCTCCTTAAACAGGCTCTGGTTGTATCCGCGAGCAGATTTGCAGGGAACTTTTATTGACTTAGGCAAATAATGGGGTGCTAGTTTACCCATTTTTGATTGGTTTCAAACTTAGCAAAAATCTGGAAAAATCTTCTATGAAAAAGCTAGTAGTATGAGCCAGGTTCGAGAATCGAACAAAAATTATTGGGGAGATAGTTTTGTAAATGTTGACTGGAGTTAATAGAATAAAAACGACCGGAAGACACGGGAACCTAACCGTAAATGCAATACCACCTACATCCACCGGGGCCGTTGCTTCAAGCCGAGGGGCGAGGGGTGGGGCCTTGGCCCCTCTGCAACACTAAGCACTTTTCATAGAAATTAATGGGGACGCCATCTTGGAAGACAAAAGTAGTTTACTCTAGTTATATTAGGTGCGTTGGACTTCATGCGCGCCGGTGTCGCCTGCAGCCGCCTGCAGCCCGGCTGACTTGAAGCAGCCAATGGCATTCTAAGCTTCAAGGCAGCCGACTGCAGCCGACTGTCGGCGCCGCCGGCGCTGCATGAAGTCGAACGCGCCTATCAACTCTATGGACTGAACGGATCAGTATCCAGATCTCGGATACTGGATTCCATGGATTCCAGATAAGGAACAATTGAATGTGTTTTGGTTTAGTACCTGGGTAGAGTGACTTTCCATTTGCCCAAGGACAATTTATTTTGTTTTCCTATTTTTTTCTAATCAAATAGCTCAATTTTATTTTGGAGTATTTTGTAATGTAAGATAAAACACTTCTGTGAATAGTGTGTTGGTCAGTGATTTTGTAATAAACCTGCCAGTTGTTCTGTTACAAAAAAGTAAAGGCTCCTTTTAAGTCTTGTCAATTTCTGCTCAGAGCCTATCGCTAACCCTAATTTATTTTAGAGGTGCAACAGATACATCATACTTTATGTAGCATCCACATGCTTAGTTCTGCAGCCTCAACTTAAGTTTGAGACATGGTCTCTATTCCTAACTGTCTATTAACATGTTGTCATGTAATTAACAGCCTTGAACAAAAAGCAGGACATACTGGTACATAAATATTTTATATGGCATGCATATTTATTACATTACAACCAAGCAGTGCATTAACTGTATACATTCACAAGAAAATATCCATCATACAAGGGGCTCTGTTTTAATCAGGGGTGTGTGTCCTTCTTTAGAAGTTCAGTGGCTTGTTTAATTCATTTCAGATTCCTAATCTTGATTTACCAATTTCCTAATCTGAGTCCATTTGTATATCACAGTCATTGTTCAAGATGGTCTTGACTCAAGATGGCGCCGATGATGGCTGCCTCGGTTGCTAGGTGCGCTCTGTTTTGTCTTGTTTTGTTGCACTGCTGAGAAGGTGATCGGCTGGTATCTGCCAAATTCTGCTTCTGACGTTTCTTCACTGAAGTTATATGCTAAGGATTTGCTTAACCCTAGCCCTACCCAGCAGTTTGGACCGGAGAAAGAAGAAATTATATCACAGACAGATGGATAGATCGACCAGCAGACCTGGTTGCAGTTTTTCAGCGGACCTGGATTAATGCATCTTTCAGCACATGGTTAAATTACCACTTGACATTATAACCAATTATAAAACTCAAATGCACAAGTATTTTGCTATGTATTTGAGCCAGGTGAGTCTCATGCACCATGATGGGCCTCACTGGCTGCCCTTGTCCAGGTACTCCAGGTTGGGGGCATCCAGCCTCTGTTCCTGGTCCCGGTTCTTAGTAAACTCTTTTAGCATGTCCATCACCTCTCCATCATACACCTCAGGTGTGGGATGGGCCTCTGTGAAGATATGAATTAGAACTAAAAAACGCATTTAGAGAGACTTCATATTCAATAAGATGCAATTCACATGTCTGATGCATAAACATCCGTTAGCTCACCTTGAATAAACACAAGGTCTGAAATGAGAGACAATTCTCCTCACCTGTAGCCCAGTAGTAGATGTCCCAGTCGTTGCTGGGCTCATTAATCAGTCTGTCATACTGTTGCAGCTGAGTCTCACTCATGGTGTTCAAGTACTGCTTGGAAAAAAGACTACAGAAAGAAGGATGGAAGAATGGTAGAAGAGATATTTAGCATTTATTTGGAGTTGATACAGGTAAACTATCATCAGACTCTTAAACTTATGTGAAGCAACTAATTGCTTAAAGAAAATGTGTTCATAGTCTCTCTCACCTGAGCAGTATGCAGTTCTCCAGCATTCCCCTCTTGCGACTCTCATACAACAGCCGTCTCCTCTTGATGTCAACAGTCTCTCCGACCTTCTCTGTCCAGGGGGGCAGAGGGATCTCAATTAGGTCACCTTTCGAATCCTCAGGTGCCTCTCCACGGTATGCCCGTGCTGACATTAGGCCTGTCACTACCGGTCGCCATGACGCCTTGCACACCCCACTGACCAACTGTCCCAGGAGAAAGAAGCACAGCTATGTCATAATAGCAACAATAAACAACAACGTTGTACACACTAAATTAGCGTCCTTCTGATGCTACCCTCATGTTTTCCATGGTATTGTATGTGCTTGAAATCCTATACTACATTTTGAATACTGTAACATGAAACAGAAAATAGGCACAGATGAAACATTAATTTTTGACAGATGAAACATGTTTACTTGCTTAAATCCGCTAGCTAGATAGTCGTTCCTTAAAGTCCTTGGGAGCTAGTTGCTGGTAGACTAACGCAAATGCTAAGCAAACTGGAAATGCACCACATAAAGTTAGCTATGTGTAGGTCAACGTCAGTTCACTAGATCAAAATAGTATTTCAAATACGATTCACACTCACTCTTTTCGCAACAACTGCAGACAACATTGTATATTTTCTTTCAACCCGCTGGACCGATTAGTGTCCAGAAACGAATGCCCTATGATTCGATGCCAGATGTACAATTACACAATTGTTTTACTGCGCAGTCACATAACATGGTAACACAGGAACGTAATGATGGATACACGTAGACGCCATACTGATGAGGTCAGTGAGGTAGCTAGTTATTGAATAACAATATTTTTTTCTTCTGTTCAGTGAAACTGTTAATATATCTATTTGGTTGTCTTTGATGAGTGTATTTATGTATTTAAATTGTATTTTTCAATAACGGGAAATGAAATTGCCGAAGATCATTTATTGCTAACTTGAATAATACAAAAGTGGCTAGTACTAGTAGTGCTGGATAATGTTTCTCGTCGGTTGTATTTCAACGATACAGTCAACCCCACTTTGGGCATCTTAGCTAACTAGCTGTGTGTTTATTAGCTGGCTAGCTAACTAGCCAGTCTGTTTCGTATTCTCAGAAGGTTGTCTTTTTGCATGTGAGAACTCGTATATCTGTATCACATATTCATTGTAAAAGTACATTATTTTATGTTGTCACTGGTGTTTGTTTACCTCCGTTAAGTTTCGTCTACGTCTACTCCTACCGCTTAGCTAACTGTAGCTGTGGTGTAGGAAGGGGAACGCTAGCTAGTGCCGCTTAATCTAAACAAAAGTGTTGTCAGCTAGCCCACCTGTCATATAGCGTTAACTCAAAAGTGCTGGCTAATATGAAGCTGTACTCGTTTTCGTAGATACCAGTACCGGTGTACGTTTCAACGGTTCTAATTTAAGTATAAGACGTTTGTCGAAACGTTGCCTAGCTAGTAACGTAACGTCAAGAACGGTGGCTACAGTGCCGTGCAGGTTTTGGGGATGGCGGGTACAGGTACCTCAGCCGATGGGAACACCCAAGACCTAGATATCTACGATGACAATTTCAACCACAACGGAGAGGTGAGATGGATTTGCACTGTTCTGGAGAGATATGTGCTAAGTACAGTAGGACTTGATAATGTACCAAAACATAGTACTAGCTTTAACATCCCGATTAAAAGCGTTGCACCCTGAAGAATCCACATTTAACCGAGTTGTATAATTAGTTAAACTCACACTTTAGTCTAAATACCGCCCTCCCGTGCCATTAAAATGCTAGCATTTCGGTGGCGTAGCTGGGGAAAGCGGTCTTTATTGAGGTGGCCGTTGCGTTAGTAGAGTACCCGAGTTAGAACCCAGGGAACCCCAGTGCGGTCAGGTTATGGAGGAAGCAATACTAACGTGCAACACGACTACAAATGTTGACACAAACCTTTTGGTGTGTTGCCATAGACTAACAAGGATATCGTTTCAAAATAGGCTAACCCATGATAATGTAATTTTCTTTTCCCTAGGATGAGATGAATGATCTCTATGACGACGTCCTCACGGGTTCTGTGAGTCGGGAGAGACTTCCTAATGAGACTGTCCCTTCCAAGAAAGACGACAGGCCAAGGAAGGAGGAGGTTAGCGCAACATCAATACTGAACACTCGCAGTGCTGCACCAACCAAAAGACTGGCAGTCTATATAGGCAACTTCTCCTGGGTAAGTGTAGCTTGTTTATGCACACACACCTAAACTCACTCAAATCAGTATGCTCAGTAAGTTCTAGATAGTCCATTGTAGAAGGCAATTACCGACTCCTTCCTCTCAATAACTTACTCAGACCAATCCTCTAACACCCTTGCCACCCTCATTCCCTATTTCCTCCTCCTATCTTCTCAGTGGACCTCAGATACAGATTTGACTACCATGGCCCAGACTCTGGGGGTCAAGGACATTGTGGAGATCAAATTTGCAGAGAACAGAGCCAATGGGCAGTCTAGAGGGTGAGATAGAAAAACCCTATTCTGATCCCTTCCCATTGTGTTTTAGTTATCCCTCATTTCACTTTCTTGTCCTTTCTCACCTTTTCGTTCTTTTCTCTCTTTTTGGTGCCATAGATATGCTGAGGTTGTGGTGGCCACAGAACAGTCATTGCAGAAATTGCTGGAGGCGCTACCCTACTGTCAAATGAATGGAGAGAAGGTGGACTGTCGCTTTGCCACTCGACAGAATCTTGCTGTGTTCGAGGCCATGGCCAACAAACGTAAGCCTCCACTTGGCAATGTCAACCCAGTAGTATGTAAAACTGTTCTTGGATTTGACCCCAACGTGGAATGCCGCTAGCTGATGCTCTTTTTTAATGAAAGTATGCGTGTATCCACAGGTGTCCCCCAGCGGGCTAACTCGAAGGAGTCCACAGATTTGACAGATAAACATCCCTCCACGCCGTCTCTGGAGCCCAACTCCATCCCTCACATACCTCCTCCCCCACACCACCTCCCCAACAGGCCCCCTCCGCTGTCCGTTCCCTTCTTCAGTCGGCCTCCTCCACTCTTTCCCCTCCTCCCACCACACATCCCACCTCCCAGCATGCCCCACCTTTTCCCCCCACCACCCCTTCACCTGCACAGCCAGCCACCCCCCTCCAGCCTTCATCTGAACCCAGCCTTCTTCCCTCCGGCACACGACAGCTACAGCACAACCTCAGCCTACAGCCGACTCAAGTAAGCTCACACACCCTCTTTCTTAGTAAACTACTTATGGGTGTTTTCTGTATTTGTCGGTATACAGGGATTCAGTGACTTTTGGGGTATTTGTAATTAGTTACTAATGTCAAATTGAAATTACATGGCTACAATTGTTTCTGTGTTTTGCTGTTCATAGCACTTATGCACTCCCACTGATGTTAGATGTATGTATGTCTTGCTACAATTCTACCACAACTTGAGTGGAAAAAGGTGGTTAGATGTGTTTTTAGCTTGCCAAGTAAAGCCTGGTTTATACCTTAGCGGGTCTGCATTTTTTATGTCATGTGTGGGTCTCTTTGCTGTGTTGCAGTCGGGACAGTGACGCCCTTACACCCCTGGTTCCAGATGGGGAGTTTGAGGAGCTGATGAACAGGAATAGAGCCATAGCCAGCAGTGCCATCACCAAGGCTGTGTCTGGGGCAACGGCAGGTGAGACTAACACTACGTCAGAGTCAGAGGGTAACCTACAGTACCATAAACACAGACACTTAGAGATGGCAATGTACATGGCATAGCAATCCATAATACGGAAACAGTATAATGTGAAAACCCCTTGGTTCCCCCGTCACTGCACTGTGCATGCTAGTAGTCTTTTGTGAACTCAGATTTGATGAACTATTGAATTTCACAGAATAGGCTTGTTTCATTGAGTCAATATCATACAATAAAGCATGTCAATGTATTTAGCCTATGCCGGCCATTATTCATCTTTGACTGCTATTGGGTCATCTTGTTGCTGACTGTTGTGTTGCCCTCACAGGAGACCTGCGTGTGGCCATGGAAACACTTCTAACGGCCATCGCTGTCATTAAACAGTCCAGAGTGTTCGGAGATGAGCGATGTCAAACCCTGGTCACCTCACTTAAAGACTGCCTTGTCTCCATTCAAGCAAACTTTGGCACCAGGTCAGCACTGGAATCATGCATTAAGGGTCATGTTATGACATATCGGACCAGTCTCACAAACATTAAGGGTGCTTTCACACCTGACATGTTTGGTCCGTTTCAATCGGACCATGGTCCGTTTTCTCTGAAAGTACAGTTCGTTTGGAGAGGTGAGAACACGCATTCGAACTCTAGTGCGGATCAAACAACCGAACCATGGTCCCCCTAAAAAGATGGGACTCGGTCCGGTTACAAGTGAACCATGGTTCGGTTTGCTTTAGGTCTGAACGTAATTGGACTTAATATTGACCTATTCCAGGAAGCAAACCAAAATGTAGTGCATTGTGGGTTGAAAAAGGAATTTACACTTGGCGGAGACAGCCGTACGTACGTGCCACTCATTAGCAGCAAAATTAGTTGAGGGAAAATGTGGGGGAATGATGAAGTGAAGGAACGGCAAATATGGGCTGATGATCATATTGCAGAGATACTTGTGGAGACACATTAGAGTTGCGAGGTATTTAAATTATTTAGTGATATACTGAAATAAAACGTCATTATTGCACAGTGGACCAAGTTAAAAACTTAAACAGCTAAAAGTGTGTGATGTTCTATGGAAAAGTGGTAGCTCGTCAGACAAAAACATATAATTCCCATGGTTTTATAACCTGGATATAATCCTGAGTAAAAGACCAACGAGCAACCCAAAAAAAGTTTCCCTCACACATTTTCTGTCCAATAGATTAACAACCTGTATGACCGCGTTTTTTTTTTTTCTTTTTTCAAACGTTGGTTCGCTTAAAACGGGACCGTGTGAACACTAACCGGACCTAATGAAAAATGCAACAAAGTAGGAACTCATCCACTGATTCAGACCAAGCAAACGGACTAATAGGTGTGAAAGCACCCTTAGCCTAGTCCAAAGCTAAAATCTCTTGACATTTTCAATAGAGATGCACTGATGCTACTTGTATCGGGCAAATACAGCATGGTCAACATTTGTACTTGGTATCAGCATCATGATTTAATTACGAGTACACCTGTAATGTAGCGTGTCAAAACTAACAGTGGAGCCCGGGTATTGCATTTGAATATGGAATTATTTCACGCAGTCTGATTCCCTCTTTTGGCCTCCACAGCTTGGATATCCCTATCAGCACCATGCTCTAGTGTTGAGAGCAAACAACAAAGAAACTGACTTGCACGTGAGAGAGCGGAAATGCTCCTCTTTATTAAGAAAAAACTTCCCCTCCCATAACACCAAAACATAACAATACCAACAGTACTTGGTGCTCCTATCAGTCTTTAATTTAAAAACAACTTTTTAAGTCTAGGCCTAAACTTGGGAAACTAGCCTAAAGTTATATCAGTGTTGTTGTTTTTCATGACACAAATGTATTCTGCAGAATACAGAATGTTTAACTAGCCAGTGGTCTTATTCTCTTTCTCTCTCTTTCTACCTACAGGAAAAGACATCGTTCCAGAGAGAGGGAGAGAGACCGTGACAGGGAGCGAGATCGTGAGCGGGACAGGGAAAGGGACAGGGACCGAGAGGACTTCTACAGCCAGAGTTGGGAGTCTGCTGGGATGTCACGACGACACAGAGAGCGTTCCTCAAGTGGGGAGCGAGACAGAGAGAGGCTGCGAGAACGGGACAGGCACCGGGACCACCGAGAGAGACACCGCTAATAGCTAGGTAAACACAGTAGGTCTACTCGACGTACAATGTAAGCACAACTGTACTACCTAACACATGATAAATACTGTAATAAATGTGGTTGTAGTTTGGAACTCAAAGCTATTCAGTCGTAAAAAAAAAAAAAGTATTCTTTATAAAAGATTTTGTTGGAATCAAATCGAGTTCTAAGCCACACTTCAGGTGTCCAGCAAATTCCAGTGCCATCCTAATACATTACATAACTCTGGACAGTCTTTCATTGCTTATCCTGTTTACTCTGGATGTGGGTCTGGATACCTGACAGGTATGTCTGTGTTCTCTCTAGGACTTTGCAGGCTGAGACTGTTCGTCAGGCTGGGTATAGTTCGAAGCAGCTCCTAGCTGCTTAGAAACCTTAAATAATGGAGAGTAATAGAACAGAATTATGGAGACAACGTGAATGTCCGTAGCTCTCCTTGTCCCCACAATCTGACAGAGGTCCCAGAAGATCCCCTTTCGATCACCTATATCAACATCTCTTGTCCCGTTCCAGTTCTCCATTTCAGCTTCACCTTGTCCCTTATGTTTCTCTCTCACTTACTGATGTAGCTATTGTTTGATAAATCTTTTTTAGAGTTGTGGCAGGAAACCATTGCTGTTCGCTACATCTGGATGCACATTGTTTTTTTATATATATATTTTACAGTGTTATGTATGTTTTCATCTGTCCCCATTTTTTTTGTATACGAAATTGAGAAATAAAAAGGTTGTTAAATTGGTTGTTAATGTTCTTGTGTAAAAGGTTTCACTTTTCTTCAAGAGGGTAGAAGAGTGAAGTGTAGAAGTGAATAAATGTGATGCTTGTTGTTGCTCAAGGGTCAGTGTATTGTGAACAGTTTAACTACAGCCACATGTTGATACAACAGGATTAGAACAAACACAAGGCCATCTCAGAAACAATCACATTTGTCAACGTTTATTTTGAAAATAATACAAATGGAGTACTGATTTGATGATCTAGTTGCCGTAATATCCATGGTGTCCAAGCATGAGGGTTCTGGGATTGATTACTTAAAGAAATTAGGTGGGGCTTGGTCATAAATTCATAAAACGGAATGGATTCGTTTTCTGTAAATTATCATTTCTCCAACGGAGCATAATTCAACAGTTTCTCAATTAGATCAACATGGGCGAGAAGCATCCTGCGGCAGCAGTATCTCTTCAGGCCCAGAGCATCAAGGGCGTCGCTGTATGACCAACGAGAAAGGGCAGTTTCAGGAACACATTTTTAGATTTGTGAGAGCTTTATCTGTCATAATCTAACCGGTCATGACTCCATTCCAGAGTACATGTTGGTGAAAATAAAGTATACTTATTGTATCTTGATAGTACAGTAAAATAAAACTACCAGTAAAATAAAATATGTAGTCTCACCCTTCAGTGTACTCTGCTTGGAGAAGACCGAGGTACGCCTCCCATTTATTCCCTACAATTTTACCGCACGTGAAACAACGAACAGGGATGATCATTGCTGTGCAGTAGGTACCTAGAGACGTAAAGAAAATCATGTCAACAAACGACGGGATGTGTTGCTAGCCAGGACTAGCCATAGGCGCATGTTTTGCATCCAGGTACTCCGACAATTATTGAGGCTGTTGAAGATGGTTGAATACATCGTTTATCAATACGCAAGATTTCATTTAAAGTAAATGCTTTCTCTACTCACAAATATTGTTGAAAACGTTGGTTCTGAGTAGCTAAGAGTTATCACTTCCTAGCTGGCCAAGGCGCTCTGGCTTGAGGCAGTGTCGTCTGGCATCGAGCGCATGGAACTGGGGGAAACATTATAGTGTGACACTTTAAGCTATGTTCAGAGTCATAGACATACTATGGTCATCGTAATGTGTTAGCAAACGTATTGTTATTTAACGCAGGTACAATTCAGAGAATTTGCACATATTTAGGATTACAGGTTTGCAATAGCACAAATATTTAGGGGTTGAAAAAAACCATATTGTTTTTGCACTGATTTATTTAAAAAATGTTGTTCATAATTTGTTTCGCAAATAACTGTGAGATGGTAAATGGTACAGACTCTGTTGCAGATAGATTGGAAGTCGTATGGAAATGTTTTAGTACAAATATGAGCCCAATTGCCTATATGCCACGGTGAGCTGACGTACTTCCGCCTAAAACTCTCAGTCACCGCGTTTACTTCCGCTGCAATGGCATCCATCGTCGATATTGATTGTCCAAAGCTAGTCAAGAGAAAATAATCGACAAAAAAGTTCAAATATCAGCGAACATCTGGTACCACTGCCAAGCACTTGTGTGCAAATGCCAGAACTCAAGTAAGTACAACGGTGTGATTAGTTTTTTTACCTTTCCTGTGGATGAGGAGCTCAGACGCAAATGGGTAGTCGTCATCCGCAGGGATCACTTTGTTATTACACCTCACACCCGGGTGTGTAGTCGTCATTTTAAAGAGGCGGATATACGAGAGCCTACATCAGAGAACGGGCGGCGATTACTTAAAAAGGGAGCTGTTCCAGCATTATTTGAGTGGAACAACTTCTCCCTTCCCCCTCCAAGACCGGGGGTCTGGGAGAGAAGAACGAGACCGCCACCTAAGGAGAGCCTTCCAGAAAGCGCAGACGCATCAGGTCAAGATGACCATGACTACGCCGTTACGGTTAAATACATTATACCAATAAGACACTGGACAAAATACAACAGTAATAAGGATGATTTGTGCAACTGAGCGTTACAGTAACGTCGTTAGCTACTCTCGCTAACATGTACGCTAGGCAAACACTTAATTTTAACCTTACCTTCATAATTATGGACATAATTCGAAACGTAGAGTTTAAATCCTGTGTCCTTTCTTGCGGTGGCTGTGGATAAATTAGCTTGGATAATTCTGCTCACATCTGTCAGGGATATTGTTGGGAGATCCAGGAGTGAGCGGGTGAAAAATGCAGCCATTGTTGTTGCGTTGACAAAGAGACAGGAAGTGAACGTGGTGGCTGGGACTGTGGAGCAGATGTACGTGGCATATAGGCAATTGGTATAACGAATGTAAAAAAAAACATTAAAACATCTCGAAAGGATATGGATACAGATATGAATTCTTCATATGCCCTACAAAAACTGCCTCTGGACCATAAAATCCACAATATGTATTTTCCGTCTTTTTCCGTCCGTTTTTGTCAAGCACATTTTTGTTTTACAACTCCTCATAATAGACATATGCTACATATGTTGTTATCATGATGAGTATTGCTTTATTATTACTAGAATTATTTCTGATATACATTTTTGAACAGAATTGTAGCTTTCAAATTTGAGCAGCCTGAATTTCCAAACCTTGAATTTTTGTAGGCTATCTGAATTTTTATTAAATGTTGAAATAAACTCGTATATACACTTTTAAGAAGTGAATTCAAAACCAAGAAATTCAGGTATGGTTTTCAAAGTAAAATATTTGGACGCTATGAGTTCGGTGGTGTTTAAATTTCAAGATTAAGTAGGCCAATGCCTTTTAAAATTCAATGTCACTGATTTGCTTCCATTCAATAGCAACTTCTGGTGAGATTACTCCCCCTACTCGATTATTTTGGCAACATTGACCAATTGTGCAAAAATATTTTTAAATTGTTTTATAGGTGGCACCATCAGTTCCAAACATGTGCATGGACCTGGCTCAAATTTAGTAGCAATGGGTTGTTCGCGAATGACCCGGCTTTAAGAGCCGGCTCTTATAGGTGAACGTCAGGAGTTGGCTCGCGTATCTGAAGAGCTGACACTATAAAAAAATATATAGCCTATAGATATTAAATGATTATGTAATAATGAATGATTTTAATTGTATTTAATTTATTAATTTACTAATTCAAAAAACAAACAAAAATTATAGCTGCAAGCAGCGATGAGGGTTCCTCTGCAAAATGGCTTGATATTATAAACATGAACACTGGAGAAGATCGAGACTTAAATAACAAGACTTGTTAAATGACTTCATGTTTGGCCATAATCAATTCCAAATTATCAGTCAACACACAAAAAGAGTCATGTGGGCAAATGGGCAAAGGCTGCGTGCTTATCCAGCTCCTTTCGAGAAATTCCTGTACCAATAAGACGGCCGACTCTCTGGTCCGATTAAACTACACACCATATACAATCAGGGTGACCAACAAGATTATATAACTAACCAACAATAACATTACAAACATCTAACTGAACGAACACAACAACTGAAATCCCTCGCAAGGCTCTTGTAACCAAACTATTTTCCACAAGTCTTTGCGTTTTTGGACATGCCGCACTGCATGCTGGGTACCCAAGGGTGCTGACGCTGATTATCTAGCTGTGCTCCGACTGCGTGATATGAGCATTAGTTTTTCGTCAGCTTTGGGACAAAGTTTAAGAAACGGTTGACATTTCAAGGTGAAATTGCATGAAATTGTGCATGGTATTTCAGAATGATGTCTGCTTGTTTAACTAAACAAGTAATCAAAATGATGACAGGCCAAAAGACTGGGTTTAGATTTGAACCTATGACCTTGCGCTTTGTAGGACAACTTTTCAACCCATTGAGCTACCCGCAAGGCTGAGGATCTCTTGTCAGTTTCTGTATAATTAGTAAAAAGCCGTATCTCCTGTAGCATGGCTTGTTCGATTCGGCCAAAGTTTAAACAGCTGCAATTCAATGATGTTTTGACATATCAAGGTGAAATTGCGCATGGTACTTCAGAACAATGTCATCCTGTTTAACTAAACATACATTCAAATTTATGACAGACTCAAACAGTGTGGCTGGATTTGAACCTACAGCCTTATATTTTGCAGGTCACCATTCCAGCTCATTGAGCTATTCTCAGTGTTTAATATTGTCATGTTCAGTTACTGTAAAAAAAGTAAGCTGTTTTTTCTTATCGTAAGTGTTGTTAGATTCAGCCAAGGTTGAAACAGCTCTCATTCAATCATCGACATACCAATGTGAAATTGTTTATGGTACTTCAGAGAGATGTCATCTTGAACCCTATAAGGTTTGAAAAACCTATATATTTATATATATTTCATTTATTGGAAGTCATTTAGAATCAGTGTAGACCCTTGGCCTTGTTGAAGAGGCCAACAGCAGAAGGGAAAAAACTGTTTTTGTGGCGTGAAGTATTGGTCCTGATGGACCGCAGCCTTCTGCCGGAGGTGAATGTCTGAAACGGAGTGGCCAGGGTGGGAGGAGTCGGCCACAATCTTCCTCGCTCGCCTCAGGGTCCTCAAGGCGTGCAGGTCCTCGAGGGAAGGCAGATTGCAGCCGATCACCTTCTCGGCAGTGCGGATGATACGCTGCAGCCTGCTCTTGTCCTTGGCAGTGGCAGCAGCGTATGGAGGACCAAACCTGCCATATTTACAAATGAATGAATGAATAAATACATTTCCACATCCATGCATTTAGACAGAAATAAACGAATATATATATGAATTAATGCACAATTGTCAATCAATAGTTACATATATTTTACATTTATGTATTTATTTATTTTGTATTCATTTATGTATTGATTGATTGATTGATTGATTGATTGATTTATTCATTCATTCATTCATTTATTTATTCATTTATTTATTCATTTATTTATTCATTCATTTATTTATTCATTCATTCATTCATTCATTCATTCATTCATTCATTCATTCATTCATTCATTCATTCATTCATTGTTCCCAATATGATAATGAGAGGAGGCCAGTAGGCGTGGAAACTGATGTTCAGACATTGCAATCAATCCAGAGCCATAGACTGGCTGCGAAGCGCCCTGGAGCGCCACAATATACTACGAATGGCGCGATGATGTTCACACTAGACGCGCATTTCTCCACGCCGGTCACCAAGCCTTTCACCTTCTCTGAGATTTTCTTTTCTACATGTAAAGCTGACATGTACATAAACATGGCATAGGCTACAGGCTATTTAGGCAACTTGTTGCTCCAACAATAACCGTCGCAACGGCATCCCATTCCCAACATAACGTGGCAACGTTTGGCTTTTGTTGCCGTAGTCTTTGTAAAATATGTGCTATGGGGCATACAACTCCATTTAGGACTAAGCTACTTTTCATCTTCGATGATTAACTTTGTGTCGTCAATCTTCACAAATTTCTCTTCTGCTTGATTGGGGGCTTTATGCCAGATTGTCTATCTCGCTCTTACACACAGGACAAATATGTTGGTTTGACAATCAACAATCAGGATATTTTATTTTAAAATGTTTACGTTTTTATCGGGGTAAACACATGGTTGGCCGGTCAGCGTAGTGAAGTTGGGTGTTAAGTGATAGCCCACAACTAACGTAGTAAAATCTTTATAACATGTTTGTTTATCCAAATATCATATATGGTGAATTAAATCTTTATTTTCAACAAGGTCGGCCAGCCTGTCCATGTAGGCTATGTTGTCCATGACAGCAAGGATGGATGTAAGGCTACATAATCAAATACAAAGCGTGGAAAACGATTAGCCAATGGTGTGTCAAATACCGCCTACCTATTTTGATTGACACAACTCATTAACATATTGAGAAGAAGAAATACAGGAATGAATGAATAAATGAATGAATAAAGAATGAATAAATGAATGAATAAATGAATGAACACATGAATGAATAAATGAATGAATACATGAATGAATAAATAAATGAATAAATAAATGAATACACAAATAAATACATAAATACATGTAAATTATAAGGTAATATTGATTGACAATTGTGCATTAATTAGTACATGTATTCATTTATTTATGTCTAAATGCATGGATGTGGACATTTATTTATTCATTCATTCATTTGTAAATATGGCAAGTTTGGTCCTCCATAGCAGCGTACCAGACGGTGATGGACGAGGTGAGGATGGACTCAATGATGGTTGAGTAGTAGTGCACCATCATTGTCTTTGGCAGGTTGAATTTCTTCAGCCAAGTACATCCTCTGTTGTGCTTTCTTAATGAGCCTATATGTATATAAGACCATAGTCTATTAATTTAGAACCCCGTACTGTAGCCCCTGTCTATAGTGTTGAACCAATGTATTTTAATGATAACCAACAGTATGGTCTGGTTTGTCAGCCTACTATCTCTAATAGATTTTCTGTCCTCCTGGCCAGTAAATTGGCCTTCCTTGTTTTCTTCTTTCTCAAACGTCGACCTGAAATACAAATTTCAAGGAATGTGCTGATCAGCTCAACTGTTACAATTCTAGTCATATGAAATCAGTGACTTCTCAGAAGAAAGACAAAGACATTATGTATTTAAAGATGTTTGTATAATAGTGTCCAACCCTTATTCTACTGGTGGACAGAACAAGACACACATTTGTATGCTGACTGGTTCATTGTCTTTATTACATGTCAGCTGTAGTTACAAGGGAACCATTTCCTTTTTGGGTTATCACTATGAGCTTTGGGGGGCCAGGGAGAAAGTGTGTAAAATGGAAGGTGTGGCATGGAACAGAGAATATCAAGAATAGGCTACATCATCATCATCATCATCATCATCATCATATTCCATGTCCATTATCACCACCCTCGTCGTCATCACCCTTGTTGATCCTGCTGATCAAATTAATTGCTACAGATTTAACAAACGTGCTGAAATGAAGAGTCCTACCGGAATTATTGCATTTATACGCTCTTGAAACAAAGGAAAATAAAATAAGAGATTTTTTTGTTTAATTCTGTATGTTATACAGTAAAATGTGAAGGTTATTTGATGTAACACACGCCTGTTGCTTTGTTTGGTTGATTACTACATCATATTCATAGTATTCATGCAGGATGTTTGGACTACTTATGGGTTCAAATGTAGTACTTGACATAACGCAAGAGATACAAAAGCTATAAGGTTGTGTTGTGATAATCCTCGAGCATAACTTTAGCTTGTACTAACTGTGTTGGTTAGCAATTTACTTTAGATTGATGAGAGAATTAGGTCCCTCGATAGTCATTGTGATGTAATTTTTAAATGCTGCTCCTGGGATTAGTATATTGACAAAGATATAAACTATAAGAATAATATTGGTCAAATTCAATAAAACACCAATATCATACATAACCCTAAAAACTTGTGATATGTCAATGGTGGAGAATAGATTTAGCTTTTTGAATTCCACCTATATAATCTCTTGGGGAATAATTTGTACATATATTACAATTAATTTACAATAGTTTGAAAATAAATTCAAACATTATATTATTTCATAACATTATAATAATTATACAGTATAACAATATATTGTTATAACATGCACCCTTTATTCTTAACACAAACTATAGAATTAACTATGACTCCAATTGGGGATGTTTTCAAATTCCATAATTATGAAGTCCCAGGTTACTTCTGTCTCTCAGGAGACTGGAGAGTGTGTCTGTAATCTACCAAACCTGTCTACTGTACATGTTGTTTACTGTATAGTATGTGTGGTGAGGTTGTGAGTACCAAGCTTTTCATATTGATGACATCTGGTCACAGTGTGCCTCTGCTCCACTAAAACTAAATGTTTGGCAATAGGTTTTGTTTCTAAATGTCTTTGTTTGTACTCCTCTCAGTAATCCAGCATCTGACATATGGATGGCCTGAATCAGATAGCCTTTCAGACATTCTTTAACTGTTATCAGACAGAAAATTAAGGTTAAACTGATATTTGACTGGGAAATGGTCAACACTAACAACCATAGATTGCTGTCAAAAACATTTCACTACCCGAAAGGGTTGATAAGGAGATAATGGTAATTTGATTTCATTTGAGCAGACATCCAGACAGAAATGTATGTAGCATAAAAACCATTGAACAAACTGAATAGTGAAATCATCCTGTGTTCAACTGTTATTACTTGCAAGTGTTTAGTGTGAAATGTCAGAGAGAATGGACTGCCAATCGAAATTGGACCAAATCAAAAACATACAGAGATTAAGAATGTGTTTCTCTTTTGAAGTGCAAATCCAATTAAATAGGTCAAGCCAATTGATGTACTGAAAGGCAGTGGTAAATTAGCTCAGTATTGCTGAGTGTGCATCTACTATATGATTGACTTCTATTGATTTCTGAAGTCTGTGCGCCAGTGTGAGTAAGATGGTGCAATCACATGGGTGTAGCAAATTCATGCAGTATACTGGCATTATCTAGCCATGAGGGACCAAAATGTTTAATTTAAAACGTCACTGATATGGGTATATTCACTACAAGCAAAGTCAGACTGAAAGCAATATAATCAAAGTCACAGTGGCTCCCCATTCCTCATCTCTACCAAACAGCCTTAATAGTCTATTATTACACACATCAGTAAGTGACCAGCTAACCCATTGACCAATAACATATGAAGACAAAGGGCTGGTTCTAATTTCTCCGTGCCAATAGAAGCACTCCAAGCAGGATGGCCCCGGCAGCAATGATGGCTCCACCAATCAAAAAGGGTTTCAGGGATTCTAGAGAGTCTGTGCTGGCAGCCACCTCCCCCTCGCCACCCTCTGGCGCTGCCTCCTGCTCTGCTGCTCCATCCTGGGGGGGAGGAGGGGGGTTCTCGACCTCTGGGGCAGCTGGGGCAGGGTCTGCCTTACGGGGGGCAACAGGCTCCTTCTTCTCTGCTTTAGGGACACCCTTGGGCACGGGTGCCCCGCTCTTGGCCTTGGTTTCCATAGGACGAGGTCAAGCAGTGGATGAATCTCTCTCAGGAGTTCACTGTTGTTTTACTGGTGGACTGACATTAAACAGAGACACAGATAAACACCCAAATTAAAATCACATACACAGACCAGTTATCTGCCATAATGGGTCTCTCTTGTGTTATTACATCGACATGTGACAGTGACTAAACTACGCTGGGAGCGTTAACACAATCTCTTCACAGCACAATGACAGGATGGAATGGCTGCTTCAGGTCAGCAAGGGCTCACATGTGACCTTGATGGATAAAAGACACCCACTGCTCATCCATGTTTGTTTGGTGTTCAGAATGACATCTGTGAAATAAATAAACTCCAGTTGGGAACTTCCCATGTTCAGCTTCCTCATGGGAAAATCTGCTAGTTTTGTAACAGAAGGAGGAGATGGGGGATGTAGGTACAGGCTACGCAACAGCAGCAGTTACAAAAGAGCCTAGACGATAGATGCATACAGAAGTGACATGCATATCTCCTGCATTATGACAGAAGGGTTCAAATGAAACACCATTTGTTCTGGACATGAGTATACATCTATTTTTCTTCCTGTGTAAAACGACATGAGTCATACAGCATGTCCTATAATCAGAGGACAAGATGGAGGAGGGGAGGAATAAGGATAACAGCACCATAGTAGGCACTACCCCACAAAGACACAAAAAACACCGGCTGAGAAAAAAAAAGAATGAAATTAAAGAGAGAGAGAATGAGAGAGAGACAGAGATTGGGTCGGACTGAATCAAAGAATTTGGTATGCAGCTGCAACATAAGAGGATGCAAGCTGTAAATAGGCCATAAAAAAAGAAGAAATTAAACTAAAGACTAAAACATGACATTAAGGCAGTATGAAAAGCTGAAGACCTACCCAGCAGATCTGTTGGGCTCCTCAGTAGTACTGCCGAGATTACAAGGTGGATGGAGATAAGAGGTTGCTACCGGGAGGGAGTATGCAGGACAAGCAAATGTCCTTAGGACAATCAAATGAGACCTGAGAGATGGAGGGCACAGTAAAAAAGGGGAGGAGAGAGAGGAGCAGAGGGAATGGGATGTACCATCTGGTATGGATACAGGGGGGATCTAAAGTTTCCTATGGGAGTGTGTTGTCTGTCAACTTCTTAGTGAATCTTTTTGTCTGAAGCTTAAATACATTTTTGATGCTCTTGCTAGTATTTTCTAAACGTGAAATGTTATTATGTGTATGTTTAGAATTAAATTGAAAGCATAGTTGATCTATTTTGTGAGCCTTGATTCTTCCAGGGTACTGATGTGCATCGATGTGCATGGATGCGTGTGAAGTCATTGTTGAAAACCTTGAAATGCTTGATGATTTATGTAACTGCTGGGTGTTGAAGTTGTTGACGTATATATGTATTCTTTATTTCTCTTTTTAGCACTAGTGTATTGTCATGGCCTAAATTGATAAAATACAGATAAAATAAATTATCTTTGTTACCAATGTACTCTAAGAGGCCAAGAGCAGAGCTTCATTGGAAATTATATGGTTCTAATCAGACAGAATGTCCTTCTCTTTCCTGTGGCATATTTTAACTACTCAACATACTTCTCATCCCACTCTTTACCAATACAGTGAAACCTGAAATAAAACCTCCCCTCAGAGCAGTAATAATGGAGTAATTATCAAAAAGAAAATAATTCCATCTGCTAATTGCAACAGAAGCGTTAGCATGAGTTGCTTGGAAAGAGCAGCAGAGAATAGCTTCTCTATACAGTATAGTCAATCAAGTAGTGGTATTTCTGTGCACTAAACACAATTGCAAAAAATTGACACAGCAGATATAGGTACATTTTAACTAATTAAATTGATGACGCAGAGAGGTTTAATTAATTCAAAGAATTGTTGAATGGCTGCTATGAAAGTTTGAGTCATTCACTGGTAAATATGCCAAGCCTATTTTAGGCAATTTAGGATGAATGGCGCCAGCAGGATGAACCCTCATCCAAGGTTTGCAGATGTTGTCATCTAACTATAGTAAAGGCCTGTGCATTATATGCCTACGTCCTGGGTTGCGCGTTTAACAGGTTAAACATATTTAAAAGGTTACCTTTTAAATATGTTTAAGTAATAATATCGTCGCTTAGGGCACACCTATCTAATTAAAGTGTATAAAAATCAGGAAATGACGCGGTTCCACGCCCAATCTCTCCGGCTCGGAGATTCCTCGATATTCACAAACCACCAGTCGCGCATTTACCAGCTGTCGTGAATCTCCGACGGTATCCACAATGTTCAAAACCTGCCAGGCTTGCGTGAAAAACGTAAATCCAACCCGTTTTATCGTAGAGTTGTAGGTGACGTAAATTCTCTACACAAATAGCACTGTGGCGAATCGGGTTTTGATCCGCAGGAGTGGAATAGGCAATGGGAATAGTAACGACGTATCTTTTCGGAGGAGAAAATTCAGTCCAGACGGGGGTGAGTTTATAACAACAGATTTATCTGAACATGCCGTCGCCACTCTAGCTGCACCGATTAGGTTCGGGAGGAGTCCAGTCGGTTGTCAGCAATGTTAGACACTGCATTCAAATGTGTGCCTACCGCCGGGTTGTAGAGGCTGACTGACCGTAGGAAAGATTGCATGGGCGCACTCCCCGGCACACAGTGGAGTGGAGATTACGAATTACAGAAATCAAGGACGTGTTGCAATTTATAGAAGGATACCGAACTGCTTCACTGAAAGCGATCGTGACCGTGTGCGCTGTTTGACGGTACAGGCGCAGTATTTTATTGTATCATTGGATTCCTGTTTAACCTGCAATTTGATGTTCGGCGTCTGGACTTCGATCGATTCATTGGGATACGTGTGATCTACAGGCTACGGCATTATTTTCACCGCGGTGATTTGGACGGTTTCATCCCGATAGAACCTCGACCACTGTTGGAGTTGGGGTGAAATAGAGGTGGACAACCGTAGGATGGGAGAGAAATCAGAACCGATGCAGTGGTTCTTGACACGGCATCGTAACAACACAGGTGAGTAGTTAAGCGTTAGGCAAAGATCAATTAATCTGTAATGGTGTTAAAGTAGAGTGTGCCATTTGACAGCATGCATCTGTTCATGCCATGCACCCACAGTTGTCTGGAAGTGAAGCAAATTCTAAACTCTAATGTTCCTGTATCCTCCGCAAACATACTCACTGAACTTCTTTACCCTGTCCCCTTTGACCACTGGACCCTTTGACCAAGGGGAAGATATAAGAGGATAAGAGGGCATGTCGGGTGTAATCTACATTATGAACAGCAGGATTCCAAGACAGTGGAGTAACCTGTTACTCCCATAAATTGAGTTCTGCTCAATGCTTTAGGTCACTTTTTTTTACCAAATCCGGTTAAGATGGAAGACAATTAGATTTTTATTTAGATATCCAGTTCAAATGGAAAACAAGATATTGTTATTGCCAAATCAGACCAAGTACAAGCTCCCAAATTGTTAGACCATAAATGATCCATAAAGCTTTGTGCGGAGAGTCATGTCAAGTGTCCCAGGTGTGTGTTCGAAAAAGGTATGACCCTACACTAGTCCTTCCAGGACAGGTCATAGGTCGTAGGTCAAAGAGGATCTCTGGTTACAGTACATGTTAGTGCTTACATTTACCCATGCATTCGCAGTTTGGGTAAGATATTATACATTACTACAATACATCTTCCTAGTGTGAAAGGGAGGGGCGAGAGTGCAAGGCCATAGATGAGAACAATGCCAAGGTTGTGTTTCTGAAGGCCCTAGCATGTCCAACAGAGGGAAATTACTGTTCAGTCAGTCCTGGTCACCGAGAGAGCCCCAGCACCTTCCTCTTTGTCTGTGTGTGTCCTTCCCCTAGCTGTGAGCATGTAGGCCTTCACATCCAGGATTCATTCATGAAGGCTTACATGCCACGTTTACAACCATACCTACATCATTTCTTTTCACTTACGGCTCTGTGTACAGGTCTGGCCAAGATATACAATTTTCTGCTTTAAGCAAGGCCACTGGAGAGCAATTTCTCCATATCAGCAGTGTAGGCTACACAGAGCGGACCTCTGGGATAACCCAACCAGTGTCCACGTTGTTCCCTTTTTCTGTCTGAACGTGCAGATGAAACATAAAATAAAACATGAAACGTGGAACTGAAAACAAATACAAAAATCAAGATTAATAATTTATTCAAAATAATTCCAGAATTTAATCTAAATGTTATTCAAACTGAAAGAAAAATTGGTCCACTTATTTTTAGTTTGAATACATGGTTTTATTTTTCACGTTTTAGACCAAAACTTACATTTTCAATTTCAAGCTTTAGTTTTTCAACTATATATTTTTTTTTTCTTCAAATTTAACAAAACATTTGGCCCTGATCCTTTGCTCCATACTAATTTAGCTCAGTTAAATCAGCGATTGTCTAATGTTCCCTTTTATGCTCGTGCCCTGTTCGTACCCGCAACCACAGTTCCAGGAAACTTTTCTTGATGTAAGCAAATAAATGGGGTGCTGGTTTACCCATTTTGGATTAGTTTAAATTTAGCAAAAATTATTATATTCTTCTTCTTCTTCTATGATAATAGTATAAGCCAGGTTTGAGAATAGAACAAAAAATATTGGGGGAGATAGTTTTGGATATGTTGAGTTAGGTTACAGTTTTTCTCAATTGATAAGACAATTGCAAGACCTAGGCGTAGCCAGGGTGTTGAGGGGGTCCGGTTTGGGGACCTCAGGATCGGGTCGCTGCTTTTTGTAGATGATGTGGTCCTGTTGGCTTCATCGGGCCGTGACCTTCAGCTCTCACTGGAGCGGTTCGCAACCGAATGTGAAGCGGCTGGGATGCGAATCAGCACCTCCAAATCTGAGGCCATGGTAATCGACCGGAAAAGGGTGGAGTGCCATCTCCGGGTCGGGGAGGAGATCCTGAACCAAGCGGAGGAGTTCAAGTATCTCGGGGTCTTGTTCACGAGTGAGGGAAGAATGGAGCGCGAGGTCGACAGGTGGATCGGTGCGGCGTCCACAGTGATGCGGGCTCTGCATCGGTCTGTCGTGGTGAAGAAGGAGCTGAGTCGAAAGGCAAAACTCTCTATTTACCAGTCGATCTACGTTCCTACCCTCACCTATGGTCACGAACTATGGGTAGTGACCGAAAGAACAAGATCGCGAATACAAGCGGCCGAAATGAGCTTTCTCCGCAGGGTGTCCGGGCTCTCCCTTAGAGATAGGGTGAGAAGCTTGGTCATCCGGGAGGGGCTCAGAGTAGAACCACTGCTCCTCCGCGTCGAGAGGAGCCAGCTGAAGTGGCTCGGGCATCTGATTAGGATGCCTCCTGGACGCCTCCCTGGTGAGGTGTTCCGGGCACGTCCCACTGGGAAGAGGCCCCGGGGAAGACCCAGGACACGCTGGAGGGACTATGTCTCTCGGCTGGCCTGGGAACGCCTCGGGGTCCCCCAGGAAGAGCTGGTGGAAGTGACCGGGGAGAGGGAAGTCTGGGCCTCCCTGCTTAGGTCGCTGCCCCCGCAACCCGATCCCCGGACAAGCGGTAGATGATGGATGGATGGATAAGACACATTTCTTGAATGTGTACTGTGTTTTTTCCAAACTCTAAACACACATCTTCATATTTACACTGTTTGGCCAAACCCTTGACTTTTGACCCAAAATCAAACACTATAATCAAAACCTTATTATCTGTCGTAGAAACCAAACTTTGCATTAAAAATACACACAAAGCCCTCAAATAAATTAAACCCTCTGAATACCCTTTACACACTGCTGGGAGGAATTGAAAGCACTATTATAAAAAGGTTTTTATGAACCATTGACTATAACGTGTCCATGAATTTTAGATATGTTCCACCTCATGAGTTTGACACGATGTAAATCATAAAACTCCTAACAAATACTGCACTTGTCCTTCTTACAGGCTGTTTATTTTCTATTTACATTATACAGCAATTGCATTTTGAACTCTTGTGTACTGTAGTGGTCACAGTGTACAAATAGTTGAACTCTTGGTCAACAACACAAATTCATAACTGTAAATTGTAATTTGTGGCCCAAAGGCCAAAAAAACAAGGAAATAAACAAAGTGTTTTCACCTGGGTAACAGGGCTTGACTACGCTACAGTACTGTTCATTCTGGGTCAGCATCCTGTCCTGGCAGAGAAAAATGCCCTTGAATACCTGAGCCATCCCTGACAAGATTCCACAGCAATGTCCCCACAAGCTTCTTCCATGACTTGAAGAAGGTTGTTCTGTCAAGGATTTCTGTCAGAGTGTGGCATGGATCTAATTTGAGATTGTTGTTCTTCTTCCTCTTCCTCTCCCTTGTCCACCTCCTATCATTCTGAAAATTTAGCCTCTTCCTCTGATATTTGCATCCATGATTTTTAAGTACAGATGAGCTTACCTTTGTATTAATTCCAAACCCCTGATTGATTGTTGAGTATTTTTGTTTGTTAATGCTTACACATGGATAATTGGTTGTTAAGGGTGTTTGAATTGTGCTGGTTTGAGTTAACTTATCGAAGGCAGTGTTTTTTAAATGACAATGGTGACAGGTGTTTATAGACTTTTGCAAAGAAGTGTGAATGAACCTGAGTCATGTGTCAAAAAGGGTAAATTGTGTTTAAAGACTGGGGTACATGGTCTTTCTGTTGGGAATTGGCAAAATGGTTTTGTTAGGATGAATTAAGGGCTTTATATTCTACTCCGACTCCGTTTCCGGATGGGTGGGCGGACAGATACGGATACGATAGACCAGTGGTTCTCAAACCTGTCCTCAAATAAATAGGTCGTTATCTAGCTCTGTAGAAGCCTGGTAACGAACATGCTTTTGAATCAAGTGTTGGAGCAAGGAAACTCTTTCGTTTATGGTTCTAGGCTGTGGGTGCTGAAAACAATTCACAGTCGGAAGAGTAGGTGGCGCAACGGTAATTGTCGTTAGCGGATCAATCACAGCCAAGGGGGTATCCATAACTATCCGAAATTAGGACGGATAGTTAGGAAATTCAGGAGGTGCACGTCGAGCTCTCCGGGGCTCTCCGAGAGCTCTCCGAGAGCGTTCCACCAGAGCCGCCGGCACACATGTGGCGAGCATGCATTTTCTTCACTACTTTTCAAAGTGGTAGGGCCTCGCCCCACCACTTTCGATTCAGCGGAGTATTTAGCGCATTTAATGTATCTACTATTAAAAACGAAAAAAAAACTGCAACTTTATTTCTTCTTGCAATTTAAAAATAGAAATTTAACACAGTGATCTAGCTACAGCCAACCCGGCCCCAGAGGCAGGGCATCGACCAAAAAACCTTACAAAAAAGAAATAAATGAAAGTATACTATAAGTATACTAAAATATGGATTGTACACTTTTTGTTCACTTTTTATATATTTTTAAGAAGTAGGCTATGCTTAGAAAATAGTTCACTTTTGATATATTTTTAAGAAGTATACTTAGAAAATAGTTCACTTTTGATATACTTTTAAGAACTATGCTTAGAAACAGAAAATGGTATACATTTCTTCTGGAGCAGGATGTTCATTTCCTATTATTATACAGCAAAAACAGTCAAAATCCTTTTAAGTACATTACAGGTTACATTTTTTTTGATCCATCTTGTATTTTCTAATAATTCATGATTTAGAAAAATCTATTATGCATTGCACATTTAATCTTTTTTTGGACTGAAGCTGTAACCTTAATTACTGCCAAAACATTTTAAAGCCCTATACTCTTATACTAATAATTATCAATTGGAGTATTTATGGAGAAAAAAAAACGCTACTTGAGAAAGAAGCAGGCAGAAGGGTTGCATTATGCATTTGAAGGTTATACTGTCAAACTGACTGAAGAACAAAATAACGTGAAAAATTTAAGATAGCGTGGCTTATTGGCTGGTCAATTCCCATGATGCAATGCGGTAAATAGTGTTAAAATGTGATGCTCAGTTTGCCATTTGTTCGAAATGCAAATGTAACTTCATGAATTTCCTAGAACTAGAAAGCGATCTTACATGACATTATTAGCTAGCGAGCTAGCCAGCCAGCCAGCTAGCTAGGTAGTTGGTATTATTTTCAGCTCACTGATGACCATTGGCGGCTGCTGGTCTTTCAAAGAGGGGAAGCTCATTTTCGGCCTACATCATAAAATGTTTTAATTTATTTGGCTAGTTCACTGGCTAGTTCACCCCGTACGACATTAGCATCGTTTGAATGAATGAACGAACGAACGATCTAACAAAACAATATCAAACTCAAAGGAGGAAATACATTTTTTAATTATTAAATATAATGTTTTGCATTATGCAAAGATTTTATATATATATATATATATATATATATATATATATATATATATATATATATATATATATATATATATATAAACCTACATAATAGTTGAATTGGCTGCGTTCACTTTGAGCGCGGCATTAAATACTATACAACTGTTTTACTGGAGTGAGCTTGGTGAAAACTTGAACAGTGCATTTGTGCATACGTTTTACAGACCGTGATTGGTCAACCCCGTCTTCCAGGTTCAGAGTTGGAGCCAATAGATGCGTTCGACATGGACTGCATGAAACGACCGGCGAGAGTAGCCGCTTGCAGTCGGGGAGGAGTTGAAAATGGCTCTGTGAAGTCGGACATTCCAGCTTCTCATGGTTTGCTGCGTTGATGTCAGTCATGGCCGATCAAGAGCTGTTTGCTTACTTTACTTTATTCATAATTAAACTTAGTCTTTCCGTTCGTGAAGAGGCTGACTAAAACCCTTTAACACATTTTTATTCAATTAAACTTTTTTGATCGTTGGCGAAACTGAAGGTGTCCAAATATTACAAAACACGAAAGTTGTCGTGTGTGAGTCTGGCCAATCATGAAATAGCTGTGTCGTCACTGGAACCTGTGCAGTTGCTCTTGAGAAAATGCACTCGGCTACACAGCCGGCAGTTCTCGTATCGATCTCACGGTACTTTGATGGCAACGTCACAGTGACGTATCCTCGGCGGCGCCTCAAGTCGGACAAAAAGTCTAACCAGAATTCACTGTTTCAAGTCAGCCGCCTGCAGTGCCGCAAGAAGTCGGGTCATGTCAAACGCACCTATTGATAGATGCCACCTACGTCACTTCCAAACAGACATATTAAGAGTAGACGCCTCATTGGCTGCTGGGCGTGAGAAATGCGGCCGCCATCTTGGACAGGGCAAATTCCTAGTAGCATAGCATCAGAATTAACAAGATGCCAGCTAGGGTTGGTAATGAATAATCGATGATCGATTAATTGTCATTAAGAATTCATTAGAATAAAAATCCAAGCCTAATGAATAATCGTTATCGTATTGCCGCCCATTATGAAAACAACATCTTCCAGTATTTTGCGCGAGCGCGACTTCCTACAGCAGACAAGCAAAGATGAAGCGGGCTAGGAGAAGTGCAGTGTGGGACCATTTCTCAAGGAAAGATCAAGTCTACTGCAGTTACTGTGACGCTGTATTTACTTACCATAGTTCAACGTCTCCGCTAATATATAATTTAATAAATATAAATTCCAGCGGAGGTCTACAGCAGCAAACCATTCAGGCTACACTAGCTAGGAGGACGTGTGATGACAAGCGAGCTAACGAAAGTAGGCTAGCCTGTAAGGTAGCTATAGCCTCCATCTTGCTAATAAGTTGCCACGACTGTCAGTTTAAAACTATGATTTAATATGGCTTTAAGACATGTTTTGTTATTATTCTTGTGTATTTGTGTCCAGTCTGATGACCAGTCAACTACGCTCATAGTTTTACATTAAGTAGCGTAGTTAAAGGTTAAAACTAAATTGTCAAATAATTAGGCTTCCGCCAGCGTCGAGAAGCCTGACATTTAAAAGGATGGATTTAACCGTGTATATTTCTTTTGAAAATTATTTTCCAATGTTATTCAAAGTCTATGCAGTAGCCAGGCAGTGATGCGTTGCAATCGCTATCTGTTAAAATCCGTCTGATGGCATAATGCGCTGTGGGGGGGGGGTGTGATTAATTGTTCAATTACGTAATTTATAATCGAACATGAAAACTCCTGTTAAGTCCCATCCCTAATGCCAGCACTATGCAACATATTCCTGCTCAAATCGGTGTACAATTGCAAACAGGGCTTGGGGGGATTACCTTTCACAGTAAGATTTAACATTACCATACAATTTGTTGTATTTTGGGAAAAGAATAACCATGTCCTATATCATAGCTACATGTATGACCTTTGCAGCAAAGCAAACCGCATAAAAATCAGTTCGGTACTCAATTCGGTATGATTAATTAAATGCGCTGACAGCTCATTGCCCCAGCCAAACAGATTACACTAAGTGGAGCGGTTGCCCGTTCCAAGATGGCAACCCCACGGTTCGTCAGCGCCAGTAGCTGTGGATGCGGCGTCTACTCTTTATTATGTCTATGGTTGGAGCAGTGGTGAGTCAAGTGAGTCCGGGTAAAACAATAGCCTACAGAGTTTAGAAAGTTTATTACGTGTTTATTTTCCTTTCCAAAGTAATGTAGAGGAAGCAAAAAGGAGAAAAGGGTGGTGCAGAAAAAAATCTGAGAAAAGAAACATTGAGCACTCAAAGCTAATGCTTCAATATGTAAAACAATATCACACGTTTAGACCACTTAGTGAGAGCGACAGTCAGCAGCCGGAGACGTCTCGGTCTTCGGGTACGGGTCTTTGGATCATTTTTCACGTGACCTATATAGGCTCAGAAGAGGAAAACAAAAGGATTTGTTTACCTCTTTCACTTTCGTGTGACAATGTTTAGTAAGACGTGAATGATACTCGTTCACAAGTGATAATTACAGGTTTTGTTATTTTGACTTTTGTACTTTACTTACAGTTAAGTGCAGTGTAATTGTTTGCTGCGATAATTAAATGCTAGTGTGAAATCACCATTTTGAATCATACAAACTGTCAATGCATTAATTTTATCCTAGGACTTTCTTTTAAAATAGTATCTTCTGGTTTACATGCTGACCAACATCAAATCTATTTGTATAACCTTTTTACACACAAGCATGTCACAGAGGGCTTCACATATGCCCATAGAACTGCCCCTCAACCAACCTAAACCCTCAAGGAAGACAAGGAAAATCTCCCAGGAAAACTTCCAACCGGAGAAAAAATGGAAGAAACCTTGGGAGGAGCAATTCAGAGAGGGATCCCCTCCTCCAGGGACGATTGGTAAGAGAGAGGAGCAGAACACAAGCTAAACATAGTCATACAATGTCAATCGGTTTTGAAACACCAAAATCCATTGTTCGGCTTTATAGACGTTGGATGGGACCGGGAAACTCGCTGTTGGCAGTCATGGAGACTGGGTTCCGGTAGACAACCTGGTCCAGCGTTGGTAGACCGACGACCAGGCAGGTCCTGACAGCTCAAACCCCCACACCACAGGGAATGTGTGGGGGGGACAGAGAGAGGAGAGCAGGGATTACAGAATGCCAGGAGCAGCTAACAGTTACAGTCGTAATAGAATGAGATCCCCACCGGTCAAGTGTGAACTAGTGCAGCAATTTAACAAAGCTAGGAGCGTATTTGATGCAGCTAGCCTGACATTGTCATACTCATAATTCTAGTCAGAATATGAGTCTGAAAACTCTCCGTTGGGCTGTGACTACGGGGTGTGTTTCAACCGAACTCGTAAAACAAATGCCTCTTCGCTCAATTGGATAGACCTACAACCAATCATTGCAACGTAATATGTTGTTTGTTGAGAACGAATTCAACCCAAGGGCTCTTTCGTGACGTTGTTGATCATCTGTCCATCATCGTATAAAGCCCGCCCTGGCAATTTCATTGGTCCGTCCCGATCCTGGTTTTATGTAGTTGTTCCCAATACGAGACCCTCCAGACCCAACTTCCCGACCAAATTTTTTTGTGGGCAGGGAGAAGCTGGGCTGGCAGCCAGGCTATGATGCAGCCACACACCAAGACAGTGACAGCCCCCCTCGTTTGGAACATGAAATCTGTTCCGGGGGAAACAACTCTAAAATAGGTTATATTTATACAAATAAGGATGAAAACAACCAGTCCCCCGTTGTCTCCAACTAGTAAACTATAACAATAACAATATACAGCAACGGAACTATAACAATATACAATAACAGTTTTTTTGTATTTGTAACATCCAAATGGGCGGTGTGAACATAAGGTAAAATTACAATTTAAAAGTTACATGTGATACACACATAGGCAAACGCACACCCCAAGTTTACATAGAAAGTACACACATACTTTAACAATCATAGAATTGACTAAACAAAAACTTTTTAATCTAGTTTTAAATGTCGAAACAGTATCAGCCTCCTTAATTGAGACAGGTAATTTGTTCCAGAGAAGAGGTGCTCTATATGACAACGCCCTACCTCCAGCAGTTTTTTTTCTTAATTTTGGGTATTACCAGATAGCCGGCATCTTAAGATCTTAGAGTCCATGCGGGGCAATAGGGTGCAAGGAGACCGGAGAGGTACAGTGGTGCCAATCCATGCAGAGATTTGTAAGTTAGTAGTAAAACTTTGAAATCAGCTCTGGCTTGGATAGGGAGCCAGTGTAAAGAGATAAGAGTAGGTGTTAAATGATCAAACTTTCTTGTTTTTGTCAAAAGTCTAGCAGCAGCAGTTTGTACCCGCTGTACATTTGTCAAGTAGGTAATTGGGAGGCCAGAGAATAACACATTGCAGTAGTCCAATCGGGACGTAACAAAAGCATGTATTGGTTTTTCAGCATCATCCTTTGAGAGGAATTTTCGTATTTTGGCAATATTACGTAGATGGGAAAATGCGGTTCTGGTGATTTGTTTAATATGGTACTCAAACGAAAGGTCTGGGTCCAATGTGACTCCTAAATGTTTTACCAGCTGGCTTTGAGATACTTTGACGCCGTCTAAGGTCAGATTGGATAAATTATTTCTGTATTTTTTAGGGCTGAAAATTTGAACCTCAGTTTTATCCGAATTAAGAAGAAGGAAATTTGCAGTCATCCAAGTTCTCAACCCGGAAACACATTTTTCCATAGTATGTGGAAATTCTCCAGGCTTTATGGACATGTATAGCTGAGGATCATCTGCATAACAGTGAAAATTTACCCCAGAGCTTCTTATTATGTTTCCTAAAGGCAACATATAGAGTGAAAATAACAGAGGGCCTAGAACTGAACCCTGTGGTACTCCGTATTTTACTGTGAAGCTCCTGGATGAGCAGCGATCATAGTGGACATATTGTGATCCATCAGATAGATAGGATCTAAACCACTGAAGTGAAGTACCAGAAATCCCAACATAGTTCTCCATATGTTCCGGGAGAATCTCATGATCCACAGTGTCAAATGCTGCACTAAGGTCTAGAAGAACCAGAACAGAGATAGAGCCCGCGTCAGAGGCTAATAATAGATCATTGATTACCTAAGTTAATGCAGTTTCAGTGCTGTGGTGAATCCAGACTGGAGAGGTTCATAAAGCTGATTTGAGGAGAGGTGCTCAGTGAGCTGTTGTGCCACAGCCTTTTCTAAAATTTTGGAGAGAAATGGCAAATTTGAAATTGGCCTGTAGTTGCTAAGACGACCTGGATCCAGGTTTGGTTTTTTAAGAAGGGGCTTAATAATGGCATGTTTGAAATCGTCAGGGACTTGTCCAGTTACAATAGATTCATTAATAATACTGAGCATGGGTGATCCAATAATAGGGAGAAGTTCCCTACAAAATTTGGCAGGAAGGGATCGAGAAGGCAGCTAATGGGTTTCGAGGAATCTACCAGCTTAATTAACGCTTCCATAGAAATAGGGTTAAAGTGAGTGAGAGCCTCAACATGCAGCATGCTGGGTATAGTCAAATCTAAGAAATCACTGGGAGAGAGATCTGAACTAACAGTGTACTTTTCTTAGTGAGTTTTGCAACAGTATCAAATAGGAACTTTGTGTTGTGTTTGTTCTTACTAATCTAATTTTAAAATCACCCATAATTAAGATATTATCAGTATATGTCACAAGATCAGCACTAAAATCTGCAAATTCCTCTAGGAAGAAGGAATACGGGCTGGGGGGCCGGTATAGAGTAACTAAACAAAATGAGGGGGGGGGGGGCAATAGTAGAAGAATTAGTCCTTTTTAAAGTAGTTGGTGGTTTCATGCAATTTATCTCAAATGATTTAAAGGTATTTACAGATTTTAGGCTGAGGTCGAAGCTAGTTTTATACATCATAGCAACACCGCCACCTTTTTTTGAGACACGAGGGATGTGTGAGTACGCAAAATCCGGAGGCAATGCTTCATTCAGGGAGGAATATTCTTCAGGTTTTAACCAGGTTTCGGCGAGTCCAATCAGGTCCACGCTGCATTCAGACATCAGATCATTAATCAAAACGGCCTTTGGGGATAGAGATCTGATGTTTAGAAGACCAACATTCCAGTATGGGTTTTTGGCAGCTTTAGACGTAGATAATCCTTCTGAAAAGGTGGCACTGTTATCAGAAAACTTAGTCGGAAGAGCAACGGGGGAGCAAGGCTGAATACATATTAAATTGGTATAATTCTTAATAATTGAGGGCCGGAATTTGGAAAAATGGCGGGGGACAGACACGGTCTCAATGGGAGAAACGACATCAGCAGCCACACTGGCTACACTACAAGCTGAGCTATAGGGCCCCCAACAGCTCACAACATGCCTATCAACATACCTATCAGACTCTCTAAGAGACTGTGGCCCGGCTTGTTCTAGTGAGTGTCAGGCCTGCTTTAAAATAGCTTCAATATTCCTAGACAAAAGAAAAGCACCTCTCCAGCTAGGATGGAGCCTGTCACTTTTCAACAAGCCAGGTTTGGCCCAGAAACAAGACCAATTATCTACAAATCCTAAACCCTGTTCTGAGCAAAAGCGAGCCAACCAGCGGTTGAGAGAGACAAAAGCCTGCTGTAGATCTCGTCAGTCCCCCTAACAGGTAGTGGGCCAGAGACTATTACTCGATGCCGACTCATCTTTTGAGCAAGGTCACATGCCCGAGCTATATTAACCTTCGTGACCTCTGACTACCTCAGCCTTACATCATTGGTGCCGACATGAATGACAATATTCTCATACCTATCATCAGTGCGTGCGCCATGTGCCTTAGCTTGGGCATTTGCCTTAGCCCTGGTGCTAGCCAGCACCCTAAGATTAGCTTCTATGTCGGTAGCTCTGGCCCCTGGTACACAGTAAACTGTCGCTGGTTGCTCTAATTTAATGTTACGAGTGATGGAGTCACCAATCACTAACGTCTGAGGCAGCAGCGGCCCGCTCATAGAGGGCGCTAGGGCGCCGCCCCACCACTGCTGCATCACATTCCGACCTGAAACTTAATTTAATAAGACTTAAAAATAAATAAAAACATGTCTAATGAGTAAATTCAATATTGTATAGCTAATAGAATATTGAATCTGCAAAAACATTTGGAAGAAAAAAAAATCTACGTTGTCTAAAGTTAGCTGATAGGCTATGTATTTCCGGCTTGGCGCAAGTTACTTGTGCCCAAGGAGCCCCATTGACTGTCATTATAATTTGTACATGCGTAGTTCGCTCCTCTCAATGCAAGAGATAGGACCTCAAACTGCTGATTTACTAGAGGACTTATCAAATACATTACGATAGGGCCCGTTATGTCTGTCACATCCAATCACATCACTCAACACATTTAAGAAGTTGTTTATTTACGTTGTCATGGTGTTCTCTCAGAACAGAACTTGTAGCTACCATAGCTCTAACGTTATAAAGCTAGCTAGGTAGCTAACGTCATGATGGAAACTTGCAATTCAGTCAAGTGGCTTAAAAATACGCCCTTTGAAAAAAGAAATGTTCAAGAAAAGCTCAAAGTGAAGGAGCTTGGACCCGATCGGCCTGACCAATTTTCACCCTACGTCACACGACTGTCAAGCGGGCTCAACTTCGCATGTCGGTTGCAAAAGACGAACTTCTCCCGGGTAGAAGTATAATACACTTGAAGTGTCGATCAGGTCATCATATATGTCTGTTCACTGGATTACAGGACTTGACATTAACTTTTTAAGGCACTTGTCATTTGGACAAGTATATTTACGTTTCATTTGTCTATGCACAAAAGTCACTTGACCCCGATACCTTTAAATAGCCTGACCAAGTGATCGGGCAAAACTAGCCTGGCTAACGGAGGTCGCTTTCTCAGGCAAATGACGAATGAAGCAGTCTCGGTTAAAGAAATCCGAGATGCTGGCTATCTTCAGCAGGCTTGTATCTACAACAAGCAGTCCTCCCTGACGTTTTTGGGGTAGAACGGAGTGAACGGGCAAAACTAGCCTGGCTAACGGAGGTCGCTTTCTCAGGCAAATGATGAATGAAAGAGGTTTGGTTAAAGAATCCGAGATGCTGGCTAGCAAGCTCGTATCTATAATAGGCAGTCCTCCCAGACGTTTCTGGTGTAGAATGTGGGCTAGGTGAGGGGAAACGGGCATATCACATCAAACTTAAACCAAACGCTGTGCCTTTCTCACTGAAAACCCCTAGGAGAATTCCCCTGCCACTGGTGGGGAAAGTCAAGGAAGAGTGCCAGCAAATGGAAGAGCTGGGCGTTATCAGCCGTGTGGAGGAGCCAACAGACTGGTGTGCCAGTATGGTGGTCGTACCAAAGAAAAACAGTCCTCGCCTGAGACTGTGTGTGGACTATACCGGCTTGAATGAGTTTGTGTGCCGGGAAAAGTATATTCTGCCATCTGTGGATCAGTCCCTCGGAATGCTTGCCGGAGCAAAAGTGTTCAGTAAATTGAATGCTAACATGGGGTTCTGGCAGATTCCCTTACCTAAAGAGTCAGTCATGTACACCACATTCATAACACCCTTCGGGCAGTTCCACTTTAATTGCCTTCCCTTCGGCATCAACTCTGCACCCGAACACTTTCAGTGCGTGATGGTGGAAGTCATAGAGGGGTTGGAGGGTGTGGTCTCCCACATTGATGACTTACTAGTGTGGGGGCGGAACCAAGACGAGCATGACACTCGACTCCATGCTGTGCTGCAAAGAGTGGAGAAAGCAGGCATCACCCTAAATGTGGAAAAGTGTGAACTCTCCAAGAGCGAGATGTCCTTTTTGGGCCACATCATCTCAGTCACGGGCATCCGGCCTGATCCGAAGAAGACGAAGGCTATCACGGAGATGACAGAGCCCACAAATGTGCTAGAGATGAGTATCTTTCTCGGCATGGTTAACAAGCTGGGAAAAAAATAACTGCTGGGTGTGGGACACGGACCAAGTAATGGCGCTGAAGGAGCTGAAGGAAGCACTTGTTTCTCCTCCAGTGCTCGCCATGTATGACTCAAACAGAGACACTAAAGTATCAGCCGATGCATCTTCGTATGGCATGGGAAGCGTTATTCTCCAGATGGTGGACGGTGAATGGCGTCCTGTGGCTTATGCATTGCGGTCACTCTCTCCAACTGAACAACGCTATGCACAAGTTGAAAAGGAGGCTCTGGGTCTCACATGGGTCTGTGAACGATTTCGAGATTTCCTCCGGGGAAAGCATTTCATCCTGGCGACCATAAACCTCTTCTGAGCCTACTGGGAGCCCAAGCACTCAATCTTCTGCCGCCAAGAATCCAGTGCTTCAGAATGAGGCTCATGCGCTACTCCATATACAATCATACATGTGCCAGTGAAGTCACTCTGGACAGCTGACACACTGTCACACTCGCCTGTCATGTCCCCAGATGAGAACAAACTGATGGAGAGCACAAAGATATATGTGGACTGTATATGGAAAATCTATACCTGCCAGTCCCTCATACATAGAAAATCTGAAAGAGCAGCTTAAAGCTGACAGTGTCTGCTCACGGGTCATGATGCTGTGTAGTGAAGGATGGCCAGCGCATGTCAAACAGGAATCAGTGCTGAAAAACTACTGGCTAGAGCGAGCCACGCTCACGGTGGAAGACGGGTTGCTCCTAAAAGACTCACGGCTGGTAATACCTGCAACACTGCGGAACGTTGTGCTATCCAGGCTGCCCACAGGACACCAAAGTTTTGTGAAATGTAAAGCACATGCATGCCAGTCTGTATGGTGGCCGGGACTTGGTCAGCAGATAAACTACATGGTACTCAAATGCAGAACGTGCATACAAGAGAGACTCAATCCCAATGAGCCGCTCATGCCCTCAGAGCACCCTGATCGACCTTGGCAAAGGTTGGGGGCAGACCTCTTTAAACTGTTAAGTAAGACGTACTTACTTGTCGTTGACTACTTCTCGAGATATATTGAGATTGCACTCTTATCTCACACCAGGTCCACTGACATCATCACTCATCTAAAGTCAATCTTCGCTCGCCGTGGCATCCTGGAGGTGATGATGTCAGATAACGGACCTTAGTTTTCTGGACAGGCCTTCGCCTTGTTTGCAGCTGCATAAGGATTCAGACATGTCACCAGCAGCCTTAGGTTCCCACAAAGTAACTGTGAAGCGGAACGGGCGGTCCAGATGATGAAAAACCTTCTAAAGAAGGCAGATGACCCCTATCTGGCTCTACTCGCATTTAGAGCCACTCCTCTTCAGAATGGATACAGCCCGGCTCAGCTTCTCATGGGCCGACGTTTACGCACCACGGTGCCAACTGTTCCCTTTCATCTGGACCCTACATTGCCTGACAGCCACACACTGGCTCAGAAGGAAAAGTAGAAGAGGATGTCAGATGCTGCACACTACAACAGGCGTCACCGTGCAAAAACGCACAGTGTCTTATCACCAGGAAAACCTGTATGGGTCACCGACGCTAAGACGTCTGGAACTGTGATTCAGAACCACTCTACTCCGAGATCTTATTTGGTGGATTTACCTCGGGGTGGTGAGACGTAACCGCCTGCATCTGATACCTCTACAGGAGCCTACACAAGAAAGGACACCACCACAGCAGCACATGTCAGAGCAGGCTCCCACGTCACCTGCCTCGACACCTCCAGTCTTACCTGCAGAGACTCCCAATCTCAGAACTAGGTCTGGGAGAGCCATCATTGAACCAGCTAGGCTTAACTTGTGAACTAAATGAAATGAAAGAAATCTCTGAAAAATATGTTGAGTTATTGTTGTGTTATGGTGTCATGGTTATGTGAAAGTTTAGTTGAAGCTAATAAGGATTTTAATGGTTTGATGGAAACAACAGTGTACTCTTTGTTATCTTAAAAGGAAGATGTGGTGTTGTTCAATGTTACTCAATAGTTGATTGACACGTAGGTTTAACCAATAGGGAGCCCTATGTTGGTACACTGGGGACTAATAGGATGAGGGAGTGAATGTGGGGTGCGGGGGTCAGTTACGGGTTGAGCAACTGAACAAACATGTCAACCTTAGACAAAGTCTGTCTCACGCGCATTATTAAGCGAACTTGACACGATTATGTCCCGCCCTGGATGCTCATTGTCTCTGGGGGTGAATGAAGGAGTGGGCTGGCCTTGACGCTGGCATCCACGTGATGATTGGAGGATCTGTCGAAAGACTGCATCTCCTTTTGATTGACAGTAATTTTGTATTGTAAAAAGTCATCGAAGCTATTCAAGCTCAATCCCATTGCGGATTTTGCAACTGCAGTTGAAAGACAAACTGCAGCCTACTTCTTGGTATTTGCTTGGCGAAATTGCTAACCAATTTTCATCATACATTTCATACAATTATACACCACGTTCCTTGTTTCAGTTGAACCTAATTTCCAAATTTCCTCCTTTGAGATTAATATTGTTTTGTTAGATTGTTCGTTCATTCATTCATTCAGTAGGTTAGGCTAGTGTTGTAGGGGTGAACTAGCCAGTGAACTAGCCAAATTTAAATGGAAAGTTTTTAGGATGTAGGCCGAAAATGAGCTTCCCCTTTTTGAAAGTACAGCAGCCGCCACTGGTGTGATTGAACCTGATTATTGCTAGCCTGACGTTGTCATACTCATAATTCTAGTCAGAATATGAGTCTGAGAACTCTCCGTTGGGCTTTGACTACGGGGCGTGTTTCAAACGAGCCTGGAAACAAATGCCTCTTCGCTTAATTGGATAGACCTACAACCAATCAGAGCAACGTAATATGTTGTTTGTTCAAAACGAATTCAACTTAAGCGCTCTTTCGTGACGTTGTTGATTACGTTACTGTTGATCATCTGTCCATCATCGTATAAAGCCCGCCCTTGCAATTTCATTGGTCCGTCTCGATTCTGGGTTTTCTGTAGTTGTCCCCAATACGAGACCCTCCAGACCCAACTTCCCAAACACATTTTTTTGTGGGCGGGAGAGGTTGGGCTTGCAGCCAGGCTAGATTATTGCATCTGGAGTACCAACATGTGTGACACTGCATCAGAGGTGGCACCACAGGTCCAAAAGTGGTGGGGCAAAATTTGGGACATATCCACGGCCTTTCTTTGGGACCAGTCTATATTTTAATGAACAAGTCAACTTCTATGTCCTATTTGTATTCTTTGTTAATTTACAATGGATAATTGTAAACATGCACATACATTTTAGTAACTTAGTAGACACTTACACACAAGGCATGTAAAATGTATAGTTACAGTACATGATTGTACAGTACATGCCAATTTTATGATTGGATTTGGTTTGGGTTACGTGTCATCGTTTGGGTCATTTAATCTATTTCCTGGGGCAAACAAATGTCATCAGTGAGCTGAGCTGACATTTAAATGTCATTTTAGGAGGTTATTTAACATTAATATGAGTTCCCCTAGCCTGCCTTTGGTCCCCCAGTGGCTAGAATTTTCAATAGTTGTAAACCATGCCCTGGATGTTCTTCGCCTTTGACAAAATGAAGGCTCAATTGCTCTGTTTGAAAATCTCCTCCTAGTGACGTAGATAAGAGCAAGGTTACCTCCCTTCTCTCTGCTTTGCCTGCCCAGATCATCCATGAGAAACTGAGCTACCACCGTGCAAGGGCGAGTGCGATATCGGTTTTTCCTGGAGAGAAATCATGGCGAGCAAACAAACAAAGCATAGCAGTTGCTCAGTGCTTGGATGTACAAATGCAAGCACAAATCTTTTTTTTGTTCCTTCATCCGAGCCTCTGCACAACCAGTATCTTAATTGTATTTTTGCTGGACATGCGCCGACACAACTTCCCAAAGTTTTGTATGTCTGCACCAAACATTTCAGCCACTACTGTTTCCTCAACTTGAGCCAACACAAAGCTGGCCTTGCTGAAATTAAATTCTGGATCATTACTAAATCTCCTTGGTCAACAAACCTTGGACAAGTAAGTTAACTTACGCTATATAATTTTGTTACTGTATATGGTTACCTAGCTTGCTACCCTTAGAATGTGGCTGTAACATTAGCTCTGCAGCTAACAGCTGAGTTACTGTTGCTAATGTCAAGATAAATGGCATCAAGTGTGTGTGTGTGTGAATACAAATGCTGTAACGCCAGTGTTGTACACTTTTTTGTTATTTGGATAACCGTTATGTTGTTGGTGTTATGGCGCGCGCGATATCCGCCTTTCCCCTCATAGAAATTATGAGTGTGCACCTCTGCAAACCAGGGTGATCAGATGAGAATGGGCAAATTCGAAGCATCTTACAGCAACGGGGCTACGAACCAGCTGAGTTACTGTCGCTAATGTAAAGGTAGATGAATGGGCGTCAGCAGCATTTTGAAAGTGGGGGACACACATTTTGCCAGGGGGTCTGGGGGTTTGTCCCCCAGAATTTTTTTAAAGATGTAGATGCAATTTCCCGCATTCTGGTGCATTTACCACAACTATTACTACCATAGTTGTTTTACATATACTGAGGGGCTGGACATTTAAATATTTTGAAAACGTCCCAATAAGCAATGGGACATCTTCAACTACCTGTCACCTTTCAGCACTCACCTCAGCAACAGAGCTGTCTCCACTGCCCCTGCATGCTGCCCCTGCCTCTGACCCACTCTCAATCTCAACCACCAAGGCCAGGGGTACTCAATTAGAAACTCAAAAGGTCCACTCACCAAATTTCCATTCAGTCAAGGGTCCGGAACAGACCATGGTTTATTTTTCTGGCCCTTACCTCTCCCATTGACTCCCATTCAAAATTGACTTAGGTTTAGGCACAGTGCCCGTGCCCATGGGCATCTTTCTCCAATTCATGGATACCATGTGACGTCACTGTGTTTAAGCGCCGCCATCTTTGTGTCTGAAAGTGTAGCTAAGCCCCGGTCAC
Organism: Hypomesus nipponensis; assembly: GCF_054491055.1. Taxonomy (NCBI): domain Eukaryota; kingdom Metazoa; phylum Chordata; class Actinopteri; order Osmeriformes; family Osmeridae; genus Hypomesus; species Hypomesus nipponensis. The sequence continues at coordinate 18,630,965 of NC_140379.1, read as the reverse complement.
ACCATAAACAGAAAGTACAGAAAGTAACCCACAGAATGTAAAAAATGCCTGCCATATGTTGCGCTGTTGGATGCAACAACAGTCGCCAAAATAACCCAGAGATACAATTTCAGGGTATCCTAAAAGATTTTGACCGGCGTAATAAATGGTTGGCTGCAATTAGAAGAGACAACTGGCAGCCAGCATCTAACTCAATATTGTGCAGTGAACACTTTGTATCAGGTAAGTTAAAAAAATAAAAACTTTTGTATCTGAAAATGTTTACACAAGCTGAGTTGTTTATGGTGAGCTAGTTATAACATTGTTAAACTAACGTTAGCTAGTCGCTAACGTTATTCAAATTGTGTAGTAAGCTAGCTAACGAAGCTGATGTCTCACATGACATGTACAACTAAACCTACCTGTACTTAGTACAGTATGTGAATAAGAGAATATCTGAGAGAAAAATGAAAGGGAAATTACCTTCCTTAGGTTGGTCAATATCTTAATAGTATGCACATATTTAATATTCTACCATTCTTTCCTATCTGCTTAGGGAATGCTTTAACTACACCTCGCTAGCCCACATTGGCACTCTTAAACAACACTAAAATAACACGGTTGATAATCGCGTTTGAATAACTTATATGTCCTGTGATGACATGCATGTGTTTTGTCTCCAGATGCCATATCTTGGTGTCGTTCACCCATCCTGCAACTGCATATTGATATGCATCTGTACTTTTGAAAGCCTTTAGGCAATCTCGAGTGTATGGGGATGGATTGTGTTCAAGATACATATACAGTATATACCAATAATTAATGTTTTTTCTAAATATTGTTGTCTTTCTGCTTCAATTAGATGTGCTATGTTCGTGACTCTGTTCGTTGGCTAACTATGAAAGCTAACTAACTAACCACTAGAATTAGACAATATTACTTTTAAAAAGTCTAAATTTGAAGAACCTATCAATAGAAAACAATACTATTATTATATTTCTATTATTATTATATTATTACTAGTGCTGTCAAACGCTTAAAATATTTTATCGCGATTAATCACATTAATGTCATAGTTATCTCGCGATTAATTGCACATTTTTATCTATTCTAAATGTCCCTTGATTTCCTTTGGTCCCATTCTTTTTTCAAATGCTCTTTAATGCTCTTATCAACATGGAAAAGTGGTTCGGATTGCTTGGTGCAGATTTTTTTTTAAATTGAAAACAACATTGCAATCGCCTGGCTTTGACGAGGGGGCGGAGACTTCGCATCAGCTGTATGCTTGGCCATCAAGTTGTATTTCAGACTTGACGTGCTGCGATGATAGCTCAGTTTACAACGACAAAACACACAGATCACTTTGGTCTTGTCAATGGAACCATTCGGCAACTTTTTAAAAGTAAACCATTCATCTTATTGGCATCCATTTCGGCGTCTCGCGCTCGCCATCCACTCAAAACGTAACGTTAACCTACTACCAGAGAATGTCTAATATCCATAAACGGGCTCTGCTACTACTCTTTAGCCGGCTCGCAAGCCAAACAAGTGTGTGTGGCGTGCCTGTTGTTTTGTTTCCGGTCTAGTGTAGTAGTTGTTATACAAACTACTGTAGCACAGGATGCAAGGTAGAACAGTATGTCTCATTTAGTATCTATTAACAGCACCGGCAAGGGCTGGCCTCTTACGTTGCCAAATTGCCTCAGGGCATTGCCTTAAAAGAAGAAGTATGCTCTGATACCCTCATAGGTCAGAATGACATGGAGTGGCTGAAGTGCGCAACAACATGTATTGTGAAATAGGGCCATCTGTGTATCAGGGTTCCAGGCCGATTGCCAATGAAATATTTGTATGACGTGCATGCCCTGTATAAATATCCCTTGTAGCCATGATAAAGTTTAGGTTGGTCTCAGAGCTGAGGCAAGCCTCGTGAATGTATTCTGTTCCGGGCACAATAGAGTAAGACCTTTGTTATAATCGACTACGACTTGCAGAAATCCTTCTTGTCCACATCAACTGACCTTGGACCATAGAAAGAGCATATTGAGTCCACAACACTAGCTAGATCCGGTGTGGTGTTGTAGTTTTTCTACCGTTGGTAGTTGTTGCAACAGCATGTGAAAAAAAACTACAAAGTTTGCTTGGCCAAAAAGAGCGTTTATCGCGCGATAAAAAAATTGACGCTGTTAATTTAAGTTTGCGTTAACGCTGTTAATAACGCTGACAGCACTAATTATAACTATATATTAATATATATGACTAACTAGCTACTATTGGATACAAATACAATGGGTTGAGTCAGACACAAAGATGGCGGCAGGCTTCACGGAAGTGACGTCTTTGGTATCCATGAATAGACACATATATTATTAGCCATTGGAGTTAATTCATTTTGACGGAACGCTGGAACACGAGTGTTGTACACGTCTTTGTTATTTGGATAACCGTTCTGCTGTTGGTGTTAAGGCTCACGATATCCGCCTTTCTCCTCATTGAAATGACTGAGTGCAAAACTTAAATGCATTAGTATTTTGTCACGCTACAACATAGACTTATATATTAGTAGACACAGCTACTTTTGTCTCCCAAGATGGCGTCCCCATTCATTTCTATGAAAAGTGCTCAGTGGCAGCGCAGTAAGCAAGCAAAAGTTGTAACAATATAACAGCCATAACAATATTGTGATCAGACAGACATGATAACCACATCTTCCTCATTTACCTCATCTTTGTCTTTTAAATATCGCCAGATATTATAACAAATTATATTAGGCTATAATTACGGTTGTCATGCCATGAGCATAATAACGATCATAAAAAATTGTTAAATCTGCTTTAAAATAACGGAAATAAATGCTACAAACAACCGTTGTGTGTGTGTGTGCAACCATTTGTAAAACTTACTACAATAAAGCAGACAATTGTAGATTATCAAGCACTTTCTCCTTGTTCTCATTCAGCTCAGGTAGGCTAAATCAGCGATTTGCTAATATTCCCTTTTGTGCTCGTCCCCTGTTCGTATTGGCGAGCACGTTTCCAGGCAACTTTGCTTGACTAAGCACATAATTGGGATGCTAGTTTACCCATTTGGGATTGGTTTCAAATTTAGGAAAAATCGTTTTAGAAAAAGTATTAAATGAAAAAGCTAGTAGTATGAGCCAGATTTGAGAATGCAATACTATCTACATCCACCGGGGCCTTTGCCTCGCGGCAGCCCCTATCAACCTACCTGCATTCTTACAGCGCAGTAGCAGCTAACTACTGGATACCACTGTAACTAACAGGTGAGAAAGTTGGTGATACTTGAATGGATCATTGAAATGATAAGATCATAAAGTTATCTTCACACTCAATTTAATGTGTAAGAATGTGTCCACATTGAGGATTTGTGTCACAGAGAGTTGAGTTAGGCTGCTGCTGTATTTTTTGCAAACGGGTAAGATTATCTCTGGCTAGCGAGCTAGCGCTAGCTAGTTATCTTACATCCATTCCCAGCTGTCACTAGTCATAGATAACACACTGTCGCTATTTTACACTCGAAATTGAACGGTTGAACTGTAAACGGTTAAGTAATCAACATCCGTTATACAGTTCTGTACCATGAACAGCCTCAACAATAAAAAGGACGAGCTAGTGATATTTTTCATCTTACCTCTTTAGTTTTTCCTAGAGACACTCTCAGACACTCTCAAATATGTTCTTAAGAATGACAAATAGGCCTAAGCTAACAAACAAAAAAGACACTCTCACATACACCACGTCATATCTTTGCTTTTCTCTCTCTTATGTATACATATGTATATGTATATATTATCGAAATGAATGGAATATTGCACTTAAAATGCTACAGTTTACCTAAATAAATTAGCGCCTAAAATGACAATTCATATTGTGTCTTTCTGTCACTTGCACTAAAAACATCCCCGTCTCATGTTAAGGTCCCGAACCCCCTCACATAATCATAACACATCGCACTCGCACATTATCTAAGCACCCATTCCAATAACATGGGATTATCAATAAGACATCATTAGTGTCCATAAAACTAGATGAGCCGTTAGAAAACTTCTGCTCTGAGTGATGCAGTGTGTGAGGTTCAAAATAGTCGTTTTTGACAATCATGTGCCACCCCAAATAAAAGACTGGCCAGAGCTGGCCCCCCCCGAAATGATATCCTGGCTACGCCCCTGTATGAGTGTGCACCTCTGCAAACCAGGGTGATCAGTTGAGAATGGCTAAATTTGAGGCATCTTACAGCAACGGGGTCTACGAGCCATTGCGATACATCCGTTGTAAACATTAGGCGCATTCGACTTTATGCAGCGCCGGCGGCGCCGACAGTCGGCTGCCTTGAATCTGAGAACCTCATTGGCTGCTTCAAGTCAGCCGGGCTGCAGGCGCCTGCAGACGACGCTGGCTCTGCATGAAGTCGAACGCACCGATTAGCGCATGTTGCCGCCCCTTTCATCCTCATTAGCATTTAAAGCTACAGACACAGAAACGGCGTGTTTTGAGGAAAGCTCATTGAGGGACTGCTCGTAATGGCTGTAACTATGCACCAAGGCTGAAATACGGGAAAGATACTTCAGATACAGTATTAGGGAACCACTAGGGATGGGCAAACGATGCCTTGTGAAGCTTTGGTTGTTTCTTCCGGATTGTGCCGGCCCAAACAGCCGAACTATCAGCGCATTGAAAATGAACAGCGTCATCTAGCAGCCGTTTAAACTGGCTGAATGAGGCATAGTGGTTGTCTCCGACGGTAGACTATCCTACGTTATTTAATATTTTAATTAAGGCTACATGTGTTCATTTTCATCTGATATTAGTGCTCACACATTAAAATGTTGTGATACATCTGTAGGCAGTTAGAATTATGTCATTTTCTCACAGTAAAAGTTAAAGATATCGTTTGAGGGTCCCAGCACTGGGGCGCGAATTCGGGATCCCAGATTAGCATTTACAATATGTTATCGCACAATGCTTTAACCAACTATACCACCGAATAAGCTGTTTCTTATTGATGTGGGTGAAGATTATATCAATTAAACTAGGTAACACAGATTTGTTCTTAACATTTGTGATATGTAGGTCTATTGTGAACTGGGGGGACTTTATTTTTACAAATTATTATTACTGTTGAATGTTGACGAATCATCAACATTTGTTTTCTGGGCACTATATTGACCTACCTAGTCCTATCATGTTACGTTTCATTTCAATAAAATAACACAACACAAGTGCACGGATTTATAATTATTACTATACGGATTTGGCTAAATAATAAAGACTGATGGAAGAAACTTGAGCGATGCCTGGTGCTGCTTCTCTGACAATGTGAGATTTGTCTTTAACAAGAAGCGGTGGCTTCGTTCCTTCTATGGCTCTGGTTCAGAAGAGAGGCAAAACTTCGAACCAGTTCGTGACGTTTGAAGCATTGAACGTCATCTATCATGTGGTTTCGTAATTTGATACAAGCTCCAAAACACTTTTTCGAAACTGTGCGTATTGGTTTTGCGACACAAGCATCGATGCGTCAGTGCCGTACGTCCCATCCCTAGGAACCACTAAGGCCTATATAAAAGCATCCAAAAACAGCATTTCATGTGACTTTTAAAATAATACCACCTACCTGGCTAGCTAGTTTGCTAGCTAGCAAATAATGTAATGTAAGCTAGCTTTCTAGTTAACATGTAGTAGCTAAAAATGCATACTACTCTACATGATATCTTGTTTCTTTCCAATACAATCTACCTTTTTGGTAACCATCTGCAACTGACAATTTTTTTAATCAATGCTCGATAGCGTTAGCAGCAATAAGTTGTTGAGAGGGGTGGTAGATGCTCTGCCTCTGGGGCCGGGTTGGCTGTAGCGTAGCTAGGAGATAATTCATTTTGGGTTTTTTTATAGCGCTTTTCTAATACTCAAAGTCGAGATCACTGTGACTGACAGGTGCATTCACTTGTTGCAGTAGGCATTTACATTTACATTTAGTCATTTAGCAGACGCTCTTATCCAGAGCGACTTACAGTAAGTACAGGGACATTCCCCCCGAGGCAAGTAGGGTGAAGTGCCTTGCCCAAGGACACAACGTCATTTGGCACGGCGGGGAATAGATCCGGTAACCTTCTGATTACCAGCCCGACTCCCTCACTGCTCAGCCATCTGACTCCCATACTTCATACATGCGTTTGAAGTATAGTCAACAGAGTAAATGGGCAAAAATTTCAGTTTTTGTCAATTGCAAGAAGAAATAAAGTTGCAAAAGTTTTTTTTTAGTTTTTACGCGCTCAATACTCCGCTGAGTCTTAAGTGCTGGGGCGAGGACACATTTTGAAGGATATGTTGTGTGTGGGTGTTGGGATGGGTAGTGTGTGTATGTGTATACGGGTGTTGGTGTGGGTGAGCCCGACACCTGGCAGAGTGAGGTGTGAGCAGGACTGGTGCCTGATAAGGAGGATACTGAGTGTGATAGGCCTGTTTGGCAGTGTACCATGACCCTGTCTCACTCCATCTTTGATCTTTCTTATTTTCTCTGCTTCAATCTCTTTCTTTCAGTCTTTCACCCTCTCCCTCTCTTGCCTGCTATACTATCTCTTTACCCATCTGGTTTAGCCTCCTACTTCCAGTCCTCCTATTTCCAGTATCTGTCTCCCTAGGTCAGTGTGACACACTCCCTCCATTCCTCTTCCTTCTTCTCCTTGCAACACACCCCTTTCCTTTGTCTCTCCTGCTCTCTCCTGTAGTTTCTTCTTATGCTGTCTCGTGTGTAACAAGGTACAATCTACTACAATACAGGATTTGTCTGTCCTCTCTTTTTCTCAGCATTGTGTCTTTGCTTCTTGGCTTCCATCTCTATCCCTTAATTATTTCTTCCTCCTTCCATCCTCACTCTACCCACATGCTCGTTCACTATACATATTTTATAGGAGGCATAAAACAATTTAACCTGGTATGCGCTTCTGCATCATCATGGCAGCACTGTGGAGGAAACCTACATTTCCGTCTCCTCTCCTTTCTTTATCAAGCCAATCCAGATTCTAGTCTTGGCTTTGTGTTGCTCTTATCCTTTTTTAGACTGAAAGCCATGTGCCACTCACTCCCACTCTCCCTCTGCCTCTTTCTTCATCTTTCGCCCCCTCTCCTGCCCACTCAATCCCTTTCACCTCTTCTCCACTCTCTATTCCCTACGTTTCTGTGATATTTGTATTATGTGCTTGCATGTTTGCCAGCTTTTGTGTCTGTCTGACATGTATGTGCCTGTGTGTGTATTTTGAGATTTTGCCAAATCTAGCCTACATATTTTTTATTTTGTCTAAAATAAATGTAAAACTTGTACGGCTTTGTTAGTGTTTGTATGTCTGTATGTTGTTGTGTCTAGCCAGATAGTGAATCAGTCATATGAAATACTCTTTTTATGACCATGTCTTAAATAAAGAGATTAGATTGTGTTCTTACATTAACTGTTCATGCACACTCTTACACCAGTGACGTTGTCAGGTGGAGAGGCACAGTCACCAGTTATATTGTTAGAGGAAGTGTTGGAATGTCAGTAACAACACAGAGGCAGAAACAGGATAATTGTATTTAATCAATTGATCAATACTTATTTGTACGTTTTTCATAGAAAGCATTCTCTCCTTGCATTTTTGCCTACCCTCTGATATACTGCTTCATATAAACTATCTATTATCTGCTTTCTGTAACCTCTGTGGACTTGCAGGGAAGAGCATCACAGATCAATAGTATTGTATGGTGATGGTGTGGGAAGATGGTTTTGTGGTTGCTGTATAGTTCTACAAACCTGTTCAATTAGGAGCAGGTTTGCCTCATGGCCTCTGTGTTTAGTGTATTTGCTAAGATGATTTGTATATTTACTTTTGACGTAAACCCTCTTGAATTGGCCTCATCATGACAAGGAAGAAGTATCAATATGCACCGCTTGTAAATAGTTTCAAATAAAATTCTCTGCTAAATGAATGAAACAAAAAAAACAAAAAAAAGATGGGCAAAGGGGAAATAACGAGGATCTGTTTTTACACCAAACTGCTATGCAAAGATGCTTCAGCTACTGTGACCCACTTCCAGTCGACCTGATGCTAGTAGCCAGAGTAGCGTAGCTTGAGCATGTTTGTAGTCTGGCTATGTCAGACTCAATGCATGCAGTATGAATTGAGCCAGCGAGTGAGGAGGGAGGGTGAGTCTATCTGTAAAATAGAGAAGCACGGTGCAGGGACAGTACTTCATTATGTATTATCACTTAATCCTCTCTCAGTAAAATGTTTCCTGAATGCAAACAGGTATGCAGTTCAGCAGCTTTATTGAGTCCATGTAGTCTCATGTATGATCACTAACCACAGACCAGAAGCAAGATCATTACACCCTAAAGACGTCATAAATGTAGCACAACGAAAGCACTTTATTTAAATTGTCTTGTTCTACTCTGCTCACTTTAGCAGTGTTCCAGTGCCTGTTAAAGAGACAGACATCACTTCTGAAAGGCTAGAGAAAATGTCACCCTTGGAGTTATGATGTAACAGGGACTATCCACCTACATCACCATACCATGGTGGCTAGTTGACTGACTGAGCATAACACAAAAGCATTGCTTGCATGCAGGGGCCTGTAGTATACACACATTCCACCAAACACATGTTGGTAGAATTCTGAGTTGGAGGCGAGAGAGGAGGGAGAGGGAGATATACAATGAATCACTCTCCCAGCAGAGAGAATAGAAGCAACATACTAGAGTGGAAACCAGTAGTCTGTGTAATTACAGTATGATCTTACTGCCAGTACCTTGGAACTATTTGCTTCTTTGCCTGAAAAGATGAATGAAGGTGAATAAAGATGAAGACACAATACCTTGTTAAAATACCAGTCCTAGTGGTTAACCAGCCTAATGCGCGTAAGCTTGACTTTGGGAACAACATCAATCCCATTGATGGGTGTTCTAGTACAGCCACGGTTTTGTCTGTACTGTAGTGTGTTGGTATAAGTAGGGGCTTGCAATGAGAGGTTATGCATCGTTCCGTGCCGGAATGCTATGTTCTTTTGCTAACTAGTTTTTGGATATTTCTTTTGGGGGGGGGGGTATGTCATACTGAACTCTGAGGACTCTGTAACAGTTTTACACTGCATGCATCGTCAGACATAATACACTTAATGTAGTTTGTTAGGCACTGGGTCTACGGTACAGGTTAGCCAAGTAAACGCATTAGATTTCAACAGAATTACTTAACCTTTTTAACCTTTCAACCTTTGGCAGAGTAAAGTAAAAGAAAAGAGAAGGACATCAGACATCTGACGTCAGTAAACTTCATGATGATCAGCTGTACTTCCAGTAATACACAAAAACGACTGTACAAGTGTATTCCCCCAATTGACAACAGCAGCTGCACAAAGCAGCTTCACAATAGGCTTTCTCCCCAGGGAAATGGATAGATGGCCTTGAGAGAGATAGAGATGGAGGGATGCTCTGGGGTTAAGACATGCGCTGATGAGTACCATCCATTACGCTGTAGAGAAACCAGCTCAGCTCCGTCTCACTAGAGGTCACTGCAGTGACTGCCCAGACATGGAGCTGACAACCAGGTTTATTGGAGGATGGCAGCGGAGGTCACTATGCAATCTGCGAAGGTTGGATCTGGGATGAGATGTGGTGGGATGTGTTTGAAAGAGCTATGATAAAGCCTGGCCAAACTAAGAAGACAGATCAACAAGGGCAAGGCTGTGAGAGAGATGGAGAGAGAAAGAAAGATGGATAAAGACACAGAGACTAAGTAGACAGAAAGTGGGAGAGGTAGAGAGGCAAAAGACAGCAAAGAAAGTTTGAAAAAGATTAAGATCAAAGTTTACCTCATGTCTCTCACACCATTCCTGCTCAGTACAATCCATTAAACTTCGCCTGATAGTTTCTAGACAAACACATCACATAGGTTTTGTGACCGAGAGGCTGAGAAAGACGGTAAGACTGCTCAAAATGTATCATCCTCTTGGCCTAACCAATTTTCTAGGAAACTGACCTCAAATAAGGTTTCAATTTTTTTTGAAATTTTTAAGTCTTTTCAAAATGGATATAATGCATATTTTAATATCTAGAACAGTGTATTCAAGCAACTTCCGTCACTTAAATAACATTTGAAAGTGCTTAAATTCCTTTTTTACCGAATTTTTTACTTTATTTTTTACTTCACCACCCAAAATATGTCAGGTTGCGCAACAAAAATATTTGTTAATATATATTTATTTTCCTTCTATTTATTTTAAGTGTTTTTTTTAATTTTTTACAAGTATCCCTTAGAGCAGTGGTTCCCAACCCTGTTCCTCAGGGACACACTGTTTTTGATGCTTCCCTGCTCCAACACACGCGATTCAAATTAATGGTGATAAGCAGGCTTCTACAAACTTGGATAACGACTCATTCATTTGAATCAGGTGTGTTGAAGCAGGGAAACATCTAAACATCCAGGACAGGGGGTCCCTGAGGACCAGGGTTGGGAACCCCTGCCTTAGAGCAGGGGTCTCCATCCCTTTAGGTTTTAGCTCCAACACTAATCTAGCACACCTGATTCTTATAATTAGCTGGTTGATCAGGTAACTAGTGTAGAATCAGGTCAAATTAGTGTAGTTGGAGCAAAAACCAACAGGCAGGTAGCTCTCCAGGAACAGGGTTGGAGACCCCTTTCTTAGAGTGTCTACAGTCCCTAACACATTATTTTGAGTTGTTGTTTTGTATTTATAACAATTTAAGATCATTTCATCCAAGTGGCCAGGTATTTAGAATCTTTAGTGTCCGATTTTACATTTAAAGACAGAAACATTATTCAACAAATCTACAAATGAATGGATTCAATACAACAGATATTCACATCATATATATCAACCATTTGTTCATTTGAACCTATTATTTATTGGTTGAATTTAATGTTTTACATAGTTGCACCACCTGACGATTATCAGTTGTGCCACCTGACAACATTAGTAATGAGAGAAAATATGCTGAATATTATTTTATTTATTTTTTAAATACAATTGTTTTTAACAGTTTGTATTAAAGGTCCCATGACATTAATTGTTCACTTTATGAGGTTGTTTAACATTCAAATGAGTTCCCCTAGCCTGCCTTTGGTCCCCCAGTGGCTAGAACATTTCTATAGGTGTAAACCAAGCCCTGGGTATTATTTTCCGCCTTTTAGAAAATTAAAGCTGAAACACTTTCACGTTTTAAAAATGCTGGTTTTATGATGTCATAAGAGCGAAGGTTACCCTCCCTTTCTCTGCTTTACCCACACAAAGAATTTGGCCCACCAATGAGAAAATGAGCTACGACCATGCAAACGCAATATTGGCTTTCCTCGAGACATCATGGCTCGCAAACGACCGAAGCATGGCAGTTTGCCCCGCCTCTTTCTTCCTCATAGCATTTAAAGCTGCAGACACAGAAACAGCATGTCATGAGGAAAACTCATTGTGGGACTGCTCGTAGTGGCTTTAATTCTGCACCAAGGCTGAATTTCGGGAAAGAAACTTCAGATACAGTATTAGGGGACCACTAAGGCCTATATAAAAGCATCCAAAAACAGCATGTCATGGGATCTTTAAAGTAAAAGTAGTAAATTGATCAAAAACAGGATATATCACTTGAGATCACATGTGAATCTAGCCTTGGGTGGAGCTGGAGCCCCCCCCAAAAAGTTTCATTAGCCCCCCCAAAAAACATATATATTTTTAATTTCTTAATTTTTCTTTCATATTTTAAATCAAAATGTGTTAATTTCTCTTTCTAAAACCCACGAGAGGACACTATTTAAAAGGGTATTTTCAAAACTTTCTTTAGGGGGAACAAGCCCCCAGACCCCCCCCCCCAGTTTTGCTGGGTCATAAGAAAAATAAATATCTAAAATATCTTTCATCTTTAGTTACCAAACAATATGTGCATCACACAAAAGCTTAACTTTAAGTTAAACATGACATCACAGGATTCTACAGTATGCAGCAGTAGCATCTCTTCCTGCAATCGAGTTTGCAACAAAAACAAAATTAAGCTCACCTTCAAACACTTTCTGCACTGGCGATGTAAAATCAAGTTTTGCCTGCTTAACAAGTGTTGCTGAGGTGTTATCTATTGATGCCAAAGTAAATTTCTAGTCTGTGCAAACTTTCATGGCGTTTAAAACCCTTTCTTATTCTGATGAATATGGATCACTCAAAAGTGTTCGTCGATGCTGCCTTGTGAGGTGCTTCAATAGGTTACTTGTGTTAGCCGCAGCGGCGGATCGTTTTTTTTCTCCAGGACATAGCTTGCACTTGACGTTAATGTTCTTGTCAACCTGTGACAAAAAGGTAAAGTACTTGGAATATTTCCATTTTGTAAAACAGCTAGAGCTACTTGCTTCCGCCGAGTCTGAAATCTTCCACTTCAAACCGCTAGAGCCCGCGCTTATGCAGCAAAAACTCGCGTCTCCCGTGCAACTGCACTACAGCTAATGATTTTAAAGAGGCAGCGTTCACTTTTACCCTAAAACGAAACATTTAGATTTAAATTCAATATTGATTTATACAGAACTGTTTGACTAATTTACAGTAGGTATGTAACGCAAGTACATTACAAGTAACTGTAATTACATTTCCTAAAAATGAACATTAATCCCTTACTTTACTTTTTCAGTGGATAAGTAATTTTACTTAGTAACTACTTAGTAACGCGTTACACCCAACATTGGTTGTGGCCCTCCTCCCCACGGGGTTCAGGAAAAGTTTGATTTTCCAGCTACGGCAGCTAGCTCTGTTACAGGAGTGGTAAAGGAATTGGCTAAGGCAAAATGTACGAGAGTCTGGTTAGGACCAGGCTACGTTCGACACAGACCCCCAGACAGACCCCAACCCCTCGCCCCTCGGCTTGAAGCAATGGCCCCGGTGGATGTAGGTGGTATTGCATTTACAGTTAAGCACCCAGCTCTTCCGGTCGTTTTTATTCTATTAACTACAGTCAACATTTACAAAACTATCTCCCCCAATAATTTGTGTTCAATTCTCGAACCTGGCTAATACTACTAGATTTTTCATATCATTTTTTTTCCTGAATTTTGGGTAAGCCAGCACCCCATTTAATTGCTTACGTCAAGAAAAGTTGCCTGGAAACGTTTTTGGGTTACGAACATGGTACGAGCACAAAAGGGAACATCAGCAAACCTGAGCTGAATGCATAGAGTTAAAAAAGTGAAAAGTGCTCAGTGGCGCAGTGAGGCCATAGAGTTAATATAACTAGAGTAAGTTACTTTTGTCTTCCAAGATGGCGTCCCCATTCATTTCTATGAAAAGTGCTCAGTGGCCCAGTGAGGCAAGCGAGAGCAGGAGACTGGACATCTTTCCACTTCCGTGTCTTCCAGTCTAGCTTTAAACAGTGGCTCTTTTTTTCCCTAGCTCCGAGACCTCGTGCACTCTTGCAACTAGCTGTACATGTCATACTTTGCAACAACCAGTCGCGAGCATAGATTTATATGGTTACGAGCGTGTGAGTTAAGGCATCGCAGTTGCAGAATCTATGGGCAGAATGGGGTACAAGTCCGATAAGAATCAGACACATGATGCAAACTTAATGGAAATGTATTCTGTCACTGTATAGTATTCCTTTCACTTGTTTTTTTAGAAATAGGCTATAGGGCTAAAGACAGGGCTATTCTAGATGGAACTCATCACATATGTTGTTTTTTTTCTTTGTGATATGAGTAGGATTTCCAACGCATTGTATCGGATGAAATAAACTGTTAACATGAACAGCTCTGTCGTTGTTCTCGCCAGGAAAAGAAAGCTTAATAGTTATTTTGGTAACCAAAATCTTCCATAATGCAGACTTACCATAGCTTAGTGTCAACTTTTTATTCAAACGAAATGCCACGAAATTCACACTGCCTTCAATTTCACATCAATGTCGAAATGTGGATATAACGTCTATTAACGGATATAATGTGATCTAACAAGACGTGTTAATAATGTAATAAATAAAAGCTTGACAAGTGTGTCTAAAATATATTTTATTGAACATTTGCCTTTGAAAGGAGCATATTAACATAACTATATACAAGACATAAGTGGGGATGAAAGTGTCACTCACAATGGACCTTCATTCTCCCACAAAAGCAGTCTGGCTTAATGATACCATTTCAAAAAAGAAACAAAGTGTGTGTTTGTAGCCTACATACATCAATAAAAGCTTCTGAGTGTTGTTGTGGTGATACCCAACCTAATGTAGCATAACTATAAAAATATTATTGTTATCAGTTAAAGTATTAATCTTCGTCTTTGCTCCAGATAGACATGTCAACAATCTATGCTCACGCTTAACATAATATAATATTTGCCATCATGTCTATATTTTTATCTGTTTTAAAATAACGTGAATAAACTATATTAACCACATTTAATGTATGTGTGACATCCATTTGCTAAACTTGCTAGAACAGGGCAGGCAACTCAAGCCATTTCTCCCTTTGCTCATTCAACTTAAGTCTATGGCTCATTCAGCTCCATGTAAATTGGCTGTCGGCCAATGTGAACTTTTGTGCTTGTGCCCTGTTAGTTTTCGCGAGCACATTTGCAGGCAACTCTTATTGATGTAAGCAAATAAATGGGGTGCTAGTTTACCCATTTCGGATTTGTTTCAAACTTAGCAAAAATCTGGAAAAATTATTTGTATTAGTATACATGTGCAAGCTGTTACCTCATACTTTGCGTCAACCAGTCGCAAGCTTTAACCATTTTGTAATGAACGCTATTATGCTAATGGTATGACAAAAGTAATTATAGCAATATAGCTGCAAGCAGCAATGGTGGATTCCTCCTTCAAAATTGTAAAATGTTGTAAAATTGACATAATAGATAGTTACACTGGGATTAACCAGAAGACGTCACTGTAATTTCTGTCAGAATTTTTAAAAAGTGTTTATACCTCTGACTGGATTCAAACCCACCACCCTTCACATATCAGCACCGCGTCTCATCCTACTAAGCCATTAACAGACTTAGACAGTAGATTATTACGTTTTTGTATCAGAAAATATGACATTTCTCCAATGGCACCCATTGTCAGATTTGGTTGAAGTTCAAACAGCTGTAATTTAGTCCTATTTATATATGGGACATAAAAACGGGACAACGGGATGACTGGGTTGCTGCTGTAAAGAATAGCTTACTCGTAGTGCTTTAAAAAGGTTGCTTCGGGTGCCATAACTTGTCATGTAAGGGAATTTCAAATCATGTCTAGCATCAGTGGCGATTTTTCCTGGCTTAGGTTCCTGAAATGAATTTGCGCAACAGGCTGAACAATCAATATACTTCATTTGAGCTAATTTGGTTGTGAATCTGACACTACCATGCGTAGACTACAAGTAGATAGCTACTGTTGTAAACCTGGCTTGTTTTGCAGTGGTTTACACAGTCTCGCTAAACAGATGATCGGATTGTTGTTATGGGCTCAAATAAACACTCGTTGCTATGTTTTACCACCGGAAGATTGACCGGAAGACTAGAAAAAACGATCTGTCAAAAAAAAAAAATATTTTCCCTTCAACTGGTTTTGAACTTACAACCCTTCATTTACCAGCACAGCATCTCATCCAATTGAGCCATTGCCAGATCTGGAGTCTTCCATGTTCAATCATCAACTCGATAATAAAATAAGATGTTTCTCCAATGGCAAGCATTGTTAGATTTGGTCCAAGCTCAAACAGCTGTGATTCAATCATATTTTCACATATCAAGGTGAAACTTTGCAGGGTACTTCAGGGTGGTGTCATCTTAAAGCCTATTAGGTTTGAAAAACCATCATTCAAAATGAAAACCGGAGGATTTATCGGAAGACTAGAAACCGTTTTGTCAGAATAAAAAAACTATGCTTCTGACTGGTTTTGAACCTACAACCCTTTGCTTACCAGCACAACATCTCAGCCAATTGAGCCATTCCCAGGCATGGAATACACAAAGTTCAATAACTGGATAATAAAGAAAGCTGTTTCTCCAATGGCAAGCATTGTCAGATTTCGTCCAAATTCAAACAGCTGTAATTCAGTCATATTTTGACACATCAAGGTTAAACTTTGCATGGTACTTCAGAGGCATATCACCTTAAAGCCATGTATAAACACATATGTATACGTGTATAAGCAGCTGAGAATCAAACTGGCAACCTTCAGATTACTAGCCCTATTCCCTAACCGCTCAGCCACCTGACTCCCACACCAACTGTTGAGATTGTATGAATAGAAAGGGCAGAGTATTAGCTTTGGTCAGCTTTGGGACAAAGTTTAATGTGACCAGAGAGTCGGCTGCTGTCCTGTCACAGGCTATTCTCGCAAAGAGTTGAATATGAGCTCTGCCCTAGCCCAGTTGCCCACATGACTATTGTTAGTTGTGCATTGACTGAGAGTCTGGAAAGAGATCAACTCAAGAAGAGTTTCATTATCTTATGGAAAGTTAATAATCAGCCCTTAGTAATCATATAATCTCAGCGGTTGGTGTTTAGCAGAGAGGCTAGAGACAATGACTTGTAACCTTATGCTCATGAGTTCAAACCCCCATTCAGCCTATTGTTGTTGGCCAAACACAAAGTAGTTTTGCTCTCTTGTTGTCCAAGTCTCGATCTTCTACAGTGTACATCTTTATAATATTTTCCTCCGGTAGGAGGGAACCTATTGTTATTGTTGGTATTCTTATTAGGGTTCCTCCGGTAGGAGGCAACCTATTGTTATTGTTGGTATTCTTATTATTAGGGTTCCTCCAGTAGGAGTATTATTATTATTCCTTTTCTCCTTGCGCCAAAATATCTCAACATGGTATTGGTAACTAATTTTCTTATTTGGCACAGTGATACTACATCTGAGTGGGTACCCCCACGCCAACTATGGGCCACATCAAACCATAGGGGGCGCCACAGGAAACGCCCAAAAGTCAAATTTTCAAAGTGATAGCATTTCCACCCCATTGCTCCAATTCTTCTGAAACTTGGTGTTCATGCCTTATTTCTCATGGCGAACAAAAAAGCCTCAAGGACCCATAAGGTCCGCCTGATTTTTTTTCCTGTACAGTGATAATTTGGGAAAACCTTCAAAATGCCTCTTCTCTTGAACCAAAGGTCTAATTAACTTGAGATTTTGTACAGATATGTATCATTGACGTATTTAAAAACGTTACTTATAGCAATTGAATAAAATACAAAATGGCTGAAAGGGGTGTATTTATATATATTTCCACATTGCCTCAATATGTTTGTGTCACTACATCAAATGTCATGCATGCAGCAAGTTTTGTGTGAATCCATAAAGATATCACGAGACAAAGGAATCCCTTAATAAAGGCAAACAAATCTATAGTTATTGGCCAAAACACATTTTTGCTTCCTGCAGCCACACCCAGTGATCACATGACACCAAATTGTGTGGTTATCCTCAAAAGAGGGTTCCGAGTCATCATACTAAGTTAGGTGTTGATATCTCAAAGATTAGCTGAGATATGACCCAACTTCTTGCTTGGTGTCTTTGCTGCCGGATTTGATTGGCTATACCGGACAAACAGTGTTGAAAATCAAAAATCCATTCGAAATTTATATTGAGGGTTGCTGTGACAATGATGTGTGCCAATTCTTGGGAAGATTTGACAACAATTGAAGGAGGAGAAGTGAAAATTCAAAATGGCGGAACTTTGTCAGTTCACACCACAACGATGGCATTAACAATAAGCTAGTAACAGTAAGCAACACTCATCATCATTATAATAGTAACATAGGTATAAGCTTAATTGAGCTTGCTTTGCCGAGCTAGAACAACGATGGAGCCAGATATTCAAGTTGACAGTTTTTTTAATCCAACACAATACTTAAGCAGTCAAACTAAAAACACAAAGCAAAAAGAACGTGTAGGCCCTGCACGTACAATACTACAGTATTGATTTTCATAAAGTTCACATGTATCTGCTTCTTGATCGGACTTGTACCACATTCTGACAGTTTTCTGCAATGCCTTAGCTTCTTAGCCTTTAGTGATTTGTCGTTCGTGAACGATTCGTTCATTGTGAATTAATCCTTACAAGGACTCGGGAGTAACGATTCCTCTCAAAGAGTGCTTCGTTCATTTTCTCGTGGCCGTGCATCGGGACTGTTGCATAGGCTCGTCCAAGTAAACAGAAATGATTCGTTCATTTCCAGACTCGGTCTTCGGGTACGAGTCTTTGGATCATTTTTCATGTGACCTGCATAGGCTCTGTACTGGTAGCTAGAGGAAACTAACAATTCGTTCATTTCCCAACTCGGTCTTTCTACGAGTCTTTGGATCATTTTTCACGTGACCTGCATAGGCTCTGTACTAGTAGCTGGAGGAAAAAAAACGATTAGTTCATTTCCCGACCCGTCTTTCTACAAGTCTTGATCATTTTTCACTTTTTTCATTGGAATTGTTAGGTTTTTTTTTAGGGGCCAAGCAGCAGCAAAGCTGCAGGTTATGGAGGATTATAGGGGGCAAAACTAAATAAATAAATACTTGGGTAAATAAATAATTGTATAACACAAAGCTTAAATAAATGACTAATGATATAATGAAATGCAGAATTGACATACAAAATATATAAATTACAAATTAAATAAGACTAAATATATAAATATTACATGTATTTGTGTGTATGTATATATATATTTACGTTTTAATGTGTTAACATTTATTTATACTTAAATTAATTAATGTATCCTTATATTTATTTATTTATCCTTACATTTATCCACGGTGTTATGGAACGCCGAGTTAGTCAAAATTAAATCAATAAATAAATAGGTAAATGAATAGATAAATACATACATAAATACAGCTATGAAATAAACTCTGAAAAAAAAGATGGTAATAAATATATAAATATAACATTATATAATTATATAGCTGAATCCATTTACCGACATCAATAAATAAATTCATTTATTTAAAAATGACGTTTTTGTAAAGACAACATATATTTAATTCATGGGACTTTTATTTCCCAATGCCACACATTTATTTATTTTTTGAGACTTTTACGCACCACATTTTTTTCCACATGTATTTCCACACCACATTTATTTCCACTCCACATTTATTTCAGTGCTGTATTTATTTCACATCTCACATGCAAACGAGAGGGAAGTGGTTATCGTCAGACCAACGCAGCAGATAGCTATGCTACCTGTATGGGGGTGACAGTGGCATCGCACTGCCGAAAAGCATACAATGTAGACAAACTTTGCCCATAATGTCTGTGTCGTCTCTGCCTTTGTATGGGAGTGATGGCGGTGACTTAGTAGCCACGTGTGGGCACTTGATCTTTGATAGCTATGAGGTTGCGCTGAAGTTACCTTTATAAACATGGCTTTCGCTCGTGTGACGTGGAACTCGTCTGCAAAGCTAACAATCACTGCCAACACTATGTCTTCCTAGGTGGTATGTTGGCTATCACCGGTCTCGAAGTCGGCAACTGTAGGCCAAGTGGCTGGCTATCCGGCTAGCTAGCTGACAAAATAATAAAGGACGACATCAGTGTGGCCATTTCAGCTAGAGCTAGCTACTGTAGAGCTAGTAGTGTTGTGCTGTATTGGCACATATGAACAGCCGTTTTGTCACTGAATGGTCATTAAAACGAGTCCAGTGGTAGTGGTTTGATTTAATATTGAATAATTCCATAAACCTGTACCTAATATCTGGGTTTGGTTATTGTGTACCGTGTTGAATGGGTCTTGGTCTTGACACGTCTTGGTTAGTTACAACTTTAAATTGCCAATAATAACAAAGCGTTAAGAAACTTGACATCAATTTGAAGCAGTAGCCTACTGTAAATCCAAAGGTATGGGTAATGTCTGGAATGGTCTGGCTTTACTTCAGGTCTCGTCTCACTAAATGGTAATGCATGGCATAATGGTGAGGCTAGATCGTTATAATCAGGTGCCTTATCGACCTAGTTATCCACATAATAGCAGAGCGATGTAGCGGTGGTGGCAGTGATTGTCTTCTTTGTTGCTAGCTGTGTTAGCTAACATTACCTGGCACTTATCACCCCCCACTACCTGTACATCTTGCACACGAACAGTGCTCGATAAGTCTCAAACTATTTAAGACTTCAATATCTATGTTCTGTAGAGCACTTATCCGCCCAAGTACCTCTACAAAATCTACTATCTGTGCCAAAATAATATATCCTGACAAGCCATGCCGTTCGGCAGTGCGATTCCACTGTCACCCCCATACAGGTAGCATAGCTATCTGCTGCGTTGGTCTGACGATAACCACGCCCCTCTCGTTTGCATGTGAGATTTGAAATAAATACAGCACAGAAATAAATGTAGTGTGGAAATAAATGTGGCGTGGAAATACATGTGGAAATAAATGTGGCGTGTTAAAGTCCCATGAAATAAATAAATGTTGTCTTTACAAAAACGTCATTTTGAAATAAATAAATGTATTCATTTGTTGATGTCGGTAAATGGATTCAGCTATGTAATTATATAATGCTATATTTATATATTTACTGCCATCTTTTTTTTATTTCAGAATTTATTCCATAGCCATATTTATTTATGTATGTATTTATCTATTTATTTACCTATTTATTTATTGATTTAATTTTGACTAACTCGGCGTTCCATACGGTGTAACTTGCTGCAGCAAAATAAATCCGTTGTCCGTCGTTGCCAAGTCAGCGGGCGGGTTAAAGCCTCTGATTGGTGGTTCAACTTGAATCGACTGCTTTTGACTCATTCAAGATGGCAGCACCTAGTGCGGATTCAATGAATGAAATATTGCACGCTACAGTGGTCGAAATGTTGTCGGTACCTAAAGAGATGGAGGCATCTGCCAATTAACTTTTTTTTTTACATCATATTGAGAGCTTTGCTGAAATTATAGCAATGATATCGACGGCCCTGACTGACACACACATCAATGAAAATGTGTTCACGATCCTTGGCGAGCTGGTACAGCATAGGGGTGGGCAAATCAATCTCAAGACCGATAGTATCGATACTAACGTTAGTATCAGTACCCTATTGATGGATACTGGCGTGATAAGATCGATACTTAAGTTTCATTTTCTGTTCTCTACATTCAGTACACAATTCCCTTTACATCATAGTGGTTGTAACTTTTGCAAACACCGTCTAACTTCGCTCAAGCTCACTTTGCCCCCCCCCCCCCCCTTCTAGGCTGTGAGTTGTTGCCGGCGTGTACATGCAGTAACACGACTCAGCGACGCACACACTAACAGTATTTTTGACAAAACTCTTTGTCCTGTGTTTTATTATGATCATAATCATGAACAAGTAATTAAAGGAAAAATCATTAAATGGTCATGAAAATTTACATTTAAAATTTAAATGTTGCATTCACTTGCATTGCGCCCTCCACACGAAAGTAGATAAACTGCTTTTCTAAGTAAAAAGTAATATTGCAAATCAGCAATATTGGTATTGGCAGGTGCAGCTGCAGAGTGAGCCAATAGAGGATCCCAGTCTTGATCAAAGAGAGCTTGATCGACAGGTTGAGCCTGCGTGGTGTGTAACACTGTTCATTCACCAATCAGAGGTTTAAGCCAACCCCCTGACGCAGACAACACCATTTATTTTGCTGCAGCAAGTTACACCGTGGATAAATGTAAGGATAAATAAATAAATGTGAATACATTAAAACGTAAATATATATATATATATATATACATGTAACATTTATATATTTAGTTTCTCATTTAATTTGTAATTTATATATTTTGAATGTCAATTAAGCATTTCATTATAAAATTAGTCTTTTATTTAAGCTTTGTGTTATATAATTATTTATTTATCAGATATTAAGTATTTATGTATTTGGTTTTGGATCCTATAATCCTCCATAGCAGGTGTGTTGAAGGTGTGTTTACGCCCATAACTTTTGAACCTTAAGACCGTTTTTCTTAAGTGAGGTATCATTGGATTCCATAGATGCAGACGATTCGACTGAACCTTGTGACGTTATTGTCGTCCAGAAGGTTTTTCCGTCATTTGTATTTTAAGAAAAACCTACTTTTTTGAACTCCCCCTATACCGTTGCTCCGATTTTCATGAATTGTAACAGATCATCTTCAGACCATGCCTACAAAAAATATTTTATTATCTGGATTATCTGTTTAGTGAAGCCAAGTATGCCACAGTAGCTGTCTAGCAGTATAATCATAATTGTCACGATAATGTTTTTCTCAGGGTATTTATACTCAAGAAGAGTTAGATTTATTTGTGCTTTGTAAATATAATGCTGCTACATCTAGCCAGCGCATTGGATTTCTCGCATCATAACTTCTGAACAGTTTGACACCAAATCAGTAAATATATGGAGAGTGGACTCTTCTGATTCTTTGTGGCATACCAAGTCGTAAAATATAACACTTTCCCACGTCGGCCATTTTTTATTTTGTCCTAAAATTATATATTTACTGAACGCATTGGCTTATCATTTCAAAACTCGGTATACGTCTTTTGCACAATGCCATTTGAGGTCATCCAAACGTTTCGGGGTAGCGCCACCGGGTTGCCAAAAAGTATAATGCAATTTTTTCAAAGTAAATATTTTTCACTTTTAAGCAAAGTTTTGCTTTGCTTCTTTAGCTACTTAATTTCCCTCTTTTGTGCTCTTGACCCCTTCATTGCTGCTTGCAGCTATATTTAGTTAGTGTATTTTCCACAACTAGGGTTCCCTTGAGTGCCACAAACAGAGTTGTTAACAGTTCTGGAGATTGGCATCATTTCAATAATAATGATAAGACTTTATTTTTATAGCACATTTAATACAAGAATTGCAGCTCAATGTGCTTTATATAAAATCAATACAAATATTATAAATAATAAAAGTCATAAACCCCTTCTCAACACAGGTCGCAGTTTCATCATATAAATAAAAATGTTAATGTTATAAAGCTCAGGCCTTTTTTTCTTTTTTTTTTGAGCAGTCCAGAACTCAAGTCTGAGCTCAAGCCTTTTGCAGAGCAATCCAAAACCTGTGTTGCTCAAGCCTTTTGATTCAAATCCAAAACACACAATCTCAGACCTTTAGAGCAGTCCAGAACCTATGTTGCTCAAGCCTTTTGATTACAAGCCGCAGTCTTTGCGATATCTCGAGCCACAGTCTTTGCGGTTTGCCAATATAAATAAAATGTGACAAAACACAGGCCGCAAGCTTTATGGGAATCCAAAAACATAATCAATAAAAACAATAATACAAGTCAAAACACAAGCCGCAGTCTTTGCGGGAATCCCAAAAATCCCAAAATGTATAAGAACATCACAAATAAAAAATAAAAGGATTTGTCACAGATGTTTGTCCCATGTGTTGTGCACATGTAGTTTCCTCATGTGACACCTGTGATTAACTTCAGGAATGGAGTATGGAACGGTGCATCTGTAGAGTATTGAGACTCGTCCACATTTCCTATGCCGCTGATGTCACTATCCCCGCCGGCCCCCTCAGCTTCTTGCAGCTTGGGACCTGCTGTACTCCATTAGCCTCATTGTTCTGCCCTAAATGAGATGGGGCCATTCTCTTTTCTGCTTTTCTTTTCACCTACTTAATTTTTCCCCTTCTCCTTTTTGTGAGTCATGCCCACAGAGGGTTTACAGGAAGTTGTGTGGCAGGCACTAAGGAAATGAGGTGGCAGAATGGAGTGAGCTGCTGTGAGTCAGTTGGCCAAGGCCTATGCCAACCGTGTCCTCAGACATCCACTCCCACCCCTGAAACGTGCACTTGGCCTACTCAGCCTCATTAACAGATGTATGTAAAAGCACAGTATTGATTGGTGTAGGTAAGGGCTCTTAATTTTCCCCCAAAGCTTTTTAAATCTGTGCAGCCAAGTGCTTTGTAGTCCTCTACAGAGGAAAAGGAGGATGTGATGCCAAACCTGTTTAACCAGATGTTATTTTACCATGCAGAAGCCTATGTTAGCTAAGCTTGCTTTAGCTGCATTGTAGTCATACAAAAATAAATTCATGTATCTCTGCCTCCACCCCTTACTTTATGAAATTAGCTGTTATGCCAGAGGGGCTGCATGGCAAACGATCCCACTGTTAGCCAGGGTTCTGTCACAAACTGAAAAACCGTCTGGGACCCATGTGTCCTGTCACTGAAAACAGACGACGGTGCTTCTGTTCTGCTCAAATATGTAAACAGCAGGACTCACCACATCGCCATGATACGAAGCAAACCCTCACTCCCTCTCTAAACTTCTCTCATATTCTGTCTATACTCCCCCCCACCTCCCTCTTCTTCCTCTCTCCAGATGCTTCATGCTCTCCCCACCCTCCCTGGCTCGCACTTCGTTCACACCACACTCCCTCCCTTTCTCTTTCTCTCTTCACCATTTCAGTTCAACACAGGCCTGAGGCTTTTAAACTTGTTTTAGAGTGCCTTTTTGGGTGTGTTTGGGTAGAGAGATAGAGTGGACCGAACGCTAAATGCTTTGACGGTTTCAAGTCGTCATTGCTTGAACAGATGCTGGAACAAACGGAACCTGCAAGCCCTTATACTTGACACGGGTTGGGCCCCGAAACCCGATGCTTATAGGTACCTATATGACCGGTATGTAGACTACTGAACCGAATCAGAACGCAGATTTCGGTGCCTCATTTTGTGACACTTAAATGCCTGAGCTGGCGATTACAATATTTGCTCTCTGGCGCTTCGAAACGGACCCAAGAAGCAATATCACAGCACATGATAAATTATAGCCTACTGCCTTCATGTGGTGTCAGAATAATCAGCAAAATAATCGGCAAAACTCAAAATTCTCAGTCGGGGAAAAAAATCCAGATCAAGTCGGAACATCGAAAGTCAAAGAACATGACAGACAACAGTGCTTGTATAAAGCCGTTCTTGTTATCCTTCATTTTGTGGCTCATTTTTTATTTTTTAAGTATCGGTTTAGGCACTGGAAATGGCTTAAAAGTATCGATTTGGCACCGGTATCGTAAAAACCCAAAAGATACCCAACCCTACTCATACCCCATCACAACCCCGCTCTCCTTCTCTCATAGTGTCCATCTTTCTGTTTCTGTCCCTTTCTCTCCCTATGTTTTTCCATCTGGAAAGCTTCAGAGAGAGAGCAAGATAGAGAGGTGAGAGACAGCCAGAAGTCTGGCTGAGGCGGCAGTTGAGTTGAGGAAGTACAGCCTATGATACAATCTTCTTTTAGTGGTGAAGGAAGTATGGCCAGGCAGTGAGCAAACGGTCTGTGATTGCAGTCAGTGTCCCACTTTCTTTCTCTTCCTCTTGTGACCCTTTCCCCCCTCCTTGTCTACAGGGCAGTGATGCCGGGCATGGTGATGTTTCGACGGCGGTGGTCAGTCGGCAGTGATGACCTAGTGCTGCCCGCCCTCTTTCTGTTTGTGCTGCACTGTGTATGGTGAGTGTTTGCGTGCTTCGCCGTCTCTTTCCTGACTTTTAGGTTGTGTCTCCAAAACTTCTTTGTGTGTTCCTTGTAGATCTAAAGTTATCTCTGACCAGCCCCCCTCCTCTCCTTTTCTACACCAGGTTGGTGGTTCTGTCTGTGGTTCTGTTTGGCCTACCCTATGGTTCTGACCAGTCCTGCTCGGTCACTCTGGTGGACCATGGGCGTGGCTACTTGGGCATCCTGGTCAGCTGTCTGATCTGTGAGAGCGCCATCATGTGGCTGAGCATGAGGGGCAGCATCCTGTACACGCAACCTAGAGAGGCTGTGCAGTATGTACTGTACATACGACTAGGTAGGACGTTACATGCACTTGCTCTGTGTGCTTCTATAAAACCCATTAAAGAGGAATTGACAGAGCTGTGTTTGTGTTCATGGGATCTACAGTGTCTGACAAATTGAATATAAAATTACATTGATACAAAAATGCATCAATGTATCTCTCTCTCCCTCTCTCTCTCCCCTCTGTCCAACCCCTTAAATCTCAAACTCTCTCTCCTTTGCTTTTTTAGCAATCCTGCTTGTGGAGTTGGTGTATGCCGTGGTTGGGATTGCCTGGCTAGTTCAGTACTACCAACCATGCTCCGATGTAACTGCCAAAAACCTGGCTCTTGGTGAGACACAAAGAATTTTGTAGATTCACCCGAAAAAGTGAATGTTAAGCTTTTGAAAAGAAAAGATACGGTTTGAAGATAAGACTGACTAATTATTTGGGAAGAGATATCCAAGGGCAGGTGTTTTTCTGTAGTTGCTAAGCTGTTAACAGTTTCTCCTTTCCTCCCCTCTCCCTAGGCATTGTGGTGTGTAACTGGCTGGTCATCTTCAGCATGTGCTTTACCCTCATGTGCACCTTCGATCCAACTGGACGAACATTCGTCAAGCTGAAAGCCACCCGCCGTCGCCAACGCAACCTCACCACATACACACTCAGGTACCCACAGACAAACACACACGCTAAAGGGCTAACACACACTTGCATTATGTTAATAATTTACATTTAGTCATTTACAGGGACAGAGAGTGAGAGAGTGAGAGAGGGTGAGATATAACCCTCTTTCTCTGCCTTCCTCTTAGGTAATGTGTGTGTGTTTGTGACAATCTCTGTGTTCCTCTCTCAGACACAGACTGGAAGAGGGGCAGGCAAGCAGTTGGAGCAGGAGACTCAAATTCTTCATGTGCTGTACCAGAGCCCAGGACACACAATCTGTGAGTATTACACGCACACACTGGTTTCTTTTAGTCTGTTAAACTACACTGCATTTCTACTGTTAGTTGCTCACCTCTCGTAACTGCAGGGCGCCCAATAGGGGCCAGACATGGTAGAGGTTGATGTAGATCTCTTCTCCTGACAGGACGCCTACTCAGAGGTGGCCAGCCTGTTTGCTGAGTTCTTCAGGGACCTGGACATTGTGCCTAGTGACATCATTGCTGGACTGGTTCTGCTCCGCCAGAGGCAGAGGTCCAAGAGGTCGGCCATCTTGGACCAGGTAGGAGCTGTGTGTGTTTGTGAAAGGGAAAAGGAGACATATAAGTATGCCTTGACTGTCTGTTAAATAAAATGTGTTGTTTTCCCCTTAGGCCAACAATGATATTTTAGCCTTCTTATCTGGAATGCCTGTCACCCGCAACACCAGATACCTGGACCTTAAAAACTCGGTAAATGAGTCTGTGTTTTTCTTTTTGTATACTGTAAAGTCTATGATAAGGAGCAAATGTGTGTTTCATTTTGTGTTTAATTGTGTGTGTGTGGCTCCCAGACTGAGATGGCCATGTATAAGGAGGTGTGTTACTACATGCTGTTTGCCCTGGCTGCGTATGGCTGGCCAATGTACTTGATGAGGAAGCCAGCCTGTGGACTTTGTCGTCTAGCCAGCTCCTGCCCGTAAGTCTGTCCCTGCCTTCTTCCCCCCTCCCATCCCTCCTTCCCCCCATCTGTCTTCCAGCCAGGCCTCCTTTCATCCCACCATCATTTTATCCCTCCCTCCCTCCCTCCCAATAAGCCACATGACAAACAAACATGCGTGTAACAAACAGCACGCAAGCACAAACATGCATTAATGCGCAGACAAACAATGGCCCCACATAGCCCTCTTGACTATTAATAAGGATGTATTTAAACTCCATGTACCACATCCCACCCCCCCACCCCTACCCCAGATGTACGTCTGTGTCAGGCTCCCGTCTGTCCCAGTCAGTCACAGTGGAGGAGGACAACTGTTGCGGTTGCAATGTCCTGGCCATTCGACGTCACTTCCTGGACAGAGAGCTCAAACAGGTCCACATTGTCTACACTTCTTGCCACGACGCGGTGAGTAAACTTGTGATTGGTTTGTTTCAAACAGTGGTCAGGGGTTCGGCGGGGACTAACTGGTACTTTCAAATGACATCTTGAACTGCCTGTTGATTGTTCCTATTCTTTAAAGATGCTGTAAAGTGGAATTGAAAAAAGTTCATCACACCACAGAAGATTGTGTTTTTAACTACCCATCCAAATTTGAATGAAAAAAAAACACAGACAAGTATGTTAAATTAGGCTTTGAAATTGTGACAAAATCAGCAGTCTTCTGTGCTTGCGATTGGGGGGGCGTGTTGCCTGAAAGAGCTGAAGCTCCGCCCCCTCAAATTTATTGAATTTAGCAACAACAGCTAAATCAATTGCAGATATTTGAACAGACCTACCTGCAGTCTCTGAGTGTTTTATTTGTTAATTACTTTGTCTTTGCATCGTACCAGCTGAATAACAGAATGCAACCTAACGTAGATGTGTCGCTGTGACGTAGATAGGTTGTGGTTATATGGCTGTGTAACTATACACAGTTAACCATAAAATGTATTTTCTGACTAATTTGTAAAGCAGATCAGTGCTGTGTGGCAGTGCAGACACTAAGTTTCGATCCATAAAACCTGAATGTGTGTGTGTGGGAGAGAGAGATAGAGTGAACATGGCTGAATGATATCACCCCCTTACACTTCTTTCTTTCTCTCTCTCTATCGGTCTCTTCCTGTCTGTCTTTGGACAAAAGGTCTATGAGACGCCATTTTTTGTGGCAGTGGATCATGGAAAAAAGAAGGTTGTCATCAGTATCAGAGGTACTCTGTCTCCCAAGGTGAGCATTAGGAAAGTGTGTGCATTTATGTGTGTCTCTTTCATGGAATGACCAATACAACAGACAGATCCAAGTCATCACACAGACATCTAACTGTGTTCCATGCATGCACAGTGCAGTGATGTAACCTACAGCACACAGAAGTCCAATTACTCTGTTTGATGGCAGTTTATGTCTGTCTCGGCCACCCACTGCCCCCTTGCATACTCACTAAACATTGTCAAAAGACACTTTCTTTTTCTCTGTCTCTCTGACACTCACGCTCTTTTTTAATTAAGCAATAAGGTAGGCCTACGAGAGGCAGTACTTTAACTTTATTATTTACTATTTATAATTTTACTCCGCTGCGCGTCGGGCCTAACCCTGGAACCCGTACATTATTGACGATAAAGTATACTGTCTTATTGCTTTTATAGTACGGTTACCAGCGAAATTATAAATAGTAAATAAATAGTAAGCTGCCTTTCAGGACAAATAGTTATAGCCTACAAACATTGTGTATCGCATTTCAGTTGCCGAGAGAAAATAGTCCCGTACGTGTGGTTGTTGCTATGCAACGGACAAACAGCATTGTGAACTTCACGTTTGTTAGCCGCAAAAAAAATAAAAGCCTTATATAGGCCTAAGCCTTATAATGAAGGCAACACATGCTGTAAGTGTCTATAGTAGCTATATAAGCCTACTATTTTCCATGTTTTATTCAGGGCTGCCAACCTTTGCAAAAACCTTGGAGTGAGATTTGGCATTTGGCCCCACTCGTTATGCGAGCGCGCATAGCGCATCACTCTCAGCAGCGCCCTGCTCCCATCCATCCTCGCTGACGCGTATCGTTACGGTAGGGCCCCCCGGCCCAGCTATCGGTAGCCTATTTGAGAACTTATTGGAAAAGACGGGCTATGGACCCAACCAACTCTATTTGGGAGGGGAAAGCGTGTGAAATGGTTGAAATGCGTGTCTCACGGCCAATGCGTGCAGTAGTGGACTTTGGAGATGCAATCCACTTCTTAAATCATCAATCATTCTATTTGCATTTTAATTTTCTTCTTTAAGACTTGTCATTCTTTCACTTAATTAAAATGAAAACGAAAAAGACATTTGAAATTTAATTTTCAAAATATGCCCCAGCTAATAAATACCAAAATTCGATTTGAAATGTAAAATTCGAAAATGAAAGAAATGCGTCTTCATTTTAATAATGTGGCTGCAATATCGTGACCACAATTCAAATGCATTTCCAGAAATGCTTTTTCATTTTCAAGAACATGGCTGCAAAATCGTGACCACAATTCAAATTCAAATGCATTTCCAGAAATGCATTTTCGTTTTCGTGTCCTGCCCGCAAAGAACTGCCCATAATTCGAAAACGAAAATGCATTCTGAGCGGCGCAGCAGAGTGACGTCAGTAGCCTCTCTTTTTCAGCTACCTGCTGACCGAGTTACCCATCTTGTTCGGTAGGGGAAGGTGTGCACATATGCATTGCATTACATGACAAAATTTGCCTAGAAATTGACTGAATTGCCGGGTCTTTAGAGGACGCATCACAGATCATGGCAATCCCTCAAATTGTGCATACACTGATAGAATTAGCTGAGCTGGTAGAAACTAATAATATATCTGAGTCTGATGCCCGTGACCGAGTAGAACAAACTGAGTTGCTAGTTGCTTGAGGAAGACCCAGATCATCTGGGATAGCACACATACTTCTTGCCGACGTCGGCCCGATGTGTATAAGATACGTCGGCAAGATGTAGTATGGAGATAGTTGGTATTTGATCGAAACTGACTTCCAGATGATGTGTGGACGATTAATCAAATCACACTCGGCCGCACTACAGATATATTCTGATAGATAACTCCTTATATGCTGTTAAATAGGCTGTTAAATAGGCTATGTCCGATCTCTCAGAAAGCAAATATTTCACTAACCATAACCGATATGAAATGTCACTTAGCAAATGAACATATAGGCTGAACATTGACTTTGATAGGAATAAGGAGACAATGAAAAATATGCTTGACCATCCAAAATTGGCTATTAGCAATACAGTACTTGATTCAACCTGGATTTTCTGTGTGGGTATTATAATTAAGAGACACAATTGAAGTTCATGATTTTATATCAGGCTGGATGTTTATGGCATCAAGCTCTTAAAAGAACTCCAACACAGAAAAGAAAACAACGAAACATAAATATATAGGCTATAGCTTTGCCAGTTGTTCCACGTCTTCCATCGGTCTCCGCCGCCCTCCGAGTCTGTCTTGACTCACTTGGTAACAGTAACTGCCGATTTTGGTAAAGGAGAAGACACAAGTGTTTACAAGTTTCATAAGCACTTGCTCAATACTGTTCCTCCAATGAGCAACTGAGCTTTTGTTCTGAGGTAAACTTCGGTCGTTCTGAAATCGTCTGCTTTTCCCTGTGAAAGCAAGCTGTTTCACCTTTGGCCTTTTTCAGACAAAATCTGAATTTCCGCAATCTGAATTTCAGCAATCTGAATTTCAAGAATCTGAATTTCAAGAATCTGAATTTCAAGAATCTGAATGTCAAGAATCTGAATTTTTGAAATGTGTATTTTTGGATCAAATAATTCCGTTTAATTAAATTCGGCATACAAATAATTCAGATATTATATATTAAACAGCTAAATATTTCAGTTTTATGAAATTCGACACACAAATATTTCTTAACTTTCATATTCAAATTCAGATACCTTTGTCAGCTTTAGCTCCATACACTTTGTACATCTTTACTGTATCTCCCCCACACATAGCATTTCAATCCACTCACTTTCTTCCAACGTCAGATCCGCACACCCCTGTCACAATAAAAGCACACAAGAAAATACCTTACAAGTATCTGCACAATTAGAGGGAGCGCCATAATCAGTGATGCGTCCTCTAAAGACTCGGCAATTCAGTCAATTTCCCGGCAAATGTTGTCATGTAATGCAATGCGTATGTGCACACCGCCCCCTACCGAACAAGATGGGTAGCTCCATTGATATATATATACACTAGATGTCTTACGGCGGCGTCTAGAACGTCCGCACATGGCGGCCATCTTGCCACAGGCAACTCGCTCACCCATAACATTGTGTTGATGCTACATGTACTTTTTAAATGACCATAACTTGCCAAATTTTCAACCGATTTTTAAACGGTTTGGTTTGTTATGAACGTCAGAGAATGCAGTGGAATAGCGACATCTCTGACGTTGATAACAAACCAAACCGTTTAAAAATCGGTTGAAAATTGGGCAAGTTATGGTCATTTAAAAAGTATGTAGCGTCTACACAATGTTATGGGTGAGCGAGTTGCCTGTGGCAAGATGGCCGCCATGTGCGGACGTTCGACTCCGTTGTCCAGCAACGCGGACGAGACATCTAGTGTTTATATATATCTATGGGTAGCTCGGTCAGCAGGGAGCTGAAGAAGAGAGGCTACTGACGTCGAATTATGGGCAGTTCTTTGCGGGCAGGACACGAAAACGAAAATGCATTTCTGGAAATGCATTTGAATTTGAATTGTGGTCACGATTTTGCAGCCATGTTCTTGAAAATGAAAAAGCATTTCTGGAAATGCATTTGAATTTGAATTTTGGTCACGATTTTGCAGCCACGTTCTTAAAATGAAAACCCATTACTGGAAATGCGTTTTCATTTTCGAGTTTTACATTTCAAATCGAATTTTGGTATCTATTTGCTTCATTTTAATTAAGTGAAAGAATTAGCAGTCTTAAAGAAGAAAATTGAAATGCAAATCGAATGATTGATTACTCATTTTATTTATGAGTCAAATAATGCAGCCACATTCTTAAAATGAAAAAGCATTTCTGGAAATGCATTTTCATTTGAATTTTGGTCACAATTTGCTACCATATGGCCTAGCTAGATCTTGCACCATCTCATTCATCCTCAATGCTCATTTTATAAAAGTTGCCTTTAAAATAACAACGACAATGGGACACTTTCAATAAAATAATATTTAAACATTCAAACATTAGGCCTAAACATTCTAAATCAATTATAAATGTTTTGTAGGCACTAGGTAGCCTATATACCTGCTTAGGTCACTGCCCCCGCGACCCGATCCCCGGACAAGGCGGATGATGGATGGATGGATAGGTAGCCTATATGCTAGCTAGCCTACATGCTGTAAACTAGTTACGAGTGACTTGGGACTCGATAGACTAACATTAGGCTGTTGTTAAGGTTAGCTTATGTTGATTTGGATATCTACATTAATTGTGCATCCATGGAAAACGTTGTTTTAAGAAGCCAAGACCAGGTCATGTAGGCCTAATTGCGTGGCTACGAAGCTAAAATTAAATAAGTGGATATCTAGTTAGCAACAAATGGCTAGACCTGAGCTTCCGTCCAACGTTTCACCAGCTAGTTAGCACTGATAGCACGGGACAGTGCAATATTAATGCTCAAAAATTAACTGAATGTTGCTAGTCTAGCTTGCAAACCAATAAACTGCTGAACACCAGTACTTGTAGACAGTGTTTTTCTTCGGCAACCTTTTAGTTATTTTGAATGCACACTAATATGGAACGCTCCCATTTTAAGGTAAATGTAAAAAGGCGTATTCTAAAACTTGTTGTTCCCATCCTTGATTGTGATTGGCTATATCGCGTTTCATGCCGTTGTAAAATCCAGCATAACCTCACAGGTTGTCCTCATAACATTCTTTAACATTCCATATTACTGCGCATTGAATATTTCAAATTGAAAAAGACGGCAAAGATGTCCATCTGGCTGTTGCGTGGCAACGATTTATGTAGGAACTATACTTTGTAGTAGCGGAAGAATGACGGTTTATTATTAAACTATTTTGTTTCTAATTGTTTTTATTGATGAAACCATATCAAATATTTGTAGTAACAGTTTTAGAAAAGCAATAAGCCCCGTGAGTCCGTGGTTTACGCTGATTTTAGAACAGGTAAGGGGGTTTTCGACACTCCGCTTCGCGTCGTGCCTAACAACTCCCCTTACCTGTTCTAAAATCAGCGTAAACCACGGCCTCTTGGGGCTTATTGCTTAATTAACTAGCCTACTTACTCGCTATCGCTCGGTCGATACGGCAAAGCCGAGGTTTGTTATATTGATATTTCCCGGCATGACCGAACGGTCGAAGTTAGTAAGTAGTTTATTATATGGCATTTTTTGCTTCTTTTCATTTTGTAAATGAAAATAAATGGTACCTCTAGGCTAATTGTAGCCAGCTCTCAAGTCTTCTCACGGTGTGTTTCATGTGTTGCCTAGCAACTTATTACTTTTGATAGAAAGCGGACAACATGGTTCTGCTAAAATGGCTTTAATTTCAACACAAAATAACGACACAAGTGATTCAAAGAGTTTAGTCTTCATCCTGACTTTCGATGACAAATCTTTTCAGCATCATCTGGATAGTAAAACTCAGCAACTGACTCGTCGATATCGCTCATTTTGAAGCTGATGTCAGAGGGCAATACGGATCCGTATTGACCGGCGAGGAGGGCAATATGCGGCTGGCATGACTACCCATTAGCCAATCAGAAAGCTCGTACCGTCATTGCCATATAATAAAGTACTTTATCGCTCAATAATGCACACCCCGGAACTCCATCTCAACCAATCAGAATGCTTGATTTCATCCACCCGTATTATAATTTCCTTTTTAAAACATATTTCTTTCTTTTCTCGAATATTACATCCTTGTCCTAACATCATCTATGTCTCTTGATCCGTGTGTGTGTGTCAGGATGCGCTGACTGACCTAACAGGGGACTCTGAGCGTCTACCTCTGGAGGAGCAGCACGTAACCTGGCTGGGGCACAAGGTCAGTTACACAAGCACAGACACCCCTACTCCAGACAAAACACCTCTGACTGGCACACTCCTGCTTCACACACAAAGACACACACACATTCCTCCATACCTTGTCTCCCACACTCACATTTAATATGCAATGTGTCTGTAATGTGATCCCAAAGCACAGAAGTCATTTCACTTCTCCTTAGTGACTGATTACGCTTATAGGTGGTGGGCCGAGCCCACGGATCTGCTTTATTTTTTTTAATGACCTGTCCCCGTCGATGGAGGAGCTGGATTTTTTTATATTATCAACATTGTTTTTTTCTTAAAACATTTTCATTTGTTGGCATATCAATTCTTGCAATTTTTTTCTGTAGCTTAGTTCAAAGTTAGCAACTTTCAGGCAATCGTCACAACTACCTAAACTCTCGAACCAACCATAACTTATGTATCATCTTGTTAGCTAATCGAATGGTTCGTAACAGGATCAGCTGATAGTAAAAACAACCTAAGTGACCATGCGTCAAGTAGCTAGCCTAGTAAGACTACAAGTCTCAGCACCACAATGGTAGGTCGGTTGAGCTTTAAATACTGGTTTTCCGTGTCACTGTCTGTCTTCAATTTACCTTATTTTCTTCATTTTATAAATCAGTGGCGTTGATTAAAACTGACACTGGATATTTAGCTGGCTGAGCTCAGGATATCCAAAAAACAAAGAAATATGAGAACATTATTGAGACGTTTTTATACAACGAATGCCATAATATTATGCTGAAAGTGTTGTGTGTAGTGTTGGGTCTTCCTCTGGGTCTTCCTCTTGTCGTGTTTAGTGGAGACTTACAATCAACACTAGCTGATCCTGAATGGGGTAGTCCTTGCACATGATTCCCAAAAACCCTGTAAAAAGTATTACACAACATCCGAGTTGGACTCGTGTTGAGTGTACTGTAGACTGAGCTGGCTGGTGAAGGGATCCTGAGCTGGCTGAAGATGGGAGACTGAGCTGACTGGAGATGGTCGACTGAGCTGGCTGAACATGGGAGACTGAGCTGACTGGAGATAGTAGACTGAGCTGGCTGAAGATGGGAGACTGAGCTGACTGGAGATGGTAGACTGAGCTGGCTGAAGATGGGAGACTGAGCTGACTGGAGATGGTAGACTGAGCTGGCTGAAGATGGGAGACTGAGCTGACTGGAGATGGGAGACTGAGCTGACTGGAGATGGGAGACTGAGCTGACTGGAGATGGGAGACTGAGCTGACTGGAGATGGTCGACTGAGCTGGCTGAACATGGGAGACTGAGCTGACTGGAGATGGGAGACTGAGCTTTGTCAGCATAATCAAACGAGCGATAGGTCTTGGTCTGCTCTAAAAGTTATTTCCCGACCTTTAACCTTAGTCATTGTCTTTCTTGCTCTGTCCTTAAACATCTAAAGATTATTTTTTAATTTCTTCACTCTATAGCCTTTATTTATGCAGTTCACTGTGTTGGAGTGATGTGGTGCAAAGATGCAGTGCATCTTTGTTTAGGGAGAAT
This sequence comes from Hypomesus nipponensis, assembly GCF_054491055.1. Classification (NCBI taxonomy): domain Eukaryota; kingdom Metazoa; phylum Chordata; class Actinopteri; order Osmeriformes; family Osmeridae; genus Hypomesus; species Hypomesus nipponensis. Next base: position 18,595,075 of record NC_140379.1, on the reverse strand, counting down.
ACTCCTGTTATCTCTGAGCAGCAAAATCCCCAAATTGTACCTGTATTTATATGCAAAATGTGTGTCCTCCAGACTGTTCATCTCCAGCCAGTAAGAAGACAGGCATCTTGCATAGGTTACCATAACGTATGAAAAAAAAAAACATGGGAGCAGACACTCGGACGACTAGAGGGACATGGTACATGGTATCCACATCAGATTATACATCTTCTTTGTCCTGCCCGTCCTCTCCTCTGCCTGTCCTGTCTGTGCTTTTATAAGCATGCAATGTATGTCAACTCAATTTCAAATAAAATGTGGTGCACTTAGATTGTAACAGCAAAATTGATTTTGCAGTGGGTTATTTGTATATACTGACCCCACTGTACATCTTGCTATACAAAATACAGAATTTCATTCACACCTTCTGTTTGGAAAACTTTCTCCAGAGCTGCATTTTACATTTAGTCATTTAGCAGATAGTCTTATCCAGAGTGACTTACAGTAAGTAGAGGGACATTATCCCCAAGGCCAGTAGGGTGAAGTGCCTTGCCCAAGGACACAACGTCATTTTTGCACAGCCAGGAATCAAACCAGCAACTTTCTGATTACAAGCCAGATTCCCTAACCGCTCAGCCACCTGACTCCTTTCCACTCCTCTTGCATACTTTAGCTACATTTGTTGTATTTGTGAAGTTACTGTACCACCCTTGTAAAATCCAACATTACCTAACATATGGTTCTGAGGTACTGAATTTAAGTTGAATCTTTCCACTGCTTTTTCTGCAAGAATGCTTTCCTTGCTGTCAACATTTTGCAATTGCAATGGACTCTGAACAAACTTGGACCAACTAGCTTCAGTAAATGGGTAGAATAAATAGTTTGGTTTTCATGCATACAGCATTCCATGATTGCAACTACTTGTGGACTTGAATACACTGCAAGCAATACAATTATTTGTGCACATGCGTGTATTATGCTAATGAGGTTCGTTTTCCAACTTGCCAAGTATGCAGAGATTTCAAAATGTATTGATAAGTGTTACTGATGTGGTATACCTACTCTTGGCTAATTATAATTCTGTATGTCATTGATTCATGTTATTATATGTTTAGGTGACACACACTTAAAACAATACTGTACATTTATTTGAACAATGTTCGTCACATTTCATTATCACTTAACTGTTAACTTGCTCTGATGACTAATAGCAGCGCAATTATATAACAGATATGCTCGTTTAAGTGGAATGTTGCAATGTTTCTTTAGAGAATACCTGAATTACCCATTTGTTTTACTTTTTTCCATACATTTGAAGGCCAGTCACCCACCAAAATGCACATGTGAATGTTTACTTCCTACTTTATTCACCTTGAATATCGGGGTATACGATTGGTGGATTTTATGAAGTTGTCATGCAGGGCTCGACATTAAAGGTGACATGACATGAAAACTTCATTTTATTAGGTTATTTAACATTAATATGAGTTCCTCTAGCCTGCCTTTGGTCCCTCAGTGGCTAGAATTTTCGATTGGTCTAAACAAAGCCCAGGGTGTTCTTCTCCGCCTTTGACAAAATGAAGGCTCAAAAGCTCTGTTTGAAAATCTTCTCCAATTGACGTAGATACGAGAAAGGTTACCTCCCCTCTCTGCTTTGCCCGCCCAGATCATCTGGCCCGCCCATGAGAAACTGAGCTACCACCGTGCAAGGGAAAGTGCTATATCGGTTTTTCCTGGAGAGACATCATGGGGAGCAAACAAACGAAGCACAACAGTTGCTCAGTGCTTGGATGTACAAATGCAAGCACAAATCTTTATTTAAATCCTTTAATCCAAGCCTCTGCACAACCAATATCTCAATTTTATTTTCGCTGGAAATGCTCCAGCACAACTTCCCAAAGTTTTGCATGTCTGCGCCAAACATTTCAGCCACTACTGTTTCCTCAACTTGAGCCAACACAAAGCTGGCCTTGCTGAAATTGAATTCTGGATCATTACTAAATTTCCTTGGTCAAGCTACAAACCTTGGACAAGTAAGTTAACTAAAGCTATATCATTTTGTCGCTTTACTGTATATGGTTACCTAGCTTGCTACCCTTAGAATGTGGCTGTAACATTAGCTCTGCAGCCAACAGCTGAGTTACTGTTGCTAACGTAAAGATAAACGGCATCAAGTGTGTGTGTGAATACAAACACTGTAACGCCAGTGTTGTACACTCCTTTGTTAATTGGATAACCGTTATGCTGTTGGTGTTATGGCGTGCGCGATATCCGCCTTTCCCTTCATTGAAATTATTATGAGTGTGCACCTCTGCAAACCAGGGTGATCAGATGAGAATGGCTAAATTTGAGGCATCTTACAGCAACGGGGGCTACGAGCCATTGCGATACATCCGTTGTAAACATCAGCGCATGTAGCCGCCCCTCTCCTCCTCATTAGCATTTAAAGCTACAGACACAGAAACAGCGCGTTCTGAGGAAAGCTGATTGTGGGACTACTTCTAGTGGCTATAATTCTGCACCATGGCTGAATTTCGGGAAAGAAACTTCAGATACTGTATGAGGGGACTACTAAGGCCTATATAAAAGCATCCAAAAACAGCATGTCATGTCACCTTTAAGGCTCGTCCGCTTGTCCCGGACAAGTTTACCGTGAGCAACAAGTTAAACAGAATCCTTTGCTCTAAGTTTATACAATTCATTTTTCAGCTAAACGGTACTTGTAAATCAGCATCTGAATAAACATTTATCGAGAAGTGGGTAGTGTAGTTGCTGAAAATGTACTTATTTTATTGATGACACTCCTAATTTGTAAATTTGCTCCGACTTTTCGATAACGTACAGTAGCTAGCATCGCAGTGCAGTGCAGACACTAGCTAGTTGCTGCGTTTTATCATAATCCTATCAAATGAGTGAAATACAAACAAATGTTATGAGCTATTGAGCCTATATCTAACACAAGTTTAAATACAGCTTAACTTGACTTAGTGTGACAACAAACTCAATGCAATTGACTGCCGTCTGACAAAGTGCGCTAGTGCAAGCACATGAGTACACGCAGCGAGATGACGTGCATCCTGTCTTAATAGTCTGTTCGAAAACAACGGTTTTTAAGATACCTTACCCCGAAGAGAGCTGTCTCGGTAGACACCTGTCTAGTAAGACATCAAGGATTAAGACAGCTGTCTACGTTTTCGAACAGAGCCTCAGTATTTGCAAGCTAGCTAAACTTATACTGTATCTAAAATTATAGAAATGGCCGCGAGACGAGCTTTTACGGGTGTTGGCGTGTCTATGTTGCTTCACTCCGTGGGCCTGCACCTTGTCCATTACGGTTTACATTGTCAGCAGGACTACTTGGTTGGCGTTGCCTTTTCAGCGTGAGAAGTACAAGGTTTGGTGTGAGAGCGTCTGAGCAGGGGCGATTCTAGGATCAGACCTCTAGGGTTGCTCAGCCTCCAATTAGAATGTGACATGAATACAGTGCCTTACAAAAGTGCTTAACCCCCTTGCTAATATAAATCCCTAATTTCACTTGATAACAATTAATAGATTTGATTTATGTATTACTATGCAAAATATTGAATGAATAAAAAAAAACAAAGGATGTCCCTTTCTTCATGAACTACCAGCATCAAATGATAATAAAGAATAATATTTTTTGGGGGGGTGCTTGAGCACCCATAAAAAGGATCCAAAATCACCACTGGTGTATAGTCTACTTTACAGTTGAATATTAGCTGACATTTAACTACATACATTTAACCGATACAAATGCTGCTAAAGCTTGCTAGGTACACCACTGCCGACGCTAGCAAACTAGAAACGTCAACACCATTTTAAAAAAATATATAAAATGATGAATCTTTACCCAGACAAGTGACTTTTGTGTATGGACAAGTGAAACGTTAATGTACTTGTCCAAAGGACAAGTTGTCCAAAGGACAAGTGCCTCAAAAAGTTAATGTCGAGCCCTGTCATGTATATTATGGAAGCAAATCGTGACCAAAATTCAAATGAAAATGCATTTCCAGAAATGCTTTTTCATTTTAAGAATGTGGCTGCATTATTTGACTCATAAATAAAATGAGTAATCAATCATTCTATTTGCATTTTAATTTTCTTCGTTAAGACTGCTCATTCTTTCACTTAATTAAAATGAAAACGAAAAAGACATTTGAAATTTAATTTTCAAAATATGCCCCAGCAAATAGATACCAAAATTCGATTTGAAATGTAAAATTCGAAAATGAAAGAAATGCGTCTTCATTTTAAGAATGTGGCTGCAAAATCGTGACCACAATTCAAATGCATTTCCAGAAATGCTTTTTCATTTTCAAGAACATGGCTGCAAAATCGTGACCACAATTCAAATTCAAATGCATTTCCAGAAATGCATTTTCGTTTTCGTGTTCTGCCCGCAAAGAACTGCCCATAATTCGAAAACGAAAATGCATTCTGAGCGGCGAAGCAGAGTGACGTCAGTAGCCTCTCTTCTTCAGCTCCCTGCTGACCGAGCTACCCATCTTGTTCGGTAGGGGGCGGTGTGCACATACGCATTGCATTACATGACAAGACAAATTGACTGAATTGCCGGGTCTTTAGAGGACGCATAACAGATTATGGCGCTCCCTCTAATTGTGAAGATACTTGTAAGGTATTTTCTTGTGTGCTTTTATTGTGACAGGGGTGTGTGGTTCTGACGTTGGAAGAAAGTGAGTGGAGTGAAATGCTATGTGTGGGGGAGATACAGTAAAGATGTACAAAGTGTATGGAGCTAAAGCTGACAAAGGTATCTGAATTTGAATATGAAAGTAAAGAAATATTTGTGTGTCGAATTTCATAAAACTGAAATATGTTGCTGTTTAATATATAATATCAGAATTATTTGTATGCCGAATTTAATTAAACGGAATTATTTGATCCAAAAATACACATTTCAAAAATTCAGATTGCAGGAATTCAGATTCTTGAAATTCAGATTCTTGAAATTCAGATTCTTGAAATTCAGATTGCTGAAATTCAGATTCAGATTGCGGAAATTCAAATTTTGAAATAGGGCAAAGGTGAAACAGCTTGCTTTCACAGGGAAAAGCAGACGATTTCAGAACGACCGAACTTTAACTCAGAACAAAAGCTCAGTTGCTCATTGGAGGAACAGTATTGAGCAAGTGCTTATGAAACTTGTAAACACTTGTCTTCTCCTTTACCAAAATCGGCAGTTACTGTTACCAAGTGAGTCGAGACAGACTCGGAGGGCGGCGGAGACCGATGGAAGACGTGGAACAACTGGCAAAGCTATAGCCTATATATTTATGTTTCGTTGTTTTCTTTTCTGTGTTGGAGTTCTTTTAAGAGCTTGATGCCATCAACATCCAGCCTGATATAAAATCATGAACTTCAATTGTGTCTCTTAATTATAATACCCACACAGAAAATCCAGGTTGAATCAAGTACTGTATTGCTAATAGCCAATTTTGGATGGTGAAGAATATTTTTCATTGTCTCCTTATTCCTATCAAAGTCTATGTTCATTTGCTAAGTGACATTTCATATCGGTTATGGTTAGTGAAATATTTGCTTTCTGAGAGATCGGACATAGCCTATTTAACAGCATATAAGGAGTTATCTATCAGAATATATCTGTAGTGCGGCCGAGTGTGATTTGATTAATCGTCCACACATCATCTGGAAGTCAGTTTCGATCAAATACCAACTATCTCCATACTACATCTTGCCGACGTATCTTATACACATCGGGCCGACGTCGGCAAGAAGTATGTGTGCTATCCCAGATGATCTGGGTCTTCCTCAAGCAACTAGCAACTCAGTTTGTTCTACTCGGTCACGGGCATCAGACTCAGATATATTATTAGTTTCTACCAGCTCAGCTAATTCTATCAGTGTATGCACAATTTGAGGGATTGCCATGATCTGTGATGCGTCCTCTAAAGACCCGGCAGTTCAGTCAATTTCTAGGCAAATTTTGTCATGTAATGCAATGCATATGTGCACACCTTCCCCTACCGAACAAGATGGGTAGCTCGGTCAGCAGGTAGCTGAAAAAGAGAGGCTACTGACGTCACTCTGCTGCGCCGCCCAGAATGCATTTTCGTTTTCGAATTATGGGCAGTTCTTTGCGGGCAGGACACGAAAACGAAAATGCATTTCTGGAAATGCATTTGAATTTGAATTGTGGTCACGATTTTGCAGCCATGTTCTTGAAAATGAAAAAGCATTTCTGGAAATGCATTTGAATTGTGGTCACGATTTTGCAGCCACATTCTTAAAATGAAGACGCATTTCTTTCATTTTCGAATTTTACATTTCAAATCGAATTTTGGTATCTATTTGCTGGGGCATATTTTGAAAATTAAATTTCAAATATCTTTTTCGTTTTCATTTTAATTAAGTGAAAGAATGAGCAGTCTTAAAGAAGAAAATTAAAATGCAAATAGAATGATTGATTAGTCTTTTTATTTATGACTCAAATAATGCAGCCACATTCTTAAAATGAAAAAGCATTTCTGGAAATGCATTTTCATTTGAATTTTGGTCACGATTTGCTTCCATAGTATATGAGCTCTTATTGGATGCGGCACATAGTTGTCCGGAAAACATGCCTGTGTCAATAAAGAAACATAATACATTTTATTTATATAGCGCTTTTCAAAGTACTCAGTCACTGTACATCACTTTACATGGTTAAAATAAACATAAAACAAGTACATCATATAAAATCACAGGATTAAACAAAATGTTTGTTCCTTGAAAAATGGATCCAAGAATTGGACATGCCAACAAATGTTTTAAGGGTTGTAGAAAATTGTAGAAAAAGAAGCAATACAGAAAAATCCAGCTGCTCTATCGCCAGGGATCGTTCAAATGCATGATTTTGAGCTTCGGCCCACCACCTATTGTTAACAGAGAGCAGTTGATATTGAATCACTATGTTGCAGACACGTTTTGTGTGGTCTAACCTTGTCTTGGTTGCTGCGGATGTCCTTCCTCCTTTTCCTTCCCATGTTTTTCCCTGTCTCCCTCTCTCCTTCCACTCCTTCTCCCTCTTCTCTCCTACCAGGGGATGGTGTACTCTGCAGAGTACATCAAGAAGAAGCTGGAACAGGAGATGATCTTGTCACAAGCCTTTGGGAGAGACCTGGTACTTGACTAGATTTATGTATAGTGTGCCTGGCAAATTGGATTGTAGATCAGTGTTTATCTGCACACCTGTCTGCATTAGCATGTTATGAATGTAACAACAAACATGCAATCTACTCATAAGATAAACTTAACAGTAAGACTTTCTTAAACTTAAGAAAACAGGATATTTCGTTCCAGCCCATGTGTGGTAATGTTCCCTTTTCTTTAACGCAGGGTAAAGGCACCATGCACTATGGACTGGTAATCGTGGGTCACTCTCTAGGTGCGGGTACCGCTGCGATTCTGTCCTTCCTGCTACGGCCCCAATACCCCACTCTGCAGTGTTACTCCTACTCCCCGCCTGGTGGCCTTCTGAGGTAGGGGGGAGAGAGGGACTAGGTGGGGGGAGTGTGGGACTGGGTGGGTGGAGAATAGGGCTAGGTGGGGGGAGAGGGGCTGGGTGGGGCAGAGAGTCTGTGTGGGGGGAGAGAGGGGCTGTGTTGGGGGAGAATGGGCTAGGTGGGGCAGATGAGCTGGGTGGGGAAAGAAAGGGTCTGGGTGGGAGGAGAATGGGTCTGGGTGGGGGGAGTGTGGGGCTGGGAGGAGAGAGGGGCTGGATGGAAAGAAGGGCTGGGTAGGGGGAGAATGGGGCTAGGTGGGGGGAGTGTGGGGCTGGGTGGAGAGAGGGGCTAGGTGGAAAGAAGGGCTGGGTGGGGGGAGAATGGGGCTAGGTGGGGGGAGTGTGGGGCTGGGTGGAGAGAGGGGCTGGGTGGGGAGGAGGGAGAGAGGGGATATATGATGTCCATACAGCACTTTTACCTGAATAATAGTGTCTGCATGGGTTGGACAGCATTTCTCCTGCCTTTATGGACTGAGGCCCTGAAGTGACAGCTTTAACTGACTCTAATATGCAAATTGTGTGGAGAGAGAGTAAGTTTGTGTCAGGCAGATATGACATGCTCCAGCTCACACTGCCAGTGGAACAGCTAGATAAGGTCATTTGTGGTTGAAACATGTGCAGAGACAGCAACAGCCATCCACAGGAACCCAGCCACAAGTCCTGTCCTTCAGCCTTCTACAGCACTGAGCAGCACCTATAAAGGACCTATTAAATATGTTGTGAATGTGAGTTTATGAAACAAGGAATATGCAGTCTTACTTATTGAGACCATTTGTTTGATTAATCCAGCACTTATCTGACTGTGGGGGGAATCAATTGGCTCTATGACACCTCCTGTGCCTGTGCTATCGTCATGTGTCGATATGTGCTGAATGTTTTATATCGTAGGCGGCGTCATACTGAGCATTGACACCCTATCACACCTCCATGTTTGCTGTGGAGAGGTTCTGAATTATTCAGTCTGTTTGGATCGGATTGAGCAGCTATGATTTTTTCGGGGGGCGGTTTGTTAACTGTGAGATTGCAAAAATATGCTCCTCCAATTTCACTCAAAGAATGAGAATGAGCATGGATGTATTTGAATGCCAAATACTTTCTATTTGATCCTTTTCTCTCCATTTTCCTGGCTAATTGTTCCTCTAAATTCAACCCTTACTTAGTGAGGATGCTATGGAGTACTCCAAGGAGTTTGTCACCTCAGTGGTTTTGGGGAAGGACCTGGTCCCGAGGTGAGTAATCTGCTTCCTCCTGTGCTCTCATCTCCCTCTCAGAGGATCCCAGGGCCCTGTTCAATACTCTTGATATATAACATCACTGCTCACCTCTGTGAGGCACTATCTGATGTAACATGAATGTATAGCTGAAAGCTTTTACAACTCTGCACATGCATAAGGCTAGAATGTGTTTAGTACCTGTCAGACCGCATACCAGCTGCAGCATAGTCATTCTTGCTCTCTGCTTGTGTCCCACAGGATTGGCCTTTCCCAGCTGGAGGGGTTTCGGCGACACCTACTGGAGGTTTTGCAGAAAAGTGACAAGCCAAAGGTGACGTGTACCAGATGGCAGCCAGCCACACACACAGGATGTCATGGTAGTAACACACTGTAGCTACTGAGAAGGTTGACAATAATTGTATGTGTGTCTTACAGTGGCGGATCATCGCAGGGGGCACAAAGTGCATCCCCAAGTCCGAGTTGCCTGTGGAGGACAGCACCCAGCCCCCCCCGGTTGCGCCTCCCAGCACACGGCTATGGTTGCACCCCAGTGACCTCAGCATCGCCTTGTCAGCCTCCACCCCCCTATACCCTCCTGGGAAGGTCATCCATGTGGTGCACAACCACCCCCCAGAAACCTGGTGAGGAGACTGGAATTTCCCAAGCCAGCTGGCAGGCTTTCACATCAGTTTTAAAGAACATTTTGCACTTTCAGAACAACATCCATTTTCTGGTTTGTATGATTTTTTTTATCTTCATTTTGTGTCTAGCTGCGGCCAGGAGGAACCCACATACTCTGCTCTCTGGGGGGACAACAAAGCCTTTGATGAGGTCATCATCTCTCCCGCAATGCTTAACGAACACATGCCTCACATGGTGATGGAAGGCCTCAACAAGGTCTGTGGAGATGCTGTGTGTGTGTGTGTTTGTGTGTGGGTGCAGGCATGGGCACTGACGTATGTGTTCGATTGGACTTTGTGCAAGTGACTGTAGTGGTAGAGGGTACTGATGAAATACAATCAAGTGTGATGATTCGTTCTCCCCCCCTGGTGCAGGACAGCAAAATGAGACGCTGAGACGGACAGTTTGCAGCAATACTTCGGTTGTTTATATTTTTTTCTCTTTTTAGCGGAGCCAGAACACTAGCAGGCACACTGCCGTACTAGTTAGTCAAAACCGGTCAAAAAAAACAAAAAACATTTCGTAAACAAATGCATATAAACGTTTCAGTCTTAGCCGGTCCCTCAACCGCCGTTGCGCCCGTCACTCTCCGGCTCCACTCTCCCCTCCTTCCTCTAATCGTGTCCTTTTAAAGCAAGCACAATCAGGAATATGAGTTACACCTGTTAGTTGATTACCTCAATTAAGCGTCTTTAGACCTACCTCCCAGGAGAGGGTGCCCCCGGACCCTGTGTTCCACCTGACCCCTCACACAAGAAATACTGCTTCACAGGGGTCCATTGTGAGGGCTGCTTGCTGGGACAGGCTCAGTAAATGGTTGTTGTGTTTCTGTGTGCATGTGCGCGCATGTTTAGATCAGAATGTTTCATCTAAATGTTTGCCAAAGAACCTGGGACTGATCCTCCATGGTAAATAGTGTGTGATCACTAAGCTTTTATGGATGGTCTCACTTGGCTGAGTGTTTGATTTCATATTGTATTGTGTATATGGGTGAGTCAGATGGCTGAGCGGTAAGAGAATCGGGCTATGAATCAGAAGGTTGTCAGTTCGATTCCCGGCCATGCAAAATGAGTGTCCTTGGGCAAGGCACTTTATCCTACTTGCCTCGAGGGAAATGTCCCTGTACTTACTGTAAGTCGCTCTGGATAAGAGCGTCTGCTAAATGACTTTGTCATTAAATACATTAAAAACAGTAAACTGCCTTCTCCTCATGCAGGATTTACTTCCATTCAGCCACAAGAGCATTAGAGAGGGCGGGCACTGTATTAGACCTGGTTTGCAGATTGAATTAGAATTCATCCCAAATGTGTTTGATTTGATGGTGTTTAAGTCTGCGATCTGTGCATGCCACTCAAGTTTCCACACCAAACTTGACAAAACATTTCTGTCTGGACCTCACTTTGTGCATCATGGGGGAATTATCAAGCCGAAAACAGGAAAGTGCCTTCCCAAAATTGTTGCAACAAAGTATGAACCACAGAATTGTCGAGAGTGAAATTGTTATGCTTTAGTATATTTCCACCAGTGGAACTAAGGGCTGTAGCCCAAAACCATGAAAAATAGTCCCTAGTTATCGAAAATTGGAAAAACTCCTATGCACAAAGCGAGGTCTATACAGACATGTTTTGTTGCAAGCCAGGTCTTATCACCCCAACCTTCCAAATGCTCTTGTGTTGAATGGAAGCAAATCCCACATTAATGTTCCAAAGCGTTTTGGAAAGCCTTTGTTGAAAGGTGAAGGCAGTTATAGAAAAAAAAAAGTAGGAATCAACTCCTTTGGAATGCCCATTGGAATGCCCCTTTGGAATGAAAAGTTCATCAAGAATGTCCACATTCAATTGTCCATAAACTGTATATGACCCCCTATTCACACCGGTCGCGTCTGCGTCGCATTCAGTATTCATCCTTTTGTTTGTTCTGTGCAAGTACAGTGAAGAGGTCTGTATCTTTACTTTCTAAAACTGGTTGTTCCCATCCTTGATTGTGATTGGCTATATCGCATTCCATGCCGTTGTAAAATCCAGCATAACCTCACACGTTGTCCTCATAACATTCTTTAACATTCCATATTACTGCGCATCGAATATTTGAAATTGAAAAAGACGGCAAAGATGTCCATCTGGCTGTTGCGTGGCAACAATTTATATAGAAACTATACTTTGTAGTAGCGGAAAAATGACGGTTTATTATTAAACTATTTTGTTTCTAATTGTTTTATTTATTATTATTATTGATGAAACTATATCAAATATTTGAAGTAACAGTTTTAGAAAAGCAATAAACCCCGCAGGTCCGTGGTTTACGCTGATTTTAGAACAGGTAAGGGGGTTTTCAGCACTCGTGCCTAACAACTCCCCTTACCAGTTCTAAAATCAGCGTAAACCACAGCCTCTTGGAGCTTATTGCGCAAGTATTTGTTGTTTGACTGCTTGCGTATGTTTGTGTGTGTGTGTAGTTGTTTGATGCGTATGGTGTTTCTGCAGGTATTGGAACCATTTGGGCTCAGTTCAGAACTGACAGACTCAGAGCCAGTGGAGGTGGAAGAACTGAACCATGCATCCTTCACTAATGTTGTCATAACTTCTCAAACACACCCGCACTCCTCTATTTCCCCATCTTTCTATCCAAAAGAGCTGCCGTCCACCCCTTTTATCTCTGATATGTCATCGGATACTCACAAAGATCCACCTTCCCCCTCTCCCCTTTCAGAAAGTCGCTCCATATCTTTTACAGACCCACCTTCCTCATCTCCTCCTTTTCTTGCAGACGGCCAATCTCTCCACCCAGTAGAGCTTCCTTCTATCCCTCTTTACTCTGATACCTCTGTAGAGGGCCTGGCATCCTCTTCTCCTACTGCTCCCTTAGTTCCAGGTGATGTCGTCTCCATCTCTCGTCTTCTACACAGCCCAGCATATACACTTCCTGTCCTGTCCCCTGCTTCTCTCTCAACCCCAACCTTTACCTCACTGTCAAACATCACTCCCGAGACAGACCCAAGCCCTCGCTCCCCCAGTTGCCACACAGCGCCCCCAGCCCTGGTCACGAATTGGCATCCAGCCTGCATGTAGACCTGAGTTCTTTACCTCAGGCCTGCAGCACCCCATGTTCCACCAAAACAGACCTGCCCCCTTGCCTTCCTTACAAACATCTTCCCTCTGCTCCCCCTGCATCACAAACCCAATCTCAACCCAAGCTCAGTCCCCCCAGTTTAGAATGATACAAACCTTGGCTAACTCTTATCCCCTCACATCTATAAAGGTTGGGGAGCACAGTCACACACACACACACACACGCCCTACTTACCAAATAACGCACGCTTCTCTCTCTCTAGACGCTGCAGGGTTTCCATGGTAACTGCGGTTTCTTCCACACTCACACACTAACCTCTTTCTGCTTTATTCCTGGTGGGCTTCCTGCGGTGTTGTGTGTGTGTGTCTTTGTGCTCCTCTTTTTTCCTACACCTCCTCTTGCTGTATAAGAACAGAACATCAACACACCACATTTTAAGTACCTCGACACAATAGGAAGCTGTCTCTTGGTAGATTTCTCTGCAGTCCCCTTTACATGTCATACTGTGTTTCTATTGGTCAGTGCTGTGGTGATGTCATCTGTTTGCTCTCAGGAATTACCTATGTGCCTTTACAGATCCACCAGTCTGGACCAATGAGAAGAGAGTCTATGCAGTATTTATTAATTTTGATGATAAAGTGTTAAAATCTTATCTAATAGACATGAGTTAGATTTTAATACAGCCATTCTTTTGTAGTCATTATTATTGTTATAACTCCTCAGGTTACAGTCAAAGTCATGGGTTAAACCGAATGCTTCTGCACTGTACGATGTTTGGGCAACCTGTATTTGGAGAGGTGAGGCTACCGACTTCTAGCCTTTCACCTCTGGCTCTAGACATGTATATCCTATGTCCCTGATTCTCTGGAGCCATTGTATGAAACGCATCAATTATGGGAGTGTTTGTATTTGCTTTTGGCTTGTTGAGTTACAGTTCTGGTGTGGATGTCTTCTACTGCTGTTGGTAGTTCTATATACTAATATCAGGAGTGATAGTGCGTGCCCTTGTTTTGCCTGGGCTTGGTTGTTAAATCGAGAGCACAATCTAATACTAAGCCTAGTTTTCCCCCATAGTTGCTGTTTTCCCCAGTCTCTTTCTCTACTCGTATTTCATCACTCAGCCATTATATGCATGTGAGATCTTTGTTTACTGCCATTTCAATGTATTGTATCTTCCTTAAACATGTCATTTTAATTTGTGCTTTGTCTATTAGCTACATGTGATTGTTTACATTGCATTATTGTTCATCTGTAGAGGACCCTTTAAAGTATATGCACGTACTGGTACCGTGTTTGTGTGTATTCATTACACGTGTGTCTTTCCATTGTTTTCATTAACCCATTAAAGTCAAACAAATGTTTAACAGTGACCATGCGTGGTGATGTTCCATAATGTCGTAATTTTCCTAACTGTATAATTTTGTACTTTCTACATCTGTACTATCATTTTCGTGGTTCATGTGTCAAAAGACGGTGTGTTCATTCACAAAACAAAGCTACCTTCAGAAACGCAGGACCTACATCTCTCATGCATTACAGTGGCAGGGCCCTTTTGAATCCATCTATGAGAATCCTACTAACATTCTTATGTTATGTGACATCTTGCTGATACCAATTAAACTGTTATTCTTCAATAGTCTTTGCACAAGACTCTTAATAGCTACAGCCTTTTTGCTCTTCAGGAAGTGTTCCCTTCCCATATCTGTCACACAATGTTGAGGTATTGTGCAGCAACCTGTGTAGGTGAGGTGAGTGCCTGTGAAGCATGTCCACAGGGGATTGGTGGAGAATGATAGTGATAAAGTCAATGTTGGTGGGCGTAGTGGTATTATACTTTTCCCATGTTTCCTATCAGTAATACCCTGTTTTCTCAGCTCTAACATTCCGTTCTAATGTGTATTTCTATGTCAGTTCTATTTTTGTATTTATTTGACCTTTCTGCAGTTATAACTTCTCTAACAACATACAGTTTGCCTTTGTAATGTCAATGATGATAACTTTCTGCCCGTAACCTCCTACCATCTCCACACTCCAACCCTCTCTGACCCCCCCTCCAGAGCTCCCGGGTAATCCGCCTATAACGCCCACAGCCTTGGTTGCAAGGTGACCGTGCATTAATGTCCTCCTCCCTCCCATCTTATCCCCAGGTGCTGGAGAACTACAACAAAGGGAAGACTGCCCTGCTATCCGCTGCTAAGATCATGGTGAGCCCCACGGAGGTCGACCTCAACCCTGAGACCATCTTCATGGCCGTGCCAAACTCCCAGCAGCCCACGCCCGCCATGCATCACCGCAGGAACAGCAGTGTCCGGTTAGTCTACTGGCGTGTCGAAGAAGGAGGGAGGAAGCTGGGAGGGAGGAGTGGGGAAACCTGATCTATTCTTCTGAGTGTCCGATTTATACATAGCATGAAATTATCTTTATGTAATGCATGACCAATTAACTGTGTACATATGTCCCTCTCTCTCACGCATGCACGCCTGCTGTCTGACCACAGAGTTACGTATGGTAGTGTCCAGTTCCCTCCTCGTCCTCTGTGGTTTAGCCCACCTAGGCCCAGAGAACAACTAGTCTAGCCTCCCAGTAGTCATGTTTGTATGTAACCTCCCGGGTGCTACTCTCTCCCACCCCTCTTGTTTATGTTCTCCTTTTTTTACTTTTGTGTTATTTTCTTTACGGCCCCCCCCCCCCCCCCCTTACTATTTTCCAACAATGTCTATTTCCCACACTTCTACACCTTCATTCTTTCTCGTTGTCATTTTCTGCCACTCCTTTCCACTCCCACCATCTCTCCTTTCCACTCCTCCTCCTTCTCCTTAGTTCCTGTGCCCGGTCTGAGATATCCCTTGATGGCTTTTCGGAGTGCCCTCCTCCCCCAGTACCGGTGGTTCTACGGGGGGCTAGGGAGCGCCTAGCAGTGGAGTTGAGAGACAGGAAGGCCCCCCTGGCCGTGATGGAGAGCCTGTCTGATGCTGAGTCTCTCTACAGCCTGGACTCCAGACGCTCATCTGCGGCTTTGAGGGGATCTCCCATGCTGGGCTGCCTCCCCTTCTCATTGGATGCCCCCATCCCAGAGGAGAACCCCTCCCTCAGCTCCCGCACTGAGCTCCTGGCTGCCGACTGCCTCTGCCAGGCCACACCGGAGCACCTAGGACAGGCAGGGCCATACTTTCCCCCTGGAGTCTGGATCAACGCCAGATTACATCATGCGTCTGTCACCCGCCACCCCTCGCTTCAGCGGCCACCATTCCCCAGCCCCTCTAGGACAGATTGTCCTGGCCCAGCAGTCTGACTCCAGCACCCCACATGAGACGGAGCTAGATGGGGGAGTCCAGGATATACCTGCTGTCTACAGCCCTGACAGCACCCCCCCAGTCCCCCACAGGGCTCGGACCAACCTTGGGCCAGAAAACGGGGGATATGGAAGAGACGTAGAGGGGTGGGAGAAAAGAGAGACAGCAGAAGAGACGCAACTCAAGGCAGAGCCCTCTGCCTCCACCCCTCCACCCCAACTCTCCAATGGGAACCCCAGCCAGGCAGTGCTGGAGTTTGCCCAGTACCTGGACTCTCTCTTCAGGCTAGACGGCAGCAGCTCTCCCCCTCTAGAGCTGTCTGATGGAGAGTCCGAGTCTGGCAGAGGATCATACGACCAGGAAGAGGGGTCGGGGGAAGGACAACAACGGGGGGAGGACAAACAGCTGCTGGCCAGGGCCACTCTTGAGCCCAACCTGGTCCCCAAGCCCCCCCGCACCTTTGCTGACTCTGCAGACCCCTCCTCCGGCATTTCCCTCTCTCCCTCCTTCCCCCTCTCTTCTTCTGGGGAGCTGAATGACCTGTCCCCCTCTGATGGAGCTCCTCCAACCACACACTCATTAAGAACATCCACTCCCTGCCCTTACCCAGAGGAAAACGTATTATCTTCCATGGTGTAGTAGTACACCTGCTGGGTTCCTCCCTCCCTCTTCCTCTTTCCTCACTCTTTCCGTCCTCCTTGGGTGTTCTCATCTGACCTTCTCCAACGCATATCAGAGCATGCATGCAGTTGAATGAAGTCTGCTGTGCTGGCATCCATCAGAGACACAACAGACACAACAAAACCATGAACAAAGTGACTGAGACAAAGAACTCTAATTAAAACATTTTCAGGTGTTAAAGCTAAATTCTGTGTATAGCATTTTCACTACTGTTGTTGTGTAAAATATGTAATTATCTGTGCATGCCAGGGGCCTGTGCTGAATAGGAAGAGCCTCACTAATATCATTTCAACACACTATCTCACTCACATCCAAATAGCATTGTTATGTAGAGATGTGGCATTATTATAAGTAAAGAGCTAGGCAAGGAGGAAGTTATTATACTGTAGGTAATCTAGGTGATGCATTTCCCAGAGTCAGGTGCCTAATTTTGAAGAAAAGAATACACATTAGGCAAAAGTGGAAAATCTTATCTAGTGGCTTGACACCTCCCTCCTCATCCCTAGAAGTTCACCGTATCCCGTTAAACTCTTTAACTCAATTTCAGGAATGTGACGACCACAACAGATAGACAGAGTGCTGAGTAGAGGAGTGGTTCTAAGATGTTCTAAGTTCCTCAGGTCTTTCAGGAATTGACTGTGTGGGTGAGAGGGAGTGTTTATCAGATAACATACATGTGTCTTAAAAACAGTGATTGTGACAAATAAAACAAACAGTTGTTTATTTTGAAGTGCATGAAGATGTATTACTTTTTTTTTCTTTACTAAAGGGGAAGTTTCTTATTCAAATGTTAATACTTTTATTTGGATAATGTCATACACATACAAATGCACAATTTTCCCCATCCCATCCTCCTTTGCCAAAAATGTATTGCCAAATGTATTTATATAAAGGTGTAATATTGTTTACGTATGTGAATACTGTTCAAGTATATACCATTGAAACAACAAACAAAGCCCTAAAGTACCAAGTTAAATTAAAAAAGGGATAGGATTCATTTTAATATCTCTCGCTTTGCCAATCAAATGGATTTCTGTGTTGAAGCACTGTGGAAAGGGATGCCATTTTGACTCACTAACACTGCCATGGCACATGTTCTCCACACCCCTGCCCTTTCCTGGAGTCTCCACCAAGCTCAGCTTGCTGACAGATAACATTTGAGATACTGTATGAGATGTATTTATTCCCCTACAAGAGATGGAGTTAGTGTAATCTGGAGAATTGAGAAGTATCTGTAGGTGTCCATCCAAAACTGTCAAGGTTGTTGGTGTATAATGTAGTTGAAATCTTGTTAATATTAAATTACAAACCACCACAAAGGGACCCTTAAAAAACGAGTTGACAATTGTCCACTTTTGGGGGAGGTAATCGCTTTGCTCCTTTCAATTTTTGAAACTGGTTAATCTCAAGCCTATGTGGGTTTGGACTGGAGCAATAGGCTCATTACAGAGCCAAGTATCACTGCATTTTACAAGAATATGGGGCATATACATACTTCATATCAGTTGGGGCTATGTTGCATTAGCAGAAACACTACATTATTTATTACCATTACAGTTGATATCCTGATTATTGCTATTGTTGATGCTATTATTATGCATTTTATTACTCTTGTAACATTTGCTTTTTAAGGTTGAGTATGGTGAGTTTTAGCAGACTTGCCTAAATAAGGGAATATATGTATATGTGGGGAAATGTCCAGGTACCATGTACTGAATGGGGTACATGGTGGCAGTGAGAGCTGTTTGAGAGACTGGTTTTGGGATCTTCTAGGCAATGGACTCTATAATAATGAATGGGGTCATTACAGTAACGTGTGGTACAACACAGACACACAGCGTCGCTGGGACCATTAGTAACGCTCTGTACCGTATTGTGACTAAGGGACTTGCTATTGTGCCTCTTAACAGGCTCTTCCTTGGTGTCCAGTTTACGGTTTGATGACTTTCCAGTCTATGCTAACAATCTGATTTGGACAGAAGGGATGAGCACAGTCACAGGGAGCAGAGGGTACTTTTTCACTATGGCATGTACAGCACTGTCTTCTTTGTGTAATTATTTATAAGCCATGTCTTGTTACTTGTCTTTTTAAGAAAAGATATATTACATTTCAATAGGATAATAATGTAGAAAATTACTGTATTATGAAAACGAGTATATCATAAATCTAAATCGATATTGACATATATAGAAAAAGATGTATGAAAAAATAATCTATTTAGTAAGAACACAAAATCTACAGTATACAAAAGATTCAGTCTATTGGCAGAATTTTATACAATCCTTTAAAAGCTGATTTAGAGATTGGTCATGTTGAAGAGGAAATAATTCAACTATGTCTTGTCCTTGTTTACTTGGTTTGCTACTCTTCCCGTCTTGTCCCAGAATGAGAATGTATTTGAACCCTATCCCCCACTGCCCTGCCTGTAATAAAATAAAGCAAAGCCAACTTCAGAGAAACTAAATCTTATTTGTCTTTTTTTTCCAACCATATTCTTGATCTGTCCTGAGTTAAGTAGAAAATATAGTGCCTACCAGCAATTTTATGGAGGAAGATTTGAGTCTATATTAAATAATTATATAAATAACAAGTGAAACGTTACCAGAAATCAACTGAAAACATATGATTGTTTGTGTCAATATTTATTAGTTTTAAAATATAATTATTTAAACATGTATTTATTAATATCAGTATTTATTTCAGTATTTAAATATTTACTGTCACATTTCTTTATTGCCTCATTTAATTACCATTTAATTTAATTTATTGACACTTTTCAGGACCGTCGGTTCTGCACTGTGAAATAATTATAGCTGCCAACTTCAACCATCAATGGCAGCGTACAGGTAAAAACATTTGATAAATCATTTAGCTAAACCAGAGTTATATATAGTTGCAAGCAGTAATGAAGAGGCCAAGCAGATAGACAGTCAGAACTGGGTTCTGAAACCATATAGTAAATCTAGTGTCAATCCAGAAAATAATTGGTGGTTTTGCAGATTATTTTGATTGGCTGTAATTGACAAACGGTTTCAAAAATCTAAAATCTTTGTGAAAATTCTGTGAAGCTTGGTGTGAAAATCATCTGTGCCAATTTTGGGGAAGATTGAACAACATTTATGGCCTGTAAAGATATTTTAAGCTTTTTAATAAAACACAATATTGAAGAAAATCTATTTCAGAAAGCGGGTTTAGTGAAACCCCTGAGTTGGGTAACCCAAAAATGAGGCAAAATCTGGGTTTTCCATTCCAGAAAGAGAGGAAACGAAAACCTTTGGTCAGTGTTCATGGTAATTTACTCTGTGAACCTAACCTACTTGTGAACCCGCACGGTTCCCCCCTGTCTCCGGGTAAACCTCCTAATCTGCCTCGATCCTCAGCCCTGTCCCCGGTTGCCCTCCTGACCTGACCCGATACTTTTTAAAATTATTATTAGACCTGTCATGTTCTTTAGCCCTGCCTCACAGAATTTGGGGGTCGGGAGCTGCCCATTAGGAAGGGCCACTGTGTATAGTGCCAGCTTAACATGGCTGAAAGAGTTCCATCGCAAAACTTGAAAAATCCCATTCTAGAGTTTTAGCCCATAAATATGCATTTTCCAGCCCTACTCAGACACCCACCTTACTGTAATCATATGTAATCAACTGTCTTCATCATCCCTTTACAAAGAAATACCTAACCTTTACTATGACAAATATATTTGAACGTTTGTTTTCTTCATACACATTCTTTTACAAATGGATTTACAGAATTTTATCAATAAAACTTTATTTATTTAGCCAGGGATGTAGTGGGGGCTACACGCACGTCAAAACGTTTACACACCTCCCAAAATTCGGAAATAGCGTTTATCCACCTCTAAATAGCGTTTATGCGCGTTTAAGAACATCTAAATTCCCTGCGCCTCGTATTCTGCCGATGGAATAACCAGAAATAAATTTGGTGTAATTTTAAAACGCCAAAGACTAAATTTCACATTGTTTAACATTTAAACACTGTAGTCTTAATCATTTCATCTGCGCTGTATGGTCTGTGACCCTCCAATCAATGCGTTGCGGCTGCGGCGGCGACACCAATCAGGATCCACGAAGTATGTACACACATACACGTTGTGGATCAGTCTACCTGTTCGGAATGGATTAATTAGCCATGGATATCAGAAGATATCAGGTGTCAGGTGGCTGAGCGGTTAGAGGGGGGAATGTCCCGGTACTTTCTGTAAGTCGCTCTGGATAAGAGCGTCTGCTAAATGATGTAAATATCAGATATCGATTTTTGAAGAGACCATTGAGTGCTCCCACTCCCACAGATGCCTGCAAAAGGCCTCAAGTACAGAGTTGGATTCAATTCACGTTTGTTTCCATCTAAATAGGCCTAATGAAACGTAATAATAAATAAATAAACAGGGTTCTCAAGCCTCTGTGAAGGGGCTGAAATGCGTGTGTCACGGTCAATGAGTGTAGTTTTTTGGAGACCGTACGTTTGTTATGTAAGCACAATAGATGCAAACACGCGAAAGCTCGTCTCGGGGGGGGGAAAGCAATGCCTCACTTTATGAAGCGAATGCATCATCAATATGCACATTTGAATGAAAATTGAAAATTACAATGTTCACGATCATTGAATGATGATGGTGATTTTTCCTTGAATTAATTGATCATGATCATAACAAAACACAGGACAAAGAGTTTTGTCAAAAATACTGTTGGTATAGTGTGCTGCTAAGTCGTGTTGCACGTGCACACTGGCAACAACTCACAGCAAAGCAGGGAGGTGGGGGAGGGGCAAAGTGAGCTTAAGCGAAGTGAGAGGAGCGGTGCACAACCAATATGCTGTAAATGGAGTTGTGTACTGAATGTAGAGAAGAACATTTGAAATGTAAGTATCGATCTCATAACGTGAGTATCAATCAATACTGAACTGAATTTAGGTATTACAGTAAAGGTAGTTCCACATTTAATGCGAGCGTGCACAGCGTGCGACCAAAGTTTTTGGGCCTTTATTTGAGCGCAAAAGTTTTTTGAGCTTGA
Source organism: Hypomesus nipponensis (assembly GCF_054491055.1). Classification (NCBI taxonomy): domain Eukaryota; kingdom Metazoa; phylum Chordata; class Actinopteri; order Osmeriformes; family Osmeridae; genus Hypomesus; species Hypomesus nipponensis. The sequence continues at coordinate 18,573,584 of NC_140379.1, read as the reverse complement.
TGTACAATAAACGGCCGTTTTTCAAGTGGTAAAACTTGTCTTGTGAAGGTAATGTATTTTGTTTCTTAATCTTTCAGCCCCACCCTATGTTTCTTAGCCTGGTTTTCCATCCCTCGATTGCCAGTACGCTACTGCGGCTGTGCCGTGGTGGTGGATTTTCAAGTGGATTTTCTGTGCCGTGGTGGTGGATCATGATTTCTTTCATTTTCGTTCTGTCAGGGAGTGCTGCAGCACCAGCATCCCTAGTTCCCACGGCCATGCGAAAAGTTGTACAAAAAGTTTGATTTAAAAAGACCAAAAAGGTTGAGGATTCCCCATTGATTTACCACATCAGAATTTTAATTTCGGTCATGAAAGTCTTGAAATCTAGGCGGCCGCCATGTCTTCATGTCATGTCACATAATTTTACAGTTGTAAAGTAAATTCTACACCAGAAAAAGTCGAGCATAGCAGCTTTCAAGAGATATGGGAATTCTGCTTTTAGCCAGCTGGTCCGATTATCCATCCATCCATCCATCATCTACCGCTTGTCCGGGGATCGGGTCGCGGGGGCAGCGACCTAAGCAGGGAGGCCCAGACTTCCCTCTCCCCGGCCACTTCCACCAGCTCTTCCTGGGGGACCCCGAGGCGTTCCCAGGCCAGCCGAGAGACATAGTCCCTCCAGCGTGTCCTGGGTCTTCCCCGGGGCCTCTTCCCAGTGGGACGTGCCCAGAACACCTCACCAGGGAGGCGTCCAGGAGGCATCCTAATCAGATGCCCGAGCCACTTCAGCTGGCTCCTCTCGACGCGGAGGAGCAGCGGTTCTACTCTGAGCCCCTCCCGGATGACCGAGCTTCTCATCCTATCTCTAAGGGAGAGCCCGGACACCCTGCGGATAAAGCTCATTTCGGCCGCTTGTATTCGCGATCTCGTTCTTTCGGTCACTACCCATAGTTCGTGACCATAGGTGAGGGTAGGAACGTAGATTGACTGGTAAATTGAAAGCTTCGCCTTTCGACTCAGCTCCTTCTTCACCACGATGGACCGATGCAGAGCCCGCATCACTGCGGACGCCGCACCGATCCGCCTGTCGACCTCGCGCTCCATTCTTCCCTCACTCGTGAACAAGACCCCGAGATACTTGAACTCCTCCGCTTGGTTCAGGATCTCCTCCCCGACCCGGAGATGGCACTCCACCCTTTTCCGGTCGATTACCATGGCCTCAGATTTGGAGGTGCTGATTCGCATCCCAGCCGCTTCACATTCGGTTGCGAACCGCTCCAGTGAGAGGTGAAGGTCACGGCCCGATGAAGCCAACAGGACCACATCATCTGCAAAAAGCAGCGACCCGATCCTGAGGTCACCAAACTGGACCCCCTCAACACCCTGGCTACGCCTAGAAATTCTGTCCATATAGGTAATGAACAGAATCGGTGACATAGGGCAGCCCTGGCGGAGTCCAACCCTCACCGGAAACAAGTTCGACTTACTACCGGCAATGCAGACCAACTCTGGCACTGGTCGCACAGGGACCGGACAGCCCCGATCAGGGAATCCGGTACCCCATACTCTCGGAGCACCCCCCACATGAGCCCCCGAGGGACACGGTCAAACGCCTTTTCCAAATCCACAAAACATGTGTAGACTGGTTGGGCGAACTCCCATGTACCCTCCAGGACTCCGCGGAGGGTATAGAGCTGGTCCACTGTTCCACGGCCAGGACGAAAACCACATTGCTCCTCCTGAATCCGAGGTTCGACAATCCGACGGACCCTCCTCTCCAGGACCCCTGAATAGACTTTCCCTGAGAGGCTGAGGAGTGTGATCCCCCTAAAGTTGGAGCACACCCTCCGGTCCCCCTTTTTAAAGAGGGGAACCACCACCCCGGTCTGCCAGTCAAGAGGCACTGTCCCCAATGTCCACGCGATGTTGCAGAGTCGTGTCAGCCAAGACAGCCCTACAACATCCAGAGCCTTAAGGAACTCCGGGCGGACCTCATCCACCCCAGGGGCCCTGCCACCACGGAGCTTTTTAACCACCTCGGCGACCTCAGCCCCAGAGATAGAAGGGCCCCCCCCGATGTCCCCAGACTCTGCCTCCACGTCGGAAAGCGTGTTGGTGGAATTAAGGAGGTCTTCGAAGTATTCCTTTCACCGATCCAGGACGTCCCCTGTCGAGGTCAGCAGCGCACCATCCGCACCATATACAGTGTTGACAGAGCACTGCTTCCCCCTCCTGAGCCGCCGGATGGTGGTCCAGAACCTTTTTGAAGCCGTTCGGAAGTCATTCTCCATGGCCTCGCCGAACTCCTCCCATGCCCGGGTTTTAGCCTCCGCGACCGCCAAAGCCGCATACCGCTTGGCCTGCCGGTACATATCAGCTGCCTCAGGAGTCCTACCAGCCAATAAAGTCCGATAGGCCTCCTTCTTCAGCTTGACGGCATCCCTCACCTCCGGAGTCCACCACCGGGTCCGAGGGTTACCGCCGCGACATGCACCGACCGCCTTGCGGCCGCAGCTCCGGTCAGCCGCTTCAACAATGGAGGCCCCGAACATGGCCCATTCGGACTCAATGTCCCCGGCTCCCCCCGAGACATGATCGAAGCTCTCCCGGAGGTGGGAGTTGAAGCTCCTTCTGACAGAGGGTTCCGCCAGCCGTTCCCAGCAGACCCTAACATTACGTTTGGGCCTGCCAGGCGTCTTCCCCCACCATCGAAGCCAACTGACCACCAGGTGGTGATCAGTTGACAGCTCCGCCCCTCTCTTCACCCTAAGGGTCCAAGACATGCGGCCCCAAGTCTGACTACAAAGTTGATCATCGAACTGAGACCTCGGGTGTCCTGGTGCCAGGTTCATATATAAACACCCTTATGCTTGAATGTGGTGTTCGTTATGGACAAACCGTGTCTAGCACAGAAGTCCAACAACAAGACACCACTCGGGTTAAGATCGGGGGGGCCGTTCCTCCCAATCACGCCCCTCCAGGTCTCACTGTCATTGCCCACATGAGCATTGAAGTCCCCCAGGAGGACGAGGGAATCCCCGGGAGGAGCGCTTTCCAGCACCCCCCCCAGAGACTCCAAAAAGGTTGGGTACTCTGAGCTGCCGTTTGGTGCATAAGCACAAACGACAGTGAGAACCCGTCCCCCCACCTGAAGCGGAGGGAGGCTACCCTCTCGTCCACCGGGGTGAACCCCAATGTACAGGCGCCGAACCGAGGGGAAACAAGTATTCCCACCCCAGCCCGACGCCTCTCACCAAGGGCAACTCCAGAGTGGAAGAGAGTCCAGCCCCTCTCAAGGAGACTGGTTCCGGAGCCTATGCTGTGCGTTGAGGCGAGGCCGACTATATCTAGCCGGAAACTCTCTACCTCGCGCACCAGCTCAGGCTCCTTTCCCGCCAGCGAGGTGACATTCCACGTCCCTAAAGCCGAGGATCGGACCGCCAAGGCCCCCGCCTTCGGCCGCCGCCCGTCTCACACTGCACCCGACCCCCATGACCCCTCCTGTGGATGGTGAGCCCACTGGAAGAGGGTCCCACGTTGTCTCTTCGGGCTGTGCCCGACCGGGCCCCATGGGAAAAGGCCCGGCCACCAGGCGCTCGCCATAGAGCCCCACCCCCGAGCCTGGCTCCAGGGGGGGGCCCCGGTGACCCGCTTCCGGGCAGGGGCAACTGAGAACCATTTATGTTTTTCTTCATGGTTGGTTTTTTGAGCCACGCTTTGTCTGGTCTTTCACCTGGAACCTGTTTGCCTTGGGTGACCCTACCAGGGGCATAAAGCCCCCGACAACATAGCTTCCAGGATCACTAGGACATGCAAACCCCTCCACCGCGGTAAGGTGTCATCATGAAATGTAAAAAACAAATAATATAAAATAATAATATTTGTCCACTGATCTGGGATATAAATATCATTATTGGATGAATCCAATGATTTTTATAGCCAATATCGCTGAATTTGTGTATTTTCATGTTCAAATACGGGGAAAGAAGCAGGAGACAGCGACTAGCTGTGCCTCCTCTCAGATTGCGCAATCCCACACAAACTGGGCTGAGCTGCAATTTTTTTTGCTCAATTTGAGATAGATAGAAAAAGTGCACCATATCGTTTTTTTTTTTTTTTTTTGCCCTTAAGCTTAAGATTTCTCAAAACTGGACTTTAAATCAAAACTGGAAGTGATAAATCATGGAAGATCAATGCCCGTAGCTAAAAGATTTGCTTCAAACGATGGGAAAGAAGATAACAAAATCATATAAAACATATATACAAACAGATGAGAAAAAATTACGTTATCTTAAAGAATAAAACAACATTTGTCTTTTTGTTATGGACTGTATATACTTTCATTTCTATTGAATGAGTATGAATTATGGAATTGTGATGGCAAATTAAGAACACGGAAGATGCGGCGCAAATGCGCTCTCTCTGAGCCTCTATAAATTTAAAGCTTTTCTTTGGAGATTTGGTGATGAAGGACAGTTGGCTTGTAGCTTCTGCTTTCTCAGCATATTTATCTGCTGATTTCTGAAGTGCGCTAATATCAGTCTCCATTCTTGCCCTCTTCTTTTTCAAGTCATCCAGCTCATCTGTGAGGGCCTTTCTCTTCAGGTCAATTCCTTGCCTCTCCTTGTTTCTCTTTTCATCCAGGTACCCATGGTACTTCTGCCTGGCTCTTGCAGCTGAAAGCAACAGTTCTTTGGTGATCTCTACCTTGTTTACGCCCCCAACAGACCTGACATGGTCGACAATGCGCCTCTGAGCCACCAGGGACATTTCCTTCTTCTTTACGATCATTTCCTTGTTGATTGAGAATCCACGATCAACACTGGCCTGTCCATGAGACAGGACAAGCAGTACCTTCACCACATCCCACACTCGGTTTGTCTTGGGGTCAAACTCCCTGAAGTTGGCCTGGAGAGCAGTTGAGTCACAAAACTCACTGAACTCTCAGAGGATGTCATCGCACACTGACTCGTCTACATGTTTGGCCTCAACAAGTGTGTGCAACATTTTTCTCATTTGGGGCACGCACAGATCCTTGGACACGGCCATGAGTCTTGGGTCAAGGCAATGCATGCTTCTCACCAGTTGGTGATATACTGGACCCTTTTTTAGCAGCTTCTCAGTCAGAGTGATCAAGAGTTTCTTACAGTCTATCTTGATCTCTAGCACCTGCCTCTCTGAAATCTTCTTGGAAGACTTGAGTTGGTTTAGGGTGGTTTCTGCTGCAAATCCAATGTCAATGGCCGCTTTTCCCAGATTCCTTAAGAAGCTCTTAAGCGCTGAAACCTTCTTAGGAGCGCTCTTAAGAGCGCTGTGAAAGAAGGACGTGTTTCCCAGAGTCGTTCTTAGCTTAAGAAGATCTTTCACTAAGAAGGAAATGTAAGATCAGCCTGACCCACTCTTAACAGCCTTCTTAGCGACCAAACGCTCACTGCAGCCGCGTCAGGGAAAGTTATATCTGACACTCAAAGGAATACTAAAACCATGTGTGATGATAAATGTGCGCCCACAGCTGCAGAACACTGACGCAAGAAAAATAATAGCATAATAAGAAAAATAATGATATATAAATAAATAATTGTTCCTGTAGCTACATAAATAAAATGAATCATCATTACTATCACTCATTACGTTTTCACAAACATTCGGCATCTGCATGAGTTGACATTAGATATAAAAACATCAACAACCCTGTGGTATTTCACAGAAATCAGGGAAACTGACAGGTGTAATTGAACTCGGCTGGAACCTCATCAAGAGATCGAGGCTCCACCTCAGTCTATATATAAAGGCGTTGCTGAAGTCCACGCGAGTGAGACACCATTGCTGCAATACAGCATATTCTCGCTGCTAATCAACAGCGTCGCCGTGTGCGAAGCCAGATAGTTTATAAAAGCCTATGTGCGTCAGCACTTCTCCCCACTGAATGTGCTGTCGGACCGGGCTGTCCAGTCCAAGTACCGGCTTCCCCGTATGGAGATCCAACGCCTCGTCACGTTAGAGTCCGGAGGGCAACCCGCTGCAATTTTGCCCTCAACCCGGAGGTGCAGCTCCTGGCCTTGTTGCGTTTTGACGCAGTGGGGAGCTTCCTGGATGTGGTGGGGGACGGCACCATCCTCAGCAAAGCATCGGTGTCACGGGGTGTGGCAGCCGTGACATCCTGCGCCATGCCCGGAGACATCCAAATGCCCACCATACGGGACGAGGTCCGTCAGGTCCACAGTGGATTTCATGCCATGGCTGGGATCCCCCGGGTAGTCGGCGTCGTGGATGGCACACTGATCCCAATCCACTACTCCTAACAATAAACCCACTACCACTACCATCACACATCAACTATCATGTATAGGGCTCAAGGCCGTAGCCATGGAATCAACATTGGGGGGTACGAATTAAATTTGTTATGATAATTTCGGACAGCGTGCGTGGTTGCCTGTCGTAGCGAAGCACATTTATATTTTTATATCAATATATTGGGGGGGACATTTTGACCAGATTTGAATAGTGGGGGGGGTGTGTCCCCCCAATATGTATTATGATTACGGCCTTACACAGTGTTGTGTGTGATTCGTGCCCTGATAAAGTGGTGGGTAATCGATTTTCCTGGCCTCGATTGATTTAGTTTCAACACCACGGCGGTGGACAGCTCCCACTAAGAGCTTCTTAAGAGGCTTCTTTGGCGGGATCTTAAGAAGGCAGTTAAGAACGTGTCTGGGAAACACCCCTATCTTAGCACTCCTTCTTAGCCCAACCCTTCTTAAGAGCCTTCTTAAATCCTTAAGAACGATTGAATCTGGGAAATGCGGCCAATGTTGGAAGAGTCTTTGTGCACACTGCTGTCCTGAAAAGCAACATGGAGGAGCTTCAGTGTGGAGGTGGCCTCCCTCAGGGTGTTTTCCTTCAGAAATTGTCCCATGAGCCCTTAAAAAATATTGACATGAAAATAATGATTAATTTCAAATATATAACATTTTTATTTTGATCACTCTTAATTGGCAAATTCACAAAATAATAAGTGTTAATAGTGTGAGTATGATACACTGTCTGATCAGACACGCCAAACAAGTGAATAGTAGTTTTATAATAGTAGTTTTAAGTTGTTCAAATGTTCTACAAAGAAATATATTTATAATATGTTTTTATCCAACATATTACTCCAAGACTAATTGAAATTGTCAAAATGTTACAAGACATTTAAAAGCCAAAATAGAGTGTTGTCCTATTGCAATGCTTAAAGCAAAAATGTATGCCTTCAAAATATGTTTGTGCTTACCTTTCATGAGTTTGAACATGTCCTCACTGAGGAAGGGAAGCATGTGTTTGTCTGTTTGGTAGGCAGTGAGGAATGGAGTGACCTCTCTTGCAACGCTATTGAAGATACCCACTTTTCACACCTTTTCTCGTTTTTTATAAATCACAACCTTTGCGTGGAAAGTGGCGTACGCACATTTTCAGCCCCGTTTTGTGCGTACGCAAGCTTTATAAATGAGACCCCAGGTTTTTCTGAGAATATTTCAGCTAACAACACCCCTCTCTAAGTACCTGCAAACCAATGGCATGGACATCCTAACTGCCCATCGGCTGGTTGTAGGTACCCAAGACAGCCTGAAGGAGTATGATAGGGACTTTGAGGGTGTAAAGCAAGCGGCTGACAGCTTTGTGGAGGGCCAATAAAGAGCTTCAAAAACGGGCTGACTGAGGCTGAGGTCAATGATTCTCTCCCTGAAAAACACATCAGGAAGAATAAAAACAAGCAGGGTGAGATCTCAATGGATGAGACTTCACCAGATCCTGCCACTGATTACAAAATCAAAGTACACAATGTCATAATGGACACAGTAGCAGAGAGCATCCACAGCCGTTTTGTGGCTAATGAAACCCTTTGGAAAGATTTTGCCTCTATGGATCCAAATTGTTTTCCTTGAAATAAAGCAAAAAGAGCTACCAACAACAGCACTGGGAAAGGTCAGTAAATGCCTCGTCAGATTTGATGAAAGAGCCACAGCTTAACGACTTCAGTCTGAATTAAAGTCCTTAACAACACAGTGGGAAAGACTGAAGATGTCATCTCTAGATGAATACAGTGCAATCTCCACTCAAATATCTGAATGTGGTGAAGGAGGTTGACAGTGGCGAACACACTGAGGAAGAGATGAGTCTGGTCAGCAGAAGCTGCAAATCCTGCAAAAACTGTACTTTCTGTTGTTATGCAATCCTGACAAAGTACAACCCTTTGACAGATGCCTGATTGGCTTGGCATTTAAATTCCTCCTCACTCTTTCTATCACACAAGTGGCATGTGAAAGAAGTGTCTCAACCTTGAAATTTATCAAGAGCAGACTGAGAAGCACCATGTCCCAAAATCACCTGGAGAGCTTTATGATGATGGTTGTATTAGATCTAATTTTGTGTCACACCCTGATCCATAATTTATTCTGTCTTAAACGACCAACGAGCCCGCCTGCCCCAGTGCGCTTTGTGCAAATAAATCAGGTCTGTGTTTCATAGTCCCGGGCTGTTTTTCGGTCCCAGTCCAATCCTGGTGTCAATGGACTTTGAGGTTTTCTGTATGTCCATTTTACCCACTGAACTGTCATTATTTAACTGTGACAAGGTAAATTCGGTTCTGCAATCAATGACCCGTTTAAACTAAGAAAGCAAATCATGATCAAAATTAAAATGCATTTGCAGAAATGCTTTTTCATTTTAAGAATGTGGCTGCATTATTTGACTCATAAATGAAATTAGTAATCAATCATCCTATTTGCATTTTAATTTTCTTCTTCAAGAATGCTCAGTCTTTCACTTAATTAAAATGAAAAAGAAATAGACATTTGAGATTTCATTGTCAAAGTATGCCCTAGCAAATAGATACCAAAATTCAATTTGAAATGTAAAATTTGAAAATTAAAATGCATTTGCAGAAATGCTTTTTCATTTTAAGAATGTGGCTGCATTATTGGACTCATGACTAATTTTATTTATTAATCATTCTATTTGCATTTTCTTCTTCAAGACTGCACATTTTATGCCATAATCAAAAAGAAAACAGAGCGGACATTGCTTTTTTGTTTTTGTGGTCTGCCCGCAAAGTACTGACCACATCAGTATTGCATTGCAAATGTGCCGGGAAATTGATTGAACTGCCGGGTCTTTAGAGGACGCATCACAGAGTGTGCAAAAAAAAAAAAAAAAAAAGACTAAATGTCAGAAATATTAATCTATCAAGCATTGCACAGTCAGTCGGTGAACAAGTTTAAGAAATCTTTATCACTTGTGGCCGGCCCACAAGGATACAAAACATCACACGCCATTGTGCTACAAGTTTGTCTGGTTCACAAGTCTTCAAGTAAGACTATTTATTGGTGAGAAGTCTCCTCCCCTGCATATCAGCTGTCAATATGATCGATCCCAGAGACAGAGTGCGCGTGCACGTGGAAACTTACAGAGTTCTCTGACCCTAGGCTTGACCATATGATTCACTCAGCACAGATAAGGTTAACACATTTATTGCACCTCTAGCATACTAATGGTCAACCTCGATCAGTTTGTCTACGTAAGCATAGTGTCATCTATAAGTCATGTGGGGAGAGGGTTCTCTGCTGGCAAGGAATGCTGAACACAGAATCATTCTTATTACAGGATAACAGTTACATCTTCAATTTTCCCAGCACTAAACAAAAACACAAAAAAGACTAAAACTTTGGCAGAGCTACTGAGGGAGGCAGCTGCTGCAAACGGGATGTTGATGGTTGGTCGTCCTCATCCCATTTGAGACTCCACAGCATTCAGCCGTTCCAGGACTGAACACAGGACTGAACAGTGGTTTACTATGGCAACCTCATTAATGTTTAACCCTTGTGTTGTCTTCGGGTCATTCTGACCCATCAGTCATGATGACCCACCGTTGTTTGCAACAACTTTACCTCATACAAAAACAAAATGAAGCATTTCCTTTTAACCGTTGGGCTGTCTCAGACCCCCCACATTGCGAAGGTTAAAAGAAAATTATTTGTATTTGCTTTTGTATTGGGTAAAATTGGGTAAATACAACGATGGTTCGTTATGAACCTTTTGGTCATGTGACCCGAAGGCAGCACAAGGGTTAAATCTGTGACGGCAAAGTATGCAGCCAAGCTCTTTTTGACTTGTTGTACTCGGTCACGGGCATGAGACTCAGATATATTATTAGATTCTACCTGCTCAGTTAATTCTAACAGTGTTTGCACAATTTGAGGGAGCGCCATGATCTGTGAGGCGTCCTCTAAAAACCCAGCAATTCAATCAATTTCAATTGCAATGTTATGCAATGCAGATGTGCACACCGCCCCCTACCGAACAAGATGGGTAGCTCGGTCAGCACGGAGCTGAAGAAGAGCGGCTACTGACTGCTGCGCCGCTCAGACTGCTTTTTTGTTTACAAATTATGGGCAGTACTTTGTTGGCAGACCACAAAAATGAAAAAGCAATAGGTGCGTTTGACATGGACTGACTTCATGCAGCGCTGCAGGCAGCGGCTGCAGGCGGCTGACTTGAAACACTGAATTCTGGTTATACTTTTTGTCCGACTCGAGACGGCACCGAGGTTAGGTCACTGTGACGTAACCATCAAAGTATTGTGAGATTGATTCGAGAACTGCCGGCTGTGTAGCTGAGCGCATTTTCTCAAGAGCAACTGCATGGGTTCTAATGACGACACAGGTATTTCATGATTGGCCAGACTCACACACAACAACTTTGACGCGTGTTTTGTCATTATTCTGACACCTTAATTTTGGCAATGCTCAAATCCGGACCAAACTGTTTAATTAAATAAAAAATATGTTGAGTCCGCCTCTTCACTAACCGAAAGACTAAGTTTAATTATAACTGAAGTCAAGTAAGCAAACAGCGCTTGATCGGCCATGACATACATCAACGCAGCAAACCACGAGAAGCTGGAATGTCTGACTTCACAGAGCCGTTTTCAACTCCTCCCCGACTGCAAGCGGCTACTTCGCCGGTCGTTTCATGCAGCCACAGTCAATGTCGAACGCACCTATTGTCCGCTCTGTTGTCTTTTTGATTATGGCATAAAATGTGCAGTCTTGAAGAAGGAAATGCAAATGCAAATAGAATGATTGATTACTAATTGTATTTATGAGTCCAATAATGCAGCCACATTCTTAAAGATCCTGAAAGTAAATTCCATGTTTTACTTCCAAGTACATTATATACGTGTGAAATTAGTTCCTGAAAGCATGTGCAAAGTGCTAAAACCTTTTCGCACTGAAATGTGGAGTTACACCGAAGAACAGTTTTTCTTCCGTTTTCAGATCAGGTTTTAATGGGCGGAGCCAAAAAGCTGCATCTTCGTCAGATCACTGAATGGCTCCTCCCGCTCAGTGTTGAGTAAGTTACTTCAAAAAAGTAATTAATTAGTAATTACTTCATCAATATTGTATTTAAAATATTTTTGTAATTACTGTCTGAAAAGTAATTGAAATACTCAATAAGTAATGCAATGCATTACTTCTTACAATCCCTATAAACCTTGACTGGATAGACAACAGAAATGAAACTCTTTCAATAATTAAATACAAGTCAAACTTGGAATAGATTAGCCTTTTAGCTTTTTAAAACATCTTAGCTTTTTAAAACATAGCCTACCAATACTTACCTTTACGCTTAGTTACCAAACAATATGTGCATAACACAAAAGCTTAACTTTAAGTTTAACATGACATCACAGGATTCTACCGTACGCAGCGGTAGCATCTCTTCCTGCAATCTAGCTTACACTATTTTTTTAAAGCTCACCTTCAGCCACTTTCTGCACTGGCGATGTAAAATCAAGTTTTGCCTGCTTAAAGGTGACATGACATGCTGTTTTTGAATGCTTTTATATAGGCCTTAGTGGTCCGCTAATAATGTATCTGAAGTCTCTTTCCCGAAATTCAACCATGGTGCAGAATTATAGCCACTACAAGTAGTCCCACAATCAGCTTTCCTCAGAACGCGCTGTTTCTGTGTCTGTAGCTTTAAATGCTAATGAGCAGGAGAGGGGCGGCAACATGCGCTAATGTTTACAACGGATGTATCGCTATGGCTCGTAGCCCCCGTTGCTGTAAGATGCCTCGAATTTAGCCATTCTCATCTGATCACCCTGGTTTTTAGAGGTGCACACTCATTTCAATGTGGAGAAAGGCGGATATCGCACACGCCATAACACCAACAGCAGAACGGTTATCCAAATAACAAAGAAGTGTACAACACTCGCGTTACAGTGTTTGAATTCACACCCACACTTAATGCCATCTACCTTTACATTAGCGACAGTAACTCAGCTGGCTCATAGCCCCGTTGCTGTAAGATGCTTCGAATTTGCCCATTCTCATCTGATCACCCTGGTTTGCAGAAGTGTACACTCATAATAATTTCAATGAGGGGAAAGGCGGATATCGCGCACGCCCATAACACCAACAGCATAACGGTTATCCAAATAACAAAGAAGTGTACAACACTGGCGTTACAGTGTTTGTATTCCCACACACACTTGATGCCGTTTGCATTTATCTTTACGCAAGCTAGGTAACCATATACAGTAAAGCAACAAAATGATATAGCTTTTGTTAACTTACTTGTCTAAGGTTTGTAGCTTGACCAAGGAGATTTAGTAATGATCCAGAATTTAATTTCAGCAAGGCCAGATTTGTGTTGGCTCAAGTTGAGGAAACAGTAGTGGCTGAAATGTTTGGCGCAGACATGCAAAACTTTGGGAAGTTGAGTCTGCGCTTTTCCAGCAAAAATTGAGATATTGGTTGTGCAGAGGCTCGGATGAGGAATTAAATAAAGACTTGTGCTTGCATTTGTACATCCAAGCACTGAGCAACTGTTGTGCTTCGTTTGTTTGCTCGCCATAATGTCTCTCCAGGAAAAGCGTTATTGCACTTGCCATTGCACGGTGGTAACTCAGTTTCTCATGGGCGGGCCAGATGATCTGGGCGGGCAAAGCAGAGAGAGGTGAGGTAACCTTTCTTGTATCTACGTCACTTGGAGATTTTCAAACACAGCGTTTGAGCCTTTATTTTGTCAAAGGCGGAGAAGAATACCCAGGGCTTTGTTTAGACCTATCGAAAATTCTAGCCACTGGGGGACCAAAGGCAGGCTAGGGGAACTCATATTAATGTTAAATAACCTCATAAAATGAAGTTTTCATGTCATGTCACCTTTAACAGGTGTTGCTGAGGTGTTATCTGTTGATGCCAAAGTAAATTCCTTATCTGTGCAAACTTTCATGGCGATTAAAACCCTTTCTGATTCTGATGAACAGGGATCACTCAAAAGTGTTAACCGATGCTGCCTTGTGAGGTGCTTCAGTGTGCTAGCCGCAGCCGCATATCGTTTTTTCTCCCCAGGACATAGCTTGCACTTTACATTAATGTTCTTGTCAACCTCAACCTGTGACAAAAAGGTGAAGTACTTGGAATATTTCCATTTGGTAAAATATGCAGTAAAACAGCTAGAGCTAGACTACTTGCTTCAGCCGAGTCTGACATCTTCCACTTCAGAGCTCGAGCCCGCGCTTATATGCTAGGGGGGACAGACCAAAAATGTCCTATCATTTTTGTTCCCGTTTTTCTTTTAATTCCGTATGTAACCTAACGCAATTTAAACTAAGCCGAAGTCAGATTTCAGTTACCTCTATTAGTTCCCACAAATCCAGTTTTTAGTCGTGATTTTAGGTCATTTTTTAAACGTTCCACCGCTTTGAGTTTTGTGGCACCGAGAGGCTTCCAAGCTCTCTTTGAAAACGCCATTGTTCTACGTCACATAGCTCTGCTTCTTGCCAGGGCGGGAAATATGGGCTGTTTATCAATCCGAATAACGCTGAGAACGCAAGTACATTCTTTTGAAGAACATTCTTGCAAGCGTCTGTGCGATAATGGTCTTGCAAATGTAACCGATGAGAATCGGTGAAACTCACTCCTCAGGTATGTAATAGGCCACCAACGTCAAGGAATAGCTAACTTTTCTTTGGTGTAGCTGGTAGACGTTGTGCTTTGCAGTCCAGAGGTGGCAGGTTCGACTCTCGATGGCAGCGAACGACGGCCCTGGCGGAGCAAGACGTCCTTTGCAAACCCGTTACACAAGGACGCAAGGACGGAGAATGAATTGAGATGGTTAGGGACTCGCAGCATTAAAATAACACTGACGAACTACTAAAACTAGGTAACAAAGCTAAAAAATGGTCCCTCTACCTGTAAATTTACGTTTTCTGTAGCCCTTGCTAACTTACAGTACCTAATGTTAACTATAGGTTATCGAAAAGTTGGAGCAAATTTACAAATGAGCCGTTTCATCAATAAAATAAGGACATTTTCAGCGACTACACTGCCTATTTCTCGTCACATTTTAATCAGATGCTGATTTACAAGTAGGCTACTGTTTAGCTGAAATGTGAAAAGCAAAAAAACGTTTTTGGAGCTTGAAACAAACAAATATAGCCGTTTGTCCAATTGGTAAAACGTTGTCTAGTGAAGGTAATTACGTTTACGTTTCTTAGCCTGGTTTTCCATCTTTATATTGTCTCAAATTAGCTTTCGATCTGCCAGTGTCACTGTTGTGTGTAGGCGGCACTAGGGCAAGCCCCCACCCCTCGGCTTGAGGCAACAGCCTCGGTGGATGTAGTTGGTATTGCATTTCCGATTTTCTACCCGACTCGTCCGGTCGTTTTTATTCTATTAACTCCAGTCAACATATCGAAAACTATCTCCCCCAATAATTTTTGTTAGATTCTCGAACCTGGCTCATACTACTAGCTTTTTCATAGAAGAATATTTCCTGATTTTTGCAAAGATTGAAACCAATCCGAAATGGGTAAACTAGCACCCCATTTATTTGCTTAAGTCAAGAAAAGTTGCCTGGAAACGTGCTCGCGGATACGAACAATGAACGAGCACAAAAGGGAACATCAGCAAATCGCTGATTTACCTGAGCTGAATGAGAACAAAGAGAAATGATTTGATAATCTACAGCTGCCTGCCTTTATTGTAGTTTTACAAATGGTTGCACATACATGACGGTTGTTTGTAGAGTTAATTTAAGTTATTTTAAAGCAGATTTAACCATTTAGTAATGAACGCTATTATGCACATGGCATGACAAACGTAATTATAGCCTAATCTAATTAGTTATAATATCGTGGCATGCTAGGCTTCATTATATATTGTTGACATGTTATTCTGAGGCAAAGACAAAGATGAATAAATCATGTCTGATAACGTCAATATTGTTATGGTCGTTATATTGTTAGAACTTTAAGTCAGTTAACACCACAACGATGGCATTAACAATAAGCTAGTAATTGTAAACAACACTCATTTACATTATAATAGTAAAGGTATAGGCATAATTTGCTTTGCAAAGCTAGAACAACAACGGAGCCACATTCAGGTTTAAAGTTTATTTATCCGACACAATACATAAGCAGTTAAACTATAAACACAAAGCAAAAAGAACAACGTATAGGCCCTGCACGTATAATACTACAGTACTAATAGTATTGATTTTCGTAAAGTTCACATGTAGGCTATCTGCTTCTTGATCGGACTTGTACCACATTCTGACAGTTTTCTGCAATGCCTTAGCTCCAGCTCACAAGCTCGCGACTGGTTGTCGCAAAGTATGACGTATACAGCTAGTTGCAAGCATGCATGAGTTTCGGAGCTAGGAACAAGCTTCTGCGCAAGACCGGACGAGTCGGTCTGGAAAGATGGCGCGGTCCGTTAGGAGCTCTCGCTTGCCTCACTGCGCCACTGAGCACTTTTCATAGAAATGAATGGGGACGCCATCTTGGAAGACAGAAGTAGCTGTCTCTAGTTATATTAACTCTATGCACTAGGGCTGCATACGTTCATTTGGAATTGTCCACCGGAGCTTTAGCTAGCTGGCTAACGTTGCGTTCTCTCCTGCTGTGTTTAATGACTCAATTCATCAAGCTGTAGCTAACGTTAGCTAAATCTATGTCAACAGAGTTCCTGGGTAACTTAACTTACCAGAAAATATAAAAATGATTGAAACCATCATTCACCGAGGCCAGGAGTGCTTCCAGCTTGTGATGGTGGTTTGCACTGGTGGTTTGCACTGGTGATGCAAGGCCCTGCGCGCAATATGTCCATGCACTCGCGCATTCTGACACGCGCACCTTCTGACACGCGCACCTGCCCGCAGTTCACTGAATATGAATACCCCCCCCCCCCCCCCCCCCCCCCCCCCCAACAATTTCTCATCGAATCTACACGATTCACGTAGGTCAATTATTTTGGTTTCAAAACGGCGAATTTCGCTGAAAGGTAAGGGATTTTCTGATCAACTTTGTTGATTCAACATCGTTTTGCACACTTATTTAATATTGAAACAACGTTGAAATCACAACCCAAAATAAACGCGATATTAACCTAACGGTATTTCCACCAATATTATTATTGAAACAACGTTGTAATCATAACCTAACTAAAGATCAACATGACTTCCATGGTATTTCAATCGATATGAAACCACAAAACGTAGCCTCTAATGGGTGAAAATGTCCTGCTTACAGCTAGGATAAATGTTATGAAGGCTATCCTACACATTAGGTTTATGTGATAGGCCTATATAAATGAAAAAAGACAATTTTTATTTGTAAAATATTTATTTGTAAAAAAAAAAAAAACTTTCACTCCTGCTGTTCAGCCCCACAGTCTGGAGCATAGCGAAGTCATTTGTGTGGCCTGGGCAAATGCAAATTCTGAGATTCCTTTCCCCATTTGCTGAGTTACGGCATCTAAAACAGAAAACATACAAACAAACACAAAGTTATAACTTTCAGTTGTGAATTTTTATGCTGATCAGTGTTCTCTGTAGCCTGACGTTGTCATACTCATAATTCTAGTCAGAATATGAGTCTGAAAACTCTCTGTTGGGCTTTGAGTACGGACAGAGAATGTCTAATATAGAGAGAACTGCCACTCTCGGGAAACTTCCGGGTTCTGAACTGGTTGAAATTCCATGTGAGGGCGCTAACGAGCGAGTGCAGAATTAATGGAGGTCTATGGAGCGGTACCCCTCAAAATCCACTTTTCTCAGGATATAATTTTTTGTCCAGTAATTTGAATTCTGAATTCGAAAGGGGAGGCCAAAAAAATACACACTGCCGGGTTTTAGATTTTTTGAAAGTCGCCTTTCTGTTCTAAAAAGCTTTTGAAAATGTCATTGACTTCATACACATCGTACGACCAGAGCTACTGCTTGACGGCAAGCTCTGGTCACTTACTTTTTTGTCTCAGGGCATCGACAACGCAGCTGACAGGTTAGGCTCTCCCTGTCAATACACATGCTAGAAAGAGTTTTGGCTTGCTAATGTTGTTGCTAATGTTGCTTATGCTCTGACATTCTGATTCCGCTTCGGATGCCATCAAGCGGGAGCTCTGGTCGTATCAGTCCTTCACTAACCAATCAGCATTCATTAGCAGAATGCTAGCGTGTTATGGGCAACAACTACTCACCATGTAAGAAATAAAAAGGACATGAGTACTCGTTCATTCAACTTTCGACCTATAATCCATGTTGAACATGCACAAACTACAATCAAATCGAAGATTTTTCAACGACAATCAGGCGAAAGAGACAAATTTAGCCGTTTAGCTCCATAGACTCCCATTCAACATGCACTCGCTCGCGATCACCCCCAGTGGAACTCTGGTGGAACTGCAGCCAAATTCGGTACAATGGGGCTTAATAGGGAGTGGCAAGGCTCTCCTTAAACAGGCTCTGGTACGGAGCGTGTTTCAACCGAACTCGTAAAACAAATGCCTCGACGCTCAATTGGATAGACCTACAACCAATCAGAACACCGTATTATGTTGTTTGTTGAAAACGAATTCCACCCAAGGGCTCTTTCGTGACGTTGTTGATTACGTTACTGTTGATCATCTGTCCATCATCGTATAAAGCCCGCCCTGGCAATTTCATTGGTCCGTCCCGATTCTGGGTTTTCTGTAGTTGTCCTCAATACGAGACCCTCCAGACCCAACTTCCCGAACACATTTTTTTGTGGCCGGGAGAAGTTGGGCTGGCAGCCAGGCTATGTTCTCTGTGTAATCAAGTGTGCAGTCAAACTTTAAAACGTTCCACCCCATTACAGTTACGACCGTTTCTTACGTTTATTTGTTAAAGATTTGCCACAGCAACTAAGAAAAGTAGCCTCCTACATTGATATATCTAAACACTATCTCATACTAACAACGTGTAGCTTATCCTAAATGTATTGTGCATCGTCAAACTTGACATTTCTCTATTGAAAGTGGGCTGTCGATCATGCCAGTAGATTAGCCTAGCTCTACATTACAGTAGCACAGTCTAGCTTTACCAAAATGAGAAAATGACGATTCCCGACATAACCATTGGATTTTTAAGACGGAATGTTTTGAGCTTGGTATGTAGGCTATCTACCTATTAAAGTACAATGTTTTGTCATAACGGGGGTTTTTTATATCCACATTTTTGACGAGGGACTAGAAATAGCTCTAGCCATTAGCACTAGCTAGCTACGGTACCAGTACAGAGTTGGTAAATTGTCTATACACATTCAACAATACAATATTGATGGAAACTTGACTATGACTGAATTTTATATAGACAATGTAAATAAACAATAAACGTCTACAAATATTACATTTGGTACAATTTCACATTAGATCAATATTCTGCTTACCTGATGTGGATCCATATGAGAAGAACAAGTTCATCTGACGTTGATTTAGGCTACCAAACGATGGTCTCCCGGTCGACTATAACTCAATGACCTTTCGATCATATTTCCCGGTCAACTATAACTCAATGACTTTTAGATCATATTTCCCGGTCAACTATAACTCAATGACCTTTCGATCATATTTCCCGGTCAACTATAATTCAATGACTTTTCAGTCATTGTTCCTGGTCAACTAGCTCTATAATCATGTTTTCATTTATCAGTCAACTATAATTCAGTGACTTTTTAACAATGTTGCTGTTTACTCGGTCAACTACAAATCGATGTTTAATCAATAATCAGGACAACTATAAATCAATGTTGTTCCAATGTACCCTTTGTTTCATCGATATTGCAATAGTGATTCAACGTTTATTTAGCATTGAGATTTCAATCTCAACCATTCTGATGATTGAGATGGAAAATCAATATCAATTCAATGCAAGCCCCCGCCCCTCGGCTTGAAGCAACGGCCCCGGTGGATGTAGGTGGATGTACTCCAGTCAACATTTACAAACTATCTCGCCCAATAATTTTTGTTCAATTCTCTAACCTGGCTCATACTAAGTTAAGGTTAAGTTAAGTTCTAAGTTTAAGACCAATCCGAAATAGGTAAACTAGCACCCCATTTATTTGCTTACGTCAATAAAAGTTGCCTGCAAATGTGCTTGCGGATACCAGAGAATGTCTAATATAGAGAGAACTGCCACTCTCGGGAAACTTCCGGGTTCTGAACTGGTTGAAGTTCCATGTGAGGGCGCTAACGAGTGAGTGCAGATTAGATGGAGATCTATGGAGCTATACCCCTCAAAATCCACTTTTCTCAGGATATAATTTTTTGTCTAGTAACTTGAATTCTGAATTCATAGGGGAGGCAAAAAAAATACACACTGCTGGCTGTTAGATTTTTTTAAAGTTGCCTTTTGGTTCTAAAAAGCTTTTGAAAATGTAATTGACGTCATACACATCGTATGACCAGAGCTAATGCTTTATGGCAAGCTCTGGTCACTTACTTTTTTCTCTCAGGGCATCGACAACACAGCTGACAGCTTAGGCTCTTCCTGTCAATACACATGCTAGAAAGAGTTTTGGCTTGCTAATGTTGTTGCTAATGTTGCTTATGCTCTGACATTCTGATTCCGCTTCGGATGCCATCAAGCGGGAGCTCTGGTCGTATCAGTCCTTCACTAACCAATCAGCATTCATTAGCAGAATGCTAGCGTGTTATAGGCAACAACAACTCACCCTGTAAGAAATCAAAAGGACATAAGTACTCGTTCATTCAACTTTCGACCTATAATCCATGTTGAACATGCAAAAACTACAATCAAGTCGGAGATTTCTCAACGACAATCAGGCAAAAGAGACAAATTTAGCCGTTTAGCTCCATAGACTGCCATTCAACATGCACTCGCTCGCGATCACTCCCAGTGGAACTCTGGTGGAACTGCAATCAAATTCGGTACAATGGGGCTTAATAGGGAGTGGCAAGGCTCTCCTTAAACAGGCTCTGACATTACATTACATTCTGAGCATGCGTATTAATACTTTTCCACCTCCAATGTACATAGCATTGTGAGAGAGGGGCTAGCCCCCTAGCCCCACCGCGCTCTCCTTTTTGCCGACTAATGTTGGCGCCAGAAAGACAGATAGCCAATCACATCTGAAATACGAAATGACGCTGTGGTGGGGCAACTGGCTCTCCGCCCCACTAGCATCAAATTTGTGTGATCTACTTTACATTACATTATATTCTGAGCATGCGTATTAATACATTCCCACGTCCAATGTACATTGCATTGTGAGAGAGGGGCTAGCCCCACCAGAGCCCCACCTTCACAATTAGCCTATGCTAACTCGAATCGGCAGAACGCAGTCTGAAGCAACAAGGCAGGGACCAATGAACATGAAATAAAATCTTAACACAAACGAATGAAACGAGACAATTTAAAAGGGCAATTGACTGCAAAACCGATTTTACCTTGTCATAATTGAATAACGACAGTTCGGTGGGTAAACTGAACATACCGTGAATATCAAAGTCCATTGACACCTCTTTCCTATTCAAATCGGACCGGTGATCGCCCTCTTATTGGCTCTGGTCTGTATCTTTGTCACGCCCTAGAATTTACATCCAGACCAGCCCGAGGTAGCGTCTATCTCCGATACTAGTTTAGCTGCGCGCTGCTCTGTGTAGGCTACTTATAAGGAATTACAAAGAAGAACGTTTTGAATTATAACAAGGATATTGAAAATGGACCACGGTCGTAAATGCTGTGTTCCAGCCTGTACAGGGAAGGCTAACACTCACAGTCTTCCCAAGGAGCCAAACATTCAACAGGCATGGCTGCTGATCCCGGCGAAGTTCGCTCAATCATTCATTGGCTCTGAACATTTCACCCAAGACAGTTTTGACAACCTTGGACAATTTCAAGCAGGATTTGCTAGGAAGCTGAACCTGGAAAGAGGTGCTGTTCCGACCGTATGCTCATTGCAACCGCAAGCTATAAGGACAGTATGATGTTGTGCTAACAGTTATTAGCAATGCTAACGTTTCCTGTATATAGCATACCAGGTAGAATGCTAAATATGTTTCTACACACATCAAATGAATGTCTAGCTAGACTAGCTGTAGTCGGCATTAGAAGGGAAGCTTTCGAAAAATAGCCAGAAAACGAACAGCAGTCTGGCTTGTTGCTAACGCCTGTCTTGATAATCTATTTGAAAGAACTGGAGAAAGGCAGGTTCTAGATACAGGATACGTTAGCATTGCTAGTAACTGTTACTAGTAACACCTAGACTGTAGGCATGTAAACAAGTTTGGCTTGCTAGTTAACGCAAGAGCATAGGTAGAATGTGTGATAATTTAGCCTAGTTTATTGGCAATAAGGCTAACGTTGATTCATGTTCCTGACTGTGTTTCATTCAAATAAATAACCTGTGTAATGAAAATCTACAATTCACGATGCATGTTTGTCCAGATCTTTGTCATGTTATTTTACAGCAAGATATCTAGAGCTAGCCTAGCTAGCTAACTGAAGCCGAGTAGAATCAGGATATGGTTTGGTTGCTAAGCTGTAGCCTAACGTTCTACCCACCCAAGTCAATCCAGTTTGCTTCAACAACAGAAGTGGAAACAAGTAATGTTATCATTTCAAATGATATATAGTCAATCTGTTGAAAACAGTGTTGTGAAGACACAATAGATTTATTTGCGCGTTTTTATTTCAAGTCTCCAACTTCGGTGTTTCAGCGAGTGCTGCTGTTGGCCGTGTTGCATTTTTGCTCCCAGCTTCACTCGTTGATAACCAACCAATCAGCGTGCAGCTTATCTAAATATTAATGAGCATACCATAAAAGGAGAAAAGCTAGTGTTTTTTCCCGGGAACATTTCAGAGGATCTGTCAGAGGGCATAGATCAGCACCCGGGCCATTTTCAACCCAAACGATGTTACATACCCTATTTGGAGACCTTAAGGAACAGTGTGAAATACCCCAAAAACCCAGTCAATTGGCCCTTTAAGAAGACGCTATATTCATAGATTAAATTATTTGAAGTAAAGAAAATAAAAAAATTGCAGTTATTTCTGTTGATAATAGGTGGGGCACTGCCCCACCTGCCCCTAATGACCAGTCGCCACTGCTTATTTCATGTGCATACATCATGAAATAGCTGTGTCGTCAAGCAGTTGCTCTAGAGAAAATGCGCTCTGCTACAGAGCCGGCAGTTCTCGAATCGATCTCACGGTACTTTGATGGCGACGTCACAGTGACGTGTCCTCGGCGCCGTCTCAAGTCGGACAAAAAGTCTAACCAGAATTCACTGTTTTAAGTCAGCCGCCTGCAGGCTGCAGCGCCGCATGAAGTCGGGTCATGTCGAACGCACCTATTAACTATGAGCCGAGCGCATTTTCTCAAGAGCAACTGCACGGGTTCAAGTGACGACACAGCTATTTCATGATTGGCCAGACTCACACACGACAACTTTGATGCGTGTTTTGTAATATTCGGACACCTTCAGTTTCGCCAACGATCAAAAAAGTTTAATTGAATTAAAAATGTGTTGAAGAAAGGTTTTTAGTCAGCCTCTTCACTAACGGAAAGACCAAGTTTAATTATAAATAAAGTAAAGTACATAAACATCGCTTGAACGGCCATGACTGACATCAACGCAGCAAACATCGAGAAGCTGGAATGTCCGACTTCACAGAGCCGTTTTCAATTCCTCCCCGACTGCAAGCGGCTACTCTCGCCGATCGTTTCATGCAGCCGCAGTCCATGTCGAACGCACCTATTGTTTCAAGTCAGCCGCCTGCAGCCGGCTGCAGCGCCGCATGAAGTCGAGTCATGTTGAACGCACCTAATAGCACATTATTCTGTGGTGTGGTGAACTTGAAACTCGTTTTTAATTCCACTTTATAGGATCTTTAAAATGAAAAAGCATTTCTGCAAATGCATTTTAATTTTCAAATTGTACATTTCAAATTGAATTTAGGTATTTATTTGCTGGGGCATATTTTGAAAATTAAATCTCAAATGTCTATTTCTTTTTCATTTTAAATAAGTGAAAGATTGAGCACTCTTGAAGAAGAAAAGTTAAATGCAAATAGGATGATTGATTACTAATTTCATTCATGAGTCAAATAATGCAGCCACATTCTTAAAAAAAAAAAACATTTCTGCAAATGCATTTTAATTTTGGTCACAATTTGCTTAACAGGCTCTGATTAGTCTATGTTTTTGTAATTGTATAATTTTTTATTATGCAAGAAAAAATACAACAAATAAGTATCCACTTACATTGCAAAGAAGATACATAAATCTAGTGCTGTCAAACGATTAAAATATTTAATCGCAATTAATCGCATTAATGTCATAGTTAACTCGCGATTAATCACAATTAATCACACATTTTATCTATTCTAAATGTCCCTTGATTTCTTTTTGTCCCATTATTTTTTCAAATTTTAATGCTCTTATCAACATGGAAAAGTGGTTCGGAGTGCTTCGTGCAAATATTTTTTTATTAAAAACAACATTGCAATCGCCTGGCTTTGAAGAGGGGGCGGAGAATTCGCATCAGCTGTGTGCTTGGCCATCAAGTGGTATTTCAGACTGGACATGTTGCAATGATAGCTCAGTTTACAACGACAAAACACACAGATCACTGGTCTTGTCAATAGAACCATTTGGCAACTCTTTAAAAGTAAACTTTCGATTCAGAATCTTATTGGCATCCATTTCAAGGATCTTGCGCTCGCCATCCACTCAAAATGTAACATTAGCCTACTACCAGAGAATAGCCGTAAACGGGCTCTGCTACTACTCTTTAGTAGCCTGGTCCTAACCAGACCCTCGTACATTTCATTTGTACAGAGGGTCTGGGATCTGTCCATTGACAAACGTTAACTTCCTTGAAGGCGGGTCCTCTGTTGAAGTTTAAAACTATTGGATCTGCCCAGGGACACTCTGATTTGCCATATCCAATCGCAAGCGTTCGCCTTAGCCAACTCCTTCACCACTACTGTAACGGAGCTAGCTGCCGTAGCTGGTAAATCAAACTTTTCCCGAACCCCGTGGGGAGGAGGGCCACAACATCATGGCCAAACTAAAGAAAGTAATATTCTTGCTCCGGATTTAACCTATGGATATTCGGCAGCGTTGCCACAACCGCAGAATAGCTTTGCTCGCATCTTTCTCCGCCGCCATTACTGAACTGCTCAAACTAGTGCACGACATTAACGTCATCATTCTCAGCCACTCCCTCTGTTCGCTGATTGGACCTACAAAAAATGTGTTTCTGGAAACCGACTTCAAAGTCAAGCTCCCAGACCTAGTACAGAAGCAAAATCCAAATTGAGCGGAAGTACGTAGGAGGGCACAGCCAGGCTAACTCTTTAGCCGGCTCGCAAGCCAAACAAGTGTGTGGCGTGCCTGTTGCTTTGTTTCCGGTCTAGCTAGATCCGGTGTTGTAGTTTTTTTTAATGTCGGCAGTTGTTGCAACAGCATGTGAAAAAAAACTACAAAGTTTGCTTTAAAAAATTAACGCCTTTAATTTGGGTTTGCGTTAACGCCGTTAATAACGCGTTAAACTGACAGCACTAATAAATACAAAAAATGCCAGATAATGCATAATTAAGTCAAAGTAAGTTATATTTCTTTAGGACAGCACATGTTTTCCCTGCTTTTGTATTTAAAATGTTGCATAAAGACATAGTGTACATGTTAAAGTCATTAATAAAGTGTGTGAAATTTGGCTTGGACAATGACCTCTTACATTTATGAATATGAAATTTACCCATCAAAATCAGTAGTTGGATAAAATAAATACAATCCGAATCAACATCTGGATTGATAAAATAAAAAATAACATCAAAGCTATTAATTGTTATAATATGACCTGTTATGTTATGAATATGACAAACCAAAGTAGACCAAAAGGATTTAGTATAAATACAATTGCAAAACAAATGAATGATAGTTTCATCCTCAGTAGCACAAAAAACACATTTAGGATCAATATTCAGTTTAAATATCTTATTCAAAAGGTGTGTCACTGGATATATCTTGTGTACAATTTTAAAGGACACTTCTTTAACTTTGTTGGTAATGCAAAATTTGTTAGAAATCTTCCAAACTTTCGTCCAGTCTACATCTTCAAATACAGAAGCCCAATAAAATCTTGAATTCGGAAGGGATGATGCACACACTAAATTCCGAATATATTTATTACAACAACTTTCTTTCATAATATTAAAAGTATATGGTTTTACAGGAGAATAGGAGCTCGAACCGAATTACGTCATCATCATGCGCATTGCTGTCAACATCTTGCAGCAGACTGGCAATGCACAATTGTTGTCTAGGGAAATATCTGATATTCCAGCGTATCACAAAACATAGCTGCATAACATTATGCGTATACGCTTCAGGTGGTATCTGTAAAAGGGCAGAGATGTTAAAATACTGATTAACAAAAATACTGGCTAACAAAGCTTGCTAGCTAGCTAATTACTGGCGCACGTAGACTAGCTATTTTACAAGTTCTGTAAAAACAAGTACTTAATCCAAGTTCTAATGATAGTTTTACCAAGTAGCATTCAAATCAGCAAGCAAATTGACCATGTGCCAGGTTGACGATAAAGAATTCAATGGACAACTGCAACATAGAGAAGCCCCTTGGTAAGCCGACCATTAGCATTTGCTAGCAGGCTATGTATGATTAACCTTTTTTTTCATGTATCCAACACGTGTATGTTTTTTCTCTCAGTCTCTCTAAAAAGTGTATGAAATGCAAACACTTCACAGCAGTACTTCTTATCAGAGCTGGAGATGCATTTTGCAGGTACCGCAACCAGTTTATTTTCACTTCTAGACTCATCCAAGGGGTTTATTGAATATGTTTCGTATTGGTAATTCTTTTTATTTTTTTAATTTATTTTTACCAGGGACTGTTTCAAGGAGTACTTTGTACACAAATTTCGGGCCATGCTGGGGAAAAATCGTACAATATTTCCTGGGGAGAAGGTAGAATGATTTTTATTTGGTGTGCTTCCCACAATTGTAGTGGTAACCAGAATGCATGAGTTGTGACTGTTTGTTGTAGGTGCTCCTTGCTATATCTGGAGGGCCATCATCTTTTTCCATGTTGGCACAAGTTCAGGAGGTAAGTCAGTAAATCTCTGGGAACATGTAGACCTAATGTAGATATACATCTCAATCTTGGTTGTTATTGCTACAGTGTTTGAATTCTCTAGTTTTTATGTCTATGAAATTGTATTTGTCTGTTAGGGCTTGAGTCGAGAAGCATCTAAGAAGTTGAGATTCTTCCCAGGGATTGTCTACATTGATGGTAATCAATAGTGCACCGTCAACATAATAATTAATTTAAATGTATGAATAACAGTTAAGTACTTACACCACCAATGGGTGCAGCATGTTCATTACTTAATGCATCCAACATTGCCTTTTTTCCTGAAACTAAACACTAAAACCTTTTTTTGGGGGGGGGGGGGGGGGGGGGGGTTAAACTGGTCCTGGCTTTGATTCTGCCAAGTCTTTTCAAAGAGTACATTTAGAAAATGTATTGATAAATCAATTTAAGATGATTGCTCTCCATTGTTTCTATTTTGAACCACCTATTAACACATTTGGGCATGTTAACGTGTCACAGAGAATTGCATCTATCCTATGAATTGTAATGTAGTAAAGGCTGAAATTGCGGTGTTTAAAAGGATCCCCTGGTAAGTGACATGCCTGTGTGTGATCTTTATGTAATTTTGGTGTGGTTTGTGTAATACTGATTTTACCAGAGGGAGGAGCCACTGGCCAGAGTCTGGAAGAAAGGGCAAGTTTTGTACCCCAGCTGGAGGCTGTCTTCAAAGCTACTGGCTACCCCTACCACATAGTCCCATTAGAGCAGGTGAGCTTTTAATCAACACTGACATTCAAAAAGGCCATATAACTGCATTCAGCAGTAATATGTTTGAAGCTGTGATGACTATCAACAAATCCATCAAGGAAGGAGAAGGAATGTTTAAAAAATGGTGGCTTCCATTGCTCTAGGTTCTCAGTTTGCCCATGTCAGTCCTAGAGGTTGGGACACCGGCCCCAGACAGGGCTGGGGGGAGCTACAAAGCTGGAGTGGACCAGTATATCCAAAAGCAGCACCAGAGCCCAGGCCCTGCCCATCCCCAGGTTCACCTATCACATCTAAATTTTAAAGACGGCAAGAGCAAGGACCCTGCCCTAGCCACACCTGACTCCGCCCAGAGCCAGGCACTGCAGAGGCTGTTTGCGTCCATTAAGACTCTGACAGCCAGAGAAGATATGCTGCAGACCCTCAGGTTACAGTATCAAATATAACTAGCAGGATGTTGTATGCAGTGTTTCCCACACATAGACAAATTTGTGGCGGTGCGCCACAGAATCAACAACATCCGCTACATATTGCGTTTTGTTATATATATGCTATTTAAAACACGCAGCAAATTCGTTCAGCTGCATTTCTGACCCCAAAAAATTGCTTTCTAATCTGTGGGAAATACTGGTATGAGTAGCTCATGCCAACACATTGCACATGCACAATGTAGTAAACATTTTTCAAGGATCTCTTGCGTTTAGAATGATTTTGTTTGCCTATACTCCCCATGTAATGTATGTTTGTTGTATTGCTTTGGAAATATATCAAGCCTGTGCATATAACATACACATGACTGCTGGAAGTGCTGTTTAGTGTAAATAACATGCTGTTTGTCTGTGCCCAGGCAGCACCTGATCTTGTATGTAGCCAGGTCAGAAGGCTACTCTAAGGTAATGCTGGGGGACAGCTGCACCCGTCTGGCTGTCAGGCTGCTCAGCAGCATCTCTCTGGGACGAGGTTCTGCCCTCGCCATGGATACGGTGAGGAGAGGGTAGCTCTTAGTCTAGCACGTAGAACTTTAACATCACTTGGCTCTGTGTTTCCAAATCAAATCGGCCTTTACAGAGACATACTGCAAATATATTGTTCTTGTGTCATACTGTTTCTCTGTGTGTGTGTGTGTGTGTGTGTATGTGTGTGTGCGCACGCATATTCAGGGATATTCAGACACCCGCTATGGAGATGTGGTCCTTGTCAGGCCCATGAGAGACTACTCTTCTAAAGAGATTGCCTTCTACAACCGCATGTTTGGTGTCCCTACTGTTTTCATCCCTGCTCTTGACACCAAGGTGAGACGGAGAGGGGGTACAGAAATTGCTAGAGAAATGGGAGAGAGGCACAGAGAGTCAAAAGCAGATGTTGCCTCTTCTGGGTAATAAAACACTGGTAATCTCCACAAGCCTTCTGTGGGATAAGGTTGAGAATGTCTCCATCATGAATCTGTCTAACATGTGGAATGTATTATTTGTACTTGTGCAGGTACCAGACAAGGCCAGCATCCAGCGACTAACGGAGAGCTTCGTCACCAAACTTCAGGCTGACTTCCCTGCCACTGTCAGCACCATCTACCGGTTAGTTTTGGCAGTACTCCTTAGTCGCTAGACTTCCATCATCATCATGATGAGAATTATGGATGATCTTAAATTGATACTGATACATGCCTGTATGTTAACAGGACTGGTGAGAAGCTCCACACAGCCTGCCCCCCTCAGACATCCTGTGTGGACCACACTGCCAAATGTCTGCTGTGTATGTGTGCCTTGGACACTACTGTGGGTGAGTCACATTTTCCACATTCTCCAAGAGAACCTGCTTACTTGGCCACTCTGAATGGACATTGTCGTGGCAGGCTAATACAGTGTAAAAAATGGCTCACTGTCTTGGCATGGACTCTTCCCTCTCTGTAGAACAGGCCTCAGCCTTCCAGGCCACTCTGATCTCAGAGCAGCTTTCTCAGAGGAAGGACCCAGGTCTGACTTTGTCACCTCCAGCCCCTGTCTCAGGGTCGTCTTCTGCATCACCAGGCCAGTGCTGCTCCTCGGCAGGCTCCCTGAGAGAGGGCTGTGGCTCTGGGGAAGTCTGCTGCTCCTCCTCCAGGTCAGTATGGCTCACAGAGCTGACTACTCTGACATCTCTTTGACCCCTCCAGTCTGCTAATCAGATGGCTTTTTCAGGTTGCCAGATGTGGACGTGAAGAGCCTGTTGTGTTACAGCTGTCGGCTAACCGTCAAAGACATGGTACGTGGAAGCAGATTCATTACCGTCGTCTGTCAGCCTGTTGCTGTCAAAAGATTTGTTTTGAGAAAAATTGACAGTGGTCAGTTTCTTGGTCTCTAGATGTCTGTAGAAACTCTGCCGCAATACATCCTGTCAGAGGCTGAGAGGAGGGAGAGAAGGTAAGGTCCTGTTATAACAGATGGACTGCTCATATAGATCACTATGGTTTGCTTTTTGTAACATTATTGTTCAATTGATACATAAACCCTTGCTAAAACCAGTAATTGACAACCTAAGTTCTTATACTGTTGGACTACATAATTGTTGTCCATGTCCCAGTCATTCGACTGGGACGCGATGTAATTTAACGACATTACCCATAACTTTGTTTTCCCATTAAACCCCACCTGTGTTTGATTTCTGTATAGGTCTAAGATGAAGGAGGAAATTAGCGAGTTTCTGCTGGAAAAAAATGAAGATCTGTACTGATAACCTCCTGCCTACTTACTTTCATGCAACCTTTATTGTTTTTAGGTCTTGTGTTCATTGTGTCTCATTTGAAGGTTTTGCTCCATGGGGCTGAAATGGCGATATCAGGATTTTAACTGCCTTCAAAATAATAAAGCTGCTTTAAATAAATGAGTGAGTGTTCAATAATCATCTGGTATGATCCAGTGCATCGTTCGCCAGTATTGCAGGAATAAGAACAGTCATTTATTTGTACAAATAAACAATCTTTTCATTGGTTTAGTAGTAGAATCACATTGTGTTGGAAACAAATGTAGGTAATTTTGACATGATGCGTGACAAAGTGACGCGAAAGTGAGTCTATATGGTCACAGGAACATGCCATAGCCCATATGTAGAACACAACTGAACCTTTAACAATGTATTTGACTCTACTGTAGTCTTTTTTTCACGTACGTTTGTGCATAGAAACGTGTGCATTTGGTGGCAACAAACAGCTGGACAAAAAAATTAAGGCACAATGACAAGTCTTTAAGAATAGTATAGTGTCACAATTGTACAATACATTCTAGCAGTGTTTTCCTGATATAAATCTAGGTTGAATCTATGATGGTCACTTCATTTCATATATTCAACCTATACTTGAAGATATTACATGAAGGTATTCCAGTATATAGGTGTTGTAGGGATTGTCATAATTGTAAGACATTCAGTATGAATCCAGCTCTTAGCCGAACAGTTCCTGTCCTTAGGATAACAGAAATGTAAATTCAACTAACTCCACAAAAGTGTTTTCAAGTCATGTCAGTCTTCAGCCCTCCTCATTGGCAATTCAATTTGTAAACAATTTTCAGTAAAATGTAAAGCTATTGCTGAATAGGTACTATAATATAGTGTTAAACACTGCTTGGTGCTTTTAGTCTATTTTAAGTATCTGTCATCTTTAGTCAGACTTGTTGATATCCAACACATCGGGATCTTGGTTCATCATGGAGTGTGAGCAGTAGGATTTCTTCAGAGGGCATAGTGTTTGACTCAATGCTGGTGGACAGAATCCAGCTTAATAGCTTAAGGTAATGTTTCAAACTAATTTCATTTTCAGACGGCATGGTTAAGACAACATAGCCATTGCATTGCAAGTCAACTGTCTACATGTCTGCCATAACAGACTGTATGGAGGCCCAACATAGACAGTTAAACAGTATCAAAACTGTATAACTATGACCTTAACACCCCGACCTTTGCACTTGACATCCAAGAGGAGTTAGCTCACAGTGGGGTTACCAGAGCCAGAAAAGACAGCTGTCAGTTTGCCCAACCGTCGGTTCTAGGGAAAGGTCCACTGCTTGGAAGACCGAGCCCCAGATAGAGGTGCATTGCCTCAGCTTCCTAGCAGCCAAACAGAGGGCTAGTGTCGGTCCCTGTCCCTTTGGTTGTCTCTTGTCCATTTAATCATGGTCTCTGGTGAGCGGTAGAGGAAGATGAGTTTAGAGTAGAGCTCCTCCTCCAGCTCCAGCTCTCCAGTCTCCCGGACCAGGAAGATGTCTGTGCAGAGCTTCAGGATGCGGTCCACACAGGGCAGCTCCTCAAACATGATGGAGTGTGAGATTTCGCTGAAGAACCCACGCACAAACTTCCCAATCACCAGCACCACTGATACGTACAGACCCATGATTCTGCAAGCAGGAGATTCAGGAGTGAACTACAGCATATTCTCAGCTTGAAAAGTATCAGAACTAACCTCTTTACCCTATATGTTCCATTTAACAGCTTGGATATTCTTAAAAATAGAATCCTTACCCATATCCTGCAAGGAAGCCCAGACTAGGTGGGCTGACTTTGTCATTGAAGATGATCATAGGCAGGACACCACAGTTATCTGAGGTGGGGAGGCAGTCAGCAATGCTGATGTCCCACCACTCCTGATTCCCACTGCCGTTCAGGGACCGGTCGCTCTTCAGAGACAGCGTCACGTCCTGGAAGCTCTCCTCGTCAGCTGGTGGACATTGTAAACAAACAAAAATGTGTGATTTCTATACATTAATAAAAAAGTATATTTCTGACTATTACATTTCCAACTCAGAACTCTAATCACATCAGTAATAGATGCATGTCCTTCTCCTCCACCCTCCCTCCCATCGTCCTTACCCTCATACAGCTGGCTAACAGGCTTGGCTTCAGCTCCGTTGGGGGCTCGGATGTAGTTGGGGAACATGTGAGGCACACGTCTAGGATAATACAAAATACAGTATATCAGGATTATACGCCCCCAAAAAGCCACATATAGCTTGTGGAGCTTGTGGAGGTTTTAGTTTTTTATTTTATTACAAAACCATTCTTTTTAGTTTTTCTTCTCTTCAATTTTTCGAAATATATTCTCTCCATCCATACATCGCTTGTCACTCCTTTATGAAAATAATTCTTGCAATCATTCTATAACTATTTTTATGAACATATCTCATCCATTTTTACATCTTTCTCTTCACTCTCCCTATGCTTCTGTCACTTTTCAAATTATTCTGTGCATGCTTTTTATAAATGTACAGTATTGAACATTTGATATTGAAAATAGAATTTCTTTCCTTAATTCTTGTATCGCTTTTAAAAATTCTGTCTTGCCTTAAGAGACCACACGCCACAGGTATATACAGACACATACCAAATATTAAAAGTCAAACCTACACTGGGTCTGTGCGGTTCCCTAAAAGCAGAGAGGCCAGGTCTGCTCTGACTGGGTTGCCAGGCGTAAGGTCAATGGAGTGTTTGTCAAAAGTGTGCTCCACTGTGCCACCTTTTCCCAAGTCCCTAAGACACACACAAACACAGATGTTTAAGGATAAAATGTTAAAAGTACAAGTTTGCTCACCTCTGCCTTCACACATACACACACACACACACACACCTCTGGAAGGTCCAGGCCAGCCTCAAGGTCATGTCTACAGGGCTGGCCAGCAGCTCCTTGATGACCTCCTGTCTGCTGGGCGGGCTGATCCTCCACACTGAACCTGAGCTGCCCTCAATCTTGGCTGTTACTATGTCCTCATAGCTGTATAGGGTGATGAACTGCATAGCCACCTGCAGGGCCCACACAAACAGTAGGAGAATTAGCAACAACATAACCATGTACATCCAGTAACTGTTTGGTTGGACAGCAACCAAGAAAAACAAGCGGAACTGGTTAATGCAGGGGATGCAAGACCTAGCAACTCGTCATCAAGCTTCAGGGCACACCTTCCTAATAGGGCAGGGTATATAGCAGGGATCCTGGCACTTGTATTGCTAGTGTGACACAGATGTTCTCGGTCTCTTGCAGCCTCCGCCTCTCCGGTCTCCTGCGGGTTGTCTGACTAGATACAATATCCGATCTTACTGATTCCAAGGTGGAAGGGATGGAATCTTTGGCTGACTGCTTGGGGAATGAGGGCGCAGACGTCCCTACTGCTGGAGGATCTAAACCTCGGAGGAATTCTCGACTGGCAGTGAGGCAGCCTGTTCTGCTCGACAACTGGCCTGTTCTGCACGGTCTTTCGCTCGTTTCCCGTCTGCTGTCCGTGGCTAAATGGGTTCCGGCGCTGCCCGATGTTGTGCGTTTGGAGGACGGTTGTTGTTCCAATTTGTTTTTTTGGGCCGTGCTTTGCGAGCACTGGAACGGGTTGTCGTTTTTCTACAACGACGAGTTGGAGACCTCGAGCTGTTGTTGTTTTGTTTTTTTTACGCAAACGAATGGTTCAGTGAGGCTTGGTCCGTCGAAATCGAGTGGCTGGCTGTGATTGCAAATCCACAGCACTGTTTGAACTGTATCCCATTGTTATTGCCTGTCTATTGTGAGGTTAACACTGGTGCAGGAAGAGGATTATTGTGTTCTGTGACAATCAGGCCACAGTAAACATCATTAATAAGGGTAGGTCATCTGTGGCGGTGATCAACAAGTTGATGAGACATCTGACCTGGACGTGCATCACGGGCAACTTCATTCCCGGGTTGCTCAACAAAGTGGCTGATGCTTTGTCCCGCTTGAAATTTCAGGAGTTCCGAGCTTTGTGCACGGAGCGTTCCGGTAGGCCCAGTTAGATTGCCTGGGACGCTGGAGGGCTACATGAAGGTAGCCGCTCGTTACATGCGAGCAGGCATGGGCAGGGGTACATTCAAATCCTTCGATTGTGCTTGGGTGTATTTCTGTTCCTTCTGCTACGCACTCAGTACGCCCCATCATCCAGTGAGCGTGCCCGTCATATGTGCATACATCGTTCACTGTTTCACCGCCCGGAAGCTTCAGCCGTCTACAATCAAGGCAGCTATAGCCATGTCTATGAATGCCAGTGACGTTCTGGAAGGCCAGAGGAGGATGGCTTCCTCGCTCCCCTAAAACCTAATAACTTTAAGCCTTTATGTTATGTATTGTATACTGCTGTCAAGAGATAAAAATATTGTATATGTATTATATTATAATCGCAATTAATCGCATAAATGTCATAGTTAACTCACGATTAATCACAATTAATCACACATTTTATCTATTCTAAATGTCCCTTGATTTCTTTTTGTCCCATTATTTTTTCCAATTTTAATGCTCTTATCAACATGGAAAAGTGGTTCGGAGTGCTTCGTGCAAATATTTTTTAAATTGAAAACAACATTGCAATCGCCTGGCTTTGACGAGGGGGCAGAGAATTCGCATCAGCTGTGTGCTTGGCCATCAAGCGGTATTTCAGACTGGACGTGCTGCGATGATAGCTCAGTTTACAACGACAAAACACACAGATCACTTTAGTCTTGTCAATAGAACCATTTGGCAACTTTTTAAAAGTAAACTTTCCATTCAGAATCTTATTGGCATCCATTTCGGCGTCTCGCGCTCGCCATCCACTCAAAACGTAACGTTACTACCAGAGAATGTCTGATATCCGTAAACAGGCTCTGCCACCACTCTTTAGCCGGCTCGCAAGCCAAACAAGTGTGTGTGGCGTGCCTGTTGTTTTGTTTCCAGTCTAGCTAGATCCGGTGTGGTGTTGTAATTTTTCTAACGTCGGTAGTTGTTGCAACAGCATGTGACAAAAACGACAAAGTTTGCTAGGCCAAAGAGCGTTAATCGCACAATAAAAAAAGTGACGCCTTTAATTTGGGTTTGCGTTAATGCCGTTAATTACGCGTTAAACTGACAGCACTAGCATTGTATGATCAGGCAGTCAAACAGTACCATGTAGAAATGTTACATGTTAACTAAGAAATGTTTAGTCAGGAGACTGACAGGCGTATTGTGCTGCGCACGTGAACAACAAGCGTCAATGTCTCTGTCAATATTGGGACATCGATATTCGAGGAGGGTGAGTTGAGGCTGTGCCTCAGTTGAATGTCGAGGCAGTGCCTCAGTTGGGAATCAAGGGCCTCAGTGAAGTAGAGGCAGTGCCTCAGTGAAGTAGAGGCAGTGCCTCAGTGAAGTAGAGGCAGTGCCTCAGTGAAGTAGAGGCAGTGCCTCAGTGAAGTAGAGGCAGTGCCTCAGTGAAGTAGAGGCAGTGCCTCAGTGAAGTAGAGGCAGTGCCTCAGTGAAGTAGAGGCAGTGCCTCAGTGAAGTAGAGGCAGTGCCTCAGTGAAGTAGAGGCAGTGCCTCAGTTGGGAATCAAGGGCCTCAGTGGGGAATCGAGAGCCTCAGTGAAGTAGGGCAGTGCCTCAGTGAAGTACAGGAAGTGCCTCAGTTGGGATGTCAAGGCAGTGCCTCATATGTTTATTGTATGCACCTTCCAAGCAAATTCCTTGTCTGTGCAAACTTTCATGGAGAATAAATCCCTTTCTGATTCTGATATCTGATGGAGGTGGGGAGTTGATTCCACCATTGGGGGGCCAGACAGGAGAAGAGCTTGTGTTGGGACCGGGCACTCTTGAACCGTGGGACCTCCAGACGGTTGTCAGAAGAAGACGAGTGGCGAGTGGGGGTGTAAGACTGGAGCATAGACTTGATGTAGTCGGGTGCAGTCCCGTTCACTGCTTGGAAGGTCAGTACCAGGGTCTTGAATCTGATACGGGCCGTGATGGGAAGCCAGTGGAGGGAAATGAGGAGCGGGGTAACATGGGAGCGTCTGGGTAGATTG
This sequence comes from Hypomesus nipponensis, assembly GCF_054491055.1. Taxonomy (NCBI): domain Eukaryota; kingdom Metazoa; phylum Chordata; class Actinopteri; order Osmeriformes; family Osmeridae; genus Hypomesus; species Hypomesus nipponensis. The sequence continues at coordinate 18,537,634 of NC_140379.1, read as the reverse complement.
AAGACCAGGCGGGCTGCCGCATTCTGAATCCTCTGGAGAGGGCGGATTGCACATGCTGGGAGACCGGCGAGCAGTGAGTTGCAGTAGTCCAACTTAGAGAGGACAAGTGCTTGGACTAGCAGCTGGGTGGAAAGCTCAGACAGGTATCTCCTGATCTTCCGGATGTTGTAGAAGGTGAATACACAACCTGGAGACAGCAGCAATGTGGGCTGTGAGGGAGAGCTCATCATCCATGGTCACCCCAAGGTTCCTGGCAGAGGATGAAGGGGTCACCATCGCAGATCCCAGGGTGATTGAGAGATTGTGGGAGATGGAGGGTTTGGCCGGGATGAGGATTTCTGTTTTGGCGAGTTTCAGCTGGAGGTGGTGCTTGGTCATCCAGGCGGAGATGTCTGTGAGGCAGGCCTCAATCCTAGCTGAGATCCCCGGATCAGTCAGGGGGAACGACAGATACAGCTGCGTGTCGTCAGCGTAGCAGTGGTAGGAGCAGCCGTGGGAGGTGTTGATTGATCCAAGCGAGGTGGTGTACAGGGAGAAGAGGAGGGGTCCAAGGACAGAGCCCTGTGGGACACCAGGAGAGAGCTGGGGGGGGCCTGACACATTTACTTCAGTTAGCATAACAACTGTCACTCACTCGCGTCACACACACAGATACAGCTCGGGACGCGTCTGCTGAGCACACCTGTGAGGGTAAATATGGCGAACACAACACTCATATTAGTCACATTTCCTAGCACCTTCATGGGCTCCACATACGAGCGGCAGTCTCGTACATTTGTCTCATGTGGATTTTTGTTGGGGATTGCGCTCGCTGCTCTCTGCCCGGATGTCGAGACGGTGTCTTAGTTGGGTGCTGCAGGGAGCCGCTGCGAGCGCAACCATATGCCAAATCAAATGTTACAATAATATATTGTATCGTGTGGAATAAAGTATCAAGTAAACAACACTACTGAGTCCTCCTGCCTGAAACAAGAGGAGCTGGTTCCTGCAGGGGACGCGAGACCTAGCGCGTCATTAGCAACTCGTCATCCCACATCAGGGCACACCTTCCTAATAGGGCAGGGTATATAGCAGGGATCCCGGCACTTGCATTGCTAGTGAGACACAGACGTTCTCGGTCTCCTGCGGCCTCCGCCTCCCCGGCCTCCTCCCTTTATCTGGTCTTCTTTTCTTCTTTCTCAGGCGGAATGCATTCACTGCTCTCTGCCAGGATGTCGAGATGGTGTCTCAGGAGACAGTGTCTCACTTGGGTGCGGCAGGGAGCCGCTGCGAGCACAACCATATAAAGTATCAAGTAAACTACACTACTGAGTCCTCCTGCCTGAACCAAGGAGCTAGTCACAAAGCTAAAGTAACCTGTGGAGCTAGCAGAGAGACTATCAAGGCAACAAGTAATACTGTGCTAGCTAGGACAACCAGAATAACAGCTATTGACAGGTTGGTTCCAGCACACAACACTATAAGCAAATTCTAAAGGAAGGTTTGGGTTAAAAGGTTTACATACAGCGTTGTCTCCAAAAACAGTGGTGAGGTTGTCGTAATCCTTCTCTGTGAAGGGCTGGATGGACTGCTGCTGGACACTCATGGTGAACAAAGGCTACACAGGGACAAGAGACATTCAATATTCAGAACCAGAATTTGTCATTGGGGCAGTTGTTACTAAGATTGGATCTTGTGAGAATGCCATCCAAGGGGGATGGTATGACCTTACCTCATACCCTCCCAGTTTGACAGTGACTGTGACGTCCACAGGATGGTTAACCACGCCCACAACTGATCTGACTAATGAGATGAAGAGGAGCGGAAACCAGATGATGCAAATGAGGAAGAAAATGATGAGCCCGCCCATCCCATACTTGACAATCTTCTTCTTCTTCTGGCCTTTAGGCTGCGGGTATTTCTGAGGGGACAGGGGAAGCAGCTATTCAAACCACTGAGGTATTATCATGTATCATCAAGTAGCAAAACTGGTTCCGACAGCACTGATAAAAAGTGCCAATGTATGTCACCTTCTCTGTCTCTCGACTGCATTTAATGATGAAGATGTTAGCATAGATGTCCTCCACACACATCCAGTTGGAGAGGGACAGAGTGGTATCAGTCCAGACCCAATCCATCACAGCACGCAACTCCACCAAAAATGGAACCAACCGGAATCTTAGAACAAAAATATGTATATATAATTATATATATGTACATCACAGTCATACATTTGTTTCTATGGTTACCCACCAGTCAGACTACATGGAGAGAGCTGGATAGACATGGGGACAGACTCACCCTTGGAAGAGGAAGAGGTTGAGGTGATTGTACTTCTTGGTAAGGAAGTTGCCTAAGATACAGGTGGGGTACCCACAGCGGATCTGATAGGCTGAGAGGCCAAAGTAAATACACTTGACAAAGTACCAGAGTTGGGCCACCGAGTTTTGACTAAACATCCTGCAAGAGAGAGAGAAGAAACTCATACCTGGAACATATGTTACAATCTGATCACTTTTCTATAAAGCTGGACCAGCTACAGGATAATGTGTCAAGGGCAATTTATCATACATATCTGGTCAATGCATGGAGAACCAAAGTTAAAAGAGCGCTGAAACAGGCTCATTAGGATGCTATACTCCATCAACATAGACTTACAGTAAAGTCGCCAGAACTGGTCATAGAAAAACATTTGTGATTGTAATGTATGGAAAACCTTTTGGGGACAGTAAGACAAGCAAGTTCAGCTATTATTTAGCAGAGGCAGCTGCTAATGCAGTAGCTGGTTTAACGTTAAGACAAAACAAGTATGCTATCAAGTTACTACAGAAGTGATTTAGCCATTAGGATTTAGTTACAGTGGGCTACAAAAGTACACAAGAACAATTAGCTAAACTGTATCCATACTACTGACGTCAGGGCAATCAGACAGCTACATGACAAATGTTAAATTCACATACACAGTTTGGTTTCAATGGAGTATTGTCAGGCAGTAGACAAATGGATATCGAGGAACTGTAATGAAATCGACCAAGTTCTGATTTTTTACTTCTTCTCCCTTTATGATTTGCTTGGTTTGGTGTGTCAAGTTTTGACTCTGGGTAACTTTTATTCAGTCTTGTTCTGCCAGATGCATTTGCTCAGTTGATGATGCTCCTGTTAGTGTTTATTTCTTGCTGTGTTGGCTGGAAGACACCCTACCCCCACCACTCCTATGCTAAAGATGAGCTAAAGTTAAAAAATGTAAACTGCTTTTTCCTTTGGGAATAGGCGGCAGAATCCAAACGGCATTCTAGAGCTTTGAGCAAAAACATCCTTGCATGCTCTCTGCTAAACAAAACTTTTGGAATTATAGGTAAAGAAAAGTCACAAAGATAGGGGCGTTTCTACACGGGGGCCTACAGGGACCAGTGGGCCTGTAAAAATGTGCCTGCCCCCCCCCCCTTTTTTTTAAACACGTTTTTCTTCTTCTAGTAGTCATCATGAAACGAGGAAGGGACATTGCAGCCTTTTTGCCCCAGTGAATAAAAAAGTTGGAGAAACATATCAACGTATTGAGAGAGCTGAGGAGCTGGAAGAGGGAGATTCAGAGCCGTTTGTATGATTTTAATTTAAAGCATAATTAAAGTATTTAATGTTTAAATATAATTTGTTTCCGTTTTTTAATGTGCCCCTCTGATTAAACACTGGCCCCCCCCTTGGCCCCCCCAGTAAAAATTGTCTCGAACCGCCACTGCACAAAGACGTAATGCATTCCGGTCTCCAAGGCACTTAATACGGTGGGAGAGAAGTTCTGGATAATGCAAAATAATGGCAACAGATTTCAGCACCACTGCCTGGACCATTGTAGATTTCGCAGGGCCTCTTTTCTGTGAGCAAACTACTTAACTTTGTTTACATGTGCCATTCACATGGATTAAGTGACTGACATAAACACGTCCGTTTAACAACGTCAAACTTTCTGTTGGCATACTGACATTATGTGGTGAGGAATGTGTCACATTATATACTCTGACACTGCTAAGACATTAAAAAAGCAGAATTTGAGCTTAAATCATTGAGGAGTCAAAGCAAAATACCTTACATACAAACCACCTTGTTTCTTCACAGAGAAAACAATAACCTGGAAGTTTATAGTGGAGACAGCTGGATGACATAGAGAAAATATTTTTTAATGGAGCTGAGATCAGCTCACTGTTCTTCAAGGACAAAAAAAACACCAACTGAATTCAAAACAGGAGATATGTATTAGTGAATGAAGATAAACTTCCCAAACATCTGTGAAAAATCAGCAGATTACACAGTTTATCAGGACAAAGATGGGAAGGTCCAATCTTCTATCCAATCTTATATTTTTGGAATTGGTCATCAACACAAATCTATATTCAATCATGTATCTGGTTGTTTGTGTATTTTTGGATTGTATTGTAGTATTTTTCCCCAGTACTACCCAGTCACAGTCCAATGGCTGACCTTCGCCCTTTCCTACCTCTCAGTGACTGCAGGGAGGATGAAGAACATCCAGAGGTGGATGCCCAACACCAGGAGGATCTGGAAGATCAGCTTCCCCAAGACGGTCTTCCTCAGATAGAGAGCTCGATCAATGATCATGGTGCTGAACTGGATCAGCAGCATTACCAGGAAGGCTTCAGGAACCTGGTCCTCAGACAGGGTGGAAGCGATGTCTGCTGCTGCCGAGTGTTTCTGAAAAGGGATTTTGGTGGACATTTGTCTATGAAATAGGCAGATAATTTAGAGTTGTCTTTCTTGAGTTGTATTAGCTTGCAAGCTAGGTCCATTCAATCATCAGCAAAAATGCTTCTAAACCAATGTGCATTGAGCCTTTCTCTTTGTTGTCTTTTCAATGCTCTGCCTGTGTCTCATAGACTAATTAGTGCTGTGTCCATATACATGGTCATGAAGGTCCCCCTCCAGTCAGGGACCATGGACAAGATAGGAACACACAGAGCCATGGTTGTCTCCCTCTCCTGTGCATGCTCGATTAAGGACTGCTCAACAATAAGGCACACACAGTACACTCTGTTTCAACAACAAGCACTGTATTTTCCACTGCACACACAGTGAAGCATTGGGGATTTCCAATACAGGGATGAAGACAGAGACACAGATGGACGGTTAATAGAAGACTCACAAAACACAAGATGGCTGAAGTTTTGTGGCAGCCCTAGGAGTGAATACCAGAGATGTTAGTGCACATGGTGTGGCTGTCCACCTGAGGTCCCTGAGCTGTATAAAATGTCTCTCACCCCGAAGGCCCAGAAGCCGAAGACGATGATGATGAAGTCAATGACATCGGTGAGGAACATGAGAGCGTAGACGTCGGTAGCAGCTTGGTACTCTGCATGCAGGATGTCAGAGAAGAAGCCCTGGACTGGCTTATACACACTGCGAGCTCTGCAGGGGATACATTACTAAATCATACTCAGCTCATATGAGTCAAAATCACATTCCAAATTGTATTCCATTAGACATTTCAAGTGAAGCATCACTAATACTGTACAAGAGAACAATGATGAACAGTGAACATACCCAGTAATGAGGAAGTGTCTGATCTTTTCTCCTATCACCTTCAGTCTTTTACTGGCTGCCTCTTTGCGTTTAGACTTCTGCTTTTTCTTTGAATCCTTACTCTCTGTGGAATCTGTCATAACAATAGAACACCAGAGTGTATTAAAGGTCACATGACATGAAAACTTCACTTTAAGTTATTTAACATTAATATGAGTTCCCCTAGCTTGCATTTGGTCCCCCAGTGGCTAGAAATTTAGGACATAGGTGTAAACAAAGCCCTGGGTATTCTTCTCCGCCGTTTTGAAAATCCCCAATTGTTACGTAACAATAGGGAAGGTTACCTCCCCTCTCTCTGCTTTGCCCAACCAGAGAATCTGGTCCGCCCATAAGCAAATGAGCTACGACCGTGCAAGTGTTTTTAGCCTCAAGAGACATCATGGCTTGCAAACGAACGAAGCATTACATTTGCTCAGTTTGGATGTACAAAGGAAAACAAAAGTTTACAGTTCTTTCATCCGAGCCTTCCCAAAACTTTCCAAGGTGTTGTATGTCTGCGCCAAACATTTCAGCCATGACTGTTTCCTCAACTTGAGCTACAAACCTTGACCTTGCTGAAATACAATTCTGGATCAGTTCAAACTCTCCATGGTCCAGCTACAAACCTCAGACAAGTAAGTTAACCAATGCTATATAATTTTTTTGCTTTACTGTATATGGTTACCAAGCTTGCTACCCTTAGAATGTGGCTGTAACATTAGCTCTGCAGCTAACAGCTGAGTTACTGTTGTTAATGTAAAGGTAGATAGCATCAAGTATGTGTGTGAATACACATGCTGTAATGTGAGTGTTGTACACTTCTTTGTTATTTGGATAACCGTTCTGCTGTTGGTGTTATGGTGCGCACAATATCCGCCTTTCCCCTCATACTATGAGTGTGCACCTCTGCAAACCAGGGTGATCAGATGAGAATGGCTAAATTCAAGGCATCTTACAGCAACGGGGCTACGAGCCATTGCGATACATCCATTGTAAACATTAACGCATGGTGCCACCTCTCTCCACCTCATTAGCATTTAAAGCAACAGACACAGAAACAGCGCGTCTTGAGGAAAGCTCATTGAGGGACTGCTCGTAGTGGCTGTAATTATGCACCAAGGCTGAATTTCGGGAAAGAGACTTCAGATACAGTATTAGGGGACCACTAAGGCCTATATAAAAGCATTCAAAAACAGCACATCACGTGACCGTCCATCTGTCCATCCATCCTTCCATGGTTTGCTGACCTTTGCTTGGTTGTCTTTTCTTCTGGAAGCGCATGAAACTGCTCCTCTTCCGAGGGCCCTGCTCAGACTGGCTGGGGCTGGGAGGGGCAGGTGGCTCCTGGGTGGGGACAGAGCTGGTGCCGGGCTCGGGCTCGGGTCCTGGGTCTGGGTCTGAGTCATTTCTCTGGGTCTGGTCAAGTTGTTTTGCCTCAATGTCAGTGAGGCTAGGTCCAGAGATGGGACAGACCTCCTCTCTCTCTCCCTCCGTCCTACTGCTCTTCGCCTGTTCTCCCTCATTATTGCTCTTGTCCTCCAAGGGACCTTCATGGTCCCATAGGCCATAGCGCTGAGAAACAGAAACACACACACACAAATTGTGTCCAACAAATGTACATGATCCACCTTTATTGTGTGATTGTGTGCGGGAGGTGTGGCCTACACTGTCACTGCTGTGGTCAGTCTTACCTGCAGCAGTGACCTGTGGAAGAAGAGAGCCAGCAGCTGCAGAAGGTCATATCTGATGTAGTTGTCCGTCTTCTCCAGGCCCAGGATGCGGGGAGGGAAAAAGGGCTTGTCCTCGTTCAGGGTCATCTCATACACACTGTTCCAGGGGAAGAAGCCGAACTGGAACAAGTACTTCACCACCACCATCACCTGGGTTACAGATGAGGACCATACCAGAACACATCAGATCAAAGCAAACATGCTAATGCATAATTTGTTTATGTCTGGGCAGCGAACACAGCAAATGCTGTTTTTTACAGAAGTTGAGTGAAGCCAAACCAAGTAAGTTTCCTCCTTGTAGTCAATTAAAACAGAGCTACATATGACTCGCATCTCTGTCACAACAGAGCACAACCACAGCCTACCTCAGTATACACAATGGCTGTCATCCAGAACTTCTTGCTGGGCCGGGGAACAGCCAGCATGGCCCAGAGGAACACCAGGATGGGCAGCACCAGGGAGATAACTGAAGCCGTCACCACATTGTTAAGGACAATGATGAAGTAACAGACCAGCTCAGAGTTTCCGGCCAGCAGGTTGTAGAGAGCAAAGAGCAGTTTGAGGAGGCGGTTCTGAGAAGAGTAGAAATCCCTGCTCTGTTCCAGCTCTTCAATGAAGAAGGCCCTGTACGAGGAGAGGAGTATAGATCTGTTGTGTTTGACTGTAGCATTTGAAGATATATAGCATTTGTTCTCCAGAGAAAAGTCTGAGATCTATGGTATGCTGCCACTACCGAATACCTGTGTATCAGTCAGTCTAAATACCAGTAAATACCAACCAGGGAATCTAGCCATTCAATCTGCCAACCAAACAGTCAGTATCAGTACCTGTCAGAGAGTAGCTCTGAGGCAGTTCTGGAGTGTCGGTAGCGACTGCGGTTCTGAGGGTCCTGGTCTAGCTCCATGGTGGTGGGTTCAGAAACGCTGTAAGGAGTGGTTCGGCCCAGTTCGCCAGGCTCGCCAGGCAACTCCAGTTCATACCCACTGACAGGCAGGCATAACACAAGCAGGTGTGAGAGCATGATAAATGTGTTTAGATTATAGTTTCATCATGATTCTGCCTTAAAGAGTTAGCCTTAGCCTTAGCCCATCCCTCAATAATAATTTTGGTGTCCCAAAAATCCTGAAAGTGATACATGAAAAATCGTACATAACCCTTCCCTGTGTTTTAACAAGGTACCTCAAAAAAGCACTAACACATCTTGAATTTCTTCAAAGGTTTTTAGCCACTGGTGGAAAGAAAAACATGGACCAAATAATACAAATAAATACTTTTTTTGTTTGGAAGTCATGTGGGTATCAGTGGCGATTTTCTTTAAGACTGCAAGGGAAGCTCAGCTTCCCCTAACATTTCAAAAAAATCATGGTCAAATATTTACTATTGTGTTAACATTTTAAATGCATTCACACAAGTTCGTTCAGAATCAGCTACAATATTAGCAGGTCGACTGACTTATTTCCTTCTCATACATTCCCGTAGTGCCACAGTGCATTTCCCTGTTGAAGCTCAGCTTCCCTGGACTTCAATGGGGCTGCTTCGAAACTATACAGTCATTGGATAAATGCTGCGATTATGTCCTGCCCTGGACGCTCATTGTCTCTGGGGTGATTGGAGGAGTGGGCTGGCCTGGACGCTGGGCTTCCACGTGATGATTGGAGGGTCTGTCGAAAGACTGCATCTCCTTTTGATTGACAGTAATTTTGTATTGTAAAAAGTCATCAAAGCTATTCAAGCTCAGTCCCATCGTGGATTTTGCAACTGTAGTTGAGAGACAAATTGCAGCAACCTATTTATTGGTATTTGCCTGGCGAAATTGCTAACCAATTTTCATCATACATTTCCTACAATTATACACCACTGTTCCTTGTTTCAGTTTAACCTAATTTCCACATTTTCTCCTTCGAGATTAATATTGTTTTGTTAGATCGTTTGTTCATTAATTAATTCATTCATTAATTAATTCAGTAGGTTAGGCTAGTGTCGTAGGGGTGAACTTGCCAGTGAACTAGCCAAATAAATGGAACGTTATAAGATGTAAAATGAGCTTCCCCTCTTTTGAAGACCAGCAGCCGTCACCATAGTTTAACCATAGTGGTTAAACTAAAAATGTTTTTGTATTTAGTTACCCTTTGAAAAAGATTACTTTTTTTTCTTCTTACATGCTAATTTGGTAAATAAAAAAAAACACGTAATAACACCAATATCCTCCCTCCACATCATAGTCATCATCATAATCATCACCCCACCCTGACTGACCAGGTTGTGCTGGTGCAGATAATGTTGTCAGTGTCTCCGTCATCCAGACAGGTATCCAGGGTGGGGCTCTCGCTGCCCTGGGACAGCTGATCATCCACAGGCTCTCTCACAGGACACTAGAACATGATGGTGCGCTACAGTCACACATTATGTCTGGCCCCAGTGTGTGTGAGTGTATGTGTGTGTGTCAGGGCTGGTGTGTGTGTGTTCCCTTACTGCCCTTACCTGGCTGATCTTGTGTATGAGCAGGTATCGTTCGTTGCAAAGCACGGTGGAGGTATCTACGTACTGCTTGGTCAGCAAGTTGAGCCACTGGGTCATCCCATCTACCATGGCCAGAACCACCGCCAGCAGAAACCTCAGAACATCCAGCAGTCGCTGTACCATGTCCCCCCTGCCTGCTCACAGTAGAACAGCATTACACCATCACACCTTCCAAGCTCAACAACTGAGAGTGACAATCAGGCATCATACAGTACCTCATCCAGACCTCTATAACGCCTGTAGACATTGAGGTTCAACATTCTACACTGTCAAACCATTTATGCCAATAATACAAATGGAGTCTAATGGTGAAGGTAGGACAGGGTCTGCAGTGATACCTACCAGATTCCTCAGGTTCCTGCTCCTCGTTGACTTCTAGGTCTTCATGTAAAACACCTTCCTCAAACACCTCATTGTCCCCTCCACCTGCAACAGACATACAACTGCAAATGAATCTCTGTTGTGGGTGTGAGTAACAGTGTGATACCTGTGAGTGTATCTCTGTGTTTGTGTGTGTGTTTGTAACCATACGTGTGCAAGTACACTTTTGCGTGTCGCTGAGTGTGTCACTGACCTAAAGGTATTCCAGCCTGCTGCGCGGCCAGTCTCCCTTCTCTCTCTCTCCTCTTCAGTTCCCTCTGTCTCTGCTGTCGGTCCTTCAGTGCCGACTTCACACTGGTCACCCACGCTTGGTAGGCCAGCTGTGTGTGTGTATGACAAAAAGATTGGAGATTGGATGAAAGGCAGGTTTGTGGTGCTAGGCCAAGCAACACACATTCATATGACGAGTCCCAACCTGACAGGCCGTCTGTTTCTGAGGCTTCTGGTCCTCTGACTGGAGCTCCTCTTCCTCCTCGCTGTCCGACTCAAACAGGTAGTACTCCCCAGAATGCAACACTACAAAGGAAATGGTTACACATCATCAGCATGTTTAGGAAGTGAAAAAGGAAAAAGAGAGGGAGGGAGAACACGTTCACGAGGTATGCCAGAACTCTCAAACCTGTAGCGTGGTCCAGCCAGGGCCGGTGCCATTTCTTTGTCTGTTTCGATCTCTTCTTCTCCTTCTGAGGCTCGCCTGACTGTTCCTCCTGGATGGTTGACACTCGGCGGCCATCTTTGTACTTTTGCTGTTTGGAGCGAATCCGTTCCATTCTAAGAAGATAGGATCACATTCTGGTTTAGGCTTGGCCAGTAAACAAGCCCTTGCTTCATTTGTCAGTAGATCAATCTATCACATTAGATTTCCGGTCTGACCCATCAGTCATAAATAACATGTCAGAAGCTACAAATTTGAAAGGCTGGGTCATATACTTACGATCTCTTGAGCTGTGAAAGGGACTTTTTCTCAATCTGTTGGTGGAACTTCATGTTCTTGATCATGCTAGCTCTAAACAATTCAAACCCCCTAAAAATAGGACATTTGACAGTGATTAGGAAAACAGTGTTGCTAAGCTAATTTCAGGGGTCGGTGGGGGCAGTTCTCTAAAGGCTGATTTATACTTTTGCGTTTTTACGCACACGGGGAACGCCCTCTCCGTCAAGAAACGCCCTCTCCGTGTCCTCTCCGAGCCTCTCGCAGAGCTCTGCGTGTACCTCCTGATTTTCCTGACACTCCGTCTGTCCGTCCGTCATTTTACGGATACCCCTTGGCTGTGATTGGTCCGTATTAAGAACCGCTTGTGTCAGGGGCTGGGGCGGGGTTGCCGTGACCAACAAGAGAACAGAATCTTTTGACCGCCATTGTTGTAAGTTTTTACAATTCATATTTCAGCTAAACAGTACATGTAAATCAGCATCTGAATTAAAATGTGACGAGAAATGGGCAGTGTAGTTGCTAAGAATGTGTTTATTTTATTGATGAAGCGACCAATTTGTAAATTTGCTCCGACTTTTCGATAACCTAGCGAGAATTGCTGTGCAGCGCCATCTACTGTTCTAGCGGTGAATTGCTTTCAGCACGTAGAGCCGTCGGAGTAGTATAAATTCAACCAATCCGTCCGACTCTGTGCGTGCGTCTGTCCGTTAACGGAGACGCAGAAGTATAAATCGGCCTTTACTGTCCAGTACAGTATGGGGCTCCGGGAAAGCTCTGTCTTCTAGTAAGGAATATTCTGTAAGTGTCCTTCAGGAGGCACTGTGGCTCACCGGGAGGCTTGCTGGGCTGAGGCCTGCAAGTCGGCAGTCACATGGAGGAAGTTAAAACTGAGGAAGACCCTTCTCTGGAGAAGCAAGAACAGGAAACAGATGCTGTCCCAAATGATGCCCGCCTCCTCCACAGGCAGAGTACATGTCTTGTCGCTGACCGACTTAGCTGTTGGTAACACAAATGTGACAAACACACACAAATAATAAATACATCCCATCTACTTCTCTATATATATTTAGGTTATTTTAGCTGAAAAGAAACATTTTCCTTTGGGGAATTCAAAGGAATATCTAGTACTCACGATCGTAGTATCCCTTGACAGTGCAGACCAGGCTAAAGAGCTGGATCACCCAGCAGAAGCCCTTTTGCATTTCCACCACAAAAACACATGCCAAGATCTGACAACAAACAGAACGACAATTAGAAAACTGTACTCAAGTCTTTACTGCCAACTCTTCCAGTGCAGAATGCTTGGTGGTAGGAGCTGGCGTGTCCTTGTGAGTATCACTCACAGACAACATGTTCTTGGAGACGATGACAGCCACGTTGTAGATGATGAGGCAGTCCCAGAGGACCAGGCGCGTGTGGGATGGTTTGATGAGAAGCTTGGTGCCAAAGAGCAGGAAGAAGAAGCAAGCCATCAGGTAGCCCAGGCCAAACACACTGATCCTGGTGGCCCCTGTAACAAACACCACAGACAGCACAAACCAGAAGAGATGGCGGAACACCAGGACCTTGGCCATGTCCAGGTAGCACCTTTGGATGGGGGAGTGGGGGGAAAGGGGGGGGGGGGTGTAACACAGTGTGGTGGTTATTTAAATTCAATTATGGATGCTTACATATTCTTTTAATACATATTCTTATAAGACCCCTAAATGAAAAAGTTAATTGGTTTTAGAGAGGTAAAAATTAATTTCTCTAAATGTACTGCTCTGTCTGTACCTGCAGTTGATGAAGTTAGGTGCAGGGTTGAAAGGTCGTCCATCCATGGGATTGGGGTTGTCTGTGTTCTCACCAGCCAGGACCATCCATTCCTCTTTCTTCTCATTCTCAAAAACTTTCCACTGCTGCGATGCACACATCAACAGGGCAAAGTCCGCTACATGGGACAACACACACAACAATACACAGGACTTAGATTTTTTTCGTAGCAGGGATTTTATAAACACTTAAATTATGTTACCAAGAGAAGCTGACTGACCTATGAGGTTTTTGGAGTTGGGGATGGTGGAGAAGTCTGGGAGGAAAATCCACTTGATGAGGGCTGAGTTGACCATGACTTGGCTGTTCCAACGCCATGGGTAGTCTGCATGACAGACACATCATCACACTTTTTCCTACTTTCAAATACTTCAGGTGAACTTGATTTGACGTCACATACCTATGCAGAGTGCAGGCGGGATGCCCACACACAGAACATATTGGTAGATCATGAAGATGGACAGAAAGAGGCAGTACTTGGGCCAGATTTGAGCTATTGCTGCCCGCCGCCGTCGCACCATGATCGCAACCAGCCAGCAACCGTGGATAATCACAAGGAAGTTCATTCGCTGCCCAATCACATTCACCGTCATCAGGAAGCAGATCTGACAATCACATATAGATATGAAATAAGAAAAGAACGAGTGAATGACTTAAATCCAGCTTGTGAACCAATAAATTCAACCAAATGAAGGAAACTTCATTCATTCACTAACTTAACTCTGCAGCCGCAGCCTTGGGATCTTAACATACCTCAAGTCCAAACTTGTAGAAGCTGTAGTTGAGCAGGTACTTGAGGCAGGGCAGCAGGCCCTGGTCCAGGGTGTCTCTGGTGGCCTGGGGGAAGATGGTCAGAATCTGGGGCGGCGAGCGCTGTAGCTGGCGGTAGTGGTGGGCCTGGTGACGGTAGACCATGGCCTCAAACACCAACAACATCAGCACTAACAAGTGATTCTGAGTGACAGGAAGGGTAGAAGAAGAAGAATGTTAGACAGTGACAGATTCTTAAATATGTATTTTCTGAATTGTACTTGCCTGTAATACAATAAATTGCAATCTTCAAATCTGAACAGGACCTGTAAGTGCTCCATAGACAGGATCCACAGGTTGAAGTACAATCATACAGAGCTGAAGGTAAAACTCACCTTACTGTATCCCAGCACTGTTGCATCCTTCTTGAAGCCAAACCAATTAGCTGGGTCCACTGGCTCCCTATACAAAGTTGAGTTCACCATCTCCTCATCATTCAGGTTGGTCTCATTGGCCAGGGGCTGGTAGAGAGAGGGGGAGGGAGGGATGATGAGGGAAGGAGAAATAAGATATTGTGTGGAGGAATAAGCAAACAACAGCAAAACTTTCTAAATATCCCCATCATTATTTTGATCAGTGGCTGATGCACAACCTGCGTTTTTCATGCTAATAAAGCCAGCTGGATAGAACCGAGATTACAGAGAGTTCGGGAGTGGACGCTAAGGGAAAGTGCTGCCGTCTTGTTAGTTGACTAGTCTAATGGAAGGGAAGAAGAGGAAAATTAGCTCATACAGACCTTGGAGGTAAACACAACTCGTATAAAGATAGGTCTGCTGCAGCCAGAATGGCTCCACATCATGGAAACATTTAACAAAGAGCCTTTTTCCTCTAAACAAGCGTGAAGCCAGACACAGTAAACACATCGGCAAAATGAACACATGGAAGTGTGTTCAATTAGCACCCAGGTATAGCAATCCCCCCGGGAAGACCAGGGCCTGGTGGAGACGGCAGTGGAGAGACTCAGCGAGATTGTGGTTTATGAGACACTAAATTATTTTTCACACATTAAACTTTCATCAAGTTTATTTATGCATGTGAGAGTGAGCAAATGTGTGGCTTTGTCTGAGTATGTATATGTGTGTGTTCTTGAGACTTCTTGTATGTGTGTAACCTCACCACTGTACAATTGTTGGAGTACTCAATGGGGTTGACGATGCTGAGCTGGTAGAGCATCTTGCAGACGATGATGATGCAGACCCAGACAGTGGACAGACAGGAAGCCATGTGGCGGAAACGGTCATAGGGCATGGCAAAGGCCCAGAAAACTACAAGTACCAAGTTCATTACTGACGTCTGGAGGAGATAGAAAAAAGAGAGACAGAGAGATAGTCAAAATGAATGTTTTAAGCAGTGTTAGGACTGTGCATAGAACGTAAGTGTAAGTTTATGTACCTCTCCCAGTGCCACCCAGATGGTGAAGAAAGCCACCATCTTGAGGATGTGTAGTTCCAGGACCCTCCAAATGAACACTTGGACTTGGGACAGGATCTCTGAGAAATTTCTGGACAAGACCAACAGGCGATCCATCACCAGACCCCATTTACTGGGCATTATGTCTGGAGCAAAAGAGAAGACACGCAGACACAAACACAAATGTTTACCAAGATTACCAGCACAGTAATACAATGAATAAATGCGAAAATACTGTAAAGGAAACTCAGTTCTCACCTTCATCCTCAGATTCATCATCTCCCAAGTCCGTCCCCAGGTCTTCCTCCTCAAAGCCCACCCGGACCTCAGACTTGTGGCCACTCTTCTTTCTGGAAGTCCAAGAGACATCAATCACACATTGATGGATAGACATCTCGTCTACGCGTGCATGTGTCTTGTCTTTGTGTGTGTGTCTGCATGCAAATGTGTGTCCTTGCCTATGTATGGGGGTGACGTGCTCCAGGTCAGTGAGCTTCATGAAGGGTTTGTGAAAATAGTGAAGCTGTAGGATGCAGGCCAGTAGGAAGAAGCCAGGGATCACAATGCTGGTGAACAGTTCAGACAGCTTAAATGTCTCCAGACCGATGTCAGCCAGCCTGTGTGGAGTGACCACCAGAGTTACCAACCATTCTTTGTCTATCTAATTGTGTCCATCCAACCATCCATCCATACGTACTGCTCCTCGGTGAAGCCAGTGAAGTTCTTCCAGTAATCGGGGAAGTCTTCGAACTGGAAGGTGTAGATGGTGATGAGGACCAGCATGGTGTAAGCCACCACTAGCCACCAGAACACCTTCAGCAGACGGCGCCAGAGAGAGTAATACACCTGGAGGATGAGGAGACTTAAAGTCACAGGTGACAAACAGTACAGGTGGGAAAGGTCTGGGAGAAAACTGGCATTGGTAATCGGAAGGAAAATCAAGAGCAATTATTTTAACCATATTTGGCTTAAGAACAATGTACTACGATGGTGGGCTACGTCTGCAGTTAAATCATGTTGTTTCGGTGTGCATTAGGGTAGAGAAGGCACCTGGTAGAGACATAGGCAGAGCAGGAAGAGCAGCATGTAGATGATCTTGTATCCCACCAACTTGCCAGCGAAGCTAACCATGATGAACATGCCTCCGCACACGTAGATCCAGTACTTGGCGTAGCAGCTCATCACCATGGCGCCAAGGACATTCAGAACAGACTCGTTCCTTCCACTCTGCTCTACTTGTAGGAGAGAGACGTTGATCATTAAATAAATTAATCCACAAGTGAATAAAAACAGTACATCAATCAGTCACACAGATCAGATCCACTAAACAAATTATCTCCACTTTTGTTTTCTTTCACGCGTCCATCCATACAGCCATTCACAAATCCATTAATTTATCCATACATTTTTCAACAGTGAACTTAATTCCACCTGGGCACAATTGCACTGTTACTAAGTCATTACCCCAGTGCTTCCGGGGCGTCAAATGGCTGAGCGATTAGGGAATCGGGCTATTAATTAGAAGGTTGCCGATTCGATACCCGGCTATGCCAAAGGCTGTTGTGTCCTTGGGCAAGGCTGTCACGGCCCCACCCCCCTGAACTTGTTTCCCTTACACACCTGCTCCTGATCATCGTTATCACTCTACTTAACCTGTGGCCTGACATCCAGTCCCTGCCGGATCGTTAGACGTACCAGTACGTTGCGCTTTAGTGCCTGGATTTGAAGTATATCTTTAGTCATCCTGTTTGCTTTGCAAATTGTTTCCTTATTTTCCTGACCGGACTCCTGCTCCTCTGTTTCAGCCTCTGCACCCTGAAACCCGTTCACTCCCGCCTAACCACCCTCACCACCGACCTGCACTTTGTTACCACCATCACCTGTACCCACCTGTCACCAATAAATACCTTTTTCTTTCACCACCTACCAGTCCCAGTCTGCATTTGGGTCCCATCACTGGGAATTGTGACAAAGGCACTTCACCCTACTTGCCTCGGGGGGAATGTACCTGTAGCCTACTTACTGTAAGTCGCTCTGGATAAGAGCGTCTGCCAAATGACTAAATGTAAATGTAATGCTTCAGTCAAGCTGTAGCTAGTCTGGGAATGGAGCTGGGCCAAACCATCACACACTGGAGTTATTCAAAACACACTTACTTCAAGTTCTGATCTGATCTTCAATGTGTTTGGAGCTAGACATGTATTGTGTGTAAAATGCTTATTGAAGGAGGAGATCTCTGGTTCCCTCAGCATCTCAAACCAGGATTTTTAATTGGAATATAAAGTTTATTTTACTTTAAAGAGGAAGAGACAGTGTGTGAGTGTGTGTGTGTGATACCCACCTCCTGTGGTGACCTCCTGTAGGGGGGCAGTATTGGTCTTGCTAAAGCTGTCTTTCACTGACTGGCGCAGAAGAAGCCAGAAGGTCAGAGTGAACAGCAGCTGAGATGGAGAATGGGAGAGGGAGAGAAAGAGTAGGGTTGAGTAAACCAGAGATGTGAAAAAGAAAGACGACAGGATAAATAAGCCCTTCATGCAGTACAGCAGGGGTATTCAAATACAATTTAAAAAGGTGCAGTTACACACATATTTAGGAAATGTCTGGACTAAAGATGTAGTCATTTATTGGTGCTCTTATAAGTAACCACCTACTATTGTCTATAAGAATGGGTATCAAGAACAGGTTCTTGTTTAGAACCAGTTCCCAGTGAATCGATTCCATGGAATTGTTAGCATAATTCCTTAACAATTCTGTTAACGAGTCTCTGTGCCGTTGCGCTTTCGCAAACTTTTATAGTTTATTGAGGCCAGTGTTGCCAGGTCTGTGGTTTTCCGCGGAATTGGGCTACTTTTGAAGTGTTGCCGCGGGTTGAATTTTTTGTCCGCTGGTTTGGGTAGACCTATTTTGCATGCAAATTACATGAATATCTTTAAATAAAAAAATCCATATTTTTAATGAAATTATTTATTTATACCCAAATCCAACCAAACTGACTCCAGATCAGCACTACACACATGGACATGGAACATGCCCACATACACACATGCACTGTGCGTGTGCACACATGCCTAATGCTCTCAGTCTCCAGAGAAAACCTCCTGAAAACTGCAGGCATACTAAACATTTGGTGTTACTTTGTAGATATAAAAATACATTTGGCAATGATAGCAATGCTGTTGGACTTTAAAAACAGTGTATATGGTTTGGCAGGGGCATATTTTTAGTTCTGATATTTGGCTGGTTTTATTGGCCATTGGGCTGGTTTTGATTGGCCATTGGGCTGGTTTTGATTGGCCATTGGGCTGGTTTTGGGCTGGTTTTGATTGTCCATTGGGCTGGTTTTGTCACACAGACCTGGCAGACTGTAGCCTGACGTTGTCATACTCATAATTCTAGTCAGAATATGAGTCTGATAACTCTCCTTTGGACTGTGAGTATGGGGGGGGGGTCAAAGGCAGAGGATGCCAAAGGCAGGCTAAAAACACGTAAAAAATTGTATGGTATTTATAATGGGACTTATTCATGTTTTTTTTTGTTTTTTTTATTGTAACATTGCCATTTTCTGTTCACTCTGTAACGCGGTGTCTGCCTCCGTCCGTCCCATAGTTACAAAGCTCGAAATCGCCTGTGTGCCCTTGTGGGCCTCCGCAGCCCGACTGTGCCGTTATGATTTCATGTGCTGCCTAACATAATTTTCCCACCGTGTGCGATACTAAAATCGGCGTGACACACTTTGCAGCAGGCGTTGGAATTGTCGATGCGGCTTGATGATAAGACATCTAACTCCTCCGCCATGCAACTTCTGTGCCCGATGTGATGCTAGTAAGGGGCTTCCACGCTTAATGCCCGTGCGCATAGCGCACGAGCGAATTTTTTGGTCTGATTTGAGCGAAAAATCGTTTTTGGAGCTTTATGTAAAACAAACAGCCGCTTTTTCAATTGGTAAAACATTGTCTAGTGAAGGTAATTACGTTTACGTTTCTTGGCCTGGTTTTCGATCTTTATATTGTCTCCATTAGCTTTCGATCTGTCAGTGTCACTGTTGTGGGCTGCATAGACGTTAATTTGGAGTAGACCAACGGTCCTGGTGGAAAAGGGGGCCGGCCTACCGTGTTGGTGGCCAACCGTGTTGCTCAATCTTCCGCCGAAATTTGTAGTAAGAAGGCAAGCGGCCCTCCGGCCCATAAGTGCTTCGGTCCATCGGGAATTCTCCCAGTGCTCCCTATGGCCAGTCCGCTACTGTGTACTGTTAATTTGCAGCTATATTTCTTTTTTTTTGCCGTAGCACCACCTGAGACTTTTGCCATTTCTACAAGTGATTCTGTATCAAAATTCAACCGTGTATAAATTCTCCCGCCTCCCTGCGGAGATATCAACAGCGCAACTGTTGTAGGTTGCGGCAGAGAATATTCTCTGTTTGAGACATTCATGTCTAATATAGACGGGCTCTGGTTGCGGTCACAAATGGGTTGAACATTTTATGATATGTAGCTATTATGTGAGTGGGATACGTTTCATAGCCTACAAGATCTGACAACTGGACAACATTGAAATAATAAATTGATGTGAATATTTATATAACGAGGATTGGCCATACAAATTACGGGAGTTTCACGGGAGAAATAAGAAAACGGGAGGGGGGCGGGAGATGGGTGTGACATACGGGAGAATTCCGGGGAAAACCGGAGTGTTAACACACCGTTTCGGTTCAATACGAATACATGTACTGTTCTACCCCTAGTGTACATATTTCACTAGGTAGTAAATTGACCCATGGGACATCTGCACATATATTTAACACATTCTGACAACACCTATATATTAATAAAATTTATTAGGACCCTCGAGTTGACCCCCTCTCCTCACCAGTGCCCCCAGGCGGAGACAGGGGTACTGGGCCCGGTCCAGCCCCAGCTGGCGGAGGCTCATGTGGCCCAGGCTAATGGGCAGCTCTGGCTCCAGGTCTATGGCCCACACATACTGCAGGCAGCACAGAGCCAGGCCATACAGGAGGATGAACGGGGAACACAGAGTGGCGAAGTGGCGTCGGGCGCGTAACATCCAGATGAGACAAGCCCACAGCAGCAGCACGAAGGTCAGCCAGCTGTGGTAGGTGATGCTCCACACCTAGGGACGCAGGTCGTCAGATGTCACACTTAGAGTCAGACGTCATATGGGGGAATCAAAGGTTATGTTACAGAGTGAAGGATTTGAGGGATGGTGTTGATTGGGTAAACTTACCATCATGGCAATGAGGGCACACACATAGCTCTGCTGCATGACAACTCTGCCCAGCAAGTAGAAGGGATTGTCCCCCTGTTGGCCATTAGAGGCACCAGTGAGCTCTGAGGCTGGATAATAAAAAACAGCCAGATCAGCGCCACGTCAACAACAACCTCAATACAGCAACACAGCGGTCAGATCACACCTTACCTAAATCTGGATGACTGGACTCATTGGTCACTTCAGCTCTAGAGGTGTCAGATTCTCCCACAGGTAGAAGCATGTGCTGGAACAAACACACACACACTCTCAAGCCATATTCAGGAAGTAGTGCATCGCATAGCACAATACTTTTTGTGATTTAACTTGTGTGTGTGTGTGCAAGCCATGTGTGTGTCTGAGTTGTGAAAGGTGCCCAACCTGGGTGTCGTCCTTGCTGTTCTGTCTCTGTGCGGACCAGGGCCGTAGCTCCACCTCCTCTCCTACCCCAGACTCCACCCCCTTCACCAACACCTTCCCTCCCCCCCCCTGGTCATCCCATGGGGAAGAGAGAGGGTAGACAGAGGAGAATGTACAGACTAAGAATGTCATACGTATGGGGTGGATGTCTGAGGTGTTTGAAGGTAGTAAATACAATATATGTGCTGGGTTATTGTATGGTACCTTCTCAGGTGAGGCATGACCTCCCATCTTCAGAACTATTGCCACTGTGATGTAGAGGAGGAGCAAGATACCGGGGTTCACATACACCGGCCAGTCATGTTCTGTGTTGAGAATGAACTCATGGGGGGAAGAGGAGCAGTTCCCTGGTTTGATTATATCCTTTAGGCCAAAGAGCCTATTAGGTAGAGAGAGGAGGAGGAGAAAGGGAAGAGAAGAGTGTTTGAAGTGAGAAAGAAAAAATTTAGAATGTGGGGTCAAGGGAAAAGAGTGGGAAGGAAGATGATACAGATTCCTTGACTATTACTCCCAGTCTACAGAAGTTTGTTGGTGAGTTTAAGAGTCTACATGAGGAGCATTAGTGAGTGATTTACAGCCTTTCATCCACCAGAAAGCTGGGCTTGCCTATTCTGAAACCCATATGTCAGAGCCTAGAGAAGTGATACAGGATGTAAAGGAACAGGACGCTGTTTTGGATCCAGAAAATGGGAGATCCAGACAGAGCCTTTTGTGTTCTTGCCTGTTAGTGTGTGTATGTGCCTGGATGTATGTTTGTATCTGTACGTGTTTGAACATAAATGAGTGAGAGGGAGAGAGATTACTCTCATATCTACAGCTCTGATATTCAGCTTTGATTTCTTTCTGTGTCTATCCTCACAACACCTTAACAGTATGTGTTGCTGGAGGTATTTGACCTTTTCACAATCCAGTGAAACCAACACTTCTCACCAATAATTCCACACATAGCTCCTTCCTCTCTCACCCTGCCCCCCCTTCTCCCTTGCATTACATAACACACCTTAAATTTTTTTGCAACCCTATTACTTCATTCCTCTACTCTCGTATATCTCTCCACTCTCACAGACACCCTATGATCTTACTCAACTTTTCTCTGGTATCCGCCCTCCCATATCACATAATTACATTTACCGTATTTCATCGATTAAACGCCGCCCTAAAATAAACGCTGCACCAAAAACGAACATTATGTAATAAAAGCTGCCCTTGATTAAACGCGACACCAAAAAAATCAGAAAATGGTTATTTAATTGATTAAATTCAAACACTGTACTTAATACACAAGTAAATCACAAGTGTATTATAATTCCCTCGAAGCACTTGCAGCCACAGGTGGCTTTCTTGCTACAGGTTTGAAGCTTCTCCAAATCCACCCTGAAAACTTTACCCACAGTATAACGAGAAAATAAACACCACATTAGCTCAATATGAACATACAATGACATGCGCCGCATGTCAGAATCAGAATCAGAAAGGAATTTATTCGCCATGAAAGTTTGCACAGAGAAAGAATTTACTTGGAATTAGAATTAAATAAAATGTACAATCAAATAAAATATACGTTGCCATGAAATAAAATATATGTTGCCAATTACAATATGAAAATACAAATATTACAAATGTACAAGATGGAATTGTGTAAATGCAATGTGTTTTAAGCAGGAAGTCATTTAGAGTCAGTGTGGACCCTTGGCCTTGTTGAAGAGGCCAACAGCGGAAGGGAAAAAACAGTTTTTGTGGCGTGAAGTATTGGTCCTGATGGACCGCAGCCTTCTGCCGGAGGGGAGTGACTGAAACAGGGAGTGTCCAGGGTGGGAGGAGTCGGCCACAATCTTCCTCACTCGCCTCAGGGTCCTCGAGGTGTGCAGGTCCTCGAGGGAAGGCAGATTGCAGCCAATCCCCTTCTCAGCAGTGCGGATGATACGCTGCAGCCTGCTCTTGTCCTTGGCAGTGGCAGCAGCGTACCAGACGGTGATCGAGGAGGTGAGGATAGACTCAATGATGGCTGAGTAGAAGTGCACCATCATTGTCTTTGGAAAGTTGAATTTCTACAGCTGCCGAAGGAAGTACATCCTCTGTTGTGCTTTCTTGATGAGGGAGCCGATGTTCAGTTCCCACTTGAGGTCCTGGGAGAGGATAGTGCCCAAGAAGCGGAAGGACTCCACAGTGTTGACTGGGGAGTCACTCAGGGTGATGGGGGTGAGTGGGGCTGTGTTCTTCCTGAAGTCCACAACCATCTCCATTGTCTTAAGAGCATTGAGCTCTAGGTTGTTCTGGCTGCACCAGGTCACCAGGTTGACCGCTTCCCACCTATAATCAGACTTGTCTCCACCAGAGATGAGCCCAATAAGGGTGGTGTCGTCCGCAAACTTCAGGAGTTTGACGGACAGATGACTGGAGGTGCAGCTGTTGGTGTACAGGGAGAAGAGCAGAGGAGAAAGGACGCAGCCCTGAGGTAATCCGGTGCTGATGGACCGGGAGTCAGAGACTTGTGTTCCCAGCTTGACGCACTGCTTCCTGTCAGACAGGAAGTCTGTGATCCACCTGCAAGTGGAATCAGACACGTTCAGCTGGGAGAGCTTGTCCTGAAGCAGGGCTGGGATAATGGTATTGAAGGCAGAGCTGAAGTCCACAAACAGGATCCTGGCGTAGGATGCTGGGGAGTTCAGGTGCTGTAGAGTGAAGTGGAGGGCCATGTTAACTGGGTCGTCCAAAGACCTGTTGGGTCTGTAGGCAAACTGCAAGGGGTCCAGTAGAGGGTCTGTGATGGATTTAAGGTGTGCCAGTACCAGGCGCTCAAAATACTTAATTATCACAGAAGTCAGGGCCTGTAGTCATTATGTCCAGTGGGCCTGGGCTTTTTGGGCACAGGGATGATGGTGGAGGACTTGAGACAGGCTGGCACATGGCATGTCTCCAGGGAGGTGTTAAAGATGTAGGTGAACACCGGAGACAGCTGGTCAGCACAGTTCTTGATGGTGGCAGGGGAGACAGCGTCTGGCCCAGCTGCTTTGCGTGGGTGCTGCCTCTTGAAAAATCTGTTAACTTCACTCTCCTGAATGGAGAGTGTCGTCACTGAGTTGGTGGGGAGCAGGGGGAGGGAAGGGACAGTTCAGGGCAGTCCAAATGTCGTTCAAAACGACAGTAGAACTCCTTCAGGTCGTTGGCCAGACGAGAGTCGTTAGTGGAGTGGGGGGCTCTGGGCTTGAAGTTGGTAATCTGCCTGAGCCCTCTCCAGACAGAAGCAGAGTTTCGCAGAGAACTGGCGCTTCAGCCTCTCTGAGTACAGTCGTTTAGCCTCTCTCACCGCCTTGCTAAACCTGTTCTTCGACTCCTTGAATCTGTCCTTGTCCCCACTCCTAAACGCGGCCTCTTTGTCTAGCCTCAGCCTTCTGAGTTTAGCTGTAAACCAGGGTTTGTCATTGTTGTAGCTCACACTGGTGCGGGTTGGTATACAGCAGTCCTCACAGAAGCTGATGTATGATGTCATAGCCTCCGTGAGCTCATCCAGACTATTGGAGGCAGTTGGTCGGCAAGATGGCGGCCAGTACGCATGTTTTCTGTTAGGCTCTGAAAAGTTTTGAGTACCATCTGCTACAATGAACACTATATGACTACAATATAATGGAATATTCTGTAAGACAGTTGGGACTAATGAATTAGTCCAAGATTCCAAGATTTATTAACGGGAGAAACTTAGACTTTGACAACCTCAACCAATTTTAGCTAACGCTAGTCCGCCTGATTCAAGCTAACTCCTTACCACCCGTCAACCATGCCAAAGCAAAAGCGAGACAAGGAGGTGAGGGGAACCCTTCAGATGGATTTCGAGAATGAAACTACGTCTTCTATTCACTCATCTTTATCTGAATCCCCTTTTGCAAGTCTTATTTCCAAAAAAGTCTGTTCAGACAGTCAAGAGGAGACGGTATCCAACGCAGATATATTAAATGCCATCAAAGATTTATCTAGCAGATTTTCCTCACTCTAAAGAAATATAAAAAAAAACTCAGCAGACATCGTGGCCATCAAAGAAAACGTTGAAGGGATGGATCTCCAGATGAAGTTGACTGCTGACAAAGTGCAAGCTGTAAATCGGCGGATCACCGAACAAGAAACGAAAATTGAAGAAGCTGAACGTTACAGTCGAAGATGGAACCTCAAGCTACTCAATCTCCCAGAGACTGCCAGTGAGACTGTAGAAGATGTAAGGAAGCACGTCTTTGACATCTTTGGCAAAATAGTCTCAGAGGAGAAAAGCAGGTTGGGATTCCTCATCGATACTGTACACCGGATCGGACGCCCTAGAGAAGACAGGAGGCCACGTCCAGTGATAACACAGTTCACCATGCGCACCTTCAAGCAAAGGATCTGGAGGGATTCAGTGAATGCCACCGTGATGAAGGAGAAGAATCTGCGACTCGCTGAGGATTTAACATACTGGGAGAGACAATGTCGAAATAAACTTTGGCCTCTCGTTGACAAAGCACGCAAAGACGGGAAGAAGACTTCATGGCGCGGTCCGGACGTAATCATTGAAGGGAAAAGAGTCACAGCAGAATCCAGAATCTTTAGATTTGGTAACAACATTTGGCTCTGATCTCAGCTTCGATTTACCTCTATTTAAAAATTATCTAATTACACTAGATTAGACAAATGTTAGAAATGTTGATGAGAGGTTGAATTTATGTTGAATGAACAATCCATGTGTAGTTAATATGGTTACATTTTTGTTTTGGTACTCAAGATCTTAACAGAGTCTTACACTTATTCCTTGAGAAACCTAAATAATAAGCCCACTTATCCAAGGCTTATATTTGTTAAAGTTCTTAAGACATTGTGCTCTTTTTTTTTCTTCTTATTTCTTGTTCTCTTCTCAATTTTGATAAAATATGACTGAATTTAAGTTCAGCTCGTTGAAAATAGTTTCTCTTAATGTTAGGGGACTTAGGGACAATACTAAAAGGAAAGCTTTGTTTCTTTTTATTAGGAAAACTGATGCTAACATAATCATTTTACAAGAAACTCATTCCAGTGAGGCAGTCAGTAAGTTTTGGAAAAGTCAGTGGGGGGGATCAAGCATACCTTTCTCATGCCTCTTATCGCTCTTCAGGGGTCGGTCTTTTGTTTAACAAGTTTACAGGTGATACTTTAGAACATTTCAACTCTGAGGATGGAAGGTGGATCATTATAGTGGTAAAATTAGACAACTCTATTTTCTTGATCTGTAATGTATATGGATACAATGACAGGGCCCAAGCAAAATATATGTTTAATCAGATTTACTCCAAGTTAAAAGATTTACAAAAAAAATATGAAAATGCATACTTGATTTTAGGTGGGGATTTCAATGATGCTCCTGATGATTCGGTAGACAGAATTCCAGAAAGAGTTTCTCAATATTCACAGTTTAAAGCCACACTTTATCTATGTGAGAAATTATCAGTAACAGATGCATGGCGTTTATTTAAGCCAAGTTGCAAAGAATTTACCTGGTGTAATTCAAGATGTACACAACAATCTAGGATAGATTTATGGTTAACCTCAATACATATACGTATACATACAACCTGCAATACATATCTGACGTTTCACATCGTTATGCTCCTTTGACGGATCACAAAATGATCTCTATACACTTACTTGGCTCAAAAGATAGTAATAATAAAATGCGTGGGTATTGAAAGTTAAATAATCGATTACTTAAAGACAAAACCTTTCAATCTTCTGTTAATTTAGTGGCTCAAGTATTTTCAATGAAAATGAAATTAGTAATATTCAGAAATGGGAATATTTCAAATTCAAAATTAGAGAAATTGCTATTAAACGCAGCAAAGAAATTAAAAAGGTTAGTAATGCGAAAGAAAAAGAAATTATGGAAAACTTTTTTTTGAATAATAGAGATCTTTCAGAAATCGAGAAGCTAAAGTTAATGGAATTGCAGAATGACATTGACAAACTGTACACAGATGCTGCTGAAGGAGCCTTTATACGATCCAGAGCTAGATGGTTAGAAAATGGTGAAAAAAACACAAGCTATTTTTTTGCATTGGAAAAACGAAATTGTAAAAGGAACAATATTTCCACACTGAAAATTAAAGACAATATTAGCACTAATCCCAAAGAAATTGCAGAACATATTGGATCTTTTTACCAAAATGTATACCTAACCAAATTTGAGCCATTATCGTGTGTGGAATATTTGAATAGCATTAAAACATGTGTCCCCACCATTTCAGAAGAATTTAGAACTAACTGTGCAAAACCTATTTCGGACTGCGAATTTGTAGAGGCCTTGAAACTAATGAAAACTGGGAAGGCTCCTGGGATTGATGGTTTGACTACTGAATTTTACTTATGTTTTTGGAGTATTATTGAAAAACCTCTTCTGAAAATGTATAGAGATTGTGTTGATAGGGAGGAGATGTCTACAACAATGAAGCAAGGAATCATTAGCTTAATACCAAAACCAAACAAAGATCCTCTATCAATAGAAAATTGGAGGCCAATCACCCTTCTGAATGTGGATTACAAATAGTTTGCACTCGTTTTTGCTAGGCGGTTAAAAATAAATCTGTCAGAAATTATAAATGAACCCAAACTGGCTTCATGGCTAATCGCCATATAAGCAACAATATAAGGTTGGTGTTAGATCTATTAGATTACTCAGAGTATGTGGAGTCACATGCATTGTATTTCTTGACTTTTATAAAGCGTTTGATACAGTCGAACACCCTTTTATATATAAAACTTTGGATTTATTTGGTTTCGGGGAATCCTTTATATCTGTAGTTAAAATGCTATACAAAGATATTAATAGTAATGTATTAATCTATCCCAATACCTCTAAAAGATTTCCTGTTAACAGGTCTGTGCGTCAAGGCTGCCCAATTTCTCCCTTTTTATTCTTAATTGTTGTGGAGTTACTCTCGCTCAAGGTTCTGAATAGTCCCAATATACATGGTCTGTCTATTTTTCAAAAAGAAATCCGAATTACTCAACTGGCAGATGATACAGCTTTGTTCATGAGAGATAAAGACCAAATTGGACCAACTATACAATTAACTGATGAATTCTCAAGAGCTTCAGGACTACATCTTAATATAGGGAAATGTGAAATCTTGAGTCTATTTGATACTGATGATGAGTATATATGCAACATTCCATTGAAAAAATCTGTCAAATATTTGGGAATTGATGTAACCAAAGATATGCCAACCAGACAACGGCTTAACTTTATCCCTAAACAAAAAAAAACTAAAACCATTATGAATATGTGGCTTCAACGTGACCTTTCTATTTTTGGAAGAATTCTCTTAACCAAGGCTGAAGGCATTTCAAGACTTATTTATCCCGCCCTATCATTATATGTCCAAAACTCAACATCTAAAGAAATTAACAACATACTTAACAACTTTGCGTGGAAAAACCGACACCATTACTTAAAAAAGGATATACTTTCTGGGCCCAGGAAAAAAGCGGGTTTTGATATGTTATTTTTTTTTAATTTAAATAATACATTCAAGATCAAATGGATCAAAGAATGTCTTAGAGCATCAGATTCTATCTGGTACTTTATTCCAAACAATATATTTAAAAAATTAGGTGGTCTTCATTTTCTACTCACCTGTAACTATAAGACTACCAAATTGCCCATAAAATTATCTAAATTTATTCAACAGGCCCTCCTAACATGGAAATGATGTTACACACACAACTTTTCCCCACACAAAACAGTACAATACAAGTCCATTTTCAAGTGGTTTGATAAAGGTATATTATATGTAAATGATCTATTTGACACCAATGGGGTATTGCTTAGCTATGATCGATTCCTTCTCATCAAGTCCTTTCCTGTAACGAGTAAAGAATTTAACTCTGTGATAAAAGCCATCCCTAATGGCCTATCTCTCCTGATGAAGAATCACCTTCAATTTCAAAAAGTACTAAGGTTAGAACCCCTCTTGTTTGTAAATGGTATAGACATTATGGATATTAAATGCAACAATAAACACATACGTAACACATTATTTGAAAAAAGGTGGATTAGTCCCAGAGGGAAAGCTTTCTGGAATAACATCTTTAATGACATTGACTGGCAAAGAACATGGCTTTTGCCATACAAATTTTGTATCGCTAATAAAATTAAACAAGTGCACATAAAAATGTTGCACAATATATATGTAACAAACTTGTATTTATCTAAATTTCTAGATATTGAAATGGATTCTGAATCCTTAACTCGTCTGTTTTACCACTGCTCATGTTCATTTACTTTTTGGATTCAGATTGAACAATTTGTATTGTATAGAACTAAGAACATTGTTAAAATTGACTGCAAAAGTGTGATCACTTGTTTTGTTCATAAGGATATCAATTTAGAATTAATTATCAATTTGATTATTTTACTTGGCAAATTCCATATACACAGAAGTAAATATTCAAAGGAGACCCCTAATTTTACAAAATGTTCGCGTGAATTTGCACTGTATACTGACACATTGGACTTGGTAAACAACAAAAAGTAATAGAACGATTACAATTTACAAAGAGCTCTTCAACATAGACTAGCATCATCCTTTTTTTTTTTCTACTGAATTTTTGCTTCCAACTAATGTAAGATATATGTCCTCTGTAATTTTACTTATTTTGTATTATATATTATTTTGCTGATATTGTCTGGTGCTGCTGTATTATGGTTAATGTGATGAGCACTTGTCTGTTTATTATATTGTATGTTGTATTGCAATAATTAAAATAAACACATAAAAAATAAAATAATAATAATATTGGAGGCAGTCATAAACATATCCCAGTCAGTCCAAGCACGCCCGAAGATCCTCCAAAGCATAACATGTAAATAACGTTTACCAAAGTAAAATACAGACACAAAACAACATACCTTGTCTGCTGCATGCTGTACACAAGGGAATCGAGGTTTTCTTAGATCGCTAACATCCGATCAACAACCTTAAACTTTTATTGGACCATTAAATTGTTCGTGCTTAGCTTGCTGTTAGCTTGTCGACTCTCACTCACGAGTGTTCCAAAAGGCCTTCAAAATAAAGGGACTGTACTCTTACCAGTCACTTAATAATACCGAATGCAATTATTTTAGTGGTGGGCATAGATTTTTTTTTAAATCTAGATTAATCTCACTGTAATCTTGGCATTAATCTAGATTAATCTTGATTAAAATAGCTCATTTGAATTCCGCCAAAGGCATTCAGAATATGTGTGCTACCCAAATAATTACTAAAAGTAAGTCTTTGAGAACGGGTTTCTTAAGCCAGGTGGAGCATTAGTATGGAACGCCGAGTTAATCGAAATTAAATCAATAAATAAATAGGTAAATGAATAGATAAATACATACATAAATAAATACGGCTATGAAATAAACTCTGAAATAAAAAAAAGATGGTAATAAATATATAAATATAACATTATATAATTATATAGCTGAATCCATTTACCGACATCAATAAATAAATAAATTTATTTATTTTAAAATGACGTTTTTGTAAAGACAACATGTATTTAATTCATGGGACTTTTATTTCCTAATACCACATTTATTTATTTTTTGAGACTTTTACGCACCACATTGTTTTCCACATGTATTTCCACTCCACATTTATTTCCACTCCACATTTATTTCAGTGCTGTATTTATTTCACATCTCACATGCAAACGAGAGGGGCGTGGTTATCGTCAGACCAACGCAGCAGATAGCTGTGCTACCTGTATGGGGGTGACAGTGGCATCGCACTGCCGAAAAGCATACAATGTAGACAAGCTTTGCCCATAATGTCTGTGTCGTCTCTGCTTTTGTATGGGAGTGATGGCGGTGACTTAGTAGCCTACGTGTGGGCACTTGATCTTTGATAGCTAGGAGGTTGCGCTGAAGTTACCTTTATAAACATGGCTTTCCCTCGTGTGTCGTGGAACTCGTCTGCAAAGCTAACAATCACTGCCAACACTATGGCCGAATCCCAATACTCCCCCTTACCCCTTCCCCTTAACTTACCCCTTCCCCTTGGCCCTCGAAAGTAAGGGGTAAGGGCTACATAGCCCTAGTAAATGGGACACCACTTGGTTACAGGGACTTCATCTAGCACGTATCGATATCTCCAAAGCAAGTAGTGTTATGCACTGATTTAAACGAAATTCGCTGCTAATGGAGTTTACTTTAATGTAGACATGCTAGTCAAAGAAATGCGGGACTGTTGTGCAATTCAGCACTGTAATATTAGCGTACCAAACTAGCGATTTTTAGAAACGTTTCAATTAGGAAAATGGTTGCAAATATATATGTTCATGACTGCATATAACACAAAACAAGACTGTCATAATTTTTTTATCAATTAATTAAGCCGAAAATATTATATTTAGCGGACTCTCTGGATGATCTGGCCGCCATTGTTGCCGGTGTTACGTCCCAACCGGTTCCCAATTTAACTGGTTCCCCAGCTGTGCGTGCACCTATCAGTCTGCCTCTGTCACCAGATTCGTCACAAATTCACAAACATATTACTGGCGATTTTCAAGTCGGATCTCATATTTGCTGCGGCAAATATGAAAGTAGGCCTATAGGCTACGTGCGCACTACATTAGGCTACCATTCGCGACAAAATAAATGGAGACAAAATAAAACATTTGCAGACTCGCATGAAGTGGGATTCGATCGCACTAGAGTAAAAACATAAACGCACCAAAGTCCGTTGACTAACACCATGAGCTATATCAGCTCACAAAATGTGAGAGAATCGTTAGGTATTTCTTACCTACATTGGCCTTCAGGTAACATTTTGAATTGGCGTCTTCTGATTCAACTGGTTCCCATAGACACTACCCGAATGTAGGCTTACTATGCACGTATTTGGGGTTGTTTCGAGGCAATAGCCGTATTTTCCACGACATCACAGCTCCCTCTGACACCACATATTACAAATTCATACTAAGAACGTCGCTGCTAACCCAGACAATACGATAAAAATACGCGTAACACAACATGGAAACATTCGTTTCCTATGCGATTTCGTGTAGCCTATTGCTGAGTGTTTCTTCGCTATATCTTTTGAAATCAATTCATTTCATAATTGTATATTCTGAACAAATGGTGGTTGTGGTTAATATGGCTATTGCCTTGAGACAACTCCAAATACGTGATGAGTAGCCTACATTCTGGTAGTGTCTACGGTAACTAGTTGATTCAGAAGAACCTAAACAACTTGTTGCCTGAAGGCCAACGTAGTTAATCAAGTTGTGACTGAGTTCCTGAATTACTCACGTGCTCCAGTAGCTTACGGTGTAATGCACAGGATTGTCACTTTGTATGTGTTTTTGCTCGTGGGATCGAAGACCACTCGAATCTTTTATTTTCTTAGTTTCCATTTATTA
This sequence comes from Hypomesus nipponensis, assembly GCF_054491055.1. Classification (NCBI taxonomy): domain Eukaryota; kingdom Metazoa; phylum Chordata; class Actinopteri; order Osmeriformes; family Osmeridae; genus Hypomesus; species Hypomesus nipponensis. The sequence continues at coordinate 18,505,408 of NC_140379.1, read as the reverse complement.
TGGCGTGAATGGCTGTAATGTAGTGCTCAGTACATTTGTTCAGAATATACAATTATGAAATGAATTGATTTCAAAAGATATAGCGAAGAAACACTCAGCAATAGGCTACACGAAATCGCATAGGAAACGAATGTTTCCATGTTGTGTTACGCGTATTTTTATCGTATCGTCTGGGTTAGCAGCGACGTTCTTAGTATGAATTTGTAATATGTGGTGTCAGAGGGAGCTGTGATGTCGTGGAAAATACGGCTATTGCCTCGAAACAACCCCAAATACGTGCATAGTAAGCCTACATTCGGGTAGTGTCTATGGGAACCAGTTGAATCAGAAGACGCCAATTCAAAATGTTACCTGAAGGCCAATGTAGGTAAGAAATACCTAACGATTCTCTCACATTTTGTGAGCTGATATAGCTCATGGTGTGAGTCAACGGACTTTGGTGCGTTTATGTTTTTACTCTAGTGCGATCGAATCCCACTTCATGAGAGTCTGCAAATGTTTTATTTTGTCTCCATTTATTTTGTCGCGAATGGTAGCCTAATGTAGTGCGCACGTAGCCTATAGGCCTACTTTCATATTTGCCGCAGCAAATATGAGATCCGACTTGAAAATCGCCAGTAATATGTTTGTGAATTTGTGACGAATCTGGTGACAGAGGCAGACTGATAGGTGCACGCACAGCTGGGGAACCAGTTAAATTGGGAACCAGTTGGGACGTAACACCGGTCGCGCAGTTTTCACATAGCCCTCGGTTTCAAGTAAGCTCCCGACCTCACTTGGTTTTAAGGGGTGTATACCCCTTAGTCTTAGCCCTTCCCCTAGCTCAAAAAGAGTATTGGGACACCAGCTCTCACGGGAACGCGCAAAACGAAGGGGAAGGGGTAAGGGGGAGTATTGGGATTCGGCCTATGTCTTCCAATCCTAGGTGGTATGTTGGCTATCACCGGTCTCGAAGTCGGCAACTGTAGGCCAAGTGGCTGGCTATCCGGCTAGCTAGCTGACAAAATAATAAAAGGACGACATCAGTGTGGCCATTTCAGCTAGAGCTAGCTACTGTAGAGCTAGTAGTGTTGTGCTGTATTGGCACATATGAACAGCCAAACCCGTTTTGTCACTGAATGGTCATTAAAACGAGTCCAGTGGTAGTGGTTTGATTTAATATTGAATAATTACATAAACTTGTACCTAATATCTGGGTTTGGTTATTGTGTACCGTGTTGAATGGGTCTTGATCTTGACACGTCTTGGTTAGTTGCAACTTTAAATTGCCAATAATAACAAAGCGTTAAGAAACTTGACTTCAATTTGAAGCAGTAGCCTGTAAATCCAAAGGTATGGGTAATGTCTGGAATGGTCTGGCTTCACTTCAGGTCTCGTCTCACTAAATGGTAATGCATGGCATAATGGTGAGGCTAGATCGTTATAATCAGGTGCCTTATCGACCTAGTTATCCACATAATAGCAGAGCGATGTAGCGGTGGTGGCAGTGATTGTCTTCTTTGTTGCTAGCTGTGTTAGCTAACATTACCTGGCACTTATCACCCCCCACTACCTGTACATCTTGCCCACGAACAGTGCTCGATAAGTCTCAAACTATTTAAGACTTCAATATCTATGTTCTGTAGAGCACTTATCCGCCCAAGTACCTCTACAAAATCTACTATCTATGCCAAAATAATATATCCTGACAAGCCATGCCGTTCGGCAGTGCGATTCCACTGTCACCCCCATACAGGTATCATAGCTATCTGCTGCGTTGGTCTGACGATAACCACGCCCCTCTCCTTTGCATGTGAGATTTGAAATAAATACAGCACAGAAATAAATGTAGTGTGGAAATAAATGTGGCGTGGAAGTACATGTGGAAATAAATGTGGCGTGTAAAAGTCCCATGAAATAAATAAATGTTGTCTTTACAAAAACGTCATTTTGAAATAAATACATTTATTTATTTATTGATGTCGGTAAATGGATTCAGCTATGTAATTATATAATGCTATATTTATATATTTATTGCCATCTTTTTTAAATTTCAGAATTTATTCCATAGCCATATTTATTTATGTATGTATTTATCTATTTATTTACCTATTTATTTATTGATTTAATTTTGACTAACTCGGCGTTCCATACATTAGACCATCCTCATTGTCCATTTCCAAAATGCATTACAAACTGCTTGAGAAAGCTGTTCTACTATGATAATTGGTGATGAAAATAAATAATGTTCAATAAGATGTATTTGTCGTTATTAACTGTTTATTCGATTAGTTAGCTTCGCTGATAGAGCTGTGCTGACGGGCTTGCCTCGGTTGCACTGAAATATAGTAGTTTGACGACGATTCTTCCCCTTCCCCAGGGTTAGGGTTAATTTAGTTTAGGTTTCACTAGACAAAGCATACACACAGGTTTAAAGACTCATTCTCGCCCCCTACAGTGCAATTTGGCTAGGTATACATCCGTGCTAAAATATCAAGGTGAAAGTCATCACAGCTTGTGTAGTATAGACCCAGCTCCCAACCCAACTTCAAGAATAGATTAACGGCGATATTTTTTTTAAATAACGGCCCTAAACACCACTAAATTATATAATTCTAAATTATGACATTGGTTACAAATTATTAACAAATTATACATTATAATAATGTAATTGCAACAATTACATGTAGCCTACAATATAGCGAGGTAGCAGACTTCACCACTGGCGAATTCGCCTTTCATCAAACTCAAATCTCTCTTACTAATTCAACGCCGCCCTCAAATAAACGCCGCCCTCAAATGAACGCCACACCAAAAATGATAATTGTGTAATATACGCTGCAGTGTTTATTTGAAGAAATACGGTACCTACATTACAACTCACATTCACGATTCACCTTCCATCCACACATTTATCTTCATCCTATACTACACCCCCCCCCCACACACACACACACACTCACCCCTTTTATCCTACACCTAGTGTGTGTATGATAGGATGGGTAATAAGTTTGTCCACACTGTCATAACGTATTAGTTTCCTTTAGCTGACACTTTCTTTTAACCAAAGCAATGGGGAATTTTTAACCAGCAATCTTGATCTAGAGCACTTGATCTGCGGTCAAGTGCTCTAACCACTTGACCGCAGTTGTACCCTTCCCTTCACATTACTGACCTGGCCCAGAGGCTGTGTGGGGGGAAGAGCCCCTGGGTGAAGAGACTCTGGTAGAGGAACAGACACACCAGGTGCCCCCCCGTGAAGAAGCCCACCATCACACACAGCGCGTTGAAGCCCAGGTGGCTGATGGGAAGGTGGCACGCCCACCAGGTGCACACGCTGATGAAGAGCAGGAAGTAGATGGCTGAGAAGGCCGAGGGCAGGGTGATGCCTGGGGGAGCGAGGGTCACGATCAGAGGACGGGGTCGTTCAAACAAAAAGACAAGACAACAGACACGCACAGCTCGTACCAGCTAGGGCCAGCAGAATGATGGCCAAGATCCGCCCCAGGTCGCGGAAAACTTTCCGGGCCGTGGCTTGTAGGCGCTCTGCCAGCTGCTTGGCTCGCACAGCCGTGGAGACCTCCTCCTCTGGGTTGCTGGGAGACGACCGGCCTTCCTCGTTTCCCTCTTCATCCCCCTCCTCTTCCTCCTCCTCATCATGCTCCTTCTCCTCACTGCCATGCTCTAGCTGAATGGAAATAGGACTTGGTCAGAGGTTTGGCCAAACACACCACCCAACACCAGATCATACACATATTTACAACCATCTTCCAGATACTGAGTGCCAAGAACTATGTGGTACTATAAAGAACAAACCAGCTCTAGTTCCTATAGAGTTACTGTATCTTTAAGGCCTGATTCATTTTCCTCATGCTATCTTTAGAATGTCTACACACAGAACATCAACACGACAGGGTAATGAAATAACATGACACATTACTCCCTCATGCTGACACCTGCTATCAGGTTCTGCCTGCAAACTGTTTGTATTACTGTTCTGCACCCGGCTACGGCCAACTCTGTGTGTGTGTGTGATTGTACAGTCTGATATGCATCTACATCACTTGTTGCAATGATGCAACAAGCAACCCTGATACTGTGACACATAGTGAATATACATCCATTAATGTGAGTGTAACAGTCAACCTCTGGTTAAGGAAGTCTGAGGTCACACTGTATAAGAGAAAAGTCTTCTAGCTGCCCAGCTGAAAGCTCAACCTGAGGCTCACACTGCTCATAAGTACAGCTTGGTAGCTGTCTGTCAACTGATAAATACTTGGGGTTTGGTATCGCTTGAGTGTGTATTCAACACACTCGACACAAGGAAAGGATCTTGTCGTTTGCACAGCTGGGTTCCATTATCCCCCACTGACCACATCAAAGGCTTGAATCTCAAACCAGGGTATCCTCTACACTCACACACACACACATGCATGGATGAAAGTGTATACACACACAACCACAAAACTGTGCAGTCACAGCCTTATGGCAATATTGCAGGGAGGTTGTTAGGGGGTTTGACCTGTTAAGCAGGTTTGAAAAATGCAATCATGGGAGCAGTCTGGAAGAAGGCTAGCCTAGGGCTGAGGACAGGAGAGAACACAGATGGCACCCAATAGTGCAGCCTGACCCTGGTTCTCACATCATCTGATTGGAGGGACGATCCCTTGCAGACAGTCAACGAACTACAATGACTCAAACAATTAGCTAGGCCTTCTAACTGCTAAAATCCACAAAGCTGGTTAAATCCAGAGTAGTTAACAAAACAACTTCATCTTGTCAGTGGTTTCCCGCAACACTTTTCAGTTAAGGCGGCCACTTAAGCAACACACGCCTGCCGCCTTAACTACGTCGTACAACTTTTTTAAAAATAGTGATATCTGCCGTTGTCCCGCCGTTTCTCCCTTCCATTCCAAACTGTGACCAACGCCAGTCTCCCTTCTCTGCAGAACGAATTAGTCTATCGCACAAACGAGCCCTCCCGTCCTTCCGTCTGACGGCAAACCCCACCTTAACTAACACATTTTCTGCGGGAAACCCTACATCAAGGTTATGTTTGGGTTGTTTCAATGATAATCCAGTCTTTCTCCACTCTTAACCCAGATGGGGGGTAGACTGTTTCATCATCATCGTTTATTTTTTGTTTGGCCAATTACCATGGAAACAGGAGTGGGAAGCTGCCTCTGGGCAGCTGCCTGAGGTTGAGAGAGCGAGAGAGAGAGAGAGAGAGAGAAAGAGAGAGAAAGAGAGAGAGAGAGAGAGAGAGAGAGAGAGAGAGAGAGAGAGAGAGAGAGAGAGAGAGAGGATGTGAAGAAAGAGCAGAAATTGAGACTGTCAGCTGAAAGGGAGGAAAGGAAAATAATTTTCACTAGACTGTGATGACTGGTGAAACTGCAGAAAGAGGCCTTGGGGGTTGAGATGGATGGAGTTGAAGGAAGTTGGACAAAGAATAATGAAAAGAGAAATGAGGTAATGGATAGGAAGTTTGAGAAAGAGAGAGATACAGAGAAGGGAGTTAGAGACAGAGAGAGAGAGACAGAGAGAGAGGATGGGGTTGAGGGGTGGGGGCTTGAGCTAAGCAAGAGAAACAATAGTGCTTTCTGTCACCACACAACCATAAAGAAACCCGCATGATGACCTCACTCTCTCCGCCCACCCCAGTACCCAACACCACAACAAACGCATCACACACACACACACACACGGACACACACAAATTCATACAAACACACACATTTGTGCACAGTACAACTAGTCACATAGCAATGCAGTAACACTTAACTGGAACACCAGTATTCCTTGACACACAATGACATAGTATAACCTCACGCCTCAAATACAGAATACTCCAAACTGGCCACAAATTGACACAAACTCTGAATGAAATCAACTCAGTGCCTCAGCTTGTATTTATCTCTTATAATCATGACAATCTCGTTGTTATGATCAGTGACCTATGCAGTTTTGTAAAACACTCTTGACAAATGACAAAAAGTAAATGGTAAATGACAAATCTAACCTATGTACCGGACCTCCTCTTCCATACCAGCAGTTTTACATTTACATTTATTCATTTAGCAGATGCTTCTTTCCAAAGTGACTTCCAAGAGAGCTTTACAAAGTGCATAGGTCACTGACAATAACAACACGATAGCCCCAAAGCATTGCGGGTAGCCAAAACAAGAAGCACACATTGTGAACAACCAAAAAATAAGTGCCAAAGGAAAGAACCATAAGAGCATGGAGTTAAGCAAGTTACAACTTAACATGAATCGCTAGTTTTGCTCAGATATGATCACATTCAATCCAATTGTGATTGCACAACACACATAACAGCTGTTATAGTGGCACCATAACAAAGCCTGCCTTTCATGGAATCATGTGGGTTGGTTTGGGAGTCTCATGGACTTATTGTGACAGTACACCTAATCCTACAACAGCACTCAGAATAGACGTCACACACTTCAACTAACAGTCAAATCCACCGATTCATCTTCATAATATTATATATATTTATTTCAGATTTTAGATATGGTTAATGTTATAGCAACAATATGGAGTAGTGTATGACTAGATATAGTGTTCAAGGTGAGGCCTATTTTGCCTGCTCAGACATTCCACCTAGTCCAGTCTCCTCTCTACTAGAACAGCCTTGACACAGGCGTGCTCCACTATCTCTCTGAGTTGAAGGCCCTGTAGCACTGACTCAGCCTCAGAGGTATGTTGACTTGGCTTATCTGACTCACTAACACATGGGAACAAGAGGGTTTTCTACTCATTTATATGTGACAGGATGTGTCTGTGTGTGTGTGTGTGTGTGTGTGTGTGTGTGTGTGAACGAACAAATGAGCGAGAATGGTTTAAAGAATGTCTTGGTTCCCTAAGCGCCAGCTGGATTATATATCCACGTAATCATACTGAAACACATATCTGCTCCCTATAGTCACCAGTAAACATGGTCCCAGCTCTGCTATTCGTTTCAATGGTAGTAAGCACTTTTTTACTCTCCAATCAGGCCACAGAGGAAATATTCTCCACTCACTTCCAGTAGCGAGGCTGAAGCTGGGGGTGTGACAACAAGCACCTCCTTTCTCTTCACCAGCTGTCCGCACACCACCATGGTCACCAGGGAGACCAAGAACACAGCCAGGTCAGGGGTCAACAGCCGCAGCATACTCCAAATGTCATCCAGCGGCAGCCTGGAGGTCACCACAAGAGTAGGGAGGGAAGGAAGCCAATAAAAGTGGTGCAGTGGCTTGGGTGGTGTTTGTCAGTGTTTGTGCGAACTTGATAAGATGAGGCTTCTATCTAGTGAGTCAAATTAGGGTTGAGTGAAGCAAGCTAAGTAAATGAAGTCATGAAATCAGTGGAAGAAGTCATTCGATTTGTGTTATTTGTGTTGGAATTGGTACAATTGTTTTAATGTCCTATCTGTAATAGTATAATAGGTCTCAATATTTGAATTCATAATGTTTTCTAGGTGACTTGTGAAGGTTGAGTTCAGTAACCATGCACCCAGACCCAGTGTCCCCAGGACTGGTTGACATACCTGGATACACCCACATGTCTGGAGAAAGTTTCCCAAGAGCTGCCTGTAAACAAACAGTTTGTTAGAAAGAGAGGTCAACTATACACTCTAAACATAGTTAATTTCATCTAGGGTGTGTTTGTGTGTGTGTATCTGAATGTGCATGTAGGGATTTGATTGCCAACACATGACTGAGAACAGTCAATCGCTGAGGCCTCTGAAAACCTCCGGTTTTAGGAGGAGGCAATCATGTTGGCATCAGAGGCATGTTCTATGGGGAGATATTTTATGAACAGACACTGCAAAGAGAGTCAGCAAGTAGAAGGAGGCGAAGAAGCAAATAGGACCTGCAGCGTTTATCATTCCTTAAGGACGTATTCTAGAGGCTTTAAAAGGCTAAAATAAGGGCTGACCACAGCATCTCCATTCTGGGGGTTCATGTGTCCTGCAAGCATTCCAGGCTAGCTAATGACAGGGTGCGATTCTGAACTTAACATGCCCAAAGCCATCAGTCAACCAGGGATTGGCTGGTGTCTCGATGAGGTCTAAAGGAGGCTCTCTGTATGACCATGTTTACATTATTGTTCAGAACATGACTATGAAACTAGAAGTATTACATATGTACACAGTATACTGTGGACATTCTTTACGGTTAAAACAAAACATCGGAAGTGATTTCGAAAAAAGAAGAAAAAAGACAAAAAAAACATACAACACCTCTGTTACATTCATTAATGGGGTGCAAGTATAAGTGTGCAGTTGTGTGAATATGTGTGTGGTCTCACAGTTGTGTCCAAGGGCCAGATCCAGAGCAGGCAAGGTGTAGAGACATATTTGGAAAGACACATGAGCCAGTAGGAACAGGAGACTGGTGCTGAAAAGAGCCTTGATGAAACGACCCGTATGCCCTGGAGAGGATGGAGGGATAGAGACAGAGAGACAGAGACGTCAACATTCAGAATCCAATGTGAAAGCCACTACTCTGTATCATCAGCACATTACACAGAGTCACACCAGAGTGTGAGCTTTGAGCCTGGGACCTATTCTGACTCACCTCTTATCACGTCCTTCTCTGCTATACCACCAAGCTCAAACCATGTTTGGCATTCAAGCTATTTCCCCCACAGATCAAAACACATACAGGGTTACCACTCACACATCAATCACAGTAGTTCCTTCTAGACCCAGTGTAGGTGTTAAAGGGGAAATTGACTGCAAAACCGATTTTACCTTGTCATAGTTGAATAACGACAGTTCGGAGGGGGTAAAATGAACATACCGTGAATATCAAAGTCCATTGACACCTCTTTCCTATTCAAATCTCAAAAAGAAAAAATGTGACTGAAAAACGCTAGCTTTTCAACAAAGCTACCGGTCCTACGTAGGACCGGTGATCGCCCTCTTATTGGCTCTGGTCTGAATCTTTGTCACGCCCCCGAATTTACATCCAGACCAGCCCGTCTATCTCCGATACTAGTTTAGCTGCGCGCTGCTCTGTGTAAGCTACTTATAAGGAATTACAAAGAAGAACGTTTTGAATTATAACAAGGATATTGAAAATGGACCACGGTCGTAAATGCTGTGTTCCAGGCTGTACATGGAAGGCTAACACTCAATCATTCATTTGCTCTGAACATTTCACCCAAGACAGTTTTGACAACCTTGGACAATTGCAAGCAGGATTTGCTAGGAAGCTGAACCTGGAAAGAGGTGCTGTTCCGACCGTATGCTCATTGCAACCGCCTATAAGGACAGTATGATGTTGTGCTAACAGTTATTAGCAATGCTAACGTTTCCTGTATAATATAGCATACCAGGTAGAATGCTAAATACGTTTCTACACACATCAAATGACTCTAGCTAAACTAGCTGTAGTCTGCATTAGAAGGGAAGCTTCCGAAAAATAGCCAGAAAACGAACAGCAGTCTGGCTTATTGCTAACGCCTGTCTAGATAATCTATTTGAAAGAACTGGAGAAAGGCAGGTGCTTGATACAGGATATGGTAGCATTGCTAGTAACTGTTACTAGTAACACCTAGACTGTAGGCATGTAAACAAGTTTAGCTTGCTAACGCAAGAGCATAGGTAGAATGTGTGATAATTTAGCCTAGTTTATTGGCAATGGGGTTAACGTTGATTCATGTTCCTGACTGTGTTTCATTCAAATAAATAACCTGTGTAATTTAAATCTACAATTCACGATGCATGTTTGTCCAGATCTTGGTCATATTATTTTTCAGCAAGTTATTTAGAGCTAGCTAGCTAACTGAAGCCGAGTAGAATAAGGATATGGTTTGGTTGCTAAGCTGTAGCCTAACGTTCTACCCACCCAAGTCAATCCAGTTTGCTTCAACAACAGAAGTGGAAACAAGTAATGTTATGATTTCAAATGATATATAGTCAATCTGTTGAAAACAGTGTGGTGTAGACACAATAGATTTATTTGCGCGTTTTTATTTCAAGTCTCCAACTTCGGTGTTTCAGCGAGTGCTGCTGTTGGCCGTGTTGCGTTTTTGCTCCCCAGCTTCACTCGTTGAAAACCAACCAATCAGCGCGCAGCTCATCTAAATATTAATGAGCATACCATAAAAGGAGAAAAGCTAGTGTTTTTTCCCGGGAACATTTCAGAGGATCTGTCAGTGGGCATAGAACAGCACCCGGGCCATTTTCAACCCAACCAATGTTACATACCCTATTTGGAGACCTTAAGGAACAGTGTGAAATACCCCCAAAAAACAGTCAATTGCCCCTTTAAGTTGACCTGCAACAATGACCACTTGCTAAATCTAACACATCCCTAATATTTGTATGCAGTGCTGGCAGATAGTATTTGACACAGGCTCTGTTGCCAACCTAAAATGCATTTCAGAAAACAGCTATGCTTATTGGAGGACTGACTGGAGGACAGGGGCAGCTCTGAGCAGGCAGGGTTGGAGTCTGCACATTGCCCATGTTTTATGGAAGTGTTTTTCTCTGCAGCCGTTTGAGGGTTAGTCGGCTCATTGCAGTTTTAGTCAGCCTCTCAATTATTTCCAGACAGGAGGAGGCACTTTCACAGACCAGATCATGATTCAGCTTCATTCCTCTAAAACTCAGTCTGATGACTAATACCAGCCCAAAGAGGAATGGGTGGGTCTTCAAAGAGGCTGATCTCAGCTATAAAAGTGTGGCTCATAGGGCTGTGAGCCCGGATCCTCCACTATGCAAATCTGTTCTGGATATTAACGTAGGAAATAGGGGTGTAACAATAAACAAAGCTCACGATACAATACGTATCACAATACTGGGTGTACAATACAATACGTATCATGATATTTTGAACACATTTTTTTATTAAACAAATTCAATTAACAGATTTATTTACAAAACATTAAACATTTTCAAAAATTTTCTTTGTTGTACATACAATTGAGTTAACTCAGTTACGCGATTTATGTGAATGAAATGTATGCACGCATGACGCAGGTGCCGAGTAGGTCGCGTGCTGGTAGCTCAAACAATAGGATCAAACGGACGTCATTTTGTAAAAATATTGCCTTAACTCTACAATACGTTGCAATATATTGTTCCACGATATATTGTTACACCCCTAGGAAGACATGTTCTTTCTCCAGCTGTGTCAGACCAGACCTGTCACAAGCTCTCTCTGGGCTCAAGATGTTTACATAACCACTAGGTGAAATATAGAGAAAGGCAGGACATATTAAATGGGACAGGTCAACTACCAGCACACCCACTAGGAGCCATATGTCATCCTGATTTACAGTGCCCACATAACTGCAACCCTAACCTGTACGTGAGCAGGTCTGGAAAGTACCTGCTTAGAGGGAGCTTGAGTTGTGTGTATACAAAATTAAACATTTCTAACACAGAGTACTGTACCTAGAGAACTTCACTTCAACATCACTCTTGCCCTCCCCCTCTCCCCTACTCTCTACATTACCCCCGTCCTGAAGGAAAATCAATCAATCAATTTTCCATCATCAACTCCGCTAGCTCTAACTGTGCTGTATTGTGTCCACATCAGTGCTACAGCATATCTGAGAGGTTCAGATTTAAGCTATGGATAACGTGTGGGGCGTCTGTAGAACCCATCACACTTAACCGGGAGACCATGGGGAGAAGAGATATACACTGCTCACGTTACAATGGTGGGTCACACGTCTCCACTGATGGCAATTGGAGATGAAGTGAAGGCCGGACAGAACCTAGAGATAAGTGCAGGTGTCAGAGCGATGATCTACGTTTGGGGGTCAGATGGCTAAGCGGTTAGGGAATCGGGCTATTAATCAGAAAGTTGCCCGTTCAAATGACGTTGTGTCCTTGGGCAAGGCACTTCACCCTACTTGCCACGGGGAATGTGCCTGTACTTACTGTAAGTTACTCTGGATAAGAGCATCTGCTAAATAAATATGTAAATAAGCTGTAGGAGGAACCCCAGAGTGCAGATATCTGTCTGCATTTGAACTGCTTAACCGTGTGCTACAGCTACAGTACTGTATGTGTGTGCATCGTGCTACATGGGAAAAAACATCTAAAAATACCATTCCTGTGCAGGCATATTACACTTACACCCACACACAGTTACACCCACACACTAACAGTACACACCTCTATTCATGCTATAATTGCCACCAGTCATGTTATTGGTCTCCAGTTCTGATGGCCCATCCGTAATGTTAAAGGGTCATTGATTGCAGAACCGAATTTACCTTGTCACAGTTGAATAACGACAGTTCAGTGTGTAAAATGGACATACAGTGAACCTCAAAGTCCATTGACACCTCTTTCCTATGTAAATCTCACAATTAAAAAATGTAGGTATAAAACAGTCGTTATGAAAAAACCCCCGATGTGACTCCACCGTTTTTGGCTCTGGTCTGTACCTTTGTCACGCCCCAAAATTTGCTGCGCGCTGCTCAGTGTTCTTCCACAGAAATACAAACAAGAACGTTTTTCTAGCATACCGTATTTCTTTGATTAAATGCCACCCTCGAATAAACGCCGCCTTTGAATAAACGCCGCCCCCAAAAATCTGAAAACGGTTATTTAATTGGTTAAATTAAATCACGGTAATTATTACAAGTTATTACATTAAGTAAATAACACGAGTATTATAATTCCCTCGGCACTGGCTTTCTTGCTACAGGTTTGAAGCTTCTTCTCCAAATCCACCGTGAAAACTAAACCCACAGTAGGCTATAACGAGAAAATAAGACCACATTAGCTTCTATGAACGTAAATTTAAATGCGCAGCATGTAAATAACCTTCACCAAAGTAAAATACAGACACAAAACAACATACCCCGTTGGCTGCATGCTGTACACAAGGGAATAGAGGTTTCCTTAGATCCTTAGCTAACATCCGATCAACAACCTTAAACTTTTATCGGAGCATTAAATTGTCAGTGCTTCGCTTGCTGAGGACTCTCACTCACAAGCGTTCCAAAAAGGCCTTCAAAATAAAGGCACTGTACTTTTACCAAATAAAGTCACTTAATAATATTGAATGCAAGTATTCTAAATTAGGACATTTGTTGAAAACAAATGATACATTATGTAATTGCGACAATTACATGTAGCCTACAATATTGCGAGGTAGCTGACTTCACCACTGGCAAATTCGCCTTTCATCGACCCCAAGTTTGCTTGCTACAGATCTGTTGCTGCTGCGTGCTTTCTGCACAGCTTTCTGTTTGAAAGCTGGAAGTGTAAGAATGTTTCGGCATGCTGCTTAAGATTTCTACACAACGCGCGGCTTCAATTTTATACTAGGCTTTGTGTTTGACCTCCTTGTCTATTCTTTGTTTGTCTATGGCCGTACTGCAGCTGCAATTCTCTAAATCTGTCTTACAAATTAAATGCTGCCCTCGAATAAACGCCGCCCTCAAATACACGCCGCACCAAAAATTATCATTGTGTAATAAACGCCGCGGCGTTTAATCGAAGAAATACGGTATTGAAAATGGACTGCGGTGGTAAATGCAGTTTTCCAGGCTGTACAGGGAATGCAGACACTTCTTCTTGAGTGATGTTTGTCTATGAGAAAATCCCTGTGCAGTTTGACCCTCAATTACACATTTGCTCGAACCATTTCACAGAGGACAGTTTTGAATGAAAACCTTGGACAATTTAAAGAAGGATTTGCTAAGCTGCTGTTGCTGAAAAGAGGTGCTGTTCCAACTGTATACTCATAAACAAAGCTGTAAGTATGATTTTGTGGCTAACAGTTAGCCTATTAGCAATGTTAACGACTCCTGTGTCTGGTAGAATGCTAAATACGTTTCTAAACGCAATCAGGACGCGCGATACGCACTTGTTTCCACCATAAATGGCCATTACACGTCTCACGCTCCCTCTAAATACAAAATCCCTGAATTCCGGGAGATTGTATAGCATTTGCGGGTGTCCGGGAGCTGCTATTGAAATGCGGAAGACTCCCAGAACTTCCGGGAGCCTTGGGATGTCTGCCATAGACATATATACACATCAAGAAGTGCACGAACCATAACTGAAACACTGTAGAACCATGAAATACCAACTTATTGCCATGTACCTTTTCCCGAAACACCCATCCAGACACATTGTAACAAACGCGAGCCAAGGACCAATGGGGCGTCTATGTGTACATGTCTATGGTGAAAACACCTAGACTGTAGGCATGTAAACTAGTTTAGCTTGCTAACGCAAGAGCATAGGTAGAATGTGTGATGATTTAGCCTAGTTCAGTGGTTCTCAAACTTTTCACACCCCGTACCACCTCAGAAAATATTTGACTCTCCAAGTACCACCATTCTGACCAACGTTAATATACAGTAGCGTATATCCTATTGGGCTCCAGACAAACTTTTTTTAGCAGGAGCACAGTAGCCCCTGACTGAAATTTTTTGGAGTGCAAGCAGATAATTTGGGGTACACCTTATATTGACCTGCAATGTAATTATTAATGTAGAGAGAGTACAATTTCTGGGGAAATTGTGGGGTGTGCTTGCGTCGGTTGCAGATGGGTCCGTTTTTTTTTTTACTAAAATTTTTACAACTGATATACAGCGACGCACCACACAAACTTGAGTTTAAATACATTATTTAATGTGACATGACGTACTGTACATGCAAGTCTAAGTTAAATGACTTAAATGTATGATGCATCGCTTTTCAAACAGTTCTCCTATACCACGACACGATACTTGCTGATTATAACAGCAAATACAGGCAGGGATACAGTAGCTAACAAAGCTAATGCTAAATAAGTATTTAGCTGCTCGGCTCCATGAGAAGGGCTCGTGAGACTGCTCACCAAAAGAATGAAGGGAAACCCACTGGTTTGCCAGATTAAGACATGTTCATAGGAACCTAGTGAAAAATTGCCTAAACTTTCAAGACTTATAGGTACCTAGCGAAAAATAGCCTCAACTTTCCAAGACTTTTAGCTATGGTACTAATGCTGAGGGCTCACTGATATCGCTGTACTAGGACGTCTTATCTATGTGTCGTTGCTAACGTGTGCTGATGTTGTGCACACCCAATAAATTCAAAATTTGTAGGTCGCACCTGCGTAAGTGCTTGTAAACAATGCTTGCGCTGTCTCAAAACTGGTCGCAAAATGCAACCATTTGGTCGCAGTCTAAAGCCCTGCCCTATTGAGCTACACAGTTCGCGCAGTAATCGTGGATGTTTGCATGAGCCACTACCCGAGAACTATCAGGTAGTTGCGCGGGACAACATTTATTTTTGAAAAATATTATAGGGAAAGCAAAACTTTTTAAAATTACATTTCAATTATATTGTGGTTAAGGTATTTAAATATTTATAAGATTCCTCCGCGTACCACTAGAATGGGGCACACGTACCACCAGTGGTACGCGTACCATAGTTTGTTTTAGTATAATTTTAGGAGTGCAAGCTAAAAATGTAGGAGCACACCTTATATTGACCTGCAATGCATTAATTAATGTAACGAGAGAGGGTACAAATCAGTGGCAATTTTAGATCCTTTTTAGGAGTGCTCAAGCACCCCTAAATTTAATCTCTAAAAATAATAATATATATTTTTATATTGTTTATTATAAACTGATGCTGGTAGTTCATGATGAACGGGACATCCATAGTTTTTTAATTCATTCAATATTTTGCATAATAATTCATAAATGTATTAATTGTTATCCAGTGAAATTAAGGATTTATATTAGCAATGGGGTTTACGTTTAGCGCTTTTGCAAGGCACTGTATTCATGTCACATTCTCATTGGGGGCTGAGTACCCCTAAAGGTCTGATCCTAGAATCGCCCCTGGTATCATTTCTGGGGAGTTGGAATTGTGGGGTGTGCCTGAGTCGGTTGCAGATGGATCCATCATTTTTACAACTGATCTACAGCGACGCACCATAAGCTTGAGTTTAATACATTATTTAATGTGACATTACGTACTGTACATGCAAGTCTTGGTTAAATGACTTAAATGTATGATGCACTTTTCGATCAGTCCTCCGACACCACAACACGATACTTCCTGAGTATAACAGCGCAACAGCTCAAACACAGCCAGGGATACAGTAGCAACGCTAGTGCTAAATAAGTATTTAGCTGCTAGGCTCCATGACGCCGGGTAAGAAGGGCTAGTGAAACGGCTCACCAAAATAACGAAGGGGAACCCACTTGTCTGGCAGATTAAGACATGGAACCTAGCGAAAAATAGCCAAAACTTTCCAAGACTTTTAGGTCGGATTATAGATACTAGGGATGTCACGAGAACCGATACTTACGATACCTTTCGATGCTAAAATAACAAAACACCGACCATGCCCATTTTTTTGAAGCACCGTAAGCACCGTGAGCGCCGATGCCAGATATTAGCATCGATGCTGCGCCTCTTCTGGAACTGTTGGGGGCAGTATTCAGGAGTGTTCCAGGCAACGTTTACGTTCAGAAAACCAAAATAGCAACTGCAGCTGCAGCGATCACCCCATCTCGACTTGTTTACAACATAAGCACAAAAAGTTGTGGTTGGAAATAGCCTACTCTGCGTTCGAGGCAGATGACCGTGGCGTTATAATTAATCTGCAGAAGCCACTATACAGAAGATGCTACCCTGTTCTTCAGATCAAGGAAGGTACTACTTCAAATTTAACTAAGCAACTGAAAGATCGTCATCCGGATTTGTTTAAAGAATTCAAGGTGAGCCGTTCCAGATGAGGCGCAGCACCGATGCTAACAACTGGCATTATACCAAATAAATCAATGTTCATTGTGGTCGCAGCGAAGTGTTCCAGCGCTCAATGGAACAGCTATTTGTAGGGTATCCGTGTGCTATCATAGTTGATGACATCATCATAGGAAGCAAGATAAACCTCAGGCTAAACCCTCTCAGGTGCAAGTTCTGCCTGGACCAGGTCTGTTATGGGTCACATATTCACAAAGGATGGCCTCAAGGCAGACCCCGCCAAAAAAGTGGCGATCACAAACATGCCAGTCCCTCAGGATGTCCTAGCCATGCAGCAATTTCTTGGCATGGTGAATTACCTCGGGAAGTTTATCCCAAACCTCAGCGATATCGCAGCACCTCACACACAAAGACGCTGTGTGGTGTTGGTTTCCACAGCATCAACAGGCGTTCGACCGTCTCAAGTCATGCTTATCCAGCTCGCCGGTTCTATCCTACTACGACGTAAGAAAACCAGTCACACTGACCTGTGAGGCGTCATGTTTCAGACTTGGTGCTGCATGTCTACAGGAAGGGAGACCCGTTGCCTATGCGTCTCGCACGCTCACAGACACAGAAACAAGATATGCTTAAATCGAAAAGGAGCTGTTGGCGTGGTGTTTGCGTGCGTCAAATTCAAGCATTACGTGTCCTTGAAGTCCACGGTCGTTGAAACTGACGACCAACCTCTCGTTACAATCCTGAAAAAGCCCATCCACACTGCTCCTGCCCGACTGCAAAGGATGTTACTACAGTTACAAGCCTATGACATCACACTGGTATACAAGAAGGGTAAGCACATGTACCTAGCTGATACCCTCTCACGAGCTCCAAATGGGACAATGTCACAAAGTCCAGCTACAGATGACACGTTTGAAGTGATGTCCGTTAGCTACATCTCAACTAACAGACTAGAGGAGCTCTGGACCCACACAGCACAGGATCAAGTGCAACAGACTCTCAGCACCGTCATCCACCGCGGATGGCCTGGCAAAAAACGCAGTGTCCACCCTTCCATTCGTCCGTTCTTCCCTCACAGAGACAAGTTGGTAGTGGATGATGGGATAGTTGATAAGGGCCACAGAACAGTCATTCCCCATTCTCTACACCGAGAATACATCAACATCTTACACTGAGGTCACCCAGGGCTGGAGTCAACCAATCGCAGAGCCAGGAGTACAGTCTTTTGGCTGACAATAAACAATGACATTGCAGAGGAGTTGTGTCGTGCTCCGTCTGCAATAGCACCAGACCACACCAGCAGAAGGAACCTCTACAACCACATACAGTTCCAGTCTTGCCATGGTCCACAGTGGCTACTGATATGTTTGAGTGGCACGGACAACAATACCAGGTGCTGGTAGACTCGTACTCAGGATGGTTTGAAATGGACCGTCAGCAGCTGTGATCACAAAGCTGAAAAGACACTTTTCTGTTCACGGTACGCCTCACACCTTCATCACAGACAATGCAAGGCAATACACATACCAACGTTTCACAGACTTTGCCAAGCAGTGGGACTTTATCCATGTTACCATCAGTATCCACAGTCGAACGGATTGGCAGAAAGGGCGGTCCGGAGTGCCAAACAACTGATGGAGAAATCTCACAGAGATGGGACTGACGTCTTCCTCAATCTGCTGAACATCAGGAATACTCCCCGTGACCAAGCATTGAGCTCACCCGCAGAACGTCTGATGTCATGACAGACGCGCTCAGCTCTTCTTGTCAGCACCAGACTGTTAGAGCCAGCCCCGAAAAACACAAACCAGGTCACTGCCCATCTCCAGAATAAAAGACTCACCCAAAAGCGGTACTACGATGCGTCAATCCGCCCACTACAGCCACTCGCAGAGGGAGCAAAGTTGTCAGGATGCAGACCATCAAAGGACACGACCGTCTGGGGACTGTGAAAGGAAGGAGCAAGGAACCACGCTCCTACATCATCGAGTCCGATGGAGGGACCTTCAGGAGAAATCGCCGTCATATCCTTCCTGTCGCTGGGCCACCAGTTGGACGACTGCAGGGCCGACCCCGGTTACACCTCAACGGTCCTTTAGCGAGCAGCAGAGGCCTGCAGCTCACTCTCTTATAGGGGCCCCACAAGGTACCTCGCTGTATGCGACACGCTCAGGTCGCATTTGCAGGCCAAATCCAAAGTACGAACAATGAACATTGAGTTATGAGCGAAAAAATAAAATAAAAAAATAAATAGAAAATGTATGTTTAGTTGAAGTGCTTAGCATATAACCATTGTTGTTAAGTAAATTTACAGCCACCACTTCGGGCACTGAGTTCACTGATGCACCTTGAAATGTTGTAATGAGTTCAGCGATGCACCTTGAAATGTTGTAATGTTTTGCAATGAGAGTATAAGTTGCTTAATTACCATTCAAGTATATTTAAAGATGGGTTTTTGAAACTGTTACACATTTTCATTTTGCCTAACCTTCCATCTGTTCTCTATAGAAGGCACAAACTAAAGAAAGGGGATGTAGATCCTTCTGGTGAATGATTAGGTTTGCACTCTGTATGCACGCTATGAGACACCGTACTCTGAAAAAGTGCACATGCGTGTTTTGGGTTTCAGGTTCGGTGTACACCTCTCCCGCCAAGTTCAATGTGGTTTTCTGGAGGTTTTATAAAACAAATAAAACCGGCTTATATTTAAAGTAAAGACTCCCACAGTTATTTCGACACACAAGTTTAACAGAAGTTATTGGTGGAGGGTTAAACAGTATCCTATAGCATTTTCGGTTTGGGTTTTGGCTGTTTGATGTGATCATCCACATGAATTATCAAACTTGTATTTGTATGTTTTTTGAATAGTCAACGTCATAGACATATGACAGTAACTATATCGGAAACTTTATTTTGTAATGTTTGGTGAGTTTCGGCACTTTTCAGTTAGAATTCGCCATGTTACAGAGCCAGACAAGACTTTGCGGACGGTCCGCACATTTTCACGTTTGCTCAAAAGTTTCTGTGACGGCCCGCACATTCTCACGTCAAGTCAATTTTTATACATCACACCGTGTGCGTGAAAACCAGCGTACGCAAGCTTTTGTGTGTACACAACATTTATACATGAGGCCCCTGGTCTGGTCTGCTTTATCTGTCAGATATCCTAGTCAACATACCTCTGAGGCCTATCTAAGCACATGGTTATCTTTCCAACCAGTCCTTGTCAACAGAGGCAGAAATCTGCCCCCGTAGGCTTTAGAGTCTGTGGTGACCACAAAAAAATAAATAACTGAAGCTGGCCTACTTACATTTAGCAGACACTCTTATCCAGAGCAACTTAAGTTCAGGGACATTCCCCCGAGGCAAGTAGGGGCCTTACCCAAGGACACAACGTCATTTGGCACGGCCAGGAATTGCACCAGCGACCTTCTGATTAATAGCCTGATTCCCTAACCACTCAGCCATCTGACCTCCCTACTTGAGGTATCACACACTCCCCCTCTCTCCATGCACACCGGCCCTTGCCTATGAAAGCCTGAGCGGAGAGGAGATTGCCACTACCGTAAGACTTTCCACTATAAGATTTTTCACTATAAACATTTTTTTAACAAGTCTGCATGTGAGTGCTACAGCACCCGACCAGGTCCCATTTGAGCTCTGAGGCAAGGAGCCAGGATGAGCTTTCTGAACACTGCCCGAGCCTCCATGGAAAGAAAAACATTGAGTTAAAGAGTAGGGTATTAGGTTTTATACTGAGCAGCTACAGGATTTTCACAGTTTGTCCAATCAGGTCATGGTGCAGTAAGGGGAGAATATATATTTTCTGAAGTTATTTAGACTGAAGTGAGATTAAATTACAGATACAATTTTTACAACTTGGAGACAGATTTTAATTTGGTTTGTTTTCTAAAGAGATGACTTGAGAACCAAAGGTTCCAGACACCGAAAACACTTCTGCAAGGGTAGCCTATCTTGATATAACATAAAATCTAATTCTATACCTTTAAGTCAATTGCACTGGTTTGCAAAAGAGACTTGTCTGAAAAGAGAACCCAGGACTAAACATGCTTATTTTTCCAGCACCTTGTAAACGTCTGGTTAAGCATAGCAAAGGTAAACACTGCCTGTTTTAGTGAGGGCAGACAGCCATATGACTGGCCACAACAGCCCAGGGAGCAGAGGGTGTGGCTGGGTTGAAAAGGCCAGTGTGTCCAGGCCTAACAACACCCAACAGAAATATGGAGCCACATATTCCTACTGTTGCATCTCTGATTCACACCAGTCTTCATGTGCTGTTTCAAAGAAGACGATTGCACAATCTTGAAATTCTTGTACTCCAAGGGCAGAAATTCTTAGGTCGGGTGATTATGTAAAACGGTACTAAACCCCCATTTTGCATTATGTTCAATTTGAGTTTCTTGTTCGGGTGGTTCTGAGTCCTGCTTGGTGCTTACAAGCATCGTCCAGCTGGGTCGGGGGAAACATTCTGTCATCTGCAGTGCAAGTGGGAGAGCAAGCTGTCCGGTATGTCAGAGGAGCGGTCTGGCATAACATGGCCATGTGGAATCCCTGTTCCTGTTCCAGAGCAGAGGGCACATTGCAGACACACCTCTGGGAGAAGCGATCTGGTCTGGAACACAACCACAAAGCACTAGCTCCCTGTCTCACATTCCTCAAATGCATCTGAAAAAAACAAACTGAAATAGACTGAGCAGTCTCACTTTTGCTTCAAACACATAGGTATCCCGCACTGGAACATACCTTTATCCAGTTGTAAACTGTCAACTGTACTTACAAACAAAGTGACAGTTGGGATTTGGTTTCTTTGAAAAGGGACACCAAATTACCTGGCTGTAATTCGACAAAAAGACAAAGAAAGCCTGCGAGAATGTGATCCTCCCTGTACCACAGCAGCAGTGCCTCAGGAAGGGATATGGTCGAGGAGATAGCAACCGTGAACAAACAGGAACAGATAATACAGCACCAATAGAGCTCAGTGAACACCCCCTGAATAAACCTTCCCAATCTCACACACAGCGTTTGGAAGACACAGGTGACACACACTCCCCAACACAGCTGCCGCCCTCCAGATAGACCTCTGCTCAATATTTGCACTTTTACTTATCAGCTCAGGTAAACTGCAGCCAGATTTAAATGGTGGCGAGTGACCCATTCAGTTTTCAATGGAAAAACTGTTTTTTGAAAAGGCTATATCAAACACGGTGGATCAGGTGATGTGTGTGTGCATGGAACGCTGAAGGAGAGCTGATAGGGTGACACAGTATCTGAGGATTATCAGTGTTTTCTTTGTCAGGGTTGTCTGTGGCCGTGATGACACAAATCTTCTAACCAGGGCTCGAAAGTCTGTTAGGTCCTGTCTGTTATGTATGGACTTATATCCTTAAATGATAACATTAGGGGCTGATTTCCTAGAGAAGGAAGGGTAGGTTTGTGTTCAAGGGCATGGGTGTTAGTGTAAAACCCAGGCTGATAGAGTGAGTGACTGGTGAGAGGCTCAGGGTGAGACCACGGGGGTTTCTATTCTACAGTGTGACACGCAGCCTTACAGTCTAGTGGAAGGATGGTCTAACCTTCCATTTAGTTCAGTCTTTGAGGATGCACTCATGGTTTCCCTGATCTTATAGAACACACACAGGTTCTAATCCACAGAGGAAACTGTGACTAGTAGAACCCCAAATTACCCAGATGGTTGATCCTGTTTGACGACAAACAGCTGGTGACACTAGATTTCCATGGAAAGGGAGAAGATGTTTCTCCTACATCTCCTAGACCTCTCCCTTCATCCTTCTCTCCAATCCACCTTCTTTCGGTTCAGACCCCCATCCCATCTGTCTCATACATGCATTTTCTCTGCCTCCCAGGCCAAGAAAAGTGCTGATTATTTGAGGTAGGGAACAAACAAGCTGGTTCCTATTAAACCTGTTCATCAAAATAACTAATAATACAATTTATTAATTTCCACCCGAGATATTAGATCTCCCCCTTCTAATACAAACATCTCACCATTGACACACTTTAACATACATCACTCGTAGCTTATCACTGTCTCAGAGAGAGACAAACAGAGAGAGAGAAACAGCTGGCCTCAGTTTATTGTTAGAATTGAAAAACCTTTCATCAGGGCGGAAAACCGAACAAAGAAAGAGAAGTTCGAGAATTCCAATTTTTTATTATCTTTAATGAGCGTGGTTCCTGTACTGTGTTTAGTTTTCAGAGGCAGGAAAAGTCTCTGATTGGCTACAGGCCTTATCACATCCCTCTCCAACCATACAGGAAGTGGATAGAGCTCATTGGAGCTCTGGAGCGTGAATACGTTGATAAATTGAACAAATAACCCTCAAGGGGGTACGTTTGGGCAGTGGCGTGTGTGAATGTGTGTACCAGCGTGTATGTTTTTGGTTGTCTCCATTTATGCCCCCTACTTGTGTCATCGTGTGGTTCCAGAAGGTTAATATTGTTTGGTGTTCATTCCGCCGCCATAGACAATGCAACACGGACGTTAGACAGGATTAAAGAAGCAAGTTAAAAGCCTGTCTAAATAAAAGGAATATTTGAATAGTGTAAATCAAGAGGAGGAGATTATTACATGATCCCGCTTAGGCCAGGGAAGCATGTCCTTACGGCAAGGCTGCACAGTGGATTTCTGGGTTTGAATCCCACATCCCCTTTAGATTCTAAGCACTGTTTGGAAGACACTTTGGATAAAAGAGTGTGCTAAATGAATACATTTGTATTTATTTATAGTAAAAAAACACACAATAATACTATTTTGATATAATGTTAACTGATCCCTACATCAGCACGTGTTTTAGAGACTATTCAAGCTAAAACAAAAAACATACATAGTCTCAGTGTAGTTTTCCCATTCAAACGTCCATTTTTCCAGTTGTGTGTAAAGTGTTGATCTTCAAATTAAACTTATGGTTTGTATTTCTGCAACCACTCTGACAGGTCTGTTGGAGAACACCTTGATATGAATTTTATGACACTAAAGGGATTCTGGCAGGTCAATAAAGCATGACCACTGGCCAGTGATGGGAGTTGGAAAACAGCAGAACATGTTGAGAAATAAGTCCCTTAAGATATGGCTTCTCAACAGGGGAGTGATACAGTAATGACTCCTGGCTTGGAGGCTAGTTCCATGGCAACGATCTCTGTATAATCCTGATGAAATCCCTGTCTCACTGCCATAACCCGATACTGACCATTAAACATAACACTTTCCACATGACTATCAGAACAAAGCTAAAACACATAACTACCACTATCCACCCATCCTTAAATTAGTTATATGCTTATGTCCTACCTACTTTGCTCATTTGAGATCATACATAAAGTAATACATATAAATAGATTGAACTGCCTCATTGTGGGTGGGCTTGCTTGGACAATTCTCTCTCTGGCAGTCAGAACACAGGTCAGGTATGTTGTTCAGGATGGGTGGTACGATGTTGCTTAACAGGGACAAGGGAAAGCTTAGTAGCTTCTTCCCAAAAGGGACTGCAATCCTCATGTCTGCTTGGGTCATTGTTTTAAGTACATTTTATTCCTCTGTCCAGAGAATGTACACAAAACACTTACATTGTTTGCTTACCAACCAACACAACAGATAGGTGTAGAGACAGACAGCCAAACTACCATCTAGCTAGCTAGTAAACCAGTTAGCCAGCAACTTCAGAGAGCCAGACAACCCAGACAAACAAGATTGTGTAGTTGATCTTACCTCTGAGTGTGTGTTTGTTGGGCCAGAGGAACCAGGGCAGTAATAAGAGGTAGAGCAGGTAGACCAGGGACAGGGCATTGTAGCGAAACAGGCAGGCTGGGGAAACAAACAGAGACCACAGTTAGTGGCAACCACAGTTAGTGGCAGAGAGAGAACACTGTTTCAGTCAAACACCATATTCACTATTATACCAGACTTCAACAGATCCTAGTAAAGATATACCAGATACAATATGTGGTCAGGGGAGAGTGACTGGGTCCAGTACAGCCCAGGGGAACCCAGTCAAAGAAGATACAATGTGTAGTACAGTAACAGTACCCCATGACTGGAGCTAGGCCCACAGGGTGTCGCTCCCTCTCGGCCCGCCCCACTGGCATGTCTGCTACAGATCTATAATTACCAGAGCCTGAATGGAGGAACAAAGACACGCTTTGTCCCGTGAGTGAGAGTAATCTAGCTAGGTAGTGTGAGGGGTTGTCTGGAAAGCATTTGCATTACCCCTGGGTTAATTGTGGGCGGGAAAGGAGTATCCCACTGTGATACATCAAACAGTTCCCTTTCTCTTTTTCGTGGACATTGACGGAAAAATCCAAGATCCTAAAACACTAGCCATGGGAGGACTATGACCAGTGCCCAAGTGCGATTCTAGGATTAGACCTTTAGGTGTGCTCAGCAACCAATTAGAATGTGACATGAATACATTGCCTTGCAAAAGTACTAAACCCCCTTGCTAATAATAGGCATGCAAACAGGTCAGGGGTAAAAAAGGTGAGAAGGATACGGTGAACCCCCGACCCTCTAGGGTCTGTATTAAACTTAAGTTAAACACATTAATCTGGTGCACTTTACGAGAAAAATTAAGAGGCTAGATCTATGTAGAATATGTGCTCTTGTAAACAATGTCATGTTCTTTTAACCATAAAGAAATGTTTTGTATAGCATACATCATAAAAACACTTAACAAACGGGATTACCTGTGTTGAACTACTTAAAAAGCAAAAGTCAAAAGCATCACTTACTGTAAAGCTAACACACATCCAATAGACATAATTTTTTATATTGTATTAAAATGATTTCTACTAGATGATGTAAGATGGGCCTGTAAACCTCTCCCCACTCTGCCTCTGATTGGCTTTGAGGTTTAGACATTAGGAGTGACAATTGATTCCAGAGCCGGTTGTAAGGTTGGGAAGCATGGGTAAAATGCTGTGTTGGCCACGGCCATGACCTTGAGCACCCTTAAAAAGGGTCTAAAATCGCCACTGCCAGGGCCCCTCTTTCGCTGTGTCTGTGTCAGTAGAGAGCTCACTAGATCTACTAATGACTGGGTTCTATGATCTCATCTGGGGATCCCTTAGAGGGATTTGTTTGGCCTGATCCTGGCTGCTGATTGGCTGACAGCCTGGGGAGACAGGGGAGCCACTGTTATGACTCAGTAAACTCATTGCCGTGGTAACGCCTGAAATAATGAAGTAATAGACGTGACATGAGCATGTGTGAAACACTAACGGGCTGCAGAAGAAGCAGACTTTCATTCTCTCTTCCCATTGTGTTCACTGGTTTAAAATGACGGATTATTACAAAACCACTATTGTGGTGCAAACACACCCAGACAGATGCAACCAGCTGTTTGTAAAATTAGGTAGAACGATTACCAACCGCTTATCTTGATGACACAGGTTATTACTTATTACTCTCACATATACCCTCGTACACCGACATGTCCTGCACTATCTCACTGTCTAAGCTATGACCTTTGAACTATCTGAGGTCAACCTATCCCCCCCAGGCAGCAGGGAGGGACTAACAGTAAACAGCAGTGGACCCTGGTTGAACAAATCAAGCCCCTGCTGTGCTTATCACTGCTGCTGCTTTATGGCTCCTCACTGTTGTGATCAAAACATTCCACTATTGCAACTTGTAAGACCCCCTTTCAAATGAACAGGCTCTGGTTTTCTAAATGTTTCTATGAGGGGGTGTGTATGTGTGGGTGTGTCTCTGTACATCAAACATACCCATAAAACACCAGTAACAAGACAGAAAGAAATGGGTTTTTGAATTGAAGAGAAAAGCTGTCTCTACAAATGATTTCAGTCTCTATGGCTGTGTCTACTACCGCACACTTGTGCACTTCGAGCACTGGCTTTCAGTGCTTAGGGCGCTTACACTCACAAAACCAGCAGAATTCAGTGCACTGAAAGTACCCGGATGGCGAACAGCAAATGGTCCAAAAAAACAGTGTACAACAATGGACACTACTCGCCCTAAACAGACGCCATCTTGGCTACATTGCGGAAGAGGAGGAGCACTTTCGCCAGCTTTTTCCACGTGGGGTGGAGAAGCGCGTTCATTTTGACAGGTTTCGCGGCTGTCGCGAGCAGATTTGCGTCCGTCACTTCCCGCCAAGTGTTCAATTTGAGACAGCACTACTCAGCGACGGAGTGCACTACAGATATATGTGCACTGTATTGCAGTGCACTGTATTACAGTGTACTTCGTAAAGTGTGCGGCAGTAGACACAGCCTATCACCCTGTCTCTTTTGCTACAGCCTCTCACACCATGCATCAGATGGATTCAGGAAATTATGGTAATTCAGATTTGGAAAAACCAACAGCATGCCGCAGAGCTGGGGCTGTGACGCACCTCTACGGAACACACTCTGTGTGTGTGTGTTTGTGTGTGTCCGAATGGTCTATGTAGAGGTGGCATTCATACTTCACATCCAACTGAATTCAGTTTCAACCTCTAATTTGTCCTGAAGGAATGTACTCAAAATGTTCACCCAACACCCTACTGTACATCTTCTGATCCTTTTCTGGAATCCTTTTCTGGAAACAAACATTAACTGACATTGAGTGGACACGTCCTTGCACCGTGAACATTTCTCAGCAAACCTCCTCCTCATCCTTGGTTTTCTCCTCCTCCACTGAACAGAGACATGATGTGTTTCCCATCATGCCTCCCTGTGTTTTACAAAGCCGGTGTTGACTGAGGGCGGAGACCAGTTTCCCTTATATGTAGCTAGTTACAACCAGTTACAGGCCTATAAGAAGCAGGGAACTTCTGTCAACAAATGTTTTTTCGAGACACAGGGCTGATGTTGGGCTGATTTGAGCAAAAAATTGTCCAATTGGTAAAACGTTGTCTAGTGAAGGTAATAACGTTTACGTTTCTTAGCCTGGTTTTCCATCTTTATATTGTCTCAAATTAGCTTTCGATCTGTCAGTGTCACTGTTGTGTATAAGCGGCACTAGGGCTGCATACGTTCATTTGGAATTGTCCACCGGAGCTTTAGCTAGCTGACTAACGTTGCGTTCTCTCCTGCTGTGTTCAGTGACTCAATTCATTAAGCTGTAGCTAAATCTATGTAAACAGAGCTCCTGGGTAACTTACCAGAAAATATAAAAAATTGAAACCATCATTTACCGAGGCCAGGAGTGCTGTACGCGTACCTGCCCGCAGTTCACTGAATATGAATACCACCCCCCCCCCCCCCCCCCCCCAACAATTTCTCGTGGAATCTACACGATTCACGTAGGTCACCTATTTTGGTTTCAAAAAGGCGAATTTCGCCGAAAGGTGAGGGATTTTCATGTCTGTAAGACTGGTTACACTTTCCCCAACCTGCTCCTTCATCTTATCTGACAATCATTTTAACTGCTGTTAAGATTACACTTGTGGCTTCAGGCTTCCTTTCTCTCCTTTCTCTCTCAGACAACATGACCCACTGACATAATAAAAGCCAGTGGCAGACTTAGATGGGATCTGTCCACCCTGCTGTGCAGAGGCGTGTCAGCTCAGCATGTAGAGCCAAGAGTCTGTGTATCAGATGGGCAGAGAGCCAAACCCCAGGCACCTCACCCTGCTTACCCCACATTAGCGCCACTCAGCACTTCTCAACTCCACCAGTTGAGGGGTAAGACAGCAGCTATTGCACAACTTGATGAAACACTTGAGGAACTTCGCATGCCTCCAGCGGGATATGGAAACTCCTTGAAAAGTGAGCAGAATCACCACAAGACAACATAACGTATTTTGAAAGTTCAGAGTTACACTTCAGTCAACAGAAAGTCCTCGAAAAAGACTATCAGTCTTAGAGATAGAGAAGAATGCTTAGAAGAAGTCAGACCACCAAACGCTGTAACAGAAAATCAACCAAGAGACCCTGTGATTGCTGGTGTTTACTAGCCACGACTCATGTTCTAGTTTCAGATGCATGCTATGGCTTAGGCTTCTATTGGCTAAGGACAAGCAGCGACCGTAGAGAGAGGGAACATAGGCCAGCCAGCTTAGAGCAGCGGCATTAAAGCAGATGGGAAACGACAAATAACCTCTAGCTGGAGAAAAGGGGGAATGGAGGGATTGGAAGGGAGACGGAAAACATGAGAAATGGGGAGAACAGTCATCAGGTCAGGTCTAGGTGAACGAAAGCTTCCTGCCCACTGGAAATTGTACACACACTTGCTCCCTCTATCTCCCCCTTTGTTTAACCATTTAGTCCTGGTGACAATCAGGAAAAGTCTTCAAACCTCCCTCCTCAGAGCCTCCAGAGGCCCAGCATTGGTCCGCATACTGACCTCACTCTACAAGTATGTAAGCTGTATGTATGGGTCAGAGACAGAGGATGACAGAGGGAGGAAGGAAAGGGGAGGGAGAGAATGAAAAAAAGGTGGAAGGCATAAGAA
This sequence comes from Hypomesus nipponensis, assembly GCF_054491055.1. NCBI lineage: Eukaryota > Metazoa > Chordata > Actinopteri > Osmeriformes > Osmeridae > Hypomesus > Hypomesus nipponensis. The sequence continues at coordinate 18,476,309 of NC_140379.1, read as the reverse complement.
AGAGTAGGGAGAAAAAGAAGGAAGTGGGAGGGGACACGAGAATAGTAAGAAAGAGGGGGGGAGTGCTGTGGGATCAGTCATCAACCAGGTGGGAGAAAGGGTGGAGAGACAGGGCAGAGAGGAAAAAGGAGGAGAAAGATTTGGGAGTTGTATAGGGGTCTGTGAGACAATTAGTCAGTCAGTACTCCATCAGGGATCAGGGAAACCAAGAGTTTGCAAGTAATACTGCACTAAAACTGGATTAAAACTGACATGACTACAGCTCTCTTTTATTCACCATGTACACACATACACTGAGACTATCACAAATGGCATTCACACCGACAGCATATCAGCACCTTATTACATACCTAGAGACAGTGTGTCATTTAATATTCATTAACCACATTCAAGCTATATTAGAGACCCAAACCTACCATCTAAAAAGTCAGCCTGGCAGAGAGAGCCAGATTAAGCCCCAGGGGCCTATGCTGGTGTCTACTCTCCTTGCAAACACCACTATTGGCTGGACCTGGAGAGAGAAAGAGAGAGAGAGAGACAGAGAGAGAGAGAGAGAGGAACCATGGCTGCTTGAAGTGATTATGAGTTTAACTGTGCGTTTAAACAGGACAGGGCCTCTACTTTGACACATGCCGTAATCAGATAACTTCCCGACTTTATGAGACTAGTAAAGCTAATGGACAATCAGTCAGTATGGACACAAGCCTTTGAGACCGTTTGAATCAGCCACTACCATGGCCACATCCACAGCTTTTGGGTCAACACCATTATACATCCCCCCCCATACACACACCCCTACACACCTTCCCACAGTTCTGAGATGGGAGACCTGAAACGAGGCATCTCACTGTGTGCTTGCAGTTAGGGGATGATAAGCTTTTTCTTCAACTAACCCAGACCCCCCCCCCCCCCCACACACACACACACACGCACACACTAGACGTAGAGTTATTATAACAAGTGCTTAGGAGATGTGGTTCCAAAAGCATGTCATTCATGTATGATCCCTTGGACAATGGGAGGCCTAAACACACACAGCCAGACAAAACCACCCTGCCACAACACAGCGCAAGGCTGTGCGGTGCCCTGTCTCTGTGAAAGACATCCTACCACAGGAATGACAACAGACGCAAGTGCCGTTGAGAACGTGTGTGTGTAAATAAGACAAGCTGTAACTCAAGCCCTCCTGGTTAGGGAAAGTACACAGTCACCTCACTTCCTTAAACCAACAAGCACTTCATCTTCAGAAGCAGTGTTTCTAACAAATGAGCTGGCATGGAATGAGATTTTCTGTTGTCAAGTCGTTTTCTATTCACATTATTTAAATTCTCACTTCCTCTTTAGGGTTCTTTTGAAACTAGGAGGACTGATATAATACTGAGGGAGGAAGAAGATGGTGAATCACACTCTTTGTTCACTGTGCAGATACAGACAAAAAGATTACATAGAATAAAATAATTATTATAATTATGAATAAAAGATTATTGAGTCATTCCGACATATATATGCACTTTCACTATGCTGTAACTGTGAGTACCCTTTAGTATTTCCTCGACCATAGTTGTAGGGTCGAGTACGCTCCACCCACACTTCTCTGCCACCCTTCAGAGAGAAAACAGGCCACAGACATGTGCATGCTGGTGATAACAGAACCATGTTCTCACTGCAGATCTACTCTCTCCACCTCCAACAACAACCACTGCGCAAGACTTACTGCATCTCTTCTTAGTCACAGTCCACAACAAAGTCCATAGCATTAAGCGTGACGCGCAAAATAGGGAGGCTGCAGTAAAATGTCAACATCTGTTGTACATACATACTTGGCCAATAATGCTGATTCAAAATATGATATGGCTTTTGTGAGTGCAACATTTTGTATTTCAGAAAATTACTGTCCTCACATAATACTGCAGCAGAGAGACAGAGAGAGAGAGAGAGAGAGAGAGAGAGAGAGAGAGAGAGAGAGAGAGAGAGAGAGAGAGAGAGAGAGAGAGAGAGAGAGAGAGAGAGAGAGAGAGAGAGAGAGAGAGAGAGAGAGAGAGAGAGAGAGAGAGAGAGAGAGAGAGAGAGAGAGAGAGAGAGAGAGAGAGAGAGAGAGAGAGAGAGAGAGAGAGAGAGAGCTGAGGGGAGGAGTTTTGGTTGTTTCAATGATAATCCACTCTTTCTCCACGCTTAGCCAAGATTGGGGCGGGCTGTGTTTCATCATCATCATTTATTTTTTGTTTGGCCATTTACCATGGAAACAGGAGTGGGAAGCTGCCACGTTCTGGGCAGCTGCCTGAGGTTGAGAAAGCGAGAGAGAGAGCGAGAGGGAGGGAGGTGAGAGGTAAAATTAGAGATAGACAGATTTGACAGAAGTAGAGTGAGGCATGAAGTTCATTGCATACCGAAAGGGACAGTGTAATCTTGTTACCAGAACAAACTAGAAATACAGACTATGAGGCTTGTCAGGGCAAGTGAGACAGAGGAATGCTTACGGCAAAAGGGAGAATGTAACACACAGCCTCGCAGGTCTGATTGCCAACTCTCACTAGGCCAAAAATTCCAGGAAAGGCTGCCATAATGACCTAGACACAGTTGAGATGGGATGGTACCTTTGAAGTGAAAAATGTTAACTAAACTTTGCAACAAATATCTTTCTTCTTACATACAGAGATACAGAAACCTCCTTATGGAAATATGACTAGTGAGGCACATGGCATTGAAGTCGCTGTTGGATTTTTGACCTGAACGTCAAGGTCATCATTTGGGTCAATCATTTTCTGATTGAAACGCAATTTGGGGGTCGAGGTATTTTCAACTGAGAAACCAAGGTCTCCGCCACCTCTATAAATAGCCTCGTGGTATTTGACTGGCTGAGAGGGATTGTGCCTAGTGTGTTGAGAAACACAAGAAGAAGACAGGTGGAGGTGAGCCTCTGTTTGGTGCCTGTAGACCACTGGACTAGCAGACCATCTCACCTCTTAGATTTAATCTATACGCAATGTTTCTCCCTGAGAAACAACTGAGAAAACATACCTACCCTCCCCTTGAAGCAGAGAGCACTGATGAGTTCTGCTGAGAACGCAGTAAGATGAGGGCTATTCCCTGGCTGTGATCAAGCCAGCCTCAGTCTCAGCTCCAGCCCCTGGATCAGCACCTCTAAAAGCGCCTTGGTGGGAACGCAACAGGTGTGGCGTCCCACAACGCTCCTTGTTAAAATGTTGTTAAGTGTTTGTGTATGTGCTGGTGAGCCAGCTCTGGAGACCTGCTATCTGGTTACTGGTAGGCCCGCAAGCGTAGAATGAGGACAAATGTCTGTTTAATGACCTGAGCCTACATCTGGATTAGGTTGTTTGGTACCCTGAGACACATAAGAGCCTCACAAACACCTGTCCCTGTATGACTGTATGGATGGAGGGATGATGTTAACATGACACAACTTGTGTTTGGCCCTATCATTATTTACTCTTGATAAACACTGTCAGTCACTGGCCTATAAACCCACACTCAAACACAAAGTAAGCCTATTGATCAACTGCTAAAACATTGATCATCAACTAGCAGTCATCGACACACTTTTCACTGTGCCCATCAGAGCCCATCCAGTTCTCTATAACTAAATTAATCCCAGAAGATCAACTTTGACCATTGGAAATTAGTATAGATTAAGGTCAGTAGACTTGAATGATCTATGTTAAACACAGCCAAAGTCATTATCACTGGGAGTGCTCAGATGACTTTGTTCATAGGTGTGAACGACCTACAGTCACAGTCAGAGATCTCAACAGAACCTGGAGATGATTAAGGGCAGTTCATGAGTGGTTTAGGTTTTCATCATGTGATATATTAAATGTAAATGTGTGACTGGAAAGGTCCCTCCTTTTCTCTCCCTGTGGTATGCACTTCAGAGCAGCATTTCCTCTGCCTATATTTAATTTTTACAAAGACCAGCAGCAGCCAGGCCAACTTGACTTCCCAGAAGGCAGCTGAGTGGGAGTGCTCTAAGAGTCAGGCTTAGCCCTACAAACACCACCACACAACCATGATTATAGTTGACACTGGAGTCTGGGTCAGGCCATGACTTTAACTTCCTATAGACACACTGACAGAGAGGGCTTTGCCCTAAAAAAGGGAATCCTGAGTTTACAGTACTGAATAGAACAATGTTATATGAATACTATAATGTGTGTGTGTTTACCAAGACAAAATAGATATGAGAAGGAGAAGAGGGGATAAGAGCCAGAGAAAGTGATGAGATGATGGATGAGGTCCAACTAAGGTATTGTACACATGTGAACCCAGGGAGGCCATGCGCAATGAGAGTCAGTCAGTCTGTCAGTCCATCTACTCCCCCATAGCTCTGGCTCCTGGCACAACCTAGTAAGTTGAGCCTATCACAGGCTCTTAGCAAAACTTTGTATCACAAAAGCTCCTCACTGAAACACGGTTTCACTCACATCACATGACCTCACATGGGTTTCCCCCGTTGGTCTTTGTTGTGACTACAGCTCTGTAAGACGCTGATAACAGTCCCAAGTATGAGTCAAAGTCAGGCGCATCTGCTGCTCTCATCACGCCCCTCAGACACAGAGACAGGCGTTCTGTGCATATGTGTGTGTCTTTTTGAGTTGACAGCATAAGGGAGACAGGAACACTGAAGTTTTATGCTCATCCCAGGCATGTGCATCTGGTCTGACAAGTATACAGACTAATCAGTAGGCCTACTGTGTCTAACCCGGGCAGGCAGCAGTAACGGCAGAAGCCTATTATAAACAATCATCTGTTCCAATGTCACAATCTGTATCTCAGAAAAGTGTGAAAGTCCATGACATAATAAGCAGGTTGTTCCTACAACTCTACACACTATGGACCCACACACTACGAAGATACACTTATCTGTACCAAACTCCTGATTGAGACCACCAAGGTGTGGTCAATTCTCCCTTAAGGACATTGCTAAGCAACAGAAGAAAAATACACATCACATGGCTGTCAGTTGAGTACCTAGAATCGCAATGGCTGTAAAAGACACCTCATGTCTTACAGAGAATTGAGTTTCTTTCCATTGTTGGTGGAACGAATGGGAAAACTGCTGAGCTCACCCCGCTGGACCTATTTCCTGTTTTTGTGGAAAGTAAATGGTGCTAGAGGACACAGCCGCTGGTCTTTACATGACTGGGCTGTGTCCAGGGCATACTAAAACAAACGCCCTGCTATGGATTGCAAACTCAATGTGTTGTGGTAAAGTTAATTTTTGGTAGCTTTCTAGCCCATTTGCTCCTGTAAACAGATGGCCTCTAGTGGGTAGTTGATAATGCAAGACTAGTGCCGACGCAAGGATGGAGGCTAGTCCAGCCCTGGTCACAAGGGCTGTGGTTACGGTACTCTCACATACAGGGGGCATTTCAGACCGAGCTGTGAATGCTAGCCTGGCCATGAGCTAGCATGGGCCAAGGGCTGCTGCTGACTCACATATCATGCACACAAACACCAACACATACAGCAGGTATAGCCCTAAACACACCCTTTCTTGTCTTGCAAAACCATTGAGAATGTCTTATAAAACTCAAACACAGCACACACAATGTGTTTCCTAAAAATCTCATCCCTAGTCTATCTTTCAGTATAACGTTCTCTGTAGGCTCTCTATAAACAACATGGGCTTAGGTGGGGTAACGGTAATGTTGCCACAGGCCTTACAGAGCAGGCCAACCATGCTGTTTATGACTTTGAACACCAGCTGGCATCGAGCGTGCCAGTACTTGAAAGCTGGGGCAACATGTTAAGTCTTTCTCCTTTTCCGTTCTCTCAGTCAAGTCCTTCTCCCTATACTCTGTCCAGATTGGCCCAGTCCAGTTACATTTGTACTCTTCCTCTACAACTGCACTTAGTGGAGCAAACAAGTACATATTTGGCATGGGCTAAAGGACAGAAGGAAGCAGAAGGTGTGTCCAGACTGACGTTAAATCTTATAGCTCGTGTTGACCTTCCGAAAAAGACCATTAACTACTCATCTGTGTGGGTAACACAACACAAGGACAATCTCTCTCCATCTATTCTCTCTTAGAATAGATGAAGAGAGAATAGATGGAGAGAGATTGTCCTTGTGTTGTGTTACCCACACAGATGAGTACCAAGGGTGCTCCGTCTCTCTCTGAGTGAATGTTCTACAGTCTGAGTGTTTTACAGTGGGTATGTTGTTGCGAGTTTACTAATGGCCTTGGTAGGGCACCTCCTCGCAGTCCACAAGTGTGACGCACAACAGCTGGAGGATTAATCCTGTGGTTCATCACTGCAACAGTTATACATACCAATACACCTAGGCCTACAGGGGCTGTTCAAGCCATCAAATCCACAACACATTGTACTAACTGTAGTATCATCATAGCAGACTGCCCTGCAGGCATGTGATTAGCGTATCCCTTGTGATCAACTGCTTCTCTATTCTTATTTGAACATTAAATCAGCAGTCTATCCAGTTTGCCCCACTTGAGAAGAATGTGTCAACCAGTTGGGCTGAACGGTACAGAGTCAGACCCTATGATGCCAGCTGCTGGCTGATAGAGAAGGTATCAGCATAGTCCTTTCAGGACTATGTGCACCACTAAGTGCATTGACAGGCAGCCATTGGAGCGTAATTGAAAGGCTGCTACTGCATTGATATTAAAATACAGTCGTACAGGGGAGTGCTGAGTAGATCATTAAGTTAAGACCTTACACGTATCCTTCTGTTGAGTGACTAATTAGGACTGAGTGGACTGGTTAACACCTCTGTGGGTGAAGCAATCTTCAGAACCCCATTGTATTCACAGAGGTTACAGGCCCTGACAGGATTTCGCCCAGTGAAAGCTACTCCCCAGCCTTAGGACAATCACAATAACTTCAGATTTTAGAGAACTTAGGTTCTAAAAAAATATCTGTACGGCTGTGATTGGTTGCCTCAGAGCAGATGACTGAACTTCACAATACACAGTGAGCTGCTGATGACCTGACTGAGCTTCACACCTTCACAACTGACAGTGAACTATTGGGTTTTCCATTAAGATAATAAAGAGAAGTCATCACAATGATTGATAGATTTAGGGGAGAGCTGGTTGAGATAGTTGCAATTAGTCACATTTGAGAGAACAGTGACACACATAATGTCACGCACGCCTGACTTTGTGTTCACTTATTGTATTTAGTTTGTGTTAGGACACAACACAACTAGTTGGGTCTAGTAAATAGACTGTATGATTTCAAAAATGACAATTAGGTTGTGTGTGTGTCTGTGTGTGTGTGTGTGTGTGTGTGTGTGTGTGGGGGGGGGGGGGTAACAGTTAGGGCTACAGAGAGGCTCTAGCCCTCGTGTTATCTTCGGGTCATTCTGACCCATCAGTCATTGTGACCCACCGTCGTTTGCAACAACTTTACCGCATACAAAAACAAAGAGAAGCATTTTCTTTTAACCGTTGGGCTGTCTCAGAACCCCCACATTGCGAAGGTTAAAAGAAAATTATTTTTATTTGCTTTTGTATTGGGTAAAATTGGGCAAACACAACGATGGTTCGTTATGAACCTTTTGGTCCTGTGACCCGAAGGCAGCACAAGGGCTAGTCAGAGAGGAAGCAGACCTGAGGGTGTGTCTAGAATAAACACCTGATTATTTTAAAAGCTTAGAACAGAGATGTCACCTAACCTGGTAAAGTATGGATTGTTTTCGTTAGCCTTCAACTTCAAAATAAAGTGCTCCATAAAAAGAACATTTCATTTTTTGCATTCTTCGTATTCATTTGAATTGGTCTGACAGGCAGTAACTCAGATTCCACTTAAACTTTTTGCTCAATAAAATGTTGTGACTTCGGTCGGACATATTGCTTTCTGACGCACATATTTAGCCTATACTTTACCTGCTAACAAGACCGTCGGCAGCAGAAAGCAGTATAACAATCCACACACCACCTGAAGTTCCATGAGAGCGTCCCCAAAGTACGGCTGAACTCCAGTCTACAGTACGGTCCCGCTGACATTCCTCCACGGAACGGACAATTCCAGCAGATCAATAACGTTCAGTAAATCCAGTCCGCGGCAAGAATACATGATTTTCAGAAAGACGGAAATCCATGCAAGCCCTAGCTTTCATTCATTACGAGGCATTAAATTGGTTTCCAAAGTTAATTTAATTTTTAAGTATCCACTGTTATCCAAACTATAAAACATGGATGTTATGTTCATCAGGCATTGCCTATAGCCTACTATTTAGAATCTCTTGAACGTATTGTTAATATGCCCTCTTAAGGTATAGAAAACTGAAACGTTTTTAAAAGCCTTGCTCATAATCCACAGCTGCCCCTTTATTGAATATTCCATGTAAACCCATATCTTCATGGAAAAAGTGATTCACCAGCACAGCAACAGTTGAACTGTTCTCTCAGTCGGAGTCCGGAGCTTTCATGCTTATGGTCTGGCGCCTCCTCCTCAATTTTCTACTCTTCACAACCTTGCTTCTCAGATAGGTTAGATCTTCTAAAATAACACTACCACGGGGACGTACTACATTTTTAAAAAATTAGTACCCCTTTGGTAATGAGCTAAATTCTTTAACGCTTATTATTTAAAATGTGAGATGACAGTATTATTCGTCAACTAGTAGGCTATTAATGCAGGTTTTTTTTGCAGCAAGTCAATAAAAAACTGTTGGCTAAAATACCTGACTGGACTTTGCTTTTCTTTATCACAAATATGTGTTTGGCATGTTGAATTGTGTGGCATGTATAATTGATATTCTAGCGACATACAAGTGCATCTTATCTACTGAAAGGTGTTTCACTGAGGCCAGCACTATCCGAATGTTAATGGCGTCCTCCAGTGGTTTTACGACTGTATTTCTGTGCTGAAGTACAAGTTACTCAGTTGAAACCGAACATTATAATATACATGTTTTAACATGCCATGTTAAACAATCAAATATGCACCAAATACTAAATAATACAATACAAAATTATTTTCAGCAAATAGTATGCTAAATAATTACCGTTATGGCCTGAAAAACATAAAAAAAAAAACATGCTATTCAGCCTCTTAGCCAATCATAATCACAAAAAATGGGTTGTTTAGCATACGGCATCAACCTCCCAATGAATACGGGAGTATGGAGGAAAGAGGCGTGGTTTGCTCACATTTGGCGCGTAACTTAGTTCCATGTTCATGTTGAAGCAAGTTCCGGTGAGCCGCGACACAGAAGTGTATTTGATCAGACGAAGTGGCAACTATTCATTTGTCGCTCGTTCCGTCGTGAACAGATTCGTGCTACGTTGAGAGCGGACAATGTCTCAGCCACGAGTTACCGATTTCTTTGTGCAGAGAAAGAAAAGTGATGTATCCAGGGCTTCGCGTGCTAAAGGACAGAAAACACACAACGAGGACAATGGGGCACTCGCTGTGGACACTGGGACATTAGAAGTCAGGCCGAAAACCAGACAAAATCGGTCGAAGAACATCATTGCGCTGAAAAACACGTCGAAATCCACGCGTTCGGACAAAGCAATTGAAGAGGAGTTTTTGAGAGTTATTGACGAGGCAACATCTGTTAAAGTGGGGTCTGAACCAGCGTCGCTGATTAGGTCTGACTCTGAAACGCTCACTTTGCATGAGAGCCCCAAAACCCCGAAAAGAACGTGTGCGGACGCGGAGTTCGATTTAGGTTCAACCGTGTTCTCTACCACTGCCGATCACAGCACAGCGAAGAAAAAACGTCTGCAAATTGAATCAAGCGTTACAGTGAAAGTCGTCAACAAAACATCAGTAAAGACTGCAAGAAAAAAACTAATCCTCTCCAAAGACACTGAACAGGTGAAGTACTCTAGCTCGAAGAAACTTACGAACATGTTGACAATTTAATTTGACGGGTAGTTTAGTAGATAAGATATCGATATCCACCCTGACTACTATTTGTTCTCCTCTCTGTGAATAGCAAGATGTGGAGCAAGGTGTCCTGCATTTGCCACAAAATTCACCACAGTCAGTTGATAATGACTCAAAGACTATCTTGATTCACGGTACCAACTCTCCCACCACCAAACACCGTAACCAGAGCACAGCCAATAAGTCACCAACTGGAAACGAGGTAAGGAGCTCAACACAGGAACCACGGTTGGCTTGTTTTTATGTACACTGTTTGCATTTTCAACCTGAGAAAGTTGTGTACTCAATCACAGTAACTACAAAGCAATTATGCAAAACAAGGGTGAAATCATCACTGTAATGCGGAAGATGACTTATGACTTAATACATGTTGCTTTTGCCACCAGGCTCTCTCCAAAGATGCTGTTACCACCCTTAAGGCTCGGCTTCAGAAGATCAAGGCCCAGGCAGAGAAGCTCTCCTCTTCTCCGTCCCCAGCCCCTGAAGCTGTGGCTACTGCTCCAGGTCTTCAGGCCAAGCTAGCCCGTGCCAGACAGCTTGCTGCCCGGGCCGAGCAGAGGAAGGTCAGGGCTACTGAAGACCAAGCCCAGCCACAAGCAGAGGAAGAGTAAGATGGCAATCTTTTGGAATATTTGTATTTCATAATTTTTTTCTGTAAATTCAAACTGACAATTTTATACACTGTACTAGTTTCTTGAGTGCAAAGGTGGTTAAAACAATCCTGTCTAGAATGCAAAGTGAAACTGCTTTGTTGCTATTGAATGTAATTACTGCTTTGACGCTCATAGAAGAGAAGTCAAGTTTTATCAATGCTGCTGTTAGTTGCTGCTGCTCTCGCGTGACTTGATTACAACTCTCCTGTCCACTTGTCCTACAGGGAGAAGCAACCAAGCTATCAGCGGTACCACACCCTAGCACAGGACATTCCTCCAGGGCTCAGTTTGCCCTACCACTACAAGCTGCTGGCTGATGCGTTCCGCAGCATGGACACCATTACAGGCATGCTCTTCAACCGCTCAGAAACCGTCACCTTTGCTAAACTCAAACAGGGAGTCGAGGACATGACACGCAGGTAACAAGACTCAAATGTCTGTGTTTGTACACACTGAAATTGTATGTGTTTTTTTTTCTTTCATTTCAATTATCACGTTCTGAAAGATGCTGACTTGATATTTCTAACCAGGCGTTTTGAGGAGACTCATGTTGGCCAGATCAAGACAGTCTATCCATCAGCCTACACCTTCCGCCAGGAGAGGAACATCCCGACCTTCAGCTCTACCCTCAAAAAGTCGAGCTACCAGCTCACCTTGGAGCCTGTTCTAGAAGATTCCGAGGGCACCGGGAAGCAAGGGACGCGACCAACGTTGTCGGCCTCCCGCCAACTGGAGCGGAGGCGTATCTTCCACAAGAGCCTGGTCAACATGGTGAAGGAGCACCACAAGGTTAGGAATCACACACACTTATGTTAACAGCAGCTTTGGCCTTTTATCTCTGCTAGTATTATCTGTACCCATGCAACTCATCTGAAATTTATATTGATCACAAAAGCTATCGCCTTTCTTTCAATAAACAGAAGAGTGCTGTTACTAGTCTGTGCCATTTGTGTCAAACGGACCATTTAATTACTTGTCAGTGAAAACAAATTTAACTTTATCAGACTAACCTTCTGCTGTGTGTACCGTAGGTGTTCCTGTCCTCGCTGAACCCTCCGGTTACAGTCCCTGATGACAAGCTGACCCGCTGGCACCCCCGCTTTAATGTAGACCTGGTGCCCCAGCCCCAACCCAGCTTCCTGCCACAGCCCCCTCAGACAGAGAAGCTGACCACAGCTCAGGAGGTTCTGGATAAGGCCCGTTCCATCATGACCCCCAAGGTACAGCCATACCAGCCTTTGGTCTGCAGTTTTTAGTCAGTTATGCTTCTGTGCTGCTGACAGTGTGATCTGTGTTTGTAGATGGAGAAGGCTCTGGCCAACATGGCCCTGAAGACAGCGGAGACTGGCCGTGCCAAAGAGTTGGCGAGTGTCCCTCCACACCCAGACGCATCTCCTAAGTCTGCCCCAGTGCCTAACCCTGTTGAAACCCCCAGTGCCCTCAAAGGAGTGTCCCAGTCCCTGCTAGAGAGGGTAGGTCATAATCCTGTAGTCCCATGGTGGTCTTCAGGTTTTCCCACTCATACATCTGGCACCTTCAACATCAATGCAAACTCCACATTTATGGATGAATTTATACATAATGATACTGTCTTACTGTGATCTCAGATACGTACTAAGGAGGCTCAGAAGCTGCAAGTTGCCATGACCCGGAACCCCCTGCAGGAGGAACGCCTGCTGATGATGTCACGACTCTGCGAGCTGGCAAGGATCCTGAGGAATGTGTTTGTGGCCGAGAAGAAGCCTGCCCTCATCATGGAGCTGACGTGCAACCGCATGGTTTCCAGCTACCGCTCCGCTCTCAGCACAGGTACATGTACTATCTCGGCAGAGCATGCACAGGACTGGACAATGCTACCAATCCCATGTTTTTTTAAATGCACATTTCCGTTTTATTTATTATTTCCAGGGGAGATGGAGAAACACCTCAGACTGCTGGCAGAGCTGACCCCTGAGTGGCTGGTCGTTCACAAAATCAGAAAGGATTTTTATTTGAAGCTGAACAAGACCATGGACCTCAGCATGGTTCTGCAGAAACTCAACCACAAGATGAAAGAGGAGGAACTGGTTTGAAATTTGAGAACATTGCCACAATTTCTCCCCCAACATCCATATCAAAATGTGGGGTTTGATTTCTCTAAACAGTATCTCTAAATGGTTCTCATTGCCACCACATTGCTTTTACTTGTCCAATCACCCATGATGCCATATGGACTGATTGATGGTTTTAGAACTGGGATATGGACTAAAAGTGCAATTTTATAGTGGTGAAATGGAGAATTTGATTAGTGTAAATATATATACCTGACTATCTTAAGTTTTAATTGCAGGCTTTGTTCAATGTGCATTCTAAAACAAGTAAAAACTAGTACATCTGAAGCCTCAGTGGATTATTTTGTAATTCATAAAGATTTGCGCAATTGCCACTAACATTTACTTATTGTAGGTTAAGGTGAACCTTATAAATGATGGGTGGTGTACATTAAGATATACAGCCATGTTTTTTTTGTGGTTTTACCCTTTTTTTTTCTTTTTTCTTGTTTAACTTGCGGCTATGGGCTGCCTTTAGGTGGTCATCCGTGTTGAAGTCCTGTTTCAGCATTATTAATTTAAAGACATTAAAATGAATGGTGAAACCCTAATCAATTAGTGTTTAGACATTCAAATGGGTAAACTAATATTTACAATTTGTACACTGTGAGCCGCTTAGTTTAATATGAACCTTTATTTAGAAATGTTCCAACACAATTGAAACATGCACTAATAACCAAAAAGGCACCAGCATACTGATACTTATTGCATACAAATTAATGGAATGCAAAAGGCCAAACTTTCAAAGGTATATTGCATGAATTGTTAGACATGTCCTGCAAAATAAACCAATGTGTGAACAGTAAGACTTAAATGAATGTCCAAGATGAATGTGCGTCACTTGAATGGAGACAACAATGGATATCTCAATAGTGGTGTACCATGTTGAACCAATCAACTTTCATAAACCTTTCTTTAGGTGAGTATATTGTGGGGCATTTGTAGGAAGTTCTTCCACATAGTGACAAAGACAATGAATAATATGAAAAGTATTTGAGAGACATTCGTTTTTTATGGGTGTCATGTTTGGGCCCATTTCACCATACAGGGAAAACAGTCCCTCAGTATTGCACCAGTGAGAAAAGAGGGAAAGGTTTCAGCTTTTCCACCCCATTGAGGTCTTTGAGCTCGATGACCACCAAGCAGCCAAGTACATCAGCTTTCTGCTTTTTCATCAGCTCACAAGCAGCGTACAGCGTCCCTGGCAGATGAGAAGAACAGACAGGTAGACAAATTGAAGATTGAGGCTCATCGAGGCCATTTAGGTTGCGGGTAGGGCTAATCTGCAACACATGCAGTTGTAAAGCCACAAATGTTTTAGTTGAAAGCTATCAAGATATTTCAGTGAGACCCTTACCTCCAGTTGCTAGCAGGTCGTCAATAAGGAGGACCTTCTGCCCTGCAGACACAGCATCTTCCTGGATCTCAGCCTCTGCCTAAAGGAACACAACATGCAATTGACTGCTACTCTACAGCAACAGTAGGGGCCTCCAACTTTGTTTCCGAGAGCTACCTGCTGTAGGTTTTCACTCCAACACTAATATAGCACACCTGATTCTTTAAATTAGCTGGTTGATTGGGTAACAAGTATTGAATCAGATCAAAAGTATGGTTGGAGCAAAAACCAACAAGCAGGTAGCTCTCCAGGAACAGGGTTGGAGACATTTGAGCTACAGTCACCAGAATGACTGCTGTCACATTTCATTGCACTTCAAAGATCTGACAGGCAAAGCAGTCTTAACCATCATCTGCATTTCTCAGAGCATCTCCAAGTGCCTTATGAAGATTAGATTACATGAATAGGAGATCACCATTGCCACTGAAAGTTTGAGTTTCTTGAATAAATGTTCTTACCTTGCCGTATTCAAGGGTGTAGGACACAGAAACGGTTGGTCCAGGCAGCTTGCCCTTCTTCCTTACGAGGGCAAAGCCTACTCCTAACCTTTGGGCCAACAGGGGCCCAAACAGGAACCCCCGTGCATCCAGACCTGCACACCATGGAATCACAACAAGTCTAACATAACTAGCCCATTATTTGTAATAATTTACCATTCCATATCCAAAAACAATCCCAGAGAAAGTTGAGCCGTGTTGTGAAACAGGTGACCTTATTTGTGCTACGAGAATGTCCTGTAATTACATTAATAGTTCCAGTGTAGGGCAGGGCTGCGGTTCATTTATAAAATGAATCCCTCCCATGTGACCTTGTGTCACCTTTCAAGATGGATGACAGAGAGCATGAAAATGATGCAATGTAATCGCCACAACGAGTGGAAGTGGCATGAGCACAGGAATATGACAGGGTACCGACATTGATCTTGAAAGGAGCAACTACAGCAATACATACCGCATAAATGATTAAAAAAGTGTGGGCTACGTAGCTAGGTGAAGTTGGTTTCATATTTGACATTAAACATTCGTCTCACATTAATCTGGAATAATATGTGGAGCTGGCTCCAATCCAAAGATATTATGTTGCCATCCTTAACAGTAAAGAAGATCAAGTTTGGTGTTTTTGTGGAGGACAAGAACTTGGATTTTGCTCTCAATATTGTGTTCTTATTGGGAAAGTTATTTTTACACAAATAGATACTTAAAAACTAAACCCAGCTTGAATCATTGGAAGAATGAGTTAAAATCTTCGAGTAAATCCCTAAATCTGATTAAAGACAAGAAAGCTCTTAAAGCTATCTAACAAGGATAATATCTTAAATTAAATCTGAGATGGCCCTATGTTGTGTATATGTTTACATGTAATATTATTTCGTTTTGTTGTTGTTATGTTGTTATAATTTGAAAGTAATTATTATCATTATTTCGTTTTGGGGTTGTCTATATGTATATTGGTGATTTTGTTTTTGTTCAAACTGAGGCAGGGGATGTATTCATTGATATGAAAATGTTAAAGTCCCTGGATTGTTTTAGGTGGTGGGCTGAAGCTCAAAATCGTGCATTTGAACGATCCCTGGCGATGGAGGAGCTGGATTTTTCTGTATCACTTTAAAACTTTTCTATAACCCTAACAAAAAAAAACTAAATTTTTCAAGGAACAAACTATTTGTTTCTTTATCGAAACGGGCAACTATGGTCCGCATCCAATAAGAGTTCATATAAATGACACCTTCATAAAATCCACCAATCATTTACCCTGATATTCAAGTCGAGTAAAGTAGGAAGTAAACATTCACGTGCATTTTGGTGAGCCGGTTGTCAGTTTATTGTCAGTGGGTGTCTGGGCTTCAAATGTATGGAAAAAAGTAAAACAAATTGGTAATTCAGGTATTCTCTAAAGAAACATTGCAACATTCCATTTTAAACTAGCATATTTGTTATATTTAGGGATGGGTATCGTTAATTTTTATCGATATCGATACCATTTTTGAGACAGCTTAACGATTCGAGTCTTTATCGATACTTTTTTATATCTTAAGTAAAACAGATAGAACAAGGGGAAGGTGTTGCTCTCAGGAGGAGGTTGGCTCAAAGGAGCATATATAAGCACAATGGATCCTGACTGGCTAAATCTAAATCTGTCCACTACAGATGTACTATCCACAACTTGGATGAGTAACTAGACTGTGATTGGTTGGTTGACAAAAAGTGACATTGTCAAGCTCATTGACTTTCTGAAAAGTTGTACACGTTTCAACAAAAGGCACCTGATATAGCTAAATGACCAGCTAACCAAACCCAAACCTTACTTATCTTATCACTATTTTTTTCTGTCTATGTTTTCGTTTAACACTATGCTTAAGCATCCCACAGAGCCATGCTCGTGGTGACTGTTTTGAATGATCAGCAGTGAGGGGGGGGGGGGGGGGGGGGGGGGCGCTTGTCTTTACTCACACACTGTGCTCGTAAATAATATTTGCAGTTCGCGCACACATCAAATTTTAGGGGCATATGCGAGTCAAATAGTTGCACTGTTGAGCCCTGAATTGGCTTATTATTGTCAACAACGGAGACTCGTTACGAAGTTGGGGTGCGCTCACCAGAGGATTGTCCTGCAAAGGCAGCTGGAGTTTGCACCGTTGGGACTCGGACACAGTCAAAGTACTGCATTTTATCTTTATTTGATGCAGGTGCTTTTTCATCGCAGTTGTTTTCCCCCCTTTACAAGAAATTACTTTAGAACATATATTGCTTTGTCTTTACCTTTGGCTTTAATAAAATGTAGCCAAGCCTTTGACCGTTTCGTGCGTTCTGCCATCGTAGCTAGCAACAAAATGATAAATGAAGTTAAGTAGCGCGTGAGGCAATTAAATTCTTATTTGTTTAGTTTAAAGGCGGTTGGCAGGCATTTCAATTGAATTAGTCATTTTATTAGTCAAACATTGTATGTTTGTGCACCAGTGATTTGATTGAAATAACATTAATTGTTTCTCGAGACATAAATCAACGTTACATTATATTACTTGGTCTCGATAGCGGTATCGATAAGCTTGGACCTTATTGATATTCGGGTTTTGAGAAAACCGGGTCCTTACAGAACCGGTTCTTGATACCCATCCCTAGTTATATTATTGCGCTGCTATTAGTCATCAGAGCAAGTTAACAGTTAAGTGATAATGAAATGTGCAGAACATTCTTCAAATAAATGTACAGTATTGCATTTTTGGGTATATCATATACACACAGTTATTCAAAACCTAAAGTTCTTCTTTCATGAGCTCCTATGTACATTTCTGTACAAGATTGAAAGTAAGAGATGCTGAACAATTCATGATAAACACGAAAACAAGATTGAAACCACTTATTTTATACAGAAAAAAATTGAAACTGTAGCATACAGTACTGTAATATATACAATTTTCTACAATATTGTCAGAATGTCTTCTTACAGTCACTGTACTGTTGCACAGTATGATACAGTAATCCACCACACTGTGACCAATCATGCAGTGCACTGCAGTTAATGGATGCATGGGTGATAAAATATGTTTGTGTATAGTATACCGTGTCTTGTGCTGAAACAGCTATTATGTGTACATTAGAACAAGTGTACATTACAGTAGATTCTCACATACCTGTTACCATTTCTACAGTAAAGGTTCAAATTATACCCATCACTGTAAATCGACTCAAATTAGGCTGTTTATAGGCCTATTCTAAAGACATGATTGGTTGGTGTTGAGTAAAGCAATGAGTGTTTGTACGTGTGAGGAGTTAGTGTGAGGCACTGATTTTTATGTGGCTGTGTTTGAAAAAGGAAATCAAGATGCTTCCTGTTAGAATTGTGTGTCTTATGTGGATAATTGTGTGTTGTGTTTTGAAAAAAGTGTTTTATGAAATTGAAAACTGAGTCAAAGGCCCAAAATGTGCATATGGTTTTGCAGATTTGAGGCGTGGTTCTGGTGTTTGAGTGTCAGGTTTCAGAAATTGTGTGAAAAGTAAGTAAGTAAGAATTTGTGTATAAGCATTTGAACAAAACTGTAAGCTAGAAAAGTCCGAAAACTGTGAACCTCTGTGCCTCTCTGTTCCTTCCAACTAAACATGCTCTCTTCACATGGTCAAAACCAAGTGTCAAAATAAGAGTCTACAGAGATACTTATTATAATAACAAGGTAATACAAAATAATATTATTCCAAAAATAATACACATCTTGTTTATAGCTCTAACAGAAGACCTATAATCTGATGTGGAATACCATGCCCCTCTAGTCGTCCGAGTGTCTGCTCCCATGTTTTTCATAAAATAAGGTAAACTATGCAAGATGCCTTTCTTCTTACTGGCTGGATATGAACAGTCTGGAGGACACACATTTTGCATTTAAATACAGGTACAATCTGGGGATGTTGTTGCTCAGAGACAACAGGAGTATGGTTTTGCAAACACTGCCTGTGATCAAGTATACAGCAAACAACCAACAGAGACTCCAAAACTAAAGTTGGACTGACTGGATTCTCCCTAAACAAAGATGCATTGCATAGATGCACCACATCACTCCAACACAGTGAACTGCATGAATCATGACAAGATAAAAAGGATATTAAAAACATCCTGATGACCAAGCACCACCAAGCATGACCAAGCACCACCTCCAGCTGCACCTCGCCAAAACAGAACTTCTCACCATCCCGGCCAAGCCCTCCATCTCCCACGATCTCTCAATCACCCTGGGATCTGCGACGGTGACCCCTTCATGCTCTGCCAGGAACCTCTAGTTTACGAGCTCTCCCACACAGCCCACATGGCTGCAGTATCCATATGCGGTCGTGTAGATTCACCCTCTACAACATCCGGAAGATCAGGAGATACCTGTCTGAGCATTCCAACCAGCTACTAGTCCAAGCACTTGTCCTCTCCAAGTTGGACTACTGCAACTCGCTGCTCGCCTGTCTCCCAGCATGCACAACCCGCCCTCTCCAGAGGATTCAAAACGCAGCAGCCCGCCTGGTCGTCAACCTACCCAGACACTCCAATGTTACCCCGCTCCTCATCTTCCTTCACTGGCTGCCCATCACAGCCTGTATCAGATTCAAGACCCTGGTACTGATCTTCCAAGCAGTGAACGGGACTGCACCCGACTACATCAAGTCTTTCCTCCAGCCTTACACCCCCACTCGCCACCTACGGTCTTCTTCTGACAACAGTCTGTTGGTTCCACTGCTCAAGAGCGCCCGGTCCCAACACAAGCACTTTTCCTGTCTGCCCCCCCAATGGTGGAATCAACTCCCCACCTCCATCAGAGACACTGTCTCTCCACCTTCAAGAAAAGGCTTAAGACGTTGTTCCGGGAGTACAACTGTACTTAGGAATGATTTGCTGGACCTGATGCAAGTTTCCTCCAGAATCACAATGACTCTAATTGAGAGACTTGTTGGTTAGTTGTAACTGATTAAAAATTATTGTACTCGCTGGGAATTAATTTACCGTTGATTGCTTTTTTTACAGGTACACTCTTGCACTTTGAGGTCCATGTTGTTTAATTGTAACTTGTAAATTGTAACTTGTATAACTACATGCTCTTATGGTTCTTCCCTTTGGCACTTATTCAGTTTTTTCACAATGTATGCTTCATGTTTTGGCAACCCGAAATGTTTGGAGCTATCTCATTGTTATGATCAATGACCTACTTTTGTAAAGCTCTCTCTCGGAAGTCGCTTTGGATAAAAGAGTCTGCTAAATGAATAAATGTAAATGTTGACATGATGTACATTTACAATCAAATGTATGATCAACCCATTTGACCAGACCTTGGAGGGAGAAAGTCACATAACATCATGAAAACTAGCTTCAGATGCTGTTGTCAGTGACCTTTTTGAGGCTTAAGAGAGAGGAGACAATGCCTTTGTAGAGTTTGTACAATAAAGGCTCTAGAGTGAAGATATTAAAAAGTAAATCTAAATAAATACAAGGAAATCCTATTTAATAAATAAATCATAATTTGACGAGTTGGGAATGAGAACAGGTTTTTATATGGCTCTGGGATCACTATATGAAAGGGGCGATTGTAAACTACTGCCCCTCTGCTTGTGTGGCTCATACCACACATGGCTTAGCATATCATTAGACAAATCGAGTAATTCCAACTTTCTAAACTACTAATAGGTCAGGAGGCGACCTACTACTTGATTCAGATGGGTGATTGTTGAATCTCTTTTTTGACCATACATGTGTTTGCATCCCTGTGTAAATCATGAAATACATTTGTGAATCGGGTTACGTTTGTTTGTGAATTATGAAACTAATTTAACTCCATGGGTGTATGCTAGGTATTATTAGAATAATCTGGTGTCCATTTGAGGTTTTATATTCATATAAATATTATAAGACTCATAATTGTAGGAGTAGTTTAAACCCGGTCCCTAACCCCACGCTACAAGCGTTTCCCGAATGTGAGACGAATGTTGAATATGAAACTAACTCACCTCGGTAGGCTACCGGACAGTATCGTGGGTAGTAATCTGATCACTAGCTGTGACTACTTTTTTGACTGATCACTCACCCACCATTAGCTCAACCTGCGGGTATGTCATTCTCACATGGTCCTCAAAGAGATCGATCACTGCTGTCAGAGCACTCGGGTTCTTCAGGATAGGACTAATGTCTCTGTAAAAGAGGAACACGTGAAAATACGTCATAGCTATTTAGCCCGTCTTTGCACATGGACTGCACACCACTGTTAATACCAGCGCAAGGTTGTACAAAATGAGTGGAGCTAGAAGGACTAATAAGAGTGAAACCCTTCCACAGAAATTGAAATGGTAGATTTGGCTACCCTACTAGTATCAAGTTCCATCTCTTAAATTGACAGCGATCTCATCTTTGGACGCATTTTGTAGCTGTAGTATAGTGTATAGTATACAGGATATGGTAGTATGTCAAATGCTGTTGTTTAAATACAGGAAAAACGACATATTCTGTGTATTCACTGAACTTGAACTCCTCTGGTGCACAACATCTTCCCATGCTTAGCGTCCCGAGGAAGGGAAGTTCACGACGCTACTACTAGCTAGCCATTTGTGAAATAATGTAGTCCAAGAAGCGTAAACTCGACTACCTGAAAAGTATTCCTTCACTTGGAAAATCAGGAAATGGCCTGATGTTCTTGTTCACCAACTCCAGTTTTGATTTTGTCGTACTCTCTGCCATGTTGTTTCCATGTGACGAGTCCTCGAGAGTGAGGTCAGAGAATGTCTAATAAAGGGAGAACTCTCTCTCGGGAAACTTCCGGGTTCTGAACTGGTTGCAGTTCCACTCAAGTTCCATATGAGGGCGCTAACGGTCGAGTGCAGAATTAATGGAAGTGTATGGAACTATACCGCTCAAAATCCACTTTTCTCAGGATATAATGTTTTGTCTAGTAATTTGAATTCTGAATTTGAAAGGGGAGGCAAAAAAAAATACACACCGCTGAGTGTTAGATTTTTTTAAAGTCGCCTTTCCTTCTAAAAAGCCTTTGAACATGTCATTGACATCATACACATAGTACGACCAGAGCTACAACATGACGGCAAGCTCTGGTTACTTCCACTTTTCTCTCGAGGCATGGACAACACAGCTGACAAGTTAGGCTCTCCCTGTCAATACACATGCAAGAAAGAGTTTTGGCTTGCTACTGTTGTTGCTACTGTTGCTAATGCTCTGACATTATGGTTCTGCTTCGGATGCCATCAAGTCTGGTCGTAGTCAGTCCTTTACTAACCAATCAGCATTTAGCAGAATGCTAGAGTGTTATGGGCAACAACGACTTACCCTGTAAGAAATTGAAAGGACATAAGTACTCGTTCATTCAACTTTTGACCTGCAATCTATGTTGAACATACAATCAAATCTGAGATTTATCCACGACAATCAGGCGAAAGAGGCAAATTTAGCCGTTTAGCTCCATAGATTCCCATTCATTTTGCACTCGACCGCGATCACTCCGAGTGGAACTCTTGTGGAACTGCAACAAAAATCGGTTCAATGGGGTTTTCACCGAGCGTCATCAGACCGGAAGTCGCCATATAGGAGGCCCGCATCAAAACAAAGCACAGGCACTGAAGTAGCCTATATACGAACGTCGTCAAGGAAAATAGTTAATTATTGCCGTGTTTCAGGTTGTACCAATAGGACATATCGAGAAAAACATTTGCAATATTATCGACTTCCAAAAGTTATTAAAAACCAGGGAGAGGAATGTCAGAGATTATCAATGCAAAGGAGGCGCTTGTGGTTGGCAATGCTCAACCAAGATCTACCAGGGAAAAAACTGGATTGAGAGTCACTTGGCTACACCTTGAGTATCGCAATGATATCATACAGTTAAGGTTAGGTTTGTTAAAGACTATTATATTACTTACTTTGGCCTTCACAACACAACGGTCGTTGATAACTTGGTACTGCGTCTCCCTCACCCATCCACACACCATCTGGTTATAGTCCTCCAAACCTTTGTAGGATTTAAGGTCTTGCGCTGTGTATGGGCTCAAAGAAAACCAGGTAGTTGACTATATTGGGATATGCAACTGAAGGAAGAATCATCGGGGTCGTCACGGATCCAAGAGGGAGCTAACTCGTAGAGATCTACACCGCCAATAAATCTAATTTCTTGAAATATCCCGCATTTTCTTGTGGTCCAAGTCCTTCCCTATATGCCTTTGCATCTTGGCCGTGTTTTTATGAGCTTTTCGGTTGTTTGGACATGACTTCATTCACTTACATTATCCAAAGCGAATAATACTCCATTGTACTCCGTTCAGTTATTTACACCGAGTGCCTCCACAATGGCCGCGCATCCGGGTTACTGCCCACAATCGGTGCGTTCGACTTCATGCAGCGCCGGCGTCGCCTGCAGCCGCCTGCAGCCCGGCTGACTTCAAGCAGCCAATGACGTTCTCAGATTCAAGGCAGCCGACTGCAGCCGACCGTCGGCGCCGCCGGCGTTGTATGAATCGAACGCGCCTAATGTGACGTCGGTGAAAGGGCAGGCTCTCCTTAAACAGGCTCTCATAAGGTAGCCAGAAGGTTGCCAGGTATTTTTCAACTATCCCTCTTTCAGTCGCCTAAAACCCTCTCAAAGACTCAATGTGTCAAATTCAATATCACGATCAAATTAAAATATAGTGCCATCGTGGGAAAAAGAAAAATACATTTATTCAGTTTAAAATATTATTTGTACAGAAATTAATTAGAATAAACAAAATCGTGTCCCTATAGTTTGATTTGCATTTCAATTGAATCTTTTTTCAACAACACTTTTCTGTCAGCAGTATAAAAAAAACATAAATAATTTATTTAAAGTAAAATCACGAATCAGATAAACTACCTTAGATGGTTGATTACCTTTTTGAAAACAGTTTTATACACAAAGCCACATAGTACTATCATGTAAGATCAGACCGCTGAGTGGTTAGGGAATCAGGCTTTTAATCAGAAGGTTGCTGGTAACACGCAAAATTACATTGTGTGTTCTTGGGCAAGGCACTTCACCTTACTTCCCTTGGGGGAATGTCCCTGTACTTATTGTAAGTCGCTCTGGATAAGGGCGTCTGCTAAATTACAAAAAAAAATTGTACAGCAGTGTCCAATGTTTCATGTTATCCAATGCAAAAATTAGCCATTTAATACTCTATCCCATGGTGATGGTACTTCTCTCAATGGGGTCTTCTAACCAGCCAAGACGTCAGAGACAGACAGACACCCGGACAGTTAGTGTGGCCAGTCACATTTCCATGGTTGTGACTTCGGAGCTTTGAAGCACTTTCCTAACTTCTCACATCCTGCGGGAGCCCAGTTCTGGGGATTAGAGAAAGACAGTGATAAAACACTGATGTGTTTCACCTTTACCAAGTTTACTGAGAAAGGTGAGTTTACTGTTGCAATTGCTGTTATTTGACGATGATGACTGTCCCCTTGAGCGGGATTTGCCATGGTGCAGCCACATAGGGGCGCTGTTGTTACATTAATTAGTCAAGCATTTGCAGACATTTGGAGGATTCCAAGACCTGACACAATGTAATTGTTTGGTAAAGCTAACTATACTCTCTTAATCCCCCCCAAAGTGGTAAAATAATACAAAAGAACTTTGAGAACTACAAGCCCAACAGTCAGCACAAAAGGTATGATTTAAACATCTCCAACACAATAAAATACTCGACTGACAAAGAGTGAGACAAATAACTAGTAAACAAATCTAGAATAGAAAGGAAAAAAATTGCCTTACAGGAACAATACAAGCTCAGAGAAGAAGCGTACATTTTGAAACGATGGGAGAAGAAATGAGAGAGACCTCTAAACAAGGAGCTCTTAATCATTTTTTTCTCCTTTTCATTCTGTCTGAGAGACAATGAGCATACCTTAGTCAGTGATGTGAACACTGGAAACAAAAGCTTCCGAATAAGACTCGATGATTGTATGACTGATATAAAACATGATTTTATCAGTCACGAGAAAGGCACAATGTGTATTTTTTCATATTCAATAGTAAGAGTCCTATTTGGAATACATCCATCCTGTATGTAGATTCCAAAGTAGTGTATAAGGTTTGAAAAGACATTCTACCACCCCCTTTATCACATGAAATGTACTGTATGTATGCAGTCAACTCTATATTCCAGGCTTATGTTATTACCATTTAATCTGCATGTATACACATGGCATGAAATAACTTTACAAATATAATATGTCTGAAAGGCTCCTACCATGACGGCCATGTCACACATGTTGAGCTGGGGGAGACCTGGGACCAGAGTGTTCTTATGGAGCTCCACCACTGGAGAGATCCTGCTTTGTGCATCCCTGTACTCTTTTGTAACAACACTACACACACACACAAAAGAAACACACAATGACATGTCAAGGATAATTCACTTTTCGCTTCCTCCCACGCACGCACGCACACATCCATACCCACTATGAACCAGGTTATACAATTTAACAGATGTCATTCACAGTATATAGATGGTGAACAGGCCAGTGCTCTGTTTGTGAGTCTGTGTAAATCCACAGATATCATCAAGATACAGCTGCACTAAACAAACTCAAGTCATCATATAGGCCTATATCTAATGACAAAGCTTTCAACAATCAATCGGATATACACACACACACCTCCCCACCATACACAGACAGAAATAATAGGAACACACAGAGGTTTTCGGGGAACCCCCCCTCAGTAGATCAAATCTGCCCCCCCCCCCCCCCCCTCGTTTCTCAATTACTCTAGTTGGACACCAGGCAAGCACCTCTGAGCATCATTATATTCAGTGTGTAAAACACAGAGGCCCCGAAGGCTTTCAGAGGAACGCTGCTCTCTGTACGACCTGTAGGGTTAATGGGCTGTTTGTGAGTGAGTGTGTGTGTGTGTGTGTACCTGTGGTTGGTGGCATGACACGCATATAGACAAATATCGCCAGTACAATTACACCCGTGAAACACTCAGTAGCAACACCTGTGCCAGCCCACTCCCCTTCCCCGCCTCTTCTCTGATCCCAGCTATCTGATTGGCCCCCGGGGAGCATGTGAGCGTGTGTGGGGTGAAGTGTCAATTAGAGTAATAACCCCAGGCCCTGTCCAAATCACACCTCCTCCAGCCTCCCTTCCCCAATCTCCCACAGGGCTGTGGGGCTTCTGCTTCACGACTGCACCTGCCCCCCCACCCCCTCCCCCACTATCTGTCACTCTCTTTCTGGGGCACAGACTACTGCAATATTCACACCTCTGTTCCAGACTCATCATTTGTCCACTGGCCAGTATCTCACTTTCTGTCAAACCTATGTTAGTCCCATCCTTACTTTCTACCCTAGTTAATTATACACCTTATTCCTTTACCCTGTCCCCCTATTCTGTAGCCAGTGTGAACATCCCCTTCCCGCTCTCTCACTGTTTCTGTATCTGTCTGTCTGTTTCTCTCACAGGGCTATACACATCGTTGTGTGTGTTATACTGTACACAGTCACATCCCTGCTCCAACAGAATCACTTGCCTATCCCTCTAATCCAACTTTAAGGCCTTCAAAGAGCCATGGCTAAACTGTACATCTGTAGAGATTTATCATACTGCGTGTCTGATGCCAAACTGCATACCCCTATCTCAGCTTCCCTAAGGTTGTGTTCCTATCTGAAATTAGTGAAGCTCTCTGGGATGTCAGTGTTACATTTCCGACTGAACAGCACCAGTTACTGGGTAGCACAGCTTCAGCCAGAGATAGCGAGACCGCATCAGATCATAATGACGAAGCATTTGGTACCATCCTATCAGAGCTGGAGATATTGATCACCGGGCTTCATTTGTAGATACCTGCTTCAACGGCATTATCTCTTTGCGATGCATCACAAACATGCAAGTGTTCAAATTTTGAGGGAAGCAAAGAGCAGAGCAAGCGCTTTATACACAGCATGCATAATAATCTGTGGATAACCCTAAATCAAAACAAACAATACCATATTTATTTACACCCGCCCCCCAACCAACAATGAGAAAGCTGGAGTCAGCAGAGCTCATTATCCTCAACCTAACCCTTCGCTCGCTGGAGCAAACACAGATTTTTAGAATAATAACAAGAGTGGATGCAAATGAGGCTCTTTGATTTATAATGCATGACACCCTGGGGGGAGGGGGCATTGCTCAGGTGTGTCACCACTCTGATTACGGATTCATAACCCCACTAGTGGAGGGGGGGGGGGAAATGCGCACACACAACAGCGGCAGCAGGAGCGAAACACTGGGGAATTGAAGAGACAATCATATAACTCTGCCCCTCCTCCCCAACCCCAGAGGAAATTGAGCAGTTCAGTCAAGACTATTGATTGGGGGCAGTCGAAGTGCTTGTCTGGCCAGCAGACAGGCAAGTAGGCAAGCAAGCAGGTAACCAACAGTCAGGCTCATAGTTTGGTAATCTGGACAAGACAGGCAGACATGCAAGGCTGGGATGTGGGTTCAAGTACAATCTCAGGGCTAGCTAAGTTGGACTGTACTGGACTGAGTAGTATGTGCTGCTGGCTATACCAGTCTGCCACAGTAGTGAAGGTATGTGTGCAGACAGACCCTATATCATCTTAAGTGGCTCTTTAGGTGCAGACAGAGATTAATGACAAGAAGGCAGACAGCAGGTCCAGCTGGGGGCCCAAGGAACACACACGACTGGCTGTAGCCCTACACACGCACACACACGCACGCGCGCACGCACGCACACACACACACACACACACACACACACACACACACACACACACACACACACACACACACACACACACACACAGGGGAGGAGAGGAGTAAAGCAAGATATGTGACAAAGAAAGAGAGCAGAGAGAGTTGGTGAGAACAGGAGAGTGTGTGTATGTGTGTGTGTGTCTCTACTCCATCAGTTTGGGGCTCTGGTGAAACACTCTCTCCAGTATTCAACACAACACAGCACTGAATATTGATCTGGCCTTTTTAACTCTGAGAGCTGCATACAAGAGAGGCTAAGAGTACAGGCAGATCAAAACCACATTAATGTTTAATTATTCTATCTCACTTCAAGAGCAGAATGAGGAAGTCAAGGAAGGGAAAGGAGAGAGGCAAAATAAAAGAGAGAGAGAGAGCTAGAGCTAGCCTGAGGGTGTGTGTGTGTGTATGTGTGTGTAGTAGTAGCCTAGGAGCTAATCTGCCTGAAGACAACATTAAAAGAATGATGAGGGATCAGAGACTAAGCCATATAATACAAAACTCAGTTCCCTCATCAAATCACAACAGAACAGTGAAGTGAAGCTGTTTTCCATGTTACAGCAAAAGAAGATGCACAGACAACAATTCAGTCTACCCCCAAGGAATTTGGGGATGGAAAGGATGCCAACAGATGTTCTCAAATGAAGGGTCTTCTTTGTGCTAATCTCAGTTTAATATGTGCCCATTTCAGACCTGGGCTTAGAATAATACCTGGTATCATTACACTAGTGTCCCAGCCAGCCCCACCTCTCTCCTCAGGCACACCTTTTCAGAAGCGCACACAGGTCCATTAAACAGCACTTGCAGAGTCTCAATTTAGACCAGGAGTATTTGTCTTACAATTTTAACTTCCAACTGTGATAGCTGTAGGCCAGACAATGATCGGAGGAGAGCTGTTTGCAATCACAAAGAGGAGATTTTAATCAGCTTCTCTGTGCCTGGCCAAATCAATCTCCAGCCAGCCAACCAGCTCTGGATCAGTATCGATCCCATACATCCACCCCCTTGCTGCCCCACACCACTACCCTCTCCCCCCTCTCCTGTCTTCTCTTATTTAACCAGAGGTCAGAGTACCACAGACAAGCCCCCCCCCCCCCCCCCATTCTAGCACACCAGAGCCCAGAGATCTGGATAGCAGTGTTGGAATCAAGCAACCTAAACCGAGACCAAGTCATGACCAAGACCAGAGTGTATTGAGACCAAGACAAGACCAAGTAAAAATGCGGTTGATTCCAAGACGAGACCTTCAAAAGGTGGTTTCTAGACTGGTCTCTAGACCAACACCGGTTTCGAGGTACTACAACACTGCTGGATAGGCATTAAGCACCAGATCAAACACATTTCCCCAATTGAACACAAACCAGCATGATATCCAATCCCACTGTCATCAGACTGTGAAGAACAGGGGCCTCTTTGTGGTCTGCATTGAGATAAGGGACATAGAAACATAGGAAAACATTGGACCATCTCTATTGTTTTATTGATTTGACTAGACTCACCTTATTGGGTATTTCTCCCCAGGGTCCCGCCCTAGGTGGAAGATGATTGGTTGCATGGAGTGTTCTTTCTGGATGTGGGTGGTTACACCTGCCACCTCTTGGCCGGGACAGAAGTTAATCCCCTGAAACACACACACACACAAACACACACAGATCTTTAGCTTCTAACAGACACTACTCCACAGAGCAGAGGATGCTGGAAACTGTGCCAAAGATAACACAGTGGGACTGTCCCTCAGAAAGAGCCCATGAAAAGAGAATTCAATTAACAGATGAGATGGCTGCTGGGATGTTCAAGGCTGCAGCTGATGTGCTCAGATACACATGGAAACCCTCCTCACCCTACCCCATCTAGGCTGAGTGTTGGATCAGGGCACAATATAGATCACTGGACTCCCATACAAACTCGACAACTTGAATTTCTAATTTATGTTAGAAGTGCTTCTACCAAGGGCCTATTTTCACTGCTGGTGGAGCCTTTATGGTTGTACATCAGAAGATGTTCACTGTAGAGGCTGCTCCCCGCCTTTTCCTATTGCCATTGCACAGTAGGAGATGGAGGGATCTGGCGGTGATCACAGCCTGATTGAGTCACACTCTCCTCCGGGCTCCTCTCTCTTGGGACACCCTGCAGGAGCCCTTCAGTCTCTCTCGCACGCGCGCACGCACACGCACACACTCTCTCTTGTGAGGAGCCCAACTAATATTGAGAAAGCATTCATCTGTAAGGCCCTATCCACCCCCCTCTGGGACTACAGGCTGCTCACGCTCTATAGAGCACGGGCACAAATAGCTGTATGCGTGTGCACACACATGCACACCCACTTCAGTGTACTGCTATGTCCCGTATGATCCAGACTTGCCCAACCTCTTCTTTGAAGCAGTCTTCTCTACACCATGGTCTTGGAAATGTAAAAGACTCATACTCCCAGAAGGCTTCTGGAGAGACCCGGTGTCTGGATCTGAGGAAGAGATGCACCACAGAGAACCACATATCTCCCCAGGCATTAATAATAGAGCAAAGATGGCTACATAAATCCTGACTGATGGATGGAGTGCAGGAGTTACCATTAAAGGACACAAATTAAAGAAAAACAAATGAAAAGCCTCTCAAAGTCCAACCCTAATGTCCTTGTCGTGAGAGGTGGAAACGAGTAATGCTGGCTAATAGGGTACTGGCGAAGCTCATAGGCCAATCCCCTGTGAAGTGGATAAAAATGATTACTGAAACACTGATGAAATGAAAAGCAGAATGAATGAATAAAAACCTTTAGAAGAAAAGAAGAATTTAAATGCATTCTTACAATACCTTGAGATGACCCAAAATGTACGGTATGGTATTTCACACTACAGAAAACCAAGGAACGACAGATGTGTCTACCGATATTGTCGAATAATGTCTTGCTTCACTTCTTGTTTATCTAATATATACTATTATTTTACCACAAACAGATATTCTGTTGTTCTAAACAAGTGAAGCAAGTGAAGAAGTAACCAATAGAAACACAGCATAGTTTCTATATGAGATGGTGATTGGTTCTGTGGTAAGATGGGAGGGGTCAGTGGACATGGTGAGGTTAATGAATGAGGTTTCCTGACATTTTAAATCTTACAGCCAGATTGGGAGCCCTTGAGCCTGCTCTTCATACTGTCCTTTGCACACACACACATACACACACACAACATATGCACACAAACACACTTGTGCAGCAATCAATAGGCAGCTTACAGGCAATCAGACAGCATTATTTGTGAAGTTCCACTCCAGTTCACATGAGCTGATAGAGGAGCTGGCTATTGATTCACTACCCCTCTCCGAGAGAGCAATTTAAGCGACCGATGAGGCATAAAACAAACGGCCACGTTGGTACCAGAGCACCAAAGCCGGATGGACAGGGGAACGATGTGTTTCTGAAGGTAAGGACGATGAAAGTGAACAGTCTTTCTCTCTCCCTCCCTTGTCTCTTTCCTCCTGTATACTCAGCGAGAGGGAGGAAAAAAAAGGTGACTCCGATAAAACTGAGTTAGCATGGTGAAGAGAAGTGCTCATTCATATTCATGACATTTGAAACATACACAATGGATGTTGTTACAGTAATGAGGAAATTGATTTGTCCAGCTATGTGGATGTTTTGTCAAGTTGACATGTATGTGGTGAGAAAGAGAAATTCAGAGAGAGAATTAACAGAGTAAGTGAGTGACAGACAGACAGATACATAAACAGATACACAAACAGACAGACAGACAGAAAGTCTACTAGATGTCAGATACTCACTTTGTTAAACTCCTCCCAGGAGTTACTCCACGTCCAGTAGTGTGCTTTGTAGGGCCCCACCCGGACGGCCATCATCTCGTTGCCACGGTAATAGAAGATGGGCCTGTAGGGTGTTAAATGGGATTGGTGGGTGACAACTGGAGGACTGTGATAACATAGCCTTTGCTTCAGGATCCCCCACTGGCAGGACTAAGGATGCCACTTTGCAGCCCTCTCTGTGCTCTCTCTCTCACACACACACACCTCCCGTGCTGTTTTCCCCAGCTCACTATTTTCCTATTGCCATTGCACAGTAGGAGATGGAGGGATCTGGCGGTGATCACAGCCTGATTGAGTCACACTCTCCTCCGGGCTCCTCTCTCTTGGGACACCCTGCAGGAGCCCTTCAGTCTCTCTCGCACGCGCGCACGCACACGCACACACTCTCTCTTGTGAGGAGCCCAACTAATATTGAGAAAGCATTCATCTGTAAGGCCCTATCCACCCCCCTCTGGGACTACAGGCTTTCCCCAGCTCACCCTCACCCTCTCAGCTCTCACCCTCTCACATACATCTTGCCCCCAAAAACAGTGTCTTCCTGTGAGGTCTAACCTGTTGATGAGGCTGTTGTTGAGCAAGACAGATGTGAGGTCCAAGCTGTCGAGGGTCCTGTCGTCGGGGGGGCTGAGGCCAGCCAGTCGCAGACTAGTGGTGAACACATCCACCACACTGGCCAGCTGGTGGCTCACCTGGGATAGTGGCAATGGGGGGGGGGGGTTTGGGACAGGAGAGGAGATTTTACTGTAATCACGGTCTTGGGATTTCAGATTTAATCCTGAATTGAAGGGTATACAGTGTGGTTTCACAGTGCAGGGCAGAGCTGGAACTAGCCTTGATCAATTACTAAGACAAGGCTTGTCTGATCTCAAATTCCCCTGCTTCAACCTTGGGAAGAGCACTGATCAGAGGACGAGAGAAAACAGCAGAAAGCCTGGTGACTCTCTCTCTGTCTCTCTCTCTGTCTCTCTCTCTCTGTCTCTCTCTGTCTCTCTCTCTCACACACACACACACACACATCTATCTCCATGCATGAAACCCAACAAGACAGCACAATGGCCCAGAGCACACACACACAACGTTATGAAAGAACTCCTTTTAAGACGCGAGTGTGTGTGTTTTAAAATCCTGATGATGCATTTCTTCACTCTAATCTGCGCTCACAGGTTTATTATAAACCCTCCAAATTAGGAAAAAAGAGGAGGAGTGAGGAAGGAGAGAGCAAGAGCTACAGACAGAGAGAGAGAGAGAGAGAGAGAAAGAGAGGGAGAGAAGATGAGGGCCCGGCAGTAGCTGTTTTATCTCTGTTCCCCAGTCGCTATGAAAAGCTTTATTTTATTTATAAACTTTGAACTATTTTCAGATAAAATGCCATTTTTTCACTGTCATCCTTGATCTTCCATTCCTTTCTCTCCTGAGCAGGGTCTTTGAGCGAGACGGCACGCTCGCCATCAGATAGCGCTATCAGCCCAGAGCAGCTGGGATGCCATGTGCCAACGCGGCGCTATCACCACTCTGCACACACACACCGGCTCCACGGCGTACAAATTAATTCTTTTTTTTCTCCCGCAGCCACAGCAGCCGCCAGAAAAGACCCCGCAACACATTCCATTATCTGTATGCTCAGGCCTATACACACATAGAGGCAGAGAGAAACAAGCTCTCTCTCTCTCTCACACACACACACACACACACACAGATAGACAAATAAAAAGACAGAGATCGAGAGACAGACAGAACATACTTGATAGAGAAACACGGGTAAACAGGTAGTCCCACAAACACACAACAAAACAAAAACACAAATTAAAGCACCCAATTAACAGTTAACTACCCACACAGACAAGCCTCATATCCCTCCACCAAACACACATACACACCCCATTAAAACTGCCTTAGGGAAGCCGAGACTATTTTGTTATCTCTCATTTACTCTCATTTCCACTTGTATTCTCTGTCTCTCTCTTCATTTCTTTCTCCCCGTCCGCTTTTGTCTGTGTGTCCTGGCTCGGCTGTGCAGCTGGTTATCAGAGAGAGCAGACCTGCTATCCCTGTCCCAGCCTCTCAGCCTCTCTGTCTCTCCACTGATAAACACAACAAAAGGGATTGTGACGGCAGTGTTGGGGGCCAGAGCATCTCCCCATTCCTCCCTCCCTTTATGCCCCTCTCCGTCCCTCCCTCTCTCTCACCCAGTCAATCACCAGGGGAATGCTGAAGCAATGCTGGTCTCTTGCCTTTCTCCTCTCTCTCTGTCCCTCTTTCCATCCTCTCTCTCTCCCCCAACCCAGTGATGACACATCATCACAACCCTGGGGGGTGCAACATTCTATTCTGTCCACTTCAGATCTACAGGTTCTCTGAAGATATGTACATTTACCAACCTAACTGAGGTCTGGATATTCATCACCTCACCAATCAAAACCAAGCCCTTAGTCTGTACCACTAGAGAAAAAAATACTCAAGTTGGGTAAATATGTCAGCAATCAGAGCAAGATTTTGTTGAAGTCAAAGGCGGTGTTAGAAGAACAAACCATGTTTGTGTCTGAGCCTGTGACACTGCACACATCTAAACACTGCAACTCTATTCTGTGGGTTGGTATTCCTCTAGGGTAGTGTTTGTGCTCAGAGCTTAAGCATATAGAAAGTGCTGTATGTGGAAAGAGATCAAGAGAAAGATTTCAACTGTGCACTGAGCAACAAAGGGTTGGATCAGGTTCCTGGTCCTTCTCCCTGCCTGTTCACAGATAAACACACACACACAACACAACAAAGGAGCTTGATCACAGACTTACTTAGGGGTTTCTCTTTATGTCAACCTGCCCACTTCCAGGCCAAATCACCACACACATAGCAGAGGTTCCTCAGTGTGTGTGTGTGTGTGCTGCTTCCAGACAGTGCAGGTGTTTCACATGACATTCTAACGTTCTCTTCCTGGAGAGCAAAACAGCAGGTGGTTCTTTCTCTGTGTGCACACACACACACACAACCATACCAGCACATCGAAGACCCACACATAAATCCTCCCTGGCACAACCAGCCCCCCCCTCCGTCCTTTATCCTGAACGCCTGGCATATTCAGATACAGAAGTCCTCATTACAGCTCAATCCAACCTCAGCAAACACACAAACAGATTAGCTCTCTAAGACGCTCCCCAACCTCCTCTCGCTCGCCACTCTGCCTCGCTATCAGGGCCCAGCACACCCCTGCCAGATGAGCCGGGGGCAGGGCTTACTGCAGCCCGCAGCCTGCTGCCTCCGCTTGCTCCTCCAAAAATCCCCCAGCACCACAGCCCCGTGTCACAGCTGCCCCTAATACAATTAAAAGTCATTTGCAGAACGCGCAGGCTTAGAGGATCAGGGTTGGGGGAGGGGGACAGTGTTGGGGATGGGGTGTTACAGGAGGGAGGTGTTGGGATGGTGTGTGTGAGGTTGGGAGGGAGCCATATTGTAAGTGTTTGGCAGGAGGAGTGCAGGCATGCATGCATGCAAACACAGCCTTTTTTAGGTGTCTTTGGCCTTTGAGTTGAGAAACTTCTGTGCTTTTTGTATATTTCTTTCTGTCTCTTCTCTCTGTCTCTCAAGACGGATAATCCCTGGATATGTTATGGACAGTGATACAGGAGAGAATCAGACACGGGAATACACTGAAGGCAAGAACTTGGTGGGGTAGGGTCTGCTCTGGGGTACCATCAATTCACTGGTGTAGTCTGATGGTATTGTCTAACGCTTGTTAGTCAATACCAACGCATGTTGGCATGTTTTTCCTATCTGTAGTGCTATTTATCCATTTAAATTGCTTTGAGTTGTGTGAGTTGCCAGTTTTTGGTCATACACTGTTAAAAAAACAGGTGCTAAAGAAAGATTGTCAGATTAAAAACATAGATACAATTTTAAAAAACTCATTCACTTTCCAATAATTAATTTATATTACTGTATTTTTTGACCAGAAATCTTCCTATCATTCCATGACTTCTTTTACTTTTAACATATTTTTATTGTTAGAATAGAGTCACACACTGACACTGGACCATGTAATAGGGCCCCAAATCAATAAAATTGTATAAGGGGAGGGCTAACATTTTTTATTAGGAATTTAATTCCTCCTCTTGGAGATTGAAGGAACAATCCCATGATTCAGTATGCCCTCAGACACTATAATAGTTGTGCGTCCACAACTGTGTAGCGATTTGAGCAAATCGTTTTCCTGGTGCATTGTGGGAAGGGAGGGGAATGGTTAATACCTGTGTTTATTTATGTAAAGTAGTGGTTAAGTTATGCAAAATCTTTTTTGTTAAATTGCATGACATTTAAATAAACAGTTTATTTTTATAATTTTAATATGATTTCCTTGTCATTTTGAAATTTGGGTAAAATGTGTCAAATATTAGTGGGGAAAAACTGAATATATATATAATATATATATATATATACATATATTTGACAGTTTAGAGATGTCATATAAAGATGTTCTATATATAATAGAGCTAGATGGCACTCGGGTTGTGGTGCTCAAAGCACCCCAAAAATACATTAGAAAAATCTGGTTACTCAAGATAATTTACAGACTTTGTTGCTTGTTGACTTTGTTGTCACAGACAGCAGTTTCATGTAGGAACTATTATCTCTCTACTAGTGATGCACCAAGTGTGAAATTCTTGGCTGATACAGATGTTTACAATAACACTGCTGATACTGATGGTTCACACTCCTATCGATGTGCGAAGATGCTGGTATTTTAGTTTGCATGTACGTCATGGTATTTCAAATGTTTTTTTACTGATTATGAAGTGCAGACTGTAAGTTTTCAAATGATTTATCGTACATTGGAAATATTTGAAGTTATGTCTATTTAAACATTTGTACCCCTTAAATGTAATCAGGGTCACCCTCTCACCCTCTTAGCATCTCAGCATGCTTTTATATAGGCCTTAGTGGTCCCCTAATACTGTATCTGAAGTCTCTTTCCCGAAATTCAGCCTTGGTGCAGAATTACAGCCACACGAGCAGTCCCACAATGAGCTTTCCTTAGGACGTTCCATTTCTGTGTCTGTAGCTTTAAATGCTATGAGGAGGAGAAAGGCGGGGCTAACTGCCATGCTTTGGTAGTTTGCAAGCAATGTTGTCTCTGAGGAAAAAACAATATCACGTTCGCAGGTCGTAGCTAATTTTCTCATTGGCGGGCCAAATTCTCTGGGCGGGCAAGCAGAGTAAGGGGAGGTAACCTTTCCTCTTATGACGACATAAGAGGAACATTTTCAAATCGGAGCGTTTGAGCTTTTATTTTTTCAAAGGCGGAGAAGAATACCCAGGGCTTGGTTTACACCTATCAATATTTCAAGCCAAAAGCAGCCTAGGGGAACTCAGATTAATGTTAAATAACCTCCTAAAGTGACATTTTCATGTCATGGGACCTTTAAGATTTTGAACTTTTATTTGAATGCATATTGTGTCAGATAGGTGGGGACTATACTGTATGGTGTGACGAACCAGGTCTTTAATGGATATTCACTGTCTCCTATCAGTGACACGTCCCGATCTTTGTACTGGAAGTTAGGAAGTTACAAAGTTACGAATTTTGTAATAAAAAGTACCGTGCTTGATTGACTGATTGATGGCCTCTATTCTAATGGTGATTTTAGACATGAATCATGCTGTGTAACAAATTGATGACACAGAGGGTACTTGGACAGAGGAGGACTGCTATGATGCTCTGCTCTTTCCCCCGAAACCGCCAGACACACCATCACTCATGATGCCTACTCCGTGGCTGAAACTTTGCTGAATATATGCAAACCCACCGAAGGTGCCATGAAAGTAACATATGCCCATAGCGTTTGACAGCTACTTTACACGAGAGCGGCTGCATGGTCACGCTCTTACTGTAATTAGCCTGTGATTCACTGATTGTACCGTTTCTGCGCTTCAAAAGTGCCTTACTTCAGGGCGTGCTCTGATTAAACACCAGAAAAATAACAGAGAGAGTGTGGGTAATGGAGGGGGGGTTGTATAGAAATAGAGAACAAAAGGAAAAAAAGAGAGCAATCATGTTCTAAGAACGTGTGGTACTCACTGATCCTGCTGGGATGTGTCCAGGCCACCAGGCTATGGCAGGCTCCCTCATGCCCCCCTCAAACGTGGTCTCCTTCCCACACAGAAAAGGTCCATTGCTGCCACCTTAGAACACACATACACACACACACACACACTGAGCACCGTTATAAACCATTTACTATAACTGTCGCTTTTGAGATGCTGGGTGGGCCTTTGATACAGCAAAACAAAGAAAACCCTTGAACAACAGACAGCTTGAGGAAGTACATGACATCCATTCTTGCATGTTTGCAGTAAAAGTATGATGAAAGAAACAAAGAATGGCACAAGTCGTTGGTTATGAGTGGAATGAGTCACACCATAGCCTTGCCTCCAGGTTTCCTTCAGTTTGATGAATGCTTAATCCATCCAGGATGGTGGAGTTGAGAAAGATGTGTGTATGTGTGTGTGGTTGACTTACTCTCCTCTGGACCTGACATCACAGCAGCCCCATTGTCAGAAGTGAAGAACACAAAGGTGTTGTTGTCGAGGCCCAGAGTACGAAGCCAGGCCAGGATCTGACCAACGGCATCATCTAGCTCCATCACCGCATCACCATACCTGCGGTGAACACCACATATTAACCCTACTGATCACTGACACACACATATACAGTCCGACAGACGGTTGTCACGGTGGCAACACTAATACAGCCCTTAATCAGCTATTTAGCTACATGGGAATAGGCTCTTGTTAAAGCCTACAGGTAGGGTGTGTGTGTGTTCTCATCCCCGGCTGCAACTGGCTCATTCTGTCCAGGTCTCCCTCATGTCTCTGTCAACATGCTGCTAGCCGAGGGTAGAAACTTAACTGAGGAGGACATGCTAAGTCATCCTTGCACATCGCACTCTCTCACTGGAACCATGCTGTGTTTGTGCAACTAATGATCATCCACCCACCCGTTGACCTAGCCATTCATCCATTCATCCATCCGTCAGTCCCATCTATCCGTCTCTTCCTCTGTCACTCCTACCGTCCTCTCTGGCTCTTCCCCAGGAAACGCTTAGAGGCGTAGACAGGGGAGTGCGTGGCGTCTGGTGCCCAGTAGAGGAGAAACGGTTGTTGGGCCAGGGCTTGGCGGTGGATAAAGTCCAGACCCTCCTAGATCATGATTATTAGATTACTTCAACTGCATTTCCAAGTCCCACTTGGTAAAGATGAGTCAGTTGCATGGCAAACCAAGAGAGTTGTTGTAATTGTGTATTTACAGTATAGGCTAGTAAAGGTCACTTAGTAAAGATGTGCCCTTGTATCTCTGCCCCTCACCTTTAGATAAAGCTGAGTGAGGTTGGATTCTCCAGTCTTCTTATTGATCACAAACTCCTCATAGTACCTGAAAAATCAATCAACTAATCAAACAAATAATCACTGACCAGTCAATGAATCTATCAACCAGATTTTCAGATGGTGTTGTAACGTATCAAACAGCAAGAATCATCACGCTCTTTGATACCTGATGTGCCAGACCAGAGTAAAGAAATGGGACAACACCACCGCAGGAAGGATGCTACATGACTAGGAATTAACACATCTAAATGTCACAGCAAGACATCAACAGGACAGGGTCTGGATCAGGGCCGGCCCGAGAGGCATAAGCAAACTAAGCGGCTGCTTAGGGCCCCCGTAGCTGCTAGAGGGCCCCCAATATACATGAAATTAAGTTTAATATACCGTGTTTC
The DNA here is from genome assembly GCF_054491055.1 of Hypomesus nipponensis. Taxonomy (NCBI): domain Eukaryota; kingdom Metazoa; phylum Chordata; class Actinopteri; order Osmeriformes; family Osmeridae; genus Hypomesus; species Hypomesus nipponensis. The sequence continues at coordinate 18,437,464 of NC_140379.1, read as the reverse complement.
AGCAATTAAACGATGCTCTCAATTAAACGCCGCACCAAAAATAAACATTGTTTAATAAACGCCGCCCCAAAAATACAGTAGGAGTAGCATGTCCTGAAATACCTAGCTTAGTAGCAGCATGTCATTAATGAACATTCTCTTTTCTTGCACTGTTGGCTAAATACGTTTTTAATATCACATCAACATACCTTACTTAGCAAATTACTCTAGCTGGCTAGAGGCTAGCTATTAGGCTGCATTAAAAGGTAAGCTTACGGAAAATAGCCAGAAAACGAATAGCAGTCTAGCCTATTGCTAATGCTTGTCTATATTATTTATTGAAAGAACTGGAGAAGCAGCTGCTCTTGCGTTACCAAGCTAAACTAGTTTACAGGCTGTACAGTAGCTTAGGTAGTAGTTGGCGACGCTGAGGGCTCCCCAAATAAATTCAGCTTAAGGCCCCATAAAGGCTTGGGCCAGCCCTGGTCTGGATAGTACAAAAAGGCCTTTGCAATCACTAATGTGACAGACAGATTTTGTAAATGAAAGATCTACGCAAATTGATAAGGTTCTTTATTGCTTTGTTCTGCTTCTAAACTAGAGTGGCCAGGTTAACGCTTAAAATTCTGGAAAAATCCAAGTGATCCAGCTGCGCAGATGGCAGAACGCATCTCACATAGAAAAGGATGACCTAAGTACTTAATCCCCCAAAAATAAACATTCAGCAATGGTTGAAACGGTCACAGATACAATGTAAAGACATATTGTGTGATAATCCTAGTTTTAATATTTAAGTATTTGCATGTTGTTTGTAGAATGTCTATATTTATGTAATTAATCAAGATTCTCTCTAATAATAAGGTAGGTTAATTAGCCTATATTTACGCCATTCTTGGTCTTGAAATGATGATTGTCTTACAACGCGATTATTTGTGACGGTATTATCTGACTAAGATCCTGAATGAGATCTGCTGGCCTCACCTCATGGCCTCAACAGAACTCCTGGTGACCAAGACCTGGTCTTTCCTCAACATGAACCAACATTCATTACATCTGCCTATCTTCCTTAGTTTTAAACCGTAGCTTGGCATTTCTGTTTATATGAATGTATGATTGCATTTAGAAATATGCACTAAGTGCTGTAGTTGCTATCTCATAGCTGTGTCTTGAGCTCATATTAGCACATTTACTTTTATTGATGCCCCAATATACCGTATTGCTCCAATGAAATACATTTATAGTACAGTAGATGATGGTCTAGTTATCCTGGTATATTTGACCCATTGTTCATATTATCACATTAGTCTTACAGTAGAGTGTAGTGATTAATGATTATATTGTTCTAGTGATAATTCATAATTCATATTTATAATAATTATATATCAGTGACTTCACAACAGTATACATCCCTTCACAGACCCCCAGAAACCCAGCAGTAAAGGACATTTCACCTCCCAGACTGAGATAAGTTTAGATGTCGCTGTAGAACTAGAAAAAGAGGGGGGTGCGTATTTACCACAGTGTGTGTGTGTGTGTGTGGGGAGGGTGTGTTATGAGGTGCTGCTGAAGCGTGGCACAGAGAGAAAGCAGTGATGGGCGTCTCTCTCCCGCTCCACCTGTTCCAGGTGTCCTCACACGCCGCCAATACAACGTGCCGTCTCCTGGGGGCATGTGTATATGTGTGTGTACCTCTGTGTGTGCGTGTGTGTCCAGGCTCAGGTATACTGCACTGATTAAACCCACGGCTAAGCGCAAAAGCGTCCGCCTGCTAGCGCCAATGACCCTGACTACACATATGGCTGCTATGGGAAAAACAAATGGGCGGAAAATGGAATACACAAGCGCAGCTGGTACAGAGATAGGAAAACACAAATGCTCACTCCTCACATCCGGAGAAGCAGCCAGTCAAATAGAATAGCAAGACAGGTAGAGAAAGGAGTTAACTGTGCGTGAATATGTGGTTAACGTACCTTCCCACCATCTCAGAGTTGTTGTAGACTGGTATGTTGGGCCTGGAGCTGCTGTTGTAGGGACCAAAGTGGCAGTTTGGGGCCCCAAACCACTCGTCAAAACCGTGTTCCAGCGGGAGGTACTGAGGTCGGTGCCCAAGATGCCTGGGGTAAAGGAGTGAGCAGGAAATGGGCACACAAAGTGAGGCCTTATCTCAAAAGTATAGAAAGTCATCCCTTTTCATTCAAAGGGTGTGTCCAAGGGTTTAATCTGTGAAGGAGCTTCATGCTGACATCATAAATCACAGTGGGCCACCTTTTCGATGTCTAAATCAAGAAGATGAAACCCTACTCACCACTTGCCAACTATCTTGCTGACATAGCCCTTCTTCTTCAGCATTCGAGGCAACAGAATCTCCTCCTTAGAGATCCCTCCCACTATCTCTTGGGGAGTGTAGGCTGAAATAGTCAGGTGATACAGACATGACAGGATTTGATGCAAATCTCTGCCAGGCAAAACCAGGTGAGATTGATTTGCTCTATCAAACAAAAGAAGACCAGGCAGAGAGAGAGAGTACCATTTCTGGCATGGGCATTGGTAGTGTAGAATCCATTCCTAATTGGCAGTCTCCCAGTCAGAAGTGCAGCTCTGGCTAAAGGGAAATATATTAGCATATAGACATGAGAACCTACATGAAATAAACTCAAACATCTTAGACAAGACATTATAATGTTGTTTTTTGAATGTGGATGCATTTTGTGCCCTCCATTCAAGTCTTATCTTGCAACCCAGAACCTGAAAAGACCACAATGAATCAATTAAATGTGAGAGCTATTTCAGTTAGGTGGTTATTAAGGTTTACCACCTTAGGATTTGAATTTAATTTATAATTAATATGCAGAGGCTGGATTCCCTAATACCCTCTCTGTGTTTTAAATACAAAAGGCAAAAGAGCCAGGTATGCCACACCAGGCTTCCTCCAGGCTCCCACATCACACACTCAGAAGATAAGTAATTGGTTAAGTCTTATATGCTTAAATATTAATTAGAAGAACATAAAATGGTAGTTCACTTTTGCATAACAAGTTTATTCAAATTCCTAAATTAGGTATAATTATCATAGTGTATTATCCCTATTAGCATAATAACTTGTCTTCGTCTATCGCCCTGGCAGTGCTGGCACACACTGACTGTTCTGATTTAGGCATCACATTGAATCCAAAAGCATTTCTGCCCCTCTCAAATCTCCTTCTCCATCCCAGTTAGATAAGTGTAGCACAACTACCAATTTTCCTCCAGGTGCTCTCTACTATGTCTGTTTAATAGCTACATAAAATCTAATATTTGTGTCTACTGGCATATATGAAAGACAAGACCCCACTGTTTCTAGGGTTGCAACACTCACAAGGGGAGCAGAGGGGGTTGGCCGTATAGAAGTCCGTGAGCACTATGCCCTGGGCAGCCATGGCATCCAGATTAGGGGTCTCTTTGGAGGGCTGGCCAAACACCCCCAGGTCCCCCCATCCCATCTGAGGATGAGAAGGAACAACCATATGTGGGATCACCTAGTGATGGTCTCATCTATGCAACTCTGTGGTGTAAAAGATTGTGATGTAGTGTAGAAGGCTGAGTGACACTTTTGAGGAAGTGAACATAAAGTTCAGTACACTCATTGTGCAAATAAGTTAACTCAACCGAAAGAGACAACAAACAAAAATTCTTACGTCATCCATAAGCATGATGATAATGTTTGGAGTTCCATATAGTCGATTATTTGCCGGACAAGGACATATTAAACAACAAAAGACAATGCTGATTTGAACAAAGCAAGAAATCATTGCAAAAAGCACCACTGCACTCGAGCTGAAGTATGAGTCATGTGATAGTGAATAAGGAAGTACATAACGATTCGTCGGTCTTTAGTATGCTTTCATTAGTGTCTTGAGTGCAAAAGTTTGCGCAGATTGAGGTTGCCAACAAGATAGAATACTAGACTAAGTGGACATGTAAATGAATTTGATAGGCTAACATTCAATTAAAAGTATTACTTCAAAGTGATAATTAAAAAACAATAACGTTTAAAAACATGTTGGACATGTGATCACGTGACTAGAATCCAACATGGCGGTGTGTATTGCTGTCATCGCCAAAGAGGTAACAATATTTTGTTATAAATGCTATACAGCGAGCCCATATTTTCAAATACATGTACAATTCAAATGAAATATTTTTCCGATAGCAACTATTAATCCATATATCTATATTATTTGAACATAAAATAGCTACTGACCGATACCAAGACAGTGTGTTAGCGCTAGTTAGTTCTTAGTAGCTAGCGTTAGCTCTGCTGTGTTGTTGTTGTTAGGCTAATAAGATATTTAATTCAATGGAGGCTATTTTGACGTAATGTGGATGGTTAGCAGTATTTCAGATTGTGCCCTTCGAAAAGAAATTATGCTGCACTGAATCCCTTTCAGACTGATTATATTATTGTCTGAGACAATAATGTCTCAGGCTAAACCCGTCTATTGTCGTTCCGCATCCACAAGAGACAATTAGTCGGCAACGTTTTCGGAGGTCTTCGTATTGTTTGAAGTGAAGTACATGTTTTAGATATGTTGTGTAACAATTAGACAAACTTCTGGTCTGTATATAAACCACATTAGAAGTATTTCTTTTCATACACAGAATTACCCCTTGTACATCAAGAGTGTTCCTACTCAAAATGAGTTGAAGTTCCACTACACGGTGCACACATCATTGGACGTGGTCGAGGAGAAGATATCCGCTGTTGGGAAAGCAATGGCAGACCAAAGGGAGCTTTACCTTGGCCTGCTCTACCCCACAGAGGACTATAAAGTGTATCCCTAATGGAAAAAAAAATACCCGGAGAGAGTGTTCGTTCTGTACCAGCTCAGTGGCCCATAGGATTGTCAGTAGTGTATCTGTTTCCAATGATGTAGTAGAGATGATGTAATGAATGTGTGTACTAAGTCTATAACTTATGCCCACTGAAGTATACGTGTGTACTGTTCTGTTTCCACCACTGTTTTTACATTGTGGCACTTTTGATGCACCTTGACTGACACATCAGATATGGGTATGTTACCAACTCCAAGGTGAAGTTTGTAATTGTGGTGGACTCATCTAACACATCATTACGGGACAATGAGATAAGAAGTGTAAGTCCACTTTAATCACGATACAAAATTATTAATAAATAATTTTGTTTTAGTGATGTTTTCATTTCAGGAAATTGTTTGGAAATTGTTTCAGATGTTTAGAAAATTACACAACTCCTTCACTGATGTGATGTGCAATCCATTCTATAATCCTGGGGACCCTATTCAGTCCAAGTGAGTTACTTTTCAACATTATTTTTCGTGCTTTTCTAAATATTCTTCAGAATGAACACTGACAAATCATTTATTCTTGCCCTGACCTTTTTCATTTGTTTAAATTTCACAGGGCTTTTGATGGTATGGTATCTGCAATGATGGTGCCAGCTTGTTAATGTTCCCCAGTGTTCATCCAAACTGTACATACCACCCTGAAACATCTTACATAACATATTCCCTTGTTTGTCTAAATTTAGCCTTGTCTAATATCAGTGAAATAAATATCAGTGAAAAAAAACAAATCACTGTCTCTTGATGTTGCTTCTACTATAGATACTTAATACAGAGGGAAATATTTTATTTTGAAAGCAAAGACAAGAAATTATACACAGTAATATCAACATTACTACTCAATCCGTGGACTGTCACTCAGATCACACAATCACGCAATGTTCACTTCAGTTAAAGCAGGTTTATCTAGATATAAAATAACTAGGAAATAAAGCAAAAGAAATTAGGACAATGTACATGCTCAAAGCTTGAAATGAAAAGCACACCATAGGCACAAAGTATGACAAGAAGAACTGAACTGGAGGCATCATACTCCCAGTACAGGGGAGGGTAACCACCACAATTTACCTTTATGCCTAGTAAACAACCACCTTCTTAGAATCCATGAGTGAGAAAGCTGAAACACTGGTGCTGTGCTTTCCTCTCCCTTTTAACATGCATAGAAAACACTGAACAGAGGGGATCTCTGGATATTGTCCCTCAAGACAGTCTCTTTGTGGCAAAGAAAGCTGGGTGTTTGTCAGCGCTGCTGTGGATAAAGGTGTCCACTGGGCCCTGGAGCTTCCGTGGGTGGGGTGATTAGAAGAAGGCACGGGTGGCGTTTGGGGGCCTGTTCCCGGTATTCAGGGGGTCCCCAGTGTCTCTTTGCTCCTGGGGGGCCATAGTAAGGGTGGGGAATCACCGGTCTGGTTGGCGGGTACCTGAACCGGCCTTGGAAGCCTCCGTTGTACCTGGGGGGTCGGAATCCTCTGCCCCTGGGTCGGTTGCCTCGCTGACCCCCTCTGTCTGTAGAGCTGATGCCTGGCATGTTGGTCCTCTTAGGAAGCACCTGCAAGGTCAAAAGTCACAGTCAGACACTGGTAAGAATTAGTGGCGAAAATCTCAATTTGGGGGGGATAATTATATGACTTTTTCTCAAGAGCAATTCCTGAGGGGAACACCAACATTACTGCTGTAACACATAGCCTATATTGTAATATGTTAAATGTATATATTATTAACATTTATTTATGTTTACAGTGATTTATTGGGGGTGACCAATCTTAGTTTTCCCAGGATGGGGGGGGGGTCTCCCCAGGATTTCCGCCTATGGGAAGAATACAGGAAGAGCAGTCCAGTTCTTCATCCCAAATCTTACCTTGATCACTCTGCCTCTAAACATGGTCTCATCCAAGCCAATGGCAGTCTGTACTGAGTCTCTATCTGAGAATTCAATGTAGGCAAACCTGGGAGAGATAGTGAGACCACTTCAGGCAATTGCAAGTTGATCGGAAACGAGGTACTGCACACTGTAAATATATCATTACACTAGTGAAACTGGACGCTGCATAAGGTTCAACTCACCCCTTAGGATGACCAGAAAACCTGTCACAAAGGATAGTCACCCTGTTGACTGGACCACAGCCATTGAAGTGGATCTCCAACTCATCTGCAGTAGCTCCATAGTCCACCTAGAATTACAACAGACCAGCCTGACTGCCCAAACTTGCTTTTCCAAACTTGAAGTAGTAAAATAAACCATAGACCATGGTCAGACAGGTTTTTCTTAACTGACCATTACTAAATCAAAGATGGGTTACACGTGAATTCATGAATGAATGGGAGGATGAGTGAATGGCTTACATTGCCCACATAGACTGAGCGATTGTCCGCATCCATCCTCTCCTCATGGGTCATGGTGTAGAACAGGCCTGCAGGGTGAAACAACAGGATAGTCTGCATTAAGCACACACCAGGTGCCTGTTCCATACAGCAAGTTTACAGATAAAGACAGGCTTATGTCTGGGAAAGTAACTGACATAAGCGTGGCTCATTTGGTAAACTCGCTTTATGGAACAGGCCCCAGGGACGCCTTGCCTGCTACAACAGAAAACCATCCAGTTTGAGTTAAAAGTAAACATATGATATGGTTAGATCTTGATACACTTATCCAGTATAGGAGACAAGATGGTTGGTTGACTTCTTTCCTGGGCAGAGAGCGTGACCCTTCTGGAACTCGACGGTTCACTGCCCTTGTCAATGGCCACTGATGAGGCACATGAGTGTTGCCGTGGAAATAGTGTAACCAGGCAGAAGGACTCTGGGCGCAGGTGTGCGCCAGCTGGCTGTGTGTGAGTGGTGTGTGTTTGGGTTTATTTATTTATTTTGGGGGGAGGGGGCTTATTGCTGGACAACAGCTGACTGACTTGCTGCCTAGCATCTCACCTGCCTGGTGGACTGGCTGGCTGGCTGTTTGGGTCTTACCTGCCTGGGTGGTGTTGTTACAGAGAAGCTGTCTCTCTGCAGCCTCACAGTGCTGCTGCTCCCTCAGCCTCTCAGCCTCCTCCTCCATTTCCATCACACGTGCCTTGATGGCTGCCAACTCCTGGAAGGTAAGGTCAGATTACAGCCCTGTTTGAATACCCAATAAAATGCATTGTTCCACTTAAAGCCTAGAAATGCAACTTTCTTTCACCCTCTTGCCATTACATGACTGATTCCTCTAAATAACAGGACGGAAGGTTATGTTTTAACTACACTAGCTATGTCACTGAAGATATAGATTATACCCCTTCTGCTTTGAGTGGGGGGTGAGCAGATCACACATACAAACAGGACATGTTTGAACAATGCCATGAACAACATAGCACTATATTTGGATTCGGATATATTGTTATTATGCCTGCATGGCACGTCCTCAGAGTTAACTAGTTGTTCAGGGTTTTGATGACACTTGTAATGCTGTGGACTACTCATGATTGTTGCGCAATATAGACTTTTATGGCGCAGGCGCGCCTACTGCACCCATGCAGTGCCCGTGCCAGTAAAGAAATGATGATTGAGGATTTAAGATTACATGTACATGTGTTATTGGTAATGATGGGCATGGCAATAAGGAATTGACAAATAAAACCCATGATGGTTGAGAACCTTCGGTTAGTCCTGATTCAATTGATGATTATCCGTAGCCTACAAGCGAAAAATCGGGACAGCTCATGTTAACCCGCCCTAGCAGAAAACACAATGCAAACACAAAAGGTCTTCTACGCACCGGGTCCTCAGCATAATGATCCCCGTTGCCGATGGGCTCGCCTACCGGATAGTCCATGTCCTGTGTTTGCTCCGCCATATTCTGTTTTTAGACTCCAAACATGCTCGACTAAGTGGGATACCGCTCTTCCCTCGACGTGCCACACGACTCAGCAAGCCCAGTCTAAGTGCAACACAGGTTATATCTTACCTCTTTACCAATTCAGTCAAACAACAGATTGTTGTCCACCCCCTCGAGTTTCCAAAAGAATACGACCATTAATACCAGACTTGGCAATAACCAAACCATTCGTCCGTCGCAACGGGAAAGTCTGACACCAGTCTGTCAAAATGACGCTGATTAATGTCACCTGTGTTTTTGACTCGTCCGTTTCCTCTTAATTAACTGCCATTCCGTGAAGTATATCTTTCAACCCTTCATGTTAAGATGTAATTACTCTTACAGTAGGCTATGTGTAAACCATTCCAAATGTTAAAGGTACCTGATATAATATGGAAGATCAAGGCATGTTAGATTGGTAGATTGGCTATGTATATCTCACCAAATAGTCATTTTTGGACTGAATAAAGTTATTCCAAGAAAATATAACACTTATGGAATACATTGAAGAAAATCAGGAGACCTAAGTTTAATGTTTAATTTCATTTTTAATGACACAGTTACATAGTTCAACACAGACAATAACCTGAATTAGAATCATGTACAGCTTCACACATCCAACAGAGCGCACAGATAAAGAGGAGAAAGAGCAACAGGGAGTAAAGCATGCAAGAAATAAATAAACGTCTGAATTTAATTCTTCTGGCACAGTTCACTTCATCTAAAGAATGGTAACAGGAGGACTCTTGAAGAGGAAGAAAATAAAATCAATTTTTTTTTTCTTCAAAGCGCGAACCTCTCCTACAGAAACATAGTATTTTCTGTAATAATGTATTGCACAATACAGTATAATAATGCCTACACATAAAAAAACAAGCTTTTGTTGTCTCCAAGCTATAATAGAAAACACCACTATCCCCACCATGGCATTTTGGCAAACCAAGTACACCTTCACCAACTCAACTTGGTTTAGTGTGGACCTTACAGGGCTAACCATCAGACAAACTACAAAACTCCATTGGTATATATAGGTGTAAACTGGTTAGGGAAGGATCAGGTGCCAAGCTGTTAGTATTTGTAATTAGTCTTCTTCATATATGATGATGATCGCCATAACAGATAACTGAATCTGTGAGAAAGAATTGTATGTAGATCAAAAGGAATGGAAGGGTATCTATTCAGTACACCCAAGGACTGTGGATTTCAAGCAGAATAACAATAGCCAACACTGAAGTTTTGATGACAGTGACAGGTAGACTAATCTGCTTCCTCTGTACACCTCAACAGACACTGCTCTAGCCCAACAGGATGGCTCGGAGGCTAGAGGGGAAGTAAAAAAGATATGGAAATATAATTTTTGGTTGAATTTTCATCAGTAATGGAGTCACTGTTGTGACAGTTCTTTGTGTTATATTTGTGTTTCAGGGTTGGTTGGCAGACCAAAAAAGAATGCAAACACACTGAGTGGAGCATAATGGGTATTTGCAGTGGAATTGTCATCATCACAGCCCTATGTAGTAGACATGGTGTGTCCATTAAATGTAAAGGGAGAAAGAATGCTACCAATGCCGTTACATCTTTTTCTCTGCCATTCATCTGCCCAATGTGTTTCATTAAAGCTCAGAAAGTTTCAAGTATGTTTGTACAGAGAAATTAAGAAGTAAGGATAAAAAGCAAACCCACACACACACACACACACCTCCCCCCCCCCACACACACACACACCCATGTAAACACATACATACATACATACATACATACATACATACATACATACATACATACATACATACATACATACATACATACATACATACATACATACATACAGACATGCATTTATTCTATCCACAAGCAAGGCTTTGTAAGAACACTCAAAGCATCTAACATGAAATCTAAATGTAATCTATCCTTTCCTCCAAACCAAGGCATTAGATATGTTTTACAGAAACAAGCGCTTTGATTGCTTGTCTTGTATCAATAATTTACCCAATCTCCTCCCTTGGCGTTGCATTTGTTTTTGTGTTGTTTTTTTTCCTATGTGCTCAGGGCATGTGTATATTTCAGACACTTTGGTTAATTGATACAGTGGAGCTCCATCTTCCTCTGGTCATGTCCTACTCTACACTCCATGTCAAAACCTACAGCCACATAGGATAACTTTGGTCTGTGCTTCTTATTGGTTTAGGACAAGAAATGGCATGTAACAAGTTTGAGTTTCATTTGGTAATGAGAGAACAGTAGAGTGTATGTTGGACACAGTGGACATGGTGTGTGTCCAGTGTAGTAAAGAGATGGTTGACTACAGGCTGATTGAGTGAGGCTGGACATGCCTTCAAAAACATGTGGAGTAATTGATGATGACAAATCCTCTGACAACCCTTACCATTTCAGAACATCTCAGTGTGTTTGTTCGCCCGCCAACCACCCTGCTTTGAAAACCCGGGATCGTGGCCCAGTCCTTAGCTGTACGGTTCCAGGAGGTAGGTATTGAGGTGGGGGCATTGGGGGAGAGGTGGGGGGGGGGGGGGGGGGGGGGGTATGGTTTGAGGCGCAGGTTAAGATCGTGCTGAAGAGGTTCACCAACACAAATGGGCTGAAGTCGATGCATTATTGGTAACATACTGTACAGGACACACACAAAGGCTAAATACAGATGTAAGGGTACCTCACAGTTCATCACATTTGAGAGGTTTATATTTTATGTTTGATAAGGGCATGTAGTAAACTAGACCATGTACATAATGTGGTAAATATAGCAAATGGTTCAATCTAAACGTTTGATTCCTTAATGCCACTTTAAAGATGTTAGAGACCCCTGCTATCACTGGAACATTCCAAACAAAAGGCGTAACAGAAATATTTGCAAAGTTTGGTCCATTTCAGAGGTTACACAGCCAAATCAAGTCCTATGTACCAAAATAATTTAGTTATAATAATAAGCTGGGCCTTTTGGGTTTGTAATTCCCCCTCAAATCTTAATTCAAGAGCATCTCTGTGTCTCATGGGAATAAGTTGTCTGAGAGCTTGTAAGTCTGGAACTGTGACGACTGTGACAACTCTACCTATATGTAAAAACGTACCTTTCTAAAAAGTGACAGGTCTACACTCTGTTCCAGAACATATTGTATGTGTACACGCTGCATCTGCATGGACAGGATGGGAACACAGTTGTCAGTGACAAGATCAAAATCAGGTTAGTTGGGAATTTTCATTCAGGGATTCAATTACCTCCTTACTCTAGGCTGCTTCATGGGGTTGTGGGTTGCTGTGGATGGAGGCTGGACCACTGCAGTGGCATGTCAGACCAAAGGATGGCAATGTTTCTCACAGTTTCAGATGGTTCCCCTCCAGTTGGGAGTTAGTTGTATAGTCTGACATGTCAATCAACCGCAAACCCTACTGGAGGGCTTTAAGGAGATGATTGTGTCCAGTTTGCACAACCACTTTTGACTGACTTTGTTAGTCTGCTAGAAATGAAGTTATTAATTATGATTGAAAAACAACAAAATAATTGGAAAGAAAAAGAAATCATATTGTGGACATTATACTTTAAAGGTTTCTGTTATTTGGCAAACACATTTTTGGACCTCTTTAAATACTATGTACATTCACATTAAGTTACTGATGTTGCTTTAAATATATTTATATGTATCTCTATTATATGACACCCTAAGGGGCAGTTGCTGAGGTCCCTTTCAGTAGCTGAATTCTCTTCATATTGCACCTCTGTCCTCTCACTGTCTTACAATGCGAGCAATATAAAATATTCTACAACAGGAGTTTCTTCAATTCAAAATTCAACAATAAGTACAATATGGGGCTTTCTCTCTCCCACAGAGTGTATTTGCTCTGACTTCAATGTTCAGCCCAAATGAACGAGAGAGAATAAAAGACAAAAACAATATTTGTGTTTCTGGGTACATACAAAGGATAGCTCAGGTAGACAGCATCAGAGACAGAGACGTTATTGAGAAACATAAATTAGTCTATCTACAAGCAGGATCATCCCTATCCCACAGAACTGTTCTAAGGTTCTGTCCGAAGTGGTGTCGGGTTAGGGGGAAGGTCAGGTGTGACTGGGGATTGAGAGAAGCTGGAGGGGTGAGGAACATACAGGAGAGATTTTGGGGGGAGGTAGAGAGATAGAAGAGAAAAAACAAACAAATCTACACCCCTCAATGAGGCTCTTTAGTCTGTTTCTCATGCTTTGGAAAAGAATGGAGGAGGGTGAAAAGGTACAACAATTCATTCAAATGTTTCCTCTTCATAGAGATCTTAGAAAAAACGAATAGGAAGGAAGGTCGTAGCCGTACTGTACAATGCTTGCTTGGACAGGGTTTTTTCAGTTCTTTTGAGGTTTTTGACAGTTCCTATGCCATTCGTATTCCATGAGAGGGCAAGTATCTGTTTTGTCTTTTTTTCTATACCATTTCCTTCTCTTGTCTTTGCCATTTAGAGTACTATCTTGCTCAGTCTCTTGTCCTTCCCTCTCTAAAGTCTTTGTGGCAGGTGTACTTGAGTACAACATTCCGTTAGGGTGTTCTCTAGTCTGAGCTGCCACTGAGGAAGAGTCAATGTAGGACAGGACAGGTCAGCCACAGACCAGCTACATACTTCCTCAAAAAACAGAATCCTAGTTGGTCTGTGGGCCTGCTTGTCTGGCAGACTGTATCCAGTCTGGTAGTCCTGCTGCTCTGCTACAGCCAGTGTCCTTCAGGGCTCAATCTGCTACTGAGGAGGTGATGTTGCTTGCGTTTGGTTACAAGATGAGTGCTTCTCCTTGTCTCCCAATAACTTTGGCAGTGTAATAAAAAGGTTTGGATTGTGTTTTTTCTTCTTCTTTGAATTCATTTGGGTTTACATCGGTACAGAGAGGTGAGTCCGGTGTAGATTTTCTTGGCTCGCTAGCAAGGTAGTTAACAGGTTTTTAATTTTATTTCTGACATTATTATTATTATTAGCATCATTATTATTAATCATTCAGAATATTTGGACTTTTTTTCCCTTAAAGCCAAAAAATTAACATTAGATAAATAATTAGCCGTGTTGTGAAAGGAAGAGTTTCTGAGGAATCAAATTGCACCAAGTATTTATCCTTTTCTTCTCCGGTTTAACCAATGTATTAAGACCCTTGTCTGTCTCCATACCATGGTGATACCATACAGGAACTGTCCAAATTGACAGAATGAGTGGCCACATCTCTGATTAGTCCAGACTGGTAGTGCACATGCTGGGGTTGGAGCATTGCTGAAGCTTGATTAAAGCATAATCCGCTCCAAGTGCTTATCAATCTAGGTATCTCCTAATTACTTCTGCTTTACCTTCATCAGTCTTGTTATAGGGTCCATGCATGTCCATGACACATACATCATCTCGCTGAGTTTATATCTCTGAGGCTATGGGTTGGTCTAACATGGATCTCAAAGCTTATATTACTCAACATGATCAGAGCTCACCTATCAACTCTATGCATTCCTATAGCGGGGCAAGGAGAGAGGAGATTTTCTCTCTGTTTTGGTGTCTGTCTTAGAGCTTCAGTGAAGGAGGGCCCCATTCTAGCCATGCTAAACAAATACAGTGGACCCCGAGCAACTTCTTTTAAGCCTGCGCATTTGAACTAGAGAAATCCTATGTATCCTGCAGACGAAAAAATATCATTTTTCGAGGCTGGGGAGTTGAAAGAATGAGGTCAACGTCAGGTAGCTAAAAGTAGTCAGTAAGAGGGGGACGCCGTGTAGCTTTTTTCTACAGCTGTAGTTCAGAAGGAGTGATTGAACGGAGTGCAGATGGACAGAGATTCCTCAGTTTGGTTTGAGTGCAGGGTGCTGTAGCTTCAGTGGATGTGGCGGGGGGGGTGACAGATGCATGGTCAGCGGGAGGTGGCGTCCAGCAGAGCGGGAGTGGCAGGGGTGGTTGACCGAGAGGCACTGCTGGAGCTGGAACTAGCCTCTTTGGGACTCGAGGACATGCTCCCAGCCCCTCCGCCCACAGTGCTCTGTCCAGTCAGAGACAGCGGGCCTGGGGGCCCGTTCTCCGAGTGGGTAGGTGGTGCAGTGGAGGAGGCTGAGGCGGAAGAAGGGGTGCCCAGGGGGACAGAGCTGTTCCCGGGCAGGCCCTGAAGCCCCTGGCCACAGACGTGATGGTGCTTCTCCCAATCCTTGTGCTGGCAAAAGGAGCCACAGTAGCGCGCTGTGTTGCAGCCACTGCAGGTCTCGCTGGCCTTCCGTCCACAGTTCCAGCAGCTCTGGAGAGGCAGTGGGGGAGAAGAAAGAAGGTTGATAAAATAAATCTCTGGGCATTAAACCATCCGTATGCCTCTTTATTTAAAACCGTTATTCAGTGTTATTATTCTGTGTTCTGTGGGTCCTTGTTTAAGCTCTATTGATCACCGAAAAAGAAAGAATTACACCATTAACTCCAAGGGAGTTCAGTAAAATGTCTATGTCAACTTTTCCTGGGAACAAAAGTCCTGTTAAATACTCAAATTACTGAGCATTAATGATTACGTTGCATAGCTGGAATGACACATGACAGACAAAAAAATCTCATAGCCATCACAAATGAGCCTAATGAGTTCCAGCAGTTGTTGTTGGTGCGGCATGTGGTGGCCCTGGCCCTGGCTCACTGCTCCAGCCATCTGGGGCTGCTGTTGCCCTGGCAGGCCTCTGGACTACGGCCCCAGGCCCCACTAACCTCCTGCCAGCATGGATGAGCCAGGGTCTACTCAGACAGCTGGGTCACACCGGAGTCCCATATACAAATTTGGATCGTTGAACTTGTAAAATTGAAATATCTGGAACTTACTTAGTTAATTGTAATGTCAGAAACATCCAGTTAAAATGTATTGTGGAGATTCTTCTTCTCTATACATTTGAGTATGTCTAGAGACTGATTGTAGGCCTCAGTAATAGAGATATACATTGGCATCACTATGACACTATGGCAACACTAGGGGGAATAGGTGAGCACTTTATATGACTTGTCTTGTGGCTCAGGAAGATGCAGGGAGAAAGTGAGTGAGAGAATGAGGAACCAAAAAGGTAAGGGATAGATGAATACAAGCTAGTTAAGTTTGTCTGAGAGAGGACAGTATGAGTTACAGTTGAGGTGTGGGATAGTGTGTCCTATTTTAAGGATGCCGTGAAGTGCATCTGAGTGTTTGCACAGGAGGCCAGTTCCATGTGTGACAGTGTGTCGTGTGAGGAACCGCAGTGACAGAGAGACAGAGTGAGAGGCTGTGAACAGGATGTGAATGTATGGCCATGAGGGTTTAAGACAAGGAGTCTGTGATGCTCACTTCGCTGGAGTCCTCCTGCTGGTTGATGACAGTCAGTGCGTCCTCCGAGGCCTGTCGCTTGGCCTCGGCCAGGGCTCTCTCCATCTTAGAGCGCTCGGCAGAGATCATCTCATGGGCTTTCCTCTCTGCATCCGACACAGCCTTCTGGAGCTCCGACATGGCCTGTCTCTTCACCTCGTTCACTGCCTCCTCTGACATAGACATGAGGGAGTGACAGAAGAGCGAGAGAGAGACAAAGATAGATAAAGGCATCAGTTCCCATGCCCATTCCTCTTCTCCCAGTTTGCTCTTCTCTGTCATCCTTTATTGAGGCTCTTTAAGCTCTGTGCTTGTTTTATTTCAGCAAACAGATGTACATCATTCAAGATTTAACACGTTCGCACAAAAAAAAGCTCCCTTTAAATAATTCATCTCAGCGCGTCTGGTAACAATCAGTTTGAAGTGAGAACGGCAGATGTCACCGAACTTTGATCATCAACTGGAATACTAACCCAGTACTTTGTGGGCTGCAGTTGTATGATGGTGTCTATTCACTGTGTACTTTCAGTTTTTTTCCTGGGAGAAATCACTTTTCTGACATGACTGGACCACAAACAGCTGTGAGGATTACCTGCTGTCACCCATCCAGTTAGGTTAGATCAGAGATAACCCCAGGGCATGATGTATTTGTCAGGTATCCGTCCAGACAGGGTCTACCTCCCTAGTGATACATGGCTGTACTGACAAGGGTCCTCTGTGCTGTAACTGTCAACATTATGAGTGAATATAGGCTGTGTTTTTAGAACAATCAGGTGTGCACTCCTTCTACAGATGCAGGATCAAAATAGAAGCTTCCAGAAAAGATTCTGCTGCAGCTCATTAAAGGTAGGAATCACCATTTCTGTCCCTTTATTTATCTGCCGTGGTACAGGGTGGACCTAAACTGGACAGAAATAGCCAAGCTGAAGGCAATTTTTTTCTTTCTGCTGTATTTCTAGCTTTTTTTCTTTAACCCCCCCCATCTCTCTCTCTCTCTCTCTCTCTCTCTCTCTCTCTCTCTCTTTCTCTCTCTCTCTCTGGAGAAGATGGTAGCCTATTTTACAATAATATAATTCATCACCATGTTCATAAGCAAATTGAAACATCAATGTTACAAATCTTATAACATTAAAAATCCCATCTGGTAGAGCAAAGAAGCCAAATATAAGCCTTTGGTCATTCCCTCACCTACCATGCGTGCACACGCACACATGTAAACATACCCACACGCGCACACACACACATAAGTACACATGTACACATGCACGCACGCACGCGCACACACACACACACACACTCTCCCAAGTCAGTTTGTGTAATGGAGAAGCCTCATATGTAACTGTCCTATTCCCCCTGCTTCTCTCCAGCTGTCTCAGGAGGCTATGCAGGTAGACAGGTGGAGATGGGGGGCCTGCTCACTCCACACGGTGAAGGTGCTGTAATGATGTGGGTGTGTGTGCGTGTGTGCAAGCATGTGTGTATCCCTGATGAGCCTGACTCCCCTACTCTCTAACTGGAGAAGTAGTTAGTATTCCGTCAGTATCCTCCACACCTCCCACACACGTCTCACTGCTTTCTTCATCCCTCTCTACCTTCATCCTTCATTTCATTTCTCCACCCTTTTTTTCTCTCCATCGGTGCGTGCTTCTTCCTCTCACTATCTGCACTATCCTCTGTCGCTCAATAATCAAGCCTAATGCATGCACCACTAAGATTAGTTTGCAAATTTAATTATTTCTTATCAAGGAGACTGCAGAGCAGATGCTAGAGCAATTAGCACTTAATGGAAAACACGGGAGCAGCAATATTAACGTTTTAATTCCAGGGGGATTTGGCAGGTTTCTGGGATATCGTATTTTTTTTCTTATTTCTTTTTTACATTTCAGATCTTGTTTTTCAAAGGCACTGTAGTCTCTCAACCTGAACTACTCCATGGAGGATGTGTCTGCCTTTAATTAAAGAAGGACTGAAGTTAGCCTGGCTTCTAGGAACGAGGTAGAATCGTGTTGGGAAGCCAACACGCACGCACAGGCACACACACATGAGGATGAGATGGGCGGTTGTTACTCACCCTGCTTGTTTTGGAGCTGCTTTAGAGCTGGGGAAAGCTGGATACCTGGGGTACCTGTACGAAGAACAACTGCATTTACAACTGACTTCTCTTTGCTGGTGAAAACGCAGCACAGTAGTTCGCAGACAGCAGCAGCATCTAGTCCCTTGACAGTTCTGTACTAAAATATGACTGATTATGGCTGTACTAGAATACGATTGTACTAGAATTTGACTACAGTTTAATTGTTCTGGGACTGGAGAGGAGCAGAGGCTGTAGCACAGCTTACTCCTGGGAAGGGCTGTACTGCACATACAGCCACAAACACACCGCCCTGTAAATGATAGAAACATAGCAGCGATCTTCAGTATTATGTCCCAGCCAGTACAAAGCCATATTACTCTGAAAGGTTTATGTTCAGAATGGTCCTATTGAGAACTATGAGGCTGCTTTTGTGGTAGGACCCAGGTAGGCTGTGGTCTCATCTGTGCTGCACTGCTTTGGCCTGGGTCTGGCCTTCTTTGGTCCGGCAAGCTGACTGAATTTTAACTGCAGGTTGAACTGCAGTCACCTTTCATAGTGGTGACAGAAAGAGAGCACTCCTTCTTGCCTTGATGACAGTCAGACAAGGCTCTCCATCTTACGTAAGAGCCTACCAGGCCTACTGCTGAATATAGAACGAGGACCACTGCTCCGTGTGTGTGTCTTCCGTTTGTGTATTTCAGCTGTTTATGTGTTTTTCCTGTAAGTGTTTTGTTTCATAGAATACGTGTGTGTGTGTGTCTTTGGGGGTTTGTGTGTGAAGGCGAGAGTGTGTTTCTTACCAGCTTTCCTCCAGATCTCCTCTGGAAGGTATCCAGATGCAGGCCTGTGGAGGAAGTCTCTATGGATCTCTGAAAAAGACACACACACGCACCTTCAGTATCCACTCCACACACACACACACACACACACACACACACACACACACACACACACAAACACACACAGGCGCAACCCTAATAATCCTTGCTCTCTTTGTCTCCCAATGCATTGCTCTAAGCATGATTTACACTAAAGCCGACAATATGGGTCTATATTGCAAGTGTTTATGTGAGAATGACCCTTAATCCCAAACATCTGACCTCTGACTCCTGGGAGCGTGCTAGTGGCACTGAGGTAAGTCCAACCGGATGACATGTTCAAGACCATTGCCGACACATTACTAAATGTGCCGGCCTGACACATCTGACTATTCCATTCAACACAAAAACGGTTGCCCTTTGCAACACTTCTCATTCTGAACACTCCTGAACACTTGGGCTCTGTGAATGTGCCCGGTCGCATTGGAAGTACCTATGGGCTGAGACTCGCTGCTGTTAGCTGTGTTGGAGGAGTTGTGGTGGTGAGGAGGAGGAGGAGGAGGGCGGTGCTGTCCGTTGCTCCCACCTTTTTTCATATCCTCCACATCGCTGTAGCGACGGATCCAGTGGTTCATCTCCTCGCGGTCGGCCTCCTGGCAACGGCGCAGCACCGTCAGCGACCGGCGCGTCTTCTCCACCATGTCCATGATGCAGTTCAACAGCTGGGGGGGAGAGAAGTGTGGTTTAGATGGGAGGAATATGGAGAGATGGCTAGAAGGCTTCTCCCAACAGACACAGTCGTAGCAGCTCTTCACCAGAGCAGGAGGATCAGAGCAGCCCCTAACAGACCAGCTTCACATGAGGTTAAATAGCTGTTCATTCACACTGTTTCCAGAATTGTGCGGTAAGGCAGAGGAAAACACAATCATCAATTCATCTGAAGTGCATTCTACTCATGGGGGTAGAACGATATCAAGGG
The DNA here is from genome assembly GCF_054491055.1 of Hypomesus nipponensis. Classification (NCBI taxonomy): domain Eukaryota; kingdom Metazoa; phylum Chordata; class Actinopteri; order Osmeriformes; family Osmeridae; genus Hypomesus; species Hypomesus nipponensis. The sequence goes on along the minus strand of NC_140379.1, from coordinate 18,417,587 downwards.
TTTGCGTCATTTTGGAGCAACTCTGGAGTCTCTGGAATCCATTTAGTAGTCAGATTTTTCAAAGCCTGTTTTTTGGAGTGCGTCTGTGCCCCTTTTAGCGAGACCCAACAGTGGTGAGTGTGTGTGTGCGTGTGTGCGTGTGTGTGCGTGTGTGTGTGTGTCAGGTTGAGTGGTTATACAGAACAGTACAGCAGCCATGGCACTGTAACAGCTGTGCTACTGATAGAAAAAGGCTGAACCAATTCATTCCACCCTTCTGCTCAGATGTCTGCTAAAACATTTCCTTATTTCTTTCTCTTTGTCTCTCTCTTTTTGTCTCTCTTTCAACCCTCACCCTGTTTTGCCCCTGAGCCTCCACCCCCAGTCTGCAAAATGGATTTGACATCCCCTCCATTCATTCGGTCTCGTTCCCTCCCTCCCTCCCTCCCTCCCTCCCTCCCTCCCTCCCTCCCTCCCTCCCTCCCTCCCTCCCTCCCTCCCTCCCTCCCTCCCTCCCTCCCTCCCTCCCTCCCTCCCTCCCTCCCTCCCTCCCTCCCTCCCTCCCTCCCTCCCTCCCTCCCTCCCTCCCTCCCTCCCTCCCTCCCTCCCTCCCTCCCTCCCTCCCTCCCTCTGTGTTAGCTCTATCTGAGGAGTGGTTCTGGTTTGGCAGGGGTCCAGGCCTGGCCGGTTCCTCCATGACTGCAGCCCTTGTCTCAGCTGCTCTGCCCAGCTGGGGATGCTCTCTGCTGGCTCCCTCGCTCCATCTGAGGCCCTGCTCACCCTGTCTGAGTCTGTGTGCATGTGTATGTGTGTGAGCGAATGCAGCATGTTTGGGGAGGGGGAGAGTGGTGTCTCAGTCTGGGTGAAGGTGAGTTCCCTGGTGTGTGTGTGTGTGTGTGTAGGAGTTTCTGTTTTGTCCTTTCAGCTAGTAGAACTGAGACAACCTCTTTAGGTTTAGCTGGCCATCACAATGCAGCTCAGACAGATTTAAGACTTAAATCTGTCAACAACACCCCCTTGGTCTCTCTACGTACCCCACCTCCACTGCCACTGAGGGACAGTATGTTGCATGAGTGGTGAAAGTGTGTGTAAAGTGTGTGTGTATAAAGGAAACAGGAGTCCCTACCCCAGCGATACGTACATTATCTAGATGCTTCCACTCCTCGGCCCATTCTCGATCTGTCAGTCGGTGATCGATTACTTCCTCCTGGCGCGCCCCGTGAACGGCTGCAACACAAAGAGGCCCAGTGCAGCAGTTAGTCTTCAGGGTAAGGATGATGATGCTATGTGTACATTGTCACATATAGCCATGGCAGCCATTTTGGCTCCAGATTACGGTTCTGTAGCTTGCTTATGGTTGCCATTCTGGCTCTGGCAGAGAGAAGACATATATGGCTGCCTGGGAGGACATTTCCAAGCATGTGTCGCTAGCTGGTGGGCTTTTAATAGATCCACTGCCATAGGGATTATCAGAATCAACTCACAACCTGCCTTTGTTCTGTAGATACATATTGTACATGGGAGGGCATAGCTCTCTCCTCTCATCTTACATGACCAGAGCCACCATCCGAGACTTTATCAAATCAGTGGGTCAAAACTAAACAAATAACAAAGGGTCACGATGAACTATACAGAATGTAGAGAATAAAGAATCACATTTTCCTCTCGTTCTCCCAGTCTGTCTTTACTTCCCCCCACCCCCCTCACTCCTTCCTCCTCTCTCCCTCCCCCTCCTTCCCACAACCCTACCGGTGGGCCGGTGTCGTTCCCGGCCGTCGCGGTGTTCGTTGTGCCGGTAGGCGTCCCGGTAGTGGTGGGCCAACGCCATATCCTCCAGCCGGTAGTGCTGTGGGGCCGGGGGATTGGGGGGGTGGGGGAGGCCGTTGGGGGGGTGGGGAAGGCCGTTGGGGGGCGGATGGGCGGGCAGGCCTGTGCTGGGGCTGAATCGCTGGCTGGGGCTGATGGTGCAAGGTCTCTTGGCTAGGTGTTCAGGGTGCAGGCCCTCTCTCTCTGAACTGTCTTTGGTCCTGGGGGAGGGGAGAGAGGAAGGTAGGGGGAAGGATATGGGGCAGAGGAGGGAAAGAAGGTAGGCATGGTTACGTATAAATGACAACAATTCATGACTATGGCTTTACCGGTTAGGGTGTGCACGTGTTTGTGGTTTGTGATTGTGGGATGTGTGGAGTTGTGTGTCTGCATTCCTCATATCCACTTTGGCCCCCAGCCCCCAGCCCCCCACCATCCCTGCAGAGAGAGGAGATCTGGCTGAACACAGATGTGCTCCAAATGCAACACCACAGCCTCCCACTGCAGGCAGTGTCTCAGGGCACAACTCAACCTCTTAATCTCAATCTGCCTCAACATCCCTCAGATTAACATAGCGCCCCAACCCCATCACACACAGACACACCAAGCACGTGTGTGTGTGTGTTTGGCAGATGTTCATGTGTGTTTTTGTCCACCATCTGGCCCACGCGGCGGCGAGTGTTGATATTAATCTGTTTATCAGGGTGGGACAGTTGGGCATCCAGAGGTAAACCCCTCCATCATTCCTGAGATCAGGGAGTCATGTGGTCAAATGAATGTGTGTGTGTTTATGTTGATTAGTTCATCTGATGTGTGTATTTTTATGTAGACCTCTGTGTGTGTGTGTGTGTGTGTGTGTGTGTGTGTGTGTGTGTGTGTGTGTGTGTGTGTGTGTGTGAAAGACTAGGGCATTCGCTTACATTTTAGACCCCAATCTCGGATGACTATACAAGAAAAAACGTGCATGCGTGTGATTGTGTGTGTATGTACATCTTTCACCACAATCCACAACAACAGCTGGCTGTGGCCCTGTGTCCGTCCAGCAGTCCGGCATGATCTGACACTGTAAACCAGGGACTGGGAGAGGGCAGGAGGGATAGAGGGAGGGAGGGGCAGTGTAGAAGTGTGCAAATTACAGCAGAATTGCCCCCCTTCCTTCCCCCGCAGGATGAGCTGAAGCAGGGGTTGTGCAGATCACCATCTGGACACAGCCCTGACATATGGAGAGGAGAGGAGAGGGGAAGGGAGAAGAGGGGAAGGGAGGAGAGGGGAGGGGAGGAGAGGGGAAGGGAGGAGATGGGAGGAGAGGAGAGGAGAGGGGAGGGGGGGAGGGAGGGAGGAGAGAATGGGAGAAGGGGAGAAGGGGAGAAGGGGAGAAGAGGAAAGAAATAATACTCCTCCTCTCTTCCTCTGCCTCTCAACTTCCCCTCTCTATTCCCCTTTCCAGTCCAATGTTTCTGAGCAAAAGGGTTGTGGAAGGCTGCAAAAGGCCTCTGTCTATGCCTGAGCAGACTAGATAGGGAGGGACAGACCAGGCACCGTGAAGGGATCCCCTCACACTAGCATAGAGCTGTAGAGTACACTCTTACTGTTACTTTTACTGTGCCTCTGCTGCTATTTCATGGTATCTCTCTTTCTATCTCTCTTTCTTACTCCTCTTTCTCTCTCTCTCTCTCTCTCTCTCTCTCTCTCTCTCTCTCTCTCTCTCTCTCTCTCTGTCTCTCTCTCTCTCTCTCTCTCTCTCTCTCTCTCGTTCTCTCTCCTCTCTATCCATGCCTTTCTGCCTTCACCCCACTGTCCCTCCCTCCCTGGAAAGGTGACAGAAGGGAGAGGGCTGCTCTCCCTCCTTCTCTCCCTGAGTTGTTTTACGGCTAGGTATGCATTGTGTCTGGATTTGTGAGAGTCTGTGTAAGTGTATTTTGTGTGTGTGTGTTTGTGGATGTGAGTCCATGTGTGCATGCTGGTCAGTTCAGTGACGTACCTGTCTGGTGTCCTCCTCTTCCCGTGCTCATTGACCTCTAGCATGATCTCAGAGGAGTCCAGGGGGAGCTGGCATTGGCGTCCAGCAGCAGTTGCTCGTGCTGGGCTAGGTACTGGGCCGGGGTCTGCTTGGCCATCCGGGCACAGTGGAGCAGCTCTCTCTGAAGCAGGGGCAAGTTAGCCTGGGAGACACACACACAAACAAGACAGATAAGTTGACTCGGTGAAGGCATTGATCTGTACAGTGTTTGAGGCTCCTGAAGGAGGAACTGGAAAGGAGAGGGTGATCTCTATTTGCTGTCCCTCAGATGTGACACATCATACAGTATTCTGCACACATCAATGACCTTGTGAAGAGGATGACGATTCGCTAGCCTGTGTATGAGAGGCGACAAGGGGGCAGAGAGAGGAGTGGTGGAGGATGGAGGGAGGGAAGGAGGGAAGGAGGGAAGGAAGGAAGGAGGGATGAGGATGAAATAGTAGCAAGATTGAGAAGGCACGAGGAAAGAGACAGAGAGCAGGAGGAGAGAGAGAGAGAGACAGAGAGAGACAGAGAGAGAGAGAGAGAGAGAGAGAGAGAGAGAGAGAGAGAGAGAGAGAGAGAGAGAGAGAGAGAGAGAGAGAGAGAGAGAGAGAGAGAGAGAGAGAGAGAGAGAGAGAGAGAGAGACAGAGAGAGAGAGAGAGAGAGAGAGAGAGAGAGAGAGAGAGAGAGAGAGAGAGAGAGAGAGACAGAGAGAGAGAGACAGAGACAGAATGAGATAAGACAGATCCCTCAACACATTCCTCCCCAGTGTATATCTCCTCCAGGGTGAGTGTGTGTGTGTGTGTGTGTGTGTGTGTCAGTCTGCCTGGTGTGTGGTGAGACCATACATCTGGGACATGGCAGAGCTGCTCTCTGTCAATGTGACAGTGTAGGAGAGCTATCTGACAACATGGCCACACACATAAACACACACACACACACACACACACACTCATTATCACCTCCTCCAACAAGACAGTCCTGGATCTCATTTGGCACTGGCCTGAAAATCACACACTCACACACAAAAACACGGGGCAAATACCATAAAAAATGATCTAAAACTCTATCCAAAGTGCAAAGTGCAAAGTGTGTTACAGTTAATAGGCACAGAAAGCAACACAGTACAGTCTGTGACATAGCGTGTTTGTGTGAGTGAATAGATGTGTGTCTGTGTGTTGCATACATTCCATCCACAACAGCACACAACAACATGTCTGGAGCCTCAGAGAAAGGCCAGGCTCCGACCCTGCAAGCTTGACCCCCCCACCCCCCAACCCTAACCCCCCCTCCCCCACCCCCCGCCGGTCTCTGCTGGAAACAATCAGGGGACAGAGTGCGTGGGACAGGAATGTGTGGCCTGGTCACTGCTAGGCAGCAAACCCAGCACTCAGTACTGCGAGACACACATGCACACACTTCTGTGGCGTTGTGTCTTTAGATTTGTAGAATTACAGCTGTAGTCAGTGTTGTGTTGTCACGACAGCAGTATGAAGAGAGAGGGTGGGATGGACAACCTAACAGACCCCTGAGTAGGCAGAGGACCAGATCACAAGGCATCAACACATCAGCATCCCCCACCAACATCTGTCAGGGGCTCTACACACATACACACACACACATACACACACACACTGCAGCCCAGGGTAGACACTGGTGCTCCAGATTTAATGAATCACAAACGCTGGCCATATGGTGCTGGAGATCAGCAGTAGCAGACTGGGGTGGATGGACATCAGGGTCTGGGTGGCTTCAGTCACACACACACACACACACACACACACACACACACACACACACACACACACACACACACACACACACACACACACTTCAAGGAACCACACTGCTCAGACAGAGTATTCAGGTCAGACTGTGTTCTGGCGGCCATGTCTTTGTTAGTTAGTGTGTCAGCCTGGACTGCTAACTCTCTCATCATCACCATATGGTCAATCTGAGCTGGGGGACTCTCAGAGGCTGACTCAGAAATAGAAACAGACGTGTGCACACACACACGGTAGACACACAAATTGATAGGGTGATGGGGTGGGAGTCCCTTACCTTGAGGAATGGAATGACAAAGGGACGTAGAGGAAAGTTGGTGGCCTCCTGGAGTTTAGAGTGGAACTCCTCGATGGTCAGAGTGGAGTTCTGTCAACACCGAGAGAGCAAGGGAGAGAGATAAAGACAGAGAGACAGATAAACAGAAGAGGAGGAAAAGAGAGAAAGCATAAGTGACACACAGCACATCACCACTCACTAACACCACTATTTTATTATACATCACATGAATAACGGATTTATTGTGGTTTTTATGTGACGTCCCCTTACCCAGCAAACAGCTGTGTACTATGTACCTTCAGAAAGTAAAGAATCTATCACTGGAGTTCAGTGAGTGTCATGTTCCTGTAGACTCACCACCAGCCCTAGCACCAGGCTGCGGACCCTCTCTCCGATCTCCGGCGAGATGTCGTTTCCAAACTGCTGCAGCGTGGTGAGAAAACGCTTCAGCTTGCAGAGCTGCCGGGCGCCGCAGGCCGGCGGCAGCTGCTGATTGGACAGTGAGGCCGTCGATGACATGGCGGGCCCGTTGCTGAAGCCGTTGGGTGTCGACGGGGCGCCGTTGAGCGAGGTGGGGGAGTGGCTGCTGCCGTTCAGCACTGCGGAGGAGGGGAGAGGGAGGGAGAGGGATAGAGGCATGACTTTGCTGGACCGTCGGTCGTTATCTTCACTCCCTCTCTGCCCTCGGCCCGTGTCCGTCCAGTCCTCCAAAGTGTGGCGGGGAGGGGCGGAGGGGGGCGGAGAGGGCACATGCATCCTAGTGGAGGCGCCGTGTGCGGAGAGATCCAGGGTCCAGGCTACAGGCTGCTGCTTAGAAAGACCGTCCGTCCGCTGCACCCTACCCTGCTGCCGCTCTGATCGCTTTGACTCAAGGCAGAGTGTGTCAAGGACTATGTGTGTGTGTGTTTGTGTGTGTTGAAGTATGTCGTACAACCTCAGCTGTCTCATTTGCCCCCTCCCCCCCACACACACACACACGCCAGTCGATTGCTCCCCCTCCCGTCCCTTCTCTAGGACACAGCTATATGAGGGACATGTTAAAGAGGGGCCTAAAATAGGCTGGTGGTCTGTGTTACTTTTATTCCAATAGCAGGTGTGCTGCTAAATCTGGCCTTGCACATGTCCACCAGCTGAAAGTAGATTTGCAGCTTTAAGGATCATTGTAGCGTACACACACACACACGCACTCACACACACACATCTCCTCATTCCTCACACACAACACTCGAACTCCAACCCTCCCTCTTCATTACCTTTGCCCTCTTTCACCCAATATCTTCTACACTGACGACTACAATTCTTTACCTGATATATTTGTAATCCCATCACTAGCCTCAAGATGCGGTGTCATTGTATAATCATATAATATATTTATAGATCTATGTAATTCGAACATCATGCCTGTGCAGATGGTGGACCCCCATGGGCAGTAAAACAAGTCTGATGTACAACTGTTGTCTCGTGTAGAGTTATAGTGTGTGTCTTTGTGCGTTTGTATTCAGACATTGTTTATATGTTCAACATGCCTATGGATCTGTATATGTGTACATGATTACTCTTGAGTGTCTGTATATGTTTGTATGCATGTTTATTGAGTACGTATTTCTGTCAATGTGTGCCTGGAAATGTTCAGACCCTATATCAACCTGCAGCTCTCATGTCTTTCTCAGCTAGTCTAAATGTAAATACCTATCTGAAATGTGTGTGTGCATGTGAGCGAGTGTGTGTACGTGTGAGCGAGTGTGTGTGTAGGTGTGTTTTGTCTGATGCTGGAGTTCCATCTTGTTGTTTCCCTGCACTCTAATCTCCTGCTAGGAGTGTGGATGCATATGGACTGGTCATGTGACCCGACGGTCAGGCAAACACTTGTGATCTGGTTTTAGCGAGGGGCGCGAGCTACAGTGGCGACCGCCACAACAGGTGAAACAACACAGCCTGTCATTGCTATATAGGGAAGAAAGTGGTCTGGATACCGCCAAACCCATGTCCCCTCCACTGCTGTAGCACTACAGCTGGTAAACAACACACACGTGCAGGCACATACACTCATGCAGGCACACACAGACACACACACACACACACACACACACACAATGCCACAGCCACCCTCAAACATGCTCAGAGACACTTGTCCCAGCAGCAAGGGCATGCTACAGACCCAGACATACAAGTGACTAAAACACCTATAGTTCCACAACCTCACACACACACACACACATACACACACAAAGCTGAGAACTTTGAACCAAATGAGCTCATGAGATCCAAAAACCCATGTCTCATCTCATACAACCCATTCCTCTGCAAGATGGGAGCCTGACAGACAACACACTGCTCTATTGTGTTAGCATAGCTACAACCTCCTTGGTGTTGATAACCCTTCTGGCTGGAGTCTAAGTGCTCCATCACAGAGCTGCAGAAAGACGAGATGAGATAGGAGCCAGCCAGGTAGCTCACGATGCAGTTCTACCTTGTCTCAGACATACAGTGAAGGGACCGAACACACAGGACAACTAACCCCCACCTGAAGCAATGGAAAGAGAAATACACCTGACTAACAACCAGCATGGGATCCAATAGGATTGTGTTGAAATCTGTACGGTTGTTGTATTTTGTTAAAGCCTAATGTTGTGTGCATTGTGCTGAGTGATACTGATGTTGCAGTAAAACATCCAAAGTTCTGAAAGAGCTATGAAAGAAAAAAATGCTGGGTCCTTACTTGACTTACTGTTGGTGGGCGTGAATGAAGCGTTTCGATTGGCTGCCTGGCTGACGGCCGGGGGTGGAGGTGGCATTGTGGGCGGAGTCGTCCTAGGCTGGGTTTTGACATCAGCAGGTGAATCTGGCATCGTTCCAACCGTCTGGTCTGAGCCACCTACAGAAGGCAAGAGGCAGCTGGTTAGACTCAGACACACACAACACATACACACATATACACACATACCCACACACAATTATGCACAAACAAACGCAGGTACAGATCCACAATTATTTACCCAAAGTGAATGCGCTCACACAGTTTGACTCTCAGTAACAACTCTGCTAAACCAGAAACAGTAAAATGTGATCAAAGTGATCAAAGGCCCCCGCAATGTCACCCTAGAGGAAGTATGAGTCTCACTTCGGAGCTGGGAGAGCTGTCATACAGCACCAGAGACACACACATAGAGAAGCAGAGTGGGACACGATGAGGTCTGGAAGTGGATGCCAAAGAACCACATTCAAGTTCTGGGAGAAGTGCAACACCACCTGCTCTTCTGCTCAGCTGCTAGTGACGGGACACCCCCCACCACCACCCCCGTCCACCCCCCAACCCTGCAGCCCTGACATCCCCATCAGCGACCCCCACCCCGCCTGTCCCTTCCTGTCCCCTCTCCAGACAGCCGTTTGACAGTCAGTGACAAGTGCAGCTGGATCTGCCCCTGTCCATCACACTGGGCCTCCTCCGCCTGCCACCCTGCCCTGCCCCGCTCCTCTACACATCCCACCAGCACCAAACAAGGCAAGGCAGGGACTGCAGGGGCACCACAACCAGCCCCGGCCCCAGACCTCCAGTGTCCAGCTTCCACATTCCAGTCCCAAGGCCCAGGCCCAGGCCCTGGCCCTGGCCTCTAGACCCAGCCTGCAGGCCAACCCGGGCCAGAGAGGTTCAGTAGCTAGACCTGGGATGTCCTCACTGCTAGGATCTCCTAGTTGCATCCAGCCAGTCAAGGAGTAAAAGGGGAGCTGTGTGGGCCTGTCGGGGACTTGTGGCTGGAAAATGGGGCCTTCTGCTACAAACACATGAGCTACGGACTATGAAGTATGAAGAAGATACATTAGCAGTATTCCTTGTGTGTGCGTGTTTTACAACCAGCCTTATGACCAGCCAACAGTTTGTATGTTTATGTATGGATCCAAAATGTGCCATTGTGGGTTCGTTTGCCACAGAAAGAGAGAGAGCCCCTATAATCTCCAACAGGTCAGGCCACAGACGTGCTCTGTGAAGGAGGCTTTAAGCCAGGCGTCCGCTGTAGGTGCTGTCACTCAGCCATCCCATCAGCTGTCCCTCCACTCAGGCCCCTGTCAGCTGGGACGGGACAAGGGTGCTGGAGGACACTGGGAACCAGGACACACACCAACACAGAAAGACACACCTGCTGCTGGCCTCCAGCCACAGTGGCATGTACCACACTCTCCTTGGCCATGTTTGGAACCTCCTCCTCCTGTCCACCCTCCATCGTGCAGGCCTGCAGCCGTCTCCACTGTCCAGTGTCAAACATATCCAAGGTGGTCAGAGCAGCAGGGATAGAGGGTTAGAGGGATGGGGGGATGGAGGGATGGAGGGATGGGGCTGGAGGGATGGAGGGATGGGGCTGGAGGGATGGGGCTGGAGGGATGGAGGGATGGAGGGATGGAGGGATGGGGCTGGAGGGATGGGGCTGGAGGGATGGAGGGATGGAGGGATGGAGGGATGGAGGGATGGGGCTGGAGGGATGGAGGGATGGAGGGATGGAGGGATGGGGCTGGAGGGATGGAGGGATGGAGGGATGGAGGGATGGAGGGATGGAGGGATGGAGGGATGGAGGGATGGGGCTGGAGGGATGGAGGGATGGAGGGATGGAGGGATGGAGGGTTACAGGGATGGAGGGATGGAGGGATGGAGGGATGGAGGGTTACAGGGATGGAGGGATGGAGGGATGGAGGGATGGAGAGCTGTAGAGGAGGGAAGCTGTATGAGCTCATCCAGAGGATGGACATGCCCGAGCTAATCATGTCGTCCACCACAGGAATGCCCAAGCACCAGAGGTACAACATCACACCCACCCATCCACCCCCCACACTTCCACGCTCTTGTGCCTCTCCAGCCAAGAACCCCAAACAGAACTGTACAAGTGGCTCTCCTCTCTCCACAGCACTCCTGCCAAACTGTAGCCATCTGTGTGTTTGAGTGTGTGTAACTGTATGTGAATGTGAGAGCGTGTTTGAAAGTGCTTGAGATGCTCCTTGACTCCTTGCACTTTCAACTCATCTCTAGACACACAAGCACAAACAAGTCAGAGGTGGAAGGAAGGTCCACTCCTGCTGGGGGTAAAAATAGCAGTACCCCTGTAGCCCTATCTCAACTCCCCCTGTTTAACTCAGAGCTGTGTTGTTTCTGAGGGTATTGCCCTCAACAGTCACCATGGTCCAATATACAAAAACACACACACGCAATCATACATGCACATGTGAATTCACACACACGCACGCCCTTGTCTTGTCCATGTGTGACTGCAGAGATGAGGAGGCAGAGCACAGCTTGTCCATCTGTCACCCTACAGAATTCATGTACACAGGAGACTGCTTGGGCTACCCAAGCTGCCTGTCCAGCCTCTCTCTCTCTCTCTCTCTCTCGCTCGCTCCCTCTCTCTCTCTCCCTCTCTCTGTATCTCTCCATCTCTCTTTTTGTCTCTTTCTTTATCCAACACTGTCAGACTCAAATGGAACGGGGGAGAATGACTGTAGATCCAGTCCATCTTTTATAGTTGCATGAAAGGCAGTGTAACACTCACATTTGTTTGTGAATGTTTGCAGTGCGTGTGAAATAATAAATTGGTAGCTCAAGTGAATCTGACGATCCAATCACAGGCTGCATCTGCAGATAATTGAATCATCCCTTCATGAGTCAAACCAAGAACACACAAGAGCTAGTGGTCTAATCTAATCTATTAGGTTGTCTTTGTATCTCTCTCCATCCCTTTGTTGTCAATGTGTGTTCTGTTTGAGTGACACAGTGGGTCATCAAGGAGCACGCCTTGATCGAGCCTCCTCATTGGCTGTTAGGGAAGAGACCCTCCACATGGCAACTGCTGTGGACACTCCCTTGGGACTGGACACAGCTTGACAGAGGGGGGGGGCACTGGTGAGGGACGGAGGGAGAGGCAGGAGGAAGGAAGAAAGGAAGGAAAGACTGGTGGAAGGGAGGGGAGGAGATAGGACGAGTTTGCAAGGGGGGCGGGGGTGGAGTTGTGCCCTGACAGTCTGTCAGCACCCACTGTGGGATTACAGACAGCTGTTTAATCTGACCAGCTAAAGGACTCTCTCTCTCACACACACACGCACACACACATTAACCACACCACCACACACTAACTCACTGGATTTCACTTTAATACATTAGAAAGTGTTCTCCGTCTGATGCCCCGTGTGAGGCCATCTGTGCTCCAATTGTGATGAAGGACAGGATGATGCACCAAGGCAGGAGTGAGAGACCGAGAAAGAGGACAGGGTAAGGTGTTAACCTCAGAGCTTAATGTTCATTCATTCATTCATTTCTTCCAGTGCTCCAGTGGCTTTCTACAGCTGTACCTCTCACATAAAGAGCCCCCCCAAACAGCCTTGCACAGAACCTCACAGAACCAGCCTGCAAGCTGCAATCTGAGCTCTAAAAACAGCTACTTCTTCTGTGAGATACGGATCAAGATGAAAAAAAATCCACCGCAAGCAAATGGCCTCACTCTCCACTTTGTCATTCTCGAGCTATTCCTGTTCCCTTTACAGATTTAAGGCCTGTGTTTTCACTGAACCCCCCAATACACATGAAACCATCCCATAATGACAAGCCACAAAAGCCTGGTCGCACACCAATGTTGTATGTTTGGGTTTGTATCTCAAATGGATGTGTGAGAATGTGTGTGACCATGAATGCAAATGTATACGTGACCACGTAGGTTATGTGTGTGTTATCATGTATGTTCATGTTATGTGTGCCCCAGAGAACACAGATTTAGAAAGTTCCTCTGGCAAAAAGAAGATTTGGGAAAAGTCGAGCCCCCTGCGCTCTCTCTCTCATGCTCCATATGTGACCACCAACCCCTTCATCTCTACTTCTGTCTCTTACCCTCTTTCTTTCTCACTGATACTTTACACATTCTCTCTCTCTTTCCATTCCCCCTCCTCCTCTCTTTCCTCCTCTCTCTTTTCACTTTCCCACCATCTCCCTCCCTTCCCCCTTCCTCTCTCTCTCTATCTCTCTCTCTCTCTCTCTCTCTCTCTCTCTCTCTCTCTCTCTCTCTCTCTCTCTCTCTCTCTCTCTCTCTCTCTCTCTCTCTCTCTCTCTTTCTCTCTGTAATTCCCCCAGTCTCCAGGAATGCTGTTGTTTTTAATTTCTCCCAGCTGCTCTGGCTGTGTGCCCGCCCGCCTGCCTCCCCACATCTGCTCTCCATCAGGCCGCCATGCTCATACACACACACACACACACACACACACAAAGACCTAACAGCACCAACATAGGATTATAGTCCTGCTACCCAGACCTCAGGACCCTGTCTCAGGGACTCTTAGTCTCCTTCTGAGAAACACACACACACACACTCACACACACATACACATACATGCACACACACAGTCAGCCTGTGTTGTCCTGTTAGCGTGGGAGTGGGTGGAGTGTCTATGCAGATTATACTTGGTTTTGAACAGGGGTAGCTGAAGAACAGAAATGGTAAAGAACAGAGTAGAATGGAATAGAGGAGGAGCTGATAAGATCAGTCTGAGCTGACCATGTCAACATTTTATTCCTCCTTCTCTCCGTCTTTCCCTCCCTCCCTGACCTGGACAACAGACTGGATCAGTGAATCAGGAAAGCAGACTCCAGATCATCTTGAGCTGATTTAGAGTTTAGAGGGTTTAAATGTTCACTAATGACAGGCTGGGAAACAAGCCTGCTGTGAACACACACTCATAGAAACAGACTGTACACACACAAACACACAAGCAGACACACAAACAGGAGAGGAGATCTCCAGTTATGTATCAGACATAAGGACCAGAAAACAGTGAACAAGGTGATGAGAACACCCTGTAGATTGGACTGGGAGTCATACTCTGTCTCCTCCTCTTCTTTCCTCTCCTCTCATATCCTCTCCTTTCCTCTCTAGGGCTGTCATGTGAGACTGGTGGTTGTGATGGCTGTTATTGATGTAATAGTATTGAAGCCTAACAGCCATCTGTTGTCTTCAGGGAGGGAAGTCTTAGCAGTTACGTGGAGCATATCACTGCTCCCAGACAGCAAAAAAACGTCCTTTTTTACATTTTCCCAATGGCTGCTAATAAAATCCAGATGTCTGACTAAGGTTGTTGCAGCTTCGCCTTACTGGCTCTCTTCTCTTCTTACTTCCTCCATCCCTTCCTCATCCTGTCTTCCTTTTCTCCACCCCCCTTTATTTTTCCCTATCTTCCTCTCCTCCCTACCATCCTCCCTCCCTTGCCGCTAACGCTGAGCCATTCCTAAATAAAGGAAAGTATTTGTGACATTCAGCTGGGCCGGGCTGTGCCAAAATCAACACAGCAGCTGGTCCCATCTGGACCCTGTTAGGACGGTACTGGGTACTCATATCCATACCGGCTAACGCAGACACTGAGACGAGTATGTGGTCACTCTAAGGAGAAACACACAAACTCACACGCACACAAATAGAATACCTCTGGCTTGTTGTGTACATTTGTCAATATCACAATTTACACAGGAAAATACTTCCTCTAAACTGTCCTCTCCCACACTCTGGTACACAGTCTCCTTTCCTAGTCCTTGACTGTACAGCTGCAAAATCCAGTTGGCCAGCCAGCCTACCAACCTGCCCACAGGCTTGCCAGCCAGCCAACCAGCCAGCCAAACCGCTCGCCCACCCGCTAGCCAGCCAGCCAGCCAGTCAGTCAGTCAGCCAAAGTTTGCATGCACAAGAATGTGGGTTCCTAGAACGAAGCGGAACACCAGAACATCAATAACTGTCATCTCAGACACCTGGGGACCAACAGCCAGTCAGCCAGCACATCTACCCACCCAGCCAGCCAGGCAACCAGCACATTTACCCTCCCAGACAGCCAGGCAACCAGCACATCGAACATCTCTGCCAGCCAGTATATCCACCCTTCCTGCCAGCTAGTCAGCCAGTACACAGAACTCAGTATTATTACCAGTACATCTGTCAACGACAGCATAGAGAGTTGGAGACAGGGGAGGGAAAGAGAAGAGAAGAAGAGAGGGAGAAGGCGGATGCATAATGTAGCAGAGAACAGAGGGACAAAAAAATGGAGGCTGGAGAGAGAGACAAACAAAGAGAAGAGGGAAAGAAGTGTAACAGAGGAGGGAAGGGAAGAGAAAGAGAGAAAGAAGCATGGTTTCATCCTCTCTTAAGACTGTAGAGAGGCAGACAAACACAAATGCAAGAAAAAGAAGATCACCAGGATACCTGTCCTCCTCTCCCCCTCCTCCTCCTCCCCTCTTCTTCCTCCTCCTCCTCACCCTCATGCTGCAACAACATCCTGCTGGAACATTAAACCACACCCCAGCCCAGAGTCTCCACTGTTTCACACTCACTCTTACTTGCAATTTAAAGCATATTCATTTCTTATTGGAAAGTCACCCAAACTAGAGATTGGCTAATTATGGCTGTTGACCATTTTCGGCATCCTTCAACAGCCACTACAGTCTCTGTTTTCCTCTAAACTCTTCTATTATCATTAGCTCAATAAAAAGGGGAACAGTGCCAAAAATCCACGCCGTACGGGGGCTTTGTTTACACGCTGTGCACTTACACAAACAAGCACTGGATCAAAACACCTGCAGTCTCACACAATGCCAATTACCTCATCAACCTTTTAATTACTCTGTTAATTGCATACAGGCAGCGTGAAGGGCAGCCTGGGAATAGGATGAGGACCCCCCCTTGAGGACCTGTCTTGACGATAATGACAAACAAAGAAGAGGTTTGCCAACAACAAGTAGGATCACCATGGCAGTGGTTATGAGGTGGGGTGAACATAGGTTGACAGAGATCTGATGAGGACAATGAGCTCTGTCTGAGATCACTTCCTGTGGAGGAATGTAGCATTTCCTGTCTTCCGTAGCCAAGAGAGAAAGACAGATAGCAAACAGACATAGAGAAAATAGATTCATGTGGTGAGAGTAACAGTACTGGTGTGTGTTCTACAGTACATCTGGCTAAATTCAGATTGGTCATGCGGGTGTGGATGAGGAGGGGTGAGCGTGGGAATATTCCTCTCTTGTGGACATGCTAGACTATTGTCTCTGTGGGAGAGTTGCAGTCGACACAGACGCACGCGCACATGCATGCACACGCACACACAGACAGACACACACAGTGACCTGCCTTTCACAGAGCACTGACACAAACATCCTCATATCTTTTACACACACACACACACACACACACACACACACACACACACACACACACACTGTTTATATACATGGTGGTGGATATGAGAAAGGACTGCATGAGAAAATCTCTATTTATTTTCCCTGAGCCTTATTTACTTTGTTTGGCTGCCATATAATAAAGCGATGTGAGCCTTCTTCACCTTCCTCTTTCTCTCTTTGACTCACCCCATTAGTTCCCATTTCTCATATTTCACTGATCCTCTCTCTGTCTTTTTCTCTCTCTATTTCCAACCCTCTCTCTCTCTCTCTCTCTGTCCTATCTATCTCAGGAGGCAGTGGAGAATTGGGCTTAGGAGGCGTATCCAGGAAACAGTGGCGGGAGCTGACTTCCTGCTTGACAGGTGTACGATAGGGGCCTGACAGCTGCTCTTCTCTCGCTCTCTCGTTCTCTTTTTCCCTCACTCTCTCTAGCCAGCTGGAGTCCAGAGCTGATGTGTTTGCTCTCAGTGTCTTGCGTCATTGCTGCTGCTGATTTATGGAGTACAAAGGAGCCCCCTGCACACACATTACCCACACCAATATCCTGACCAAACCAGGCCCACCAGCTACCATATAGGCCTATGTGACAATTGTATGTGTGTCTGTTTGACTGTGTATCTATGCAGTCCACAGTTTATGATGAATACAACATATGAAAACAACTGTTTTTCTGTATCTCTCTTGAACTGTGTAGACAAGATTGAGTGATACTGACATGTCACTTGCATTTCTGATAGAAAAAAAACAAGAAATCCGTCATTTATCTGGCTGCCTGGATCTAATTCAGTCTTAAACGTTTGCTGTAAATAACTAGGGACTGTCACCACTCACACATTCATTTAAATTACAGCCAGCCAGCCAGTGACTGTATCTGTATCTTACGCCACCATTCTCTAACATTAGTCGAGGAGACTCTGATACTCTCAATCTGCCACAGTCATCCTGGGTGTGTAAACCATGTAACATACATTCAGGCACACACAGAACCAAGGGTGTTTTTGGATGACAGTTTGTGTACCGTTTAATGACTTTAACTCCATCTCAAGCCTTGAGTCCTCTCTCTGTGCTGGCGAAAATGGGGCAAGCAAAGGGCGAGGTGGGAAGGGGAAGGAAGGACTCATTGAATGAGAGAGAGAGAGGAACTGTGATATAAACTTCCCTAGCCTGCCCGTACGTCTGTAGCGTGATTAGAAAGTGGTCGGTGCAGAGCAGATTAGAGCAGCTGTGTCCTGTGTCTGTCTCTGGTCCACACACACATCCTACAGCGCCAAATTAGGGGAAGATGGG
The DNA here is from genome assembly GCF_054491055.1 of Hypomesus nipponensis. Taxonomy (NCBI): domain Eukaryota; kingdom Metazoa; phylum Chordata; class Actinopteri; order Osmeriformes; family Osmeridae; genus Hypomesus; species Hypomesus nipponensis. The sequence continues at coordinate 18,400,271 of NC_140379.1, read as the reverse complement.
GGGTATTTGGTCTTCCTCTGTGTGTAGTGTGTGATTGTGCCTGTGTGTGTACCCATTTATCACTGTCAGCTGTATGTGTGTATGTTCATGTGGCTTAGTTTGGTCTGCATGTTCCCTGTCCCAGCTCCTTCAGCTCCCCTGTCCAGCTCCTTCTGTCAGCCAGTCAACTAACCAGCCAGACAGCCAGCCAGACAACCAGTGAGATAGCCAGTCAGCCAGCCAGTCATACAGACAAACAGCCAGTCAGACAGCCATCCAGCGAGATAGCCGGCCAGCCAGTCAGCCAGCCAGTCAGATGATGTGTTTCTCATTAGGCCAGATGTTTGGGAGCTGGATGTCTTCTCTGCGCTCTCTGACATTCTCCTTCTCCCCAGAGAGCCCCTGCCGCCATGTCACAGTAATGTCAAACACATGTGGAGCAGACTTCAGCATCCAGCTCTCACAGCTCTCTCACAGAGCCTGGACGCTGGTACCCACTCCAGCTTCCTCCCACCTCCAGCTAGCTCAAGCATCAACCTCAGAGTTAGCCCTAGGACTAGCCATAGAGAGCCCTAACCCTACCGTCACCCCCACAGCGTCACCCGCTGTTTAGATGAATAAACAGCTATGAAACCATAGCAATGGACCAGCAGCTGGTGACTGAACCCTGGTCAGCCACTGTGGGCTAGCTGAGCTGGCAAGACTGCAGCCAAGCCTGCCAAGCTGTCCCCACTTAAGGCCCATGACAGGGCTGCATCTGTCCACAGCCCACACTACCGGAACCACAGTTCTGCCACAGTTATGCAGTTGGTACAACTGGTCCAAGACTTCTCAATCTGCAATAAGAACATAGTGGCTGAATGTTTTTACCATAACATACTCAGCTCAAACCCATAGTACTGGACTAACAAGGTTTCCAGTTAAAACACCATCCTAGCCTGGCTGTCTCTGTATCCATTTATTTCTCCTTTATACGCTCGCGTACACGTGTGCACACACACACACAAACGCACATACACACATTAAGAACACTCCTGTTACCTAAGATATGGATTTTTCTGCTGCTGCACTTTTCATTTATTTTCTGGTACTTTTCAGGCTGCCAGAGAATAAGATGAAAAAAGACTTCTTATTTAGCAGCTCTGGAGCAGGCATCTCAGTGTGAGATGAGTGGCCCCTCTCTGAGAACAAGGCTGTTGCTCCAATAGGCTCTCTGGCTGCTAATGTTGAGCTAATCTGAGAGAAAGGGCCCCTGTCGCAGGGAGACAAATAAATACATTCAATGATTGGGAAGTCTCTGGTCCACCCACGGAGATACACAGGCACATGCACGGTGTGTGCTGGGCTGTGCTTCTCTGTGTGTGTGTCCTGTTTGTGTAATTGTTCAGTGGTATTAGTGCATTAGGAATTAGGTTGAGTGGGTAAGCTGACTGCTGCTTACAGGTGAAGTCTCTAGGACAGTGGGCTGCTGGTTGTAAGTATGTTGAAGCACACACACACACACACATCCAGGCAGTGTGTGTGACCCTCGTCAGCCATTTGGCCTGCCTGCCTGCCCAGGTGTCTCCTGTGTGTGTTCTGCTGACCAGCTGACCCTCACTTCCCTCTTTGACCTCTTCTGACCACACACACAGGTGCATGCACATGCCTTTCACACACACACACACACACACACACACACTCTTTATCCCTTCTTCTGACACACAGCACACACACATGCATACAAAAACACACACTCACACTCTATCCCTCCCTCTTACACACACACATCACATACACACATACAAAACACACACACACACATTCAACTCAGTCTGTCTCTGACGTCCGCCTGCATGCTCCCAGCTCCCGCCCACCCATGGCCATCTGCTTCTCTCATTAATTAGGAGAAGGCCAGCTTCACCTGCATCGCCCGCACTCCGATTACAATAATTACCTCTCACACACACACACACACACACACACACGACACGCACACAACATACACACAAACACACACCCTGCAGTCCCATGTCTCTGACACTGTCATCTGGTACAGCAAGGTCCACAGCTACAGTAGCTATCACTTGCTGCTGTACACCGAAACCACAACACAACTTTCACTGACCCAGTGTCATGCAATCATCTACAGCAAGGTCTAAGAGAGGGATGTTCTTCTCAAGCCTTGAAACTGATCATTTCTGCTGTATGGCCTGTCTCTCCATTTCTGTATCCGTCTGTTCCTTCAATTCAAAGAGACAGAGCCTGCAGTGTAAAAGCCTTGGGACTTTTGTGAAGCTCTAATGTAACATCTCAATATTGACCTGTGGCTTTGGCACCACAGCTTCAACCTATCTCTTTATAGGAATGTCTTCATCTTAATACCACTCCTGTGGTATTTTTCCATGTGCACATTAAGAGATGTGGTCCATACGGCTGTGGGCTAGTGCAGAATAGATAAACACTGCAGAGGGGTAATGAATGGCTGGGCTTTAAGAGAGGCTACTTAGTGATGAAGTGGGAACATCTGCCTTCATAAGGTCTGTGGTGGGCAGGCAGAATGGTAGGTGTGTGTGTGTTTAATGCTGGAAGCGGTTGTGTGGTTTCACCTATGGACCTCCCATCCATTGTGGAGAGACTATTATCAGCTGTTTAATTATTTATCCTGTGTTTTACCAGGGCCAATTAAATACTAACTTCTTGTCCCGAACGGAAAATGGCCTCTGATGGAGCCATGGAGAAAATTATGGAGCAGTATTAGACTTCTTTAAATTGAAGTTACTCTTTCCTACAACGCTGCCCTGCAACTGCTGCATCAATGACCGGGCTGGGACAATAAGAGCTCCATGTTTACATTTTTGGCCTTGAAATGGAGAAGCGCTGTTTTGAGAGTGGCTGCAATCCTGATCACCACAGCTAGGGGGAAGAGACGGGGTGGGGCGGCTGAGAGGGCTTTCAGGCAGCTGTCTCTCACCTGTGGACTGCGAAAGTAGGAGTCGGTTGAGGGACATCGCTTCTGGAACATTGAGGGGCTTACTGACGTATGGTCCACCCAGAGGTGCTAATGTGGTTGCTTTTTCCTAAGGGTAGCATTAACACTTAGTGTAACGTACAATAGGCCACAACACGGAAAACACACAATAAAGTATTCTCCCTATTTTATAACGTTAATGAAAAATTGAATGACTCAAAAGCCGTCATGAAACATTGGTGAACATGTGGAGCAATAACCTTCCCTGCAGCCCTAACTTTTAACAGTCATTTTCAGATTTCCAAAACTTTGTGTAGAACAAAACACTGTAGTGTTTAAATACATGTGTCCTTTAAAGGCCATGATAAAGAGTTTGCCCCCCTAAAAGACTAAAAGAGATTTGAAGAGAAATTCCATTAATTTCAATTCAATTAAAGCAGCCCCTATATATTACATAATGGTTGTGTAGGGTTATTTACACTGTGGCTTTCGATTATAGAAAATATTGTGACTTCAAAAACATACATGTGTCAGTTTACCGTATACGCTGACACACAATATCATAAATAGATATAGGGAATTACAAATGTGATAAGGAACCTTGTGCTTGCCAGTCCCTCTCTAAATAATGAACTACTTGAGTGTCTATACTGAATGTTACAGAAAACACTGACAATTCTGGATACTTTGCAGTATACAGAAGGGAGGACTTGTAGCCTATCGATTAAAAACTACTAGTTTAGCTGCAAAATGCGGAGGTTAGAATTGGTAAGCTTGTGGCCTGTATCAGGGATATGTGTCATGGAACGTGGACTGCTTCATGATGTTCTACCCACACTTTATATTAGCAGGGTATAGGCCTATAAAGTCGAATGGATACCCACAATAAAGTCGACCAACTTCAAGTCTGTGGCACCATGCCTAAATGCAATTCATGGTTACTACATCCCATAATACTTACAAACACGTAAACAAAAACTAATTTGTCAAAGCCCATTCACATAAAATCAAGTCAAAGTCGTTTCTATTCTAATCAGTGATCATTTTACTTACTTTCTGAAGGTCGAGGTCAAACTGAAGTAATTGCAGCGAAGATAATCCACAGCAAATTAACGAAAGACGGTTATAACGCCCCAATCCTCAATATTTGGAAGAAAAAGAAGAAAATAAAACCGCAGTGGGCTATTGTTGGATACTATAAACGGTGTTGTTACTCCTTTTCTTTGTTATTGAAACAGAGAGAAATATATCAGGGCGACACATGTAGTCAGACAAAAAAATGTGTTCCTTTGGATTCGAAGCAGTGTCAACTTTTCGGTTCAATAAATTATGAGGTAATTCAATTCTCAGTTATAAAGCGAAAACAGCCTATTTCGCGTAGCCGGAGCTCTGGTTGCCTAAAGTAAATGAAGTCTTTGGTTTAGCCTACTGTCCGTTCCGATGATACAAAAACCAACAGCTTATCTTGAAGAAAGATCACAACATACCAAATATCTAAATACAAGCTTTTAGTTTATATCTCATTTTATGATCAAAAAATGTGAAAAAACCCACTTGTGTCGTTTTCAGCTATTGTAATAACATCTGTGCTCACCTTCCCCAACAATATAAAAAAAACTATCGTTGAATTATCTTGAAATTATCAGAGAATCGAGTTCACAAATCCTTGGACAGTACGAGCGATATCTCCCATGTAAAAATATGAAATTAATTTTGGCATGGATCCTCTTGTTCCGAGCGCTACTCCCGTATCAACAACTTTCAAACCTTTGTTTGGCACACAGCAGTCTGAATAATTTTCCACTAACAAGTTTTTAGTACATCCGTTAAATTCGCATTGTTTACTTTAATAGCGAAAAATGCCATATATATATCTTGCTCGGCAGATACCACGCTTCTTTGACCATCACTGACAGCAGATTTGCCAACTGTTCCCGTACCAAGGACCGCTCATTCCCCGCCAACAAATAGGCTTGAGGTGGTGTAGTCAACTCCTGTCACTCCAAAGCATTAATCATTTCTCGAGTCCCCTTGCATTGCGTTGTTTTTGTTCATTTCGTATAGGCCCTATTGGTCAGTCTCTTTTGTTTTCGATAATTCTGAGCCGACGCGGGTCTTGTGCGCAGTCTCTGGGTGTTCTCTCTCTCATCTATCCTCTCCGTAGCCTTCTGTGTGCGTTTAAAACACCATCTGGAGTAGGATGCGTACGGGTCTCTCTCTCTCTTTCTCTCTCTCCCTCTCTCTCTCTCTCTCTCTCTCTCTCTCTCTCTCTCTCTCTCTCCCTCTCTCTCTGTCTCTCTGTCTCCCTCTCTGTCTCCCTTGCTGCACGGTTCATGCAATAGCATTGACTTCGCGCGTAAAATTGTACTTGTTCCATTTTCAATCAATATAAAGGTACAGTCCATTGTTAATATGCATGAACATATAAACAGTATTGCGAGCTCAAACATTTCACACATTTAAACACCTTTCGGTTTTCTATATTTTTTTGATAATTGACTGGGAAAAATGATTGATTTGATGATTGACAATGCAACATTCTAACCAGACCATTGTACTTCTACAGTCCAGCCCAGTTGGGCAAAAGGTAAATGCCACACCATTGTCCTTGGGTCAAATACAGCCCAAACGGCTAGTCTTGACCAGAGGGCTTTTGGCTAGAATGAGCCGTTCTGCCACTTATGTACCGATGTCTACCCGTGAGGGGCGCTGTTTCCTCGTATCGGCAAACAATAGAAGCAGGCTACAGTTAACCACACATGACCCGTCGCTAGGCAATCTAACCACGAAGCAGTGCCCTGCTACATTACACTGTATAACACGAAAACAAAGCTACCAACCTTTCAGACTCTACAAACAGATGATTAACACACGTCGCACTTCACCCTCAATTGCTCCTCGATAAACAATATTTCAAATGGTTTGAAACCCAGTATAATTGGCCAGGAATAGGCAATTTCCAATTATCACTGGATAGGCTAGTGAAGTACGCTATTCATTTGTCATTGGGAAGAGCAGGTGTGCCTGACTCTTCACTGGCTGAGAACTCTACACCTGCCCACACCTGTGTCCTCCTCTCCAGGCTGAGATGGAGGGAGAACCGAGACAAAGCTAACGCTCCTTTGACCTCCCCAGAACAAACATAACCAGGTAGTAAAGTACACAGAGACAGCTGCTCTCCACCAGCTCCTGTCTCACCAGCCTGGCTGGGCGAGCAGGGGTGCGTTCAGGACAGAGCAGCCAGCGATGATAATGTTGACGTTAAAGCAACCAGGGAAACGCACACCTGGGTTATTCAGTAAACGCTGGAGAAAGATCCAGAAGGATAAAGTGGTGTGCTGCCTACCTTTGGCCTCTGATTTGACATAGGGGTACAAGGGAGAGTTTAACCGACATATACACACTCACATGCAGGCACTCACAAGTTCTACTTCCATGCGTATGCACTCAAGCACACGCTAGTTTGTGTCGAACCGATCAGGCCTGTTGGAGGTTCCATAGGGGACTGTGTGCTGGGAATGTAGCTGTCAGGGAGATGGATAGAGAGTCTGAAGAAGTGATGGACTGTTCACAACCACTCTCAGTCTCCACACTAACACTGCGTGTTAACCTGTATGTGTGTGTGTGGGTGTGTTGGATGTGTGTGAAAGACCAAGGCCCTATTTATTTGACATAGGTGAGAGGTGTAGGTACCGTAGGTGTGTGTGTAGGTGGGGAGTTCAGGCATGAGTGACAGGGAGAGGGACAGGGGGTGCGGCCAAAAAAACGGATTCCTGTCACCGTGACAACTCAATGATTGACGGAGAACTATTCTCCTTGGGAATACCAGTAGACGGCTTGTCATTCGCTCTAAAAGTGAACGAGCTTCTCTCCCGTTTCTTAATTTGGCCTTTTGTTGAGTGATCAGGCTGGTGTGCCAAGGCCCTCCATGTGGTATGTCTGATAAACCTTTCCATACAACAGAGACACAAGGTGGACTGTATCTCTCTCCCCGATTTGGACTCCCCCGTTTCTAGCTTGTGTCCTCAGACCATGAACTCTCCCTTTCATGACATTAATGAAGCAAACAGCCTATTGTTCACTATTGTCTCCTCCTCACGCCCCCCCCCCCACTCCACATGCTCTCCCCTCCTCTCTCCTGGCTGTATATTGACTGTATCTGATGAAGCTTGAGGACTGTGCTGAGATCAGTTGGATTGATTAGGCTCTTGGTCATTGTGTTGTTATGGAAATTATGGTGTGTGTGTCAGAGCAAGGAACATCGGTCTGAGGCTGTGGAGTGAGAGGCTGAGTATGTGTGTGTGCGTGTGCATGTATGTTTGAGTGTGTGTACAAGATCCACTCTGTGTGTGAATGTGATATATTTTTTAAGTGTGTGTGTGTATGTGCATGTGAATTCAGTGAAGGTCTGCTTGGTTTCCTACTCTCACACATAAATCCTGCCCTATAGTGTGGGTCTCAGGGTGGCGTGCCGGGAACAGATAAGGCCTGAGCCGCCTGAGAGCTCCTCTGGAGCTGCTGGTGACTCCATTGTGCTCTCCTCTCTTTCAGATCCACATTCACAAGCCCACATTGCCATTCACTTACCATTGCAGCTTGCCATGTACATTCAAGCTATGTAGGGATGAGCAGTGAAAGACACAGAGAAAGAAGACAGACATGGAGGTGTTTCATCTGAGGCAGCCTCTTTGTTTGTGGTGTGGTGTTGAAAGTAACCTCTTTTAATTAAACCTTTTGTGCAATAGCTGTGTTTAAATCTTATTTTAATTTATTAAATTGTGATCTACATTCAAACTGTTTTGAACCTCTGAACCATTTGGTATTCATGACCTAAATAAAAATATATGTACTGCTGTATTCAATCCAGATGTCATCTATATTATATTATATAGCAGACATTTTTAGGATTCTTTCTCCTGAATGACACAGTTTTGTAGTTGGAGAGGTTATGGTGGAATAACGGTCAGACATGGTTGAGTAACGGTCAGACAGGGTTGTTGATATCCTCCAAATAAAAATTGAATTGATTTTAATCTCTCGATTTGCCCTTGTACCTGTTGAGTTTGTTGCATTTAACGCTTATCATCTTTACTGTAGCGGATCAGGTACATTTAACATATTTTTTGTATTTACATCATATCTTAGCACACTAGTCCTGATGCTCTATATAAGGTGTAGACTTCTATGCGTATATTTATAAGAAGACATTATTGTGTGCATGTTGACAAGAGAAAACATGTTTGAGTATGTACTATATGTGTGTGTAAGTGTATGTGTGTGTGGGTGTGGGTGTATCTGTGTGTGTATGTGCATGTGCAGACAGTTGGTGGTACTGGGGCTGAAGATAGCGAGGAGAGGGGGATGAGGTACTGTATCAAGTTGTGAACATCTGTTCCTCACAGAAACCGCAAAGCTGGCGCTAAGGAAATAGAGAGGATAACTGCTGTATATATCCTCTCCCTCCCCTCCTTCTCAGTCTATCCTCTCCACTAGCTCTCTCGCTGTTGCCCCACCTCTCTATATCCTCCCATCCTTCCTTCCTCTTACTCATTCTCTATTTTCCTCTGTTCCCTTTTTATCTCTCTTTCTGTCTGCCACTCTTTCTCTCTCCTTTGAGCCCCCCTCACTCTCAAAGGGTCCTTCTTTCAGCCTCCATCTTTATCCTGCCCTGTCCCCTTCTCGTGTCTCCATCCAGAACGGACTCATCTGCTTCTCATCCTCCTGGTTGCTGGCGGGGGGCAGCTGTGATGCTGGTGGCGTTAACATGCCACGACTGAGCAGAGGCACCACAGGAACCCCCCCCCCCCGCACTACACACATCCCCAACTTCTGGAGCCGACCTTCAACTGGGAACACCAGAGATAACAGGCAGAAATTCAGTTTCCCTACAGTTAAATTGGATCAGGACAGCAGCTTTTATGAAGTCAATAATACTGCAGGAATTTGGCATGATTGCTTTCTACCTCTTCCTTCAAAGTTGAGATTCACCCCAGCCCCTCCTTCTTTCTGTTCCCCTCTCCCTTTCTCACTCTTCCCCCCATCCCCTTTCTCACTGCTCCCTCCCTCCTCCTTATTCTTGGCGTGCTGTGAGAGTGTACTGGTGTTGGAGGGTGGCAGTTCCTCATTGTATAGCTGTGCGAAATGTGTGTGTGTGTGCGCGCGTGTGTGTGTGCTGTGATAAGACCCAGGGAGAGAAGCCAGCGTGCCGACATCTCCCTGCCACCGTGGTTATCGCCTGCCGCAGCTGTGCCTGAGCCCCGCGACATCTGCTCCCTCACAGGAAGCCTGCGCAATGCATCACACACACGTACACACACACACACACAAGCACACACACAGGTACACATACACACACCCCGCACACACACATTTCATCTACATATAAAATATCAGAACGATTGCTGTGATGACTACTAAACCAGCAGATTTTAGTCTACTAAAACCCCCCCCCAACAAACACATAAATATTCATTCATAAACACACTCATATACTCCTCCTACTCTCTCTTTCTTGCGTACAAACATCTCACGTACAAACACACACACTACATCTAAAATATCAAGTCCACACTTAGGGATGACTACTAAACTGCCAGCTTTAGACATCCCCCCCCCCCCCTCCACATTTCTGAATGTGGAGGGGGGGGTTAACCCTAACCCTAACCCTAACCCTAACCCTAACCCTGCCTGAGACAAAGAGTGTATGGCCTGGACTGAGGCTGGGACGGAGATGGAGGCTGGAGGACTGGTTCAGAGGCTGGGATGGAGGCTGGGGGACTGGTTCAGAGGCTCAGGCAGAGATGGAGTCTGGTACACTGATACAGAGGCTGGGATGGAGATGGAAGCTGGGGGACTGGTAGAGAGGCTCAGACAGAGATGGAGGCTGGAGGCTGGGGATGGGAAGGAGGAACAGCCTGGGCGACTTGGGTTGAGACAGGCTTGGGCTGAGGGACTGAATGAGCGTTTACTCCTGAGTTCTGCTGGGTTTTTATCACAGAATTACAGGGGTGCGCTTCTGACTAAGCCTAATTATAGAGCCCTTATCGTTGAAATGTTCACAAAGCTCATTACTGCCAAGAAACGGGAGCTGCCGCAGGTAATGCTCTGTGTTGGGTATTAGCTGCTCTCTCTGTAAGGCTCACACTCTTTACATATCCACACTGTCTGTGACGCAGCTGGAATGTCTGGTGGCTTTTAATGCATAACTGTCTGCTTAACTGGCCTCCTCACTGATTTGTGATTTTTGTTGTAACCTGAAGGCACCAGTATTTATGTGATTCAAAGAATCAATTACAGATTCTCTTTAAGTTGAAGTCCTTGAGAACAGACTTGCAATCCTGTGCACTCGGGGGACAGAAAAAATAGGCAAATGAAGAAAGAGACAAATGAAGAAAGAGAAGGTTGGATGGAGAGATGGATGGAGAAAGTGAGCCATAATAACAAAGAAGAAAGCAAGAAATTAGGAGATCTAATGTACTTAGATTAGATTAATGCCAATGCTCCATGTCTCCAACTAGGGGTATGCCATGCTTTAGGTGTTATTGGTATAATTGATCGTCCTGAGTCACTTTCTGTATATTTGTGTGTGTGTGTACTGAGGCTCCCGAGAGACCCAGGACCAGGCCCCCACAAAGGAACCCTCAACCCCAGAGGGAGGACCTTTCCTTCAGCCTCCAGCTGGCAGGGGAAACCCTATGGAAGTCCCCGGTCTCCCCACTCTGAAAAACAAACCAAATTTCTCCTCCTAAATCAAGACATGTGTGAGATTGTGTGCCACACATGTACAAACACATCTCTGCTCAAGCTGAAGCAGTCTGTCACATATCACGGTTTCACTCCTTCACTTTCATCGAACGAACAAGTGGTTGTGTCAATGACTCTGTCCTTGAAAACTCCACTCAAAAACACAGGAACTTTCACCTGAGTTGCTGTGCCAACGCTCACTGTGTAGCTAACTTCCATGCCCTTGTTCTGTAGCATGCGGCGCTAACTCAACACAATCTGATTACCTGTCAATCACTCAGACTTAATGAGGAGGCCTGACAGCAGGAGGGGTGGCTGTCACTCATCACGGTTGCACACAACCTACAGGAGCCTCTCTGCAGAGGTGGGTGTCCTGCCACCACTCCACAGTGGGAACAAGATGTATGAACTTGTAAAGCAGTCGGGGTAAGGAAGATACATAAACTACTAGAGTGCTAATATAAATGGATTGGAATAGAAATACAATATTGAAATTGTTCTCGTTGCTCATAGTGGTTCATTTGCAATCGGTCTAGCTGGAAAGGAAGAACCTCCTACCTTCACGGCCTCTTCGATGACTGTGGGTTGCCAGGTTGGCCTCTGTGTCGCCTGGTCGGTGACTGTGAAGGTTCCTTTTGTCCATCAGCAGCCTGTGATTGGTCAGAGTAACAGTTGGGACTCGGGCAGGAAGTCGTGGGGTGGGGGTCCTGACCTTTCCAGGGTTGTCCCTCCTCAGGTGCTCCAGGTGAACTCTGGTGGACATGGTCCCTCTTCCAGTCCCTCCACCAGCACCTTCACGGTTACAGCCTGGACACAGTCTACTGCTCCCCCGTGACTACTGTTAGACTACGAGTCCTGCGAGCTGATGGTATTGTCCGAAGAAAACCTGTACAGACAGTGTTCTTACTGTGACCGAGCAAACAGCAGTCCAGTCCAATCCTCTCTGCTGTGTGTACCTCCAGTCCACCAGCCCTGACAGCACCAGTGTCTGTTTAAAGGATTTCCCAGATGGTCAGGTGACCTGCTCCTCTTTGACAGCTGGAATCCTCTCCCTCGGTCTCTGCTCTCTCCTCTCTCTTTCCCCCTCTCTCTCTCTCTCTCTCTCTCTCTCTCTCTCTCTCTCTCTCTCTCTCTCTCTCTCTCTCTCTCTCTCTCTCTCTCTCTCTCTCTCTCTCTCGCTCTCGTTCTCGCTCTTGGCAAGCTGGGATTGACAGATCAGTGTGTGAGCCACAGACACACGGCTCTCACGATAAGAGAGTTAGCAGCAGCTTTAGCCCGCGGCTACAGCAGGAGCACATGGCTGCTGATATTCAGAGAAACGGAAAATAGGCGCCCCCGCTAATTCTTCTTCTTCTTTTCTTCTTCTTCTTTTCCCTATTTTAATTTCCTCTCAGATGTTCCGTGAAGGGGTCACTTCAACACAGTTGTAGTCCTTCAAGAATCTTCACACCAGTCTCCACACTATATCGCTCTCTCTTGTCGTCCATGACTCTGTGACTCTGGATTGACACATGTAATTAGCGGTGACCTCCTTCTGCCAGTTCCCTTTTCTCTCCTTCCCGCTCCCCTCTCTCTATCTCACTACCTCTGTCTCTCTGTCTCTTTCTTTCTCTCTTTTCCCTCTCGCTCTCCCTCTTCTCCTCTCTAGTACTTTCGCCCCAGTCTACTCATAAACAGCCTTGCTCCTTTGCTCTCTCAGAGGAGTGTGTGAGGCAACGGCGGGTGTGTGTGTAGCAGGGGGAGGTCACTCAGCCTAATGGCTCCTGTAGAGGGACAGTGCTCTGGTTTGAACTCCTCTCCTGTCACAGTGGCAGACATTCAAGCGCCTCCCAGCGAGTCTCAGAGTATGTGCAACTGTGGGTGTGTTTCAACTGTGTTAATAAGGGTCTATTACTGTTTATGTGTCATTTGTGCGTGCTGTAATTTCGGATTTTGAGAGAATTTGTTTGGTGTGTGTGTGTCCTGTCCCTGTGTTCTCCCGGGGGAAGGTGAACAGGACTGCAGGGTGGTGATAGCAGCAGACAGCAGGTCTGGGACTGTGTCTGTGCTTCCTCTGTCAGGAACCAGCCGCTGTATCTGTGGCTGGCCAGGCCTGGCTTCTCCTTCCCTCCACACACACAACAGGGCTGCGCCTGTTCCCTCTGCTTCCTCCGACACTCACACACACACACTTACACACACACACACACTCACACACACACACACACACACACAGACAAAGACGCGCACACACGCACAGGGACACATGCACATACACACTCTTTCAACCCTTTCTAACTTGGCCACTGAAGGATGGCTGTATAGCCTAAACCCCAAAGGCGGTTTTGGGGTAAAAAAAGAAAAAGAGAATCGGTGAAATCATGGATTCCTTTAATGTAAACAAACATCTTTTTTGAAATTGAACAGGGAAGGAGGGGGGGGGGGGGGGGTCATGGGGTGGGGGGGCAAAGCGGCAGCCAGTGGAGTTACATGTGAAACACCCAACCATACAGCTGCCACCCATCTGACCCCTTCTGACCCTGACTGACTGGACCACATTACTATGGCAACATCCTTGCGCTCAAACACATATAGTTTGTTGCATGTGTTCTCCTCATAATACAAGTGAGAGAGGATGTGAGAATACAGCTGTGAGGCAGTCAGACCGAAACCAACACACAGATGGTGACAAGCAGAGTGGATGTGAGAGTAACGTCTGTGTGTTTGTGTGTGTGCGAGAGTGTGTATGTGCGTGCGTGTGTGTGTGTGTGGAGGGGCCAACTCTCGTGACCCAGAGACAATGTGATGACAGTGAATTGAGACTTGTCTAAGACAAGGGGAATTCTGTTTTTCAGAAACGACATCCTCAACATCAGAACCTTTCAAATGAATTTAACAACCATCCAGTTTGACTGTCCAGTCCTGAAAATGATTTAATCAGGTTATTTGTAGGGCATCAATGACATTGTTGAGAAAAATGTATATCTTAACTTTTATGGAAAGTTTGTCATTGGTAAAAATACAGAACCATTTCTGAGCTCCAGATTATGTGGGATATGTTTTTTTTTTTTTTTTACAATTTCTCATCTACATCATCACTGAACCACTCAGACCTGAATCAGCTTAATCTGTAGTCAATCTGTAGGTTTGTACTGTGGAGTGAATCTGGGTTAGGAGCATGTTCTTGAGTCTCTGGGGTCAATGTCTTCGGTGTACATTTCCTATGGTGATGACTGCAGCACAGAATTACTTTCTAGCATGTTCCTTCTTTGCGTTCATCATGTCAGACATCAGTAGGGTTGCGTGGGTCTGGGACAGAAGGTTATGCATGTGGATCACAGAGGATCACAGAGCAGTAACTTGTTCTCAAATCAGAATGTAGAACAGCCCACTAGGATCTCATTATTATGATTATAATGAGGATTATTGTGTGTGCTTGTTTGTGTACTTACATGTATCCATTTGGCAATCTCTTTTACCATCTTTTTGTGCACATTCTCCAGTGTGTGTGTGTGTGCTCCTGCTGTTTGCTGTTTCACACACACAACAAACCCAGCCAGCCCCCTGCCCTCTGCCCCTTTTGTCTCTCAGATATTCGTTTATATAAAATTATCTTTTGGGGGGCAGTGAGACAATGACTGGACCACAGTGACAGCGGGTCAGAGAGGTCAGAGAGGGGGCACTTTCTGAGAGGATGGGTGGGGGTTGGGAAACATATAGGGGAAAGTATGGATGTCTGAAAAGAGCAGGATAGAGGACATCAGGAGAGGTAGGGTGTAAAGAAAACAGAGGAAGGGAAGGAAAGAGAAATGGAGGGAGAAAGGGGTAGAGATAGAGAGAGAGATGGAGAGAAGGGGGTGGGGGGGGGGTGGGGGGGGGGGTGTTGAGCGTTAGGCAAGCAGCTAGCTCCCCGCGGCTGCTCGTCCCAGCTCCTAGCTGCAGCAGACTTGAGACCAAGCCATGTCAGAGCAATCCCTCTATCAGCGACACCCAGCCGGCAGACTCCCCTCACCCAATAAAACCAGGACGGCAATCATCGCCCCCACCATGAGTCAACATGCAGCGGAGAGAAACACTGCCCTTCTGATTACTGATCTCCTGATATTTGTGGGATTTATTTTCTTTTTCTTTTATTCAGAGAAGAAAGCTCGTCCCTTCTCATAAAGCCAATTCTATTGAACATAGTTTTTATAGACAAAGCAAAACCCAGATTTTGAAATGTGGTTTTGCACTGTATTTCTTTCTTTTAGTACCATCAATGAGAAATTGAAGAGACAGGAGCCAAATATTCCACTTATAGTGAAGGATTAGAGAGCCTGCCAGGTTGAGGGCTACAGTGCTGGGGACAGCTGGGGCAGGTCTAGGACAAGGCTAGGGCAGGGCTGAGGCAGGGCAGAGGCAGAGGCAGGGGCAGGGCAGTGCTGAGGCAGGGCTGGTACAGTACAGTAATCAGTCAAGCTAGGGATTGGAGACCTGGGCAGTCAAGGATGGAGCCATATGGTGGACTGTCCTACCTTCTGTCTCCTGCCTCCTCTCAAACGCCTGGCTGCTGCTAGCTGAATGAACTTCACTTCTGGAACACACCAAGCCTTTAACGCACAGTGGGCCAGCAGTCTGGCCTCTGCTGCCGGATCCCTACACTCTGAGCCACGGTCTGGTCTTTGGTTTGGTCTGGTCCAAGGTCTGGATTTGTGTGGTTTGGTCTGGTCTGGTTTGGGTCTGCTCCGGACTGGTCTGGTCTGGTTTTACCAGGAAACATAAAACCAGTTTTTTAGAAGACAAACACAGGGAGACAGCAGTATGGTTTAAAGCCACACAGGCATATTAGGAACACAATTCCCCAAAGCACACACATACAAACACACATACGCAAACACAAACACACACACCCCAAACATGGCAGCTGACTGTGTTTCGTCCTCTGTAGTGTGTTTATGTGCACCTGTTTGGCACAGGCAGTCCCTCCAAACCTCCACATCTTAACCGAACTCTATAAGTTAAACCGTCCCCATCTGTCACCAGAAAACTCCACACAGATGCATGGGGAGCTCTCCCGTTTGTTCACAGCAGACTTGGCTCACAGTCAAGAACTGTCAAAGCACACCTGCTAAATTAAGCGCATTCTCACACACAAATATATGTGCAAAAAGACAACAGGGTTGAAGCTGCCTCCAACCCCCCCGCCACCAACACATATGCAGGCACACACGAACAGGCTTGTGCGACGTAAACCGATCTATACGTTTACAGTGAAATGAATACTGTAGCTAGCTAAACAGATGTGTCTGTTTACAGAGCATAACAAACTACTTTTGCTGCAGCTGACCAGTCAATATGAAATGCTAACCCATTGAAATTAGTTAAATGATTGGCCATTGTGTCTTGAGTCAGAACATTACGTAACAACAACAACACTGACATTTTCTAACTTCATTGTACTTACGGCATGTACAGTAGGGGTGACCATGTGTTTATTGAGAACTCTGAATGAGTTTAGTGTCCTATTGTGTGAAGCCTGTTTCTAAAAGAAAGTGTTAAAAATCCCCTTTGCATTGTCATTGCAAACCACGACTACTGGAGTGCAGGTATATAATAGTTCTAAAGTTGTTCATAAACAACTTCAGAAGGTTTGTATAACTGTTATGTCTGTTTTCTTTGAAGATGTTCTTTGGGGTGTAGCCAGCTTGTAGGCAGACACAGATAATTTATGATGTATTACAGTATAAGGCATAGATAATTCTCACAATAGACCAGATCACTCAAAAGACTTACCGTAACTAACAGTTAGTATCTTTATGCTTTATAATTCACTTTTATGAAGCATGATTTGCATTATTAAAACAAATCTGTGTTTCAGTGAGTAGTTATACTGTATTACAGTATAAGCCAAAAAACATGTCATTGACTAAACACAACCACTCAAAATTGATTTCACTTGTTTTTAAATGATGTGACACAACCAATATAAGCCAGTTCAGAGAGCAAACAGGTTGTTGAAGGTGGGAAAATATTCCTTGTGATGTCAATGACCCTGACCCAGCCCAAAGACAAGAAGAAGCACATTGATCACATGTTCACTCCTTAGATTTTTGTCCCTTTTACTGTATAATATTGTATACTGTAGTACAGTGCATTGTAAGCTCTATACTGTACAATTACGTACGTAACAAATGGTATGGCCCTGAACATTGCACTTTCCATTTGTTACAGTAACAGTACTGAATGCTCAATAGATTTAGACTGGTTGCAGGTTTATATCAACAAAGAACAAGAGTGAGTTGTGGGTAGTGAGATGCAGGGTATACATGTAGTACTCTGATATATCGGCCGATATAGAAAATTACTGTAATGAAATAAAAAATCCAGAAACAAATAACAAAACAAACAGATTTCCCTAACATTCTGCCCCACTCGTGTTGCCAGCAGGGACGTTGTAGAGTGCCCTTTGGTGACAAACTATGCAAGGCCAGTATAGTACTGTATAGGGGTACAAGGAGGAGAAAGAACAAGAACAATTGCAAAGAGCAAAGCAGAGTAGTAATTTCTGTTAAATGTTGAGCTACTATGATAGAACATGTTTTCATTCATCAAAAAACAATGACGGATACATATGAAATTCGTTTTGAGATTACGTAAAAATGTACTTCTCCTTGAGAACTATATGTTTTGAACAATGTGTTTTAAATGTTTTGGTGTATTGTTTACTGACTGCTTGATAGTGTATATCATTTTGATCACTTTGTTTATGATTTGAGAGCAGTGTTTGATTTTGAGCACAGGTAAATCTGTTCTGAGGTGAAAGTTTGATTTTGAGGACAGGTAAAACTGTTTTGAGGTGAAAGTTTGATTTTGAGGACAGGTAAAACTGTTTTGAGGCGAAAGTTTCATTTTGCAAGAGAATTCGTGGTTTTGTAAATAGTGCTTGAAGATGAGGTTTTGTGTTTACAGTTTTGAGAAAATATGTGACTGTTTCAAGAATGTGTTTTAGCAATTGTGGAAAAACTGTAAAGTGTTATCTGAAGAAGTTTTACAGTGCAGTGCAGTTTTTGTGTTATTGAGTAGTTGGTGACCCATGATGACTATTGTTGGAGGCACATGACTGCTTCTATGGATCCTGACATATCTTTAACTCCAGTAGGTGAGGGCAGAGCAATAGTGGGCACCAAAGGTGTATAGCATCAGGGAAAAGGAACACATTTAACTATTCTAGATTGGAAATTGACAAAGATATAGCTATGTTAGCTGACTGTAACTGTTCCCTAATGTATTTGATAGCTAGCTAGTTCCAATGTCGGCATTTTGCACAGCTAGCTATCAAATACATTAGGGAACAGTTACAGTCAGCTAACATAGCTATATCTTTGTCAATTTCCAATCTAGAATAGTGTTATTTTTAATTATAGTCAACTGAGCTATAAGTATCATCTTCCTTTCACTTCCACAACCTTGGCCTCTAGAGTTGCTGCTGCTGTAGCCTCTGATATACTCTCAAATAATCATAACATTCCTCTTCCTGTCTTTCCTGTTCTTCTGTCCCTTTCTTACCCCCCACCCCCCCCTCCTCCCACCTCATATGGCTCGTGGCATGCACAGCCGCTGAGCTGTTCTAAATAGGTGCCACTCTGAATAGGAGACAGATGGAAACGAAGGTTCCCTGCTGAGTGGTTCCCCTGCAGCTGGGCTGTGTTCCCTGTGCCAGGGAGCGATGACAGCTCAGCAAGGTGCCCACACACACACACACACACACACACTAAGACACAGGCCGCTTGGAGTGCCATTACACTCACACACAGTTGTGCGCACACACATGCATACACATGCATACACACATACACACACACAGTGGTATACACACACAGACACTGCAACCTCTATACGCTCTACAGGAATCCCTGAGTGGTGGCTTGGTGTATGGAATGTATTACTGTTCCACAACACCACCATAGCAACACACCAAACATTCATTAAGGTGTGGATGAATACGCATGCACACATCCAAAGAAACATGGTCTATTTCAAATGCTCAGGCATTTGGGAGAGCAGACAGTGCTTATCATGGAGGAGACCTGAGTATTAAATAAAACACTTCTTTCAAGATTTTGACCTTTCCTGGTGATTGAGAGCAAAATACAGAGGGTGAGAGATAAAGAGTTAGGGAGAGAGAAAAAGTGTATATGTCTAAAGGGTATAAACCCACTCTAGTCCTCACTGCCATGGCTTTCAGAGCCACAGCTTCCAGCGGGGTGATTGACAATGAGACCAGGGACTGGAAGAGAGAGATAGAGAGAGAGAGATAGAGAGAAAGAGAGAGAGAGAGAGAGAGAGAGAGAGAGAGAGAGAGAGAGAGAGAGAGAATGAATGAAAGATAAAGAGAGAATGGGTGGGAGAAGAGGCGATAAAGACGCCCCCAGAATTTAACTGCAAACAAATAGTCATCTCCCCTGGCTGACATCTTGTGTACTGGGCCTATGAATGTTTCATAAGAGGAGTCTGCCTATAAAAGGTCATTGTAGAATTTCCACACAGTGAGACACCTGTCTTTATTCTGCAGACACCAACACATGAACTATCCTCTCCTGCAGATTTGAACTCCTTCATGCTCATGGGACATTTTAAGAAGAGACCTTTATGAATCCCGCAAATATGAACACACACGTGCACAAGGCGGTGGCACACACACTCCAGAATATCAGCTCTGCCTCCATCCCTTCATGCTGTCCAAGCCATATCAGCAGCGCTCGGGGGCAAAGTGCTCACCCGTGTTCTGACCAGGCACCTGGGCAGGAGAACAATCGGTTTTGCATGTTTTTATATTGGGTTTATTTTTGCCCCAGGAATTTGAGCAAATGGAAAACATGCAAAAACATGCAGAAAGGCTCGACAGGAACTGACATGACCCAAGTGAAAATTTAACACAGAGATAGGCCAAAACTTTGTAAAATCGGCATAAATCAACTGCACTTAGTAAGAATCATCTAAGGCAACATCAATCATTGACTCAATCAATACATTTCTCTGTCATAAACCGTTTCAAAAAGACGCCCTATCTCTTTGTCATAGGGCCCTGGGGGAAATGGATGCTGATTAGCCAATGATATAGCTCTCCACAGTCACTCGTTTTCACATAATGCAAAAATAGTAATATTTATATACCTACACATTTAATTACCATTCATATATTCGAATAAACAACAGTCAATTTTGTCTTTGAATTTGACCCAAGTGTCATGGACCACAGCCAGTATTAAGCAGCTTTTCTCCTCTATGCTGACCCCAAAACATATACACACACATATACACACACACAACCCATCTCATTATCACAGTGTTTTAGACATAGAAGAGAGACTGGGGAGTACTTTTATTTGATCTGCTTTGCATAAACCGATCCCACCTATCCCAGTGTGAGAAGAAATCAATTAGCTCTGCTTAATTGGCCTGACCGTGCACACGGAGGCATGAGAGCAATCGATGTGGAAATGAAAAATGAAGCTAAAGGCCATCTTATTGTATTGATTACCAGGAAAGAGAGAAATGCTCTTCATCTTTCTGACCAGGAGTTGTAATATGAACTGGAAGTCCATCCTAGGCAGGCATGCAGGCAGGCAGGCAGGCAGGCCCTAATAACCTACTGCCCTCTCAGCTGGGGAGACTGTTCAGGGTCTGGTCTACAGAGGGAGGGACCAGGAGGGGTGGGGTTGTTTCAGCTGGAGACTGGGGTCCAGTGGTCATCTCTGATTTGTTCTTCAAGCCCAGGGAGTAGGGAGCCAGGCCTGCTTCCAGCTAGGTTCTAGGGTTTAGGGTCCAAGACCACAGTCTAATTTGGGATGCAGGATCAGTCATGCCCCTCTGTGTCAGACAGACCTCCAGTGTCAACTCCAGGTCGTGCCAGGAGTCAACCCTCATGGCGTCCTCCATCCTGCCAGTCTGCTTATCAGGACGCGGCCAGCCGTGCGGATCTGGGTTGCTAAGCGCCTGCGTGTTTGTTTTCTCTTATCCTGGCGCGGCGTGCGCCCCAAGCCCCGGGCAGAGCCCCGTGTGAAGGAGGCAGATAAAAACAACAGGGCCGGCCTCTGGAGGAGAAGAGAGAAGAGGATGAGGGGAGGAGAGAAGGTGGGAGAAGAGAGGCTCGCCACAGGATTCTGAGTGTCCTTCCCTGAGGGGACAGGATTGATTGTGGGGGAGGGGGGTGGGGGATGCTTTTCCTCTGTAGTCCCCCATCTCTGTTTCTATCCCTCTCCCCCTTCCTCGGCCCGTTCCGTCCCGTTCTGCTCTGCTTCAAAGGGCAGAGGAATGCTGTGATAGAGCAGGTGAGAACAGAGGTTAGCGAGGCAGAGAGAGGGAGCAGAGAGAAAATGGGAGAGAGAGCACGGGGAGAGGCAGGAGCTCAGGAGAGGTGAGAGTGGAAGGCTCAAAGACCTCCTGTTGTGTTGGTCCTTGCTCTGTGGTCTCTCCCTGGAGGCGAGAAGAGGCATGGGGGTCGAGCCATGAAAGAGTCACTCCTCTCTTTCTCCCTCTCCTTTTCTACAGAGGCCACTGGTTACAGGCATTGGTCTCTCTGTGGAGATGAGAGCCTTTGATAAGGCTGTGAATCTGCACATCAGTGGTGAACAGAAGAGCAGGCATCATTTACCCTCTCTCCAGAGTGTCATTCCTGCCTGCAATGGGCTGGGCCGGTCCATGGGTCAAACAAAGGTGACATAGAGCTGACAACACAGGGCACTGAGTGGATGGTGCTGTTTACTACGAAACTAATTGGCTTAAATCTTTGATATTGGGTGGGAGAGGAGAGGAGATAAAGGTAGAGGAGAGTACAAGGAGTTATAAAAGTCACAACTTGTGTTTTATCTGTCATTCATCAAAGAGTGAAAGAGAGAGAGAAGTGGAGAGAGAAGTGGAGAGAAAGAAAGACAGAGAGAGAGAGAGAGAGAGAGAGAGAGAGAGAGATAGATAGAGATAGAGAGAGAGAGAGAGAGAGAGAGAGAGAGAGAGAGAGAGAGAGAGAGAAAGTCCCCCGAGAGATTAAAAAACACATAAACCACATCGTTATGAGACGAAGGTCAGGAAAATAAGAGTCACAGAAACGGAGAGAGGGAGTGAGAGGAGAAAGAATGAAGGGAGACTAACAGTGGCAGAGAGCAAAGGATGGAGGGAGAGAGAGAGAGAGAAAGAGGTAGAGATGAGAGACGGCACGGGGCAGAGTGGAGGAAACAAGCAACTAGCGTCATCTCTAATGGGAATATCAAGGCAGCGCGAGGTAAACAGGCTCCTCCAGCCGGCTACAAAGAGAATGTGGCGGCTGTGAGAGCTCTGGAGTGTCGGCTCGCGCCTGTGGAGGGCTGATAACGCCGCTCCGCCCGCCTGCAGCCCGCTGATAAGAGCAGCGCTGGCATGTGTCGCCCCTGATCCCAATTTCACAGTCAATATTCATCCGCCTTGACAAACAAGCAGCGTTTAAGATAAAATATAAATATAGAGAAAGTCCCCCTCTGCTATTACCTCCTATTTATTCATCTCCTCAGCACCTCCACGCTGCCTTTTAAACATACGTAAACACCCCCCCTCCTCCTCCACCGTGCCCCAGCCGACCTGCACCCCCCTGTCATCCCATCACCAAGACTCCTACTCCTGCAGACACCCTCAGCCAGCCTCCCCAATCCCCACCCCCACTCCCACACACACACTTTTGTCTTTCACATCCCAACATCTGAGTCTCCTGATGCATTGTGCAAGAAGTGTGTGGCTGTGTGTCTTAGTGTGTGCCTTTGTGTGTGTACATGGGCATCTGTACTGTATATGTATGATGCATGATGTACTGTAAGCTTGTGTGGATTTGTCAGCTGGCCAGACTCCCTGAGTGTGAATGTGCCAAAGGCAGACCACAGATGTTCACCTGAGCCCTGTCCCTCTCTCTCTCTGTCTCTCTGTCTCTCTGTCTCTCTGTCTCTCTCTCTCTCTCTCTCTCTCTCTCTGTCTCTCTCTCTCTCTCTCTCTCTCTCTCTCTCTCTCTCTCTCTCTCTCTCTCTCTCTCTCTCTCTCTCTCTCTGTCTCTCTGTCTCTCTGTCTCTCTCTCTCTCTCTCTCTCTGTCTTTCTCTCTCTGTCTTTCTCTCTGTCTCTCTCTCTCTCTCTCTCTCTCTCTCTCTCTCTCTGTCTTTCTCTCTCTCACTCTCTCTCTCTCTCTCTCTCTCTGTCTCTCTCTCTCTCTCTCTCTCTCTCTCTCTCTCTCTCTCTCTCTCTCTCTCCCTCTCTCTGTCTCTCTCTCTCTCTGTCTTTTTCTTGGTTCTCTCACTGAGCTTCCAGGGCCTTCCAGATTGAGCAGGCCACCTGTCTGCTTCAGGTCCAGGTCTTGGTTACAGTAAGATCAGGTCTAGGTCTGGCGTCATGTCTTGTCCAGGTTTTGGTCAATATCCAGGTCTAATTTAGTTCCAGGTCTAGGTTCAGGTCCAAGCCTGCCAAAACAGATGGCTAACAGACTGGACCACAGTGGACAGCCGACACCAGCTGGAATAAGAATTCATGAACTTCCATGGAATACGTAGTTTTGACCTAGTGGAACACCTTCATCCCTCCCCTCACTGCCTTATTATCCCTGCTCTTTCCAGAACCTTCTCCCTTTCTATCCTATCACACCCTCTACAATCCTTTTATACCCTGGCATCCTTTCCTCATCCACATCCTTCTCTTTCCTTCTACCATCCACTCTCCTACAGTACAAGACGATCCATCCTATACATCTCTCTCTCTCTCTCTCTCTCTCTCTCTCTCTCTCTCTCTCTCTCTCTCTCTCTCTCTCTCTCTCTCTCTCTCTGTCTCTCTCTCTCTCTCTGTCTCTCTCTCTGTCTCTCTCTCTGTCTCTCTCTCTCTCTCTCTCTCTCTCTCTCCTTCTCTCTCTCCCCCTGGCCCAGACCTGTCCAGCCAGCTGGCCGTATCTGTTTAAATCTGGCTGTGGCTGAGCCCCCTCTCCTGGAGATTACTGCACAGTCTCCTCTCCTCCACAGATGGGAGAGACAGGCTGCCAGCTGGCACAGGGACACCTACTATCCCCCATGGCTCTGGGCCAGGACACACAGCCTGCCTGTTTGCCTGCTTGCCTCACCACCCTGCTGGTCTGCCTGTTTGCCTGCTTGCCTCACTACCCTGCTGGTCTGCCTGTTTGCCTGCTTGCCTCACTACCCTGCTGGTCTGCCTGTTTGCCTGCTTGCCTCACCACCCTACTGGTCTGCCTGTTTGCCTGCTTGCCTCACTACCCTGCTGGTCTGCCTGTTTGCCTGCTTGCCCCACCACCCTGCTGGTCTGCCTGTTTGCCTGCTTGCCCCACCACCCTGCGGGTCTGCCTGTTTGCCTGCTTGCCTCACTACCCTCCTGGTCTGCCTGTTTGCCTGCTTGCCTCACCACCCTGCTGGTCTGCCTGTTTGCGTGCCCTGCCAACCTGCCTGTCCTTTCCTTTTGACATAGCAACCCGCCTGTCTGCCTGTCTTTCCATTCTGCCTGTCTGACCTCCCTCATAATTCAGACCCTGCCTGTCTGTCTATCTGTCTCCCTCACCACTCTGCCTGCCTCTCTACTGCCCAATGCACCCTCTCTATCTCTGGGTCTCTTTTCCTTTGTCCACCTCACTCTCTTTCTCTCTTCACTCTACAACTATTTAATTCTGTCTCTCTTTGCTGCCCGCTCCTCTTTCTCTCCCTCTCACAATATGACGATGAAGAGGAGAAGGAAAGGGGGGTGGGGGCATTCAACACAGTCACATGTGCTGATGTGATAAGGGTGCTTGGTAGAGATAACCAAGTGTACTTCATCACTATGGAACCACACACACACGCTCACACACACACGTACACACACACACACACACACACACTCACGCTCACCCACACACACACATATATAAGTTAATTATTCCTGGGTTGAAAGATAATAGAGAGTTAGATATCTTACGTAAAATAACCATGTTGTAGAGCGCTGACTCTACTACTTCCCTGTAGAGGAGGAGAAAAGAGAGAAGAGAGGTGAGGTGAGGAAGGGAAGGTGAGGAGAGGAGAGGAGAGGTACTCAGTGGTGTGATGTCAAATAAGTCTTCATCTGGCGCAGGTGGCTGGAGTGAGCTTGAACACCATGCATTCATTTATACAGCATGTGCACTGAGAGTGCCTTTGGGGAAAGTAAGTGTTCTGTATAGTATAGATAGAAGAGCAGATGTATGGAGAGCAGTTGTGTCTTACTAGAGAGTCTGTCTGCATGGCCTGTGTTGCCTCTGGACCAGCCCGCCCACCTGCTATCCACTGAGATGATTATAGCTGGAGCAGGCCACAGATTACTATGACCTCCAGGACCCAGCCAGATGGGCACATGCACACACACACACACACGCACGCACACGCACGCACACATTACAGATACAGCGATCTATTTTAAAGAAGATCTGGATAAGTTATATTGGACACATTCTAAATTGTGTATATACGGTGTGTTTATGTTTTCTGTGAACATGTACACATTCATGGGTTTGTGTGTGTGTGTGTGTGTTTGAGGAGAAGCAAAGAGCGGACGTGTGTCTAGGGTGCCGGCCATAGTCCTGCCGATGGGACAGGACATGACTACACATCCAGCATAGCTAGTCCAGCTGTCTGCAGACTCCCCACACACACATGGCATCCATAGGGTAGCACCCTTACATGGTCTCCTCTCCCTCTCTCCCTCTGCTTGTCTCTCTTCCTGCTGAGCTCAGTAAGCTCTTAGTGCTGACAAAGGGACCAGCAGAGTGACTGTGGGTGAACGCTCCCCCCCCTCCCCCCCGCCACAATGACAACACGAGCCAGGAGAGGGTAGACACTGCTATGGCTCCACTGGCTCCCCACAGTCCTGCACGGTCTATATATTTACACCCTCCTCTTCCTGTCCCAGCGTCGTTAGGCCCGTACGAGCGGGGTGACGGAGTGTCTCCTGACAGGCTGCGGTCTTGCGCGGTCGCCAGTCTGAGGACTGTGAGTACGACAGAGTGCATCTCAGAGCCAGGGTAGCAGAGGTGGTTTGAATGTCTTTCTCCTCTCAAGTGTTTGCTCTCTAAAGGTTCGAAGGTTTCGTCACTGACTTTGGCGACACTCCTGCTGATGTGCGCCTGTGTCGCAGATCATAGACGACTCCAGCCTTGTCGAGTGTGTGTCCATTTGTTTGTGTGTGATGTATAATTGTGTGATATTGTGTGACTTTGTGAGTGTGTGTGTTGGTGATGTGTCACTGTTCCAACTGCAGCTACTAGTAAGAAAGACAGAGGTCATACATAGTTCTGTATTAGCAGTGGAGTTAAGGGCATCGGCTGAATCTATGGAATTTATGACACTATGGAACACAAGAGTTTGAGAAACACACATTAAAGAACTCCATAAACATCCAACAGTCATTCCATGTGCACTTTTATTTAGCTCTGTTTGAGGTGGTCATCTATTTACAGCATTGAAGGCCTTTATAACAGTCACTAAACCAAATGAATGTCTTTAAGTAGACATGAATACACACACACACACACACACACACAGTATAAACACATAATCTTCCCTGGGAATTTTGGTGCATGTGTTTGCACCAAATTTGTCCCACATTTACTTGAACCATGGAATGACATGCAAAGGATATATATTTTGTAAGTTCTACTGTATATTGCAGGTATTGACAAAACCTTGATTCTGATTTTGCCCCCTCATCATTGATGTCCCCACTTCTCCCCTCCTGCCACCTCCCACCTCCCCTTCTCGACCTTCCTCCCCTTCTCCTCCCTCCCTCCTCCCTTCCTCCTTCTTTCCCTCCTCCTAGTACTTCCACCAAGCTCCACATCTTCTTCCTCCTCCTCTACTACCTCCTCCCCCCTTCTCCTAGCTCCCCCTCTCCTCCTCCTCTCCCTTTCCTCCTTCCTTCCTCTACCTTCTCTTCCTACCTCTTCCTCCCCTTCTTACTTCCCGTCTCGCACCTCTACCTCTCCTCCCTCTCTTCCCTCCTCCCCCTTTCTTCCCTCCTCCCCCTTTACTCCCATGTTTATGGAAGCTGGGACTCTGAAGGCTGCCAGCCGATGGCGTGAATCCAGATGGCAGCCACAAGGCAGGCGACGCAGCACAGCGCAGGGAGGGGTACACACACACATACACGCACACACTCTCTCTCTGCTTAATGAACACTCATGCATTATTCATCACACACATACACACACACACAGGGCACAGACACTGCTCCTGTCAGGAACAGAAGGCAGTGCGACTACTCTCTGGTTTATTATCCTCTCTTTACTCTCTCTCTCTCTCTCTCTCTCTCTCTCTCTTTCTCTCTCTCTCTCTTTCTTTCTCCACACTTCTTTCCCCTCTTTTTTTCCTATCTCCTCCTTCTTGCTGGTAGAGTTCATGTGAAAGTATCTCCCTGCCTCAGTGCTCTTACCTGGCCCCTGTCCCCTCTCCTCACCTGCAGCTTCACTTGATCTGCCTCCTCCATTCTCCCCCCCCGCTCCTGCCCCCCACCCCCCACCCCCCACCGCCTGCACCCTCACCCCCCACCCCTTGCCCTCCTCCTCTCCTCTCCTCAGACCCTGCCCTCCTCCAGCTGATAAATGGTGTGTGTGTGTGTGGGGGGTGGGGGTGGGGAGCATCAGCAGGGCAGGGCCATTGTCTGAATGGGGCTCACACTGAGCAACACCCGCTCGACTTCAGCTCACCGCTGCTCAAAGGCCTGCGTGGCGGGGCTCGGGGAAACAGATTCCATTGTGTCATCTTTATGAATAAATCATCACCTGCTAGCTGGGATGTGAGGAGTGGGGAGGGGGGAGGGAGAGAGTGAGATAGGGCAAGGAGGCAGGGATGGACAGAGAGAGAGGGATGGAAGGAGGGAGCTATTAATGGATGGATGGGAAGAATAAGGGGAGTGGAGGGAGGGAGGGAGGGAGGGAAGAAGAGAGGGCAGGGAGGGATGCAAGGCTCCACTCATGAGAGCAGACAAAGCTTGTCTTCAGACCAAGATCATGGTGTGGTGTGTTTTCAAACGTGTGTGAACACATTTGACTGACTGGAACAAGTTTGGAGGGAGGGATGAGGGGAGCCATGGGAAGATGCCTGAAGAGGGGAGGGGTGGGAGCGGATAATGGGGGGGTGGGGATGAATTGGAGTGACAGAGAGAAGGATGTAGGGAGGGGAGAGAAGGACAGGCAAGACCGTGCTGTGCCAGTAAAGGTCGTTTGTCTCCTTTGTGAGGTTGAGTGCTATTTGAACCTCCCTCCTGTGGTTACCGACTGGCCTGACGTCTGACCCCTGTCTTCTCTGGTGTGTGTGTGTGTACTTGATGTGCGTGTGTGCGTGCGTGTGTGTGTCAAGGGCGCCATGTGGAGGGTTGAGATGGGTTTAATTGTCTGTGGCGGAATGCTGACACCTTTAGGATCAGGTGGCCTGCTGAGCACCTGCTAGGGGGGTGAGGGGGGTGAGGGGGGTGAGGGGGGTGAGGGGGGTGAGGGGGTGAGGGGGCGAGGGGAAGAGGGAGAGACAGGCACAGTTAAGGAGGGGGAGATGGAGGAATGGATGGATGGATGGAAGGAAGGAGGCACCATGATAAAGACAGGTGAATGTGAAAATGCCAGACAGCAGCCAATGATTTCCACTGGAAATACTTAAAATGTTTAAAGAAATTGGTGTCTGTGTATATGTGATTTGCTGTGTCTTTTGTATGTTTGTGTGTGTGTAAAGACAGGGGGGTGGGGTGGGTCGACTGGTCTGGTCAAGTGTGAATAGACTACAGGTCACCTGGGTGTGGTCACACATGAGGGGGTTCCAACAGCTCAGGCAGACACACATCCGGTGAGTGGATGGGATTGAGTTGTCACTCGCTGCAGGTCGCCATGGAAACCTCCCGAATTCAGCATCCGACTCCCATGGCACCCACTGCAACCTGCTGCCCCCCCCCCCCCACACACACACACACATACAAAACTACACACCAATACATACAAACTGATGACCACAAGGTGTATTTATATGGTTGCATTGTGTGCGCGCGTGTACATGTGTGTGTGTGAGCGTTGAGGCCAGGCCAGATTGTGTCTCAGTGTGCCAGCTATAGGGCTGCTATTCTTTCACTGCACCCTGTTCTCTCCTCTGTTTTCTGAGGGATTAATTATAGTGGTGGGCAGCAGGGTGGAAGTGGGGTGGGAGGGGGAGTGAGTGTGTGTGTGCAGTGGGGGTTGCGGTGTATCCGGAGACCTCCTACCGTGAACTGAAACTTATTTACAGACACCCCACTGACAGCCCTACCCCCCCCCACCCACGCCCAATGCTGCCCCCCCCCCCCCACACACACACACACACAAAACACACAGCCCCCCTTTCCTACTCTCACACGTCCAAATGGCTGCTACCTCTCGTCGTCTCCAGGCCATCTGAGCACACAGAAACTTGTGTAGACGTGGCCTTGAGGCTGGAGGCTGGCTGGGATGCAGGTTGAGGACAGCGAGGGGCTGGGTCGGGCTGGAGGACTGAGGGGATGGGAGACAGGGCAGGGCTGGAGCTGCCTGGCTTCCTGAAGTGGCTGGGTGATGGAGAGGCAGGTGTGGACCCTCTGCTCTGGCTCCACCGTCTGAATAGCTGTGTGATTACCTGCCCCCTCCTCCATCTCCCTCAAATCTCCTTCTCTTTCCCCCAACCCCCATTGCCCCCCCGCAGCCCTCCTCTCTAACCCCAGCCTTCCACTCTGACGGGCTGGTCTGAGGGCCCAGAGGGGTGGAGGACCCATGGAGGGCCAGGGCTGGTTAAACCAGAGGACTGGCAGGTGGCTCCTTTCTTACACTGGTTAATGACTGACATGGATATTAAGGAGAAGAACGTGACAGACTGCCGCCTGTCTTTCTGTAGGATTAAAAGACACAGCCATTGATTACAACCTGTTTTTATACTAGATTATGTTATCATCGATATTTTGGTAGGTTATTTTGTATAAAATAGGGTCCAAATAAATTGTTGGACTTTACGAGGCCAGGGAAAGGAAGTGATATATTTTAAATCATGTTTGATCATCAGTAGTTTATTCTGACAAGCATGGAGTGTCTTTGTCAGAATGAAGCCAAAAGAGTCATAATAAACTGCATTTTCTATTGTGTTTGTGGTTGAGAACCAAACATTGTCAAAATCCTGCTCTCTCTCTCTCTCTCTCTCTCTCTCTCTCTCTCTTTTTCTCTCTCTCTTTCTCCTCTTTGTCTTTACTCCCTCTTTTTCTCTGTCTCTCTCCCCCCTCTCTCTCCCTCTCTTGCTCTCTCTCTCCTAAGTTCAGAGGGATTCTGAAAAAAAGGTTATTAAAATTCATGTGTGCAGCTCGGCTTTGCAACAGATGTTGGTATAATTAAAGAGAGAAAAAAGTATGAAATTAATTTCAGGTTTAATGTAAATTTCAGTGACTGGCAGAGCCGTGCTAATCACCATTCATGTACAAAGAAAATATGCACGCCCTAAGCAGCCACACAAAGACACATACACACCCACACACAGAAACACACACACATGCGCACACACAGACATACCCACACACAGACACACACACGTGCACACAGACATACATACATGCACATACACAGACACACATGTAAACACCTACAGTAAGTTTTGGTGTCAATACAACAAAAATATATTTCTCTTATGACGGGCGTAGGAACCCCTTTCTGTAGTCCTTCTAAGGCTTGTAACCCCAGTTTTTCATCAGACCACAAGGATGTATTTTTGGTCTAGTGACTTTGTTCATTGGCTTTGTCAGCTGCAGTATATACTATATAATTGGTCAGAAGACCACAGCATGGTCTAGATATATATATTGCACTACCGTAAAACCAAATCTATAATGTTAAACCGTGTCCAGCGACAGGACAATCTTACCTAACCCTGAGGACTAAATATGGATCCAATGCAAATTTAAATACATTGTATAATTTATTTCTCAATTATACAATGTATTTGAATATGCATGCCTGCATTATTTTCTTGCATGTGTGTATGTGTCTTTTACAGCCCACACAGCACACACACCTCCAATTGTCACAGATGGACACTCTCTGTCTCTCTCTCTTCCTCTATCTCTCTACCTCTCTTTCTCTTTCTCTCTCTCTCTGACACACACACACACCAGCTGTCCTGGGTACAATTACTCTGAATGGACAGTCTGAGCAGAAGGGGGCTGGTCTACACTTAAAACAGTTGCCTGGTCCATTCATAATTCATACGTACATATGTGTGCAGCGCGCACACACACACACACATTACATTACATTTACATTTAGTCATTTAGCAGACGCTCTTATCCAGAGCGACTTACAGTAAGTACAGGGACATTTCCCCAAGGCAAGTAGGGTGAAGTGCCTTGCCCAAGGACACAACATAATTTTGTGTGGCCGGGAATCGAACTGGCGACCTTCAGATTACTAGCCCGATTCCCTAACTGCTCAGTCACCTGACTCCCACAGATACACACACACACACAGGATGTAAAGATTCAGGCAGTGCCATGGAACACCCTAAGAATAGTCCTAACATACACCTGTTCACCACCACCCTAACACACACCTGTCCCTGTTCACTCCTACCACCACCAACTCTGGTTCAGCAAACATGCTATTGTAATCTCACACATGCAGGTCATAGGTAGGTCATGTGCACAACCTGGACACACACACATTCGTTTTCCCCACCTTCTTCCTCCCTTTGCTGTGTATTTTCATGTGTGTGAGAAAAGAGTTTTGACAAAATGTGAGAACAAGCGTTTGACCTCTCGTCCTCTCTCTGCCCATTTCTCTTCCTCTCCTATTAGTTGTCAACCTTTTCTTTTTCTCTTTCTCTCTTGCACATGCACATATACTGTACACACACACACACACACACAGTGACTCCAAGGCCTGCCACTCAACGCACACACAAGCATCTGGAGTCTTCCCGCCTCAAGCCAAATTAAAATGAGGAGGGCAAAAAGATACTTTCCAATTCACCAGATGTGAGTCATTTCATCTTGTGATTCAAATGAGTTTGGTGTTTTGTGTGAACAGATGTCCACAGCCCGCCTCCTTTATCAGCATTAGCTGATTGGGTTTTAGCATGCAGCCTGCCTCGCCTCCGCCTCCCAGGTAGCTCTGTACTAATCTGCCCATACACAGCTGGGCTGAAAGAGAGACACAGAGAGAAGGAGGGAGAGAGGGAGATGTGTGTGGGAGAAAGGGATAGAAAGAGACAGAGCACAAGGGGGAGAGAAAGTGGGAGGGATGGAGAGAAAGAAAAAAAGGCGAGTGAGAGGAACAGGGGGATAGAAAGTTATATATGTATAAATATGATTATAGTATATGTAGAGTGTGTAAGAGTTAGAGTGAGAGAGAGAGAAATACATATTAAAAGAAGGACATGGGTATGAAAAGACAAATAATACAAAAAAAAAAACTGTAGGTGGGGCAAAAAAAAATTACACAGCTGTAAAAGTCAGTAACAATTCAACCACATCAGACACACTCACACACGCATAGCAGATGCACAAACACATTTATAGTATGCACCCTAGCATATGGTACTTCATGAATATAATGACGTCTAGAATAGATAGATACAAAATCATGTTGAATAAAACAAAGGCACGTACAGTGGGCAACATAATTGAAGTGTGTGGGTGTGTGTGGCATGGGCAATAGCTCTCACTCAGATAATCCTTCACTGGCTCCCTGGCCCATTGCAATTCATGCTGGGAACACCTGCAGCACAGCCAGCTCCACACTGTGGGATTTCTGCTCCAATGGTGTGTGTGTGTGAGTGCATGTGTGTTTGTGTCTGTCATCATAGATGCCCAGCTTGCCATGCGCCCTACTACCACCTCTCCCTCTCTCTCTCTCTGTGTTCTGCCCTGGCATTTCTCAGACAACAGAGATGTGTGTGTGTGTGTGTGTGTGTAAGAGAGTTTGTGTGTGTTGGAAGCTGCGTTTTTCTGTGGGGTGACAGGGAGGCAGGGACCACCGGTGTTGTTTACCCAGCCGCTGTCTGACAACAACAGGGCTCTGTCTGTCCACACACCTGTTCTCTGTCCCTGTCATCAGTGGCACACACTGCACAAAGACCACCTCTGCCCTGGGGGGGGGTGGGGGTGGTGTTGGTGGTGTGTGTGGGGGCGGGGGTTAACATTGAGAAGTAGATGTTTGGGTTTGTGACTAAGGGCTTGGAGAGCTGGAGAGTAGGTGAGACAGGCTGTGTCTCTTTGTGTGTTTTTGGATATGTGTGTGTGTAGGTGTGTGTGTGTGTGGGTGGGTGCTGTGTCCCTGGTCTCACCACCTCCTTCCCCTGTCTCCCCAGGAGTTTATCGGATGCGCTCAGCTTCGGAGCTCATTAAAAAGCCCCCATTATCCCGACATTTGCACGCATCACATGCAAAACTAATTTACTTGTAAGAAATTAAAAGTTCATTTTAATTGAGCTCGCGCTGCAGTATGCAAATGAGGAGTACATAATGTACATCGATGCGGAGACAACACTGTGCAATCAGACTTAACCCTTTCCCTACCAGACGAGGGACACAGACTTTGTAAATAACCACGTCTGTCAATCCGTCCATTCATCCATTCCTCCATCCATCTGTCCATTAATCTTCCCGTCTGTCTAGAAGACATTTATACAAAACAAACAAAAAATCAGTAAGTAGCTGTTTTTGTGTTTCAGATTGGGTGTGTGTGTGTGTCTGTGTAAGCGTGTGTCACACAAGAAGCACTGAGCTCATTTTCTCCTCTGTGACTTCATCATAGCAAGTCTGCCTCATGAGAGAAACCTCCTCTCTTCCCAACCTGTCATCTTTGAAACACAGCAAGGCTATCAAACACATTTTCTGGAGTGTGCCTGAGGATTCGTCTGTTCTTCTACAATGCAGTCTGTTTGCTTTGTGTGGAGGATGAATTCTTGACATTCAGAACATTTACATATTTTTGTATAAAAAAAAAGAATAAAATATACCCTTTTTAATAAACTGTTTCTTTTCAAATGAACAAAGTCTGTTTTGTGGAACCTCAAATATAATAACTATTATTGTATATTAACACATTTGTATTATTATAGACATGGATAGGTCTGACACTAGCTCCAGTTCTATCATCCTGCTTCCCGGAGAGGAGAACCAATACAGGGATATGTGTGTGTGTGGGTGGAGGTCAGGTGTGTGTTCGTGGGTGGAGGTCAGGTGTGTGTTGATGCAAGTGTTGACCTGCTGCAGAACACGTAGCCAATAGCACCTAAAGCCCAGTGTCCACAGTTCAGTAGTTTGTGTGTGGTGAGCAGAACATATCTATTTTCCCAAGGTAAGGGTCAAAGGTCAGGGCTCGTCTTTACTGCAGTAAATAAGATGTTGCTGAGTTTTATCTTCTTGGTCTCCGTGGTGACTGATCCCCATGGTAAGGTACACAACAGGCTGGAACTGACCTCTGACCTCCCTTGACTTGCTGATCCTGCCTCCATGTCAAATCAATAACCAATAATATGTCAATACTTTCACAGTCACCTGGAGCGCAGACATCTGTTTGTGGTCGGGGTGTGTGGGCCAGGGTGTGTTGGGTCAGGATGTGTGTTGGGTCTGGGTATGTGTGGGCATGGGTGTGTTGGGTCTGGGTGTGTATGGGTGTGTGTTGGGTCAGTGTGTGTTGGGCCAGGGTGTGTGTTGGGTCAGGGTGTGTGTGGGCATGGGTGTGTGTTGGGTCAGTGTGTGTTGGGCCAGGGTTTGTGTTGGTGTAGGGTGTGTCGCTGTATGTGTGTTTAGCGGGCTCATGCTGCTCTTTAATGAGCAAAGTGTGTGTTTGGCGGTTTTCCTAATAGGATCAAAGGAGCTGTTTGGCTGAGGGTGGACTGACAGAGGTGCAGACCTGGCAGGATACCAGGAAGGACGAGAGACACGCTCACATTACTTACACAAGCACACAAATATCCTGAACATCTAAAAATAAGACTGTATTGTATCTTGTTAGCCTGGACAGATCCACAAGAAGTCACAAGAGGCATTCCATGAGTGCTGATTAGGGCGGGTCCATATAGCGTTCTTACCAATTATTTTCAATTTAATTGCAAATTAGATTAGTTGAAAATCTCTGGACTTTTTAGAAAATCACTTTGTCATTCCTTTCCAGCTAGCCGGAACATTGCCAATCAACAATCAGAGAGCTGAAAAAGTCAGTTAATGATTACCTAATAGTTTGAATAAGCAGAGGATATCCAAAATATTGTTTAAGCTGGTGTGAATGAAGCACACCATCGCCCCGCCAGCTCTTTTCTGCCAGATGAAAGATGTATGGACACACACCCATAGATTTCAAAAGCACTGGGATTTATAACTATGTATCAGTTTGTTTTACAGGAGTTCTGATAACCGTCAGCGCTGATTACATTAACAGTTGTTTTCTATCATACTGGATTGTAACAAACTTTGAACCACAAAGATTGGCATATGTTATGTGTTCCACAACTGGAAACATACAGATAAATGTAGGATCCAAAGCAGATGTGGTAACGTGGAGCCTACACCTACACAAAGTAGCTATTTCAAGCGAGCTAATGATTTTGTAAGAAAATGTTGACGTGTTACAGTCCAGTCCTAGTCCAGCTGCATAAATATTTGTGTTAAATGAATAAATGTTAAAATAATAAAAAATATAGATGGCATCATTTTTACTGTTGGTAATGGTTTATGACAGTTTGTTTATTCATTTTTCTTTAAATTGTTTTGTAATAGTATTTTAAGTGTGTGTTTTTTACCCACTTAACTTAGGCCTATGCCTATAGTGGAAACATGGATAGATTTACTAGTTAGCTAAACAATGCACATGGCCCTCTCTCTAATTCAAATAACATAGACCTATCAAATGTGTTTTTTAACATAGTTGCAAATGTTTTATCTAGGCTACTAGTGTAGGGACCATGATGCAGCCGATGATAAAGATGTTGATTAGTTGATTCAGTGGCTCACAGGCACATACAGAGATTCCTGGAATTATAGATACTATATATATTATGATTCCAGTAGGTCTGCAATCAGCACTGCTCACCTGGCCATGCAGGCATTGTAAAAATGATACGAAAATATGCTGGGTGAAAGTATACCCAAAAAACGTATTTGTGAATTGCCAATTGAAGTCTTGTCCAGTAAGTAAGTCCTCATTAGATGATGCCTAACAACGCAATGAAAATCAAATCCCTATTGTCGTAATGTAATAGAATAAAATCGTCCGGGTACGAAAACGGAAATGCAATACCATCAAGATCCATCGGGGCCTTTGTTTCAAGCTGAGGATCTGGGAGTGGAGGCTTGAGTGACACAGATAGCTAAACTTGTCTTTGGCCATGACTCCTCTGGAGGGTTGCTAGCTGCTCTTCTTTGGTAGCATCGCAGTAGCTTCACGATCATCTGGACACACTGTTAAATTCTTACTTCAAAACACGGGAACAGGAACATGGATTTTGTCATTCCTGGTTTCTTCTAAATCAAAGATTATTGATCAAATTCATAGTACAGGATGATTGGAAAGTATTCATCCGGTATTCAGTAGGCTACGATGCATTTGATAAATAAACGTATATTTGGAAGTGACAAGGAAGTATGATGTTCAATGCACAATGTGCACAAATGAATGTGTGCTGTCGTTTCCAACTGCCCAGGAGTCCGAGATATAGTCAACCTGTTAGTCACAAGCATTTAGAATTATTATGACATATTATTTTTACAAGATGCAATTTACTAAACAGTCTGCTAGTATTATGGCCAATGTTAATCTGAAATATAAACATTCATCTGCAACACCCCCAGATAATGCAAACAATTAGAAGATTTTCAAAATCTTGTGGTGCACATCAACCAACCTAACCTTTCATAGTATTATGTTTTTAAACTAGTCTTTGCCTTTGCTAGATAGGTTGGGGTTTGTCAGTGCTTGTAGTAGCTCTTAGCTTGGCTGGGCCTGTGTTGTGGTGGTTGAGACTGCATCATCAGCCAACTGTAAATAGAGATATGACAGAGAGACACAGCACTGCAGTGTTGTAGTCGTACTCTATTGTCAGCTGACCATGTGTACATGTTTTTGTCTGAGCATGTGTGTGTAAAGTGAGAAAGAGGAAGATGGACAGGAAGAAGGAAAGAGAGCAGGGGAGGGGAGGGGGGCGAAAGAGAGAGGATAGAGTGCAGAGTCTCAGCTGGCTGCAGCTCATTGAGAAGAGTGATTTATTGTTCTGGAGTAAGTGGGGTTTATTTTGGCTAGGGAGCACTGATGCCCTCAAGGCTGGGGATGCAATAAACACACACAACCACACGCACACGCACACAAACAAACAGAGGTTGACCTGAACTGGTAGAATCACAACCTAGCATCTACTCTGTGGCACAGTTAAACATTTTTAAAGAAAAAGCACAATCCAGAGAGAAACAGACAGAAAGGAAAGAAGAAAGACATGAAGATGCAGACACAAGGGCTTGGAATGAACAGAAGACAAAGAGAATAGACAAAGAATAGTGATTTATAAACCTTTCTCGGAAAACACCCCATCCCCTCTCCTCCAAATTAGAATGCAAATGCTGTTTTTTTTTATTTGCCTAACTCCCCCCGTTACTCCTCTCCCCCTTTTCCTCCTCCCTCTAAACCCCCCACTTCTCTTCGATCCCTTTGTCTCAAAATTAGTGAAGCGGAGTGCTCGGGCGGCTAATTATGTATTCAAATGAAAAAGGCTCGTTAATGTTGCACTGGGGAGAGGGGAGATGATTGGGAGAGGGTGATGGAATTGAAATGAGCGCCCGGGTGGATGGGTGGAGGGGGAGAAATGATGGGGAGTGGGGGGGCAGGCGATGGCGTGGAGAGGAAGAGGAGGAAGGTGGTGGGGAGAGGAAGGGGGCAGGGCGATGAGGACACGAGGATGGGAGGTTAGAGGAGACTAGAGGAAAGGAGAGAGGAGGAGGAAGAAGAGGAGGAAGAGGAGGAGGAGGAGAGTCAGCCCTGCATCTGGAACCAGTGGAGCGTGTCCCGGCAGATGTCACCTCCTGGGGGCTGATGCGAGGGAGGAGGGGAGCAGGGGAGGGGTGGCGGGGGGAGGGGGGCAGCAGCCAAAAGTGGAGGGTGTTTTTGGAGGAGGGAGGGGGTGAGGTGGGGGTGTTTTCGGACAAGAGATGCACACTTCACAATGACAGGATTGGGGATAGAGGGATGAAGAAGAAGTGAGAGGGGGAGGAGGATAGAGGACAGGAGAAGGGAGTTGTACACGAGTGGGGGGGGGGGGGTGACAAGGCTTTGTCTCGACAGAGGACACAAAGCAAGGTACCGTTAATTGAGCTCTGCAGAGGGGGAGAGAGAGAGGGAGAGGCAAACTTGAATTAATGAGCAGAACGTTGTTGTTGTTATAGTTTGAAATGCCTCCTCTGCTCAGTGACCTGCAATACCCTGGAAATAAGTGTGTGGCTGTGTACTGTATGTATGTGTGTGATGGTGTACTATATGCATGAGTGTGTTTGTGTACTTTATGTATGTGTGTATGCAAGTCGTGTAGTTGTGCGTGTGTGTGTGTGTGTGTGAGGAGGGAGTTTGCTGATTCACTCAATCAGCAAATTAAAGTATTCCAGTTCTCTTGTGTGCAGCGTTTCTGTGGTTCTGTGTTCCTACATCTGGGTTCCTACACAGCTGGTATCAGTAGGTTCTGGTGATGGAGTTGATGCTGGTATTTTAGAGTCCAGGGAGTTTGATGCAGCCAGATACCATTTTACAGAGACAGATTGCCAGAAGACAGGTCACACACACATACATACATACACACACACTCACTCACCGACACACAGAGGTACACACACACACACACACACACACACGACCCCAAACAGCCATCTGCTCTGTGTGTCCTTCATCTGACATCCTCATACACAGCCACTCTGTCCTACGCCACACACAACGAGACACACGGACACACGCATGCACACACCCCCCCCCCCCCAAACACGCACAACACACATAGATACAAATGCAAATGTTTTCATAAACATACTAACACACACACACACACACACACCATCTTATGCTGTATTCATGAGTGCTGTCGTCCCAGCTCTGTGCCCTCAGGCCTCTGGCCCCTGGCCTGCAGCTATCATTAGAGAGGACCTGTACTCTCATTATTGATCCCCTGCCTGCTACCTCTGTGCGTGTGTGTGTGGGGAAGTGCATGTGTGGCTCTGCAATCATGCATTCACTTCAATCATCCATATGATCTATCTATATGCTATCTATCTATCCATCTATCTATCTATCTATCTATCTATCTGTCTCTGCCTGCCCGCCTGCCTGCCTGCCTGCATGCCCGCCTGTCTGTCTGTCTGTCTGTCTGTCTATCTACCCATCAATGCATCTTTCTGTCTCTGTCTGCAGCATATCTCTTACCCCCTTCCTCTCTTCTCCTCTCCCCTCTCTCCTTCTTTTCCCTGTGAGGTTTTGACGGAGATGCATGGTGTTTCTAATTTGGCATGCAGACATTAATTCCAGCACAGCTGCTGCCTCCACTCTCTCCCCACCACCCTTCCCTCCCTCCTCCCCCCACCTCCATTCATCCATCCCTCCCACCCTCCTTCCATTCCTCCTTCCCTGAAGGCTCCTCTAATGTTCAGCTTCAGAGACGCGCAGCAAATTAACACCATTTGTTCTGCGGAGCATGTCTTCTCCTCAACACTACACGCATATCTGATGATGGGGGGGTTTGTCTAAACGTGAGAATGGAAGGAGAACCAGGAGGAAAAGAAAAGGACATGAGTGTATCTATTTCCCTCTACTTTACACTAGGTTAGGACTATAAAAGATAGACATGTATTTATTCCTATCAATTGAATTATTAGTAATATATATGACAGTTAATTAGAGCTTAGTTTCAACCATCCAAACTGGATTATCAAAATTAGTTGGATTGTAAACAGCTGCATTTCTGCTGTATTGCAGACAGTATCAAATCACAAATAACAGCAATTTATATTCATTTAAAATGTTACTGGAAACAAACTATATTTGGAACAAAACAATACTGGATATAAGTGTAGAGGAGGGAGATGTGAAGGGGAAGAAAAAAGTGAACATATGCACAGTGTCTGGTTGTTTTGCTATTATGACTTGTGGCTGTATGGAATATTGCAGATGTTAGACCTTGACAGGCACAGTCTACTCCAGGCTGATCTGCAGATCTCTCACACACAAACACAGGGACACACATGCACACACACACACATGCACACACACACACACACACACACACACACACACACATGCACACAGACACCCACACAATCCACCAGTGCCACCTGGCTCTCCCCTGCAGGTTTCCTCTCTGGCACGGCTGACTTTTCACACATCCCCCTCTGTCTCCCCCTACAACCCACGCCCCACCATTTTTCATCTCCCACACCCCACCTCACCCCCTACCCTCTATCTCTCGATGATAACAGCCTTATTAACTGGTCCAGTTGACCCACACACTCGATAAACACATCTCACTGAGTATCCTGCCTGCCTGCCTGCCTGCCTGCCTGCCTGCCTGCCTGCCTGCCTGCCTGCCTGCCTGCCTGCCTGCCTGCCTGCCTGTCTGTCTGTCTGTCTGTCTGTCTGTCTGTCTGCCTGCTTACCTGTCAGTTTACCTGTCTCTCTGTAGCCCAGTAAATTGACAGACTCTTTGACATAGACAATGCCCATGTAAGGTTTTAGATATACACAGTTTCCACATCCAAGAGTCATACCAGTGCCTCGTATTTCCCCGTATATTCCCTCTTGGTTGAAGGAGTAATTGGTTATTAGTTAGTAATTAACAGGAATTCTGAACTGACCGTGATTAGTAAAGATTAGACTGGGAGATGAACTGAATCATTATCAGCTGGATTGGTTGAAGCACAGGTGCACACTGGGAGTATGTGTTTGCTTGTGCATGTGTGTCTGTTTGTGTGTGGTTGGGATGCAGACATTGAAACAGAGAAATCTGGATCGAGGGTTCAGATAGAGGAGAGGAAAAGAGAGGAAGGGGAGGAGAGTGTGGAGGGGAGAGATGAAGTGGTGTTGCACTTGGAAAGCTGCCTCCACATCTGCTCGTCCCTGATGTGAGCTTGGGCTCCAGTCAGCTGTCGACTTGGACAGCATTCAAGTAGAGCAGGAGAGCAGCCTGGCTCTCAGCCTCCTTGGCTCCCTCTCCCTCTGTCTCTCTCTCTCTCTCTCTCTCTGTTTGTTTCTGCTCTCTCCGGTGTAAACTCTCCTTGGCCTTTCTTTCTTCTTCTCTCTTTTCTAACCCTCTCCTCCAGCTCTGTTCACTTGCTCCCCCTACCCCTCTTGCCTTCTCCCCTCTTTTCCCCTTTCCTCTCCTCCATCTCCATTCCTCCTCTCCTCTCCTCCCATCTTCTTTCCTCCTCTCCTCTCTTCCCTACTTCCTTCCTTCTCTCCTCTGCTCTCCTCATATACACCCTGCCCTGTGATGAGAGTTTGTTTGGATGTAGAAGGGTTTCAACAGGCAGCAGATCTATCAATCCCAGCAGACAAACAGGACATTTAGGAGAATGGCATTACAACACTATTATCCTGACCAAACAAAGAGTTTTAAGTGTTGGGATGCATTAGGGGAGGTTGTAAATGATGCCAGTGTATTTAAGCAGCACCATTAGTCTCTAGAGAGACAAACATCAGTTAGTCTATCCTCCAAACCCTCCTCCTCCCTACCCAGCTGCTTCATAAAACACTGCGAGAGTTGGAGAGAGGACAGGGGAAATGTTTGGTGGAGGGGGTTGGGGGGTGGGGGGGGGGGGTGGTAGAGGTTCAGAGGGACAAATGGCTCCAGATATGAAATAACAATTCTGAGAGGATCGCTAAAACAATAGCAGGGGGCAGAGAGAGATGGAGGTGGAGGGAGAGAGGGAGACAGAGAGCGGGAGATGGGTAGACAGCAAGAGGGAGGGCACAGTCAGGGAAAGAAAGGGAGGAGAAGTCGCTTTGTGCACGGCCTGTTGTTGTGCAGGATGATGAAATAAATAAAGAACGGCACTCGCCTCCTTGGTGCCTGGTTGTCCATGAATATTCCAGTAGGCTGTGAGGAGAGGGGGTGGAGGAGGAGGGGGGTCTGGAACAGCTGGCACGGTCCACAGGGACCCTTGTGGCGAGAAAGCTGCAACTTTGGGAGAGGAGGAAGAGAGGAGGAGAGGAGGCAGTAGGAGGGAGGAAAAAACTGCCAATAAAGAAGAAAAAAGCTGTAAGGCCTGAGCATCATATGGCTGATTTGTTTTGCTAATTTGATTTTAACACCAGTAGCCCCACAAGCTGATACAACCTAACGAAAGCTGGCAGGGCTGCTTTATATCAACTCTACAATGTATGCAGTCAATGTTGATAGTTCCCAGGAACAGGGCTTTACTTCTATATTAAATAGAGACATATTGTAATTGTATGTGTGTATGTATGTGTGTGTGTGTTTGTTGAATCTTTGCATGCTGATAAATTGACGCCTAAGCATATGGAGACCTGAGCTTTGTGCTGGTGTGTTGAAATTGAGTTTCTTTCTGTGGACCACATTGAAAGGTCTTAATGAATGTACGTGTGTATTTGTGTGCGTGTGTGTGTGCTTATGCGTGTCAGTGAAATTATGCACACGTGAGTATGCATGTGCGTGTGTGCGTGCACATGCGTGTGTATGCATGTGTGTGTGTGTGTGTCCGTGCGTGTGTGCATGCGTGGGTGGGTGTGTTTCTGGGAGTACAGGGTTGAATAGTTCTTTGTCCGCCTTCTCTGCCTCGACCGTGGACAGTTGTGATCAGCCTGCTCAATAGCCCTGACTCAGGTGTGAGGAAGGCTGTCCCTACAGAACAGGCGGAATAGGATAGAATGAGAATATGAGAGAAAGAAGAGAACGAGAGAGACAAAAGCAGAGATGTGTGAAAATGGAGCAGTCATCAGTCATCATAATACAGGGACCAGAGAATAGCAGGGCAGCATTGGACTGGGTTTGTGTGCTCCTCTGCCTCTGACCTCTGAAAGTCTGCAAGCACATACTCTCATATTCATTTACAGTTATGATTCACTGAACCTGAACACATTTCCTTGACATGT
Source organism: Hypomesus nipponensis (assembly GCF_054491055.1). Lineage (NCBI taxonomy): Eukaryota > Metazoa > Chordata > Actinopteri > Osmeriformes > Osmeridae > Hypomesus > Hypomesus nipponensis. The sequence continues at coordinate 18,357,524 of NC_140379.1, read as the reverse complement.
CACATAGGTCACATAGGTCGTTTACATTGTGCAGTATAAGTCTTGGTGAAGAAAGAGAGGCTGAGTGAGAGAGAAAAGACAGTAAAAGAGAGAGAGAGAGATAGAGATAGAGAAAAGACTATCTGCTAAAGTATGTTTGACCAGGGATCCAAGTGTGGTGATGTATCAGTCCAGGCCTGGGCCGAGGCAGCCAGAGACCAAGAGTAAGAGAGACCACAGAGGAAGCCTCGGAGCTTATTGATCACCATTAGCGCTGATCAATAGGAGGTTGTGTTAGTTAGATGCGTAACACCACTGAGCTGCTCTGCAGAAGACAAAACCCCCCGACCAAGTACCGACAGGAACACATCCCTCCCTCCACATCTCCACCCTATCAAAACACTCTGCTGCCCCAACTTGAACAGAAGAATAGTTAAAAAACCTGAAGAAAAATGACTTCCAGTGCACAAATAAAATGATGAATTGGCACTTCACAGATATTGGAGAGCTGCAGATATTGGATTGTTTGAAATGAAGACATTTTCCTGTCAGTCCCTGGTCTTGTCTGCTGTGTATGGAGACGTTCTATGGCTGGAGTATGTGGGAGCCAGAGCACTGCATCTCAATAAATCAAACGATGTGTTGTGGTAATAGTGTTTGTGGGTTTGTTCTGTCAGCCGTTTTCACATTTGTTTGAACTGTTGTTTTATCTTTCATCTTTCTAATGATTTTCTCTAGTAGGGCTGAATCAGGTTTACCTACAATTAACCAGACTTTATATCCGCTTCCATGACCTGACAAGAGGGAATACTTCCCTGTTGGAACAATTGAACCCTTCAGTCCTCATCACATTGTCTGACCTGCACTCTCTGATGACTATATAATTACAATGAAAGCAAACTGTTTTTGACACCATGTTTGGTATCATTCAGTTTCTTCTGCCTTCTTTTAATATTATGCTGTATGCTGTAGCATGTAACATCATCTCATTTGATCATCTATCAGAGCTGAGTTAAAGAAGTTAATAATCTGATCAGAATTTGTATGGTTTCTGACTTCCTCCTTGTGGAAGATCTTTTTTATTCTGTCATTGTAGTATCCCCAATTTAGTAAGATATGTGGCTTCTGTGAACAAGACAGGGCTGCTGTAAGTTGAAAATTGTACTGGGCATGCAGAGTTACCAACTTACTCTTGAAACTGCACCATGTGCCTGTAGTTTTGCTTCACCACAACTTCCTTACTAATTTGCTACATTGAAGACATGTTTTGTATTGACTGGCTTTTTGTTAATTTGGTTATTTTATTATATGTACATTACAGTAAATGTATACTATTTCAGTCATATTTTCAAAAGGGTCACTACACAGTCATAATTTCAAAATAACGCTTTTCACCCTCCAGGCATGTAGCTCTACTTTAACTTTTTGTGGTCGGTTTTGTATACGTTTTGTATTGTGCAGACTACAGTTAAACTCCATGGTCTTGGGATTGGTTAAACAGCTGTGTTGTGAACATGCTTGCTTTGAAACCGGTGCCCTGACAGAGAACTGAAATGATTCCCACCTCTGAGGGAGGTATATCATTGGTCAATTACTTGTTGAAATAAGTGAAATATTCTTAAAATATGAAAAAGGGTTGAGTGCTGTACTTGGTAATTCAAGGAAGCTGATAAAGATCAACAAAATGCTGCTTATTTACTGGACGTAAATATGATAATAATTTGTATCTAAAGTAGGCCTATAATTGGTAGCATAAATTTGGTCAGACCTGGTTTTTCATGTCAGACGGGAACTACACATTTTTCTGTATTTAATGAATCTCAGTAGAACAAAGAACAAAAAAGAGCCAGCCATCACTACAACAACACTACTCTACAATCAACAGTAGGACTCCCAGAAACAAGTTATGTGAAGATTAAGTGCTCTACTTATTTGTTTGTAAATACAGATCTGCACAAATGCAGGCAGACAGACAAATAAACAGTTGTACAGACATGAACCAGACCCTCTCTTCTAAAAGTCCAACTTTTCCTCCACCAGCAGGGCCTAGTGGCTGCTGCAGCCTGGGGGTGGTAGTACTCCTGGGATGGGGGTCAGAAGAGCCTGACCTGGGTATGGGCTGAAGGAGGTCCCCTCATTAGGCAAGCCCAACGGTGCAATGATCAGCCTGCAGTACCGACCACCTGAGCACCACTCCTCTCAAGCATCCAGCTGCTGCCCAACCATCCTAAACATGCACCCACATACACATACAGTACACACACACACACAAACGTAACTGCACTGGAGGAAATACACAGTACACACACACATGCACCTATCGTTGCTATGGAGAAACAGCACTATGTCTTCAGAGTTGTGACTGTTCTGAAGTTACACCTCATACACACTACAATACCAACACACCACACTAGTAATACACCACACATGTCAACATACATACTGACACAGGGTATGTAATACATACGTTATACACACTGCTCCCTGCTATCGGTCTCTCGAATGTTAGATCCTCCCTCCAAGTCAAACACTTTTCCCTGCTGACTGACAATCACTGAATACATTAGCATGTTCTGCTTATGGTTAACGGATCCAATGGGGGTGTTGTTGTTGTGTGAGTGGGTGAGTGTGTGTGTGTCTAAAGCCATGTTCGGCAGGCACAGCTGTGCTATAAGATGTGTAATGTGTGGGTGTCTCCCCCTCTGTCACAATATTGTCAGCTTTCTGGGGCCTCGGGATGAATTCATTGCCGTGCGGCGGCTATAAGGAGAACACACCTGGGCATGTTTCTATGGTTCTTCTTATCTTACACCAACACCTCACCTGCATATTTTCTGTGTGTGTGTGGTATTGTGCTGAGAAGGGATACATTTTCCTTTCTGTTTGTGTGTTTTTGAACTCATTTTGGTCCGCTGGTTCAGTGTACATTGTATTCTTTGAGTTCTGTTGTGTTTTCAGGGTTAATGTTTTCCACAGCAACCCAGGCCATGGAAGATACTTGCGAAAGAGCATATGTATAAGTGTGCATTAGTAGAGTGTAGATGTGCCATGTAGACTATTGATTAGAGCGTAGGAATCTGCTGCTCTGATACACACCACTGATGGATTGTGTGTGAGACCACAGCATGTGTGGTGAGAGACCACATGAGTACACCCCATCCATCACCTCCTGACGCACACACACACACACACACACACACACACACACACACACACACACATGACTCGGTGATCCTTCCTTTTACAGTCCCTTAAGTACTAGGTATTTGCGTTGAAAATAAATGTTTTGTGTATTATTGGTACCAAGGTGGTAAATACAGATATAATTCAAAGTATTTACCCATTAACTAAATACTAACGTGCTGGTTATTACTGGGTAATTTTTGCTGGAAATAATTAAGTAATGACAGAAAACAAAACTATTTACCTGGAAACTTTAAAATATTACTATTTAAATACTGCTGGTGGTAAATTGGAAAACTACAGGAGATATGATAAATTACAATGTGTTAATGGATAAATACCACTGTTACTGAGTAAACAAAGACGGCCAAGATCCAGCAGAATTACTAAGAAAACACTATACTATTACCCTGCAGTTACCTAAGGTTTATGTTGGTAAAAGTCCACGTCTAATTAAAATATAAATAGTACTTTATATGAAAAACCTTTTCAAATGCATTTATCGATGATGGCCATACTCATTTACTTGAATCGTAACAACCTCCGCGGGAAGAGTTTTCCTCCACTGTCATGGTAAATCTTCTTGGATACTGAGTAAGTTCTTGGGCATGTTTGGGCAATTTACTCAGTAAGTAAGCTAAAACTGTCCTGTAAAGGGAAGCTGTATTTGTTTCTGTGGTGTTACCAGGCTCTTACCATATCCTTTTGAACTGTTCATTCCCATTTCCATGCAATAAACACAAACTTGGATTATGTTTTTTTGCAATTATTACTAAGAAAAACATGAGACTTCCCTTACTGGGACTTTTATTTTGGTTTGAATTGTAACTGTATTAAGTTTTGTTTGGGGTTTTTCTCTTTTGAACAGAGATCTTATTGGGACTTTGATTTTGGTTTGAATTATACTGTATAAAGTTTTGTTTTGGGCTTTTCTTAAGACCGAGCACAGTTTTTATTATTATTGTCAATTGTTTTTATTGAATTTATGTAAAGCACATTGAGCTGCAATTCTTGTATGAAATGTGCTGTATAAATAAAGTCTTATTATTACTTATTATTACTATCATGGTAAATCTTCTTGGATACTGGGTAAGTTATTGCGCATGTTTGGACAATTTACTCAGTAAGTAAGCTGAAATTGTACTGTAAAAGGAAGCTGTGTTTGTTTCCATGGTGTTACCAGGCTCTTACCGTATCCTTTGTAACCAAATATAACTTTGTCAATGTTACCCTTATTATGAATTTATAATATAAGTTCCACAGTGATACCAGGTAAAACATGGCTTTTACTCAGTAAGTAAGCTGAAACTGTACTGTAAAAGGAAGCCCATTTCCATGCAATAAACACAAACTTAGATTATGTTTTTTGCAATGTTACTAAGAAAAACATGACACTTCACTTGTAACATTATTTTAAATTAAATCACTGTTTCCATGGCATAACATGAACAAATACAAAGGTTATATCTATACATATAAAATATCAAAATTCAAATACCTTCGTACCTATGATAGAACACGTCAGTATGAGTTTGGCCCCTGTGGTTTGTCTTTCTACAGTTCCTGTAACATAAAACATAGTCTACAAATATCTAAGATTCTACCTATTTGAAGTAATATGTTAGAATACAGAATAATCGATAAGCACATTCATCTGAATGTATCCTGTGTGGTAACCAAGGATGCTGTTGTCGTGTTGGTTTTTTAGAAGTGGTTGCACACCCAGCAGGTTTTTCCTTGCCAGCAGCCTCTCCCTCTGGTGCCATCTTATTAAGCTTTTACCACCTTGATCCGTCTTCCGAAGTAATATTTGTGAGAATGTCATACTACTAAAACAGATGTTAAATTAGATTAAGTTGTAATAGCACTTAGGAACTTTGTGTGCACGAGCAAAACTTTGGACGCAGATATCACGCACCGTGAGATTACAGTAAATCCCTTTGGCCTCAAACTATGTTCTGGATCAATCATCATTCTGCTGGCAGCTAATGGAAGGTAATAGACCGATGGTTCATCCAATCACCTGCCAACTAATATATGGAAGTTCCGGGTTTTATTCTGAAAAGTTTCTGTCATCAGTGAGTGTTTTATTATGGTTTCGAGTTGGTTGGTTCCGTCTAACGATGCATGAGTTAACTCCAGCAGCAGTCTTGCATTACTAGGTAAGTCACAAAATAATAATGCAGCCTAATTACATCCTTTGTTTGTCAAGCAACTTTAAACCAATGTTTAGAGAGCATTTTTGATTTAGGTTGGAGACAATTGGACAAAAAGAAATGTAATAGCCTGTTCAGTTGGCTCAAAGTGCAATACATATATTTTTTTCAAAAGCTGAAGTGATTTCTTGGTTTTATTTATTAGTTAGAATAACTATAACTCAATGTTTTAACAAATTGCAAAAGCTGAATTATCGTTCAAAGCTTTCTGATTAATCAATTAAATGAAAAAATATATATGATTAGTCAACTAATCAACCTAATAATCGTTAGATTAATCGATTATCAAATCGTTGACAATCAAATTGTTACGAGTCAAGTAAATGAGTATGGCCATCATCAATAATTGTATCTGAAAAGGTATTTTATTGGAAAGTACTATCTTATATTCTAATTAGACGTGGACTGTTACCAACATAAACCTTAGGTAACTGCAGGGTAATGGTATAGTTTTTTCTTAATAATTCTGCTGGAGCTTGGCCGTCTTTATTTACTTAGTAGCAGTGGTATTTATCCATTATCACGTTGTAATTGATCATATCTCCTGTAGTTACCAACTTACCACCAGCAGTATTTAAATAGTAATATTTTAAAGTTTCCAGGTAAATAGTTTTGTTTTCTGTCTTTACTTAATTATTTCCAGTGAAAATTACCCAGTAATAACTAGCACGTTAGTATTTAGTTAATGGGTAAATACTTTGAATTATCTCTGTGTTTACCACCTTCGTACCAATCAGTAATACCCAATAATATACAAAACATACCCTTTATTTTCTTCGTAAATAATACTAGTACTTAAGGGACTGTAAAAGGAAGGGTTACCCCTGACTCTACCCTTCTTTCTAACCCCCCTTTTTATTCTCTCCACCTGGGATCTTCCCAGCTCCCCACCCACTACACACACATGCACACACACACACACACACACACACACATACACCACACACACACACATGCATACACACTCACACACACCCTCCACTCCGTCCTTGACCCCCCACTCCCCCCAGAGTAAATGACCTCTATAACCCATGCCCCTTCACCACCACCCAGACAGCTGGGCTGGTTACATTATACTGAGACACAACTAAAACACCACTCACACAGATCCTAGATTTGAATAGTAGATTTGAACTGCCTTAATGGCTGTGCTAGCTGTAGATGAGTAGCTTACATACAACCTACCCCACTCCCACAAAAACACACACACCTTACCGACTGGTAACCTTGTGTCATTGTCTTGTAGCCACTGTAGGTGGATTTTGTCAGATAAACTACAACAGAAGATACTCTGGGAAATGTCATTCATCCAAAAGATCCTTTGACAGCACCAATTGAATTGTCTTGTGAAGGTCACATTTGGGTCATTGTGAAACCCAAAACAGGAATTTCTCACATGCCTGTGTGAATGTGTGTGTTTATCCATGCATTAGTACTGGACATAATGTGTGCTTGCTCTCACTCTGCTGTAATGGGCTTCATGCATGTTCACTAGTGTGTGTGTGTGTGTGTGTGTGTGCACGATGTGTTTGTTAGAGGGCTGCTCCTCACTCCTCTGATTAAATCAGCTATCTAGATAAAGCGTTGGTCTGCTTCCACAGCAGACACAGTCCGTAAATGAAGAGCAGGAGCTGACAGGGAGCCATATGGTACCAGTCTACACCAGAGGAAAAAACACCACGGAGATGAATTGATAATAGCTGCCTCCCTCCCCACCTCCAGCAGGGATGCGTGTGCTGGCAGAGTTCTAGAACGCAGCTCGCAGCTCAGAGGGGTGTGGGGTGGGAGGGGGGGAAGTGAGCAGGTGGGGGGGGGGGGAGTGTATAGACAGATCAGGGACCTCACATGTTATTACTGTAGTATCTCACACTTTTTTTTGTTTTTACTCCCCCATCTTGGTAGTGGTACCAGCCGAGGAGCTTAACATGGAAGTACGTGTGTGTGTGTATGCATGTGGACATGTGAGTTTGTAAACGTGTGTCCGTATTTATCTGAATCTGTGTCTGTGTATTTATGTGCCCATGGGGCATTGCTTGTCTAACAAATTGTCAGTCATCATGAGAGGGAGTGCAGGTGTGATAAAGACATAACTATTCTCAAGCTGCACATAATGCAGTGGATGTGTTTTGTGTGTTTTGAAAGTTGGTCACTGCCAGAGTGTGCAGGTGACTGGCTGTGGGGCATTGAGAGGCAATCAAAGCCACATTGTGTGGGGTGTGTGTAGCTACTCTGGATGTGTTAGTTAGGTTGTGTTTTCCCCCATCTCTGAATGGAATCCCAACAGAGAGCTGGGATAGTATGTAACTGTGTGGTCCTGTGTGTAGCTGTGTGCAAGTGTGTAGCAATGTTGAAGTGTGTACTTCTTTTTCTCTCTCTGCCCGAGGTGTATGACACAGCATGTTGGCAGATGACCTCGCCGACCCATGATTGGCTGTAATTGTTGGTTATGTTGGCATGGTCTTTTGATTGGGCGAACCCCCCTCTTGGGCTCCAAGGCTAAAGGGGAGGAGGGAGAGGAGGAGGAAGGAGAGGCGGGAGAGTGGACTGAGGCAGCGAGAAGCAGAGAGGGGAGAGATGGGTGGGGAGGGGGGAGAAAGAGAGAAATCACTCGGGGGAAATCAAGCCTCTCCACTCATAAACAGATTCATCATCAGCACTGACAAACCACACGCTGCATAGCGATGAGCTTAAGTGCACTGGGAGGGATGGAGGGATGGAGGAAGGGAGGGTAGCAGGGAGGTGGGAGGGATGTACACAGAAGGATAAAGAGAAAGAGAAAGGAGAAAGATGAAGAGAGGAGAAAAGAGAAATATGGAGGTACTGGAAAAATAGATCATAATTTTCAGCCAGAGGAACATCCAGATGCTGAGTACAGATGAAATCTGAGGTGAAATGTCCAGCACTATTTATGTGACAAATGTTTTTCTCTCTTTACTCCAATACATCAAAGAATCCATAGATCCGCTATCCAATGAAAGTAGAGCTGAATATTGTCGAGTTCAAGTTAAATGCCTGTGTCTGGCTGGCAGGGGGGCAGAGGAGAGGAGCAGGGGGCAGAAGAGGGGGGGCCTCTGGCTGGACTGACAACCCCTAATTATGGCTCATTTTCTGTCATTAAGTCCTAGAGAGCGAACAGCACTCACACTGGGCTGGGCTCTGATTGATAATAAAGCCCCATCTTGTCCATCACCAACACACACAAACACACTGTACAGAGTACAGGAGATGCTGAAAATGCAACAAAATGCAACAAAATGCGGAATTCCAATGTTTGATCCTGTTAGAGGGTGTAGATACTGTCTACGGACATCGCTGGATCTCCAATAGCCAGTCAGATGGCTTGAACAACAGCTCCAACAGGAGTTCACGGTGCCTTAGTTCAGGTGTGTTTACGTCGCTTGGGCCAGCCTCTGTCTTGAACACCTGCTGTTTGATAGCTGATATGTCACACCTTCTTCTCCTCTAACCTATACAGCACAGACTCCCCCCCCCCCCCCACAGACACACACACCACCACACACACCACCACACACACCACCACACACACACTCCCCCCTCCGCCTTTGCTCCAGCTAGTTGTCAGGGGACCCTCTGTCTTCTTTGAACTGCTACACTGGCACCCCGCTACGATCAAACTCACGGCTGCTTCTCCTATGAAATATTAAAGAGTCAGAGGGGACTTCTTCTCCTCTCTGTCGGTCAGGCCTTGGGTGCAGAGAGGTGGGAGATAAAAGAGAAAGAGAGGAAAAAAGAAGAGGAGGAACACGCCTCACGTCTTGCTCTTTGTTTGACTGAGAATGTTCACAATAATACGTTAATAATCTATTCGATTAGTTCATATAGGGGTCCAGTAACACTCACTGCTTGGAGAGGATCCATTTGGATCCCTTGTCTTTTCTTTTTGTCTCCATCTGACATGTGCACTATCAGGACTGAGCAAGCTGTGGGCTCCCTGCCAGAAGCACTGTCCCCACCAAAACCTACTGCATCTCCATCCTCTCTCCCTGCTCCTCATCCCCAACTACACCCCTCCTCCCTTGTTCCTCCACACATCCAGCCCCACCCCACGGCCGCTCCCCAACCCCTGTCAGGCCGTCAGGCTCCAGTGCTGGCGCCCCCCTCCCAGCTCCCCCAGGGGGAGACAGCCTGGTCCCAGCTGGTCTTGCTAACACATTCCACCGCAGCCTAATGAGGGTGGGGTCCCAGGCTCTCAGAGCCCCTCCGACCCTGGCCCTAACACCCCTTCATGGGCCTCCTGGGACCAGACCAGGAGACCAGGGTGGGGGCAGGGATGGAGGAGAGAGGGATGGGATGGGAGAGGAGAGGAGGGGGGAGGCATGACATACTGGAGAGGACATGGAAGGAGGGAGGGAGGGAGGGAGGGAGGGAGGGAGGGAGGGAGGGAGGGAGGGAGGGAGGGAGGGAGGGAGGGAGGGAGGGAGGGAGGGAGGGAGGGAGGGAGGGAGGGAGGGAGGGAGGGAGAAATGGATGGGGGGAGGGAAAGGGGAGTGGAGTATAGGGAGGACAAGAGAGATGGAGGGAGGGAGGGAGGGAGGGAGGGGTTATGACACAGATGAGGGAGGACACTCCAGGTGGTACAACAGCACACAGGGAATTGGAAGCCATGAATATATTAACTGACTGGAGGAGTAATGAATTCAAATTAAATTATACGTGCCAAGCACCTCACACACCCGCAGGAACACGCAAGGGATACTTTTGGAGGGCCAAATAATTACACCTTTCAGACGGACTGGAGAGAAAGAAGAAAATTATGATGGGGAGACATGATGAGCCCCTATCACACTCACATCCAGACACTTAAAAAGTTTGCAATGAGTTCATCAGAGTGTGTATAGCCTGCTGGTTCTCTAATGTCCTCTAATCATTGGTAGGCTACAATTAAATAAAGATGTACCTTCTTTGTTTGTGATTTTCTTTAAAGCTTGTTCTAGCATGATTTCATATAAGGCATGTATGGGATATGCTTTTAGATCACCCAATAAAACGTGTCAATGCTTGTAAACAAATGATGTACTGTATTTAAGCTAGGTGTGGTATGTAGTACCAGATCCGGACCCTGGTCTGAGTAGTTAGAGGTTATCCCAGTTTGCAGTGTTCAAGGAGGCTGGGCCTTTACCAGGAGATGAGAACCAGTCCAGCTGTCCCTCCAGGCCTGGGCTGGGGCAGGGAGCAAGAGATGACCACCTCCCACCTACCCCAACCTCCATCCCCCATCATCCCAGGGGCGTCTGTCAGCCTTGAACACACTCTGCTGTGCTGTAGGCCTGGGGGCTGGATGACTGGGGGGGTCTGGTTTTGGAAGACTAGACACCTTGCTAGGGGGAGAAAGTCTGGGGCTGGGGGGCCGAGAGGCTGGGGCTGGGACTGGGACTGGGACTGGGACTGGGGCTGGGGCTGGGGCTGGGGCAGCGGGGCTGGGGAGTTGGGGGGCTAGGAGGTTGGGGCTGGGGCTGGGAGATGGGGGTCGTGGAGGACATTGAGAGCAAAAGATAAGTACTGTTAATTTACAAACCAATTCTAAATTTTGAATAATATACTCAAAATTAACTCAATCTATGTATTGTCATTATTAGTGTTTAGAGGTCAGTGTTTTAGTTTACCATTAAAATGTAGCCTGGCTGCCAGCTCAACTTAGCCCCGCCCACAACAAAAATGTTGGCCGGAAGTTGGTTTTGGGGAAGCTCGGTTGGGGAAAAACTATGTCCGAACAGGAGCTGTTCGGACCAATGAAATTGTCAGGGCGGGCTTTATACGATGATGGACAGATGATCAACAGTAACGTAATCAACCATGTCACCTAAGAGTGCTGGGGTTAAATTCATTTTCAACAAACAACATATTACGTTGCTCTGATTGGTTGTAGGTATATCCCATTGAGCGAAGAGGCATTTGTTTTATACTCACAGCCCAACGGAGAGTTATCAGACTCATATTCTGACTAGAATTATAAGTATGACAATGTCAGGCTGATTAAAATGAGTAAGTCACCACACAAATGTTTCTATTTAGTAGTAAGTGACGTTGGGCCCTCACGGCCAGACTGTGTAACAGTTTCTCCCCCCAAGCCATCAGACTACTCAACACTCAGGGACTGATCTGATACACACAGACCTGTGCACCCTCCAACGTCCGAGTTTGACCAATTGCACTCAATTCTTGGTCACTCTATACCCGACTGCTACCTCAATATTGTCCTGTCTTCTGTATAATACACTTGCACTTAATATAGAAATGTAGGAATGTGTAAGTCTTAGTTAGAATGTGTTTGTCCTATGTTGCTTTTAGGTAGCACCATGGTCCCGGAGGAACGTTGTCTCGTTGCTGTGCATTGTATTAACTTTATATGGTTGAACGACAAATAAGCTACTACTACTACTAAAAACTAAACATTTTGGATTAATCATTATTTTGTGTAAGGTGATCCAATGACTAGTTCTATTGATTAGTGAATAACATAAGTACACAGGAAATCGTATTTCTTCCACACAAGATAGTATATTTTGGTCGACAGAGGGATGAAGGAAGGGGGGAAAGGGAGGAGGTAAAACAGACATTGCAGGAGAAACAACAAGCCTGAAGACCATGAGAGAAGTGAGAGAAGGAAGAATGACATGGGAAAGACTGAAGTTTAAACCTGCCACACCAATAAACCTGATTGGAGTGTGGTAGATAAGCAGCTGATCCACTAGGCCTGAGCACGGATGTTAATGTGTGGAGCGAGAGAGAGGGGGAGGAAGAAGGGGGTTGAAGAGTGAAATTGCAACACTTTAATTTCTTCTTACACAAGGGGGAGGGGGTAATATGCAGAAAGACAAAAGCAATAAGCAATTACTGAAAAGGTGTCTGCACATTCAGGCAGCAGGATGATTATAGATTCGGAATGACAATTAAACCATGTCCTCGCTGGGGTGATTCAATGGTTTACATGGCACCGATAGAAAGATAAGTTGCGGAGATGGAGTGAAATGTAAAGAATGAGAGGCTGCACTAGAGATGTTTGGGAATATGAAGAAGGTTCAGTCCTCCACACAATTCTCTCTCTCTTCTTGTGTTCCTGTCCAACATAACATCCATCCTAGCTCCCTATGCCACACGTCCCTCCATCTTAGCCCTCCTTTTGTCCTCTCCTCTTCTTCTTCTTTTCTTCTCCTTCTTCTCACTGTCATGGCTCGCGTCATCGCTCTTATCTAGGTGAACAGCTCCACCCCCCTGCCTCTCACTCCATAGGATTACATGGATCAGGGCACTTTTCTGGACACACACACAGTGTACACTGTTCCACGATCCAAATTCAGATGTTTAAAATGGTCTCAGAACTCAGCAGTGTGTACATTGTACATGGGTACAATGATGCAGTTAACACGAGCATGGTGTAGGAGGGGTGTGTGTGAGTGTGTGTGTGTGTGTGTGTGGGGGGGGGGGGGGTACAGTGTAGCCCGGGTGTTATGAGGGGTGGGTGTTGTTTTGGGGGTGAGGGTGTGGAGTGTGTATATGTGTGTGTAAATGTGTGTGTGTGTGTGTGTGTGTGGGGGGGGGGGGGGGGATTAGAAGGTGCGAGACAGCAGATGGGTTTGTCTAAAAAGCCCCCCAGCTCCCAACACCCAACATTGATTTGAGGGGATGGGGGGGGATTTGAGGTGGCAAATTATTGCGATGGCAGAAAAGAAAACTGATGATCTGACACAGACATTGCTGTTCTCATTAACATCTACACACACGCCCAAATGCACCCTTCATGCGACACAGGCTCAATAGAAACCCTAAACACACAATGAAAACCTTATATCTGGTTATACACACTCCAATCACAGGCTAATACCACACAGGGTTAATGAATGCTGTTCATTTCCACTAAAGTACACAATATATGCATCAGTTTGAATTTGGTTGTCTTACTGCTTTACGTGTGTGTTTGTGTATTTGTACTTGCAGGGGGAGAAACAATGACAGCTGAATTTGGACTGGTATGTGATTAGTGTGTGTGTGTGTGTCTGTGTATGTGTGTAGGTGTGTGTGTCTGTTTATGTTGACAGGAGACGAGCAGAGAAGAGTAGAGCCCTGGTGCCTTGACCATATGGGTGGGTATTGTTGTTCTTCTCCTCTCCTCCACAGATGGTGATAATGCACTCTGCTACACTGCACCTCGAAACTGAGAGAGGGAGAGAGAGGGGGGGGGGGGGAACCAGCAGACAGCTAATAACGACGCTTCAGTTAGATCTACCCTTATTATTTTAGCACTGGTGACCAGAAGGGCTCTTTCCTGAGAGAAGCAGGCAATGTGAGTGTGGTAATTAACAGATATGCTAATGAGGACCTCATTCCGAGGACTGAGGAGAAGGAGGGGGTGCGGGTTGGAAAAGAGATGGAGCGAAAAGAGGGATGTAGAGAGGTGAAAGGGTAGATTGGAAAAAGTGAGAAGAGGAAGGGCTTTTGACACACTTTCAGGTCACATCCTTACCGAATGGAGGGGTGCACACACTCGTTGTCCAACAGTAGACACACACACATAAACACACTCACACACACACACTCACTCCTACATTCACACACGCACACACACACTGAATGGGGATTATTTGCTGTATTATTGTTGTCGCAGCCAGGAAGTTAACCACTATTACTCAATTTGTGTGTGCATGAGACCTGCTGTGTGTGGAGCACAGAAAATGAGAGTGAAGGAGAGAGAAAATCATGCGCTTTGTATCAAATCAAAATGTATTTGTATAGCCCTTTTTACACTTAAGCATGTCACAGATGGCTTCACATACGCCCATAGAACTGCCCCTCAACCAACCTAAACCCTCAGGGAAGACAAGGAAAAACTCCCAGAAAAACTCACTACAGGAAAAAAAATTGAAGAAACCTTGGGAGGAGCAATTCAGAGAGGGATCCCCTCCTCCAGAGACGTTTGGTGAAAGAGGGGAGCAGAACACAGGCTTAACATAGTCATACAGCAGGGAAGTGTTAATGGGTTTTGAAACACCAAAATCCATGTTCAACTTGGTAGATGTAGGAAGGGACCGGGAAACTCGCTGTTGCCCGTCATGGAGACTGGTTTCCGGTTGGCGACCAGGTCCAGCTTTGTCATACGCTTCATGCTTGTGAGTGTGTGTGTGCTTCCGTGCATGTGCGGGTGTTTATTTCCTACAGACAGACACACAAATAAAGTCACATACACAAACAAAAGATTTGTAACCTGACAGAACTCATTGGGATACAGAGCGATCTGGAACTCTGTCTCACAGTGCAAGGTGTGGATGAGCTGCAGCTCCACCTGATACCTCCGCCGCTGCTATTTCTAGCCTTGCCTCCCTCCCTCACTCCTTTTCCTCTCCCCTCCATTACCCTCTCCACCCCACCAACTGGGTGTCAGTTTTCAGCACACACCTATGGTAGAACTGTGTCTGGCTGGACAGGGTGGAGGGAGAAACTACGAGGATAGATGGACGTGGAAGCAGTGAGAGAGAAAGAGAGAGAGAGAGAGAGAGAGAGAGAGAGAGAGAGAGAGAGAGAGAGAGAGAGAGAGAGAGAGAGAGAGAGAGAGAGAGAGAGAGAGAGAGAGAGAGAGAGAGAGAGAGAGAGAGAGAGAGAGAGAGAGAGAGAGAGAGAGAGAGAGAGAGAGAGAGAGAGAGAGAGAGAGAGAGAGAGAGAGAGAGAGAGAGAGAGAGAGAGAGAGAGAGAGAGAGAGAGAGAGAGAGAGAGAGAGCACAATAATGACAGGCTGACCAACTGACTGGCCGAGAGACATGATAAGACAAACATGCATCTCTGAAGCAATCAGCAGTAAGTATCAGTAAACACACACACACAGGCACACTGACTGTGGCCTTAGCCTCCAGATGGCCCCTGCCCAACAGGTGCTCTCAGGGAAGGGGGAGGGGTTAAGAGGTCTGACATCTGCTGCCCACAGCCTGACCTACTGACAGACAGCCCTACAGACACACACACACAATCTCTCTCCAGGTCTCTTTCATGGAGCCAAGGCCAGTATGCATTTACAGCTCAGTCTTTGTACATTGATAAGACAGTGTGAATAGACGTGGATGGAAATGAATGTTCTTGTTTTCTTCATGGGGTACAATCAGGGGGCATTGTCTCCCTATGTGTTGGCTCTCACTGATCTATGTGCAGACTGGGCCTGGGCTCACTACTGGACTGGTTAATTACTTATTCAAGTGAGCTATCCAAGAGACACGCTCCAATGATGAAGGCCCAATCACTGAGGGAAGTGAGTTTCTAGCCCCATTACTGTGAATTTGACAACTTATTGGCAATTACTTTCAACATTGATTGGTAACCTAAAATAGTTGGAGGGAGATTGCTTTCTTTCAGTCTGTTGCCTTGAAGCTGTATTCATAGAAAATTGCTTTCTGGTTTCTGAAAGTCCTCTGCCTTCATCACTCTACATTGCATCTCTCCAATCACCACAGACTGGCAGTGTGTTATGGCTGACAATGGAAGTGACAACAGATAGGGTGTGTAAATGATGCTCTGCAGTGTTAAAACTGTCTGGGAGAATAGATTTGTTGTTAGCACACATGGTTACTTGTCAATGCAAAGAGCTCATTCTCACTTTGTAGCATCAGACCAAACCTGCTGTTGTTGATGATTATCATGTGCATTTGTTCTGCGCAGTATCATCCACAATGCCTTGATTTGTGCACGATTACTATCAGTCTGTCTGTCTGTCTCTGTCTGATTGTTTCAGTTTGTCTATTGTCTGTCTACGTCTCTCTCTTTCTCGCTCTTTGCCCCACCGACACACAGTACCCCTGTCTCTACATCCCTGTCTCTGTCTATCTACATGGCTCAACTTAGAAGTCAGTTAGCGAGACAGATGGACAGCTAGACTGTACAGGTAGTCAGCTAGATGGCAACGCTGGTCGTCCTCTGGCACACAATCGGTTAATCCCTCATTACTGGGCTTCAGAGACTTCATGGGGTGGGATGTGGTGGGGGTGGCATTGACAGATGGCATATGGAGTGTGCTCGGTCAGGGCAGAGGAAGACAGGGGTGGTTTTAAATAGACCCTACCCCTGGCTAGCTGACTGGCTGATTGACTGCCTGACTGGATGGTTGGCTGGATGGATGGATGGCAGGCCGGCCGGCTGGGTTTAACTAGACCACTACCTCGAGAATGGGAGGAGCCACGCTGTGACTATTACTACTGCCCCCTGTTGTGTAAACAGACCCATTTAGTCTTACTGACTCACTGTTTTTCTCTCTTTCATGTTCTCAGGACCACACTCTGCAGCCCTCATTGCCCTCTGCCCTAACAGCCCCCATTAAGTATGACTACCCTCTTCAGCTGTAAAAGTTAGAAACTGCAAACTGGTTTTGCTCCCTCCTGTGCTGTTATGGCCCTGCATGTGTTTCTGTGTCCTATTGTGCCAAGCTCAGAACACAAACAAGAGGAAGAAGTCATCATTTTTATACAAGTAACAGAAACATGAATGAAAGAGAGGTCGCGGGGTCAATAAGGTCACAACCTTAACTGTCACTTAGCATGTGCCTCCTGTAAGTGGCCACCACCTTCTGGCATGGTCAGCTTTTAGTCCCCCCCCCCCCTCTCTCTCTCTCTCTCTCTCTCTCTCTCTCTCTCTCTCTCTCACTCTCTCTCTATTCCTCTTCTCCTCCTCTCTCTCAGTCTTTCTCTCTTCCTGCTCTCTCTCTCTCTGATGTCTCTCTCTTCTCTCTCTCTTCTCTTCTTTCTCTCACAATCTCCTCTACTCCTCCTTCATCCTAAATTACAGTAAACAACATCACAGATCCCAAGCCTCCCCACTACCTCCTCCAGCCCTTACATAGCCTCCAAAGACCTTGTAGTTCTGCTTTTGAACTGGCTCCAATAAACAAACAATTACAAGAGAGGAGGACATTTCAGGCTGAGTTGCTTCACAATGGAGGACCGTTTAATTTCTGATTTCACAGCTCCCTGGAACTGATGACAGAGGCCAAGCCAAACAGGCCAACTCTCTCACCCCACACACATACTTTTACACACACAATTATCTTGAAGGCCCTCTAATTGGCCTTCTGTAGTCAAATGTCATGGATCCACTTTCTGTATTGAAATATGAACATAATAGATTATGACCTGCAGAAGACATTGATCCATATATGGCTCTTTACATGCTCCCATCAGCGCATTGTGCATAAAATAATTAAATTTGGGGTAGCCTATGACCGCAGCTACGATTCACACCTAATGGATTTGGGAGTTTCGGTTTTGCCCTAGAGTCAGAAGCCTCTTACTGGCTTGGTCTAACCGCCGAAAAGACAGTTGTTTGAAATACACTGCATATGGATCAATACACACCCTGGAGGAGTGTGTTGGGGGGGGGGGACACACTGATGGAAGAGCAATGGAAAGTAGCAGGGAGTGGACAGATCTGCCTGTCATATCCTTTCTCTCCCCCCCCCCCCCCCCCCGCCCCATTCTGTCTCAGTGCCTGTATTGTTCCAGGTCATTATGGGTACGCTCCTAAAACGTTGTATGCCTCGCCCCACCGTCTCCCCCCGCTGTCTCCGCCAGCCAGGGTCCATTGTTCTGTAACACGCTGCACAACCGACGCAATTACTGCCCCCGCCGCTCAGTGTAGCAACCTGCCTGTTTAGGGCTGGTCTCCATCGCAGCACCTGTCTCACACACAGCCCGGCCCTTTGATGCAGCCGTAACCTAACCTCCTCTCACATTACCCTGGGCTAATAATAGCACATGCACACGCGCCACAGAGGTCAGGTTCCAGGGGAGACTTGAACCCATTACTACAGGGAGAGAGATAAACTGTTTATTAGACTGGCAATAAAATGAGGACTCACATGATTTTTAAAACACAATGGTTGTTTGATAATAAAGGAAGCTGACATATCAGACGTATAAATAAGTGTGAAAAGTATATAAAAGTGAACTGACTGATCTCATTTGAGGTGAGAAAGATGAGCTGTTTTGTTGATCGGTTTAATGGCCAACACGCAAGGCATTTTTCATACCACCTCAGGTATGTTTGCCTAGATTTCCGCAAAGTCTTTGTTCTGGATAGGAGACAGTGATTATCCATAAAATACCTGGTTCATCACGCCATAGAATCCCCACCTCTCTGAGCCAATACGCATACAATCAATACTGTCCATGTCCCGAGTGGAAATAGAAAGAATATTTGGGTGTTTGAAAAATAATTCAGATTGGGGAGGGAGCACAATAATAATGTATACAGTATTGTCTTGGACATATTCAGATTCTGCTGTTAAAACATAAATAACAGTGCATGCATATGGTACATACACAGGCTTTCACCAATACACACGCACACACACAGTACATGCACAGACTGCCATCCACCAACCAATTGCAAGATCCGACCTTAATGTTGTTAATTGGTAGGTAGAAGCCCATGGACATTATTACCAGAAAACCATATGTCCAAAATATTTATAAACATAAAAAACTATATCCTGACTGGATATAGGGACCAAACAAATTATTAAATTATTAAATTATTCCAGTGACATGTTTACCTTCTTGCAGATAAATTGCATGAGCAAGATAGCAAAATCTTTTTATTTTGCCCAGAGCTATGTGTTAGACTAAACCCTGATGCATCTGTGGTTCCAAAATGTTAGTTCCATTTGAGGGTTGCAGAAGTATGGCAGCAGGAGGCTGAAGCTGTCTGAAAGCCTCTGAGTCAATCTGAGGCTGAACTAGGAACCGTGAACTAGGAAGTGGGAAGCTCTGTCACAGGACAGACAGACTGTGAAGGTATAACAGGGTCCAGTCAAAAGCCTGTGTTTGATCAGATTAAATCACAAACATGTGGATGTCCCTCCTCCACAAACACAGCAGGACAGAGAAACATGCACTCACACACACACAAGCACGCACATGGAAGCACACACACACCTGCACACTTACACACACAGTTTAAAAATAGATAACCCTCCTGTTGTGTTCCGATCAAATTTGAACAATTTACAAGTTTTCCCTCAGTAAAAAGTAGTTAATTGAATCTGATTGTCATGAAGTCGAACACACCTATTCCCTAGCATTACGTAAATCAAATCCGTGAGGGCTGTTCGAATGGAGATATCAAGAAGAGGAGTGGTAAAATACAAGTTATGAAAAGAGACCGCGTCCGTGTCTTATTGTCCACACGATCATATACAATTATATCTAAAACGAACTTGCAAAGAGCTCGGTTACACTGCCAAAGTTGAATTAGTAATGTTGTTAGCGATGCCAGCGTAGCATATTTGCTAGCTAGCCTATAACATTTCACTGGGTATAGCAGCTGTTTGATTAACTGAAATTATTATGAAATGTTATGTACTACTAGCCATTTGCCTACTTTTGCAAGTCACTGTATTTCCAAGCCCTGATCATGTAACTGAGACGACACAGTAAATAATGCCTCTTTCAAGTAATAAGCCCCCGTTCTAGTGTTGAGCATTAAATTAGCTGCACTGTATGCAGAGATCTTGCGACAAAGACACTTTTTTGTTCTAAAACTGGACTATTAGCCGCTTCGAAATATAAACCGCACAAGCACAAGAAAACTGTCAAATCGGATTACAAGCCGCGCCTTATTTTCCGAAATTACGGTAAATAGAAATTCAAAACTTTATCAACTAAAGTTGATAAAAAGACCTAACATTAGATTGTGTGTATTATTATGAATTCATGAACAGCTATAATGGGAGAGTCCTTTTGGACCAGGGACACAAAATTTATGAACATTAAACAAATATAACAGGAGGGTTAAGAGAAATGACAGCCATATAGCACACTAACATGTAACAATTTTGAACACGGCCTCCTATTGGGGTAGGAGGCCATAAAGAGGCAAGTAAGAATTCAGCACACTAGCTAGTTAGGACATACAGGTTCTGGCAGGACTTGTCATGCGTCGATACTAAATGCTATAGAAATGGCATGAAGTAGACCGAACAGCTATACAGGGGATGTCAATTCTTTGTTAACAACAAGATAATAGTACATTATGTACTGCACCCTGCTATGGCTGTGTCTGTAAATGGCTGTAAACATTTCTACAGATTAATTTATTGCAAGTTAAATATTTGAAATGAAAAGCAACATCATAATATAGCATGAAATTGTATCATCAGTCTTCACACAAACAATCTCCATGTGATTTAACAGTGTATGTGTATGTACTGATGTGAGTGTGGAAGTGTGTGTTTGTTATTTTAGCGTTGAGGAAGATAGATACTCTTAATCTGTCCACAAACTTCACAAGCTTAAGAACCACAGCTAATTAACCACACGCCAAAACAGGAATACATTTTAATATTGATTTCCACAGCACCCTTGTCTCCCTTGTGTATTCTCTGTGTGTGTGTGTGTGTCCACAATTGTGTGTGTGTGTGTGCTGATGTACATGTGCATGTGCATGTGATGGAGTGTGTGTGTGTGTGTATCAGTGCAGGAGTATGATTATGAATATTTTAAGAGCACATTTAACACGGTAGGGCCGGGCAGACTCGGGAAGGGATTTGCGCCCACTCTTCAGCTAATGACCCTGGGCGCTTCCAGCAAAGCTTCTTCATATTTTAAAGAAAGTCGATAGCACAGCCGCCCAGTCAGCAGCATTAAGATTCATACAGACGCCAGGGGGACTCTGAAAAAATTAATAACACGCGTGCCTAACAATCCTTCCTGCGATTTAGTGAAGGGCTGGAGCCCTCTGCTTGAAATGCATATAACTAATGACTACACAGACAAGATGAATTCTGCACACGCGTTCATCGCCCCAACACACACACACACACTCATGCCTCAACACACAAGCTCACCCATAAACCTCGAAATACACACTTGCTCACCTCACCAACACACCACTCCAAGTCCTCACTCTCTTGCCTTACACACACACACACCGAGTACTCCAAGTATCCACTCAAAGGTCTCCCCATCACTTTACTCCAAGAACACAAGGAGAAAAACAAAATAGTAGAGACTCTAGTGCTTGAGAAGTCATCCCTCTGAACAAAAGCTTGTCTGTATTACATTTTTGAAGAAGTCTCATCTGCAACAATGTGTAGCAGAGCATCGACTGGTGCACTTGCCCCAAGGTCGACCACTTCCAGAATCAATCCAGTCAGTTGTGGGTTTATCAACAACAGGAGGAAAAAATGTTCTTCATGGGCATGAGAGTTATATGACCCCCCCCTGAAAGAGTGTTGGAGGATGTCCTAGCTTAGAGAACTCACAATGATAAATGCTTGTATGCGTGTATTTGTGTGTGTTTGGAGATATTTTTTTAAGAACACTCATGCACACCACACCATATATTAATTTAAGCCCAGGCTTGAGAAGAAATATTTGTCAGCCATAATATATTTGGCTTTATTATCTCCCAAATCACAATTGTATTGACCTGAAACAAATTCCAGTTGAGACACAACACTTCCAATATGTAATGGGAAGACCATAAACAGAGTGGACATCTTTAAGCCCAGGCAGGCAGTGCCCTCTCTTGTACAGGCAGTGCCCCTCCCCTCACCACCCTCCACCTTCCTCTGCCCTGCAGCCCAGAGCTGCAGTGGTGCTGGTAAAGACTCCATTTTCTGGTCCCTGGGAGACTAGACAACATATGGTCCTGTCTCCCTGTGAACAACACACACACACACACACACACACACAGCACCTAGGCTGCATGACAGTCTCACATAGGGAGGTTGTGTGGGGGAAGGAGGGGGAAGAGACTAAAATACTGATGCCGTGAACAGGGTGGGGGGGGGGGGAGAAAGGGGATGGAGGCTTTTTTGAAAAATCAAAACAATACCAAATGTAGTCAGGATGCTCTGCCTTTCCATGTTAACTGCCAAGGCATGGTTTATTACAAACACATGCTATGCTTTAGCAGACATAACAAACATGATCACTTCACTGGAACTGAAGGGGAAGGAATTTGGACGTTTCATCCAAATTGAATCAGAAACATGTCATGTAAGTGGAAGTAAGGCTTAGATTAAAGAATCCCGGCTGACATCTGGTTGTTATATCAGCAACATGCTTTAAGAAATTGAAGACCACAACAATTCCAGACCCATACAGAACAAAAGCATATATCTTCAATGACGGTTAGGCTAATCCTTGTCCGCTCTAAGAGTCACTCAGAGTTGAGTAGTACAGAAAGGACTCTGCCTTTTGTTCCCTGTAGCTTGTCTACTGAGTTTCAACTGAAGAACCTCCTGCCTGTCTGGCACAATAGTCTCAATGTCTATCTCTTTGAAGGTGAGTTGGAAGGGAATCTATGGGAAATCAATAAGTCATTATAGGAATTAGGTATGTTATAATGAGTGGAAGAAGCCAATCAACGCCTCTAGCTTGATCACAAGGCAGCTATAGCAGTGCAACAACCATAAATGACAAGTCAATGCATCTTTGGATGTTGTGAGGTATTGTAGTGGGGAATAAATGGAAGGAGTTACCATTATGTTACATTTTACATTACTATGTACTGTATAAAAAAGGTCAAAGATATATAGATATAAGATATAAAATATAAATACATAACATTCCAGGTGGCCCATATATCCAGTATAACTTTGTCTTCAGTCCCTGAAATTCACTACAAGTTTCCAGACATACCATATGTGGTGCGACTACCCTATAATGGTTAAGCAGCTTGAGTGCCAACCCAAACAGGGGCATGGAGCCCCTAAATCCCCCAGAAGCAGCCCTCCCTCCCAGGCCATGAGAGGCTCACAGAAGCAGCTCATCACTCGCCTGGTGGCCCATATGTCCTCACACACCACTCTCCCCTGTGGGACCTTGCTCTGTGCAGCGATACTGCCTCGTCTGCATGCTTGTCTGCCAACATGGGGAACCCGGGAAGCCCCCAGTGCCGCTTCTGCTGCTGCCCAGGCTGGTGCTTCGCTCAGCTGTGTGGCACCGACAGTCCTGCCAACTCTCAGGGTTGGTGGTTGATTGGCCAACGCAATGCTGAGGGGATATTAAGGAGTCACAGGTCATACTGGCATGATGGCAGTGATATAATAGGACTGCAATAGACTTCAAATACACACACATAAATTGTCAGATATTTAAAGATAAATGCATACAAACAAAGACACATAGGTGCTTATGAACCTACGCCCCAGCACACACCAAATTCATTCAGACCATGTGATAACCGAATTTTAGGACTGAGGGAGGGAGGGAGGGGTTGGAGGAGGGGGATGTAGAAGTAAAGTGGATGAGAAAGGAGCAGAAGGGATCAGAGTCGAAAGTACAGGAGAAGGAGGTGAAGGAGCAGGGGGGAATGGGGAGAAATGGAGGAGGGGGTAAGAAGAAGGATTTCCTTTGAGTGTGATAGTGAAACAGAATGGGTGGGCTTTGATGATGACATATGCTGTGTGAGGCAGGCTTAGACAGGAAGCAGGGTCCAGTGTCACAGTCTCATATCTGGTGTGTGTGTTTCCTTCGTCCCGCGTGGCCATGATCGCTTATCCCCCAACACAGCACATATGTTTGGGAAGCGGAACAGTTGGACATGGCTGAGGGCTAAACTGGGTCAGACCCACACAGATGGAGCCAAAGTCCCACTGGGTCAACACTGTCACATGTGTACAATCCGCTCAGTCTTGACAGAAATGATCTGTTTTGCCTTCAAAGTCTCGTTGCACCATTGCCGGTACTGTTGTACAGGCTGACACACACACTGAGACACACACCAAATAAATAAAACAAAACAAAAGGTTTGAATGTTGAATTAAAGTCACGTAGCATAGCTTGCTAAGGGCAAACCCCAGGCTCCAAAAGTGGATGTCTGCTTCACTTACATAGAAAAGCGGTGGTGATTAAAAAAAAAGTGATGAGTTTCTGTCAGTCAGCCCCCTGGTACAAGGCTTCTACTGGTGCTTAAACCTGAGTAGTTTTGTTCAATATGAGAGACACTCGAGGTCTGCTTTCATGGTTCTGTTAATATGCCAGTCTTTGTCAGAAATGAGGCTGTATATACTTTACAACTGGAAACAATTTTTAATCACTTCAGGAGAAGTGCTGACGAGAAGGAGATCCATGGTGTCTCAGCTTGGGAAATTGGCCCAGAAAGGTGCCATGTGGGGCCTTTCATAGAAGACATTTTAATTAACGGAGCAGCATAACCAAACATGTTTTTGGGCAGATGGGGAGCATTACGCATCATCGGGGTTCAGGGCAGGTCCATGAAAGTAAACAGAGCAGACGTGTCAAGCCACAGAGTGAATCAGGGCACTCAGATTTGAGCTGGGCACACCAACATTTCAACAGGATTACCTTCATAAAAAGGGAGATTTCAGGACAAGATGAGTTTTTGTAATGGGCATGACAGGAGTTTAACGTTACCCCCCATTAGATGTGCTTTGGCTTATTTGTTTATTATATTCCATCTTCATTCAGGATTCCAGACATTTCAGAATCAATCCATCCATCCATCCGTCCATGCATCCATCCATCTATCCATCCATTCATCTATCCATCCATCCATCTATCCATCCATTCATCTATCCATCCATCCATCTATCCATCCATTCATCTATCCATCCATCCATCCATCCATCCATCCATGAGTCCATCCATCTGTTTATCCACTATTTTATTCCAGTTAGAAAGTCCTCTCGCTAGTCCAGTCTCTCACCTAGATAAACCATTTCTTCCGTGGATAAACTATCTCCACAGGCAGCCTTTCCAGTCGCTGTGCATCTGTGTGCAGGCCCGCCAGCCGTGTTAGTTAGTATACGGGTGGCGAGATTGTGTAGTGAGGCGGTCGCATGTTTACAGTGCTGCCGCATCTCTTGGACAGGAGTCAAGTTTGCAGCTGCAGCTCTGAAATTATTCATAGCCCCCTTCTTGCCCACAAGGAGCCACAGGTAGTTGATGAAGTGGCAGTGCCAAGCGTCCCAACTGGTGAAGATGAAACGCAGCTGCTGAGAGTCAGCGCGGCCAGATGCCGCTGCTGACGTACCATGTGTTCCAAGCAGGGCAAGAGTGAGGAAAAGGGGGAGGAATGGGGGAGGAGGAGGGGGAGAGAGAAGACATTCTCACACTGGTGCCAACCTGACACATGTTCTGGCACTCCCCGTGGTTTCAGCTCCCAACTCCCAGCTCGCCCTCCACACTCCTCTCAGATATGATGGGAAGCTTTGCCTCTCTCTCTCTCTGTCTCTCTCTGTCTCTCTCTGTCTCTCTCTCTCTCTCTCTCTCTCTCTCTCTCTCTCTCTCTGTCTCTCTCTCTTTCTCTCTCTCTCTCGCTCTCCCTCTTTCTCTCTCTCTCTCTCTCTCTCTCTCTCTCTCTCTCTCTCTCTCTCTCTCTCTCTCTCTCTCTCTCTCTCTCTCTCTCTCTCTCTCTCTCTCTCTCTCTCTCTCTCTCCCTCCCTTCCTTGTGCACCCGTCAATGTTACTCTCCCACCCCTTTCTCTCAATCTCTCTCTCGTTGCCTCTTTCCGTCCCTACTTCCATCCGTTGTCTTGTGTAGTGATCCTGTGCCAGCCAAGATAGGTGTTGGCGCCCGCTGGCGGCCATCTTGCCTGTCTGCCCACTTCATTCCTGATAGTTCCGCTGAGGAGTTTGAATAAGTCTGTTTGGCTGGAAGGCGGGCAGGCAGACATGGAGCTGAATGCCAAGCTTGTGCCCGCTAGGTCGCCATGCCCACTTGCCGTCCTCAACTCTTTACTGTCCACCCCTGCATGTGTCGCTCTCCAGCTCAGTTCCGTACCACTGAAAGACTGAAACCGCACAGCTGCCATATGCGCATCCGCACCATAGTGACCCAAAAACAAACCCCTTAATCCAATTAAAACGGGACATTTGAGACTCAAATCCACACATTCCAGGCACAATTTGTATCCACATTAGCTGATTTAAGTCGCAGTGCACCAAAGCCATCTGTATTGTTGAATTCTGAGCCAGTATCCTGGTTAGGAGCATCCTCTGTGGAGATTCTATGCAGTAACTGCTAGCTCTCATAGCATCTTCTCCACTGGTGTACTCCCTGCGAATGGAACGCGCTCTCTCTGACGATACTACTCCTGCAAAAGGAGGGGAGTTTCTGAGACAAAGCCTCTAGTTCGTTAGGAACATGCCATCCTTGTTTGAAATGGAGGGGTTTGGGGAAGAGAAAACTTTTTGAATAAGTGCCACGTCTGAACCGTTCTTATCTGAGGCCCGCGACTGCCAGCTGCTGGCTGAATGTGCCTGCTTATTCTGTGAGACGATGCCAAGCGTTAGTTGGCACGGTCTTGCTGGAGATCTGGCAAGAGGGATCTGATGCCAAAACAACTCTGTGGTGGGTGCATACCCCACACAGTCTAGTGTCTTCCCTTCTGTGCCTTGTGGGTGAAATCTCAGCTTTAACTGACACATTTACACAAAGGGTCTTGTGTGACTCCCAACAACAGATGCCACCTGGTTGAGCGGGAAGGGGATGAGCATGCCCTTAACCTTGTATGGACATACTGATATTGAACCTTACCATAACAGTTCACCTTTTAGTGAACTGAAGTTGGACCCTTTAGAAAATGTTTGCTATGCTTGATAATGTATTCTGTCTTCATTCTGAGTTCAACTATAAGAAACATACTTTGCATTTAAGCTATGTTGAAGTCTGTGGTAAGTGAGTCAGTAAAAATGAAAATAAGTGAGTTAGTGAAAATACATCCGTTATACCCCCAAACTTCTAACCAAAATGGTTGCAATTTTGTGGTGCTTTGTTATCTCTCTCAATAGTGTGGAACGATACATTAACAGATTGTTTCCCTCCGGAAGAAAACTATCGACACGCCGTGCGTCGAGTCAAATGACCGGTGTTTGGGTAAGATTCATTTTTGCAACAGGACGTGTAGCTTTAGTTGGGTTTTTAAAACAAAATACTACTCGTTAGGAACAGTAAAACACACACACAAAAAAACGATACATTTGCGGGATTATTTGCATGCTCTGTCATCCTCCCTCCCCTCTTTCCTAAGCTATGTCAGCTAGCTTGCTACTAGCTACCAACTAATTATTCGCTGGCTATTTACATATCCAGCTTGTACTGTTTTCTTTATTTTGTTTTAAGCTTAACAGTACAATATTGAATACAATTTAAATGCTTTATCACTGATCATATCCATGCCTACAGTACTCATTGTGACTGCATGTATTGTCTACATTGTCTGAGAAGTAAAATGATCTTTGCCCTTAGTCCCAATGTCAAAGAATCTCATTGCCAACAACAGTGGATTTCCATTCAAGTCGATGTTATCGTATATAATGAAAATACATTAATGGCTTACCAGAAGACTAACTGGACCAGGGGTAGAAATTGTAATGAGTAAAGGGAGTTGGTTTAAAGGTACTGAAGTTGGTATACAACTGGCAGAACTTGTATAAATAGTATTTCAACTGCCTATGAGCACTGCATTCGAGCTTGAGTACCAAATGGTTCCACGTGATGTCACATCACGACTGTGTAATTAGCAGTTTTTAACATGCAACAATATATATTTTGTTTTGTGAGCTTAGAATAATCAATCATTTTTTATTCATATTCAAAAAGGTTGCTACAGCTGATCTGAACCAGGGCGGAGTGTGTATTGGGAGAGCAGAGTAGAGAGCCTGTCTGTTACCATGATTCTGTCAGGACGAGCAGCATCAGTAGCAACAGCAGCTCACCTATCTGCCTCCACTCAAGTCCTGACTGGCCCCCTCTGGCTCTCTGCTGTGGTTGGATGCTCACACTGTGTGGTGACCAGGTGGATTTGGGGAAATGTAGTTCTACCTCAGAAGAGAGCCTACAGCTCCTCTGGTGTCTACAGGACAGCTGTAGCTACAGGAGGGAGCAGTAAGCCAGTGTTCACCCGTGCCCCTGCCTATGGAGATAAACTAGCCATAGTGGACAGCAGCGGTAGTCACAGCTACAAACAGCTGTACGACAGCAGTACCAGCCTGGCCAGGAAAATCACCTCTGCCCTGGGCTGCCTGTCAGGTGACCTGGAAGGGAAACGCGTCTCCTTCCTGTGTGCCAACGATGCTTCCTACACAGTCGCCCAGTGGGCTGTATGGATGTGTGGCGGGACGGCCGTGCCACTCTACCGGAAGCATCCGCCATCGGAGCTGGAGTACATTGTTTCAGATTCCCAGACGTCCCTGCTGGTGGCGGGGGACCCATATGGGGATACCCTGAAGCTGCTGGCACAGGGGATGGGGCTGCCATGTCTGCTGCTGCCCCCCTCCTCCAACCTGGACACCCTGGAGGAAGCGGATCTGGTTGAGGCTGGCGCGGGCGTCAGGGACTGGGCACAGCGGCCTGCCATGATTATCTACACCAGTGGGACCACGGGAAGGCCTAAGGGAGTGCTTCACACACACAACAGCATCTTGGCCATGGTAAATATGGAGTCTATGAGTTTTTGAGTGATTAGTATGGTTTTGTAATAAGCACGCCTACTGGATGTGCATGTTGCTCATTGTATTTGGGAACTGTTTCCTACCAATCTTCCTGAAGGGAAACAGGAAACAGTTGTATTGAAAGTCGCATGATGAATTTGATATCCCAGGAAATGTAGTCTAGACACCGAGCCTAGTGTGGCTTGATGGTCGTACACTAACCCCTGCCCTGTAGCCCTCTCTTTCTCTTTCTCTTACTCTCTGTCTCTCTCTCTCTCATCTGTCTGTGTGGACATTAGTATGTGCGTATGTTGTTATTTCGAGTGGGGGGTCTGTATCATTCCTGCCATAGACATTGCCTTGTCACTCTATTTTTGTTCCACTCGAGTTGTCTGAGTAATCAGCCAAATGACACACCAAGGCCACCTTCTCTTCAGGTCAGTCTCAGTGAAGCTCCCCTCAGACTGACCTGCATGTCCAGTAGAGTGGAAAATTAAAGCTCCCTCAATCAAACAGGAGCTTCATTTGTCTGTAACAAGCCTAGAGAGAGAGAGAGGGGGGGGGGGACGAGAAGCAGGGAGATGGGAAAGAAAGAAGAGAAATTCACTCCCGTATTGGTGCTGCACTGTCCATTTGTGTTCTCGGTTTGACCACGGTCATGTAGGCCTTTTCTGTACCACGTTGACCTGGATTCAGAAACAATCTTCACATCATCACTATCTCTCCCCCTCTCCCTCTCTCTCTCCATCTTCCCCCTCTCCTCCCACCAGGTAAAGGGTCTCGTGTCAGAGTGGGCGTGGTCCAGGGAGGACGTCATCCTGCACACCCTGCCCCTGCACCACGTGCACGGGATCGTCAACAAGCTGCTGTGTCCTCTCTGGGTGGGCGCCACCTGTGTCATGCTGCCTGACTTCCATCCCCAGAAGGTGGGGTGCAGGGGTTACAGCTCTGCTGGCCGCATGGCTTCGCATGCTGGGTGTCTGCAGGCTTTGCAGCCTCTACAGCCTCTGTTTGTCACTCTGTCTGCCTGTGTAACTAGTCTGCCTGCCTGTTTGACAGTCTGTGTGTGTCGGTCAGCCTGTCTGCTTGCCCTGTTCACTCTGAAAATTGACTGGCTAAGAAAAGAGGATGTTTTTTTGTGTGTACATGTGCACGCGCCTGCCTCAGTTCAACCTTTATCGGCTAGTTGTCAGCTGTCAGCGCTAATTGTGTCAGTGTAGAGGTGTTGCCTGTACCTCGGGGGAGGGGGGGGGGGGCTGATCACATTTTGAACCCTCACACACACACACACACACACTCAGCGTTAGTCTGAAGGAAGACGGAGGGAGGTATGGGAGGGAGAGGGTGGTCGGGTGGGGGGGTTTATAAGAGACAATTTGACTTTGACACCTCTTGCTTCACCCCCCTGCCCTCTCCTCCTTGCTTTCCAGAAGTCTCTCCATGTCCGTGTCACTTATTTCTCCCTTGCTCTTTATCTCCATCTCCCTCCCTTTCGGTCTTTCTTTCTCTCTGTATCCCCTCCCTCTTTCCATCTCTCACCCCCCTTCCCCTCTCTTTCGCACTGTTGACCCCCACCCCCCTCTCTCTCTCTCTCTTTCCGTACCCCTCCAACCCCCAGACTGTCAGCCTAAGTGTTTGGGGCTGGGTGATGGATTGCCCTGTGTGGCTTTGTATCTGACCAATGCCAACTCACGGCAAGGGCTTAAGGACCAGATCAATCGATGAGCTGACATTGAAGAATGATACTGCTTGTACAGCAGGGGTTATGGGCAGTGTGCATGGATGTGTGCACGCAGCAGTGTGTTTGTGTGTGTGTGTGTGTGTGTGTGTGTATACGGCGGGTGATGTCAGGGGTGTTTTAAGGTCTAGGAGATCCTAATGGGAGCCGTGGTGTTGATTGACAGCTGGGGGGCTGGAGAGGACAGGAATGGGGAAGCTGTAAACACTATCTCTCGGACTGGCTTCAGAGCTGACCTCCACACCTGCTCTCATCCAGCAGCGAGGATGAGGCGCTCGTCATCTCGTTCTCTGGTAGTCCAGTAAGAACCAAATCAAGAACACTCATCTTCTCCCATCGCTCCAGGGAGGGTGGACTGGGAGACTGAGAACAGGGTCATAGTGAATGGAAAGCCCCAGTTGGGGATCGTTACAAAGGATTTCTGTTAGCATGAATGCAAATGATGTGTGTGTGTGTGTGTGTGTGTATATGGGTGTGGGCAGACAGTGTATGGTGTGTGTGGCTGTTTTGGATGCAGGCCCTGTGTCCACCTCTGCTCCCCAGGTGGAGGGCAGCTCTTTGACGGACATAGATTGCATTCCTCCCCCCCTGGCCCCCTGCCCCTCCCTCTTGACCCCTCTCCAGTGAAGGCTGTGTGGAGCCGCTCTACTGAGTTTTGACAGAAAAACCCCGGCACTGAGAGGTCTGAAGAGACACACTAAACAATATTCTCCTCTCAACCCCCTACACTGTGTGTGTTTGTGTATGTGTGTTTGCGTGTGTCTGTTCCATAAGTTTGTTTATTCTAGAAAGGGTGAATTTGTATGCGCAGCCCTTCAAGTTAATTAAAGTATTCTAATCGGTTTCCCCCTATCTATACAGGCCTTCCAGATACGCCCATGTTTGAAGCCTGATGAAGATATGGTCAGGGGAGAGGAGGTGTTGGGGTACGGTGATAAGAGGGGAGGGGAGTTGGGACAGAGTAGGAAAGGCGAGGGGAAAGATGAGAGGAGAAGAGGTTGAAGAGGGATGGGAGGGTAGAAAGGAGAGGATGGGAGAAAGGAGGGGAGGAGAGAGGAAGGGAGGGAAGGAGAGGGGAGGGTAGAAAGAAGGGGAGAATAGAAAGGAGAGGAAAGGAGAAAAGAGGCAGCAGTGACAGAGTTAAACAGCAGAAGTGTAGGAGGAAGGAACTAAGAGGAGGATGATTAAAGGGGAGACAGAGAGGAGGTGAAGTTGAAGAATTGGCGGTAGATGAGGACAGAGACTGTGTAGGGGTGATGGATGGAGGGAGAGGGAAGGGAAAGGGAGAGAAATAGGTAAAGAGAGGAAGAGAGAGACAGAGGGAGACTGATAAGAGCAGACCCAGTCAAGCAGGAAATTATGAAATGGAGAGAGTGAGGGAGGCAGGGAGAGACAGAAAGAAAGAATGAGAGAGGAGGAAGGGGAGGGGGAGGTATTTGCCTCCCGGGAGAAGGAGGGAGAGAGGGGAGGAGGAGGAGGGAGGTAGTCAAGGAGAATCTGCCGTTCACCTTCAATTAATTCACGCTGTTCTCCCGCAGTGTGCACGAATGCAACCAGGCATGCAGCTACTTGTGTGTCTGTCTGTGTGTCTGTCTGTCTGTCTGTCAGTGTGTGTCTCTGTCAGTGTATATGTGTGTGTGTTGTCAGTATGTGTCTGTGTGTGGGTGTGTGTCTCTGTCAGTGTATATGTGTGTGTGTTGTCAGTATGTGTCTGTGTGTGGGTGTGTGTCTCTCTGACTGCGTATAGGTGCACAGGGGACACCTTTGTTTTCTCTGTTTATGTATGCGTGGGTTTGTTTGTATTATAGTAGCTTTGTCCTTCCATGAATATACACCATGTCTCAGACTTTTGTGTTCGTTTATTTGTTTTTGTCTCTGTGTCAAGTCTTTATGGGTTTGTGTGTATGTGTGTGAGAGAGAGAAAGAAAGAAATAGAGTGACAGACAGGAGCAAGGGTCCTGTCAGTAACTCAGTCAATTGGGGCCAGGACAGCTCAGTTTTGACTGACCTCAACATCATCATCTTTCTGTAATTCTTCCTTCTGACGGTCCAGTACCGGGCTTTGTGGGCAACAGACTGACATTTACACGCATGCGCACACACACTTCATAGAACAACAGCTCTCTGGACCTGATGGAGTCATCCATCTTGTTAGCATACAGCCGTGGTAATATGGGGTGGTATTAGGTTGTTTTGTAATATAACGGGGTGGTATTATGTTGTGTTGTAGTATAATGAGGTGCTATTATGTTGTTTTGTAGTATTTTGGGTGTTATATATCAACTTAAATGTACAGTATCTACCATTCAAGGCTGTCTCACCTCACCACCTCTACATTTCCCCTCCGTTTCCCCTGGCCTGCCCCTGGTCAGGTATGGGACCTTCTCCTCAGTAGTAGGCCTCCCGTGGTCAACGTCTTCATGGCCGTGCCCACCATCTACTCCAAGCTCATCCAACACTACGAGCAGAACTTCACCAGGCCCCACGTCCAGGACTTCATCAGGGCGGTCTGCAAAGAGAGGATCAGGTTCGCTCTGCTGTTCCTTATTTCAGGGACGGGGGGAACGAGCGTTCCTCACGTGTTCGGTCCCCCCTCGGTTGTCACCCATCAGAGAGCCGTGGATTAGAGGGAGACAGACTGATAGACCAGTGTTTGTGTTTCGAATTGCAAGTGAGCGAGAGCCGGAGCGGAGAGCAAATTGCACGACACGGAGGAGGAGAAACAAGGCCCAGACTGTAGAGGGCAGGGCTGATTAACCCCTTAAGGAAGACCCTGTTACTGCTGCCTTAATTGTCCTGTCATGCTCAGAGACGATGCCCAGACGAAGCCCCATCCTCTCCTGAGTGTAACACCAGCTCCTCTGGCCCGTTCCCAGGCTGATGGTATCGGGCTCGGCTGCCCTCCCCCTGCCCACCCTACAGCGCTGGGAGCAGATCACCGGACACACACTCCTGGAGCGCTACGGTATGACCGAGGTGGGCATGGCTCTCTCCAACCCCCTCAACGGACCCCGCATCCCAGGTATGCGCACGCACAAACACACGCACAAACACACGCACAAACAAACACACACACACACATGCAAGATGGCGTGGGTTCAGTACTGTCACACATAGATCCAACAACCTTGGTTTGTTACCTCCCTGCCTGCCTGGGGCCTGCTTTGATATCAGCGTCGTACAAGCCTGTCAGTGTTGTCGGTTGTTGTTATTTTAGGATGTATAGGTGACGTGGGGGTTTAGCCACGGTGCTGCCATGGAACTCTGTTCTTCTCTCTTTGCTTTTCTTGTCATCTGGGTCGTTAGAGACCTGGGTCTTCAAACCAGTGTCATGACAAGCCTGTGAGGCTAATTCACCTGTCAAAAGAGCCTGGTAGGTGGTAACCCACTCTCCATATTAGACAGGGAGAGTCTGAAATAGAGCATGGGTTTGAAATGGAGCCAGGAGAGAGTTGGGGGGGGGTAGGTGAAACCCTCGGAGGTGATTATGTGGAGCAGCTCACAGTGGTTGAGGAGGTATTGATATTACTGCAGCAGTGCTGTGAGATCGAGGCTGTCTCGTCGAAAGTAGGTTAAAACCAATCAATACGACAGACACAAACAGCTCTGAGTACTGTACTGTTCCTCCTTCTCATCTCTCTCCTCCTTTCCCTCCTTCCCATCTCTCTGCTCCTCACGGCTTTTCCTCTCTCTTGATCTGTCTCTTGTCTTCCTCTCATTATATATATCTTATTTTCTTTCCCAGATATCTTTTATGCTCCATCTCATTGTTTGGTTTTTCCTTTCATCCTTATTCCCACTTTGGTTTTCCAGTCTGACTTCAGTCTTGGCAGGAGACACATGTCCCCCCGATCTCTCTCTCTCACTGTGTCTCTCTCTCTGTCTCTTTTACTCTCTCACTCACTCACTCACTCTCTCACTCACTCTCTCACTCACTCTCTCACTCACTCTCTCATTCACTCTCACTATCTGTTTCACTCACGCACTCTTTCTCCTGTAACCCTGTCAGGCGATAACACTTCATCCTTTCCTTTCCTCTGTCACTCTGCCCCCCCCCCACCCCCCCAGCCCCCCCAGCCTATGTCAAAGCGTCCGTCTGGCTCCAGGGGGCGGTGTCAGCTCCCCAGGGCCAATCGGTGGAGAGCACAGCGTGATGCCTGATGAATTATGCATAAGGAGTGGAGGCCTGGAGCTGCATGGAACAGTAGAGCCCCCCCCCCCCCCCCCCCCCTCACGCACACGCCGCCGTGCCCCCCTTCCTCCAGTGTGGTTACTGCAGCAGGCTATAATGAGGGGGTTCAGATGGGCATGCTGATGGAGCCATGTTAATGGGCTTCTGTGCAGTCAGGGGAGCCATTGTGTTTCTGACGGGGTTGTCGCCACAGGGCCCCTGGCATTCCCCTACACACACACGACACACACACACACAGAAACAGGAGGCTATGCGCGCGCACACACGCAGGCACTCTCAACTTACACCACGGTCCCGTAGTACAAACGCACGCTGTCATATCCCAGCAGGACACATCTCTGTCTCGTGAACCTCTTAGTCCTCGACTGTAGAAGCTCCAGCCTTGTCCAATGAAGGCAGTGGCATCACAAGCCACTGTATTCCAAACACCCCCTCAACTCCTCTTTAGAATTCATCTCCAGTCTCAATGCTGTCTGTCCCCTGTGAAACAGCTCTCCATCTCAGTCCTCTGTCAGGTACAGTGACTGGAATGTTCTGTGCCTCCAAAATCTGTGAAGCCCTTGACAGGGTGAGGGGAGAGGGAGAGGGAGAGAGCGAACGAGAGATTGCCTGTGCTCGAGTCTAAATGGATTTGGATGAGTGTGTGATGGAGAGGAGAGTGTTTTGATCTGCCCTCGGTTGGCAGCTTGTTGGTTGTGAAGGGGGCAGAGAGACGATTACCCTGCCATCTCTGCGTCGCCCTCTCAGAGGGAAAACACCAGCAGCCCTCACACAAAAGGGACACACACACACAGCACACGCCCATGATGCACACACCAAACCAAGACAACTTCCTCAGGACATTGTAAGAGACATTGTGAGATTGTGACAGAATGGGACACTGTACATGCATGTGTGTGTGCTTGCATGTACAGGTGCAGTCGGTGTCCCTCTTCCAGGAGTGGAGGTGTGCATTGTCATGACGAACGCTACCAGCACCACCATCGCTGAGGGCAACAGCGCAGGAACCAGGGTGACCAGGGCTAGCCCCGGCTGATAGATCAATGGACTGGCAAGTGATTGTGAATGCTGTCATTGTGTCCATTTGCTAATATTGTGTGTATGTGTGTGTGTGTGAGCGCAGGTACGCCCTGGTCTGGAGGGGAAGGAGGGGGAGTTGAGGGTGAGGGGAGCTTCGGTCTTTCAGAAGTACTGGAACAAACCCCAGGAGACCAAGGAAAGCTTCACTACTGACGGCTGGTTCAAGACAGGTAGCATACCCTCTCCTCATAAGCTGCTTACCTAGGGAACACTAACATAAACTCTCCCATAGGCTGCTTCCTAGGGATGCTCTAACATACCCAAGTTCTCCTAGTCTAAATGTAGATACAGAATGGTGTCATAAAAGGGCACACATTAAATATAATGTCACAAATGATTCTGTCATGTTCTCTGTTGTATATTTGGAGTCTTACGAAAAAGGCCCTGTGCTGTTTAAACATTTAAGAAACAAGTCTCCCTGCAGTCCTGGGATAGGATAAATGGAGTGTGCAAGGTGTGTGTTTGTTTGTGTGTGTGTGTGTGTGTGTGTGAGAGTGTGTGTTTGTGAGAGAGAGAGAGTGAGAGAGTGAGAGAGAGAGAGGGAGAGAGAGAGAGAGAGAGAGAGAGAGAGAGAGAGAGAGAGAGAGAGAGAGAGAGAGAGAGGGAGAGAGAGATGAGACTAAGAGGTTTTGATAAATGCGGTGCTCGTGTGTTTTTGGTGCTGCAAGGCATTTTTCCTTTCTAAGTGGTTGTGACTCCTCTGGGTCGAGGGAGAAGAGAGGGAGAGTAGAAGAGCAGAGAGGGAGAGAAGGGAGAGGAGAGGAGCTGTCATAAGGAGAGAAGATTTCTCCGGGGCCAAGTGTGTAGCCCCCCCCAGGAGCCTCATTGTACCACAGGACACCACAGGGAGAGGGAGAGGGAGGGAGAGGGGAAGGGTGGAGGGGTGGAGTCGAGGGAAGACGAGAGGCTCGAAGGGAGAGCGCCGGAGAGGGGGAGAGCGAGAAAGCCAGTAGGGGAGAAGAACGATGGAAGCTTGGAGGTAGAGATGGGGACAGAGGGAGTCATGAACAGCACGGGCAGGGTGAGCTTGTGGGGGATCTGGGAGAGTTGGGGGAGAGGGAGACGGAGGGATGGGGAGAAGCAGGGAGAGGCAGTGGGAGCCCAGCAGGGTGGAGAGGGGATTAATTGGCTTTAAGGGCTGGCAGGACAGAGTTCCAGAGAGCGCCACGCTGCTGTCACACTCCATTACTGCCAGCGGCCACATAATGAGAGCCAGCGGAATCAGCTCCCTACAGACCAGTCCCCCAGCTACAGCCAGTCACCTTTCTTGACAAACACGCACACACACACTCTCGTCCACACACACCACACACTTAACAACTGTTCCCAGTCCAGCACAGCTTTTTGTGGTTGTGTGTGTGAAGCAGTGCCCGTTGGTGTGAATATAGGTGTGTGTGGTGCGTGTGTGTGTGCGTGCCTACAGGTGTGCTGGTGCAAGGTGTTGGAGTCAGTGAGACTACCACTCTGACTTTACCCTCCCTGTCACTTCTGAGTTCCCCCCCTCACACCCTAGCACCTGCTCCCCTCCACACAACCCCTCTCCTCCTTCCCTCTCCCTCACTCCTCTCTGGGCGTCCTCTCTTTCTAACACCCCCCCCCCTCTCTCTCTCTCTCTCTCTCTCTCTCTCTCTGTATTCTCTGGTTCTAACACCTTTCCCCCTCTTTCTTCACCATCACCTGAGTTCCTGTCTCTCACCGTGTCGAGTCCCGGCCCCCCCTTTCCTACTCTCTGATTTAACCCTGAATGAAAGAAAGACAGAAGGAAAGAAAGAGAAACGTGAGGTACTTAAGGGGTCAAACAACCACTGAGTGAGCGTTTGGGTGTGTATGTCTCCAGCTAGCCTGCTGCTGGTTAAACAGTGGCAGACAGGCTGTGCAGTGCTTCCATCCTCTGCTTGGATAAGCTCACCCTCCCTCCACCCATCTCCCCACACTTTTACTCCTATTGATCTGCCCACTGTGCGTGTCGTCAATTGTGTGTACATGTGCGTGTCTGTGAGCCACACTGCTCTGTCTTCCCTTCTCTCATCCATTGCCCAAGCCTCCAGCTCAGCGCATAGTTACTGTGGGCATAGTTACAAAAGGACATAGTCAAAGGGGTCATAGTCACAGTGGTCATAGTTACAATAGGTCATAGTTACAGTTGTCATAGTTACAGTAGCTCATCCAGCCACACATCTTCCTAGAGCTATTGAGCCATCTAGACGATGGCCTGGGTACACCAGTTGTGACAGTCAGGTACTGTGTGAGTGTGTGTGTGTGTGCGCCCGCGTGTGTAAGGTTGGTGGGGACCATGAGGAGAACAGCAGCATGCAAACTGTAGTCAAGTAGCTTGTGTTTCAGCATGCCCGATCGGGGAGAGGTTATCAATCGTGGAAGCTCGCTCGTTATCTGGCGAGGAGAAGCATCCACAGGCAGCACCATCAGTAACATTACCATAAAGCTATTCTACCCCCTTTAATTGCATTGTATTAAACAAATTAGATCACTCATCCGAGTGTGGAACGTCTTTCTGGTAGGATATTAATTACTAAAAAAGGAGCAATGACAAAAGTTAAGGATGATAAAGAGTGTGTGAGCTGAGATTGTCGTCAAAGCCTGTCTGGAATTCATCCTCATTAGCTACTCCATCTAGGCAGCCTGGCTTTAATGTTGTCATTAATATTCATGTAGGCCAGCAAACGCTGTTTACTGTGGGCTCTGTTTCACCCTGCCACAGATAACCTCTCACTGGGTACCTCATGTTTACATGGGTGATAGGGATGTTGTGTGTGTGTGTGTGGGTGTGTGTGATATGTTGTGTGTGTGATCAGGGATGTAAAATGTTTTGTGTTCGAGTGGATATTTTGTGTATGATAGAGGATACTGTATTGTCTGTTTTGGTAATGACAGCTTAGCTTCCACTGTGAAGTAAATTGCTGAAAGAGGACGCGCTGTCCTTGTTTGTAGACTGGGTTGGCCTGGGTGGTTAACCAGGGCGGGGGGG
The DNA here is from genome assembly GCF_054491055.1 of Hypomesus nipponensis. Taxonomy (NCBI): domain Eukaryota; kingdom Metazoa; phylum Chordata; class Actinopteri; order Osmeriformes; family Osmeridae; genus Hypomesus; species Hypomesus nipponensis. The sequence continues at coordinate 18,318,757 of NC_140379.1, read as the reverse complement.
GGGGAGGGGGAGGCGGGGATATGTGTGGTACTAGGTGACTGTGTGGGTGGCTGTGGTGCAAGCTGACTGGAGTGTGCTTGATGTGAGCTTGGCCTTTGTCATCTGTCACACTCTGCCCTTTCCAGAGCCACAGTCCTCCTCCAACACCTCACACTGTGTGAGCCCACAGCTGCCCTGGTGGGGGGGGGGGGGGGGGGGGGGTGGGGTGTCTTATGCGGTGTGTCTCTGTGTGCGTCTATGAGGACTGACATTAGTCAGGCTGTGGGAAGTGGTAGCTGTGCGGTGACAGCAAAAAGCCACCATCAACAGTTGCCTCCTATATTGTAAGTCTATGACGTTTAGCGATCGTATAGCGATTAAACGTGAATTAAGCTCAGATGTTGGTCTTGTCTGTCCATGGACAAATAATCTGTGACGTTGTCTGCCCTCCGTCGTCTCTGCTCGCCACTTGTCTTTTCATATTTCGGCGGAGCCTTCGTTTCTTTAATGCCTCAGAACGAGATGAAAGCCCAGCGCAATTAGGCCTCTTATCGTTTTAATTAAGAAAGCCACTCGTCCATATCTGCCTTCAATGCCATAACAGTGCCAAGACTGATGCCTAAAGAGTGTGTGTGTGTGTAACACTAGTAACACACTTCCCAACAACCCCTCCCTCCTCTCTTCCTCTCTTCTTTTATCAGTCCGTTCTCCAATCACGAGCCTAATTCCCTCTGTTCCCTCGCTCCAAACATGCTCCCTCCCTCTCTTATTTTCTTCTGCCTTACAGACACAAGGTCACATCCGCAGCACTCAAAGTCATCTGAACCGGCTTTGTTGTGCGGATTTGTTGTGTCGTTCATTTGGACAATAGTGAAACATCGTCAAACCTCGCAAACCCTCAGCTGTCGTTAGGCTCGAAAGTGTGTAGAAGTGCTCACTGGTCTACCTCTCCCCCTGCTCAGGTATGGCACAAACACACAAAATAGTCTTATTATTAGGAGTCAGCGCATGCTCTCATTCTACTCTCTATTTACATGGAGAACAGGCCTACCCAGTCGTCCCCCAAGAACCCTGCCCGGTTCTTGAACCCCCCCTCCCCCCTGACAAAAAGGATAGAAGGGGTTGAGGAAGGCAACTGCAGATACCCCAGTACTGATGTTAACACCCTGCCAGTTTGACCACCCCCAACCCCCTCCACTCTCCCACCTTCCTCCTCCCCCGTCTCCCCCGTCTCCCCTCTTCCTCCCCCCCCCCCCCCTACCATCCCTTCTCCCTCATCGCCCAGGCCTATCAGGGCTGAGCAGTGGTCTGTGAAGAAATTCCCAATATCTAAATTTACACACTGTATCAATCTTGTTTAATAGACTGGAAAGCTTAGAGTCGGCGAGCAGCGTGCAGACAGGAAAGGAGGGGTGGCGGTGATAGATGGTGTGGTGGGCCCGACAGCCGGCGTGATGTATAATGAAATATTTATGATTTATCCCGGCTAATAAACTGAAATGAAGTGCGTGATGTATGGGAACAGATGGGCCCACTATTGATGCTCTGGAGGCTCAGAGAGAGAGAGAGAGAGACAGAGGTGGAGAGAGAGAGGTGGAGAGAGAGAGAGGTGGAGAGAGAGAGAGGTGGAGAGAGAGAGGTGGAGAGAGAGAGGTGGAGAGAGAGATAGAGAGGGAGTGAGAGGTGGAGAGAGGTGCTGGATAGAGAGGGAGAGGCAACCCCGGTCACAGGAGGAAGAACCAGAGGGAGAGGATGGGAAGAAAAAGGGGAAATATGTTGAGTTCGAAAGAAGTGAGAGGAAAGACTGAGAGATGAGGGGATGCAGGTCAGAGAAAAGAATGGTGTCGTAAAAAGGCATGATGGTGGAATTCAGGAGAGAAATTATTTTATTTTGCATGGCACCGTCAATACCACATAATCACTACTGTAACAAAAAGGCACAATTAAAAAAAACAAAAAGGCACAATTAACAAAAATGAAAAATGATAAGAGTTCTTTAATGTGCACGTTTTTGCGTGCGAGAGAAAGTGACCTTGCAGATCCTCTGCCTGTCACCACCCTTCACCTTCAGGCCAATACACTCCCCAGCACCAGCTTAACCTCTCTCTCTCTCTTACTCACACACACACACACCACACACACCTCAAACATCAGCTGGGGATGCACACTTTGTAATGATCGATGAGATCTCTCTTGCCCCTCTCTCTACACTCATCTGGAGTGACCCACTTCCCGTCGTCATCGCACCCCAGCTGAGCCCCTCACACCCCCAGCCCCAGTCCTCACACCTGGCTGTCTCATGCCTCGGCCCCCCCAGCCAGCCCCCCAGCCCCTCACCTAGCCTGCCTGCCTGACCTCCCCCAACACATCTGTCCGAATGTGAATTACCCCAACCGCACACATACACACACAATCACACTTCCTGTAGTCTCAGTCGAGTCCAGTGTGGCAGTGAGATGACAGCCCCTCTTTGTGTGTGTGTGTGTGTGTGTGTCTGTGTGTGTGCGTGTGGCCATTAATGGGATGCGCCCGATAGGTGGCATGTTGTTACTTTATGATGGGGAGTCAGCTGGCCTACATGGCAGAAAGACGAAGGGCACTAGTCAAGTGTGTGTATCTGCGTATATGTGCGCGCACATGTGAGGTGTGTGTTTGTGCGTTTGGTGTGTGTGTGTGTGTGCTTCTGCTTGTGTGGCATTACAGAGGCACACCTGTGCAGTATGTGTATGAGGGAGACAAATACATGCCTGTGTGTGGAGGGGGATGAGAGGGGGGAGTAGTGAGGCCCTCCACTGCGTGCAGGCTGTGTTAGAGTGGAGAGTGGGAGGGGGCCCAGACAGCTAGCCAGTAGACCAGACATGAGTCCTGGGTTCCACAGCTGAGCTGTGCGACAACTCCCCATGACGACTCTCCTTCCTCTCTCCCACCCTTCCCTCTCTCTCCCACCCTCCCCACCTCTCTCCCCCACCCTCCCCTCTCTCTCCCACCCTCCCCCCCTCTCCTCCTCTCTCTCTCTCCCCCCTCTCCTCCTCTCTCTATCTCCCACCCTCCCCTCTCTCTCCCACCCTCCCCCCCTCTCTCTCTCTCTCTCTCCCACCCTCCCCCCCCCCTCTCTCCCCCACCCTCCTGTCTCTCTCCCACCCTCTCTCTCTCCCCCACCCTCCTCTCTCTCTCCCACCCTCTCTCTCTCTCCCACCCTCTCTTCCTCCTTCCTCCGGCAGGGGACACCGCAGTGTTCAAGGACGGGGTCTACTGGATCATGGGCCGCACCTCTGTCGACATCATCAAGAGCGGAGGCTACAAGATCAGCGCTCTGGATGTGGAGCGCCACCTACTGGCTCATCCGGACATCCTAGGTAACCGGTCACCGCTCCAGTCTGTCACCAGAGGACTAGTGCCCAACTCACACACTCTTCAGATGGACAATTTGCGGTGTGGTTCGTCGAGGGGAAACTAGGTGAACTGCCATGAGTCATTGCGTACCCTTGGTTTGATCGACGACCTTTATCCCTTGCAGACGTGGCTGTTATTGGTGTTCGGGATCCCACCTGGGGTCAGAAGGTCACCGCCGTGGTGCAGCTGAAGAGGGGGCGGAGCCTTACCTTGGCAGAACTGAAGGCCTGGGCCAGGTAGCCACACACGTACAAACACCACACCCAGCAACTACAGACACCTTACCCAGTATATTGTAGAATTATTCATTTAAATTATGTAGCTTTGTATTAGACAAACAGTATTGATACAGTACAGTATAATTGCCAGTGTCTGCTGTAAGACAGAGGACACCCTGACTCTACCCCCTCCCCCCAGGACTCTGCTATTAATAGGAACTGCTCATTAAGACCACAATCAATAGCTACCTAACTGCTGGACTAGAGAGGGAGAGAAGAAGTCCATTTGTTTCACTCCAGCTACCAAGGGCAGATGTTGACTAATGAGGTGGAGAGATGAGAGGGAGGCTGGGGGGGGGGGCTGCGGTGGTCTCTGTTTGCTCTCCTGCTCCTTCTCTAAATGTCACTGTCTGTCTGTCTCTTCGTCTGTATGTCTCTCTATATATATCTGCCTGTTCATCTCTCTGTATCTCTTTCTGCCTCTGTCTGTCTGTCTCCACTCTCTGTGCCTGTCTCTCTCTCTCTCTCCTCTCCCTCTCCCTCTCCCTCTCCCTCTCCCTCTCCCTCTCCCTCTCCCTCTCCCTCTCCCTCTCCCTCTCTCTCTCTCTCTCTCTCTCCTCTCTCTCTCTCTCTCTCTCTCTCTCTCTCTCTCTCTCTCTCTCTCTCTCTCTCTCTCTCTCTCTCTCTCTCTCTCTCTCTCTCTCTCTCTCTCTCTCTCTCTCTCTCTCTCTCTCTCTCTCTCTCTCTCTCTCTCTCTCTCTCTCTCTCTCTCTCTCTCTCTCTCTCTCTCTCTCTCTCTCTCTCTCTCTCTCTCTGTGGGTGGTGGCCGAGCAGCACTGGGGTAAGGCCTGAGGATGGGCAGTGCTGGGGGGAAGGAGAGGAGGATAACAGGGGGGAGCTGAGGGTGGGATGGAGAGAGACAGAGGGCCGAGGGATAGAGGGTGGGACTGCAAGAGAGATGGAGGGAAGGAGAGATGGAGGGAGACACAAACAAGTGCATGGATGCTCACTCCTCAGTACCCTGACTTCAACTGTCAGCCTGTATCTGTGTCACTAGCTCCTCAGCACACACACAGACACAAAGCCTTGGAGAAATGGGTGTGTTAGGACATGTACAAGACCCATTAGAGAGAGAAAATGGGTCCGAAAAGACAAACGCACGCACCCACGTACACACTGACATAGACACACACATTCACACAGACACAAATACACTAATATGTCATGTGTATAGGGGTAGAACGAAAGAGAGAGAGAAGGGCTTTTGAACACATAAGCTTCAAGGCACAGAAAGAAACAAAGCATATGTATTATTCAGACAGACACACACACAAACAAACCAGAAAGCCATCTCTCCACTATAAAACATATACCATGATACCAGGAAACACCTTCAGGCTCCAGGACTCAAATGGAAACCATTTAATTACCTCAACCTTCTGTTGCTCTATGTTTTATTCCATTTGTATTTCCTGCTGGTTGTGGAGAGAGTGACGTGCGTTGCCTCTGGGCCGGGAGACTCTCCCTTCACCAGGGATGAAGGATGTGTCTCCTTATCTCCTGGCCTAAGGGCTCGCTTTTTGTTTTGTTGCAGCACATTTGTTTTTCTCTACATGCGCTACAAGTCTGTCTGTGTATGTGTGTGTGTGTGTGTCTGTGTGTGTTTGTGTGTGTGTGTGTCAGGGAGCACATGGCCCCCTACACCATCCCGACAGGGATCCTTGTGGTGGAGGAGATGCCAAGGAACCAGATGGGCAAAGTCAACAAGAAGGACCTGCTCCGGACCGTCTCCCCCAGCTAGGAGGATGACATCACTCCCTGTGGAGAACAGCACTTCCTTTCGCCATCCCCTCCCCTCAAACCAGGACAGACCCCAGTCATTTTAGCTGTCTTTTTCCAATGCCCATCCTCTCTAACTGTCTCGCGGAGAAACAAACACTCATGTATGCTCCTAAGAGTGACCCACAACAGGATGGTTAAATGGATGATGAGTGGTGCTGTTGTGATAAGGTGATGATGATTTTCACAACACTGCCGTGTATAAACTGACAGCGCCAATCATCAACATGCTGTAGGCACACCAGGAGATGAATGATAATACTGACACAAATAGACATTAAGAAACAGTGTGATCAAAGCTGTAAAACACACATTGAGTTTATGTACACTGGAAGAGGATGTACAAGGCTGTAATAGTCTGAGTGTCAACTGCTTTACGTTTATTTTAACGTGTAATATATAGATGAAGTATTCTTGAGTTGTTGTAGTCTGATTTAAGGACCTGTACTGTGAGTGCCTTAATGTGACTGTACATATGTGGGAGACGGAGGTAGCTTGCGTGCACAAGCAGCTGTGGTTACACAGGTGTGATGAGAGCCTGGAGGCAGAGAGTCTCTCCAGATATTCTCTACAACAGCTGGATGTGCCATCATCGGCATCCATTCTTCTCTCTCTTTCTCTCTCTCTGTCTCTCTCTCTGGTTCGAACTAATGAAGGAGAACAAGGGTGGAAAGGCAAAGGGAGGGCAAAGATAAGGAAGGGATGGCACTGAGAGAGACGGGTAAAACGAGAAAGGAGTAAACTGACAACACGAGAGAAAGAGAGAGAGACACACAAGGGACAAGATGTGATGAAGCGGGGCCAGAGAAAAGAAAAAGAGAGGTTTCAAAAAGGAGGCAGATACGAGTGAGCACTCTTTCCCCTCCTCCCTCCACTCTCAGCCACTGGAGACCTGATTAAGAGAGTAGGCTTATCGATCTGCAGCCTGGCAGGTCAGGATGGATGAGCAGGCAGGGCTGGAGAGAAGCACCAGAGGACAGGCTCGGCTCCCTCCCTCCACACACCTCACCCGGTCTGGGGGCTGGGGACAAGGGCAGGAGATGTGGGTGGAGGGCAGCAGGGCTGTGGGCTGGGGCTCGGTTAGGTAGGCGGTCAGGGTGGGCTCCACTCAGGTGAGGAAAGAGGGAGAGAGGTGCGGGGGGGAGGGGGGGGGGGTCAAGTCCCAGGAGTGTTATGATGGAGTGCCGATGCCCTTGAACCACTTTCTACACTCCTGTGCAAGCACACACACAAGCATACGCACACCACTGACTGTCCTCCCACCCTGCCTGGCTGTGTGTTTGTCGAAGCATGGTGGAAGAGGTTGTCTGCAGATGGCTGCTTATTGGCCCCCTGGGTCCTGGGCGGGGGGGGGGGGGGGGGGGGGGAGGAGCGGTCAGGCAGAGAGAAGGGCGAGCACCACCCGCCTTGTTTGACTGGCCTCGTCCCCTCACACTGGTGGAACGACTGATAGCCGCCTCTCACCTGCAGGGAGGAGACAGGGAGAGGGGAGTGAGGGTCACAGACACTTAGCAGAGAGAAGATGGAAGGAGAACAGAGAGAAAGAGAGCTAAATTCCTTTGCAATCTATCAGTATATTCAAATGAAATGGGGGAGAAAGGTATGCATGGGTGGGGGGGCGAGGTGTCTTTGATATATTTGAAGCAGAATGAGTTTTCAAAGAGGGACTTCTGCTGTCTATTGATAAGTCCATAAATGGAGTGTCTGAGGTTTTGTATTTCCACCATGCACAGTTGAGCTCAAGGTGTTTCTCTTTTAAACTCCTCTCTTTTATTGAGTCGGTTCTCAGTCCGTCAGTCAGTCCGTCAGCACATGAAAGGCGTCCATTATAAATGATTCAGGCAGAGCAGTTCACTCTGGATCGTCTTTGAACGCTACGCTGAACACCAAACAGGTTTCCAGTGTTTGAAGTAATTGCGCGATACAGGGAAAACAACAAAGACTGAAAGTCAGGAAATGGAATGTATTAAAGGCTTATAAACCGTATGTATGGCACAGAGAGCCAGCAGAGTGCTGGAGGAGGGGTTGGGGCAACATGAAGGCAGCCTGCAAACATATACAGTCAAGCGTTCACACGAACACACTTTTGACAATCCCAAAAAGTGGTGTTAAAACGAACATGTTCAGTGCCAGAGCTGCAGGCTGCATGGTGGCTGATTAGCATGACATGGTTAAGGGACATGCCACAGTGAAGCATGAAGGGAGTTTGAAAGGCTGGCTATCCAGCCCAGAGGTATGATGGACACACACACACCACACAGGGTACGTCATTCTGGCCTCAGTGGCCTGTGTTTATATTGGAGAGTGGTGTGTGCATGTGTGTGTGTGTGATTGTTGTTGACATGATGCTCATGTTTATTCTGAGACTGTCTACCTCTGGGTGAGCCCAAGGCTTGGTTTTCATTAAACTACTACTGACTCTGGACCACGCTCATCTGCTGTCTTTACGTGTGTGTGTGTGTGCGCATACGTATGTGTTCTACACTACAATCTCTTACCTCTTTAGCAATTTTGATCTATGACAGTCAACTCAACCTACTGTAACAGAAAACTTTTTTTGAGCAAAAGAGAAAAAAAAAATCATCAACATTGAATGATAGCGTTCCAACAGTCATAACTCGTCCCCTTCCACAATGGTGAGAGACAAGGTCACGGTGGAATAAATAGCCGGCCGAGTTGCTACTGATCTATCACCCTGGAAACATGGCTGGACCTGGAAGACGCTGGCTGACAGAATCATTAATAAAACTTGTGGAAAAGCGATCGATCGTTCTGACGAATGATCCCACTATGAAACACCCTGAGCAGAACGGACTGGGCTGGCTGGGGCCTTCCCTCCCTACGAGGACAGACACACAAATTATGGACAGCCTGGAGCTGCCTGGCTAAGATGCAGAGTCCCTTATTAAAGTGCCCAAGTGTGGGGTGAGATCGTTACCTGGGCTGAGGTCCACTATGGCACCTTCATTGTAGTCTGATGACCAGAGCCAGTAACTGTCGACTACAAGACAAAGGAGTCAACAGCAGCTCTGCTGAATCTCTCTTGCTGTCTCGCGCACAAACAGAGCAGAGAGATGGGAGGTCGCCAATTCATTATTGACATTCTCCTCTGATATTCCACTCTGTGTTGGTAATGTTGATCTCATCTACTCATCTACTTTCACTCAAACACACTCTCAAACACACACACACACACTCTCAAACACACACACACACACTCTCTCTCCACTACCTATTCACTGTACTCAGCAGTTTATTGAGAGTCTATCAATTCGGTGAGGGAGAATGAGTTGAGGGGCAGTAGCTTCGAGGCGTTTCCTTGCTTTCGGCTGCCTGTATCAAGATCTGTACATTGATCTGGCCTTGCCCCTCATCCCCCATCCATCCAGTTATGGATTGACTTTCTCTGCAGCTCTGTGCAGGCTGACTGATAGGCCCAGTGCGGCCTGTCAGTATTGAACACACTCAGACTGTTCTAACCCCTGAGCTAAAGCCTGGACAGTTTCATGGGAGATAACTGTGTGTGTCGATGGGTACATGCGAGCGTGTTGGATTATGTGTGTGTTTGTGTGTGTACGTGTGTGTGTTGTGTATGGGTCTGGTGTGTACATGTGTGTCTTGTGTGTGTGTGTGTTGTGTGTCTTGTGTGTGTGTGTTGTGTATGGGTCTGGTGTGTACATGTGTGTCTTGTGTGTGTGTTGTGTGTCTTGTGTGTGTGTGTGTCGTCATCAGGATCATAAATCAGTGTGTGAGGGCCAACGGATCACCACACTGCTCTCCACATGTAATTACACAGCTGACATTTAAACAGCAGCAGCCATATTTCACTCTGGCCAGCATCAGCAGACACTGAGTGCGCTGTGGACAGAGTCAAAGTTATTTTCCCTAAAAGAAGGCCAGGAGAAAATCGATAGTAGGTAAAATGCATTCTAATGCCTTGTTAATGGGCTGCAGTATTAATTATTCAAAGACGGCCATTTTATCTGCTCGTTAAAATGGCAGCTGGGAGGAGAAATATGCAGCAGTGTTCTGCCTGCTCCACCAGGGTCATTACCAGTCTCTCCTCTCCCACCAACGCTGGACAGACACACTAGTCCAGAGTTGTTCCCAGTCAATCATCCTCTGGTTTCTTCTGGATCTGTTCATGTGTGTGTGGGTGTAGTTAGAAGTGTTTGTATAGCTCTGATGCAAGTTGACTGTATAGTCTTAAACACAGCCATAACTCAGTGCTGTGTATACGGATATGTATCTGTACCTCCCTCCTGTCTCTCTAGCCCCATCCATCAAGCCTAGCAGCTCTTTACAGGGACGGCAGGAGGAGGAGGAGCAGGAGAGTTGGAGGAGGAGGAGGAGGAAGGAGGAAGAGGGGAAATTTAAATTCCTCTTTGGCCCACTGTCAACCTGCGTAAGCAGCGTGCTGACTGGCTGGCCTTCGTGACAGGACTCCTAATGACACTGCAGCAGCCGCTACAAATTGCTTTGACTTGATTTATTTCTCCTTCTTTTACCACCAGCACCATCCCCTCTTTCCTCCCATCCTCCCTCCCCCCACCAGGCCATTCAAGCACAAAGTCACGCACACACACGCACGCACACACGCTCTTTCCCACACATGCTGCGATATCTCCTCTCCAGCGCCATGCCAGTGGCAGGGAACATCTGTCTGTGTGTCCCCCTGCCACAGAGCGTTAGAGTCAGGGTGGCTCGCTGACTCGAGTGGCCAGTCTGGGAAGGCCTCTGGGCAGAGCTGGCTGGAGATGGGCAGTCTAGCGGAAACCTGACTGGAGGTCCATTCTGCCCTGTATCACCCTTTGTGTGCGTTTCTTTTTTTCTGTGTGAGTACATGTGTGTGTGCATTTTCGAATGTAGGCCCGTTGTGTGTGTGTGTCAGGGGTGACCGTGGAAATGTGGATCATAGGGCATGTGGGTTTCAAAAAATAGCTAGGGGCATCTAGTCTCTTCAAGAGTTGGTCCGTTTGTGGGTGTGTGTGTTTGCGTGCGTGTGTGCGATGGTGTGTACATGCACATATTTCACACCAGGCTCTCTTCAAATGATGAGTCCGTATGCTCAGCCTCTGTTTGGCCAGTTTTCATCTCCACGCTTTTAGACTGTTTAAATTGTTTCAGTTCAGTTAAGTTTCTATTTACCTAGGTAAAGTGGAATGGTATCGGAGCCAGCAGTCAGCGGTGTGTCAAGGCTGCAGGTCGTTCATGCAGGAGAGATAAGAAGAAGAGGGGAAACACTGTTTAATCAAGCGGAGAAGGGGGAAGGAGGCAGAGCGTGAGGGGGGAGGGGTGGGGGCTTGGGGTAGGTTGGTTTAAAGGACTTTCTGGTTCCACTTTCGCTCCTCCAGTTGTTGTGCTTCTCTGGCTCGCTGTCTGTATCTCTCTCTTTTTTCCTACTGTATCACCTCTCTCTCTCTCTCTCTCTCTCTCTCTCTCTCTCTCTCTCTCTCTCTCTCTCTCTCTCTCTCTCTCTCTCTCTCTCTCTCTCTCTCTCTCTCTCTCTCTCTCTCTCTCTCTCTCTCTCTCTCTCTCTCTCTCTCTCTCTCTCTGTCTGATATCTATCTGTTTTCCTCTCTGTCTCTCTCTCTCCTCCTCCCTCACTTCAGCGGTGATTCGTCATCTTTACTCCTAGAGGTTTGACAAATGTGTGTGTGTGTGTGATAGATGGACTGGCCACTGATGTGCAGCAACCCCTGGGGGGGGGGGGGGGGTGGAACGAGACAGCTATTTAGAGTCTGAACAAGACAGAGGACACATTGCTTTGCTTTGATTGTTTCAAAGCAGCAGGGTGGCTACGACAGTAGGAGACTGAGGGAGAGAGCAGCATTGTGAGTCCTGTCTCGCCCATGTACACAAATCACCAGCTCCATGACCACGATGGCTGTGTACTAACTGCAGTCTTCTCTCACTCAGTCTTCCTCCTCTATCTCTCAGAGTCAGAGGACTCACAGCAGCCAGGAGTTTGAAGCCTGGGGCTAGGGCACTCATAGCCTGAGTGTGTGAGTGTGTGTGTGTGTTGGGGGGCCAGCATAGATAATAGATTAACTCTTTGTCAGTGCGTAAGTCAGTTATTTGAGTCTGATGCATACTAAGGCCACAGATCTGTCTGACAACACATACAGTACACACCACTGCATGACGCCTCAGACAAGGCTATGACCCATGCAGAAGTGCAGATAACAGCATGTACTGTGTCACGCTACAGCGCCACTACACGCCAAGCACAATGGGATCCCACTCCAACATGTGGAGACTAAGACGAGGATACTGTCCGCTCCACTAGGCTTATATTTGTACACACGAGTTAGTGTGAGTGAGTGTGTGTGTGTGTGTGTGTGTTTGTGTGGCCAATCTGACTACTCATATTCAGTGAGTCAGTCATGCTCAGAGAAAGGCTCTGCATGTGTTCTTTCTGTGATTGACAGGCTATGTCGTAGCCCCTGTGGCAGGTTCTGGAGGCGGGTCAGTGGGGTCAGGAGCAGAGCTAGGGACAGACGAGGGGGGCGGAGTGGGTCCATCTCACACACATGCCCTTCTGCTGTCATTGGCATATGGCCCCCCTGCTATCTAGGACACGTAAACCTACTGTTTGTTCATCTGGTGTGAAGACACATGAAGAGGCTCACATACATTGATAGGCACGGGAGCAATGCACGGGGTGCGTGGGGTGAAGACTGTGGGCTTGTCATGTCTGGAAGACAAGACACGATAGTGGAAGAAGGAGGAGAGTAGGAGAGAAAGAGGGAGGGAGAGAAAGAGAGAGCAATAGCTGGGGAGAGGAGGAGAGACAAGCGCCAGGAGCGACAGAAAAAAGACGGAGGCTGCCTGTGTCCCTCCCTCCCTCCCTCCCACCCCCACCCCTCTCCCCCTCCCTCACACCCCTCACCTCCCCCCACCGCGGCCTAGCATATGTGGACTGACAACATGACATTGCCAGTGGAGTAAGATACTGGGGGGATAGGGGGGTGAGGGAATTGAAGTAAAGGAGATGGGGGAGGTGGGAGGGGAGGGGCGGGGCAGGGAGGACCAGAGCGAGCGCCTCTCTGGCCCTGATGTCCCTGGTTCTGACAGCTGATGGAGGGAGATTAGGCTCACACTCGCTGCCAACTGTCAGCCCCAAAAAAGCCTCAGCTGAACCCCCCCCCCCGCCCCACAGCCGTGCAGAGACGAGACAGGGTGTGCGCTGACCCTCAAACTGTCCTCTGTCTCCTCCTTTCAACACACACTCTCACACACACACTCAGTAAATCACATGATTCATCAAAAAACTTAGGACTCATTAAATGCATCACTTTTGAAGCATGAATTTACAGTCGATTATCTTTGGAATAAGATCTAATGTTAGCATTTAGTGAGTCCGTGTTGACTGAGTATCTGTTGCTGTCTCACAGTCATTCATTGTTCCTGCTTGTGTGACTGTTCTTATATATGCATTGTGAAAGACGAAAGTTGACATTTCCCTCGCTGACAGGCGGTCGACATGTGCACGAATATATGTGTGTGTAAGACAGAGAGCATGTGTGTGTGTGTGTGTGTGTGTGCATGAAAACAGTCCGCCCAGGGAGTGTGTGTCATCGATTGAGCAGCAGGAAGAGACCTATTATCTCTGTCCATGGTTCAAACGTGGAGTCAAGTGTGTCATATGTGTTAGCTCTAATTGGCCAGCCACACTAGCAGTGAAGGAGAAAGAGAAGGAGGAGGAAGAGGAGAAGAGGGATGGTTGGGGGGGAGGGGGGGGGGCATACTGTACAGTCCACTAGTCCTCTCTGAACCCTCAGGAGACCCTCTGTCTCAAGCCTGTCTGTCTGTCTTTGCCTGATTCCCCCGTCTGCTCCTGTGTTCAGGCAGGTCATTAGAGGCATGGACAGACAACTGGACACAAGTCCCCAATGGACAGAAGGACTGTTCTGGTTGGATGGGTGCCTGGAGGAAGACAACCTAGGACTCCATCCCTCCTCGCTCGTCTGCTGTCTGTGATTTGCTGCAGTCAGACGGATCTTGGATGCAGGGAGGAGGGAGGAAGGGAGAGAGACAGAGAGATAAAGAAACAAGGAGGATGATAGACAGTTTAAATTAATGACCATTTCTTTATTACTAAAGAGGCCACAAATACAGTCACAGATTCAACAGAGCAGGGTAGATGATCTATGGTTGTAGTGTTTTGACTTTATTTTATGGTGTTATACTGCCCTCTGCTGGTACTATGAGAACACAGCCATAGTCCTGCTCAACTGATAAGGGCAGGTGGAGGCGGTGTACTAAACAGATAGACATACACACACACACACACACAATTAATCAGCTCCTCTCCTGCCCCCACAGTGACCTCCCACAGACTGACCAGCCGCAAGGGTGTTTTAATCAGACCACCTGTGGTGTTCCTGATAGCTCCATCCTGCTCTGTCTCATTACTGGTCTGAACCTCTGAGAGTATTAACCTGCATTGTCTCGTTAGCCAACATGGCTGCCACAGGAGGTGTGTGCTGGGGCTGGGGGCTGCTCTGTGTCAGAGTGAGGTGCTGGATCTACCCTGCTGGTGTCTCTTTCTCTGTCAGTCCTTATTTCCTTTCCCAGCAGGTCCCTGGGGCCACCTGGCTCCACTGTGGTCTCTCTAATGACTGGGAGAATGAGCCCACTGTAACCTTGTCTGTCTATTATCACCTCAGCAGGACCGGCCTGGCCTTATCTTGCTCTGTTGGAGAGAGGCAGAGACAGTGGACTTTTTATTACGCTCTTCATATTAATAGGATCAATAGCCACCAAGACCATTAGTGAGCTGTCATTGTCTCTATGTTACTGTAAAACACAGTTCCCGTGATACAGCTGGTGATCAACATTTCAGTAATTGGAGTTTGTGCGCATTCACACCAAAGGGGTGCGTTCGTCACTGGTCGTACTTAGCACGTGGTCTATATACTGTGACTGGTTGTTAGTTGTTCTAGTTAGACAGAATGTGCTTTCTATTTTACATTTCCCTTATTTATAATCAATTAGCAGATTGCTGAATTACACTTTTAGTTTGCTGGCTATACAACCCATAGTCATATGGGTAGCTAGTTAATGATGGCTTCTTAAAGGCATACTTTGTAGCAAGGTGGCTAACGCTATGTGGATATAAAGAAATGGCCTCATACGACAGGAAATATATCCTTGACTCTTTGACCCGTACCGTGCCCTCATTTCATTATAATGTGAGAAGTGTCTTGAAGTACAGTCTGTGCCAGGTTGTTTCTTGTGAAATCCATTCTGTATGTAGTATCTAGTTTCTGAGTCTTGTTGTGTTTTCAACGTCACCAAATGCTAGGTTGCCCTTAAACAAATATAACCCATTTATAAATGTATTTATATATGCTGTATAATTTAATTATATTCCTCAAATACAGAGATTCCTGCCATTCTAGTATGACAACAATACAAAGTGACAGGGTGGGGATGTAGGAGTTACTAAAGTAAAAGTTTGTCGACAAAGAGCACCATCTACTGGTAAAAAAATATCAGCTGAGGCGAAAAACAACATTTAAGATAGCGAGAACACGTTTGCATTTTGCATCTTAACCACTAATACAATAACGTCACATGCGCTACTACACATCCACAGGTCCAGAGCAAGACACCTGCCAACTTGCAACTTCATACAGTGCCCAGTTCTCGAGATCATCGAGATGCACACATACAAACACACAAACACACAGCCAGATTAGATGTAAAGGTGTGGATCATGGCCAAAAGGGGGCAGTAGAGAAGAGTTACGTTTCTACATGGCAGAGACAAGGAGATAAGGGAGGATTCAAGTCTGAGTTGTCTGTTCTGATGGTTGGGGTGTGCAGACACACAACGAGGTAGAAAGGAAGTCAAAGAGAGCAAGAAAGAGAAGGAGCAAGGGAGGGAGAGAGAGATGTGTGTGTGGGGGAGAGAGAGAGAGATGTGTGTGTGAGGGAGAGAGAGATGTGTGTGTGTGTGTGGGGGAGAGAGATATGTGTGTGAGGGAGAGAGAGAGATGTGTGTGTGAGGGAGAGAGAGAGATGTGTGTGTGAGGGAGAGAGAGAGATGTGTGTGTGTGAGGGAGAGAGAGAGAGATGTGTGTGTGAGGGAGAAAGATGTGTGTGTGAGGGAGGGTGAAGGGCAGACAGCAGTGGAGACTTGAACAGCTCCTGCCAGCTGTTGCTGCCTAACGTGACAGAGACAGGTGGTGCACAGTCATCCATCAGTCCGAGAATGCACGCTTACACACACTAACATACACGCAAACACATTCACACAGAAAGGCATACAAGTTAGGCAGTCAACACAACCACACATATTTTTACTTTAGCATCAAACCAGTTTTTTATTATCTTCCCCTCTGTCTCATGCCCATTTACAGCATTTTGCTATTCTATATTTCTATTTTGCTATTTGCTATTCTATATACAAAAAAAAAAACACAAATAGGGTGTATTCCATAATTCCTAATGTATTTCTCCCCAACATGTTACCATAATGGACTGGTGTTGTGTGCACCCAGTTGACCTCTTACCCACAGAGGGATTCACAGAGAGAGTGCAGATGCACAGCGTTATTTACATATCTCTACTTTGCTGTGTTGTTCTTGATTCCGCACCGAACACATATCTCCTCCCTGGTTGCCCTCCTCCGCCTGCTCATTTCTGCTCCCCTCCTTCCTCTCCCTCCTTCAAACTTTTTCTTCCTCTTCCCAGAACCTGACCACAAGGGAGCCTCTGACACGTTGAATTTTCAGCACACTGAACGCATCACTGCCACTCACAATCTCCACTACATGGTGTGCATACCTTGGAGAGCCATAGAATAGCTAGAGATCAAAGAGCCGCAGGGAAAATGTTCTGAATGTTCTGAGGGCACAACACGAAGCTGCACATGCCGGCAGGTTCCATGTGCAGGCTAAGGAGATGCTGGTCCATCTGGGCTCCAGTCTGGTCCCATTGGGTCCAGTTAGTTGGCAGGAAGCACACAACCAGCGGTAAGAACCATACAGGTAGTGTTGTGCGGTATGTTGTGGTTGGGAACCAAGGAACGCACAAACCTTTGGCATTATTCACCTATTGGTCACTGCAGTCTATGGCTGGTCAGGGTGTGTGTATGTAGGCCGTAGGGACTAACTAAGTGTTAGGGTTAGCAAAGTCAACAGAATGGTGGGCTACAGCAGGGCCAGACTCAACACTCAACAGTAATGTGGCAGTACTGACCCAACTGCTCTGCTCTACACCTTCATTGTTTCTTTCTTCATTCTTTCTTTCCTGACTACCCTCCTTTCTCTCTCCCTCTCTCTCTCTCCCTCTCTCTCCCTCTCTCTCTCTCCCTCTCTCTCTTTCTCTTTCTGCTCCGCCCTGTCCATAGCTGGGGTATGTCTCAGAGAGCTAGGGGCAGGGGTAGAATTTCAGCTCTCAGCCCTCCCATGCACCCCAACACATGTGCTGTCACTCATTCTACCCTGCACTTGTGCACAGACAGAGAGAGAGAGAGAGAGAGACAGACAGACAGACAAAGAGAGAGAGAGAGAGAGAGAGAGAGAGAGAGAGAGAGAGAGAGAGAGAGAGAGAGAGAGAGAGAGAGAGAGAGAGAGAGAGAGAGAGAGAGAGAGAGAGAGAGAGAGAGAGGGAAGGCAACAAGGGGGCAGAAGTCTTTCAGGTTTGTAACAGTTGGTTCCATTGCCCAGTACTGCCACAACAGAGCTCCTGGAAGGACTAGTCTGGAGCCTCCAGTGCCATTACATTAGTCAGAGAGGTGTCTGAGTTTGGGTCAGAGGCGGGCATCAGAGATGGCGGACAGAGTGTTGGCACTGTTGTGTATGCTGGGCATCGGCCTCTGTCAGGTAAGACACCATGTATCTCTATTAGATCTGTCTCACTTTCACCTCTGAGATCTGGCAGATTTTAAATAATAGTCTTGATTTCATACCAAAAGTCTACTTCAGCCTTATATCTTGGGTGTGTAATATGTGGTGGGATTTCTGTTGAATGTGTTCATTTCCTCAGTGTGTGGTTGTTTGATACATAACTATGAGTTGCTCTCTTGGCAAACCATTGGTTTACATTTGTGTTGGATTGATACGTTCAACAAAGGGTGAACTGATTTTCATCAGTCATGTTGAGTCTGAACAAGAGGATATGGGGGAACTAAACATTTCAGCAGTCTTATAGAACATAATAGATTGTCTTTTGAATGGCCCAGACTGCACATGTGCTTTCTGGATTCAAGCTCTTTATCATGGTGGGGGGGGGGGGGGTACAAAGCATAATCAATTACACAGTTAAAACAGTTCCTTGTTACTTTGAAGGTTAATGGAAAGATTTTGCACAAGTAACTTCTAAAACACAACCTATATTGAAATCCAGCTTTCTTATTACCTGAATGTCTGAATGATTTGTATGATTGTCCAAGTTAGAAGGCTAACTCAGTTACTTAGCATTTGGAACCGCCCAGCACTCGATAGATGTGGCAGCCTTGTCATCAGCACCATTATCAGGCCTGTAATGGATGACAACGTAAACAGACATATTACCAACACTACCTTCAACCTCCATCAGTCACCCCTCTGTTTACTGCAGTAATGGAAGCCAGATCTGACCTTTTATAAATCTGAGAGAGTGAGGTCCTGTTTCGTTAATGGTCCTAAATCATATTCAGATGGGTGTGTGTCTTTAATTTCTATTGTCTCTGATGTATCAAAGTTCAAATCATTTTGGATACAATGACCTCACACATATTGGTTATGCTATGCTTTATGCATGGTTGAAATGCTTTCAAGGAGACAAGAGCCTTCAATTGTTTTTTTTTATCAACAGTAGGTGTTAATTTTCCATGGCAAATCCATTGGGATGAGAATCACTTTGGTCCCTGACACCAGCTTTTGAAGTGAGCAATAGATCATCTACAGAGGCCTGGGGAAAACCAGTTAGTCACAGCTAGCCGACCATGTGTCTGACAGACAGGCACATAGACAGGTATTTGGTGACGCAACAGGCAGTTTACAAAATGTGACATTGAAAGGAAATTCACATTTTAACATATTAATTGATACATAAAAACATGCAAGGGAAGGACAAAAGTATGGCCTTTTGTATAGGCCCATTGGGAAACAGTTTTCATGTCCATTATTTTTACCATCATGACTGCAATTACAGGTCTATTCAATGAACACCATTCTAAATGGATTCAAGTATCAAGGGTTGACTTGTTTTATGAATGGGGCTGATGTGAGAAAAGTACAGCAGCTCGTAACAAGATATTTACAGTACGCATACGTTGGGTCTTGGTCCTAATTTAGCTGCATGTGGTTGAACTTCTGTGAGGTTGGATTCCATGTTCAAATACCAGAGATGTTACTCATGGTGCAGGGTGGACAGGAGACAAGATCTCACAAATCCCATCCAGCTACACATAACACATGAGGCTGATGTTTCTATCAACATTTCTCCATATCAGCCTGTTGCATGGACATGGCTGTAGAGATCAGAGACTGTTTTTATAACCCAAATCCAGAAAAATAGCGACATGTCTGTCAATAAATTAATTTGAGCACTTTAGGGAGTTGTTCCTGGGAAGGACGGTTGGATTTAGCCTGTCTGCCTGCCTGTCTGCCTGCCTGCATACCTTTCTGCCTGCCTGTCTGCCTGCTTGCCAACCTGCCTGCCTGCCTGTCTGTCTGCCTGAGGAGCGTGGGTGCCCGGTCCGGGCGGCTGAGCAGAGAGAAGAGCAGCTGTTCCCAGATGCGTACTTGATGCCATTTGTCCCGCTTGGTAATCCCCCAGCGGAAAGAGGAGTAGACCACTCCCTGACCATGAAATCAGGGACAAATTAAGCCCCTTGATACAGCCTGCCAACTGACCGGATGGCTGGTGCTGAGTTAATGCTTGATGGAAACAATCAGTCAGTGCAAATGGACAGTGTCTGAATCATATGTGTGGCTGAATGGCTTGCTAGGTGCAGGCTGCCCAGCTGACTGGACAGTGTATGAATCGTGGGCCTGACAGGCAAGGCTGCTTTATTGTATTGCAGTTTTTTTTGTTTCATGTGACTAGGCTTAAACGGAACGCTTCTTCCATAGACTGACCAACAAATCCAGCTTTCAATCCTGATACAACCTCCCACCAACTAATATTCCCCACTAAGTTAAAACAAGACCTATTTTCTCTTCAGTCCCAAGAATCCCACCACACATCATCTCCATTTTCTCAGCAGTCCTGAAAGCCTGGACATCTGCTCAGTGAGGAAACACTGGCCCCCCCAAAATAGGAGGGCCTAGGAATGGGTGGCCAGGACAGAACAGCTAGCAGTTAGCCGTTAGTCGGGTGACAGCAGAGGCTAGCTGGTCGTGTGGAGGGGGAGAAGGACACCTGTCCGACCTCCATCCCACGTGACCAGAGGGTTTGTTCGGCATGCTGCAGGCATCCCCTCCCCTGCTGCCAAGCCCACTTGAGTACTCTAGGATTGTCCCGCATAAATGAACAGACACAGCACAGGAGAACATAGCATAGCATACCCCCACCCATCTAGCACATGGCTAAATAGATAGCCAGCCTTGCCTTCCTAACATGACGCTAACTCGGGAATTACAATTTCTATCTTGAGGTACAAATGTATGTCTGTGTGTAATTCTCTCACAGTGCTAAATTATATGATATACTTCACAAGAGGTAATCTATGTGACATTGTGTTGTCTCCTGTTTGTTGACAGTGTATTTGAGTATTCGGTTCAATGTATTTCAGTGGCTATTATGTGTCCACTCTGGGAATCCTCCTCTTTATGTTTTCAGATGTCCTTGCTGCTTTGACAGTGTGGCAGTGTCAATTCCAATTCAATCCAACTAGCATGGGGTCACACTGGGCATTTTGTTCATAAGCGACACATTACCACCTCTAAATGTAGGGGTCCCCAATCCTCTGAGTGGAAAGCTGTGCCTTGGCCATTGTCCATAGGTTTGAACTGAAAAATAGAACAGATTTAAATGTTTTTGCACAAATCGTTTTTCACCCCTCTCTGTCTTCCTGCCCCCATGTGGTTCAAGCAAGGCCCTCGTCCTCCTTCACCCCCCACCCAGTTTCCAGAGGTGAAAGGTCAGGGCAATAGAGTATCTGGTAAAGAGCCCTAAAACAGTTAGTCTGTGAGCTGGCCCTCGCCCGTTTGTCAGAAATCTCCACCCTAATTGGTAAGAGGACACCCAGGTGTAGCTCCAATGCTGGCTGGTAAATACATTAGGAATGCAGAGAAGGAGTCTTCTTGGTTTTGCCACCCAGAGTTTGGTGAGGTCAAACAGACTATCCAATAAAGAAACTCTGGACTGAAGTTTAGTAGCCAGCTTTGGCATCCTGTCATTTGAACTCCCACATCTTTGGAACAATTTGCTTAATTGTTGTTAATTTTTAGTGGGGACTCACAGGCCAACTTGTTTCATATTTAGTATAATTTGATTTACTGAGGTTTCTAAATTCAATGGATTTGAAAAAGACTGAAATTGTAGTTCTACTTGGATGGAGTCATTGTGATAAGTGATTGGTCACAACTAATGAGTGACAGGGCATAGCGGACATATAATTGGATCAGAAGTGTGACGGGGGAGGAGCTAGGTAGTCAGGCCTGACATGCAAGTGTAAACATCTCTTTAAGTAGGTAGGATTGCTACAGCTACAACAGAGAGGGGTTGAGGGGTGGACTCTATAGAATGCTCTAAGATTAGTCTGCCCCTAACTCAGCCTACACATGCCAGTCATGGCTGGCATTCCCCTCCCGACTGTCCAGCAGCATGCCTGAAGCCTTGAGTGCCCTTTCTGCAGACCCAGGGGACAGGGCAGGGCAGGGCCATCTAGCAACAGAGATACAACCATCCGATTCATGAAATACATTTGTTTCTATTCACGTCTATGTTTACCATTCGGTGTACTCCTTAGGTCCAACCGACACTTCCTCCTTGCCTGAGGTTTGGTGTTGCAAGGTCTAGAGGAATGTATGTTTGCAAGGAATTCTGTCACCAGATCATATTCATGAGATGACCCCCAACCATTTGTCAGGTGCAGAGTTGGGAATAAAGGGTAGTGTGTATGTGTTAGTGGTCAGGAGGGTGGGAAAGCTGAGAATCTAAATCCATAGTCGACAGCTGGTGTGTGAGGGTGTAGGAGTGGCTGTGTGTGTGTGTCTAACTGTGTGAACTGAACCACGGACTGGGCATGTGAGTATGAGCATTTGTGTTACTATTTCCTGATTCAAATGAGTGTGTGTGGAGATCAAAGGAAGGAATAAAGACGTGAGTGTTAGTGTGTAACGTGAGCCACCCCTGTGACTCCACTGTGGATTCCTCATTAGGGGCGGCAGAGGCTAGACAACAGAAAAGGCTTCTGCTGCCTGGCACAAACACAGACTTGAAAACAACAAGCAAACAATGTCAAACACAATGTCAATAGTATTGGCTTGAATTATTTAGATACTGTCGTTAATTTTCAACTTTTTATATTTTCTACATCTTAAAACTACATGTTTACCGTCTGCACCTTCCTGCCATTGAAAATTCATTGTTTGTGCAAACTTACTTGGCAGATAAAGCTGTTTCTGATTCAGATTCTGATAAATACAGATGTATCTTGACACATGTCAGATGTTTCCCATTTAGCTGTTGCTTGGTATTTATTGGGAGGAGACAAATAATAACACCTTGCTGAACACAGAAGTTCCATGACCGCGAGGTGTTTCCTGATGTTCCTGCTGATGTTCTGTCCTCAGGTCTGGAGCTCTTCCGAGACCCACCAGGAGGAGGCAGGCCTGGCAGTCCTGTATCCATGGCAACACCAAAACAGTGGTCTGGGCAGGGTGAAGAGGGACTGGATAATTCCACCAATCAGAGTGTCGGAAAACAGCAAGCAGGTCCCAGAGAACCTGGTCCAGGTAGAATACATTCTCTGGAACCTATACCATAGGCTGGTTCCCTCTAGACCAGGCACATCCCTGTGATGTGTTCCCACCTAGAACCATAACTAGCTTTTAGGTCTTTGAAAAAACAGTTTGGTTTCAAACTTGGGATCTAGTCAGAATCAATGCCTTTATATCAATCTTCTTCGGCAATTTACATTTTCCAGGTGCCAGGATCTTTCAAGAGCTAATGTCACTGTCTCCACTGTTGTGGCTCTAATAAACCATATAAGTCCACAACAGCAACTAAGTTCTTACGTTCCCTTTTACCTGACAGGTTGTTTATGGGACTGAACCCCTCTCTACCAACCAAGGGTTGGAAAATAAAAAGTGGGTCCTACTTTCTTGAGTGCTAATAACTGTTTACCAGATAATCCATTAAAGGAAATGTTTGGTTAACATCATCGCTTTTAGTCTGAGGAGATGACGTCAACCTTTTGTTATACAGGTCCGATAACATGTGTTGTCATATGGAGATAAATGATCTGTGACATGAAACCAGTGAATATGGATGTCTGATTCAAACATCTCGAGACTAGTTTATGTTCCACATGTGTGTGTGTGTGTGATATATCCTGACCACAGCAGGAGATGTGCTTGTAAAGCAGGAAGGCCATTCATGTGCATGCAGGCCCCCTATGGTCACACACGATACAGCAATCCAGATGCTGCTGTGTAAAAAACAGCAATAAAGAAGACTAACATCAACAACATGCACTCCTCTTCAGGACCAACCACATGTGTCCCAGCTTGAGGACATTCTAAGACCCCTTTCTGTTCCCCCCTGGGTCCTTACAGACCACTTTCACATCTGGCTCAATGTTGTACTCTCCCCTAACCTTCTCAGCCTTCCAGCTATACCCTGGCCATGGGCTGACCTCAGTTGTTTCCCTGTTGTCCTCACCTCCTGCCCCTCCAGATCAAATCAGACAAGGTGTTCACCGGGGAGGTGATCTACAAGCTGGAGGGACAAGGGGTGGATCAGGACCCCAAGGACCTGTTTGAGATTGATGACAAGACGGGAGAGATCCGCAGCAAGCAGCCTCTGGACCGGGAGAAATACAGCCGCTTCACGGTGAACAGAAGAGATGCGACTTTGCAGTCACACCTGTGTCTGAATTGAGATCATGTGTGAAGGAATTCTTGTTTTCATTTAGCTCAATGAACATGTTTATTTCCCCCCAGACTTTAAGTTGTTTCATTATACTGCTTACAATTAAAGCCAAGTGCAAAGTACATAGCCAACTTACAGCTTGTCAGAGATCTGAGGTGTTGTCTCTGACACAGTGGTCACACAAGGTCACAGGTCAGCCTCCCTCAGAGGTTTAAGGGTATTTAGGAAGCTCCAGGCTGGTAATGATGTAACCACCAAACATCCACAACCGCTGGGGATTTAGGGAATGTTGTTGGACAAAATACACATGCTGTTCCAACCTCTCTTTACTGCACATAGTTACGGTAGAATAGTTCTGGTGTCAAAATGTAATAATAATAGAGCCGATATTTGTCTGAAAGTAATGTTACTTTGTGTGTGTTTCACAGCTGAAAGCTTTTGCCCTGTCTCCCAGTGGAGAGAGACTAGAAAACCCCTCCACCATTGAGATAGTGGTTCTGGATCAGAACGACAACCGGCCAATCTTCACACAGAAAGAGTTTGAGGGGTCTATAGCTGAGTTTTCCATACCAGGTACACACACGCACGGAAATACAACAATCTTCTATATCACAGATCAATATTAACATCTGACAGGTAAGTTCATGCTTTAGCAAGCATTATAAGTGACAGGTCTTGTGCGTGACAGGTACGTCAGTGATGTCTGTGTCAGCTACCGATGCTGATGACCCAGACACAGACAACGCTGTTCTGAGGTACTCCATCATTGGCCAGGAGAGCATCCCAGCAAATGTCATCACCAAGACCATGTTTGGCATCAACAACGAGACAGGAGCGATCTACACACGGGACGTGGGCCTGGACCGAGTGGTAGGAGGCCCTACTTATTGCCCTTACACATTTCCTGCTCCATGAGATATGTAGGGGACAACAGTCCAATGTCGACACATAGAACATGTACTTATCTCCTGTTATTACGGCAGAGAATAATCATCTGTGTAAGTGTGTGTAGCTGAACGTATGTGTGTGTGTGTGTCCAGGTAGTAAAGAGCTTCAAGTTGAAGCTGCAAGTGGCAGACATGTCAGGTATGGGACTGACCAATGAGGGCATTGCCATTATCCACGTTTCTGATATCAACAACCACGGTCCACGCTTTTCCCCCGATATGGTGAGCACACACACACACACATACACACCTAAACACACACACACAGAAAAATCTTCATCGAACAATGTGTTTGTGACTGCAGTACAACCTGTCAGCCGTGGAGAACAGGATTGACCATGAAATCGGCAGGGTCAACGTTGTTGACAATGACGACCCCGGAACAGGAAACTGGGAAGCTAAGTACACCATCGCAGACAGTGACCACTTCAGCGACTTCGCCATTGAGACGGATCCACTGACCAATGAGGGCATTCTGACAGTGGTGAAAGTAGGCACCTCTAAACCATGGAGGGGGTTGAGGCTTGGGCTGTATAGTGGGAGGGAAGAAAAAGAGAATGCAGAGAAAATGCATGACACATACTGCTGCCATGCAATTTACAGCATTTAATTCAGTTATAGTTTGAGTATGTGGTCACCACTTTGGGGTTAAACATTTTATCCCACATGTCATTCTAGCTCCATCTATTGGTGAATAGGTGAGCTGCATCCTACCAGACCACTTCAATAATCATCTTTTCTCTATTTCCTATACTCTGCCCACCCCTCCCTTTACCCCACTCACAACCACCACCACCACCACATCCAGCCTCTGGACTTTGAAGGCCGGTCAGAGTACACTCTCATCCTAACTGTGGAGAATGTCAACCCACTGAATATTAAAGCACCAAACGACCCAATCAGCAGTGCAACAGTACTGGTTACCGTGGTGAACGAGAATGAGGCACCGCGATTCGTCAGTGACCCCATGGAGCTGATGGTGCCTGAGTCAGTGCCACCTGGGTCTGTCCTGATCAAGAACATCGCCTATGACCCTGACAACGCCAAACTCAGGTCAGACATGTGGAAAGCTGCCAGACTGTCATTGATAAGCTTTGGTCTAGCACATGTACAACAAGTTGAACCACCTAAAATATATACAGTACCAGTCAAAAGTTTGTACACATGGGATGGGAAAATGTGTCCAAACTTTTGACTGGCACTGTACATGATGTGAACAACGTGATCCTTGCTAACCTGTGTTTTGCTTGTGTGTGCGTGTGTATCTGTGTGTGTATCTTTGTGTGTATCTGTATGTGTATCTATCTGTGTGTGTGTATGTGTGTGTGTATGTGTGTGTGTATATATGTGTGTATCTGTATGTGTATTTGTGTGTGTATCTGTATGTGTATTTGTGTGTGTGTGTGTGTGCAGTACCAGTCAAAAGTTTGGACACATCGGAAAATGTGTCCAAACTTTTGACTGGTACTGTATATACTGGTACTGTATATACATATTATATTTTTTTCTGACTACTCTCTACTCTGCAGGTATGAGATCACCGGGGATCCAGAAAAATGGCTATCAATCAACCCAGAGACTGGAGAGATCACATCTAGGAAGAGCTTTAATGTGCGCTCACCACACGTCAAGAACAACGTCTACAACGTCATCATCAAGGTCACCGACACAGGTTTGAGGCACAGCCGCAATCTCCTGATCTCGAGATCCCCCCATGAGGAAAATATTGGAATTGTGTTTGAAGTACAGATCATGATGATTAACATAGCGATGTTTTTCCTCCAGACGCTGGAGGTATTTCCACCACAGCCACTCTATCCATCACCCTGAAGGAAACCAATGACTTCCCCCCGCAGCTGACCCCTCTCAGTGGGGTGGTCTGTAACAACAGGGATATCTACAGGGCGGGACTACTTTTGACTGCAGTGGATGAGGACCTGCCCCCTCATGCAGAACCCTACACCTTTGATTTGCCCTCCGACATGTGGACCAACTGGACCATCGTCAAGTTCAATGGTTAGGATGAGTGGATAGCAGGGATTGTGTTTATGTGACATTGTGAAGTGTTTTTCTCTTTCCTTCCACCCTCTGTTGCCCCTCCCCTCAACTCCCTTTATATCACTTCACCATCCTCCCTTCTTCCTTCTCCTCACCCTTCGCCCTTCCATAGATAGCCATGGATACCTGCAGCCTCTGATGGAGAGGCTAGAGAAGGGAGAGTATGCTGTGACAGTGCAGGTCTTTGACTCTGGTAGTCCCAGGCTCAGTTCCTATGCCCAGGTCAACATCACTGTCTGTCCCTGCGACAACAACCATGACTGCAGGTCCGAGGCAGCCCCCATCTTTGGAACGCGAGTGGGAATAAGCTTCATTGCCCTGGTGGTCATCATGGCTAGCATTGCTCTTTTGCTCTGTGAGTGACACACACACACACACACACATAATACATTGTCTCCCAGGAGTTGCAGTGCAGTGACATGGTGTGTGTATGTGTGCAGTGCTGCTGCTCCTAGCGGTTGCCGTGGGTAACTGCAGAAGGCACCATCACATGAAGCAAGGTGGGGGTCTGCTGGTGGGGGAGTCAGAAGATGACATACGTGACAACGTCCTGAATTACGATGAGCAGGGAGGAGGAGAGGAGGACGAGGTCAGTCTCGCACAAACACACACACACACACACACAGGCACATACACACACCTGAGAATAATGGAATGTATTCCTACCTTTAGAATGCCTTCAACATTGACCTCTTGCGGAACCCGACCGACACGCCCTCAACCCCAGGGTCCTTCTGCCCCCCTGGTCTACCTCGAGGGAAGCAGCCACTCAGGAAAGACGCCCCCCACAACCTGCCCTCCCCACTGTATCCACGGAAACCCCCAGCAGACCCAGGGGACATCGAGGACTACATCAACGATGTGAGGAAGGCTATCTCTTCTCACACAAACACAGCTGGAAAACACCATTTATTCAATTCCATGCTGCAGATATGGTCCAATTCCAGGTACGGTAGTTATAGAAACATGGGTTTGTACTTCTGTGACCACTGTGCTCGGGTTTCTTTTCAGGGCCTGGAGGCAGCAGACCAAGACCCCAACGTCCCCCCCTACGATACGGCGCTGATCTACGACTACGAAGGTGAGGGCTCTGTGACGGGTAGTCTCAGCTCCATCGCTTCAGCCAGCTCAGACGGAGACCAGGACTACGACTACCTCAACGACTGGGGCCCGCGCTTCAAGAAGCTGGCCAACATGTACGAGCCACGCTAGGGAGGGAGCCAGGCCGGGCTTGCAGCCCAGGGCCAGAGCCAGGCGTGAGGATTCGCAGACACAGATACAAGCTTGTTTAAGGACAAATAAATACGTCAGTGGAGATTCTCTGTTGGAAGGGGACTTTATGTTTTCTAAATTAAGCTTCATCTTTGTCTCAGTGAATGGCCCTAGATGCAAATTGAAAGGAAGGGGGCGGTCACCACTGCTTTGTATCAATAATAGAGATCCACATGTCTTCTTTCTTCACCACCAGCTTAGCTTGGGACAGTGCTTGGGTGGTTGTTCGCAGTAGTTTACTAACCCTGCTGTGTCCTGAGTTTACAGAATTGTTGTTTTTCTGGATCTGTTGTTTGGTATTATTTGTCTTTGATATTGGTGGTGGCCATAGCTGAGACAGATAGTTTGTCTGCAGCTATCAATTGCTATTGGTTTGTTTATAAGAAGTTATGAGTAAAGAGAATAGAGGAAGGAGATATGTATATAAGGATGATGGAAAGAACGGATGTGCTTACTACAGGATGTGCAGGCCAACAGGCCTTTGCCCAGGTTGTGTCATTCTAAGGCATTTTAAAGGTACAGTAGGTAAAAAGGTTTCAGTAAAAAATTTAACATTTTATCCCCAATAAACATGTGAAAGCTAATGAGGCCCTCTGAGAGTTGTTCAGCAACACATACAGCTCAGTGCCAGGGGAATATACACTTCAATTTTATTTGCAGCCCGCTACTTTCCACTCATTCACGTTCCAGAAATCCAGTTCTAGCCAAATGCCTTTGGCAAGGTGGGCTTTTGTCCTTGGCATTTTTTGTGAGACCGCTGTACATCAAATTGAAACTGAAAGAAACCATGGAAGTTCAGACAAGAATTGGGGTTGTTTCTCATATTTGATTTATTTGATTAAGATTACCTACTGCAGCTTTAAACACATACTGAATCTGACCATAGATTTTAAGATTTTGATTATCTTTTTTATAAAATGTTTTTGTAAATACTTTTGCTATTATTGGTTTTGTTTTTAAACATGTTTAACTATTGTTTTGTTTACTTGATCAAACCCAACAAGAGTCTGCTTTTTGAAACTCTTAGTCATATTGAAACCATTTTACATGTGTACAAATGACCTGGTGTGTTCACAAAACATTTAATAAAGACAATCAAAGGCACAAAACTGTGCTCAAATAGTTTTGATGCATTTAATAAGTTATTTAGTATTAAAAGTCAAATTCAATGTTAACCTATTAAATAAACTTTTACAACTGTCTTGACTTTGTTGTTCTGTATGGATCTCAATAACATGGAAGTCTAAAACTTAAATAAAATATTGCTGATCTTAACATTACAAATACTTTTTACTTTACATTGATGGTTCAGCCCATAATCGTCAACATACCACGGCTGTCAACCGATCAGAATTCAAAGTTGGAACTACCCGTTGTACAGGCAATATTCTACAGCAAATACACACTTGAAAAGAAATTAGGCATAGCCAGACCATACCAAGGTCCACACCACTCATATGCACTCATAGAAGTGTCTTTTCCAAGCTCTAATGAAGTGTAACTAAGGCAGTAGATGAGAAGCTATCCAACAGGTCCCCGACAACCCTTTATTGAAATGCATTCTCATCAATATGATAGGGATAGGAAGTATATGTGTCACAGTTGTAATCTAAAGCATTGTTCAGTATTCTGAAGTGCTGCATGGTATAGTTGTTTCACACAGGCTGTATGTTGATATCCTCATCCTGTTCCTTCCGAGAAGGGGGGCGTGGTTCATCTTCTCCAATGTCCTGTTTGTCCCGCTCCGCCTCCAACCAGCTCTGAGGTGGAATCATCTTCTTTGGCCCGTGTGGGGGCGGGCCCAACAGGGCCTCAATGTCCTCATAGTTCACCACCTCTCGCTCCAGCAGTGCGTTAGCCAACTAGAAACACACAAGGAAAATAACGTTTAGGGGAAAGGACAGCAAGAGAGACGCAGGGTTTCAGTGAATGTGTAATTTTCCACAAAATGTGATTCTATTTGTGGTGGTAGGCAGGGGTGGAGCTAGATGATGTAAACAGGGGCTTAGTCCAAGCCTAGGTCCTCGTATTGGTTGGTGTGAGACTTCAACAAGTAATGCAAGCGTGGAGAGTGCACAAGCAGAGTTCTTTTTTGTTGAGCTTCATGTAATCTAAACATTACGTTGGACCCACATAGTTAAATACATTTGGCAAATATAACAATTAATATTATTATATTCAACTTGAATGTCAGTTTTGGACAAATTTGTGCAGATAAGTATGATACTAAGGACCAATCCTTATGTCCCCCCTAAACCCTGTACACTCAGACTAACTTGACGTCATCTATTAAGTGATTGAGTGCAAGAGGCTGCAACTGGCTGTTTGGCAAGCTCAGAAGAGCGCCCTGACATGGAATTCTGTGGGCATCGTTTGTTTTCGGTTAAACTGCTTTGATTTTACAAGCATTGATTGGGATACTGCGTTAATTTTTTCCAGGATTATCATCTAAATGGGTGCACTGACTAATAAAGTAAATTGTTAAAACTCAAACTTTACATTTTACTGGGGCACAGCAGATTTATACTGGGGCACATGCCCTAGTAAAAAGGGTCTAACAACGCCCCTGTCATACAGTAAAAAACTATGTATGAGAAACACTGATGTGTCCAAGTGTGAAATAAAGGTCTAACCATGATCAGCTTGTCTCTGTTGTCAATAAGTAGCTTCTCTGTGGTTCTGTACGCCCGAGCAATCAGGATCTTGGCTTCCTGCGAAGAACACACAGCCACTTTAATTGTCCTGGATCAGTACATGTCAAAGGGCCATGCAAATTCTAAATATTGATGTTAATACACTATGAATATTAGATTTACAGTTTGACATATTTATGATAGACAGATGGATGGAGACTGACGTGGTCCATTTGTTGCTGGAGTCCCTGGCTGAAGGGTCTTCGCCCAATGGCTCCTTGTTCCTCCGTTTCTGGGAAGGACACCTGGCCCACATTAGGAGACATGCCATACTGCTTCACCATCGAGTAGGCCACACGGGTCACCTTACGCAGGTCATCCTGGGCCCCTGGGACACACACAGGAGCAGACGCCACTTAGAAGCTCTCTGAGGAAATTCATGTGTAGATTAGCATGGGTGTGTGTGCGCAGCAGCCAGGACAGCAGTACCTGTGGTCACCTTGTTGAAGGTAATGGCCTCTGAGACCCTGCCTCCCAGAGCCATGCACATCCTCTCAAACAGCTGTTCCTTGGTGAACAGGTACTGGTCCCTGGGCAGGATCTGGGCAAAGCCGAGCGCAGCGTTGGTGCGGGGGGCAATAGACACCTAGACAATGGACAAGCCAGGCCAAAACAGAACATGACTGCATCAAGAAAACTCATCAGTCCAATGTAAACAGGACTGATGTAATAATGTATAAATATTTATATATTATATAAAATACATAATGAATATAATAAATATGTAATCATGGAACATAGAGCACTGAGTGGAGACATAATGGGACAGACATGCGAGTTGTGGCCAGGTGATAAAGTGTGTGTGTGTTACCTTCAAGACGGCCTCTGTGTGTTCCAACAGCCATCCTACCAGGGCGTGGCCAGACTCATGAAACGCGACCACCCTTTGCTCCTCTTTGGACAAAATCTTACTCTTCTTCACACTCCCTGTTTGCAGTTAGACAGTTAGGGCATCGACAGCGTCCATTATAAATGATTCAAAAACACCAGTGGTCCGAAATCAAGCTATTCATGTAGGAATCTGGTTTAAGTCAGTCTTGGTGCTGTACCTGCTATGACCCTTTCCACAGCATACTCAAAGTTGAAGGTGTCAATAGACTTGTAGCCCTCCCTGGCTGCATGTAGCGCAGCCTCATTACAGATGTTGGCTATGTCTGCCCCTAGATGGGTTTTAGAGGGTGAGTGAAGCGGATTCAATACTTGTTCAATGTTGAGAGAATGTGCAGCAAGAGCGAGTGTGTGCTCTCATACCACTGAAGCCTGGTGTGAGCTCGGCCAAGCGTAGAGAGTAGAAGTTAGCAGGCTGTGTCAGCTTCAGGATCTTCAGGTGCTGCTCATATATCTCCTTCCTCTCCTGGAACACAGATGAAAAGAGCCGTCACCAAACCACCATCACACTGGTATGAAACATCTCACTAAGGGCAAGGTCTTTAAGGTTTATTCGATTCAAACCAGGAGCCGAGTGTACCAGCTGGGCATAAAAAGGTTGATCTTAACTCCTACGTCGGTCTTGGCTACGTCCGACTTTATGATTTCAGCTTACACCAAGTGCACCAAGATTGACAGACCACAGTCGTAGCTACGCCTGGTCTTAAGACGCGTGTCCTTGTGAAAATGCTAAAGCGTTGATCGTTGCCAAGCAACACATTTAAGAGCCTATCCAAATTGCACTCTATAGCTAGCCTATCTCCCTTCAAAACAAGCCATGGATCAAAAAACAAAACAAAAGAAAAATAAATTTACTGACAGAAATTTGAAAAATTAGAAGCGTGCTTATGGGGAAATTTAATAATATCAACACAAACAAACAGAAACAATCAGCTTGGAAATCGATCACCAATAAAATGAACAGTGGATTTGTGCAATCACGGACGACTCTTTCACGCCTTAATGTACTTTCCATATGTTGCCTATAAACAAGACGCGCTGCATGTGCGATCAAACTGTTCTACAGTTTAATTACCATGGATATTAGTCAAATTTTCCAACTTATGCCTGCTCCCCACTAAGCGTAAAATGTACACCCAGGTGCAGCACATAAAGGGCTTAAGTCTGACTAGTGCACTAGGTGTAACTTTAAGTTTGTCGTAACTTTCAGTTCTACGTCGGATATAGCGTTACACCCAGGTGTACGCCCATCTGGTGCACTCGGCTCCAGAAGTGTAACTATTTATCTTAGTGCAACCCTGAAGGTGTGTGGGTACCTGGAGCGTTGGCAGGTCTATAAAGATGTGTCTATCCAGCCTGCCAGGCCTCATCAAGGCATTATCCAAGATGTCTGCCCGGTTGGTGGAGGCCAGTACGATCACATGGTCAGTGGTGCCCATGCCTGGGGACAGGGAGAAAGAATAGCTGAGCATACGTTCCCTGTCTTGGATCGTTTCACCTAATACACTTAAGAGTATAATCAAAAAGATTTCCCAGTGTTCTTAGTTTATGGCTAAACACCATCCATGTTTATAAAGCCAGATTTATAGATAAAATCCATTTGGTGTGAGATTCTCCACAGAAAGGTCTTCTTAGTAGCTAGATTTAATGTAATCTGTGTCCAGGCGATCAGTCTGCAATCTCCTCCTCCTCACCGTCCATCTCCACCAGAAGCTGGTTGAGGGTCTGCTCCTCCTCAGTGTTGGAGAAACCAGACATGTTACTGGAGCGTTTCTTCCCCACGGCATCAATCTCGTCTATATAGACGATGCAGGGAGCCCTGGCACGTGCCTCCTTGAACAGACTCCTCACCCTGGCAGCCCCTAGCCCTGTACATGCAGCACACACACATTGATCTTTTAAGGGTTGTACAGCAGCAGAAAATTAAAATGGTTTCTATTGAAACTGAATCGTAGTATGATGGAGTATCACAGTATCTACAAATCTGAACAGAGATGCTACCCATTTGTCAGATGTCTTACCTCCGATGACCTCCACAAACTCAGAGCCAGCCATGGCCAGGAAGGGGACCTGAGCCTCAGTGGCCACAGCCTTGGCCAGCAGGGTCTTTCCACAGCCGGGGGGGCCAAGCAGCAGGGAACCTTTAGGAACCTTGGCCCCCAAAAGGAGGTAGCGGTCTGGGTTCTACCAACACAGACACAGGATAAGAGAGTTGAAGAGGGTCCTGAGGACTTGGAATACTGGGCTGGAAAACATGGCTAGACTTGGATGCATCTAGTTTTTTGGCAGTTGATTTATCTATAAATTGTATTTGGTATACTCAATTTAACACAAATATATCTATTACAATGAATCTACAAAATTCAAACGACAATCATACAGTAGATGGAGGGGGACCAAAAAAAAAACACTGTGTTTTTAGCCATCTTACCTTGAGGTAGTCCACAAACTCCTTGACCTCCATTTTAGCTTCATGCATACCCGCTACATCTTTGAAGCTCACACCCTTCCCTGACTTACTGTCCACTATGGTGAACTTAGCCATCTTCAGTTGGTTCTGTAGTGCAGAAAAAAACATCAATACAATTCATATTAACCAACACCACATCCAATACAGAAAAGAACATTGAACGCAATAGTAGACTCAAAGTTTAGGAAAGAAGTGTTGAATAGATTAAAAAGGGTCAGTAAAATGTCTTGACTCACAAACGCACTGAAGCCCCCTTCTCTGCCCCCCATGCCAGCCAGACGAAAGATGTACCAGAGGATTGCCACTCCGATGGCAGCCATCCCTAGGGCATAGAGAGCGCTGGAAGGCAGAAACACACGCTGAGGTGAACACAGATACAGTACCAACTCTCGAAGCATCCAATTATAGCAGTTGAACCTTGTATCGGCCAAAACAACAAGCGACTCACTTTCCAAAGAAACCGGTGCGTTTGTAGGAGACGGGTATTCTATCTTTGCTGTTGATGTTAAGCTCTTCCTCTGCGGCTCTCAGCTTCTCTTCAAACTTGTCGATGTTCGCCACTTGCATGCGATACATCAGAGCCAGCCTCTGCACATGAACAAGGGGTGGGGGAGCACAAACCCTTGTTCACCTTTCAAAGGATACATTTCCAACTAAATTTGCCACTTCATTATGACAATAAAATTAATAAATACAAATAAAACATTTTAAAATATTATTTATATAGCGCTTTTCAAGGTACTCAAAGTCGCTTTACAGAGTCCAGCATTCATTCAGACACAGTCAAACCGGTGGTAGTACAGAAGTGTGGCTGCCAACCAGCGCCTACGGCCCCTCCGACCACCACCAACATTCAACGTTCGTTACCAAAAATGCATTAATACCAGCCCATCTAACTCTAGTCTGAATCTTATTTCAACCTACCGGCCGTCCAAAGATGACCGCCCCCGGGTGAAGGTAGATCTCCACAATGTCACTCTCTGGGACCACCTGCACGCGCGACACTTCTCCCTTGGCCAGCATCTCGTTGACAAAGTCGTTCCAGGAGATGTTGCCGCCACTGGTGTTGATGGAGTTGAGCAGGCTCATGATGAGGGCGATGATAAAGAGGGTACGCAGGCGCTCCCGGTACATCTGGTCCTCCTGCTCTCGACGCTTCTTCTCTTCTGAAGCAAAATGATGTGAAAGACAATCAAGTAAGACAACCATAAAGACCAATTACAATCAGCAAAGGGAGTCAGGTGTCTGAGCAGTTAGGGAATCGGGCTAGTAATCAGAAATATGCCGGTTCGATTCCCGGCTGTTCAAAATTACGTTGCGTCCTTGGGCAAGGCACTTCCCCCTAATTGCCACTGGGGAATGTCCCTGTACTTACTGTAAGTCGCTCTGGATATGAGCGTCTGATGAATGACTAAATGTAAATGAATGAGTCTCATATTCAACCACACACTGGCTGAACGCAAGGATGTCCTCCTTTACCTTCATCTTCTTCTGGTGTTTTTCCCTTTGATCCATCTGGCTTTTTTTTCTCCTGTTTGGACTGAGATGTACTAAAGTAATGTGTAGCTCCTGCAATGATAAGTTCAGAAATTCATGTCAATCACGGTGAGTCAGCTGAGCCTCAGAGCTTACAACGTTAGGCTTGGTTTTGGCTTACCAAACAGATTCCACAGTCCAAAAGGATTTTTAATCAAGGTATTCTTGATCAGCACTTGACTTAGTCCAACCAGTCTGGGATTTAATGGTTTGTGCAGAAATGGCTGTGAAGAGAGAGTATGAATCAGATGGAACAATTATTTTGCGGCAGGATCCCTCTTGCTATGTGTATGATCCGTGTGGTACTTTTGCCATTTTAAATGCTATCCATTCCCGGTTTTCTGTCACCACTTTGCGCGCGCATCTCGAATGTTAACCAACAAATAATTGTCTGGATCAATTATGTGAGAATGTCGCCCGGTAGGCCGCATAGTTGGGCGGCAGCCATGTCACAAAGTTCATAATTTTACAGTTTTACAGTCAATTCTACATCTAAAAAGTCGAGCAGGGCAGCTTTCACGAGATATGGGAATTCTGCATTTAACCAGCATGGTCCGATTATTTTTGTGATTTGTTTAAAACTGTCAATCTGAGTGAGACTGCGACCCTGTTTCACTGTTTTGACGTTAGCATCAGTCAGACTCGGTCGCTCACTAGCACCAGTGTGCACTGCACGTTCTATTTCACAACATTCTCCACCAGGAACGTCAGGGAGGATTGCCTATTGTAGATACGAGCCTGCTAGCAAGCATCTCGGATTTCTTTACCCAAGCCTGTTTCATTCGTCATTTGCCTGAGAAACCTCCGTTAGCCAGACTAGTTTTGCCCGATCACTTGGTCAGGCTATTTAAAAGGTATCGGGGTCAAGTGACTTTTGTGCATAGACCAGTGAAACGTAAATTACTTGTCCAAATGAGAAGTGCCTCAAAAAGTTAATGTCAAGCCCTGTAATCCAGTTGCCAGAAATATATGAATGACCTGATCGATACCAAGTGTTATATAGACCCGGGAGAAGTTCATCTTTTGCAACCGACATGCGCAGTTGAGCCTGCTTGACAGTCGTGTGACGTAGGGTGATAAGTGGTCTATAAATCATATTTTATGATTATAGATGGGCACTTGTGGTTTAGTTCTTTGCAATAATTCTAGGCCTCCACCAGGAGGGTACCCATGAATAACTAAACTGATACTTCAGTTATCACACTGTTGCTAATGGAAATAGTCCTGAAAGTCTCGAAGCCAGATCCAGGGCATTACTGTTGGATCAGTGACGTGGATTAATAATAGTCAAGATAATAACATCTCCAAATCAGAAATGAATTAGGTTGCTAGTAGGTAGCAAACGTCGTTGACTTACCAGAATGAGTTTAGAGTTGAGACCATTGTGTGAATGACTTGCAAATGACCGCGATGGGCCATCACGTAATCGCTGTTTACAGTAAAGACATGCCGACTCCAATAACTTTGCATCGTTTCGATTTGCAAGGCTATTTACAGATGTTGTCGATAGACTGTTAAATCGTCCTGTTATTGTCAATATTGCGGTCTTGTAATTCCGATAAGAACCAGCACGACGTTGCAAAAGCAACGCTGCCATATTATGCAAGCTACGATGCTTAAAGTATTTAGAATATATACGAAGAGAGGCGAATGAACGTATCTTGTAAAAATGACATTTTGGTTATTGTTGTTTGTCGGACAAAACTCTAGAGCTAGCTTCCTAGCTATCCGTTTGGCTCCAAGGTCTGCGTCAGTGTGCGCATATGTTTATTACTCAACGTGCTCAGCAAAGATGAGAAATACGAGATACCTCACTCGCCACCTTTGCGGGGTAAATACGTGTGTATTTCATTCCCTTTTATAAAATAATTTAACGGTTAGACATAGATACACTGACTGACTTGAAATATATTTTTAAAGAGTAAGCCTACGAAGAAGTAGGCTAGCAAATGTTCTGTTCTGACAAAATCTTGGATTTAACGAACTTTAAACTTTGACCCTTAAATATTTACATTATTATTTATTTCATCCATCTTATATAAATAAAATAATTCATAGCTCACAGTTAAAAATGTAATAACATTTCATTTAGGTTACCATTCACTTAAAAATAAAACAGCAAACGCCCATTCTTATGTTGAGTTTACGTCTTGCAACTATCAATTTGCGCATTATTTACGCAGGATATTGAAATTCCTGTTTTCAGAGCTATGTGTGTTTTATTTTATTTTATTATACATAACTTAATAAGCCTATTTATAATAACAGAATTTTGTTGTTGTTGTTATGGTTTAATTAAACCATATGGTAAAATATCCCCGCCACCAACTACCGGATACCTCAATGAGAAAATTCAATTGTTCAGCGGTAGAGAGCGCTATTGTCCTGATTGATTACGAGGAGGCAAGAACCTCAAGGGCACAGCTGAGTACCAAAATAGAAAACATACTCTTCCCCCTCTTATGCAATATTTGTACATATGTTCATATAATTACACTTTTTTGTTTTGTTTTATTTCATAAATCTAAAACATGCACTGCTTATGTATATCATTTCCCGAAGATAATTGACAAATACATGAATTGTTCTTATTTAATTATTTATTCAAATGTGGTGCTCTGATTTATTCTGTCAGGAAAAATAAGGCAAGCACTCCGACCATGACAAACATTTCAACAACCCAATCAGAAACAGGTTCTTTCTTAACCAATAGTATTATTTGTTTCATTGACATTAACGCCATGTTTATTGCTCTGTTATGGATGATAGTGGATACCGACCGCTCACTTAATATGGGTTGACTCGTGTAGCTTTTTAAACACATTAGAAAAGTGTTAACTGTAATAACTGTCCATTTAGCCAACCAGTGTCTGCATTTTATGTTTTTATGTTCTGACTAGTTTGCATGACAACATTTTCTTCTGGCTTACTTAACCGTAAATACATATACAGTTTTATAAAATATTTTACTGTGAATTTGTCTGTGTGTTGTATTCGCTAAGAAGTAAGAACAGTAAGATAGATAAGTCTGAAAGACTACGGTAACGTAAATCAAGTTCTCCCAGTTACCGTACTCCATTTCCTTTGCTTGGTTTCCCTACTGATAGGTTAATTTAATAGAAACTGGAGTTCTTTGCAAACCATGTTGGCCACTCTTGACATTGTTATCAATTCAGGCCACATCCCTAACTCGACTCCTAATGGCGTCAGTTGCACAGGCACAAAAATTGTCACCGCCCACAAACAACACCCAATCAGATTCCTTGTTTCATTCCGCTTCGGTCTCCTGCTCTCCGCGTCGAAGTCTGGACTTGAGAAGGCCGCCTGATAACAGTTTGGAAGTGGTTGCAGCAGAGAAATTTGACGGAAAAATATACATTTTCTTTGCTTTGAATTCACCAATCAAGCTTTCAGTTTTGATTAATAGACAATTTAATAATAATTTCTAGCTATGAAGACTACGTAATAAATCTGCACGCGCGTTTTGCGAAGCTTTTTCATCCGCTTGTTGGTCTGAGAATTCGATAACGTTAGCGCTAGCGCTACCTTTGCAAGCTAGCTAGCTAGCAAGCCTCCAGTGAACTGATTTTGATCCAAGATGTTTTCAGCAAGTTTCGTTGGATGTCTCCAATCGGCAGCTTGATCAACTGGAGAGTATCCAATGGGAAAATCAAGCATCGGGTGGGAATATCGGGGATAAGCTTATAGACTTTTAAGAAGTAGCCGACGTTAGCTGAAATTCTATCGAAGGTAAGTACACTAGTAACACATTGCCGTCGATAATAACATACAGCTAGCAAGCAAAATAGCCACTTGGCAAAGCCAGCTAAACTAACCTACTTTAGCTACCTTGCTAATGTAGCTCTGTAGCGTTAGCTATCCTGCAAGTGTTGTTCAACATCCGCTTGCTGCTAGCCCAGTAGTAACTAGGCCTCACTAGTGTAGCTAGCGAGTATTTTCACATTTTGTCATAACCGTTTATGTAACAAGCTTGCTACTAGTAGTAGCTGACTACCAAACCTAGGTAGTTACTATAGGTATCCAACCCAGACTGATCCAGTTACTTAACCTTGTGACATTTTATAATATATTGCTATATTTATAAACATCGTAGGCAATTGTATTAAATCATTTAAAGTAGGTTCGCCAAAAATGGTTGTGCTGTTATGCCCAGTGATAAAACGTCCCTAAGAAAATTCAGTACTAAAATATCTTTGGTGTGTGTGAGACACTTTTTCCGTTGGACAAGTAATTGTGTCGTTCGAATGTTTTTCTTGTCATATAGCTAATTGTTGATAACATTTTGTCTGAAGTTAAAATAGATTCTTCATTGGTGCATGATTGCTCTCCTTTAGAGGAAAGGTAAATTTCTTAAACAAGGACACGCCAGCAGGATGGCACTGAGGATATTAGTATCATTAGCAGTGTGCTCAAGATCATTGTATCCACCAGTATCCTGACAGGACACTCCGTGGAACTCTTTTGCTTGACTAGAACGAAAAATGTGGTTGATGAGCAGTGGGTTGGTGCAGTATCAGTGCTGGGGGAAACACTGCAGTGGGGCTGCTTCTGCCCCTGGTGTTTTCATCCTCAACTCCTGTCCGGGAGCCCCTATGCTTACTATTAAGGTGTTTCTATGGAAATCCACTAGCTTCTTATTTTCTTTGTGATTCAGACAAGCTTGTAGATATGACTAATTGTAAATACACAATCTGTTAGTATCCTAGTGTTCACTAGTATGAATCTTGTCAAAGGTTAGGTTGTGTTATTCTTTGTTTTTCTGGTCAGGTAATTGGGTAAGCAGGGGCAGCATTCATCATGGCTATCTATGCCAGGAGGATATTTTGTGACGAGATGTTGCCCAATTCAACTTTTTCAACTGCAGTACCCTTTGATCAATATTTAGTTTGGACATTTCTTGGATCGTGTATTGTATTCCAAATGTCTGACCCAGACAGATTTAATCTACTCTTATTGTGGCTGACAAATGTAGTAGGGTGTTGATAGTTTGCTCTGTTTTGGTTGTGGTCCTGCATCAACTGATAGAACCTCATGCAACTGATCCAGGCATGTTGAACCAGCATCCACAGTAGGTTAGAGGCTTGTCCACTTTGAGCTGCATAGAGTATGCACATGAGACAGGAAGTAGAGTTCTAAATGGGTCAGTGGTGTTCCTGTGTTGGAAGCTGTGCTTTCTCACAGCCATTTCCTGTGTTTCAGGACAGGAGGCCACTTTGTGTCTAACCTGTCTTGAGCTGCCTCTCCCTCTTGTCAGATCGTGTCGGCTGCAGTTATCAGGTCCTGCACCACCATCACTCGCCCAGCGCTTGATGCTGTGGCCTTGGTGATGCTTTCAGCAGATTCTGCAGTGCAGGGTGTGTAAGAACGGCTACGCACATTGCTGTTCAGCAGTGTTATCGTGCTGTGAGCTAGCTGGCAGCGTGGCTACTGTCACTGCGAGGTTGTGGTTCAGATCCCACCACATCCCCTCTCAACAGGCTTGAACTATCGCCTGTTTACCGGAGCTGCCTTCTCTAGTGAATGTGCATGCCTTCCTGCTGATATGCAAGATTGACGCATGAGCCACATATAGGATGGATGTCTTTTTCATGGTAATTATTCAATACTTAGCTATGAGAATGTAAACAACTGAGTGCTTCTTTTCTCTCCTGTTCATCTCTAGGCCTGTTGATTGGAATCCACAGTGGTCAGTGTTGTATCCGTGGTAATATGGAACCTTGGCCAGCATAGGTCGCCTGGCTACATTCTGTTGATGCAATGTTATCTGGGCTCAGCAGGCTGAGCTTGCGCCTAACATAAGCTAGGGTACAGTGTGCGTTTTGGTCGTTGGGGTAACCTACTTCTTCTGATTATCCTGTTTTGGTGGCTGGAATTCCTGCCCTCACGTTCTGTCTCCTTTCTCCCCTCCCCCACCCTGTGAGTAGGCTGAGTGTGTGTGCTCGGTCTGTTGGTAAACAAGCATGGCTACTACAATTTGGCCTTCCTTCTTTAGCAGAGTACATTTTGTATAACTTTCTCCTCACATCACAATCTGCCGGCATCACCAAATGCCATTCCGAGCTCTTTGAAATCCACTGCTGTCCCTCTCTTCCCACACCCAGACACAAAATGGCAGTGGCTGCCCTCTTCTCCCCCAGGGATCAGTGGAGCCTCATTTGGAACAGTAGAGGGTCCTGTAGTCGGATGCCTGCTCCTTTCCTATGCTCCGCCTGTCCCTGCCGCTCCTCTGCACCACTTTTGATCATGTTTTTCTCTCACTCCTCTTCCTCCTCTGCTTCTTCTTCTGACTCTTACACATCAAAGGCAAAGGTTCTCTACCCATCTCTGCGCTGCTGCATTTTCAAAACTGTACTTTTAACAGTATCGCTTTTGATCTTTTTAGAGGCATGTTTGAAGATTGAAAATTGTATCTGGTAGCTTCTTAGTCAGAGTTAGCATGTCAGTCACTTTTTTCAGAGGTGGGAGACATTTTAAAACCCCAGGTCATTATTCAGCCTGCTCTTTGCTACTCTGAACCAATGGATTGTTCTGGTCATTCCTTTGTGAATTTTATCTTCAAATCCTGGATATTTTGAGTCAAGTATCTATCTTAATCTGATGTTAGTATGTGTTGTTTTTAAGTGTTTTAGAGGGAAACAGAGGGAGCAAGGGGAGTGTGTATGTGGATGTTAAGCGTGGGGGAGGTGGCAGTCTGTTAGTGTGGGCAGATGTGAGTGGAGAAACAGCACGGGAAGGGGGTGGGGTGGGATACTAGCAGTGGAGGGAGGGGTGTAAAGCCGGAGACAATAGTTGGTGTTTTGATCTGCTGAACAGGCTGATGTTTTACCCATACGTGGCACAGAGAATGGACTCTGGTTGCCGGAAGGTAAAATGCTAAGTGAAATCTTACATCTCACATACTGTTTAGTTTGCTGTAATGTAAAGTCATAAATATCTCCTAAGCTAGCTAGCAAGTCCAGAGAGACTCTGGTAAAACTGGCTGGAACTCCTCTTGACGTGTCTCTCTGGGTTTGGTTGCCCTGGCCTGCCTTCTCCGTCTGTCTGACCCTGGAGAGAGCCATCTCATGGAACTGCTGGTCTCTTCTCCCCACTCCTAAATGTTTCATACTCTGCCTGTTTAACTGCCACCAGCAAAAGATCAGCTCGCTCCGCTCGGTCCACAAAAGTGTCCCCACCCTTTGGCCCATGCACGTACACGGTCACAGCTATTGCAAATTTGCTCTCGTTCTCTCGCTTTTCTCTCATCTCAGTTCCTGCCTATCAGAGAGAGCAGCGAGGTGGGTTTCATCCAGCCTTTTTTAAATACTTCTATTACTCGGATGGGCAGAACATGCTTCAGAAAAGGACTGCCATTTTAGGATTGGCTTTACTTAGCAGAGTAAATGAACCTGCAGATCGCCGAGTATGCTTAATTTCCTCCTGTCCCTCAACAAAAACCTCTATAAAGATCAATTGAGAGATGAAAGGTGGGGGGCCTGAAATAGTGCTGCGGAGTGGGTTGTGTGTGTGACACTGCAGCAATCAGGCCATGGGGGAGGGGGGGGGGGTGACCTAGTACTGGGGGGGCTGTGTGTGTTTTAGTGTATCCTGGCAGTGTGTTGGGTGGGGTGGTTTAGGGTGTGATTGGCCTGGCTGAATCTCAATCAGCGGGGCCTTCAGCACTGCTGGCCTTTTGATGGGCC
Source organism: Hypomesus nipponensis (assembly GCF_054491055.1). Taxonomy (NCBI): domain Eukaryota; kingdom Metazoa; phylum Chordata; class Actinopteri; order Osmeriformes; family Osmeridae; genus Hypomesus; species Hypomesus nipponensis. The sequence goes on along the minus strand of NC_140379.1, from coordinate 18,275,723 downwards.
AGCTGCAGCCATTCACCCTGCTGGCCATTTACATAGAAATGCAGCCACAGGAAGGGGGGAGGGGTTTAGGAGGTGGGGGGAGGGTGTGGGGGATGTGCGTGACTGAAAAGCATACCTAACCAAAAGCTATAGAGAGGATGCCTATGCTGGACCAAGCGGAGCCACACTGTTTTTAGCAGGCGGCCTGGGTGCCATATACATCGCACAATGCCTCTAAGCACCCTCCTTTGACGAGCACACAATCACACCACTCAGCTGTTTTCTCCCTTTACAAACCCGCCAAGGGACGGTGAAGCTGGGTCTGGTTGGTCATCCTTACAACAACTTTGACTTTTTTTTTGCCGATGCCTTTTGCTCCTTGCTTGTATGAAATGTACCGTTGAGGAAATTATATTGTTATGTAGGGCTGCAACCAACGATTATTTTAATAATTGATTAATCTGGCGACTCGATGAATCAAATTTCCAACCCTTTATTCGAAAACAGAACTGACAGTGCAAATTCACAGTGCAAAAAATCTTCAGAACGTGCACAAACAGGCACACAATTTTTAGTTATTATAGCGTGTATTTAATGCTATTTTCAGAGATGAGCAATTTATTTTAGTTTTGTTTCAAACTCTATTGAAAATTGAAAGGTTGTGGAAGTAGGCCAGACTATTAGAATAATCTGGTGTATATTTGAGATTTTTGTACACCATTTTGAAAAAAGTTACGATTAGCGAGGATTAAGCTATTTTTCAAGATAAGTGATTTTCTATAAATTTATTTGAAACTTCATTGAAAAAGTAAACTCTGTGGAAGTATACTAGACATGGTTAAGATACTCTGGTGTCTGTTCATAAAAATATTATAAAAGTCTACATTTTTCAAAATGGTATGTATGGGTAGTTTTCAACCGGTCCCTATTGCGACGCTGCAAAGTAGCGTCTTCCGAATGTGAGACAAATGTCGAATATGAAACTGACTTCACCTCGGTCAATTAACTATTTTTCGATGTATTCAGTGTGAAATGTTCCCATACCTTGGTTGACTTAGGTCATACTGATTTCTCTGCCTCAGCCATGTGTTTCAGAACAACGTTACTCAACAACTTCTCTCCGATGGTCTTTCCTCTACCTCCACTCTGCTCCACGCTCAACTAAACTTTTTTTTAAATACTCAAACACCCGCGACTTATTGAGTGGCGTAATAGTTGGGCGACACAACAAATCGATAATGAAATTAGTTGCCATCGCTTTTAATAATCGATTTTAATAGATTCGTTGTTTCAGCCCTATTGTTATGGCATTTTCAAGGCTCTGTTTTTTAAAATGTCTTCCCAGTATGCTCTGTGCCCTGTCAGACAATGAAAGACAGAGTTTGCTCCAGAGTTTGTATTGAGGCCAGTGTGTCATTTATTTGGTTCCTCTGTCTCCAGGAGCACCATCAAGGTGTTTCTCCAGGCTGGGACTGAGACAGTGTGATGAGAAGACCATTTAGGCTTCAGGCCTTAATTACCTGTGCAGGGCAGGGGATAAGGCTGGATAATATAGCTGAAATGTGTCACAATATCAATATATTAGTTAGTTTTATTTGTTTATTGATAATTAATTGTCATTTTTAATTACCTTTAGGATGTTAAAAAAGACCAGAAGAAATCATTTTTAATTGAACCACTTTATTTATTATGTAACCACCTATATTCATCAAGGCACATAGGTAATCATTTGAATGTTTACACAACAATGAACAAGTGAAAATTCACACTAGCTACGACCACATAATGCCGTTTTACCCTTCTAACGACACAACCATGCAATCTTTGTGGACGGACTGACCGAGCTAGCTATATAGCCGCTAGTCAGCTAAAAACACTGGTCACTCCAAAGAGTGGAAGCGGCTACGGTGATATAATACGTATTTCCTTTTAAAAAAAAATTCCTGCTCAGTTTACACACAAGTGTTCCGTTATCAGTCAGGCTTGAAATGGATAAAAACTGCCATACTGACGAGCTGACCTGGCCTTTTTTGTGAACAACTTCTTGCTAATCGTCTTCACTTATTTTCTCTGCGCTGTTTCTGTGTCACATGTTGATGGTGCAACCAAACAATACAATGATTTACTTTTTTTGCATGTCACTATTATTGTGCAAAAGAGTGACATGGACCATGATGGGCTGTTTATGAAGAGAGAAAAAAAGGCACGCTTGGGGTTTGTTTGGAGGGTTATGTGCTATCCTGGCGGTTTGAATGTAATGCTTTTAACTATCGAGCATTTTACTTATTGCTGTCTATTGCGGTGCATATCCCTATTGTTTGATTGGTTGGGACCAGACCAGGTGGTTGTGGTAGCATGGGTCAGACCAGCCGAGACCAGGTAGTTGTGGTAGCCTGGGTCACTATTGGGTAGCTGAGGTTGTTTTTATTAGACCAGGCCACATCCAGGCAGTGTTATGCTGTTGGCTGGTTGTGAAAAGTTAGGGTTTGTTGCAGCTCGTTACCTTGACGACTCAGCACCCGGTTTCCTCTCTGCTGTTGCTCCAGTGACGGATCTCAGAACCCAAGGGCTTACACACCAGCCCAGCCCTGGTGGTTTAGTTCTATGTGCTCTAACCTGTACTGCTCTAACTGCCATGAGATCTGGTTTCACAGGCTGATAGATGGGCTAACAGCAGCTGGCTGCCCTGCAGGTCTGACTACTGTCTGTTTTCCAGTGTCTCCGAGCTCTAGCCTGGTATGTTTCTAACTGGGGCAGTCTGACTGCTGCCGAGGGAGGGAGAGAGGGAAGAAACACACCTTCAGTAGGCCACGGGACTTTCCCTTATGTATATGTGGAAGGACAGGCTCTGCCTCTTAAAGTGACATGCCTGGTTGATTTAAGCAACACTAGCAACTGCTATGTAGGTTATTTTCTATGTAGCTAAACGTTGGAATAGATGGCATGCTTATCAAGGTCACTGTCTCCATGGCAAAGTATCGTAGCATCATGACAAACCGCAAACCACTCTTTATTTGTGTACTGCTGGAGGGGAAACCATGCTTTTTCAAAATGGAGGAGGAGCAGAGAAAGGGAGTGAACAGGGAGTGGGGTGGAGATATGTCACCCTTGGTGTGTTTCTAGCCAGTAAGCAGTAGAGTTGGGTATTGTTTCAATTTTATCGATTCTGATTCTGTTGTTTTTATCTGGTTCTTATCGAATCTTGGTTCCGATTCCAATAGTTTTTCTGGAGAGAAAAAATATACGAATATAATGTTGTGTTAGCTAGCTCTGATTCAGATGTTCAAATAGGCACAGGAGAATATAATTGATATTTTTGTGAAAAACGAAACATGTTGCGCTTTCTGTATTTATTCAACAACATTTGTAGGCTTATTATCCAATCCTGTATTTAGCCTATACTATTTAACTACAAAAAGCATCCAAAGTTGAAGTCAAATTATGAGATGGAAATAAATACGAGGGAGGAGTAGCCTAACCTGTCATTTGTATTTCTGGGAAAATTTCTTACTTGCGAGCAGTCACTTTTGTGCATGATGTCCGACCGTGCTGCTATCAAGTAGCTAATTCCTACGTTCATCAAGACTAAACAGTTTTCTGAGATAACGTTAAAGCAGGAGTTGCCAGAACACTGTCTGCAGTGCCGCCGCTAGCCATTTTGGTGCCCTACGCATAATTCCTTTATGATGCCCCCCCCCCATTTACTCATTACTCATACTTACTTATTACTCATTTAAAACTATTTGATCAGTCGAATATAAAAGCATCATAGAATGTACAGTAAAGTAACATCTAGCTGGCGTCAGTTATTTCAAATGCATAGATAACATATTTGAGTGTGCTAAAATTAGCAATAACGTCAGCTAGTTCGAGGTGTATGCATAGGCTAACTATAAGTTAGCAGCACATTTCCCGTATTTAACAATAATTAAACATGGACTTACCTGAAAGTGTATCTCGCAGTTTATTTCTTTTTCTGCCCCTGACTCCTGTTGTCTTTGTGAGGCCATTTTCGAAAGGTTTACCTAGCCTACTGTCAAAATTCGTCAGGCCACTGAGGTAGGAAAGGGCACCCACGGCGAGCTTGGAAAGTTGAGTGTGTATTTGTTTTTTTGTGTGTGTGTGTGTGGGGGGGGGGAATTCTTTGGCTTTATATTTCAGCTGTAAAGTCAACCAATCAGCCTCTAAGATATGTGAAAGGCTAATGAAGGGGAGTACAAGCGACAGTACGGAAGAAACCTCTTGCAAATTAGCAATTTTCCTTATGGAAAAATACCACCAAGGGATTGTGATATTAATAAAGCTAGCAATCAAAGTAAGAAATCGAAATGCGAATGTCTTATCGAATCCACCGTTCTTGTAAATTTTGAACTGGTTCTTAAATGGAACCTTTTCTCGATACCCAACCTTAGGAAGCAGTGCTTAACCCAGGCCTAATACCAGTCCCAGTGTGCACTGTGACCCAACTATGTGTTGCATACCTGCGAAGGAGAGCCAGGTGTTGATCATGCATGTTGTTGGCTAAGCCTAAGCATGGCTAAATATACTCCAGCTAGTCCCCCTACAAGTGTCAAACTCTTCTGAAGCTCCTTCCAGGGTTTTATAGCAACACACACTCACTCAGAAACATAAGCTTTATGTTTGTTGTGGATGTCAGATACTGCAAATCACACGCAACAGCAGTTTATCACGGTGTGTTTGTGTGCCGCGTCTTAGCATGCGGAGAAAGGGCCAACGGCCGCTACCAGTAGCAGTATCTCACCATGATTGTTTTTTAATCTTATGATTATCAGTGTGTGTTAAAGTACCTCTCAAGATTCCTCATGAGATTTGTAAAATCGTGTTGCGTAATCCTGTTCAGTCTGGTGCTGTCTCTACATAGCTGGCCTCTCTGTGTGACTGTTCTGTGACTGAGCTCTCTCTCCATAGCTGGTCTCTGTGTGGCCATGCTGTGGCTGAGGTCTCCTTGCTGGTATCTCTGCGTGTGTGGCTGTACTGCGGATGAGGTCTCTTCTAGCTGGTCTCTCTGTGTGGCTGTGCTGTGGTCTCTCAAACCTGCCTGGCACTGGAGATCTATTTCAGGCTTTTACTGTTCTATTATGAATGTTTAAGTTTCTGAATTATTCAATTGTGCGTAAGGACGTTATTTTTGGAGTACTAGTCGGAGTCCATCTGGGTTGAGGTGAAGCTGCTGCTTCTAAACTCACGGCCATGCTCTCACGCAGGCCTGAGTAGGGTCAAGCACAGTGACACTGCAGCGCAGGTGACACAGACACCACGTGTGTGTCAGACGCTTTCTCCATCTTTGCTCAACCACGGTTCCTCAGGAAGTGTAAGGCGTTAAGGATAACTGTTAGCTTGGTTTCCTGCACTAAATCACTTGGGGGGGGGGGGGGGGGTTGGGGTGGAGTGTAGTGTATGTATGTGTATGTCTTCTGCAATGGAGATTAGTCTGGGTGGATTTGGAGGGAAAGTTCTGTGGAGCACTTGGAGAGAATGATAATGAGGAGAGTTTTGCTAGAGGCCATAATAACAGGCTGTCAAGCTCCACTGCAGCCTCGCTGCATAACTGCCACGGCTTCGTGCGACAACAGGAAGTGATGTATGTGCCAGCAGGCGGGTCTAATAACACTTGTGACTGCAAACAGGAAGTGAATGTCAGTAGTATTCAGTTCCCTCTAGACACCACAAGGGCATGGCCTAGGGATATTTGCAAGTTCTTGCACAACACATCCTAACATCAGCCTTGTCTCCGGAGAGATAACACCAATTGAATGATGATTTTCTAAGAACAGGGTTGGTCATTCTTGCTATATGCCTAACGGCGAGATATCTGCTTTCCACAATGTCATTGCGGATAACCTACTATTGTTCTGTTGTCGTTAAACCCATTGACTCCCTGTTCATGAAGTAACCGTCTAAAAAATCACTGACACCAGCCAAGCCAGGGCTCTACACTACCCTTTTCCACTGGTGGCCCTTGCGCTACTATCTTTTTCAGCCACTCCGGATAATAACGAACAATAATGAACCTGTATTGCATACAGATGTGCACTTTAATTAATTGCCATCTTTTAAACCACATGCCTTCTTGTTTTCTTTAACATGGGATAAATTTGCTGCAATAGAAAATACAGTGGGCATTATTGGGGATGGCTGAGCGGTTAGGGAATCGGGCTATTAAATCAGAAGGTTGACGGTTTGACTCCTGGCCGTGCAAAATGTTGTTGTGTCCTTGGGCAAGGCACTTCACCCTACTTGCCTCGGGGGGGAATGTCCCTGTACTCACTGTAAGTCGCTCTGGATAAGAGTGTCTGCTAAATGACAATGTCAATTATTATTTGGTGTGCTCAAGCCTTTGGCAAGAGCACAACCATTGTTCTCTCATATATTTATTATTATTATTTTGTATTTTTTTCCCACCCCTAAGGATCTATCAATATTTGGACTACATAGACAACGTCAGTGTCAAAAGTTTCGTCTTGGTAGCGATTGAGTTGCTTGTATTTTTATTTACGTTCCGTTGAACGGTTTAGGCAGAACTTTGTGGCAAAAAGTGCCTTATGTCAACAAAGGGAACTCAGTGCCAACGTCAGCACATGTTCGCAACGACGCATGGATACAAAGTGCATAAATGTGCTGTTGCACAGCGAGTATCGTATCGTGCCATGGTGTACAAGCAGCATCATACATGTACATTTAAGCAAATCATGACTTGCATGTACAGTAAGTAATTATGTCACATTAAAGAATGTATTTAATCTCAAGCTTGTGTGGCGCGTTGCTGGCTTCAATGCCACAGCATTAACCTAATGTTAAAGACAAATTAGTCTGTGTGGGAAACTCTGGTTTATTATATTCAGAACATTTCAAACGGTATAGAAGTACCGTCATTTTCGGAAAATAAGCCGCGGCTTGTACTCTGACTTCACAGTTTGAGCGGATTGTTTTGAAGCGGCTTATAGTTCGGCTTTAGAACAAAAAAGTGTCTTTGTCTCAAGATCTCTACAGACCGTGCAGCTAATTTAATGCTCAACACTGGAACGGGGGCTTATTACTTGAAAGACAAATGATTTACTATGGTGTCTCAGTTACACTATCAGGGTTTGGAAGTGACTTGCTAAAGTAGGTAAAGGGCTAGTAGAACATAACATTTCATAATCATTTCAGTTAATCAAACAGCTGCAAGACCCAGTAAAATGTTATGCGCTAGCTATCAAAATAACGCTAGCATTGCTAACAACATTACTAATTCAACTTTGGTAGTGTAACCGAGCTCTTTGTGACTTCGTTTTAGATATAATTGTATATGATCGTGTGGACAATAAGACACAGACGTGACGGTAACGCTGTTTGCTTTCAAATTGCAGCTTATATTCCAGTCCACTACGATTTACAAACACAAAGTGCTCATTCTGGGGGGGTGCGGCTTATTTTCTGAAAAATACGGTAATAAATTAATCACTATTTTTAATTGTTGTTAACTGATCAATGGTTTAAGGACAGACCTTCAACTACCAGCATCAAATCAAAAACAATAATGATGTGTCAACAATACATAAACATTGTTTGAACACGTTAGAGCACTAAAACGTATTTAAGATAATAATTCATAATACATTTTGTTGTTGTATTATATAATTATTTTTAGGGGTGCTGAGATTAAATTTAGGGGTGCTTTGGGCAACCCTAAAAAAAGAGTCTAAAATCGCCCTGGGAAATACTACTTACACACTGGTGATGGCACCTATGACAACTGGTATTCAGCCACTGGTGTCGAAATTGATATGTCCGTATCATTTTTCCCGCGTGTTTCTTAAAAAAGTCCCTTCTTAAAAAAATTGTCAATTGTCCGCTTCATTTTAACACGTCAGATTTGAGTATATATGCGATTCCTGCGTGCGTCTTGACAAGAGTTTTTATTTATCAGCGTTAGGCTACAACAAATCCGGGAGAGGGCGGGGTGGGTCGCCGGGCTGAAGCCAACTTGATGTGTTGAATACTCAGAGCGTGTTATAAAACATACTCTTAAAATACACATGACTGTTTTAATAAATGCTCACAACAAATCATAGCATATTGCCTAAAACCTAAGGTAAGCACAAAAATAATCAGTGATATATTTGCGACCCATTACAAATTACGGTCGCAATGGCATTTTAAAAAGGTTGCAAATGCAACCATTTTGGTCGCAGTGTAGTGCCCTGCAAGCTCGTGTGTGATCTCTGTGGGCAGCAATCTGCATGCCGCAAGGCCGACACATCTAGTCCAGAACATGTACATGAAATCCAGATTCTATGTCGTGTATTTCACTACCTGGCAAAGCATCTGCCAGTTTGAAAAAGGCTTATGGCCTAATCTGAGGCGTTTACAGTCAGGAAGAGGAGTAGGTGAGAGGTGGTCGGAAGGGGTGAGCCTCTGTCGTGATGGGGGTGAATAGAATGTGACATACAGATCCAGCAGAAGACTCTAGAGGATCTGGAATGGCTTTTTGGACTGCAACACACACAGACGCAACAGTTATCTGTGGTGGTCAGCTCCTGTTTCTGTGAGAGGCTGGCTAGGGAGCTCATGCCCCTCAATGTGATGGGAATGGAAACCCAGTCCAAGCACATTAACACAGCTAACACACCTCTCTGCTCCAAACCCAGGCTTACCCAGGCACTAGCATTATCCTGGGTGAACCAGAATGAAGCACATCTAAAATGTGGGCAGGAATAAATATTTCTGTCATGTCACTGTATTTGTGTATGTGATTCTGTTGCCTGTTTTAGGTTTCTGTAGGCACTAGGAATGCAAATTGTGCTCTGATTTGGTGTGTGTCTTTCCTTCTGCTCAATCTCATATTATTGAAAGCCTCTGCTGCCATGGAAACGGCGAATGACAAACAAGATGGCCGTAGAAAACGCCAGGTGTGTGCGTGCGTGGCAGCCTTTATCCAAATATTCCGTCTTCTCCTCCTCTCTGCCTTTGCATCTATCTTATCATCCCATTTTCTCCATGGTTTTTTCTCAGTCCTCTGCTCTCTCTCTCTACCCCCCACTCACCCCATAATTTCTTCTATTTTTCTGCCACTGCCCCTCCGCCCACTGAGAGACGGATCCCTGTACTAAGAGTCTCTCTCTCTCTCTCTCTCTCTCTCTCTCTCTCTCTCTAGTCCCCTTTCTTTCTTCCCCCCTCCCTCTCTCCTCATCTCTGCATTCTCAGACTGTGTCGATGCACCACTGAAGAATCCTGCAGCCCTGCTGGTGTGTGAATCTTAAGTGTGCATGGAGCTGTGTGTGTGTGTGTGTGTGTATGTGTGAAGCTGTGTGTATATGTGTGTGTTGTGTTCCTGCTCAGTGCCTATTGAAATACTGTGATACTTAGCTGCGTAGTGATGCCGTGCCCCAGCTAGAGCTATGGAGAAGTGGACTGTCTGTCTGCTGCTGTGTGTCAGGACATCTCATGGGTGTCCCTGAAATCAGTTTTCTGTGTGCTGGTCAGTTTTACTTCTGCCTGCGCGTCACTGCACAGTGATTAGAATATCAGGGCTAAACCTTATGAAAGGCTAAACCTTTGCTGACTTAGAGAGATGTTTGGACCGAAGGACAGGAAGAGAGAGGTGGATACAGAGAGATGTGAACATGAGAGAGGATTGCTGACTGTTATTAAGCCAGGCAGAGAGGTAGACAGACAGGCAGGCAGGCAGAGAGGTAGACAGGCAGGCAGGTAGGCAGAGAGGTAGACAGGCAGGCAGGCAGGCAGAGAGGTAGACAGGCAGGCAGGCAAAGAGGTAGACAGGCAGGCAGGCAGAGAGGCAGGCAGGCAGAGAGGTAGACAGGCAGAGAGGTAGGCAGAGAGGTAGGCAGAGAGGTAGACAGGCAGGCAGGCAAAGAGGTAGACAGGCAGGCAGGCAGAGAGGTAGACAGGCAGGCAGGCAGAGAGGTAGGCAGGCAGGCAGGCAGGCAGAGAGGTAGACAGGCAGGCAGGCAGAGAGGTAGACAGACAGACAGAGATGGAGGGATGTCAGTTTTGGTAAATGTTGCTTTCGATACGGTGACACCCATTAATCGTTAACTAGATAATGTAAAATAAATATGCTTTTTTTAAGGGCTATCTATTTAGACGTGGTGAAATAGTAATGTTTGGTACATGCCTTTTTCTATCGTCTGTTGCCTTTGCTGAAGTTTATTGCCATACTTTTCTTGCTGGTTTGGCTGCCCTGGCTTGATTGACCACAAGGTCATCGTCCTTCTCCTCAAAACGTGTTCCAATGCCTTCAGTCAACTCTGTCCTAGAGAGATACAGAACTATGTCTTTCAATCATTCAGCACACCAATGGCAATGGCCTCAGACTGGCGCGCATAACACTTTCTCTCCTCAGTTAGCAGCGGCGCGATCTTAAGTTGGCTGTGAGCCATCCTCTGGCATGGTAGCTGGGGGCTTGTTCTTAACGTGTTACAGCCTAGTGCTTACTGCTACTAACCTGAAGAGTGGCAACACACAGTTTACGTTTGTCTTTTTTACGTAGACCAATAGGCAAGGAAGTAGGTAGACACAAGCAGGTCTGTAGGTAGACAGACTGGCAGGGCTGTGTGGAGGTAGACAGACAGACAGGGCTGTATGGAGGTAGACAGACAGGCAGGTTTATAGATAAGTAGACAGACAGGCAGGGCAGACAGACAGAGGCATGCTGGGAGGTGGACAGGCAGGTAGGGGTGTAGGTCGGTGTCATGGCATTCTAACAGTCTGTCATTCACTATTCTATCTGCACAGGAGGAATAGGTGAGAAGAGCTAGGCTGACATCTCCATGGTGATAGAGCTGCTGCACTGGAGAAAGGCAGATTCGACCTTCAAACTATAGAATTGGCGATTGTGTGGGATAGCCGGCCGATTGAGTAAGAGTAAACTCTGTTAGAAGTAGTTATCTGACTTGATGTTTGTTGGTGAGCTGAGGCTGGGGGAGGGGATTACCAGACACACATACTGACTGACCCACTATCTGCTTTCCCAGTGTGTGTGTGTGTGTGTGTGTGTGTGTGTGTGTGTGTGTGTGTGGTAGACAGCTTTAGGGGTGGAGCCACCGTGTGTGTGTGTCAGTCTTAGGCATTTTATCAATCCGAAGAACGCTAAGAACGTACTTGCGTTCTTGAGAATAACGTTCTTGCCAAGCGTCTTGCAAGAACGGCCTTGCAAGACTGCGAGGACGGAGAACAATTTGAGATGTGTGTGTTCTTGCAATGACTTCTGGGAAATCAGATGCATTCTCCCTGACCAAGTTACCATCCGATGCATCCTCGATAAAAGGGGCGGATCAAGAACATTTCTGGGTATTTTGGGCAGTAAGATGACGTCAAACGAGTTCGCAAGAACACAAGAACGGAAAAAAACGTGGATTGATAAACAGCCATAAACAAGGCTGACAGACAGACACACACACACACACACTGAGCGCTGGTGTAGTCCTTATGCATGTCTGCAGCCAGCGTGACATTTAGACGGTCTTTAATGTTTAAATGGAGCCATTATTAAATGGCAATCTCATTTTCACTGTTATTTCCAGCCCATAATAACAGTATCAGCAGGCAGAGACTGCGTGTGTGCGGGTACGTGTGTGTGAGGTAGGGATGGGTATAGAGAACCGGTTATTGTTTAGAATCGGTTCCCAGTGAACCGATTCCTTGGAATCGTCAACCAAATTCTTTAACGATTCCGCTAACGGTTCTCTGTGCCGTAGCGCATGGGTGAACTTTTATCGTTTATTCAGACGCATTCGAAAGTTTGGTTGTATTTCACAAGACAAAATGACAACAACGCTACTTGCAACGCGTGTAAAAAGTATATTCCTTACAGGGAGGAAATACAACAAATAGGAAGAAGCATTTGAACACACAGAATGGAATGTTACTGGAATGTCATGCGTTCGATGCTTTGCAGAAAAGTGCTGGGTGACGTCAAGCACCTTTCTGACAGCTGACCAATCAGGACAAGGAGAGTAGGTACGCGTGTACCTTCCCTAGTAACCTTCTACCTTAGTTACCAGGCTATGGCTCCTCAAACGCCAAAGCTAAAGCAAGTAACTGCATTTTATTCGCCATGGTAGCTAGCTATCAATAAGTAACGGATAATAATGTATGTCATGTATTGCTAGGATGTATTATTCCCGTTCAGGTTACAGAATTCTTGCGCTCAAAAGGCGCTCAAAAGGCGCTCAAAAGGCGCTCAAAAGGCGCTCAAAAGGCGCTTAAAAGGCGCTGAAGGCGGCGTTTTTTCTGAAAAAAGTCAAGTGTGAACAAGGCCTAACGTTAGCGCTTCATCTCCTCAAAAGTGATCACAACCACTTGTCACTGTGTGAAGCAATTTGCCTTTTGTGTATAGTCGATTAAGTTATCTTCTGTCCCGTTGTTTGAAGCATACATTTTAGCTCCGGCATTCGTCTCCCATTATTGATCACTTCACGTTAATTATCGGAGGGCGTGTGTTATCAGCAAACTTTTGCGTTGTCGTGTTAATCCATTATTAAACTTAGCATTTTAATTGTTGAATGGCCGATGTTTAACACTGTCATATTATATGATTTGACCTTGGCTGAAAATTAAAGATTCTTTAGCTAAGCTAGCGTAGCTAATGGAAGTGTAGAAGAAGAGCAACGGAAAAATGTGTATGTAAACATACTGTATATGGTGTGCAGCACCCCCCCCCCCTTGCCCAATAAGAATTGATAAGAGAATCGATAAAGAATCAAATCGATCAGCAGGATTTGATAAGGAATCGGTATTGTTAAAATCTTATCAATACTCATCCCTAGTGTGAGGAGAGCAATTCCTCCTGCAGTGTTTCCCACACAGACTAATGCGTGGCGGTGCACCACAGAATCAACAGCGGCCGCCACATATTGCGTTTCCTAATCATTATAATTTTTTAACACTATATAGTTAAAAACACGCAGCGTATTCGTTCAGCTGCATTTCCTTTCCCTGCACTCCCTCCGTCTCTCTGTCACTTAAACGTCTTCTCACATACGCACAGTCACAACGTCAGCACACGTTATAGCGACGATGCATACATATGCCGTTCTAGTAAGACCGACAGCTATATCGGCGAGCCTTCAGCATTAGTGCCATACCTAAAGGTCTATGAAAGTTGAGGCTACTTTTCGCTAGGTACCTACGAACGTGTCTTAATCATAGGTTCCCCTTTGTTCTTTTGGTGAGAAGTCTCAGGAGCTAGCTACTTACCCGGCATCATGGAGCCGACCAAT